>NC_059178.1:21435628-22662789 GCF_019923935.1 Bubalus bubalis
AATTGGGAAGATGCTGACAGTTTAGCGATGAATGGATGAGAATGGTTTTGCTCAGGTTAATAAGAAAAAGCTCCTTGAGAGAGGTCTGCAGAGTGTTCAAACCTGTCAAATAAGCCACCTATAAAGCCCAAGCCTGTTCAGGTAGGTACAACCCCAGTTTGTTTCAGGATGCAATTCATTTTTTCTTGAATATGTACATAGGCATCAAAGGATTTTATTTTGCACTAAAAGTAACTTGTAAAAACTCTCTCAAGTGGTAGTAATTAAGCTCTAGAAGGCTCACCACTGTCAACAGTGTCTTTGACATCACCCAAGGTATTACTTATATCATTAAATTCAGTCTTCTTATATTTATACTCCAAGAATATCATCACTTGAAAAACACAGATGAAATTACACTTTATCTCATCATAAATGCATTTCCAGGATGCCTCATTTACCCAAAAAAGCCATCCCAGTGGATTCCTTCTGCTCCCAGAGCAGTGAGCACTTGGGGTAGTAAAGTCCAGCACAGCCACTGTTACGGGAACTTCCAATAATGAGTATTATTAAAGCCACAGAGAGAAAGAAAAGCTCTAAAACAAAACACATGCCCAGCTTGATAAACCTCTAAGCAATCAACAGCAAACACTCTTTACAACTCAAGAAAGTCCCCCTCCTTGTTTAAAATCCGAGACTGACTTTCTCTGGACCTTTGAGACGGGAGAAACAGGCAATCTTGTTTTCAACAACATTCCCAGTATATTAAGGGCCACTTGAATGGCTCTCCAGGCACCAAATAAAGACATTCCATGTGCCAATGTCACTGTGAGTGGCACCATACATGACATTAGGGAGGAAGGTAATTGTATGAAATAATGTATTTCTATTTAATGAATCTCCATCAGAGAAAAACGTTAATATCTAATGTTTTTTTTTTTTTTTTTTTTTGAGCATGTTTCTGCAGGTGGTTTGTACCTTTCGGTGTGTTTTTGTTTCCAACTCCTCATCTAGTTCATACAAACGTATGGAAAATAAAGCCTGCTATTTGAATTGTGGTGCTAGAGAAGACTTGAGAGTCCCTTGGACAGCAAGGAGATCAAACCAGTCAATCTTAAAGGAAGTCAAATTGAATATTCATTGAAAGGACTGATGCTGAAGCTGAAGCTTCAATGCTTTGGCCACCTGATGCAAAGAGCTGACTCACTATCAAAGACCCTGATGCTGGGAAAGACTGAGGACAGGAGGAGAAGAAGGCAATGGAGGACAAGACGGTTGGATAGCATCACTGACTTAATGGACATGAGTTTGAGCAAGCTCCAGGAGATTGTAAAGGACAGGACACCTGGTGTGCTGCAGTCCTTGGGGTCGCAAAGAGTTGGACACGACTTAGTGACTGAACAATTCTGTCACTGGCGTGTGCACCTGTCCGCTTCATGGCATACATAGCCAGTTGATCCCTGCCGTGTTTCCTGCTGATCAGGACGTCAGGACTGCTGGTCTCATCTAAGAGTGGCCCCTGAGATGATACCAAGTTGGATCCTAGACCAATAAGAAATGAACAACACGACCTCCTTCTGTTAAGTTGGGGCAGTTTTTTTCTTCTTTAACATATTCAAAGTGTGATAAATCATACTGACTTTTAAAATAGCTGGGAAGAGACTTTCCTGGCGGTCCAGGAGTTAAGATTTCATGCTCCCAATGCAGAGGGGCTGAGTTTGACCCCTAGTCAGGGAACTAGATTCCACAGGCTGCAACTACAGATCCCACACGTCACAACTAAGACCTGGCACAGCCAAATAAAATAAATAAACGTCCATGCTTAGTCACTCAGTCGTGTCTGACTCTCTGCGACCCTATGGACTGCAGCCCGCCAGGCTCCCCCGTCCAAGGGGATTCTCCAGGCAAGAACACTAGAGTAGGTTGCCATGTCCTCCTCAATAAATGTAAGGGGTTATGTCAAAAAATAAAATAGTCAGGGAAATCTTATGAGACTTAGTCTACATAAGACACAAGATGAGTTTTATTTAGGGGACAGCAAAGTTAGTGAAAATTCATTAAATTATTGTTCCTATCGTTTATGAACTGCAACTCTGTGCCAGCTCTTCGTTTCTTGAGATAGCCTTGACACAACTCATAATGATTTTACATCAATTCATATCATTAGGCGATTCCTTGAACCAAGACATGAAAAGGGCCTTTTCTAGTATATCCTAAGGCATTGATGAAGCCAGGCTGAAAAAGCAGTTAATTACTTTGTAGTTGTACATGCTAGCAAGGGTTCCTGAAGTGCCATTCAAAATATGACTCAGGGGCAAAGCCACAAAGGTTAGTGAGCACACAATTCATTTAGGACATTGTTCCTAGTTTCCTAAAATAGACAGGACTTTAATGCTTATTTGTCCCAAGACTATTTTCTCTATTAGTTCCCCATTAGGAAGAGTACCAAATACATTAAGTCAAATGAAAGATTCAACTAGATTCTGGAAATAAGTGAGACAGTCATTCAAAAGGACTTTGGGGTTGCTGGAAGAATCTACAATAATAAGTCAATATTTAAATTTTGAATAAATTTTCTCAAAGGGAAAGAAGGAAGGCACTCAATCTTACTAAGTGATAAGAAGCAATTTAAAATATTTAATCCAAGTGAAAGGGCATGTTAAAAGTAATTCTAAATCAAGTTATTTATATAAATAGAATTTATATACATATAAATACATATCATATATATAATTGATATATATATAAGTGAATTCTTAATATGTCTTTTATAATTAAATATGACACTGATATATATGCATATATACATGCATTGCAGAGATTACATTAAATATTTTCTTGTTTTTGATTACCAAAAGCAGTGGAAGATATAAATAAGGCAAGCATGATAGTTTAAAATGAGTTGGGCTTCATTTGGGGGCATCAAATCAGAGACTGACCTTAAGAAAGCAGTAAACAACTTAAGATTTTGTCATCTTAAAAAATATTAGCACTCTAAATACACACATATAAAATGTGTTCAATCACATACATGTGGCCTAAACATGTCATTATGTATTTTAAAGTAACTGTGTCGAGGCAATTCTTTACCTAACTAGTAGAATCTGGCATCTTACCACATTTCAAAAAATAAAATATATGCAAAATATGGCAATAAAAATTATAAGTGGAGGAAAAGTCAAATTCCAGATTTGTGCTATAACTGCAAGCCAGTTATCACTGACTTGGGCAGGATACAGAGATGCAAAAGAGGTGCCTGGAGATTTTATCACGAGGAGTCAAGACCTCTCCATGCTGTCCTAAGGCAGGAAAAAGTACGGCAGAAATGTGAGTTGAACCCACACATCCTCTGTGCTTAGCTGTGTTCTGGCAGACCAGAGATGTCTGACTTGCTTATTGTTATTTGTTGTTCAGTCTCTCAGACGTGTCCGATTCTTTTGTGATCCCATGAACTGCAGCATGCCAGGCTTCCCTATCCTTCACTATCTCTTGGAGTTTGCTCCAAATCATGTCCATTGAGTCAGTGATACTATATAACCATCTTATCTTCTGTTGCCCCCTTCTCCTGCCCTCTATCTTCCCAGCATCAGAGTCTTTTCCAATGAGCTGACACTTCACATCAGGTGGCCAAAGTATTGGAGTGTCAGCATCAGTCCTTCCAATGAATATTCAGGACTGATTTCCTTTAGGATTGACTGGTTTGATCTCCTTGCTGTCCAAGGGACTCTCAAGAGTCTTCTCCAACATTACAGTTCAAAAGCATCAATTCTTCAGCACTCAGCTTTCTTTATGGTCCAGCTCTCATATCCATATATGACTACTGGAAAAACCATAGCTTTGACTAGACAGACCTTTTGCAGCAAAGTAATGTCTCTGTTTTTTAATATGCTATCTGGGTTTGTCATAGCTTTTCTTTCAAGGAGCAAGGGTCTTTTAATTCTGTGGCTGCACTCACCATCCACAGTGATTTTGGAGCCCAAGAAAATAAAATCTGTCACTGTTTCCACTTTATCCCCATCTAGTTGTCATGTGATTTGCTTATAACTCCCAACAAATCAACTTTCCCATGGAGGCAATTTTTAGAGGCGACTAAATCTTCATCACACTGATTACAGAGCACCGTGCCTCAGGTGGCACAGGGGGTCACAGTGAAGCACTGGAGCAACCAGAAATCAGAAAACAGGACACAACCACAAAGAACTGGACCAAGATGACAGTGAGGTTACACCGATGACAATAAAGAACTCAGCCTTGGGACCAGCGAGGCGGCCGGTCCTCTGGATTTGTCGGCAAATGGTGTGGGTTTTCTACCCAGAGACCTTTCTGCAGGGCACGGGGTGCACATCTATGCAAAGTTCCCTCTGCTTACAGATAAAACCCAAACTCCAAAACTAGCCAGACAGACTAAAGCTTTGCAAAAGCCCACACTTAGGGATCAGGCATGGCAAATTAGATCATTTGAGTCTAAACTGCAGTGTGCGGCTGGCTCCTTGTTTCCTTCTGCAGAACACTAGTCGTGTTAGCTACAGATAAACACTGCTGGGGTCAGGCTTCCCCCAAGCCAGGCATGACTAACACTGGTGGGGCTAGTTTCACAACAGAAGCATTTACCCACATCACCTATAGATTTTATCGCAGAGGCTGTGCCCCCGGAGACTCTGATTCAATACAGGTGTGGTAGTGGGGGTGGAGAAGAAGTGGGCTGGTGTATTATTATTATTATTTTTGGAAAGGTGATTGAACTGTGCATTCTCAGATGAGGACCACTAATGGACCAGAGCAGAGAAAGAGCCACCTCTCTCCCATCATGGACTGAACAGCGGTGGGCTGCCCACTATGTATTCTTAGTGCCATTCACCTATTTGCTGCATCTGATCTTCCTGATAGCCCTTGAGGGTCAGTCACATTATTATTCTTTTCCAATTGGCTGTGCCAGGTCTTAGTTCCGTGGCATGTGGGATCTTGTTCCCCAACTGGGGATCGAACCCAGATCCCCTGCCCTGGGAGCTCGGAGTCTTAGCCGCTGGACCCACCGGGGGAGTCCTGGGTCAAACACGTTATTAAGTCTATTTTAAACCTGAGGAAAGAGAAGCATCCAGAGCACAGGACCACACCCATGCAGCTAGTGCTGGGGTTTGAACCCCACAGTATATGGAACTGCCTGCATAGAGAAATTTGCTGACAAAAGGAATAGTCCCTCCAAAAGAAACCGATTTTACATTCCCTGTTTAACAAATGCAGGGGAAAAAATTTTAAAGTAGGCATCATTCTGTTCCCCTAGGAAGAAGCAGCAATGGCTTGCCATAAGTTGTATAAAAATGCCTCATGGTATATCTAAAAGTCCAAATTATTCTTTCTGGGACCAAAAACTGCCTTAGCAGTTCAGTACTATAAACTCCAAAGTCCGTGCACACACAAAAAACATCAAACTAGCTAAAGGAAATTTATATCCCCCCCTTTTATTTAACTCATCTCCCACCTTCCTGACTATAATGACTTAATTCTTCAGTCACACAAAATATAGTAAGAGACCCTAACGGCAGCATTATGAATGCTAACTCACTGTTATCAGTGTGGTCTGTGTGATATGATGGAGCATCTCTATACTGACACTGCCTCATTTTATTAACCACCCTGCTATCGTAAACACCCTGGCTGGGGGAATATTTGCATTTTAAGTGATTTGGTATCAGTACAAAAAATTTCATTCCTTAAAAAAAAAAAATTTATAGGCTGCAATCTCTGTATACAGAGTTGGCAGAAGAACTTGCCAAGAGCACATTCACTGCTTTGTATGCAACTGAACCAACATAAATAAAATACATTTTTCAAAAATATTGCTCACGTGCGAAATCTGTACTTAAAATGTAATCCATCAATACAGCCTGTCACCAAACCACTGTTCAGAAACAGCAGTGTGAGTCTGAGCTTTCAACAAATCATGAGCTCATAACCGTCCCACATACCTGTTTTAATAGACTATATGGGGGTATAAAAATAACATTATATACCTTTAACTACCAACTCTGCATAGTTGGATATGCCAACTCCCCCGTCGGTGCGAATCATGCATCGGTATTTTCCAGCATCTCGTTTGGTTGTGTTCACGACGTTAAATGATGCTATGAATCGCCGGGAACTGGTCACCTTTATTTCCTTCAGAGGAGCATCCTGGACATCGATGCCCTGTGTTGTGGGGGTGGAAAGGACAAAAAGAAACAATATCAGCTGTCTTCCGGAAACATACTCCTGAAGGCACAGAGGCCAATGTTACTTACACCCAGATCCCGGTCCCTTGTTAATTACCCGTGGGCAGTTGTTGCAGGAAAACAGCTGCCCAGAAACCAAAATTCTGCCTTGATCAACACTTTCAGGATGTGACAGATGCAAAATTAAGTGCGAAGAAATGTCTTTGGTTTTGCCCCTCTAAGATATTCACTATGTTATTCTAGTGCAATTGGAGGAAAGAAAGAAGCACATGGGAAAATTCTTTATTTTGCTCCCAAACTATCAACACTTAGTCTTTTTATAATACATAATCATATTATACTTGGCTAGAAAAAAAATTAATTCACACACTACACTATGACTGACCTCATTTTATATATGAACCAATAAATAGCTTATCAAGAACTATATTAAAAACATAAGTAGGTATTAGCATGCTCCTATGGAAAGAGTCTGAAGGACTAGATTCAGCTTTACAATTTTCTTCCTGGAGCTACAAAAAGCAAGCGGAAGTTGGTGCTTAATATCACCTAACACTGAAATGCGAGGGGAGAAGTTCCTTTCCACATGCCACAGCCAGGACCACACAAAGCCGGGTCCATCTCTGGGGCAGAGCTGTCTTATTCCATGCCCGAGACAGCAAATAAGTCCTTACTTATGCGCACTTAGAAATTCATTCTATGCTTCCCATAGTTTAAAGCCTCAGAAACAACTATAGATTTCAGTCCTATATATTTTTAGTACAGTTATCAGGAAAGAGGCTCTCTTTACCATGCTATTTACAAGTATTAAGGAGAAAACAACTAGCGAAGAGCTTAAGGCAAATGCATTTTGTCTGATTATTCACCCAGCAACCACATTGGGGGCCACGCTCGCGCTGTCACTATATTAAGACACTAAGCTCACCACGGTGGACAACAGAAAAGTGACCACAGAGCTCATAGCGCTTCAGTTGCTGGGAAGTGTAGGCTTGAAATGCACACGTGATCACCAGTGATGGCCGGTCAGGCGGCTGGCAGAAATCATGATGGAGTTGTCTTTAGATATGGCAGCCGGTTTGAGGAACTGATCTTGGGAGCTGAGATCTGAAGGGTAAGCAGGAGCTCCTAGGCTAAGGGGAGGGTGGCAGAGAAGGAAGTGTCCCAGGCAGAAGAGACAACAGGATGCCTGGGATGTTAGAAAGAGTGTAAAGCTTTGGAGGATGCCAAGGCAGCCAGAGGAACTGGGGAGGTGGACAAGCATCTGTGCATTCCAGGACTCACAGGCTGCATGAAAATGTCTGTGTTTATAGGTGTGAGCATGCCAGGCTACCAATAATAAAACTCCTCTGTAGAGCTCAGTGATTTATATAAGCAAAGCCTTCTAATAGCTTTCTCTGTGATATTTTGTCAGTGTGTCTTAATGGACATGGGTTTGAGAATTAGACTGACCAGGACCCCACACGTAACTTCAGAGTGATTTACCCTTCTGAGGCCCCCCTCTCCTCATCTGTAAGAGATGCTACAACTGTCAGGGAGTTGTGGGAATTTCAGATACAGGCCTAATGACTGGTCCCCGCCCAGATTCTGGACCAGCTGAGGGATGAGCTCAAGAAAACAGGCGGACAGGCTGTCAAAACACCGCCTTTATTACCAATAAGCCTGGCCCTGCAGACTATGCAGAATACAGCTGATGTGCAGTAAGCATGGTCTTGCTAGAACTGGGCACAGAACGGAACAGACTCACCCGCCCAGCCACAGGCAGCAATAGAAAGCCACAAGGCCTCCCTGTGTCGGGAGCTGCTGGCAAACTCCCAGGATGGAGGAAGGGCTGCTAGGGGGAGCGAGTTCCCAAAGGAGGGCCTGGACCATGCGTGCTCCCAGCCTCCTGCCCAGCAGTTCCACGTGGACAGAGAAAAGGCACCAGGGTGCTGCGCCAGTACAGTTCCTGCCACAGCAGAGGAAACATCAGGGCTGGGGAACTACAGTTCCTACCATCTTTAGAACTAGCAATCCAGACAGCCTTGTTGATAGCTTAAAAAGTCATAGATCTGAATATGACGTTAAATATACACCTTACATATATTACGTGTCTTTTTTGGAAAATGAAACCCCTTCAATCTGGTCTGACAAAGGGCACCGAAAAGTTAGATAAACAAAACAAAGCAACGTCAATCTAGCGTGATTCATGAATTCAACAGGAGAGAGTATTTCTTTTTGTATTCCAAACATTCAGTCTCCCATCCTCTTCCCCAAATAAATTTAAAAAAAAAACCTGAATTCTACCATTAGGAGTAACCTTAGATCACCTACTCTACAAAATTGTCTTTTTCAAATTGAAAATAAAGCCAACCTTGTTTTAAAAAGAAAACAAACAAACAAACAAACAAACTGAGCCCTGAAGAAAGGCAGACTTCACATCTATAATTCCTTGTTTTGTTTATTAAAAACAAGGACAACATCTAAAGGGCTATCTATTAATATTTCTTTCTTTCCTTACTTGCCGCATGAATCTTGTAAAGATTATACTTCTATGGTAATCTTGTAATATTTAGCTAATGGAATAAGCCTGTCTCAGAAGAACATTTATTGAAAAGAATTCTAAAGGATGCCCTTATGCATTCCTCACAAGTACTCAAGGCTGTATGAAGGGCAGCCAAGGTGAAGGAAACCTCCGTATTGGATGCATACACGTGTCGGGAGGAGCGTTACTTTATACCTGTGGTCTTCAGGCCACTAATTCATCTTTTAAACAGCTTGAAACTGACAGCTCTACCCAACACCAATGACTCATAGGAACCCTCAGGAATGGGCCCTTTTTTATTTTTTTAATCCCATGTAATCACAGGGCTTCACAGGTGGTGCAGTGGTAAAGAATCCGCCTGCTAATGCAAGAGATGTGGAGACATGAGATTAGGGTTTCATCCCTGGGCCAGGAAGATCTCCTGGAGAAGGAAATGGCAACTCCGTCCAGTATTCTTGCTTGGAGAATTCTGTTTATAGCTTCCCTCACCTTTTTTTTTTTTTTTTTTTACCCTGTTGGGGCTGAACTGCACCCCGCAACACACACATTCATATGTTGAAACCATAACCTCCAGTACCTCAGCATGAGGCTGCTTTTGGAAACAGGGCCTTTAAAGATGTGATTAAGGTAAAACGAAAGTGTTAGTCACTCAGGGGTGTCCAACTCTTTGCGAGCCCATGAACTGTAGCCAGCCAGGCTCCTCTGTCCACGGAATTCTCCAAGCAAGAATAATGGAATGAGCTGCCATTCCCTTCTCCAGGATCTTTCCGACCCAGGGATCGAACCTGGGTCTCTTGCACTGCAGGCAGACTCTTTACCATCTGAGCCACCAGGGAAACCCCATTCCTGAGTGTGGACTCTGCCATTCCAGACTCATTACCTGCCATTCCAGGAGCGTTTGTGTTCCAGCAGAGCAGAATCAGAAGGTTCTTTTCAATAAACATTCTTTTGACACAGGCTTATTCCATTAGGAAAATATTACAAGATGACCATAGAAGTATAATCTTTACAAGATTCATGCATACAAAAGAACTGTACAAAAAAGATCTTTAGGACCCAGATAATCATGATGGTGTGATCACTGACCTAGAGCCAGACATCCTGGAATGTGAAGTCAAGTGGGCCTTAGAAAGTATCACTACGAACAAAGCTAGTGGAGGTAATGGAATTCCAGTTGAGCTATTTCAAATCCTGAAAGATGATGCTGTGAAAGTGCTGCACTCAATATGCCGGCAAATTTGGAAAACTCAGCAGTGGCCACAGGACTGGAAAAGGTCAGTTTTCATTCCAATCCCAAAGAAAGGCAATGCCAAAGAATGCTCAAAGTACCACACAATTGCACTCAACTCACACACTAATAAAATAATGCTTAAAATTCTCCAAGCCAGGCTTCAGCAATATGTGAACCATGAACTTCCAGATACTCAAGCTGGTTTTAGAAAAGGCAGAGGAACCAGAGATCAAATTGCCAACATCTGCTGGATCATCGAAAAAGCAAGAGAGTTCCAGAAAAACATTTATTTCTGCTTTATTGACTATGCCAAAGCCTTTGACTGTGTGGATCACAATAAACTGTGGAAAATTCTGAAAGAGATGGGAATACCAGACCACCTGACTGCCTCCTGAGAAACCTATATGCAGGTCAGGAAGCAACAGTTAGAACTGGACATGGAACAACAGACTGGTTCCAAATAGGAAAAGGAGTACGTCAAGGCTATATATTGTCACCCTGCTTGTTTAACTTATATGCAGAGTACATCATGAGAAATGCTGGGCTGGAGGAAGCACAGGCTGGAACCAAGATTGCCAGGAAAAATATCAATAACCTCAGATATGCAGATGACACCACCCTTATGGCAGAAAGTGAAGAAGAACTAAAGAGCCTCTTAATGAAAGTGAAAGTGGAGAGTGAAAAAGTTGGCTTAAAGCTCAACATTCAGCAAACTAAGATTATGGCACCTGGTCCCATCACTTCATGGCAAATAGATGGGGAAACAGTGGAAATAGTGGCTGACTTTATTTTTCTGGGCTCCAAATCACTGCAGATGGTGATTGCAGCCATGAAATTAAAAGACACTTACTCCTTGGAAGGAAAGTTATGACCAACCTAGACAGAATATTAAAAAGCAGAGACATTACTTTGCCAACAAAGGTCTGTCTAGTCAAGACTATGGCAACCCACTCCAGTACTCTTGCCTGGAAAATCCCATGGACGGAGGAGCCTGGTGGGCTGCAGTCCATGGGGCTGTGAAGAGTCGGACATGACTGAGCAACTTCACTTTCACTTTTCACTTTCATGCATTGGAGAAGGAAATGGCACCCCACTCCAGTGTTCTTGCCTGGAGAATCCCAGGGACGGCGGAGCCTGATGGGCTGCCATCTATGGGGTTGCACAGAATCGGACATGGCTGAAGCAACTTAGCAGCAGCAGCAGCAGTCAAGGCTATGGTTTTTCTAGTGGTCATGTATAGATGTGAGAGTTTCACTATAAAGAAAGCTGAGCGCCAAAGAATTGATGCTTTTGAACTGTGGTGTTGGAGAAGACTCTTGAGAGTCCCTTGGACTGCAAGGAGATCCAACCGGTGCATCCTAAAGGAGACCAGTCCTGGGTGTTCATTGGAAGGACTGACGTTGAAGCTGAAACTCCAATACGTTGGCCACCTGATGCGAAGAGCTGACTCATTAGAAAAGACCCTGATTCTGGGAAAGATTGAGGGCAGGAGGAGAAGGGGATGACAAAGGATGAGATGGTTGGATGGCATCACCGACTCAATGGACATGGTTTTGGGTGGACTCTGGGAGTTGGTGATGGACAGGGAGGCCTGGCATGCTGCAGTTCATGGGGTTGCAAAGAGTGGGACATGACTGAGCAACTGAACTGAACTGAACTGAGAGCAGAATCAACTACCATCTCCCACAGTTCTAGTTGACTTTTACAAAACTCTGCGCACTGTTTCCATTTGTCTTCCTTCGCTGCCTAAGAAAAGTCGTGCGTGTCCCCCATCCTGGCCTCAAGTCATGCCTTCTAGACAGCAGACCCTCAGTCCCTTTTCTGGTGAGGCTCCTTTTCCTGGTTTCCTGTGTCAGGCAATATTTTGTAATAACCTTATGAGGGAAAGAAATCTAAAAAATCTAATTCCCAGGTCACTCAGTGGTAAAGAATCTGCATGCAATGCAGGAGACACAGGAGATGTGGGTTTGATCCCTGGGTTGGGAAGATCCCCTGGAGGAGGAAATGGCAACCCACTCCAGTATTCTTGCCTGGAGATTCCCCATGGACAGAGGAGCTTGGTGGGCTACAGTCCAAGGGGTGGCAAAGAGTCAGACACAAATGAGCACACACACATAATCCAACATAAGGAAAAAGAATCTAAAGAAGAATGGACATACATATATACATACATATGCATATATGGGTATGTATATCAGAATCACTCTGCTGAACACCTGAATCCGACACAACACTGTAAACTAACCATACTTCAATGACAACAAAAAGAAGCAATGGATGGCTGGGTTCATGAAGAGGAAGGAGGGAGCGTCCTCAGAGCACTGGGGCTGTGGCAAGGAGAGAGCGCACCCATCACTCTGATAGTGTCAGATCCCATTTCCTGGGTCCTTAGGAAAGGAGGAGGACAGCGTTCACAGCCCTTGGCAAGCACCAGACAGAAGAACCTGTGACACCTCCACGGATCAGAGGAAGTAACATGGGATAAATGCCAGGAGAGCGGGGCCAACTAGAAACCAGTGCACGAGCAGAGGCTGCAGCTGCCTGTCAGCGTGGATGAGGGAGGGTGTTTCTGGAGCCTTGCCTCAAGGTTATTTCCTTGACTCCTCCAACATGCCTGTCAGTGCTTTTGATGGCATCACAGATCCATCTGTCAAATGTGTAGGTGACCAATAACTGGCACATGAATGGATACATTGGGACAAAAGCAAAGACTGCCCACCTCCCTGCTATTCGACTTCAGGCCCCACAAAGGCAGGGATCTTTCTCCAGGTTTTCTGCTGCTGTATCTATTGCACAAGAACCATGCCCAGTGCATCCCAGGGGGCTTTAGTGCTAATACTGAAAGGGGTTTAGGCATTGAACGGGCAACTGAACAAATTGATTTTTAAGATGTTTTTGGTCCCCAGATACCCTTCCTCAGGTCAGAATTCAACAGGAAAGCCAGGGAACCGAGGCTGGCCTATTTTCTCTGATGCAGGGCAGTGAGAAAAGGTCATGGGGGCCCGTCCCCGTCTGCCTCTCCATGACAGAGAGGGCCAGACGGGACAATGTGCTCAGAACTCGGGTACCCCGAGCATCTAAGAAACCATGGGGAGACTTCGTTATTCCGGCAAAAGAAAACAATGAAAATGTCCGCTGGGAAGAGACAGAACCTTTGTCAGGCAGTTTTGTCTGATTTCACAGAGTTAGAAAGAGGTGACCCTGCCAGGGACTGGAGAGCTGGTTCTTAGTAGCATCACAGCAGGACGAGGAAGCACCAACAAGGACGGGACCGTGATGTTCTTTAGAATATGAGTTCCTGTAATAGAGCCTCAGCGTCCTTCTGACAAAACCCCCAACTCCAGACAGAGCAGGGCACCAGGTGTCCAGGTGTTAAAGCAACCTCTGACCCATCTTTTGTCAACCTAATGAGACAAGCATAACGGCCATGTCTGTGAGGAAATGATCTTAGTGGGTTAAATACAGCTTTTTAATAAAAGCAAGAGTATCTTCAAACATGCATGCATTTCAATTTGAGCAAGCCTGAGAAAAAGTCCTGATAGTTATTTAAATTAGACTTCCAACCTTCTTTCTGCAGTGGGCTAACTCTAGGACTTCTAAATGAGCAGTAATTTGCCAGCAAAAGAAGATGCATATTAAGTCTTTCAGAAAGAGTTTTGCAATAACCAGAGCAATGATTGAAAGAAATTGAGGTCTGAGCAGTTAGCTGCCTTTAGAGCAAATTAATCCTATTTAGGAGCTGGTCTGAGTGCAGGAGCTAAGCATATACAAGGGAGCCAGAGGCGGCTCCTCAGCCATACAGGTGGAGATTAAACCACACTTTCATTTCTTTAATAGGGAAAATAATCCACATATTCCACTATCAAATACGTCCATCTGTAAGATACTGATCGAAATCCTTACCACTAGGGTCACTAACAGTATGCGCAGGGCCAGGAATAATTTCGTTTAAAACATTTCCTGTAATCTGAATCTTAACTGACCATCTCAACAAATCTACTTTCTGGAGCCCACATATCTTTAAATTTTAATAAATAATAACTAATCAAAGTGCTGACCTTTGATTTCTAGACCATAACCAAGCCAGCACAAATATTTATCAATGTGGAATGCTACAACTGGAAGTCTTACTCCTATTATCATATACTATGAATACGTATTGACAAATGTTCTTTAAATGCCTAATGGGGATACAGATAGCCAAAGTGAAAGTTGCTGAGTCATGTCCGACTCTGTGATCCCATGGACTGTACAGTCTAGGGAATTCTCCAGGCCAGAATACTGGAGTGGGTAGCTTTTCCCTTCTCCAGGATATCGTCCCAATCCAGGGATTGAACCCAGGTCTCCTGCACTGCAGGTAGACTATACCAGCTGAGCCACAAGGAAAGCCCAAGAATACTAGAGTGGGTAGCCTATCCCTTCTCCAGGGGACCTTCCCAACCCAGGAATCAAACCGGGGTCTCCTGCATTACAGGCAGATTCTTTACAAGCTGAGTTATGAAGGAAGCCCACAGACAGCCAAAATAACATATTATTCAAACATATAATAGTCTTCCATGCATATTTGAGTAAAAAAGTTTGATTATGAAAATTTAGAACTTCATTCTGATATTTAGACAGTTCAATATATATTTGCAATATGTGAATAATATTATTTAATAATATATAATAATGCAGTAACTAGATATACCAAAAAAAATACCAAGAAATTAGAAGTTCTTTAGTCTTAAAATCTGTCGATGAGGCTAATCTAGCCACACCAAACTAAGTAATGTGACAGTGCCTGACATTTCCTGTTGGGTTAAAGATTTTGGGTTTGCCAGACTAGAACATGATTTTGTTACTTCTAAACTGTAATAACAGCACTTGACCATGAGGAAGATGGCAGAACCTACCTAGTTATCCACGATCTAAAAGGCAAGGTTAGTCATAAACAAGGCTGACAAAAGACATTACTTTTTCCCCAATCAATATGCCTTAAAACATACAAAGACTAGTCCCCTGCCAGGCTCCTCTGTCCATAGAATTCTCCAGGCAAGAAAACTTGAGTGGGTAGCCACTCCCTTCTCCAGGGGAACTTCTTGAGCAGGGATCAAACCCAGGTTTCCTGCATTGCAAGCAGATTCTTTACCATCTGAGTCACCAGGGAAGCCCTAAAACATACAAGTCTTTCTGAAAAAAAAATAGTTGAAAAGATAAAGAAGGCACAACATAAGGGTTAAAAGCCCCATAGTTCTGAATCTGAATTGGAATTGTCACTCTGTCTTGATCTCAAGACAGACATGCTTTAATCTTAAATGCATATGTGCACGTGCGCGCGCGCGCGCGCACACACACACACACACACACACACACACACATATACCAGTTCCATCCAATGGGAAGATCCACAAACAATAATGAGTAGTAATAAGCACCTCTGTCCTCAGATTGCAATTTCTTCTTTTTTTTTTTCAGATTGTAATTTCTAATTACCAGTTCCCCTGAAAAAGAACCAGGGCTCCCTGACAAAATGGCTAATTCTAGATTATCAATATGGAAAATACAAGCCTGAAACACAAAGTCATACCCAAAAGCAAGAAAGCCATGGAGATTGCCCAGCTCAAGGGACTCCCACTCTGAGTAAGCCCCGCTGTTCAGGGATGGAAGATCTGAGCAGTGATAAAGATAATAAGTGCAATGGATTGAAACTCATCAAATGTGTTTAAATCCACAAGTTGATGATGACAGATGATGGTGTCAGTGACAGTAACAGCAGTAACCCCTTTGGTCACTTTCAGGTGATGTTAGTGAACTACCTCACTATTCTGACAATTTGCCAAAAAAGACAAAAACATCAAGTATTCATACCACCTTCCATATATGATTTATATACGAGGACACCCCAGCGGTTAATAACAGGAAAGCTTGTCTTTTTAGATGTATTCTAGTGACTAAACAAAGAAGGTTTTGTTTTGCAACCCTGAATGAACCAATGACCCTAGGAATGAGCATCAGTAGCTGATAGCATCACAAAGGAGATCACACAACAGTCAGAATAACACACTCACTGATGCTACCAGAAGTCAAGAGGCAAAACTCAAAACATGAGAGGCTGTGCAGGACAAACCCAGTCTCAACAACATCAAACACCACCACCACAAACAGAGGGAAATGAACAGAAATATTGAAGATAAAAAGGACTTAAGACACTGGTCATGGGGGTCAGATGGATTGTGAGATTGGGATTGACATATGTATATTTTTATACTACTATGTATAAAAGAGCTAACTAATGAGAACCTACCACTTGTACATATATAAAGAAAACACTCATCACCCAACTGCAAAGTGTGAACTTTGCCACAATCACAAATCAAATAAAACTGTTAAAATAAATAGTTACTAGACAGCCAAGAAATATGAACACTGACTGTTTTCACAGGGCATACATGGTGATTATTCTGTTTTTGTAAGAGCTCTTATCTTTTTAGAGCAGCAGTTTGAGGCTAAGTCCATCCTGCAACTTGTTTTGTAAGGCTTGCAAGCTCAGAATGGTGTTTAAGTTTTTTTTAAATGGCTGAAAAAAAAATCAAAAGAAGAATACTATTTTGTGACAATGAAAATGATGTGAAAGACTTTTCACATGCCCATGTATAAACCCGTCCAGAAACTAGCCACATTCATCCATTTCTGTGCTATTCATGGATGCTTTCATGCTATGATGGCAGAGAAGACCCTCTGGCCTGCAAAATTTACTACCTAGCCCTTCACAGAAAAAGTTTGCCCACTCCTGTTTTAGAGAAACATTTACAAGTTACATAATATGATGACTGGGATCATCAGAGGGGAAGCAGTTGGGCACACGGGAAGAAAGTGGTCTCACATGCTGTTGGTTTTGAAGTCGATGTTGGGTACATCGAGTTTGTTACATCATTCTCTCTACCTCTGTGTTTATTTATGAGTTCTGTAATAAAAATAGGAACTTGAGATTAACACATACACATCAATACTTTGGCCACCTGATGCAAAGAGTCGACTCATTGGAAAAGACTCTGATGCTGGGAAAGATTGGGGGTAGGAGGAGAAGAGGGTGACAGAGGATGAGATGGTTGGATGGCATCACTTACTCAATGGACATGAGTTTGAGCAAACTCCAGGAGATAGTGAAGGACAGGGAAACCTGGCATGATGCAGCCCATGGGGTTTCAAAGAGTCAGACATGACTTAGCAACTGAACAACAAATATATAAACTAAATAACCAACAAGGACTTACTGTGTAGCACAGGGAACTATACTCAGTAATTTTTAAAAATAAAGTAAAAAAAATAAAAAGAAAATAATTCTAAGAAGCAATCAGAAGAAAATCCCTTCTTTTTGCATTTTTAAACAACTGTTTAAACCATCACAATTTCCCCAGGAAAAATAGATGGTTTTGCTGCTAGCTCACAAATACTGCAAAGCTATAGGAATCAAAGAACCATTTTGTCCAGGTGTCATTTGCATCCTGCAAAAGCAGCAAGTCACTCTGCTACAAAGATCCCACCACAGAAGTGAAGAAAATTCAAATTGCCAAAGGGGAAGCCACATGCCCAGGGTAGCAGCCCTCTCTGTAGCAGCATTCGCATAACTAATCATCATACACCCAGCACAAGGAAAGTGTAGGATACACACTTCCTGAATGAAAGCAGTCACTGGCTTCCATCTCTCAGAAACTCCATTAATCTCTCACTTGTCCCTTGTCTTTAGTGGACATCACTTCTTATAACAGAGACACACATAATTTTCTTGCACCTGGACAATAGCCAATTCCCTTTGCTTTGAATGAAGGGAATGAAGGGTGGCATTTTACACATAGGAGAAATGCAGATGAGAATAACGATATGATTTATGATTTCAAAGTTCATCCCCTATAGGAGCTACCTGACTGCCACTGTGTGTCAGTCACAGAAGTCTCTGACCTGGTCTCAAACTGGGTCCCTCTAGGACTAAAAGCGCCATGAATTTTTCTCTATTCCATTTCTCTGGTCCTAAAGACAATTTTCACATTAAAACCCATCCAAAATTGTCAAATTTTCCCCCTACTCTCTTTTCTAGGTACAAGAAGATCAAACCAGTCAATCCTAAAAGAAATTCCAAATATTCATTGGAAGGACTGATACTGAAGCTGAAGCTGCAATACTATGGCCATCCGATGCAAAGAGCCAACTCACTGGAAAAGACTCTGATGCTGGGAAAGATTGAGGGCAGGAGGAGAAGGGGGCCACAGAGGAAGAGATGGTGGAATGGCATTATCGGCTCAATGGACATGAGTTTGACCAAACTCTGGGAGATGGTGAGGACAGGGAAGCCTGGTGTGCTGCAGTCCATAGGATCACAATGAGTTAGGCACAATGGAGTGACTGAGTAACACCACCACCAATTCCAGATAACTAGACTGAAAATCTTCTAGGGCTTTCAAAATTACCTAAAGCAGGCATATTTAAGTCCTAGCTAAAATATCCTCCATTTTCCCCTCCTCTTCCAAAAAGAAGAGAAAGAAAGAGATTCTAACAGTGTCTAAACTCTCCAGGGTCCCCACTCTAGGGCCCAGATCAGCAAAAGCAGACAGACAGGGTAGTAGATGCTTAACTCCGATCTCGGGAATTCTGGAGCAGGGCTTTCTGCATCTCCCCTTCTCATGACACAGCTGTGGATCCTTGGAAGCAAGAGACACACACGAACCCTTTGATGAATATGAGAAAAGAAAGGCAGCATAAATGCTCTAACAGGATGTGTGGTTCCTGGGTTCAAAGCCGGCAGTCCTCAGGGTTAGCAGTTGACGCCTCTCTCCCCCGTCCTCCTACAGGAACCATCCTGACCTGCGGTCTTCACAGCACATCCTCACATCCTGGCCCAGCGGTCGTCAGATCCCATCAGAGGACAAGGCCCTTGCACAAGGCTCCAGCGACTCCTAGCCCGTCCTCCTCAAAGTACCAGCCACTTACACCTTCTTTAACTGAGGCAGGTAATATCACCAAGTACAATTTTTAATCAATTTCTCCCAGAATCTCCGTAGACATATCCTACTGTTTCATCCATGTGAAAGAAACCTTCACCTTTAAATGAAAGTAATCCAAAATCATATCAGTTAAAAGAGACGATGTAAGCTTTCAAGGTTGTCGGTGGTTTCAGGCTGAATATTCAATATTATATCATATAGATGGATACTGAACTGACTGAAACAATAATGGATGTGATTTCAACCACTCAAAACTTTAAGGAAAAAAAAAAACTTTAAGGAGCCACTGGTTCCTACAGCAACTGAAGACAGTCCTTTTTGTGCCTTCCTGGTATTTTCTATGACAGTAAGTGGTATCAGATTTATGCTTTAATATACAGGGCCTAAAACACCCAAGTTAGGCTTGACAAGGGAACCATAATTTGAATCCCTTTCAAATCATTTTACGGTTTTTATATATAATAACAAAATCATTCTGATATACAGCTGTGATTTTTTTTTCCCTCACAATCTATAAAGGAAACTAAAAGCCACCAAGAAATGTTGACCAAATACACACATTCCGAAACATAAACGCCAAGGCAACATTCCACACGCAAGAATACAATTCTCATCTTGTGTGTGTGCTAAGTTGCTTCAGCTGTGCCCTACTCTTTGCGACTCCATAGACTATTGCCCGCCAGGCTCCTCTGTCCATGGAATTTCCCAGGCAAGAATACTGGAGTGGGTTGCCATGCCCTCCTCTGGGGATCTTCCTGACCCAGGGATCAAGCCAACATCTCTTTATGTCTACTTGGAGTGGCAGGCAGATTCTTTACCACTAGCATCCCCTGTGAAGCCCATAATTTTCATCTTAATGCCAATAAAAGGTATGTATCACTTAAATTGCCAACTGATAATTATGAATCCATGAAGAAAGATCTGGATCATCGTTCTATGCAAGAGGCATTACAGCTAAGAACATAGATTTTGGACTTAGATGGCCTGGCTCCCAGTTCTTGTTACTAGCAACAAGTCAACACAAAAATCTCTGAAACTTTCCGAGACCCAGTTACATCTTTATTCTGTAAATGGGTGCATAAAAGAATCCTCATAGGGATCAGTTAAGAGAAAAAAAATTGCTGAACATAGCCTGGAGTCGTGGCCCACTGCAGTCCATGGGGTCGCAAAGAATTGGACATGACTGAGCGACTGAACAACAACAAAACGATGGTTCTAAAGTTAATCCTGATATTTTCACAGTAAATCTGAGAATATTTGGTTAACAGGCTAATATCTGAAAAACAAGGTCAGTCAATCAGTGGAGAAAAATGTCCAAGTGACAGAATTTACTCATTTATAAATAAGCAAATACATTTATACATACAATTGACTTTCACTAACAAAACAGAACTATCTACAATACATATAATAATTGGACAGATGAGTGTGTTAAAGTTCCCTATCTCTTCTGAGCTTGTTTTTTCATTAATAATTGCGGAATTTAATTTGAAGATTGTTCCAAATTCAGGCTTTACATAATTCTGTAATGCTAAAAAGTGAGTCATTTAAAACTGATGGAGAGAAAAGGATGATTTTCCAGGTTTCCTTCACCAGCTGCCATTCACCCAATGCGCAGTCCTGGGCTTGATCAAACTTCCATCCATCTACCTTTGAAAAGGCATCTCAAGGATTCCCTGGTGACTCAGTGGTAAAAAATCTGCCTGCCAATGAAGGAAACATGGGTTCGATCCCTGGTCCGGGAAGATCCCACATTCCGCACAACTAAGGCTGTACACCAGAACTACTGAGTCCGTGCTCTAGAGCCCATTTTCCACAAGAGAAGCCACTGCAACAAGAAGCCTGTGCGTAGCAACAAAAGAGTAGCCCCCACTCTCTACAACTAGAGAAAAGCCTGAGCAGAAACAAAGACCCAGCACAGCCAAAAATAAATTGATTAATTTTTTTAAAATTAAAAGAAAAAAAGAAAAGGCCTTTCCACCACCTCCTTGTTTTCTGGCATTTGTCCTGGAAGCTGGATCACCTTCATTTCCCACCCACATCTGAGTCTGATGTGGTAGCTGAGTTCTGTAGATCAAAAGGTTTGTATCCTCCTCCATATTCATATGATGAGGTCTACTCCCCACTGTGACCGTAATGGAGACGGGGCTTTTGGAAGCTAACTAGGTTGAGATGTACTTCCTTGGTGGCTCAGATGGTAAAGAATCTGTCTGCAATGTGGGAGCCCCGGGTTTGATCCCTGGGTGGAGAAGATTCCTCTGGAGAAGGGAACGGCACCCCACTCCAGTAGTCTTGCCTGGAGAATCCCATGGGCAGAGAGAGGAGTCTGGTAGGCTATGGTCTATAGAGTCACAAAGAGTCAGACACGATTGAACAACTAACACTCAATGTTCAGATGAGGCTGAGATGAGGTTGTGCGTGTGGAGCCCGAAGGGTGGGATGAAGGCCCTTACAAGGGAAGGAAGAGCCCAGAGTATGCACGTGACTATGCAGCAAGAAGTTGTTGGTCTGCAGACCCAGGAGCTGGTCCTCTCCAAGAACATGCATGCTGGTCCCGGATCTTAAGACTGCCAGCCCCCAGAACTGTGAGAGATAAATGTCTGTTGGTTAAGCCTCCCAGTCTACAGTATTTTTGTTACAGTGCTTTGGTGATTCACTGAAAAGCTGAAAGATGTATTATAAATACTAATTCCCAAGATAAGCTTATGGAGATAAATAAAATTTTAAATATTTCAGAAAGAACAACAGTAATTCTAATATAATTACATGTGGCTCAAAGGGTCAATGACTGTATGAACATATATAACTCAGAAATTGATACCATCAGCAAATTATATTTAAGTATAAAAAAGAACATCTAAAATTCTATTTTCTCAGTATCTTATATATAAACATACTCTAGGATATTTCAAACTGTAGGCTCCACAAGTGATCAGAAAGTTGATAACAAGAAATGCATGCTCTTGTTTTGGTTACTTGAATGGCTTTCCAAATCTGTTTCATTTGAGTGTCTCCCACGGTTATAGCCCAGATTCATGCAAAGATCACCACATCTGATAGTACACAGCGAGGATACTCAGCAGATTCAATGCACATCAGTTTTTTTTTACCACATAAAAATACTTTGATAGATGCTGTCTTCCTCCTGAACACTGTCTGGAAGGTGTGTTAAGTATTTTGCAGTGGTAATAAAGGAGGCTCATGAGCTGTGTTTCATTTTGTTGTTCTGTATTCTAGAAAGACCAGCTCCATGCTGGCAATAACCTGCCTGGCCCACGGATGAGATGGAGAAGACGGAAGCAGATGGGGTCCATCTGTTAACCATAAACACTTCTTCATTAGTGTCATCCTCAGATTTATGTGTGTTATGTTTTTGAGAAAGACTCTGACATTGATTATATTTAATCTATATTTTTAAGCAATCAAACCACTGGCCATTTTTCATAGATGTGGATCAAGATGTACACGTTGTACAGATGGACTTTTTTTTTTGTCAAGATGCCTCCTGGATGTAAATCATGTGATGTCAGTTACATCTAAATCCCTCTAACAGAGTGGTAAGTGCACACAGATTATTCACCTAGCTCTGGATATAAGAAGCCCGCACAGTGGAGTAGAATTAATCTGCAGTAGAAGTGAAGAAACAGGACTATTTCCAGGTATGCCATCTACCTTCGTGACTCTCAACAACCCTGCACCTCAAACTCATAAAAAAGTACAGAGCCAAGGGATGCAACATGAAACTCTGAAAAATGCATTATGGTAGAATTCAAAAGATGTAATGCAAATTACTGTGTAATGTAAGTATAAATGATCACACTTCACAATGATGTTGTTTTGTTCAGTTGCTAAGTCGTGTCCAACTTTTTGAGACTCCATGGACTGCAGCATGCCAGACTCCTCTGTCCTTCACTATCACCCAGAGCCTGTTCAAACTCATGTTCATTGAGCTGGTGATGCCATCCAATCATCTCATCCTTTGTTGCCCTCTTCTCCTCCTGCCTTCAATCTTTCCCAGCATCAGGGTCTTTTCCAAAGAATTGGCTCTTCACATTAGGTGGCCAAAGTATCGGAGATTCACCTTCAGCATCAGTACTTCCAATGAATATTCAGAGTTGATTTCCTTTAGGATTCGCTGGTTTAATCTCCCTGTTGTCCAGGGAACTCTCAAATAAAGGATGTTCCCCAAATAAAGGATGTCCTATTCATTTCTAAATCTTGACTTACTACTGGGAAGATTCAAGTGACAGAAAAATTTAAAGCAATCTTTCATTCAATTTTCTGCCTGAATCTTAGAATTACTTTGAGGAGCCAAGTGAATTGAAATGCAGAAAAGCATTTTTTTTTAAGTGTTATAACATTAGAGGAAGAAGGAAGAAAAGCCCATATTCATACCTCCAAGGCCAGAGGGATTTCGTCTAGTTTTCCAGGGCTGCTTCTCCCCACGACTTGTGTAGAACGGCCTGAAGCAAAGACTCAGGGCCCAGGCAAGAGAGCAGGAGGACTCTGTGAAACCACCCCCCACCCCCGGCCACAAACCCTTATGCTGCTGGAACTATCTCATACAAATCCAGGTTAATAGAAGCCATCCTTGCAAGCAAAAGACACTTGTCTTATTTCATCCGCTATTAATAAAATAAACATCTCCCCACAAAATGCCTATCCAAAGAGAGGAAATAAATTATTGAACACTAAAACTATTCGAACAACACAAAGACTCACAAGCCAAATAACAGGCTGAGTCCAGGACAATCTCATTGTCACTAAGAATTTCAAAGTCATTCTATTCTGTCTTTGTCATCAACTCCTTCTTGACACAACCCTTCTCGAAAGCTGCAGGGCAACATGCAGTCATGGATGTTAGAGGACCCCCAAAGCATTTAAGGTGTCTCTTCCAGAATTTGTTCCCATTTGTCATTGTCCTGCTGACAAATCCTGGGATAGCACAGTTGGCTGTTTTTCATTTCCCCCAGAAATGGAGGAGGAAAAAAAATGACCATTGACGGTCAGTTGTGATGATTCAAAGAATACAGGATTTAAAAATTATAGCATGTGTGCATGCTCAGTCACGTCTGACTTTTTGTGACCCCATGGACTGCAGCCCGCCAGGCTTCTCTGTTCATGGCATTCTCCAGGCAAGAATACTGGAGTGGATTGCCATTTCCTTCTCCAAGGGATCTTCCTAACCCAGGTATCAAACCTGCGTCTCCTGCATTGGCAGGTGGTTCTTTCCCACTCTCATCACCTGGGAAACCTTTACATTTTATAGGGCATCAGGCAAATGTGACACATGACAATTGTTGCTATGCTGCAGAAGGAGACACAGGATAGGTGGAGAGTGATGTGTACCGAGAAGTCGGCAGGCGTGGAACAGAAGCCCAAGTGGAGTGGAACAGATGCACAGAAGGGTCAGAATATAATGCAGGTCCATAGCAAGCTAAAATAAACAACCAAACCAAACCAAAACCCACTATGGGATCCCTAAGGAAAGAGGGGCGAAATCAACACGAGTCAAGGTGGGGAATGAGCAGCCTGTGGACTGATGCACAGCAAGAAGCAACAAGAACGAAACTGGAGAATGCTATGGGGGAAACCAAACCTAGAGTCTAAATAAGTGGATGGCAAGCTGGTGAGAGGGGACAGGTCACTTAATGCCATTTGGTCAGAATTCCTGAGACCCTTGATCTGTCCATAAAACTACTGGCTGTGCGAAATACAGATGGTAGAGTTTCCAAGACAATAAAACAAGACACATAAGTGATGATGACACTAAAAAAGGTCTACTTATTTTTTTCTTTAAAAAATTTTTTATTTATTTTTAAATTGAAGGATAACTGCTTTACAGAATTTTGTTGGTTTCTGCCAAACATCATCATCAACAACAATAAAATGTCTACTTAAATGCTCAAAGGGCTTCCCAGGTGGCTCAGTGGTAAAGAATTTGCCTGCCAATGCAGAAGACCCAGGTTCAATTGCTGGGTTGGGAAGATCCCCTGGAGAAGGAAATGGCAACCCACTCCACTCCAGTATTCTTGCTGGGAAATCCCATGGACAGAGGAGCCTGGTGGGCTACAGTCCATGGGGTTGCAAAAAGTCAGACAAGACTTAGTGACTAAACAAAACAGAACAAAAACAAATAAAAATGGTCAAAAGTAAAAGATGTGTTACTAATTTCTAGGTTTAGGCCTATGGCTAGGAAGCTGAAAAGTAACAAAAATGCCTATAAGTTTGTGTGTGACATGCCCATGTGATTCTTTGGGTTTTTATCAAGAGGATGAACAGGGAGAGGGTACTATATTTTGGACTCCAACATCTTGCTCTAAAAGCAACTCAGTAACCAGATCGTCCAAACAAGATGGCTAAGTAGAAGCAAGGGTGAAACCACAAATTCACAGCAAGGTTTATGAAGAATAACATTGAACTTGTCTCAAGCTCTTTGTTACCTGGCTACACACTGTGGAAGCAAGAGAAGAACTGGGGAGACTGCTCAGATTATCCTCTTCCTCCCTGCTGGTGTCCTGACACTAACTGGATCTCTGGGGCTCTCCCCAGGCACAGGCTCTCTGCCCGCTGGACTCACTCTGAACCATGAATGTGAGTTACTGTACCTGTAGCCAGAGCCTGTCTCCAGCCACGGTCCTGCCGATGGCGCTGCACTGGAAGGTGGCAAACTGGCCCGCGTTGACCTCCACATTCTGAATCCGCAGGAAGTGGGGCGTTCTGGCTACAGGAGGACAAAGAAGGAAAGACGTTAAAAGTGGAGGTCTGAGAATCCGCAGGAAGTGGGGCGTTCTGGCTGCAGGAAGACAAAGAAGGAAAGACTTTAAAAGTGGAGGTCTGAACCCGTTTGTGTCTCTTCAAATCTGCCTGCAATTTCGGGCCTCTCCCTTTTGTTTACCTTTGAAGAAAAGAACGCCTTTGCTTCTAAGAGCTTTAAAGATTTCATTACGCCTGTAAAAGAGGTTCTGGAAAGATCTGCTGTGTTCTCTAACAGCCAGGCATTCTGGGATAGAACCAGACGGAAAGAAGATATTTTATGGTCCCTGCTGTGCAAATTATCATAGCTCAGCAGTCTTCTTGTAATAACAGATCTGTATTAATAAAGATTACACTGAGGCCTAATTGATGTTTTGAACAAAAACATATTAGATATTTATACTAGGAACATGAAAAGAACAGTAAGAAGTTAAATGATGTTGTCAAGGAAACTTTTTAAGCCAAGTACGGAGCTGTGAGTAATATATATTTTAATACAAGTAATTGGTATGCAGCACTCCTCATGTAATATTTCCCAGCGACCAAAATATTCTCCCCATAGACAGACTCGGCGAAATTACACTGGAACTGCCACAGCACGGCGGGTTTTGCTGATTCTTATTTCCAATTCAAGGAGAAAGAATGATTCCAACTGCTAAATAGCATTAAGTTTCAGAACATGCATTGTCCATAGGGGACACCTGTTTAAACAAAGCATTGTTCTATTTGATCTGAGAAGCACAGATCCATTTCAGTAGCACACTGAAGACATCCGTCGAGGAACTGGAGGGATGGGTTGGGAATTAAATTTTATAACTTCTCCTTTAGGGAAACACTCTCTTACCAGTACAAGGATAGAGTGAAAGAGTAGCAAGAGGTGGGGCAGGGGGAGGTTAGGGAGTAGAAGAGAAGAAAACAGGATGGTGATGTTTTCTGGGAGAAATAGAGAAATCTGAACAACAGCTAGAAGGCATTGTTTATGCCTTGCTAGCCAACGTGTCTCTGGATCACACCTTTCAAAGAATGGTCCACCACTCCTGGGCACCCAAAGATGACATATAGCACTAACATTAGCCTGTGAAAAACATAATTAGGGGGCTTCTCTTAGCAGTCCAGTAGATAAGACCTCACCTTCCAATGCAGGGGTTGGGGGTTCAATCCTTGTTTGGGGAGCTAAAATCCCACAAGCCTCTCTGCCAAAAAACCAGAACATAAAAACAACAGAAGCACTATTGTAACAAATTCAATAAAGACTTAAAAAAGCACAATTAGGAGTGAAAATGAATTTATATCCAAGAACAAAGAAAACTGTAGTTTGATACCAATAACACAGAGGAAACCCCCGTTACTCATTTGAAGACCAGCAATAACTGCAACAATGCGTTCATGATGCCTGGCATGCAAAATGTCCTCAGTAATTTCTAAAACAGCAGTATAACTGTGGGTCATTGTCTCTAATACTATTATATTCACTTAGAAGCCTATAAACTATTTCTCATTAACTTAATCAAATTCCCCTTAGTTAAGAACAGCACAAGTCTATGGTTTTTAAAGATCTGTGCAAAAAGTCCTTGCATCAAGTTTCTTTTTGTAACTCTTTGTTCCCAAGAAGCTGAAAAGAACCATTGTTTTCAAAAAGTGGCAAAAGGTAACGGCTTTTGGAGCATTTCATGGGGCAGAAACTTTTCCATTGATGACTCACATGTGTTCTCTGAAGAAGGTTTTTTTCCATTATTTTACTTCTGGGTACTTAGCCAATGAGAGCCAGACATGGAGTAGAAACTTGGGTCTGGCCAGTTCCAAAGCTCAGATGCTGCCCACCAGGCAACACTGCTTTGTGACTAGCTGAAAGCCTTTCCCAGGCTCTGCATCCCACCAGGTATGGCTCCCGGTCTGACTGTTGGAATTCAAGCTCCTTTCAAGGCCCCTCTCCAGTGCTGTTCTTTCCTTAAAGCTTGCATGGATTCCCTCAGCTTGTTGTCAGACCTCTGCACCAACACTTGTCCTCTGTCAGGACATCTCACTGGTGTTACCCTCTCCTGTCCATCTCCTGTCCTCCCACCTCTTCCTCTGGCTGCAAGTCACTCCTACACACTGGCTTCCTAACACAAAATGTTGGGTGTGTAGCCATCTTTCATGACCACTTGGGCACTGTCACCCCACCTGGTTAAACCCAGGGTCCCTCCAGGGTCTGTGCTGAAGGGTTGCTAATTATTTTGAGTATCACCCTGGATATATCCCCACATAGTTAAGCTACTAAAAATTTAAAAAATTTTACCCTCTTGGGATAAACCATAATGCAAGAGAACATTAAAAAAGAACATACGTATGTGTGTAAGCGAGTCACCCTGCTGTGCAGCAGATTGGCATGACATTGTAAATCAACTATATTTCTATTTAAAAAGACATAAAGGTACCGATAGGACTTCCCTGGTGGCTCAGACAGTAAAGCATCTGCCTACAATGTGGGAGACCAGGGTTTGATCCCTGGGTTGGGAAGATCCTCTGGAGAAGGAAATGGCAACCCACTCCAGTACTCTTGGCTGGAAAATCCAATGGACAGAGCAGCGTGGTAGGCTACAGTCCATGGGGTTGCAAAGAGTCGGACACGACTGAGCGACTTCACTTTCACTATTAAAGGTACTGATAATATATATTCTTATTTGCAATGTATAAGACAGCCCACACCACGGACAGTGCTAAAAATATGTTTACTACCTTGCAAGAAAAGACTCACCATTATTAAATTTGCCTTTCTTTGATTACTGATGAAAAAAGTCTCCCTTAAAAATCCACTGCAAAATGTCCACGTGCTGCTCATGCTTGTCTTAGACCTTGGCTTCCTACCCTGTACCCAACCTACGATCCTTCTCCTTTTCTCCCTCCTCACCCTCCAAGGCTGCCAGCATTCTCAAAACCCCTCTTTTTCCTTATGCTCTATGACTGAGCTCCCTTAGCTTCTCTCACCCAGAAGGGCTCATCCAGGTGTCGTGGGGCTGCAGAGCTCTGCACCCTCCTCTCCCCTAGGGAGGCAGGAATGCAAGGAAGGTCTTTCTTCCCAGAGTGACCTCTGCCCCAGAGATCTGCAGCCTTTCAAAGGCTCCCGCACTTTCTAATTGGCACACAGGGAAAGCTAAAAAACATTTAGTTTGCAGCATCAAGAATAAGTTTCCCACAGACTAAAATAATTTACAGAAAATGAATTTCAATCTTGAAATTTTAAGTTCATTCTTAATCAGGCATGTCAGGATCGTTATTTTTGAAGAGCAAGGGTGGGCCACATATATTATTTTCCCTTTTTCTAATGTTACAGCCTGTTTCTGAACTGCTGAAAAATAGCATACTTTATTTGTATCCAAATCCAAACTGCCTCCTGAAATGATTTACCTAGATCATCTTCAAATGACTTACCTAGATCATCTTCATTTGCATATCCCTCCTACCAAGATGAACTAAAATATTAAAAGATGTCCAATGTATTTAAAATCAATTCCATTCTTTTTCCTAAGATTTTTGATTTAAATAATTTTTTACCTTTAGAAAACACTTTCAATAATAAACATTAAAATTAAAGAAATAACATTTTTAAATTTAAATTAAAAACCTGAATTTAGAATTTTCTAACTACTTTGTTTCTTAATCATATATAAATTTACCTTTAAGAAGCAGCTTTGGAAATAGGTATGCTTTTCTGCACTATCTATCATGCGATTCTTTTTGAGCCCATGGACTGTAGCCCGCCAGGCTTTTCTGTTCATGGGGTTTTTCAGGTGAAAATACTGGTGTGTGTTGCCATTTCCTTCTCCAAGGGATCTTCCCAACCCAGGGATGGAACCCACATCTCCTGTGCCTCCTGCATTGCAGGCAAATTCTTTTACCTGCTGAGCAATCAGGGAAGCCTGCACAGTTTATGATTTTTAAATGGAAAGCATTTAGTAACCTGTGGCGGAGACACCTGTCTGCAGACCTAAGCTTGGGCCTTCTGAGAGAGCCTGGTAAATACCCACTTTGATCCACCAAGGCTCACAGTGACTCCAGGAATGTTGCTACAGATTGCTTATTTATACTAAGTAAGGAGGCAGATGAAAACCATATCATGAGAACAGATACAAATGGGGGGGTGATCATCAGAAGGAGAGAAATGAAGATGAAACAAAAAATCCTACTGGAACAACAATAACAGAAGCTTCCAGTACCTGGTAGTTACGTTATTTATGGGTGGCTCTGAGGTCTAGTGGGAGTTCCTGGTTCTGCATTAAATTATTAGAGCAGGCCTTGGCCATTAAATAAATTACATCCTTTAACTTAGTCTATTGGTATTTACCTTTTAGTCTATTGGTATTTACCTATTTACCTTTTTGTGACTATTGTGCACTTTTGAAAAAAATTTAACAAGATATTGTGAGCATTTTCCTTGTTAAATATTTACCTAAAACTATTAGAAAAAGTTGTAGTTCACAATCAGGGATCGTGTCACCCCCAGAGAACATCTGATGATATCTGGGACATTTTTGTTTGTCACAACAGGGGTAGGGGAGGTGGCGGGGCAGATGCTGCTGGAACCCAGTGTGCAGAGGTCAGCGATGGTGTTAACATTCTACAATGCATAAGACGGCCTCCACAGAAAGGAATTATCCATCCTAATGTCAATAATGTCAAGGTCGTGAAATCCTCACATATATACGGGCTTCCAAGGTGGCACAATGGTAAAAAAAAAAAAAAAATCCACCTGCAATGTACGAGACACAAGAGACCTGGATTCGATCCCTGGGTCGGGAAGATTCCCTGGAGGAGAACATGGCTACTCACTCCAGTATTCTTGCCTGGGAAATTCCATGGACAGAGGAGCCTGGCAGGCTCCATGGGGTCAAAAGAGTACACACACACACATACACATACACAGACGTATATATCATATGAACATAAAAAAGTTAACTGGAACATTCCTTTACTTTGGACTTCTGAGTTTCTTAAACATAATGCCAAGACACAAGAGTTCATAATTAAATCCTCATGTAGACTTTTTGTTTTTTCCTTAGGGTGAATTTTTAGAAATCGAATTACTAAGACAAAAAGAAGCATTTTTATTTATTTATTTATTTTAATTTTATTTTATTTTTAAACTTTACATAATTGTATTAATTTTGCCAAAGAAGCATTTTTAAAAGACTTTAGACACAAATTGCTGAATTGCTTTCCTTCAAGTGTATAACAAACTGCATTTCTACCAGCAGGGTATGCTAAGTATTAGTTTCTGTAGTTTTTCTGAAGAAGCTGATTAAATATACGTGCTCTGCTTCATCAGCTTACCTAACAATAATAAATAACAGGAATGTCAGAACTGTCACTGGTTCTGCCGTAGGTCTGTCCATGAACAGTAAAGCTGCCCTGCGAGGCTGCTTTCCTAAGGGCCCTGTTTCTAGCAGTGGCTACTGAACCAAAGAGAAATACATAGAAAAGCTGCTTTATCAATACAGTTTTCTAATTGTATTAGGAGTTCTTTTAGGTTATAACTTACATTTTTAATTTTCTGGCCAAAGATATGACTGTGTGATATTATTTCTTTATCTTCATCCTTATTAAGACATGCTTCTCAGAATGGGGCTTATCTTTTCTCCTTTAGAAAGGATCTGATGTTCAATATGGCTTTCTCAAAAGACTCCAGGGCTTATTATTTGCACAATAAGGTTAACGTCTAAGGAATTGATACCTTTGTTCAAATTGTATTTGGGCGGGGGAGGGGAGGCGTGGGCGCCTCTGGAACAATGGCTCAGTGGTAAAGAATCCACCTGCCAATGCAGAAGTAGGAGACACGAGTTCAATCCCTGGGTCTGGAAGATCTCTTGGGGGAGGAAATGGCAACTCGCTCCAGTATTCTTGCCTGAAAACTCCTATGGTCAGAGGAGTCTGGCGGTTACAGTCCATGGGGTCAACAAAGAGTAGGACACGACTGAGCAACTGATCAAACACACACTGCTTTGGAATGGATTGGCTGTCTTTGGTTGGGGCAACAGTGTCTCTTGGTTGAGATGAAGACTTCCAGGAAAAAAAAAAATCATCTGGCTAAAATAATAAAGCCATACCTCAAAATGGAAACCAGATGAAGACAGAGAAACCTACTAAGCATAAACCTTTTTATAAGCAAGTGATCATTTTCAATTAAGAGAAGTAATTGACATGAACAGAAGATAGTAACTCATCCACCAGGGTAAATAAGACAAAGGGACTGTGGAATCCTTTGTTCCAGATCGGTTTCCTCCAAGATCAGGAAGGTTAAGATTTCTATTAAAGGCATTTGTAAGGTTTTTCAATAAACATTAAAGGTATAGATAATCTTTCCAGAGGTTTAAGATGCCTGGATTCTCCCTGCCTAGTGCTGTAAACCCTACAAATATTTTTGGTTGGAAATCAATTGAAGGCTAATACTATTTTAAGGTTGGAATTTCAGCATATGGGCTTCCCTTGTGGCGTAGACAGTAAAGAATCTGTCTGCAAAGCAGGAGAGCCAGGTTTGATCCCTGGGTTGGGAAGATCCCCTGGAGAAGGGCATGACTACCCACTCCAGTATTCTTGCCTGGAGAATTCCATGGACAGAGGAGCCTGACAAGGGTCCTTGGGATGGCAAAGAGTCAGACAGGACTGAGTGACTAACACTTTAACTTCACTCTCAGCGTATATATGTTCAAGCTCAGGCTCTCACTGCCTTTGAATAGATGCAAAAGTTCCTAAACCCAAGCCTTAGTGGATTTTTTATTCAATTTGCAAAACTGGGATTTTTTTAAAAGTACGTATTTCATAGGGTTGGGATAAAGAACAAAGAAGATGCTGCCAGGAGAAGACGTTCTGTGTGCCTGGTACTTAGCCTCAAAAATGTTCATTATTATTTAAAATAACTGATCTATCACTGGAAACTGGAAAAGATCCCAAGGAAAAGAGGTCTATAGCCAGAAAAGTTTCAGTTCCACGCTGAGCTGCGTGCTCTGAACCTTGCCAAACCACCTTAATTGGAACGCAGGTAGAGCACCAGTAGAGTGGAAAATTCCAATCTAGCCCATACTCAAAAAGAAAAATTCTCTTTTTCTCTCTAAATTTATAGGCCCATTTGTCTCCTGGGTACCCTTTCAAAATGCTATGCCAGTTTTCCTCTAAAATCTGCAGGAGTTCTAAAAACTAAATATCTTCCATGAATATTAAAAGGTTTTTGAGTAGAACTCTTCTATTTTTTTTTTCATTTCTGCCATATTCTGTTGCTTCTTACTAAGAAAACAACTTTTAAAAGAATAGAGGTTTTCAGGTATTAACTGATCTCACATCAGCCTTTGATTCCAAAGCCAGGAGTTATCACTGACCAGGATGCAAACCTTTCTGTATATGTCTCATATCATTGATTCTTCAAAGCCTGCTACCCAATGCTAACAACAAAATCAGAGAATGGTAATTTGCAAGATCAAAGTGCAAACTGAAATGGACAACGGGCAGACTGTGTCCTGACCCCTTTGTCTTTTCATTTACATTTTAATGTAATGGCAAGGGCTGAGATGGGCTGGGGCCATGCCTGCCTGCCAGAATGCAGAGTCAACACTTCTATTTGTGCAGCACACCATCGCAAACAAAAGAGCCAACTTCTGCTAAAGAGAACACCCAGGACTATCTGAACACAATCTGTTTTGCAAACTTTTTTTTTAACTTTTAAAACAGACTCTGCTAAATTGTCCCATCTAAGAAACCAATCAGTATTTCTACTTAGAGTTACAATCCTACTTAGAGTTACAATCTGCAGTTAATTCATTCTAGTGGGCCAATCAGAATTCAGGCATAATAATAGCAGCTAACATTTACTGAGGTCTTAGAAATGTGCTAAGCACTGTTCTAAGTTCATTATGTACATTAACTCATTTAATCCTTACATTTACCCTTTGAGGAAAGCATTATTATTATTATTATCCCCACTACATGAGCAAGGTAATAGGGTCACAAAGGCCAAGTAACTCTTGTGAACAGAAAGCTCTTAACAAACATGTTTCAAGACAAAGCTACTTTTGTTTTGCTTGTAAGGTAAGAACAGATCTTTTTGTAAGACAATTTTATTTATTTGGCCGTGCCAAGTCTTAGTTGTGGCATGGGGGAATTAGTTCCCTGGCCAGGAATCAAACCCAGGTCCCCCGCATTGGAGTCTTACCCACTGAACCAATAGGGCAGTTGGTTCAGTGAGTCTTACCCACTGAACCAACAGGGCAGTCCTGTAAGAATGGATCTTAATGGAATAATTTGTCAAGTGGAAAAACAGACTCAACATTCTTATCACAGAAAAATAAGTGAGCCACTATGTAAAGATAACTTTTATTAGTCACTGTATATTGAAGAAAAATGATAGTCCATCGGAGAAAAACCCAAGTAACTTCCTACCTTTAAAATGAAACAACAGTTCTGAGTTCTGTGCATTTCTCAAACAATGCCTTTATTGGATCTGCCTTTATTCAACAAACATAATTCAGAAAACAGTTCCAATTTTTTAATTTGTCACTGTTATTCTTATTTTAATCACACAGTTTAATGTCTTCATAAAAATCTAAATTTGAAAGTAGGCAATGTTTGAGTATGCAAATAAATACGATTGAAAAATTAATTTTGTTTTATAAAATAAGAATAAATTTGAATCAAGAATGCCATATTATGAACTCAGCATTTCTTAAGTGTTTAAAGAAATTGCTGACTTACTTCATACTGTGAAGTAGTAATACAGAACTGTCTTAGATTTTGCATTCATTTTATCCAATAAATGACACATAGGTTTATGAGGGTTTTTGCAATCTTTTTCATTATTACTTGTTAAAATTGGCAGAACAATAATGAGGCATGATTCTGTATAATTTTTAGATTTCACAATTGAAGGAATCATATATGCAAATATCTTTGTATTTAAGGTGTTATATGACAACAAATAACAAAGATTGTACACTATAAGACAAAATTGAAAAAGACACAGGTATCCCATTGTTCACTGCAGCACTATTTACAGTAGCTAGAACATGGAAGCAGCCTAGATGTCCATCGACAGATGAACAGATAACGAAGTTGTGGTACATATACACAATAGACTATCACTCAGCCATAAAAAGGAACACATTTCAGTCAGTTCTAATGAGGTGAATGAGCCTAGAACCTATTATACAGAGTGAAGTAAGTCAGAAAGAAAAAGATAAATATTGTATACTAACGCATATATACACAATCTAGAAAAATGGTACTGAAGAATTTATTTTCAGGGCAGCAATGGAGAAACAGACATAGAGAATAGACTTATGGACATGGGGAGAGGGGAGGAGAGGGTGAGATGTATGGAGAGAGTAAAACATGGAAACTTACATCACCATATGTAAAATAGATAGCCAACAGGAATTTGCTGTATGGCTCAGGAAACTCAAACAGGAGCTCTGTATCAACCTAGAGTGAGTGGGAAGGGGAGGGAGATGGGAGGGAGATTCAAAAGGGAGGGGATATATGTATACCTATGGCTGATTCATGTTGGGGTTTGACAGAAAACAACAAAATTCTGTAAAGCAATTATCCTTCAATTAAAAAATAAATTAATTAAAAAAAAAAGATTGTACACTATAACCCAGTGAGATTCATCCTAGGAGTGCTAGGTTGATTTAACATCCCCAAATCAATCAACAGAATAATAAAAGACACCAACAGAATAAAAGACAAAAACTATATCATAATCTGATAGTTAATGGAGTTCAGGAAATGCTATCAAAATCATGGCACCTGGGTACACCGAATATATTAAGCTGAAAGAGTCTGAGAAAACAGCAGAAGCAAGAAGGTCACTCTGACCTTTCCTTCCCTTCTCCCTTGAAACAGGCCATAAAACCCTCATGTGACAGATGCCCTCCCAGTGCCCAGAGGAAAGGAGCTCCCTATCTCTAAGGACAAAGGTGGAAAACAAAGTGAAGACACTTGCTTTGGGTCTTCCTCAGCTTACCACACTCACAGTATTGTCTATACAATAGCACATTCCTCCATGAACGTCCACTCTTCATGAAAACCAGTATAAACATACTCAGGTCTGTGTGTGCACATCTCCATTTCCTTATGAGGCTCCGGTGTCACATAAAACATACAGGGAGTATATCTATACGCTTTTCTCCCATTTATCTGTCTTTCTTGGTTTCAGATCCTGTCAGCAACCCTAGGAGGGCCAAAAAAAACTTTCCCCTGTCCTATATAGGTAAAGGAAAAGCACTGGCTAAAATTCAACAGCCTTTCATGATTGATTTTTAAATAACACCTAACAAAGTAGGAATATAAGAGAATGTCCTTCCTGATAATGAGCATCTATGAAAAGCCCAAACTCACAGCTAACATCACACTTCATGGTGAAAGGCTGGAAATTTCCCTCCAAAGACATGAACACAACAAAGACGTCTGTTCTCTCCACTTGTACTCAGCACTGGAGGTTCCTGCCCCAGCAAGTAGGCAGGAAAATGAATCAAAGGCACCCAGACTGAACAACAGGATATAAAACTAAACCTAAAGATCGCGGGTCTTGAAAATTCTAAGGATCTACAAAAAACAATTAGCGCTTATAATAAGTTCAACAGGGTCTCGGGATATGAGGTCAATGTACAAAAATCAGCTGTGTTGCTATATACTTGTAATGAACAATCTAATAATGAAATTAAGAAAGCAATCCCATTTATTTGTTGTTGCTTTTCAGTTGCCAAGTCGAGTTTCATGGACTGTAGCACACCAGGCTCCTGTAGAGTAGTATCAAAATGAATACATAGGAATATATTTAATGAGAGAAGTACAGTTTGTACCTTGAAGACTGCAAACACTATTGAAGGAAATATTAGAAGGCCCGAGTAAAAGGAAAAACATCCCACGTTCCCATACAACTTTGAGAGGATGAACGGATTGATATGTGATGTTAAAATGCTGCATAGCTTATAAGATATAAAAATATATACCGGCACCACAAGGTCATAATAATAATAATACCTACATATGCCTAAGTTACGACCTGCTTAAAAACAGGAGACAATATTATGAAGCTGAAAAAACTGCTTCTTCAGTTTCTCCTACCAGGATTATTGAACCAAATTCAAAATATAGCTTTAGCGTGCACACCAAATACAGAAATTATCTATGTTCATCAGAAGCCGTGTGAAGCCACAGCACAGGCATTTCCGCATTTCAAAACGATCTGGCATCTTACTGTCACTACGCGAAAATCAATTTTATAAGCAACTGTACACCCTTAACAGAACAGCTACTTTTAAAAAACTGTCGTAATGCCTGCTCATAAACCTATATGAATCCAAACAGGAGCCTTTAGAGTGAAGTAAATAAAGTTCAGCAGTTTTACATCTTTGGGGAAAGCAGAATTTGGGATATGAAATATTTATGCTCCTTCACGATGTAAATTTAATGAGCCTCAGCATTTCAAAATAATTGATTATTATTTAGAAACCCTGATAGGAAATCCCCTAGAATACAAACTATAAACCTTTCCCTTTTAAGACCAAACGACTGCCTTCTTTAAAATCTTTATTTGCATGTTTTCCCCATAAACTTAGCAATTCAGGAGCAGATAACGACAGAAAGGCCATCATCAAGGCCGTTTAAAGCTCACAGTTCAACACACCATTGTAGCATCCATCACCTTGGGACACAGGCGGTTTTGCGATTCTGTATCTCCTAACAGCAGTTTGTAGAGCCAATTAGGTATCAGAACCGGTATTCTCCAAAGGAGAGACATAAACGCCATTTCTGCGGCTGCAGGCAGCTGGTCTTGGGAAGAATGCACTGAACTGTGGGAGACACATTTCAGGAAGGCTCTGACGGAAGGGGAAGCATTAAGTCTTTCTCTTCTACTGAAGGCAGTGACTAGAATCCTGCCGGACGGGAGGGGGTCCACTTCAGGAGCTGTTATGTTGGCCAGAGGCCTCTGCACCTGCACCAGGGCAGCAGAGACACCTGCCGGGTGGTGAGGTTTGTTCCAGGAAAGGGCTCAGCACACAGTAGGTCTGTCTGACGTCTCTCCTGGTGAGAGGTGAATCAGAGGCCCTGAATGTTCATGGCCTGAGAGGATCTCAGGGCACTTTTCCAAGCCTGAGGCTATGACTCTGAGCGTTTGGCCAAATTCCAACTCAGGTAATTATATTCTGCTTCTTGAATTTGCCCTGCTGTTCCTATTAGGAACATTTTTTTTTTTTTTGCCTTTTCAGAAAAAAGGGACCGAAATTCTTGTTGAATTCGCTAGTATTGCTGACAGAAGAAAAGGCCGAGCACCGAGTTACAATAGGAACGTCCTGACCGGGTAATGAGCAAGATGATTGCTGAGCTTGAACTGGGACACCAGATAAAGATCTCAGAGAGCAAGACCCTTTGGGGTGAAATCAAACAACGGTGTCATGATAGCCCAGTGGATAACAGCCACCCAGGCTTGTCTGTGACTACCGTGTGGAGTAATCACTGGGGCATGTCTCAGCCCACACAGTAAAAGCAGACATTCCTGCAAGTGTTTTTATTTCTAGTATCAGCATAGCTATAACCACACCCCCATGGATTTGGCTGGGGACCTTCAGCAGAAAGGGTGGTGCTGGCAGCAAAGAACCCGCCTGCCAATGTAGGAGACATGAGACGCAGGTTCAAGCCCTGGGTTGGGAAGATCCCCTGGAGAAGGGCATGGCAACCCACTCCAGTATTCTTGCCTGGGAAATCTCGTGGACAGAGGAGCCTGGCAGGCTACAGTCCACAAGTTTGCACAGAGTCAGACACGATTGAAGCGATTTAGCACACATGCATGCTTCAGCAGAGATCCAGAATGGTCTGAATGAGCCAATTTCTCTTTAAAGCCAGGGACCCTAAAAGTAAAGCAGGCCACCATCTCTGAGATGGTCAAAGATGTAATGTCTGACAATATCAACCTGGGGCAAGGATACAGGCAACTCAAATATCCATGCATTGCTGGTGGGTGTGTGACTGGGCAGACACCTTTCATACCAGTTTGGCAGCATCTCGTAAATCTGTTTCTAACTGACACCTCAGCAACTCTGCCTGTAAGAATACACCTTGCCCAGGTTCTCACAAACTGCATGCAAAGGCATGCACGTGTACACACACACGTGGGTGTGTACTGCAGCCATGTCTGTCATAGAGAAAAACTGGGTGTTAGGGGGAACTAAATATTCATAGACAAACACAAAAATACAGTGTAGTATACGTATATGATGCAATCTGATGGACTGACCTAAAAACATAATGTTAAGAAGGGAAAAAAAGAAGAGAGTGATTTGTACTGTTCAATGCCACTCATTAGAATTTACAAGGGCGGGATTTCCCTGGTGGTCCAGTGGCTAAGACTCCACATTCCCACTGCAAACGGTGCAGGTTCGATTCCTGGTCCAGGAACTAAGATCCCACATGCTGTGAGGCATGGCACCAAAAAAAGAATTTATAAAAGGCAAACATGACTGACTTTTTCTGAACACATGATTATGGGAAGCTCTGGGAAGCTCTGTACACACACACACACACACTCACACACACACGCACTAAGCACACACAGACACATAGATTTGCAGAGTTTTGGTTGCTCAGCTCCCAACATTCTCTTCTGAGGTTGGATATTTCAACATACCAAAGTATTCCCATAGTCCCCATTCCTGATTTTCACTTTCAAGGCACTTAGTCATTTTTCACTTTCAATGCATCACACATGACACATGTATGTGAATTTCTGGGCTAGCACAGCGCCGCCTAGAAGTCCATCAGGGACTCTCTAGACAGGACAAACTTCCCTCCAGGTTTTAGCACTTTCTCCCATCCATAACATAAATACACCCCCAACCACGTCCCTGAAGGATTAAAAGTTGAGGCAACTTACTACACGGATGTCCTAACACCTTCACTTCATCAATAGCGAGGTAACCTTGATGTCCAGAAGTTATGACTTCAAAAATCACCTGGAAGATTAAGAAAGGTTTTCATTATTCATTCATTTTATCAACTTTGACCTAATATTTCCTATAGATAAGATACCTCATTTCAACCATTTATTCATGTTTCCCACAGACATCATTGAATGTCTAGTAATCCAACAGTCAAATGGTCTAGGTTCTAAAACTGCAAAAACAACTAAGACCAAAACTCAGTTTTTTGGGAGGTGAATGTGGGGAGCAGACAGCACTGCAATCAAGGTCTCACCCCATAAAGGTGAGGGGGGACCCCAGGGAGGAACCGATACTCAAAAGACAGAGGTTGAGTCATCTTCCAGAGGTGATATTAAGATTTAAATTGCTTTAAGATAATATATTTTTTGGGCTTTCCCCATGGCTCAGCAGTAAAGAACCTGTATGCAATGCAGGAGCCGCAGGAGACATGGGTTCCATCTCTGGGTGGGGAAGATCCCTTGGAGAAGGGAACGGACATCTACTCCAATATTCTTGCCTGGAGAATCCCATAGACAGAAGAGTCTGGTGGGCTGCAGTCCATAGGGTTGCAAAAAGCCAGACACAACTGAAGTGACTTATGCATGCATGCAACATATCTTCTGGTCAACTTCTTTGAGGGGACTCTATGGACCAGATGGAACCACATGGGGTCTTAGGTTTTATACAATTAATACATGAAATTAAAATGTTTAAAGTACTATGAAAGAAGAGAACAGGATACTAGGAGGACATACTCCAGAGGACCTTCCATGAGGAAGTGGTGTTTGAGCTGAGAGCTGCCGGTGAACGAGCCAAAGGTGAGAAGAATGTAAGGTATCTTCCAGGGAATGTGCAAAGGCCCTGAGGTGGACATGACCATGACCATAAAGAGGAAAACTGGGACCTACAGCTCTAAAAGTCAGCTGTGACCAGGCTCAGAGGCTCCACTCATAGAGCAATTCCAGGGAACACACCATGTTAGAAATACAGAGAAGAGCTATGCTGGCTGAAATTCAGATGGTAGAGTATGAACTGGGAGGAAAATGATATAAAAAATCTTGTGAGGAAGGCTTTACGACTGTTTGATCCTAGGAGAAGCAGGGCAACAGAAAAAGGGCAACATGCTCTGAGGTCCTCAAGATGAATAACATTTTGACATGGTGGACTCAGAGAAGTTGAGGCTAAAGGAGAAAAAAGAACCACTAACAAAGTTTTCAATTTTCTAAACATGACTGTCTAAAGCTCTCCATTGTCAGGCTAGTGTTAATGCTAACAGGTCCACATGACACAGCAGGAACCCGTGTCACCAGGGAGACCACATGAACACGACCATTTTTAATGCACAACCCAGCATCCACCGTTGGAGAAATGGACTTTTTTATTCATATAAAAACCTGCACATGAATGTTTATAGAAGTTTTATTCATGATAAGCAGAAGCCAGAAACAGTCCAGATGCTGTTCAAATGGCAAATGATTAAACAGAGAGTGGTACATCCACGGTTACTAGTCAACACTAAAAAGGGACAATTTTTTTTTTAATTGGAGGATAATTGCTTTACAATGTTGTGTTGCTCTCTACCATGTAAGAATGTGAATCAGCCATAAGAATACATATGTCCCCTCCCTCGTGAGCCTCCCTGCCCCCTCCCATCGCATCCCAGCCCTCTGGGTCATCACAGAGCACGAGCCTGAGCCCCCTGTGTTGCACAGCGGCTTCCCACTAGCTGTCTGTTTCATACACGGTCCTGTGTGTGTGTTGCTGCCCCTCTCTCAATCTGTCCCTCTCTCCTTCCCCTGCTGTGTCCACAAGTATGTTCTCTATGTCTGCGTTTCTACTGCTGCCCTGCAAATAGATTCATCAGTGCCATTTTTCTAGATTCCATATATATGCATTATTATATAATATCTGTTTTTCTCTTTCTGACTTACTTCTGTATTAACAGCCTCTAGGTTCACCCACCTCACTAGAACTGACTCAAATTCAAGGAACTAACTACCGATACAACCACTGACTGGATGAATCCCCAGAGAACCGTGTTGAGTGAAAAAGCCCATCAGAAAAGATTACACGCAATATGATTCCATTTATGTAACAACGTGTAATGTCAGCATTTTAGAAATGGAGGCTAGGTGAGTGCTTGCCAGGGCTCAGAGATGGAGGGAGAAGGAGCAGGAGCTCACTTCAGTTCAGTCGCTCAGTCGCCTCCGACTCTTCGCAACTCCATGGAAGGAGCAGGAAAGATAGGGCAAAGTCTTGAGCACTGAACTGCAAGTGTGCACGCCTGCTCAGTTGCTCAGTCCTGTCCAGTTTTTTGCGACCCCATGATGTAGTCCACCAGGTTCCTCTGCCCATGGGATTCTCCAAGCAAGAATACTGGAGTGGGTTGCCATTTCCTACTCCAAGGGATCTTCCTGACCCAGGGATTGAACCTGTGTCCCCCGAGTCTCCGTCATTGCAGGCATTGACGTGTCAATGTGACACGTGTCAAGTGACACTGCTGTGTCACTTGAGAAGCCAGGGAAGTCCTTAAACAAGTTTCTTAAAAGCATATTTAAGCATGCCCTGAAAAGCTTTTCTCGTCGTGAACCCTTGCTATCTGGCAAGTTTTCCATTTTGTACTTTTTTCTAGCCAGTGCCCTTGCCAAGAAAGCTTCAGAAGCAGAAATAGTTGTCTCTCCTTTCCAAACAAGGGACCACTCTATCAAAATACAAGTATTGCTGTACAAAAATATAACACACATATGAAGGGGTGGGGGTGGATCACAGGAGTGTCTGAAGATGCCTGCTCCCAGAGCCAGAAAGATGGAAGTCAGAGGACACTAACACAAGACCATAGACAGCACCACCAGAAAGCGAAAAAAAGGTATAAAAATTGATGTGGGATGTGGCCATGCTTATTTTTATCAAACAGGACAGACCTATTAAAAATCTATATTAGAAGTAAGACTTGAGCCTCTTAAGGGAACCACACCAATTTTTTTCTTTATAAAAAATCAACAATTCAAAAAACATTTATTTACCCTTTACATCTATGTCCCAGGCACCTTTTGTATGTATTATCTAATTCTTCTCAGTCAACCATATCCACTGGAGTGAATATTATCTCCCTCAGTAGATACAAAGTTAAGTGATTTTTCTGAGGTCACATACTCAGGGTGTAATTCCAGGTCTATTTTACTTCCAAGTCTGAACTTTTTTCATGTGACTCGACTGCCTAACCCAGCAGGTATGAGAGACCATATGTTGAATAAATACACATGTGATGCATATACACATATAATATACAACCATGCATACACACACGCGTGCATGTGCTCAGTCGTTTCAGTCATGTCTGACTCCGTGCAACCCCATGGACTGTAGCCCACCAGGCTCCTGTGTCGATGGGATTTTCCGGTCCAGGTGAGAATACTGGGGTGGGTTGTCATTTCCTCCTGCAAGTGATCTCCCCACCCATGGACCAAGCCTGCATCTCTCATGTGCCCTGCGTTGGCAGACAGGTTCTTTACCACTAGTGCCACCTGGGAAGCCCATACACATATATACACACACACAAATATGCATATATAATAACTTTTAATGCATAAATGTATATATGTTCTAAATTCTTTATTTCTAGATTGAAGTAAGAATGTAGCCATCTATTTGACCCAGAAATATAGCTGCAAGGGCCAAACTATATGACACAGATTTAACAACATGAACTTCAAGACAAGGGTCAGCAAACTATAGCAAATGGACCAAATCTGCCCCTAATCTCTTGTTTCTGTCTGGCCCACAAACCATGGATGGTTTTTACAGTTTTCACTGGTAGGGGGAACTCAAAAGAAGATTTTGTGATACATGAGAAATGTGTGTGTGTGTGTCTGTGTGTGTGCTTAGTCGCTCAGTTGTATCTGACTCTTTGTGACCCATGGACCACAACCTGCCAAGCTCTTCTGTCCATGGAATTCTCCAGGCAAGAATACTAGAGTGGGTTGCTATTTCCTTCTCCAGGGGATCTCTTCCTGACCCAGGGATAGAATCCAGGTCTCCTGCATTAGTAGGCAGATTCTTTACTGTCTGAGCCACCAGGGAAGCCCAACATGAGTATACAAAATTGAGTATACTCAAATTTCCATGTCTGTAAATTAAGCTTTATTGGAAAGCAGTCACACCCATTCATTTATGGATTATCTATGGTGACTCTCACAATCTCAGCACCGTGGAGTTGCTGCCACAGAGACCATCTGGCTTGAAAAGCCTGAAGTATTTACTATCCAGCCTCCTGCTTTAAGAGGAAACCTTCCTGCTTGGCTCACCAGCAGCTGCCATTACTCTGGTTAGCAAGAAAGCATACGTCGATAGCAATAGTTCGTCACAGCAAATTCAATATGCTTTGCACTTGCTGGGGGAGCCTTGTACTCCTCTAGCAATGGCAGGGAGAAAGCCTTCTCCTGGGCTGGCTTGTTTCAACTCTATTACAGGGGTGGGTGTTTTCACCCACATTACCTTGCAGTAATCATTACCAAATTTTTAAAGCATAAAACAAAACCATAGAAATGAATTACTTGATAGACCTCAAAACATGTCTTAAAAATTAAACTAAAAATGAAACAGGGCTTCCTTGGTGATGCAACGGTTAAGAATGCCATGCAGGGGATACCAGTTTGATCCCTGGTCCGGCAAGATCCCACATGCTGCAGAGCAGCTAAGCCCGGGTGCCACACTACTGATTCCATGCTCCAGAGCCAGTGCTCTGCAACAAGAGAAGCCACCACAATGAGAAGCCTGCACAGGACAGCTAGACAGTAGCTCCCATTTGCCGCAACTAGAGAAAGCCCACACGCGGCAACAAAGACCCCATGCAGCCAAAAAGTAACTAAAAAAATAAAGAAGAAAAAAATTTTTAAAAAGGAAAGAAAACCCAGCTCATTTAGAAGGCAAATCCTCTATAAAGATGCCAAACTACGAAGAATTTATAATAAAAATTTCATATTCAAGCCTCTCACATCTCATTCTACACAAAGTCCTTTGGCATTCGCTAGATTGCAGCTAAATGTTTGTTTTTACTGACACACATGCATTTTTAGGATAAATGCCTTTGCCCTCCAGCCTAACCTAAGCTATGATTATTTGAAAGGTTGAAAGCCGAAGTGGGGGGTGGGTAAGATGGAATCACAGAGTCAAACTGCATTATTCTAGAATAATTTTGTCACCATACAGTTACATCACCTTTCTTGCAGGGGGAGGCAGGGAATCTGACTTAATGGAAAATACAATGAATCCTAGTATTTGCTGATTCTGAATTTGACTGCTCTGTAATTTATTTGAAATTCCAAAATCAATCCTCGCAAAGCGTTCTTGGTCATTTGAGAACAAGGACAGAGCAGCAAACACTAGAGTTGCCGGACACACGCGGCCCAGCAGAGGCTGGGGAAAAAGGGGCTCTGCCTTCTAGCTTCCCCTCTCCTGCTGCTAACAACTGTCCTCATCCGAGGCTAAATGCTCCACGTTTTTCACCTTTTCGAGCCTTTTACTGGCGATGCTGCTGTTTAAGACGGCCCCCAGCTCAGCATAAAGTGCTGTCTGGTTGTTGCCAAGCGCGCAAGGCTGTGATGTGTCTTACAGAGAAAACACATTTGTTAAATAAATAAACTTCCTTCAGGCCTGAGCTAGTGCTCTTGGCCACGTTCAATGACAGGAATCAATGACATACATTAAATAAGACAGACATAAACCAAGGTTATGCCTTGACCTGTCGATGAAAATCTCATGGCCAGAGGCTCTCGTAGTGGGGCTGACGCCCTGTTCCCCACAGAAGCAGTGGTGCAGGGTTTACCAATTCAGTGCTCACAGTGATGTGTGGGACAAAACTGCAGGGATGTGTTTGGATTCACACCGAGGCCGACTTCTAAGAAAGTTCTTGGCCGCTGGAAGGACTCGATGCTCATTTCTGCTGCTGGTTCCCAGATGTTATTGGCATTGGTGGGAAGTAAAGACATGTAGGCTAGACAGAGCCCATAGACATTCCATCACTCAACACACAACATCTCTGGGGGACAAGATGTTGCACCCCCGGCGTCTTTGGAGCCTTGGGGGAAAGCTGCTGAATTTCAGTTAGGAAAGAACTGGTTACACCACTGACTAATAAGTGCTGTTTTGTTCGCTCATGAAGACTCATCCTGGATCTGAGTCCGCCAAATGGGAGATGGGAAGAGGTTTAACCCGGCAGCATCTCTGGTGCTCCCCGCTTCAGTGAGGAGCAAAATTAGCTTTCCACACTGCCATTTCCCCCGGCCACATGTGAGCAAGCAAAGGCCTTAGGTTACAACACAAACACTCTCCATGGAAGATGGGCTGGTGGAAGCCATCTGTCAGTCCCTAGAACAAAGGGGCTCCCGTGGCATCTGTCTGTCTTCCCACACAGAGCCCCATAGCCCCTTTCTGGTTTTGATTTAAATAAAAAGCTATAGTGTATCATATTGAGGACTGAATTTCAAGCTATGAATTTGGAGGGGAGCACAAACATTCAGTCTATAGTGGAAGTTAAGACATGATTATTCCTGAGGATGGGCTATTAATATGAGAGGGGCAGAGGCTGGGAGAGGGGCTAGTCTTTGGAGGAGCAGAGGTGTTCAATTTCTTAATATGGGTCATGACTTCATGAGCATATTTAATTTACAAACATTTATCAAAATACATATGTATTACTTATGCATTTTTCTTTACATACTTAATTCAACAAAACTGTAAAATATTTGCCCACATCATATATTAATAAAAAAAATCTTGACACTCCCACCAAAGGCTAAGTATATCATGTTCACAAAAACTTCTACTTTATTTTCCAAATAAAAAACTAAAACTAAAACATGCACAGAAAAAGAAAAGTTTCTGTGATAAAGAAGAGCCAAAGCAAAACCACAAATGTTACGACTTTAGAAAATCAGGAAAAAAGAACCGAGACCTTTGTTTAGATGCACATATTGAAGTCATGTGAAAATGTACTTTCTCTAGGTTAAAAGCATTCAAAGGACAAGCTTCACAGTGGAGCTGATTATTGGTGCTTTATTACATCACTCAGGACATTCTGAAATGATGCCATGTTTTTCCCTACCAATCAACACTATTTCTTCAATTTTCGTGTGTTTTCCCTTTCTCTTTTGGAAAGAGGAAATGTTCTTTTCTAATCATGGCTCAAATGTCCATTCTACAAAATGGGCTATGTAAGCAAATTAAGGCACAGGGAAACAAAATAGGAAAGTGATAAGGAAAAGTAATGAGAAGCTAGAAACGACAGAATTCAGGGAAATGGAAGATGTTCACCCAGAAGAAGGACCTGTCCTTAATCATCAAATAACAAGTATAAACTGAGAAGGAAACTCAGAGATATGCAAGTTTTTCACAATAAATGGATAAAACATCATCTTTGAAGATATGAAACTGTCATGTGAATCCCTCTGCTTCCTAAAAGCAGCTCTGTGTCTGTAGTAAAGTGACAGCCTCATATGTCCTCACTGATTTCTTCAAACTCATCTCTTTTTAGCACAAAATGCAGGGGGCGGGGTACCTGATTAGAACAGCTTTCCTGCCTGAGACAGGGCTTCATTTCACTGCCATATCTAATTTCCTGTGTCCTCCCAGACAGACAAAGCAAGCTGATTGTCTTGCACTTGGTACAAAGCGATTCAATGGTCTCACACTTGGAGTAAGGACCATAAGCTAAGGAATTAATGGAGTCAGGGAGCCTTCTCTTCTTCCATGAGTACATACCAGGATTCCCCAAGTGTGTTCCAGGAAACAACGAGACTCAAGAGATGTTCTGCTAAAGCCCAGATGGATGTCCACGTTTCACCCCAGTATATGCACCTGCCCCGTGTCACCCATGGGCTCTGAAATGCCTTGTGATACAGGATGGATTCGATTTCCCTTAAATCAGTGCTTCTTTCCATTTGGCTGGCCAGTGCCTTTGAACCTTCCTTGGAATGCAGTTTGGAAAACACTCACCCATGCAGACCTCAGACACTGTCTATCACTTTGGTGACAATGTCCCTATAGTCAAAGTTATGGTTTTTCCAGTAAGTCATGTATGGATGTGAGAGTTGGACCATAAAGAAAACTGAGTACTGAAAAACTGATGCTTTCAAATTGTGGTGCTAGAAAAGACTCTTGAGAGTCCCTTGGACAGCAAGGAGACCAAACCAGTCATCATATAGGAAATCAACCCTGAATATTCATTGGAAGGACTAATGCTGAAGCTGAAGTTCCAATATTTTGGCCACCTGACGCGAAGAGTTGACTTATCAGAAAAGACTATGATGCTGGGAAAGATTGAAGGCAAAAGGTGAAGAAAGTGGCTGAGGATGAGATAGTTAGATAGCATCACCAACTCAATGACCATGAATCTGAGCAAACTCTGGGAAGGACAGGAGAGCCTGGCGTGCTATAGTCCACAGAGTTACAAAGAGTCAGACACAACTTAGTGACAGGACGACAACAACAACTTAGCAGCAAGTGCCTGCTGAGCTGCTACCACTCAGTGTGGCTTTCGTGACCTTCTCGAAAGTGGGCTGAAGGCCAGTCCAGTAAGAAACCAAGGCTGCCATGTGGGAGTCCAGCTGGAAGGTGATGATAAGAGGCAAGAAAGACCAAGTCCTTCCTATTTCCTCAAACCATCATCCACCAGGAAAGATGGCAGATGGATAAAGGGTCAATCTTGGCTTAGCCTCCCTTGAAATACTAGTCCCTTGGTAAGCTTGGTGTACAGAGAACAGAGAGTAGGGATCCACCTCTCCTCTCCTGCCAGGCCCTTCAGTGCATCTAAGTGATTTGTTTTTACAGGAGGTCTGGTGGGCTACAGCCCACTGTTCGCAAAAAGAGTTGGACACGATGGAGGAGCCTGGTAAGCTACAGTCAGTCTGTGGGATGGCAAAGAGTCAGACACAACTGAGCAACTAGACAACAAGTGGAGCAACCAGAACACCGTCATCTTCCCTGACTTTCCCATCCTTCTTGTCACTGTCCTCTGCCTGGCATGACCCCTTATTTCAGGAGCTGAGGGGGTGATAGTGGATTTCTAGACCACCTGTGCATTTTTTCCTTTTCAAAACAACCATTTCTGTTAAAGATCACTGCCCTCCTGGCCTCAGTCAGGACTCAGAGCCACTGTATCCAAAAGCAGGGCAGTGAATGTGGGGTTCCAGGAGTGTCTCTGGGTGCTCACGGGGTTAGGAACCCAGAGGAATCCATCAGAGGCCTCCAGAAACTTGTGGGGGTGGGGAAGAAGAGAGAGGAGCAGGGAAGGAACGGAATCCAAGTCAAGTATTTTCTAAAACCTTCACAACAAAGCAAAATGGAGCTTGAGAGAGGTAAATGCTATTCTTCAAATGGCAGTCAGTGAGTAAGTCAAAGCAAGCAGGGGCTACAGCCCAGGTGCCCTGGAGAAAGCAGGTAGCCTGTGCATATGCTGCCCCCAACAGAGCGGCAGGTCCTACGTCACAGCGGTTAGGACAACACTAATTGAGGAATTAAGTACATGGTAATCAAATGGCAACCCACTCCAGTACTCTTGCCTGGAAAAGTCCATGGATGGAGGAGCCTGGCGGGCTAAAGTCCATGGGGTCACAAAGAATCGGACAAGACTGAGAGACTTCACTCTCACTTTCAAGCTCCATACCCTTGACGGTCTGTGTGTTAATGAACAGTAATTAACCTGCAAGTCCCTGTGTTCCATGCAAATCATCATCGTGATGGGTACCTGCAGAATACTATTTTCCCATAAATATAAAAGCTCCACTAATGACTTTGTGGCAAGAACACTCCCCTCTGCCAAGAAATAGTTTGAAATGCTACACATTCTAATAAAGATCACGTGAGCAGACAGGTTATAAAAACAAAGGGATGCCCAAGAGAACAGACTATATTTATCCGAAATACACAGGCCAGTGGTGTTCAGTTGCACTGAAAACCTTCCCAAACCCAACAACTTATAAGACTCAGATTCTGACCGAGATGAGAACTGACTCAGGATCTTGCAGCCAAAGATACGGGAGAAACAGACATTGTTGACAGAAGTAAGGGAGGATCAGAGACAGGAGAGACAGGAGGTGCTCAGCACAGCACCCCCATTCCTGCCCTCCCCTGCCCAGCGCACCTGCCCCCAGGGGTAGGCAGAGCACCATGATGGCAGCGCCAGGGCTACCTTGCTATAATGTTCTGGTGGCAAAGCCCTGGGTTCTTCCCTTTCAGTGTTTCAATGAATGATTTGTTCCCAGAAACTGTTTTCATTGCACACTTTCTGCCACGGCACCAAACACATTTAAGGAGTGACTGAGCAGGAGAAAGCATCAACTATTATCCACTTCTCCTTTTTTCTGTTTTTCACAAATCTGAATCTCCATAAATTACCACCATTTATTGTGAGATGAGAACATCCAAATTGTGCTTTGCCTTCCTCTTCCCGCCTCGCCCTGTCTTTACACTTAGTCCTGTAAGTAGGAAGGCTCATAAGTTTAAGTTGCCCAAACTTAAAACCAATTTCATATCCAAATCCAGTTCTATCTGATGCAAAGCACGTGTTCTTTTACTAGATGACGATGCTACCCATTTTGAAGAAATATTATAATGTGAAATCATAACAGTATAAAATGAAATTCATTAAATGACTTCCTTCACCAATCTTAACTCATGAGATCAAAACTACCTTCAAAAGTGTCAAGAGCCTCTTATGGAAATAAAGTACTATATGAATATAAAGTATTTTAATATGTAGTATTTTAAGCATATGGTCACTCCACATTAATTTGCTAGATCTTTATCATGTATTAATATCTTGTAGCCTAAATAATGGGAGTGTCTGGGGGAAGCAGAGTCCCTGGTCAGTGAGAAAGGGTCTCAAAAAGGTGTCACTTCCTTTATTTATTTTTTTAAAAATATTTATTCTGTTTTGTTGGGTCTTTGTTGCAGCATTTGAGATCCTTAGTTGTAGCATTCCAACGCTTAACTGTGGCACTGGGATCTAGACACTGGAATGTAGCCAGTGTCAAAACTAAACCCATGTGCTGGGCTCTGGCAGCTGTGGAGGGTCCCATAAGAGTTGAGTCTTAGAAGTTCTGGGTGGGGAAGGAAGAAGATTAGGGCAGAGATAAGCAGGATGCTCCTTCTGATCTTGTCTAGAGGCCAAGCAGACCAAGGAAGGCTCTCATGCAGGTTCCAGATGGGCACCTGCTGGGCCTTCTCTACTGTGAGATTTGGCGTGTGTGCTCAGTCAGCTGTGCAACCCCATGGACCGGGGCCCACCAGCTTCCTCTGTTTATGGGATTTTCCAGGCAATACTGGAATGGGTTGCCACTTCCTGCTCTGAGGGACTGTCCCGACCTAGGGAATGAACGCATGTCTCCTGCTGTCTCCTGCACTGGCAAGCGGGTTCTTAACCACGAGTGCTGCTGTACCAAGGTCTCCCTCAAAAGCAGTTTCTCAAAACACTCAGCCCCTTAGCTTCATCCATCACATAGACCCTTCTGACACCTACCTTAGCCAAACCCACTTCCTTTGCTTCCATTTTAATCCAACAAAAGAAGAAACTTTGTCCTAAAGGCCATACTTTTTAATTATGCCCCTGACAGGTTATCAATACATTTATAAAAAAGAAGGATATGCAGTAAGTAGAGCATTTTTCCTCTGGAGGAAAAATTACTGTTTACTCTTTTTTGTTTTATACATAAAAATAGCACATGGGCATTGTGCAAAATTTAGGATATGACATCTGAAGGAAAGAAAAACTTAAGTCACTAGCTGGGGCTATACCACTTTTTCATTTATTTATTTCACCATATAGTTTAATTATGTATGTGAAAAGTGAAAGTGTTAGTCACTCAGTGGTGTCTGACCCTTGTGACCCCATGGACTGTAGCCCGCCAGGCTCCTTTGCCCATGGGAGTTTTCAGGCAAGAATACTGGAGTGGGTTGAAATTCCTTTCTCCAGGGAATCTTCCTGACCCAGGGATCAAACCTGGCTCTCCTGAACTGCAGGCGAATTCTTTTACCATCTAAGCCAACAGGGAAGGCCAATTATATATACATATTTATGTATTAATACACATGTATTTAATTTAAAATTGAATCCAAAATGATGCTTTATGATTTTATACCAGTTTAATCCACTTAAGAACATAAGCTTATATATATTACTAAATGATCTTTTATAATGTTACTCTTAATGGTTGCAAAATGACTTTTTGTATTGAGGTGGCATACATTAACTCATCCTCTATTGTTAGAAATGTAATACTGTCTCTGATTTTTCATTATTGTAAACATACCGCCATGAATATCCTTGTAGCTAATTAGTTGCAACCGGTCTTCATTATTTCCTTAAGATGAATTCCTAATAGTAGATTGCTAAAATTAGACTTATCTAATTTTTTAACACTTCTAAAATGTATTGCCCAAGTGCACCCTGAAAGGATTTTAGCAATTTACATGTGTACTGCTGGCTTCCCAGGTGGCGCAGTGGTAAAGAATCCACCTGCCAAGGCAGAAGATGCAGGAGAAGTGGGTTCGATCCATGGTCCGGGAATATCCCCTGAAGGAGGAAATGGCAACCCACTCCCGTATTCATGCCTGGAGAATGCCATGGATAGAAGAGCCTGGTGGGCTACAGTCCATGGGGTCGCAAAGAGTCGGACACAATTGAACACTGAACACACACACACAACACAGAAAGTTAAACATCCTTACAAACAGTACTTCCTGCCCTGCTGCAGATGACTTTCTATTTTCTGAACTTGATATACACAAAACAAGTTTAACTTTTTAGCTTTTTACTCATTTCTCAAGGTAATGTACAAACAAAGCTTTAATATATTCCCTATCCAAGAGCACAAACTTTCTTTACCTCAGTCTAAAAATACCAACGCTTCTTACCCATTCTCCAATTAGACTAATAGAAAAATGATTTATATTTTCAGAAGTTAGAGGATATTACAAAACAGGAAATGAAAAATAAAGGGCATACCTGATAAAAGTTAGGCCAGAAGGTACTGATGGCCAGTTCTGCCCTGTTCCATGTACGGTTAGGGTCTCCAGATATATTCCAGATAGGGCTCCCCAAAGGCCCATTATTGACCTTCACGTAGACATTGAGTGACCCAGGGGCAGAATTACTCTTGCTAGACACAAAGTAGTGAAAGTCAATGCAGTGGGTGTCATTCTCCTTCAGCTGAGGTAGGAGGAGGTGGGCTCTCTGTCCCTCGGGTCTCCCAGACGTGTTCACCAACATGAAGGAGCCTGCAAAAAAAAAAAAAAAAAAAATCAAAGGAGGGTCACAATATGAAAAACTACTTCCTGGTCATTTCTGAGAAGCCATCATCATGTCCATGGGTCAACACTGCAATTCTACACACTTGACCTTGGCTTTCAAAGTCCTCTCTCTTTCACCTCTTTTTACCCCCAAAGTGTTCTCAAGATGAGTGGATGGCAAAGTCACTGTGATTAGTCTCCTGAGGAACATGCATGGTTTTCTCTGCACTGTTCAATCTGATGGTCACTAGCCATATGTAGTTTTTTTAATAAATTAATTAAAAATCTGTAATGTTGAGTCGTATTTTAGATTCCATATATAAGTGATATTATATGATACTTGTCTTTCTCTCTCTGACATACTTCACTTAGTATGATAATCTCTAGTTGCATTCATGTTCCTGCAAATGGCATTATTTTGCTCTACGACTGAGTAGTATTACATTGTGTGTGTGTCTGTACATATCACATCTGCTTTATCTATTCATCTGTCAATGGACATTTATGTCTTGGCTATTGTGAATAGTGTTGCTATAAACATAAGGGTGTGTGTATCTTTTTGAATTATAGTTTTGTCCAGATATATGCCCAGTAGTCAAATTGCTGGATAATGTGGGGAAGGAATGGATTCAATGGACATGAGTTTGAGCAAACTCTGGGAGATAGTGAAGGAGAGGGAAGCCTGGCATGCTGCAGTTCATGGGGTCGCAAAGAGTCAGACACAACTTAGCGACCGAACAACAGGGAAGGAATATGTGGGAGCTTGGGGTTGGTACATGCAAAGTATTACATATAGAATGGATAACAAGGTACTACTGTATATCATAGGGAATGGTATTAAATATCCTGAGATAAATCATAATGGGAAAAATGTAAAAAAGAATGTGTATATATATATATGTATATATATCTGATTTTCTTTGCTATACAACAGAAATTAACACAACATTGCTGCTGTGCTAAGTCACTTCAGTCGTGTCCAACTCTGTGCGACCCCATAGATGGCAGCTCACCAGGCTTCCCTGTCCCTGGGATACTCCAGGCAAGAACATGGGAGTGGGTTGCCGTTTCCTTCTCCAATGCATGAAAGTGAAAAGTGAAAGTGAAGTCGCTTAGTCGTATCCGACTCTTTGCAACCCCATGGACTGCGGCCTACCAGGCTCCTCCATCCATGGGATTTTCCAGGCAAGAGTGGGGTGCCATTGCCTTCTCTGTAACACAACATTCAGTTCAGTTCAGTTCAGTTCAGTCGCTCAGTCGTGTCCAGCTCTTTGTGACCCCATGAATCGCAGCACGCCAGGCCTCCCTGTCCATCACCAACTCCCGGAGTTCACTCAGACTCACATCCATCAAGTCAGTGATGCCATCCAGCCATCTCATCCTCTGTCGTCCCCTTCTCCTCCTGCCCCCAATCCCTCCCAGCATCAGAGTCTTTTCCAATGAGTCGACTCTTCGCATGAGGTGGCCAAAGTACTGGAGTTTCAGCTTTAGCATCATTCCTTCCAAAGAAATCCCAGGGTTGATCTCCTTCAGAATGGACTGGTTGGATCTCCTTGCAGTCCAAGGGACTCTCAAGAGTCACTGCAAATTGACTGTACTTCAATTTCAAAAAGATAAATAAAAAAACATGTATAATATCATATATGAAATGAATTGCCAGCCCAGGTGTGATGCATGATACAGGATGCTCGGGGCTGGTGCACTGGGATGACCCAGAAGGATGGTATGGGGAGGGAGGTAGGAGGGGGGTTCAGGATGGGGAACACGTGTACACCCGTGGCGGATTCATGTTGATGTATGGCAAAACCAATACAATATTGTAAAGTAATTAGCCTCCAATTAAAATAAATAAATTTATATTTTAAAAAAAGCACTCAGCACCTGGATAAAAAAAAAAAAATTCTATAACATTGAAAGTTTAGGTCCTCAGCCACACGACCCACGCTTCAAGCACTCAACAGCCACGTGGGGCCAAGTGCTGCCATATCCGGCTGTGCGGATTTTGAATTTCTCCATCATGTCTAGACAGCACGATTCTATCATGGTACCACCACTGAGTCATCACTAAGATTTCCATATAATCTACAGAAAGGGAACAGGCCAGTCTGGTTTGAGGAACCTTAGAAACTGTATAGACATGATGATGTTCTTTGTCGTCAATACGGGATGATTTTCTTGCGGCTCAGCACCACTGCTCCTCCCCCGCTGCTGCCACAACTGGCTTCTTGTCCAGAGGTGGGGAGGGTGATGAAGTCTGGTCAGCGGTTGTGCCCAGGGAGGATGGTCATTCACAGAAGTCTCTGTAACTCCTTTTATCTTCTCATCCAGGGCACTAACCCACCATGAGTGACCAGGAGTTTCCATACTGACGCAAGCTTCCCAGGCACCCTGATCTTAGGAAAGGTCACTTGAAAGGTTCAAGAAATGGCAACTATAATAATGATAGGAATTTTATATACCACAATGTGTAAGATAAAATCTTCTAAGATAAAAGGGAAAACTGGTCATCACAAGTCTTCTTTAGCAGAGAGGGAAAAATGTATTGAAATTCTCAGAGAGAACAAGTAAATTTGGAGAATCAAAGTGAAAAAAAAAATACTGCTCAGGATGGTTGGACGTTTCCACTGTGGAAAACGACTATTACCCTCAGTTGACTGTTCCTTTAAAAATTTCCATCACTGTGAACCATAATTTTCAGTTTACATGTATGAATGCTTGTGGGTATAGGGTTGGCCGGAAAGTTTGTTTGGGCTTTTCCATTACATCTTATAGAAAAACCTGAACAACTTTTTGGCCAATCCAATATATTTTAGTAAACGCTCACATATATCTATAAACATACATATACAATCCTAGAAAAGGTGCAGAATTTTTCTCTCATCTACATGCTGTGGTTTCTTAAACAGAAAAACAGTAAAATGAGACTACCTTTCTCAGAGAATTATTAGGAGAACTAAAAAAAAATGTAGATATATCCTTTAAAAATTTATAGGCTATTATTAAGGGATCAATATTACAGAATGTTTGCATCTAGTTGTTACCTCTCAAGACCTCTTTCTGAGATGAGCTCTTGCTAATGCCATTCAAGAAAAACAGGAACTGCATCACAGAGAGACCAGGAAGCATCTTATCCAGGCTTAAGGATGAGTCAGTGGCAAACCCCGAACTTAAAGCCTCTGAGTTTCCATCCCATTACTCATCTCGCTACACTCCAATAACCCCAGGTTTCCTCCTGTGCCATGCGAGCACATATGGAGAAAACAAATCCCTTCACGACAGTGAAGGAAAATTACAAGCGCTATTTGAAAATACAGCAATTTTTCAAGAGATGAATGTTATGTACCTGGAAATATGAAAGCCAAGCCACAAGGGAGGGGTTAGGGAACATATATTTCAGTAATAAGGAAGAACAGCAAACGTGGTTTAAGAAAGAGATGGGGACAGAGATACTGAATGTGTGGAAGAGAATGTGACGGAAATGATTGGGGTTAGCTATATTCTACAAAATTGGGGGGGATCTCTTCAAGAGATGCAGGGTTGACCAACCCCATCACAAACTTATAGCTGGCTACGGTATTTACAACAAGACTTAAAAACTGTACTTTGTTGCTTTTAGTAAAATAAGAAAATTGATTCCACATTCTGTCATTTGGGGCTGTGGCATTGGCAACATAGTTACAATGTCGAATGTTCCCACTGATGAGGCCAAGGTGTGACATAGACTTGAAGCCGACTCTGAAACACCAAAACCTTTAGTATCATCACATTGTCAAGAATATTATTTCTGGACTTCCTTGGTGGTCCAGTGCTAAAGAATTCCCCTGCCAATGCAGAGGATACAGGTTAAATCCTGGGTCCAAGAAGATTCCACATGCTGTGGAGCAATAACTACTCAAGGGCACTCACCCTAAAGCCTATGCTCTACAACACGAGAAGCCCACTCAGTGCAACTAGAGGAAGCCTGCATGCATCAACTAAGACCCAGTGCAGCCAAAAGTAAAGAAAAATTAAAAAATATATAAATATATTAAAAATATATAAAGAAAATGCACAAAACAAAACATACAAAAAAAAAGAATATTATTTCTTGGAGTGTTTCCATCACTTACATGTGGTGACCAGAGGTGGTAAACGTGTTGATGCACATCCAAGGGCAAGGTCTGTATCTGGGAAGGTTGAATCTGGATGCGTAGATGAAGGGTCTCTTTACATAGGTTGGGATAAACTGGGTAACTTCCTATTGTAGTTGTTCAGGAATCACTGGAGTTCCCTAAGACACTATTTTCCCCACTACACAGCCTGTCCTTCAATACTGACTCCATTCAGCATCAGTCCAGCACAGAATGCTCTGTCAGCTTCTTAAGTGGTCTAAAGTATAGAAATATGTTTATCTTGAGGTCAAGATGAAATTCAGGTGTGATGAACTGCAAATACTGAAATGATCCTGACTTGCATGTGCGTGTTGAGTCACTATAGTCGTGTCCTACTCTTTGTGACCCCATGGACTGCAGACCTCCAGGCCTCTCTGTACTCGGAATTCTCCAGGCAAAAATACTGGAGTGGGTTGCCATTCCCTTCTCCAGGGGATCTTCCTGACCCAGGGATCGAACCTGGGTCTCCTGCATTGCAGGCAGATTCTTCACCTTCTGAGCCACCAGGGAAGTCCTCCTGACTTGTATACTTTCTCCTTTTTTCCCTTTTTGAGCCAGAATGTCATGTTACATGGCATGTTGCTGCAATGCAAATTAGCTAATAGGATTAGCGAACAGGGGCGTGACATCTATAGAACAGCAGAGTCCCTTCAGCTCAAGTGCAGATGGCTGGATGGCATCACTGACTCGATGGACATGAGTCTGGGTGAACTCCGGGAGTTGGTGATGGACAGGGAGGCCTGGCGTGCTGCGATTCATGGGGTTGCAAAGAGTCCGACACGACTGAGCGTCTGAACTGAACTGAAGGTTTTAGAGTGATCAAGGGCAATTTTTCTCTTCAGTAAAGGGCAACGTGATGCCCATTCGACAAAGCTAAAACTCCTGCAGAAATATCTTCGCTTAGGGTCAAAAGCAACATGAAGTTCGGTGGTTCTTTGGAGCTATTCCTCTTTCTATTCTGTTAAGCTGCCTGGGAAACTGCAAGCCTAGATGAAGAAGCCGCAAAGGTTCTGCTCCCCTCCTGAGTTCAGACAAGCCCGAGATCCTATGTTTCAGTTGGCATAAAGCGGTCTCCAGCTGAAAGGAGTGACTCCCTGGGCCCCCTCTAGTGAGGAGGAGGATGAAAGAGTCCTCAGCACAGGGCAAAGGACGGATTCTAGAGCTAAGGAGATGCGGGTTTGACCCCTGGTTTGGAAAGATCCGCTGGAGAAGGAAATGGCAACCCACTCTAGTATTCCTGCTTGGAGAATCCCGTGGACAGAGAAGCCTGGTGGGCTATAGTCTATAGGGTCACAAAGAATCAGACATGACTTAGCAACTGGACAACAACAACAAACTGTTGCCATTGGTTATACAAAGATGCATAGATTTGAATGGTCAGCGCTGTTTTTCTTACAAGATCTAGCAGTTTTGGCGTGCAGTTTTGTGCAGTTAGGCCGAGGGTTTCCAAGGACAGGTGTGTGATGTTGGTCTAAGCTCCTGCTCGACCTGGACCATCTTCCTTCCTAACTTCCTTCCACCCTCTGGAAGCAGCTGGGTCTAGACTGTCCCCATGGTCACAGGCAAAGGTCTTTCACCTCTAAACAGTCCAGAAACTACCCGAGTAGCTCGTCCACACTTCTTATTCTTTTTATTGAAGTACAGCTGCTGTACAGTGTCATATAAATTACAGGTGTACCATAGACTGATTCACAGTTTTAAATGTTTCACTTCATTTATAGATATTGTAAAATACTAGCTATATTCCTCATGTAGTACAACATAACCTTTTAGCTTACTTTATATCTAAGAATTTATACCTCAATCCCCTACCCAGTATTGCCTCTTCTTCCTTTTCTTTTTTTAAAAAATTTAAACTATTTATTTTTGCCTTTGTCTATAGGCAAAGTTGGATCTTAGTTCCCCAACCAGGGCTTGAACCTATGACTCCTGCATTGGAAGCGTGGAGCTTTAACCACTGGACCACATGGGAAGTCCTGCCCTTAACCTTTTTCTCTCCTTAATGGTAACAGCAGTTTGTTCTCTCCATCTGTTCTTCCTTCTCTCCATCTGCTTTTTTTTATTACACTCACTAGTTGTATTTTTTAGATTCCACATACAAGTGACATCACATGGTATTTCTCTTTCTCTAATACTAATTTTTTTTAATTTTTTTTATTTTATTTTTAAACTTTACATAATTGTATTAGTTTTGCCAAATATCAAAATGAATCCACCACAGGTATACATGTGTCTAATACTAATTTTAAAAGAAAAAGTCTTTCTTTATTGAGTACCTGTTACCTGGGGTGCAGTCTGCTGAGAACTCCCTATTTTCTTCCTCCAGAGTCACTCAACTGCTACATCTACATAGGCCTCACAAATAACGATTAACACATATAAAGGGACTTTGGACAGTGTTTGCCATATAACACAAGCCCAAGAATTACTGACAATTATCATCACGTTTATTGTGTACTTTAGACCTTCTAATGCCAGGCTTCTCTAAATCGTCTTCAAGTCTTCAGCATTTAGCTCGACATATTTCCACCTGCCTGTCCAAAACCCAACAGGTGCTATCATTTTTCACCTAAAATGGTAACGTTTAAGTTCCCTTTCTTCAAAGGAGAGGAACATTATTACTGAAATTTTAGAAAATCTTCAACTCAATCAATCTTGCCCCTATGTTTAAGCTTTGGGAAGGAAACCTTTACTTCTGTATGTGGTCATGAGGAATTATGATGTGGCTTCAAGTCTGTTGTTGAGTCGTTAAGCCGTGTCCAACTCTTTGCAACCCCATGGACTATATCCCCCTGGGTTCCTCTGTTGATGGGATTCTTCTGGCAGGAATACTGGAGAGGGTAGCCATTTCTTCCTCCAAGGGATCTTCCCGACCCAGGAATCGAACCAGGGTCTCCTGCATTACAGGCAGATTCTTTACTGCTGAGCCACCAGGGAAGCCCATCAAGTTTAGAAGACGACACTTCAGCTGACACTAGTACTTCCTGCACTAGTGTTATATGGTGAGTGTGCAGAAGAAAGTGTGAACATTTATGTTTAGCATCTTCTAGCAACTCTGGACTCCTGGAGTAAAGTCCCAGTTGTGCCTAAAGGGATGGCAGGTCAGAGGAACAGGTGCCTTTTAATTGTCTGAATGTATCACCTGCCTATTATAGAAGTAAAGTCAACTCACAAACTGATGTTAAGGACTTCAAAGCATTCACATTCTAGACTATTAAGTCTTTTTTTAACAATGCCCCTATATGGTTGAATATTTAATTTTCAATGTCTACTTCAATGTTTGGACTGTGATAAAATGCATTTTCAAAGAGTCATTGGATCCCCTTTGTCAGTATGTCCTTACGACAATCATTTACCTTACAAAAATACCCAACCTGGGCAAATAAATAAAAGAAATCAGGATTCAAATTAACATCAAAATTCTGTTTGTGTTCAAATAAAAAAACACCCTTAAGTCACAAGTACAGAAATGAGAGAGTATAACGTTGCAGAGCAAATGGAAAGAAAGATCTCTACGGAATGGAGTTAGCTTCAAAAGGGGCTGTCTCACCAGGCAGCTCGGCAGGTCTTTAAGAATCATTATTTTGGTTTCTCTGAAATGGAAAACTCTTGTTATGAGAACATGTGATGTTCGTATTCTCAACTCTTTGGGTGAATTATATTTAGCTTAATCATACCCATTGGCACATGCGTTTGATTAGTCTATCTTCCATCATTGTTGGTGACGGAGGCAATAACGACATATAATTAGTTACTCCCTTCTACCCCATCATTAAAATCTGCACTGGTGTTCCAGGCTCTAGATTTTTAAAGACTGAGGAAACTGCAGGGATTCTTCTGCAAAATTCGAGAAACTTGGTGCACAGGACGAACGTGTTAGGAAGAGTGTGCTATTCAAAACCTTTGCTGACAGAGAAGCAGCATCTGATGAACTTGAGAGATGGAGTATTTCCCGCCATATCAGTAAACAAGGATGTCACAGTCATCAGTGATTGCAGCCTTCCAGTGTGAGCCTAAGGGCATCCAGGAAAGAGAACAATACCTGCGATCTAGCAGTCATCAGGCTTCAGCCACTCCCTACGGTAAGCCCCAAAGGAGCTCAGGATGTGAAAACACAGGATATTGACGCAGAATAGCTGAGATGCCTATAAAAGCAATGAGTTCAGCCAGCCCCGACTCTTGCATCTTCCCATACATAGAAAAGTGCTAAATTCCTTAACTTGGGATGTCTAGTTTTCCTTAATTTGTAATACTCTTTTGATGTTCAGACTACCTGCCCTTTGTTGCAAACCTTCTATATAACCTGGCTCCTCCCCTCGCCTCCTCCTCAGAGTTCTCGCCACATTACTTGAGATGCTGTCTCTCATGCTTGAAGTCTTAAAAATTCCCACCAAATAAAATACAACTCTCAACTTTTGGGTTGTGACCATTTTTTTTAAGTTGATATGACGCCCTTTTTCATGAGTTTTGTGTTGACTATATGTGTGTCTGAATGTGTGTGTGTGTGTGTGTGTGTGTGCGCGCGTGCGCTCACAGCATCACACATGTATGCTGCCCTACAGCATGTGTCTGGTCATTATACTCAAATTTCCTATTCTACCCAATTTCATCTTGCAACATGAATAAGTCATGGACATAACCCACATGGATTTCAGATCCCATGACTGCTTTTAAGGCCTTACGGAAATAGCCCCCTGAGACAATCTAAAACTGAGCTCTGCCTGCTCAGTTAAGAAAGCCTTTTCTTGTCAATTTGTAATTCTGAATTTGATCTCATCCTTTAAACAACAAAATACTACATCCCTCCCCCGTCTCCCTCAGCCGGTACTAAAATGGTCCTAAAGAATATGTCTTTTCTGATGGGAAACCTTGTGAAATAGGGAAAGTGAAGCCTGCAGAGAAATAAATGAACTCAGGAGCAAATCTCAAAGAGAACAAAACCGCTGCGGGGAGGTGCCACGAGCACTGTAGAAACACTTATTAGCACCCATTTCAGCCTGATGAAACTGCTCTCGCCACAACCACTCTCCTGTCCTGCAGACCAGCTGTCAAGCCTCCTTCCTGGGGCACAGGCTCTTTTGTGCATCTCTCAAAAATGTCACCCGAGCACACGTATGAAATACGTGTTTTGCAACCACTAGAGAAGAAAACTTCTAACAAAAAAATTCTCCCTTCATCCAAATGTCCTCTCTCCCTTTCTATTTTTGCCCTCTCTCTTCTTGCCTTTCTGATGAATTCTCAATAATTACTGAGCAGGAAGAACATCTGTGACTTGCACTGATTTTTGCCACTCTCCTAAAATGCTGGTGAAAATACAGTAAGATGGCAGAGGAGCAACAGCAGCCCACAAGGAGGCTCAAGCACACTCTCCAACTGCACGATCTCTTCCCTCCTATAGAGTCTAGGACGTGCCCTCAGCAGGAGGGAAACTGGGGACTCACGTGACCTGGCCTCCTTGCAAGTCATGGTGGCCAGTAAAAGGCAGTCTGTGCTCCTCAAGGGAATTTCACATCAACATAAGTGTTATGAAATTAACAATAAGCACAGCTCAGCTATTTACAATAGTCAGGACAGGGAGGCAACCTAAATGTCCATTTACAGGTGAATGGATAAAGAAGTGGGGGACATTCTATCTATATAATGGCATACTGTGTGCATACATGCCCATTCACTAAGTCCTGTCTGATTCTTTGCGACACCACAGACTGCAGCCCATCAGGCTCCTCTGTCCATGGGATTTCCTAGGCAAGAATACTGGAGTGGGCTGCTATTTCCTCCTCCAGGAGATCTTCCCGACGCAGGGATGGATCCCTGAACCCACGCTCCAGAGACTCCTGCGCTGGCAGGCAGATTCTTTACCATAATGGAATATTATTCAGCCATAAAAAGAATGAAATAATACCATTTGCAGCAACAGGAATGGACCAAGAGATTATCATACTGAGGGAAATAAATTAGACAAAGAAAGACAAAAATCATATGGATATCACTTATATATAGAACCTAAAAAAATGATATAAATGAACTTATTTACAAAACAGACATAGATTCACAGACTAGAAAACAAATTTAAGGTTAATGAAGGGGAAAGAATGGAGGGATAAAGTAGAATTAACAGATATACACTCCTATATATTAATATAAAATAATCAACCAAGATCTACTATATACATAGCACAGAGAATTAGTCAATATCTTGTAATAACATACAATAGGAAAGAATCTGAAAAAGAATACATGTATATGTATAACTCAATCACTTTGCTGTACACCTGAAACATTATAAATCAACTGTACTTCAAAAAAAATTTTTAAAAAAAGCACAGCTCACATCTAAAATGGGTATAAAACAGTTGCTTCAGGACATTTAAACTAAATGCCTCAAAGATAATGCAATTGTTAATTTAGTGATTCACAGCATAATTGAATAGGTATTTTTATCTTTATTACTCATAAAAATACTGAAGTGACCAAATATTAAGTCACTTTAGGCACTTTTAGCCATGGCAAGAGGCATCTGAGCACACATTATGTACTAAGCACTTTGAGAACTTGAAAAAACAAAACTTGGACCAATTCTTCCAGCAAGAGTCTTACAGCTAAGATGTCTATCATATTTTAAATATTTTGTATTGAGCACAGAAACAAAAAAATTCACAAATTAGCAGATCAGATCCATTAAGTTTACCAAAATATTTACATAGCCACAGCATGAAGTAGCTGTAAAATTTGTAGGTTTAGAACCTAGAACTATCAACCAGAAGCTCATTTTTTAAAAAGAGCTTTTTCCTTTTTCCTTTTCATTATGATATAGGCCATACATGAACAAGAGTGTATTGGAAGCAATGTACATGTTCATCAGTAGAAGACTGGACAAAGAAGATGTGGTACATATATACAATGGAATATTACTCAGCCTTGAAAAAGAACAAACTTTAGTCATTTCTAGTGAGGCAGATGAACCTAGAGCCTGTTATTTAATATACAGAGTCATAAAGAGAAAAACAAATTTAGTATATTAATGCATATATATGGAATCTACAAAAAATGGTGTTGATGCAGCTATTTGCAGGGAAGGAATGGAGATGCAGATATAAAATGAGTTTTGAGACACAATTATCATATGAGAGACAAAGAAGAGTTTCTGGAAAAGGGAAGAAACTCCGTGGGTTCATTTAGAGAAGTAACATCTCTCCTCTCATAAAAAGTATGACAGTGAGAAGTCACTTACGGTGTGGCATCTAGACACACTGCTCTAATGACTTATCTGGAAAATACTAGGTGTGTGATTTATAATTTATAAGTAAAGAACAAATGCAGAGTAAACACAACACTTTAACCCTCTGATGACTCTAATGGCTGTATCTCAGGAAGTGAGCCACAGGTACTAGGGTAGGAAAGTGACAGGTAGCTGGTTATGATGTTCTCAAAAGGCTGCTTAATTTCCCATAAGTCAGGCTTTTTATCAGTTGACAGCTTTAGAAACAACTTCACTTTTGTTCTAAGTCTCAGAATGACACAAGCCATCACAATGTAAGTTACTGCTTATTTTTCCCTAAATTACTGTTAATTTAGAGATGATTTTTTTTCACATGTGTATCCAGCGATAGACTGTCTACCAGCTAAATTATGTCTTGCTTTAAGAAGACGTTCCCAACAAAAAAATAAATAGCAAAAAAAGATTTTAAAAAGATATTACACAGTAAACTTCTATATGAAATGTAAACAAAACTGAAATATTTTTTACAGGGCATCATCTTTGACATTTTCAGCTCAAGGAGCTACCCTGTCATAAAAAATAGTCCTCCAAAGAACTCCAAGGGTTCTATTAACATCCCCAACAGGGAGCTCCCCATATTCCTGAAGAGGAAACAAATGATTTTGTGTAAGATGTTTTATTAGCCTTCCTGGGGTCAGAAGACACAGCTGAGGTAGGATTCCTCTGGGATCAGAGAGCAGAAAGGAGGAATGATTAAAACGTAACTAGGGGTGGGGGCTTCCCTGGTGGCTCCGTGGTAAAGAATTGCTATGCCAACGCAAGAGACACGAGTTCAATCTCTGGTCCAGGAAGATCCCACATGCTACGAAGCAACTAAGACATGGACCACAACCACTGAGCCTGTGCTCCACAACAAGAGAAGCCACCACAATGAGAAGCCCATGCACTGCAACAAAGGGTAAACCCCACTCAACACAACTAGAGAAAAGTTGGAGCAGCAAGGAAGACCCAGTACAGCCCAAAAGTAATAAATAAATTAATTAAAACAAAAACAAAAAAAAACTTAACAAGGTTAATCAGTAGAGGAAATTAACCTGGTCTCTGCATCACACTGGTGATACAACATCAAATTTATAAGTGATCAAAACAGTCTAGAATTTTAAGGAATCTGTTGGATTAATTAATCAGAAAAAGCATAAAGATACTGAAGTCTTTATTTCATATCAATAATTTCATATTGATTAGCAATCGATATGAAAAGGCAGTTTGTATCAGCAGAAATACAATTAGAGAAGAGATGCCTGGGAAAACATTCATCCTCACCACGAAAATTAAAGCACATATTGGGGATACTTTAAAACATGAGTAAATTTCTTAAATACGTAAAAATTTCAAACCCACACATTTGTAAGGTTCTGGCAAAGCTCCTGCCCACACTCAGGAAGGAAGCGCGGTGATGACTCCTGCATTTCTATCGTAAAGACCATACCCATCTGAGCAAGCTGGGGAGAATCCTGAGTAGACCCATCCAGAGATAAGAGTGCCCACTTTGAAAGAGGTTCTGAGGGCTGTGTGGACCAGGGTAGGCGAAGGATTCCTTCTGGTGCAGGACAGGACACAGGAGCACCTCGACCTCGGTGGGCAAGGCTGGGGGTCTGCGGCCAGACGGCCTGAATCTGGATCCTGACTTGGCCACTTGTTGGAAGTCATGATCGAGTTAGCTCACTCCACTCTGCCTCAGTTTCCTAACCTAGGAAATGGGGATAAAATTGTGCTCATCTCAAAGAGGTTGTTTAGTGAATTGATTCAATGAGGGAATTCACTTAGAAGGCTTCTCAGAGGAGTGCCTGATACAGAATAGGTACTTAACTAAAGATTGGCCTGGGCCCTGGTTTTTACCCAAATGTATTTGGTTTTAGCTTCAGTTCAGTTCAGTTCAGTTCAGTTGCTCAGTCGTGTCTGACTCTTTGCGACCCCGTGAATCGCAGCATGCCAGGCCTCCCTGTCCATCACCAACTCCCAGAGTTCACTCAAACTCACGTCCATCGAGTTGGTGATGCCATCCAGCCATCTCATCTTCTGTTGTCCCCTTCTCCTCCTGCCCCCAATCCCTCCCAGCATCAGGGTGTTTTCCAATGAGTCAACTCTTCGCATGAGGTGGCTTAGGGAGATGGAATAGCCAAATTCCTACTTCAAGGTAATTCCTGGCCCTCCTGTTGTCATATGTCTCAATGACCATGTGATTATATGGACTATACTCTCATGCTTTCAGCTTAACAAGGTTAGAAATACTCACCAGGTTCGGCATTCAGATTCTTTCCAATGTCCAACACTAATCTTCAAACGTGCCTAATCATTCTGAATGTAACTTGGAATGAAATTTCTGAGTTGAAATTTTACCAAATCCATGGAATTATACATATTTATTGAAAACGTACATTTTTTATTGAAAGGGTAAAATTCTATAATAATTAATGGTGATTGCCAAAGCTGTGAGTTGTGTTTACAAATTTTCAGATACATGAGTAAATATGCGTGCTCAGTCAGTGTCCGACTGTGATTTTCTTTCTCAGCATTTTCAACCTGTAGGAACTGTAGTTTAATTAAAATACTTCAACTCACCACATCTTGATTTAGTTTATTAGGTAGGTGAGCTAGAAATAAATTCAGATATATTATTCTATCACTGAGCTTGGCTGGGTAGAAAATTATTTTTATACGAGTTCCACTACTTAGCTTTTAGTTGCTCTTTCCTTTAGAATACAGTATAAATTTTTACAATTCTATTAAGACCCAAGATTTTAAAATGCCTCTCTCATTTTTCATGAAGTTCTGAAGAGGTTTCTTTTTTTCCCCTGTCTCTAGCATATTTTATTTTTCCTTTTAAGTCAATTGAATATAGCTTAAATTCTAACCAATTTAAATTATTCATTGTTATTAAGCTCCTTTCAAAATGTACTCACTTGATGCTGAATTGATCTCCTTACAGGAGAAACAACTGTGTACTTGGGAAAAGCTCAGGAAAAAATCTATAAATTTGCAAAGAAATGGATAACCAAATTTTAAACATCCTTGCAGACTCTTTTCTTTTATAGAGACCCAGATCTTTCTTTCTCTGTGCTTTAACTTTTTCCTTTAATTTTTTAAAATAATAGAATTAATATATTTCATTATAAAAAGTTGAAAATAAAGGATTTCAAAGGAAAATTAACTCCTTCTCACTCAAACAGCCACAAACTTATCCCAATAAAATGTGTATTTCCTTCAAAATCTTTGTTTATACACATACAAACATATATTCACATATATGATGTATTTTTCAGCCTTTTCCTATGTTTTTTAAAGATTAATAATGTGACATGTTCCTTTGGAGTTTGTTTTGTTCTTAGCCAATAATATAACATGGATAACTCTTGAGGCCAATACAGACACATGGACCCAGCCTGCTGTTGCTACCATGTTGATTCCAATAGAATCCATGTGAACACACTGTGGGGAATAGAGCCCTTCAAATCAGGCTGCCAAAACGTAGATGCATTTCTAAGTTTTCAGTGTTTTGATTTATGAAATAAAAATACTAAACAACTGCTCCAGACATGAAAAGAGTAATTTTTTATTTATTAAGGATAATGGCCAGTGGTTTGCACAGAACGGCCCAATTACTTCAGGGAAGAGTGGGTTGGCTAAAGAGACAGTGGGTCTGAGCCCAGAGGAAGCTGCCTCTTGGCTGTCTCTGTTCCAAACACAGACACTCACCATGGCTTCCTCTGCATGTTATTACTGCTGTTGCTGTTGGTGGTATTCAGCTTCCCCAGTGGCTCAGTGGTAAAGAATCTGCCTGCAATGTAGGGGACGCAGGTTTGATCCTTGGGTCGGGAAGATCCCCTGGAGAAGGAAATGGCAACCCACTCCAGTATTCTTGCATGGGAAATCCCATGGATAGAGGATCCTGGTGGGCTACAGTCCATGGGATTGCAACAGAGTTAGACATGATTCAGTGACTAAACAACAACTGCTGTTGATGTTACTGAGTATTTACTGAGTACTTGCAATGTGCCACTCACTCTGTTACACACTTTATTTTTTTAAGGCAGTTTCCTTTTTATTTATTTATTTTTGTCTGTGCTAGGTCTTTGTTGCCATGCTGGCTTTCTCTAGCTGCAACAAGCAGCGGCAACTCTTTAGCTGCAGTACATGGGCTTCTCATTGCAGTGGCTTCTCTTGTTGTGGAGTACAGGCTCCAGGGCATGCAGGTTTCAAGTAGCTGCAGCTCTCAGGCATAGCTGGCCCAAAGCAAGTGGGATCTTCCTGCACCAGGGATTGAACCTGTGTTGCCTGCATTGGCAGGCAGATTCTTATCCACTGGGCCACCAAGGAAGTCCTGCTAAAAACTTTATATCCATTCTTTTATTTGATCTTCTCAATAACCCATGGGTGGGGGAATATTATATTAATTCATATTCAGAGGGGTTAAAAATCTTCCCAAGGTCTGATTCTAGGGCTAATGTTTTAACTCAACATATAATCAAGATTTCATAGCACATCTCTGAGTAAAATAATGAAATATGTGTGGCATATGCTCTTTGGAAAAAATTAAAATTAGGGAAACCAAAATGTACTAGAAGCTATTAGGATCAACTTCAACTTTGAATTATAACTCTTAAAAATAAGTCGATTCTAAAATCATATGAGGTATTCTCTTATTGAAAAGCAAAAATTAAAACCCACCATGTTTAAGAGGGCAGTATTGAGACAAAATTAGTTACTTTTCCTGAAGTAAACAAGAGGTAGTGACCAAAATAAAGAGATGAAAATGAAATCTATTTCTTTAAAAACTACCAGGGTTCACTGGAAAATATGAATTTTAAATAAGACATTTAATATCATCTAAACAATTAGATCAGCCCCTGCATCTCTTCAGAAGCCCAGAGGATATTGTTTATTCTGGTTGCTTCCTAATGCAATAAAATGATATAATAACACCCATGTGGTTTTAGTTAAAAATGTGATTTGAGGTCAAATTATTCAAAGCAGATGTCCAATTTCCTTAGCTTACACAACCCTAGAGACAAACATTATCTGCTAAAAGAGCTAAAAGACCTGGGGGTCAGACACAGTCATGATGCATCAGAGGTACAAGGATGCTTAGAAAACTCTGTCTTCTTCTCAAAAGGAGCCCCCCGTTCATGTGTTCTGTCCAGAGTCACCATGAAGGGCTTCCCTGGAGGTCCAGTGGTTAAGACACCACACTCCCAAAGCAGGAAGCATGGGTTTGACACCTGGCCAGGGGTAGGAAATCCCGCATGTCGCACAGTCAAATTAATTAAACCTTTAAACAGTTCATCCAAAAAAGAATCACTATAAGAATCATTCCTAACATTCATTATTGTACAAAGAATTCATTTGTGTCTGCTGGTAATGAGAAGGAAGGAGATACAAGAGTTAAAAGTATTGAGTATCTCAGGTATTTTGATTCAAGACTAATTTTCCCTTCATTTGGCCAATATTATTTTGTGAATCACTTAGACAAGATATTGCTCTTAATCTAGATGGAGAAAGAGACCATGGATAGACTTACAAAGAAACATGAATATACGTGAACAAACATATAATTTTTTGTGGCACACAGGGCACGTGTGAAGAAGAGGAGACCAATGAGAGCAGAACAAGCGAGGGCAACGACAAGCGGGGAAAGACAAAACGGACATCGTGAGTTACAGTCAAAGGAGTTTACATCTGAAAGGATGCTGAGAGGCTGACAAGCTGATGCTGTCCAGTATAATCCTGAACCCAAATGATGTAGAACAGAGATGCTATATCATGCTATCAATTGAATTTTCCCTGACTAAAAGCAAAATAGTAAATGTTGTACTTCTATACCCCAGTCTTGCATATTATCTGACATACAGTAGGTACAAGAAGATTGTGTTCAATCATGTCTGACTCTTTGCCACCCCATGGACTGTAGCCCACCAGGCTCCTCTGTCCGTGGGATTTTTCAGGCAAGAATACTGGAGTAGATTGCCCTTTCCTCCTCGAGGGGATCTTCCTGACCCAGGGATCGAACCCTCATCTCCTAAGTCTCCTGCATTGCAGGTGGATTCTTTGCCACTGAGCCACTGGGGAACCCCCAGTGTATGTCAGAGATATACGCAAATCATTTGGTGGTAGAGATGCACTGAAGAAAAGATTGACTAATGTAACTCTGGGATAACTGTCAGGATAGATTAAGAACTCCAACTGGACCATCACTGGGACATCTTAAAGCAACACAAATGCAAAGAATGATCATCCTTATCTTGGAAGATGGAGGAGTACTTGTAATTGGCTTTATTCACTGTGCAAATGTTAGCAGGATTAACCTGCAGGCAACAGAGAACTAAGATGGAGATGTGATTAGACGACAGGAAGAGTGGCGCATCCACGCCCATTTCAAGAATCACAGGATGTCTTTCCAGGACGGCAACTGAGCTCTTCCGGAAGCAGTGGCGGTTCACATTAAAAGGCTTTGTTCTTTCCAGCGTGGGGCTTGGCTTTCACAAAACTTCTTTCAAGAGCTGCACTGCTGCCTTAAGTGGTCTTCCAGGGAGCTGAACTCCCACCTGGCTCACAGACGGGTCAGATACTTTAAAACTAACTATTACTGTGAGGGCTTAGAAAGCTCCTTAACCCCCGTGGGAGTTAACTGCCAGAGAGGCAGTTCTTTTGGAGAGCATTGTAGAGAGCATCTTTAAACCTTTTCATTACGCAGAATTACTTCCACACCCAGAGGAGAAAACCCAGCAAAAGGCAAAGAATACTTTTTAAATGTTCAGGGAAAAAAAAATCTTAAATGGGTTTTATTATATTTTCAAATAAAAATTATTTCAGGGGTTGTAGTTGTCAAGGGAGAAGCGGAGCAGGAGAGGGATGGTTTGGGATTTTGGGATTAGCAGATGCAAACTATTATATATAGGATGAATAAACAGCAAGGTCTTATTGTATAGAATGAAAAATCATATTCAATATCCTGTGATAAACCATAATGGAAAAGAAAAAATATAATGAAATTCAGAAAATCATTCAGTAGATTTAATATTTTAAAGTATCCATCAGATTTACATTTTGTAGATGAGCAGTGAAATGAAGAGATGGGGGGTGGGCATCATGTATTTTGAAGTGAGTCATATATCAGCAACATGAACATTTTAGTCCCAGACAGTAAATACACCAAAACAAAACTCTGAACATCTCACACAGATGTCATCAAATGCCTGCATTTATTCAGATGACCCAGAGCCCGCACTTGCCATTACAGGAAAATTATATTGTTTGGTTTCTTAACCTTCAAAAATTCACAAGAAAGGAAGACTGAAAGCAGACATGTAGGCAACAATGAGGAAAAGAGTATCACAAAGGGATATATGCAGGCATGCTCAGTTAAGTCCAATTTTTTGTGACCACATAGACTGTAGCCTTGCCAGGCTCCTCTGTCCATGGGATTTCCCAGGCAAGAATACTGGGGAGGTTGCCACTTCCTCCTCCAGGAGATCTTCCTGACCCATGGACCCTTTTAGACCCCCTGTACTGCAGGCAGATTCTTTATCGCTGAGAATACAGGGGGGAAAGGGAATACAGAGACTTCCCTGGTGGTCCAGTGGCTTAGACTCTGCACTCCCAAGGCAGGTGGCCTGTGTTCAATCTCTGGTTGGTGAACTAGATCCCACACCAGTCAACTAAAAGAGCTCACATGTCGCAGTGAAGATCAAAGGTCCCGCGTGCTGCAAGTAAGACCCAGCACAGCCAAATAAATAAGCAATTTTTTTTAAGGAACACATTAAAGACAGCCAGGACAAGTCTCAGCTCTGTAGCCAATGGCAGTTATGAGCATGGTAACCACTTTGCTGCAGAAAGTCTGTGGAAAACCTGTTTTCTTAATGATGACCTCAGCTTATCACCAACACGCCAGCTTATGTCAGCAAGGCAGAGGAGTGCCTGACAGAGTTCAGGATGATTTTCATGGAAAAGTGGTGAAAATGGTAAGTGATACTAACAGGGATCGACTGTGAACCATCTTGGAAACGGAGCTTCCAGAACAGCTTCATCAGCCAGTGAAGGATGAGGAACACAGCATCTGTGGTGTGACTTCAACCTTTATTTCACTTTCATTGCAGAACCGTGACCTTTCATAACCATGTGGCAAAGATTAACCTACCTGCACCCCAACCTCTCACCCACAGGAAGAGATACGACCTACCTTCTACTGGAATCTGTGAGATTTAAACATAAAGAGATCCTAGATCCATAACCATGAGACGTCACCAATGGTGGGATAACCGAAGTGTCATCTGTACCTAAACCCCAGAAAGCATCCAGCAAATACTTGCACTGAAACATGTTCATATCAATCAGCCATCAGTTTAATAATGGCCACTTCAGGAAGAAAAGATAATTTCTTACCTAGGGAAGCTTAAAAACTTAGAGCCTATTCATTCACTACCCACCTGAAACCACTAAGCCCCAGATCAATTAAGTCAAACTCATAGCTTATATTACATTTTTATACTTAAAAAAAAAAGACAAGCCCTTAAATACAGGGTGGTAAAATTCTGATGACTAATGCTATTGCTAAACTCTTCCCCATTCCAAACTTAACAGAGGAAGTATGACTACAGGAGGCTGTTCAGAGTTTTCACAGAAATCCTGCTGAAGGATAAACAACAAGGTTCTACTGTGCAGCACAGAGAATCATACTCAATATCCTACAATAAACCAGAATGGGAAAGCATACAAACAACAGTGTATGTGTATATATAACTGTATAACTGAATCACTGTGCTATACAGCACTAGTTAACACAACATTGTAAATCAACTGTATTTCAATTTAAAAAAAATTTTAAGGAAATTTTGCTGAATAAAGTATGTCCATGTTTCATTTTTTTCTGGATAAAGTTTCTATCCTTAACCCCTGGTAATGTAACCCACTTAGCAAAGCCACAGGCTGCCTCCCTAATCCCCATGGAGCTTCCCAGGCAGGCTGTCCACTGAGGCCTGCCTGATGCTGGAGACAGCCTGAGTCTGTATGAAAGTAATAATTATTAATTAATCATTAATATATTTATAAACAAAGGATCCTCTCCCCTTAGATTCAAAGGAGGGTGAAACTACTTAAGACTTTCTCACATTCACTAGTAACTGCAGCACGCAGACTGTTCAGTGTCAGGTGTGTATGTTCAGCCCCTCAGTCGTGTCTGACTCTTTGCAGCCCCATGGACTGTAGCCTACCAGGCTCCTCTGTCCATGGGATTTTCCGGCCAAGAATACTGTAGTGGGTTGCCGGTTCCTTCCCTAGGGGATCTTCCCAATCCAGGGATCGCAGCCTAGTCGCCTGCATTGGCAGGCAGGTTCTTTACCACTTGCGCCATCAGAGAAGCCTCCTGTTTAGGGTCTGCTGCTGCTGCTAAGTTGCATCAGGCGTGTCCGACTCTCTGCGACCCCATAGACGGCAGCCCACCAGGCTCCCCCGTCCCTGGGATTGTCCAGGCAAGAACACTGGAGTGAGTTGCCATTTCCTTCTCCAATGCATGAAAGTGAAAAGTGAAAGTGAAGTCGCTCAGTCGTGTCCGACTCTTAGCGACCCCATGGACTGCAGCCCACCAGGCTCCTCCGTCCATGGGATTTTCCAGGAAAGAGTACTGGAGTGGGGTGCCACTGCCCTCTCTGATGGGTACCAAACTACTGGTCGTAGCAGAAGGAGCCATCAGAAGTGTCAAGTTCTTCTCCCACCTCCCCGGTCCCCTTTTACTTATCTTCTGCATCACCAGGTCTTTGCATTCATTTACTTAAAGCTGTATTTAACTAAATTAGAAAAATCCCTGGAAGGCGTTCTGGACAAAACTCAGGAGGTTCATGAAATTGGATGAGAATAAAACTGATTCTGAAATTTCAATACCTTCTAATTGACTGTAGTATTTCCTTCAAATGCAATCAGACAATAAACCACCAGCATGTTAGCAGTACTTCTTAGTCAGCAGACAGAAAAATCACATGATTTTCATACCAAGGTAGCACGTTAGATTAACCACTTTATTCATGCAATGGTTTATAGACATTGTTGTTATAACTATGTCATAATGTTTTTAAGATATGGATTCCTCCATTTCAATTTAATTGGTTCACTGTAGTCTGATGAATTTTGTTTTATCTGTTTAGATATGTCATTCTGAGAAGGGGTCTGTAGGGTTCACCAGGCTGCTAAGGGCGCCATGACACAAAAACAATTAAGAATCCATGTTCTGAACACTTAAGCCTTTCTATGATTCGCCTTCCCTTAAGAACCACTGGCATTTTAAAAATGTTGAGAGAGAGAGAAAAAAAAAAACAAAAACAGAATTTCAGGCACCTAGAAAAGATATAAATCTGGAGGAGAGATTTTCTAATATTCAATCGAACATTTACCTATAAATTCGTCTACATTTTTTTTCCTGGTGGATGCTCTGCCTATCTATATCAGGATTTTGGCTTTGAGAATATATGAGGATTCTCTTTCTTTCTGTTACACACACACACACACACACACACACACGCTCTCCATCTGACCGCCTTCTCCAGGAGAAGAGTGTGCAGCATTGCAAGTCAAAGGTAAAGACCTTTTTGTGTGGATTCCACCAGAGGATTGAGGTCTGCGTTCCCAGCTGTGGACTGGCCACATCAAAACACACCACACCCTCACCTCAACACAGGGGCTGATTTAACAGAAGCCTTCAAAGTGTGATGGCTTTTAGGCTTCTTTAGGGTATATTTTGTAGAGTTTTTAGGCTCCTTTCCATTCTTCCAAAATAAGCTGTCACAAATGCTCATTAGGTACAAGTATAAATATTTTAAAATATTATGCTGTCACTCGTGAGGCTCTGCTGCTATAAGCCAGATTGCACTCTAATATTAAAGATGTGAAATTCCTCGGTGAGGAATTGTAGCCTCACTTACTTTTCATATCTCTATAAATAACTGACTGTGTTTCATTGTAATCCTTATTCTGTTTATAAGCAGAAACTTAAAAGCACAAAGCGTAGTCTTAAGGGATTTACAGAACAGTATACCGCCAGTTAAAAAAAAAAATTTTTTTTTTAAAGCCAAGTCTGAAGGCAGGAACTGTTGCTACCTCACCTCTAAGGATACATGTATGATTAACTATCAAAACTCACCTCCTTAGAAAAACAAATCTGTCAAACAAAGACCACACGTGTGGTCTGCTGCATGAAGCAGTAAGAAATGAAACTTCTCTTCCATACTCTTTACATTATAAAGTTTATAGGAAACTTCTAGGTCATTAAAAATCCCTCCCCAAAAGAACACATCAGTGTAAAAATAAACAAACTAACATTTCAAAAAGTTTAAAAATTAAAAAGTCTCCCACTCTCTCAAACCTTTCTCAATTCCAAGACACAGAGGTGACCAAACCCTAACATCTCATATGTATACTCCCAGGTATTAGGTCCATCTTTAAATAGTATTTTAAGGTTAGGAAGCAAGTAAAAGGATATTTCCATTCTGGTACCTGTACTGTCAAGTAATTGCCAGTATCTTATACTACAAACTTTCAATTCTTAATGGAGTTTCAGGTAAAATAAAATTAGGCTCCATTTTTCACACTAAATTTTTTTTGACAAGACCTGTCAAAATTTTACATAGAAAATTCACTTAATTCTTGTAAAAGTTAAGGATAATGTTTGCAGGAGTTTAAACAGGTACTGCACTAGATCTTCATTATTTCTACTTTAGCCAAAAGAGGAAAAGAGAAGTATAACACCAGCATTGGAAGTTAACAGAATTCTTTCCCTACTACACTCTTATTTTTCCTATATTTCAGCAATAAAAACCAGAGATCACATGATAAAAGAAGAAATACAATGAAGGAAAAAGGTAGACAACCATTTCTTTAGAAGCAACTACATCCATCATTTCCATTAGCTACACGCTTTGCTGGAAAAGATGTTTGAGAGTCCCTTGGGCAGTAGGGAGATCAAACCAGTCAATCCTACCTGGTTTGAAATCAACCCTGAATATTCATTGGCAGGACTGATGCTGAAGCTCCAATTTTTTGGCCACCTGATGCGAAGAGCTGACTCATTGGAAAAGATCTTGATGCTGAGAAAGATTGAGGGCAGGAAGAAAAGGAGCCACAGAGGATGAGATGGTTGGATGGCATCATTGAGTCAATGAGCAAACTCCAGGAGATGGTGAAGGACAGGGAAGCCTCGTGCCTGCAGTCCATGGGATCGCAAAGAGATGCACACAACTTAGCGACTGCACAACCACAACATATAAAGATTAATATTTCTGTTTAAATCTTCTGTTCTGCAGAACTTCAGGAGGGAATCCTCAAATGCATTCTAGCAAACAGCCAATTCAGCAGTCTAGGTCCAACAGATAGAGAAAGATAATCTTACAACTCATTTTTCTCCCAACACCTGCACTCATTAGCTAGGCTTCTTTGAATGAAAAGACAACCAGACTGAAAACGTAATCCCACTGGCTAACAACTTACAAACTCAGTTTTCATTGAAGTTCAAAGCTATCAACCTGATTAGAAAAAACTGCTCTCTGATTGAAGCTGTTTATCTTGGTGGACAACAGCAGTTCTAATGAGAATCAGCTCGGTAAAGGTTACTTTAAGCTCTTTCGTGAACACTGTTTTTCCCCAAGCTCTATATATCCCTTCCAAAGGCATATACATGTCTTCATCGCTTCTACTCAATGAAGATGGCTTCCTTAGACAAAGAATAACTGGAGTATAGGAAAAAGAAGGAAGAAAAAATTCAGATACCCAGTGTGGTTTTCTTGCTACTCACATTTGTGATACACTGGATGAGATGCCAAAAAATGAGCAAAGTTGGGATTTCCACTCTTCTTGCATCCTTTCCTTTTGCCTGGCTACTTATGGAGTCAGTGTATTTCTTCCACTAATGGCACAGAAGCAAACAGCCTTACTACCAATACTGAACTCTACCTGAAGCTCCAGGCGGGGACCCCACATCACCAACTTCAACCCTTGGGAAGGCAGATCAAGTCTGTTCTCTCCAACTTCACCCTGAACCCTCCCCTCCATGTCCTCAATGACATAGCGGTTGTTGCTATTCAGTTGCTAAGCCATGTCCAACTCTGCGACCACATGGACTGCAGCACACCAGGCCTCCCTGTCCTTTAGTGTCTCCCTGGAATTTGCTCAGACTCGTGTCCATTGTCGGTGATGCCATCCAACCATCTCATCCTCTGTCGCCCCCTTCTGCTCCAGTCCTCAATCTTAAACTTCTGCAAAAAGACGTGGAGCATCAGGTCTTTCCCAATGGGTTGGCTCTTTGCAACAGATGGCCAAAGTATTGGAGCTTTAGCTTCAGCATCAGTCCTTCCAATGAATATTCAGGATTGATTTCCTTTAGGATTGCCTGGTTTGATGTCCTTGTAGTCCAAGGGACTCTCAAGAGTCTTCTCCAACACCACACTTCAAAAACATCAACTGTTTGGCGCTCGGCCTTCTTTATGGTCCAACTCGCACATCTGTACATGACTACTGGAAGGACACAACTGAGGGGGCAGAAAACAGTCAACTCCTTTAAAGGAACTACGGAAAGGAATGACAGCTGAATTTGAAAGCTATGTATAGATGCAGCCATTACGAGTATGCTCCCATTGCCCTGACAGCTCTCTGCTCTGCCCTTGGCAAAGTCTATTGTTTACAGTCAAGCCGCCAGAATATTAGGTAATGTGCTGTCTCTTAGAAACTTTGAAGTTATGCTGTCAGGTAGATAACATATAAAAGGGTTCTATTTTCCGGTTACCTTGAGTCTTTTATCAGTGTAAAGATTCCTATTTCTACAAATGCCTTAAATCTGTATTTTTCTGATTTCAGTCAAATATGCTAGTTTTTCTTTGGTGTAGGAGACGCAACTTTATATTTTCACCCTTTCTTTTTACATTTAAGATACACTGCTCATAAGCAGTAAAACTGTCTTCCCCCTTTTTTTTTTGTTTATCCACTCTGACATCTCTGCCTTGGAAGTGAATCAACCTCATGTATATTTAGTATAGTTTTAGCTATAACTGGGTTCAAATTAGCTGTTAGAACTTAGACAGCATAAGCACTCATTTCATTATTGGTCCACTGGGGATCATTTTACTACCTACATCACGGAGAGCTGTGAGGATGTAAACAAAACATATGGAAGTCTTTAGGAAAGTACAGCCTGCTCTCTGTATGTAGTACACTCTCAGTAAATGTTAGCCAACTATTATGATCATTATTATCATAATTAATATGAACATAAATAGCATCCTTTAGACCATGAATTCTTAAAGAAAGTTCCATGCTTTATACTGGAAGTTTCCTTGGAATTTCTCACTTCTGGTGATACTGACTGTCATTCCTATATCTTACACTCCATCTTTGCTGGGTAAAGTGAAAGAAAGTGAAGTCTCTCAGTCGTGTCCAACTCTTTGTGACCCCATGGACTGTAGCCCACCAGGCTCCTCCTTCCATGGGATTTTCCAGGCAGGAGTACTGGAGTGGGTTGCCATTTCCTTCTCTAGGGGGTCTTCCAGACCCAAGGATTGAACCCGGGTCTCCCGCATTGCAGGCAGATGCTTCACCCTCTGAGCCACCAGGAAAGCCCTTGCTGGGTAAAGGTGCATCTAACTGCTGATTTCTGCAGTGTGGCTAGTTGTTGCTTTTAAATTTGTCCCACAGTTTTCACTGGCGCCTCATTATTTTAAGGTGTTTCCAAACAAATATCACAGCCACAAGCACACATCACAGCCACAAACACACATATCAATGGACAACCCAATTTCATCCGCTTCATTTAAACTGAGACACAGACAAAAAGCGTAACGACCACCTTGTGTCTGGTGCCATCATGTTGAGAAGAATGTGCTGGTCAACATTTACGCTCAATTCCCACTCAAGCATTGGAGCTAGAGTCCCATGTATTTTTAGAGAGCTACCAACTCTGAAAATTTTCAACTATATATTCTTAGCCAGACAAATCTAGGATTCATTCTCTTTCCTTAATAAAGATTGCAAGGGCAGGGGGTAAGCATGGGGTGAAGGAGAAAGGCATAGGGAGAAATTCATTAAAAGACACAGCAGAATTCTCTGAGAAAACAGCACTTTCTTGATACCTTGAAACAGTCTGGATCCCCACTGAAATTGATGAGACTTTTTGCCTGCAATCGTAGGCATAAGGATTCCACGCAAAGTGAAATGAGCAAAACATCACGGTTGGCCACTGGAGGAAAATCCATTTCACAGGTAAGAGGCAAAGTCAGAATCATTCTGGGTGCAACATATTCTACAAAAATATATTTATATTAATGAGACAGATGCCATCTCAGATCGAGCCAAGTCAGCCACATGCTCCCCTAGGGGACCAGAGAGGAAAAGAACCAAGAACTTTCCTATTCCTAAACCAGATCAAGGCTGAAACACCCTTGATAGTTCATTTATAAGGAAATTTGCCACATTTACAGGGAAAGCTATTTAATTTCCAGAAGTTAATGTGCTACTTCATTCAATAAATCAACCCAGTTTTAAAAGAAAAATGTAAATATTTTATTTTAGAAACAGTAAGTGTAGCCGTGGGCTTCCAAGAATCCACCTGCAATGTGGAAGACCTGGGTTCGATCCCTGGGTTGGGAAGATCCCCTAGAGAAGGGAATGGCTACCCACTCCAATACTCTGGCCTGGAGAATTCCATGGACTGTATAGTTCATGGGGTCACAAAGAGTCAGACAGGACTAAGTGACTTTCACTTTCACTTTCTCTTCACTTTTTATACAGTAAGGATAAACCTACTTGCTTGCACACATGCTCAGTCACTTCTGTAACCCACCAGGCTCCTCTGTCCATGAAATTCTGCATGCAAGAATACTAGAGTGGGTTGCCATGCCCTCCTCCAGGGGATCTTCCCAACCTAGGGATTGAACCCAGGTCTAGAACCCAGATCTCCCACATTGCAGGCAGATTCTTTACCAGCTGAGTCACAAGGGAAGCCCTCTGTATAATAAAAGGACCCCCAAAGCAAATTTTACTGTTAAGCAATTCCTTGTCATTCAAAACTTAATGAAAACAAAGACAATGACAGTAAAGTGCATCATTTTTTTTTTCATGTGAAATATGGTGGTTTGCATTTTATCACATGAGTTAGGTTTCTCAGCAGCATGACAATCTGAACGGTTAAACTAAATTCACCGTTTTTCCTACTGTTTCTGCCAGGCCAACCTTATTCTGAGATATGTGACTTATTTAAGAAGGGAGGCAAATAAAAACCTGACTCTCTGGCTTCACTTTCCTCCAGCAGACATTATGCAAGTCTCTTGCAGCCAGGACACAAGAGATACAGGGTCTGCTGAGGAGGGAAGGGAAGGACATGACCAACTCGGAATAAAGGCGGCTAATACAGTGGGAGTACGAAGCAAGGTCCCAGCTTTCCAGTCCACTGTAGGACAAGGACACGTAAACCATGAGCAACCTGGTGGGGTAACAATGACACTGGGCTCAGGTTACTGCTCAGACGCGGGGGAAGCCCACCAGCCTAGTGGAAGGATGAAGGCATAGCATCAGATACTAGCTACCAGGTGATACCCTGACCTTCTAGAGAAAAACAATTGTTACCCATTGTGGAAAACAGAAAAATGGTCAAAGGTGTCTCAAGTGCCCATAATTCTTGTGCAAAGGAAGATACTGTTTTATTCCCTGCACCATGAAATAAAAATAATTCTTCCTTAGTAAGTCAGAAAAAGAAACACAAATACCATATGATATGAATATCATTTATATGTGGAATCTAAAATATGATGCAAATAAACTGATCTAAGCAACAGAAATGACTTCCCAGGTGGCTCAGTGGTAAAGAATCTGCCTACTAAGGCAGGAGATGCAGAAGGCTTGAGTTCGATCCTTGGATGGAGAAGATCGCTGGGGAAGGAAATGGCAGCCCACTCCAATACTATTGCCTGGGAAAGTCCATGGACAGAGGTCCCTGGTGGGCTACAATCCATGGGGTCCACTCAAAGAGTCGGACATGCAAGTACGTAACAGAAACAGACTCACAGACACAGGGAACTGTTGTCTAGGGGGAGGAATGGCGGGGTGATTGCAGGTGTTTGGGATTAACAGATGCAAACTACTACATACAGGAGGGAAAAACAGTAGTCCTGTTGTATAGCACAGGGAACTATATTCAATATCCTGGATAAACCATAATGGAAAAGAATGCAAAAAAGAATGTATATATGTGTATCACTGAGTCACTTCGCTGTACAGTAGAAAGTAACACATTGTATGTGAACTATGCTTCAGTAAAAATAAACAAAAATTCTTCCTTGATTTAGTAATGGAAACAAATATATCCACCCCAAAGACCATCTGCTCTATCCAATGAGATCTCTACCATGGCCACATGCACATAATTCCTCTCACCTTCTCCTACCCCATTGTGTTTTAGGTACACGTAGTGGAGACCACGGAGAAGGCAATGGGAGTTGCCTTGGAGTAGGAGAAGGCTCCCACTCCAGCACTCTTGCCTGGAAAATCCCATGGATGGAGGAGCCTGGTGGCTGCAGTCCATGGGGTCGCTAAGAGTCAGACATGACTGAGCGACTTCACTTTGACTTTTCACTTTCAAGCATTGGAGAAGAAATGGCAACCTACTCCAGTGTTCTTGCCTGGAGAATCCCCGGGACGGGGGAGCCTGGTGGGCTGCCGTCTAGGGGGTCACTGAGAGTCAGACACGACTGAAGCAACTTAGCAGCAGCAGCAGCAGCAGCAGTGGAGACCAATGTGCTCTCCAGATTCCTGTGTCATGCCAGCTGCAGCGAATCCCGCTGGCCACCAGCTGTCAGCCTCCATCATTGCCTTGACTGAAGAGAGACGTCACCCAGGACAACTTGGATCCAGCAGATCCAGTGACTGGTCAGCCCTTGGGTAGGAAGACTTACCCTCCTCATCCCAACTCGGGACAACTCTGAAAGGTCATTAGCACTTGAAAGTTTCAGATGGGGCTGGCTGAGGCTTCAGGGCTTCAGATGGGGCCAACGGAAGCCTTTGTTAATTCTGTATCACAGGACTGGGCAGAGAGGGAAGTAGGGCTGCTTCCCTACCCTCCCTTCTCCTTCCCTTCCCCAGACTCTGATCCTAAGAGCATTCCCCCCAAAGACACCTGCATGCATATCTGCATCCCTGGGAACCCAACTTGCGACAATGTGCCCTGTCTCTGCACACCACGGACGATGCAGGGATTCTAGAAAGGAAAGAAACTCTTGCTTCTAAATGTCTGCTATTGAAAGATAAAAGACAAACGTAAAAAAGGCACTGCCAACCTTATAGTAGAAGGGAGTTTTGTCTATAACTGTAAAATGGACAAATCAATAGCCACAGAAAAATATCACTAAACAGGCCGTTTCATTGATCCCATAGATATTTGAGCTTTCGTGTACTGAACAATTTTCACAAACAAAAAGTTTGGATCCCAGTCCAGCATTTTGACCATATGCATCTTTTTTTGATGGTATTTACTTATTGGATGACAACTGCTTTACAATGTGGTGGGGTCTCCACTGTACATCAATGCAAATCAGTCATAACTATAATAAAAGCTGGAAAGGATGTGGAGAAAAGGGAAGCTACCACATTGTTGGTTGGAATGTAAATTGATACAGTCACTATGGAGAACAGTATGGAGATTCTTAACAAACTAGGAATAAAACTATCACATGACCCAACAATCCCACTACTGTGCATATACCCTGAGAAAACCACAATTCTAAAAGACACATGTACCCCCATGTTCATCACATCTTTGCTACAAGCATTTTCACTACAAAGATTTTCACTGCATGACAAACTGGCTACAAGGCAGTTTTGCTAGGAAAGATAAAATAACTGGTTTTTGGTTTGACAGTTTGGTTTCAAGTGGCTGAAACATTTTAACATTTCTTCGAGTCAGTGACATTATTGATGGTTTTACTGAGCTGACAGACGGGTAACATTTGACCCAAGAACTGGTTTCTTATTTTGAAATACAAGCTTTGGAGAAGAAAGAGTCTCAAGGCCTCAAAGGTACAAAGTTGAACCCACATTTTCCATAGAGAGCTGGAACATCTATCAACAGTCTTGGGACAATGTGCCAAGAACACACAACAGTGTAGATACTTTCACAACCCAATACAAAGCTCATACAAACGTGAGTCCTAGAGAGTGACAACTCACCCCGCTTCTAATGAAGGAAGACATCTCAGTGAAAAGGGAAAAGTGTGATACCAAATGATGACTCAACTGATCGTAACAAATCCTTCAGGGTGTGTCAAGTCATGAGAAAGTGAGATACTTTTGCATAAGTGAGAATACAAGTGTCCATCACTCCATGAAACAGTGACTGAACACCCAACTGAGCTTCTGTGAAGCCGATAGGTCTGGGCATTTTTGTCAGCTTTTCATGAAATTCTCAAGGTGTCACACATTCATCCATGACTCAGCCAGGGAAAGCTCATGCAAAACAACAACTGGCTGAACACACAATTGGTTGTACTCTAATTGTTGTCTCAAGAAAAGTAATTTTAGAACCTCAAACTTTTTTAGTTTGTAGTATGCCTCTTCTAGCAGAGATAATAACAAATTCCACCAGAAAACAACTTTCACTGATGAAACTGACGGCACCCTATAAAACCCTTTAATAAGATCTCAGAAAGATTTAAATCACCACCTTGGAGAACTGGGACCATAGACACAAGGCATGGATGCTGAGGACACTGTCTCTAAACACCTTAAGGGTGACATCCCAGGGCTGATGCCAGAGAGATTTATGGGTGTGGCTTTTGTTCTATGGAGGGAATCTCATTAAGACTCAGATTTTTAAGCAAACTAGGCTGAAAATAACTGCCAGCTCCAACTAAACTGGACAGAAATAGTTCTAAGGGAAAGAAGCCGCTGGATACCCAAACTACTATAAGCAGAAATCAGGCTGGGAAAACTACTCCTTTCTTATGGAAGAGGCAGACGGGCTCAGATCGAAGCCCAGGGTCACAGAGAATCATGCCTGCCATAGGACTCCACCAGGATTAAGCAGTGGCTACCGAGGCCAGGTGGTGCTTCACAGCTTCTATGCGCCAGGGATCCTGCCGTGCTTCCTGCTTCAGCACTTTCTGGATGGGGGTTCCACAAGAGGCTATCCTGTGCCTGCCCCACCATTGCGTGTTGGTGCCAAGAGGGCAAATAACTTGTCCTTTGTTCAAAGGTCTTCAGACTGAGAAGACCTGTACTTGAGCTTCACAAAACCACACCAGAGGTGCCTCTTCTGCACCTGTATCTGATATAGACGGTGAGATCCTGGGCTTCCCAAGTGGCTCAGATGGTAAAGAATCCACCTGCCAATGCAGGTTCAATCCCTGGGTCGGGAAGATGCCCTGGAGGAGGGTATGGCAACCCACTCCAATATTCTTGCTTGGGAAATCCCATGGACAGAACAGCCTGGCAGGCTTACAGTCCATGGGGTTGCAAAGAGTCAAACACGACTGAGCAACTATCACTTTTTTTTTTTTTTCCACACCCTGGGCTTTGAGCTGATGCTTTTATTTTTAAAAAATAATTTTATTTATTATTGATTTATTTTTGGCTGTTCTGGGTGTTCTATGATGTGTGTAGGCTTTCTCTGGTTGCAGGGGGCAAGGGCTACTCTCTAGGTGTGGTGCTCAGGCTTTTCACTGTGGTGGGTTCTCTTTGTTGCAGAGCACAGGGTCTAGGCACACAGGTGCAGTAGTTGCAGCTCACAGGCCTAGTCGCTCCACAGCATGTGGGATCTTGCTGTGGACCTGGACTTGAACCTGTGTCCCCTACACTGGTAGGAGGATTCTTAACCACTGGACCATCAGAGAAGTCCCACTGATGCTTTTATGAGCTGAAACTTACAGGTCTTTGGGAAAGATGTGAAAGTATTTTACACACAGGAGGGATGTAATATGAAGGGCTGTGGTCCCAGGACGCTGGGCAGACTGTATTTTCTAAGGATGACCACACCAATATATATCTTGTCCCACAAATTCTTCCTTAAAAGGCGATGATGACATGCCTCCACTGTTAAGGGGACTCTACGATCCCTTAGCTTAAACCTGGGGGCCTTTGAAACTGCAGTGCCAATGATGCTGCGTCATGTCCAGGGCTGGGTCATAGAATGCAAAGCAGTGACCACCCCTCCCCACTAGGATACCGGCCTTTGGAACCTGTTTCACGTGTGATCTCCCCATGTGGCCTGGGGTTCCTTCCAAGACGTGGGTGCTCCAGACAGCAGCCCCAGCCAGGGCCCCAGTTGACCCAGCACCAACTGCTAGGTACATAAGTGGACAAGCCTTCTTATGAGATCAGGCCCTGACCTTTGAGAGCTCCAACTGAAGCCTCAGCACCACGGGGCAGAGACAAGCCTTTCCCCTTGTGCCCTGTATGGATTCAGGACACACAGAGACTGTGCGAGATCACAGTGATTGTGGCTTTGAGCCCCGCAGGTTTCTGTGCCTCAAAATAATCATCTCAACTCTAAATTCCATACAGAAATGTACTTTCACTGAAATGTAAAAATGAAAGTCTGAGTACTTATCATGCCTGGTACAATTTCTGTCCAGAGGGTCACCCTTTCCAGCAGGCTTGGGACACACCAGCCTATTTTGTTACTTCTGAATTGGCACAAAAGTGATGTTAATACTGATGATCTGTCAGGAGGCTGGAGGGGACCTCCCCTGAAAGATCTGCCAGAAATTCTGGAAAACGCACAGGGATATTCCATCATATGCCCTGACCAAAGTTTGTACAAGGGAGATTTAAGAACACCACACAGTCTCCGGGAGAAATGTCTGTACCTATAATATTGATTAAAAAAAAAAATCATCACAAAGACTTCAGTGGATGTTCAGAAATAGCTCAAAGTTCTTAGTAACAATGAAAAGTCTCAGCAAGAAAGAGACCAGTTGAAACAAAAATCACAAGAGGGATTTTGGTGATTGTTTTATGTTTTTTCTTAAGACACAACAGAGTTTAATGGTCAAGAGCTTGAGATCTGGAGTCCAGAAATCAAGGCTCAAATCTCCCATTTTCCATCCATGAACCATGTAACCTGACTTTAGATGAATTCATTAACCTCTCCAGGCCTTGGTTATGTCTACATACTAGGAATTGCATGAGTTCTTTGGAGAAACAAAACCAATAGCAGACATTGGTTATATAATGGTATATATCAGAGAGAGAGAGATTTTAAATAATTCTCTCCTGTAATTGTGGGGGATGGAAAGTAATAGTCTGCAGAACAGCAAGCTTGAAACTCAGGCAGGAATTCTCTGGTGTCTTCTTGAAAATTTATTCTTCAGGGAAACTTCCACTGATTGGATGAGACTTGCCCACGTTTGGAAAGTTTTACTAACAGTCGATTGAATTCAATGATCATTTTAATTCAAAGTCCCCTGATTTAGATGTTAATCACATCTAGGGACTTCCCTGGTGGTCCAGTGGTTAAGAATCCACCTACCAATGCAGGGTACACGGGTTCAATCGCTGGTCTAGGAAGATTCCACATGCTGCCGGGTAACTGAGCCTGGGAATCCCAACTACTAGTCCCCAGACAGCCCTGGTTTATACCTATAGCTCTTATACAATTATAAACAGTACCCAGGTCTCCCTTAAATATTACATACAAATGAATCTTGCAGACCAGAGGGTCATTTAGTCTCACGCTTCACCCACCTTTATGTGAAAGTGACTCTAAAGGATAAAAGGAAGGGGCCCAGCTGGGGGTTTGTGAGGAAGCAAGTCCAGGACACCATCCTCTTCACCTCTGGGTGCCCGTACCTGCTCCAGGAACTAGACCTCCAGTCACCATCCCTCATAGGAACTGGGTATCTGAATCATGAGTCAACAGGGAAACTCAAATTATGTCTGCTGTATCTCTGTTTTGAGCATCATTCATTTTAAGGAAATAAAAGGTCCTCCCAATGAAGCTAAATTCAAAATGTTGGTACTTTCGGTGTTAAACTCTTAAGAGTGACTCCTTTCTCAGAATCTTGAAAGTTTAACTATTACTTACCCCAGTAGCCTCAGAAGCAGTTTATGTCAGAGAATTTTAAGCAACTCTGGTGCCAGAAAATCTACAAACTGCTCTCTGAATAATCAGGGGCTAATCATGCCTCTTATTAAGCAACAGTTTGAGCCCAAATGCCCTAATCTGTCTGACCTAAAGTTAGAGATAAAATTATTCTGTTCTTGGAAAGAAGCAGAAAAATGGCTCCAAAATGATCCCTGTATCTTTTCTGAATTATACAATTTTACTGACATTATGATCACTTACAATTTACCATGAGCTTCAGCGTTGATAGAAACACTTTTTGTATAATCTGCTTTTCAACTCGAGGGGCTTAAAATAACGCCACGTGACTAAAAAGCAATGAACCTGATTTTTGCACAAAGCTTCTCTAAGTACCTTCACTGATGGGCTTCACAAATTGCGTCTTGTTCTTTCATCTCAGATCAACTTCAAATTTAAAAACAAAGAAGGGATGCCTGTCTCATACAACAAATGTCCCAATAAAATTTACATGAAGTTTAACACAACAAACACATTGACCAAAGCATCTTGGATTTTCAAGGACATGTCAACGCCAAATAGTAGCAGCTTCTGGAGTCACAACAAAACAAACAAATTCTGCAGCCAACTGTCATACCATATGTTTCTAATGGCGTTTATTCTGCGTAAAACCAATTCATCGTCTGAAGGAAACGCAACATTGCGGGGGCATGTCTTCACCCAAGGCACATTTCTGACCATTTGTCAATTTCATACTACTGGCAAGCTCTGAAGGAGGAAGGAACAGGAAGCTGAACCCTGAAACTAATGGACAATTGCCAATGCTTTTCCAATGGAGACCCTGCCAGAACTATGACAAATCTGGATTATTTTCCCTGTGGACTTTTGGAAGTAGGCAGACAGGCAGATTTCACAGTGCCACCCCCTAAGGTTTTCCCCCAAAAGCTTTAAGATATGACACCTTCAAAAGAAGAATTTGCCTGATGACCATATATGCATATATTTTCTCTCATAAATAGTTTAACTTAATCCTTAGAAAATCACATGTATATTTTGCTTCCTTGCAAATTCATTTCAAACTCGGGAAGCCATCCTCTGTCCGTCAGGGATCTTGCCGGGAATGTTCATTGAAACGTTCAGAAAATAAATATATTTTTGTGTTGGTACAAGACCGACAGGATAAGGAAGGCAGACTTGCTCCCCAAAGGTTTTATTTCAAAGTAAAATATAAACTACCTTTGGCAATATTTAAAACCACTACTCCACTTTCCAGTACAGAGAATCAATAGTTGACAGCTGCAACCTAGCCTTTGTTGAAACTAAAAAGAGTGTGTATTTTCCTCCAAACTAAGTACAGTAAGACTGAAGATTGTCCAAGTCCAGAACTTTTAAGGAACTTAAGTTCTCCCGCACCTGATGGCACAATTCTGCCTAAGCCGTACTCTGGAACTTCAAAGAATACATTTTGAGCCAACCCCTCACGAAGTCTGTCACCTCAGTTGAAATTTTTGAGTACAGTTGATCCTCTGTGCTGCATTGCAGATTCAAAGCAACCTTGGCTGGAAAATATATTCTTTAAAAATTCTAGAAAGTTTATTCTGCAAAAAAAAAAAAGCTTAAATTCTGTATTTAAAAAAAAAGTTTAAATTCTATATTTTAAAAAAAATTCCGAGAGCCAAAACCTGAATCTGCTGTTTTTGGGCAACTATTACATAGCATTTCCATTGTATTTACAATTATTTACATAGCACTGACTATGTAAGTTATTAATATGGCTATTTACATAACTATATTAAGTATAGATGACCCTTTCTATTCAAGGACTGCATATCCACAAAACACACTGGCTACATCCTACTATATTACAGTTATCAATAAAGTGTATTGAACTATGTTAATGAGATGGTGATTGCAGCCATGAAATTGAAAGATGCTTACTCCTTGGAAGGAAAGTTATGACCAACCTAGATAGCATATTCAAAAGCAGAGACATTACTTTGCCAACAAAGGTCCATCTAGTCAAGGCTATGGTTTTTCCAGTAGTCATGTGTGGATGTGAGAGTTGGACTATGAAGAAAGCCGAGCGCCAAAGAATTGATGCTTTTGAACTGTGGTGTTGGAGAAGACTCTTGAGAGTCCCTTGGACTGCAAGGAGATCCAACCTGGGATTTCTTTGGAAGGAATGATGCTAAAGCTGAAACTTCAGTACTTTGGCCACCTCATGCGAAGAGTTGACTCATTGGAAAAGACTCTGATGCTGGGAGGGATTGGGGGCAGGAGGAGAAGGGGACGCCAGAGGATGAGATGGCTGGATGGCATCACCGACTTGATGGACAAGAGTTTGGGTGAACTCCAGGAGTTGGTGATGGACAGGGAGGCCTGGCGTGCTGCGATTCATGGGGTCACAAAGAGATGGACACGACTGAGCGACTGAACTGAACTGAATGAGATTTAACTCACAACCATGGGAATAAAGGAGGCATTTCATTGAGGTCCAAGTTAACCAAAACATTCATTCTATAAAGTACAAGATACTATTTGTTAAAGTGATTATTTCATTACTATATGAATAAGAATGAAGATAATCAATACTCAATTATTAAAATGTCCAACACCAAAAGGAGGGCATAAGTGAATAGATAATAAGTAAATAAATAAACAGAAAGAAATGAAGGAGAAAGAAGAAAAATACAAATTTCCAAGGGAGAGAGGACTTGGTTAAACAGTTTTTTTCCCAAGAATGAATCATCTAGTTTCCCCTAGAAATAGAAGAATTTTAGAAATATGACATATAAGTCTTAACTTTTCCTTTTTATGACCAAAGGAAAGGATTTCAGTGCATGAGACTCACAATTATACAAACTCTAGTGTCGTACAAATGATCTTGCGGATCTTTTATGATACTCTTGAGATTTACATGTCCAATTGACTTGAGACATCTTTAAGAGTGATCTCACAGCCAGGATTTTCAAATCTCAATAAAAACACAATCACATGTTGGGCTACTTATACATACAATGTTGCAATTTACATTCCAACTATCTATAAGACCATGATATAAAAATGCCACTTTACATTAGCAATCTAATTTTGGCCACCTTTTTCAGAATACAAATACCTTGATTAGGTAAAGTAGAATACACTAGTATTTTGCGGGAAGTAAAATATGCAACGATTGTTATCTTGAATGTGAAGAGAGTGTCAACTTGAATTCTGAGGCAGGCAAATATATAATTATTATGTACTCAGGTTTTCAGATTTCCTGAAAATATTATGCACAAAAATATCTCCAACATTTATATACATTATTTTGTTTGTTCCTCTCAACACAGAAGTATTCTGAACCAGACACATCGTCACAAAGATATCACTACTATTATCATCCACATTCAGGTTTCCATTATTTAGGATAACAATAGGACAGATAATCCAAATGGCAGGTAATAAGAAAATCATTTCAGTTTGATTTCAAAACACAATTTGGTTTTCACAGTCAATGCATGCCTCTGATACATGGGACTCAGCAGTACTGAATGTAAATTGCTAGAACTTACTGAAGGCCAGACAAAAAAGAGAAGAAAAGTGGTTCATTCTCGAAATACTTATAGGATACTATCACTCATTTCTGGAACGATTTTTCTTTTACTAACAGATTTCATACCTCTTACTTCGTTTATCTTTTCAAGAATACTAAATATACCGGGACAGGTATTATAATGACCCTAATACCAACAGGGCTGGCCGCATATTTGAGTCCTGAGAAGGCTTCTAACACATGAATTCTTTTTACACTGGAATGCTCCCCTTCTGTGTAACACTTCTTATTTCTCGTTTCAGTCAAGAAAACAGAGCATCCTTCACCCCAGATGCACAGCATAGTTAATTCCATCAGTCTCAGCTCAGTTCAGCAGAGCTCAGGAGTGAAGGGTCTTCCCAGGTGCACGGGTGGAGGGTCCAGGCCAGAGCCCACACAAATGAGGAATGCAGAAGACACAGCCCTCCTGCAAGGATTTCACAGTCTTGTGGACTTCAGGTTTCCACCTCCCCTCCCACACACTCTGCTTGGTGCCATGGATTCCAGATCAGTAGTTTCTAAACTGTGCCACTCACCAGAGCCACGAGAAGCTTTAAAATTCCAGATTCCTGCACACATTTGATTTCAGTGAACATGCGGTAGGACCAGACATAAATGTGATGCACACACACCTGTATTTACACACACACATACAGTTTTTGATTAAAAAAAAAAAAAACTTCCTAAATGACTCTGCTCTTTGGCCTGGATATATCAGCCACTGCTACCCTGCTTTGGGCTGTGAACTCGCTGTGATTGTGGACAGTCTCTGGCTCCTCTAGCTGGAATCCCTGAAGCATCTGTAAAATACAAGTGGAATGTGTCTACAGATTCTCAGACTGGTAACTGACAACGTCCACAAATGGGAGAAAACTGTTCCTTGACAATATTAGGACATGTGTATCCTTGATGGATATGCAGATGCTGTCATGGGCACATGTGCTCACGTGGAAAGTTAAAACCACCCTAGCACAACCATGAGGATGGACCACAGGGATGGACCAAGGACTCTCTGAAAACTCATTGGAGGCTGACTCCCTTTGACTTCCACTGTCAGAGTTCAAGTGACCCTGGGCACTCAGGGTCCCAACCAAGATCCATGGTATCCTGGAGTGAGGCTCTATCAGGAAGGACATACAAAGAGTTACAATTTTTCAAGGGTAAAAGATGTACACAGGCTAGTGTATGCATGTGCACTTAGTCACTCAGTTGTATCCAGCTCTTTGTGACCCATAGACTGTAGCTGCTATATCCAAGGGATTCTCCAGGCAAGAATCCTAAAGTGGGTTGCCATTCCCTTCTCCAGGCAATCTTCCCGACCCAGGGATCGAACCTGGGTCTTCTGCATTGCAGGCGTATTCCTTCTGTCTGAGCCACCAAGGAAGCCCATACAGGATAGTGAAAGTGAAAGAGAAAGTGAAGTCGCTCAGTCGTGTCTGATTCTTTGCGATCCCATGGACTGTAGCCTACCAGGCTCCTCCGTCCATGGGATTTTCCAGGCAAGAGTACTGGAGTGGGGTGCCATTTCCTTCTCCAGGGGATCTTCCCGACCCAGGGATCGAACCCAGGTCTCCTGAATTGCAGACAGACACTTTACCGTCTGAGCCACCAGGGAAGCCCAAACATACAAGATAGTACCTAACTGCAAATAATCTACTCTCCAGAGAAGGAGAGAGGCTTGGAAACTAGAGCTCAGCCGTGGGAAGCACCACACAATGGGGAAAAACCAGCAGTAGATGCTTTCTTTTGCTTCTGTCACTAGGTAAACTTTAATGAGATGGTTGGATGGCATCACCAACGCAATGGACATGAGTTTGAGCAAACTCCAGGAGGCACAGAAGGACAGGGAAGCCTGGTGTGCTGCAGTTTGTGGGGTCACAGAGTCAGACACAACTTAGTGACTGAACAACAAGGCCACAGCTATCTTTAATGACATCGGTTCCACAACCAAGAGAAGAAAAAGAAAGGAGGACAGCAGACTGGAGAGGAATGTGTGGCTTGAGGGAAGCACTGAGTTTGCTTAGGATTCAGGAGATGACTGTGTGCCTTTCTTCCTGCCTGTATTAATGAGGTGGTTACACCAAATTACACCAAATGTAACCAAATTACACCAAATGTAACCCCACATGCACCTTCGACACATAATGTGACCTTGTCAAAGACAGGGAAGCATAGCTTTGCCTGGAGAAAGACTGAAAGAACATAAACCAAAAAGCAGAGAGTTGTTTTCTGTGAATGACAGGATTGCTGTTACTCTTGGTACACAGCTTTCTGTATTTACTAGGATGAGCAAGTATTACATTCGTTACAGGAAAGAGAATAATAGCATGAGCTGTTATTTCATGGAAATTTCATTTGATACAACAATCCACCATTCAACACCTTTAATTTCTTAGTTTCTGTTGACTTGGCTCTTCCAGGAGACCCCTGAGCCCATCAACAAATGGGAGAAAACCATTTAGCTCTGTCCAGCTCAACTTTCTGAAGTCACAGCCCCTGACTTCCCTGAAGGACATACCTGGCGAGTAAGCCACTCCTCAGTGTGATCAGAAATTGCTTGGGTGGCCCTGCTAGTTGGGTATCCACCTAAATACACCAGGTTGTATTTACAGGAAGTCCTAGAAAGACACATTACCAGGGGACATGACCACTAGAAAGACTTAATATTTTGCTAAAGCAGCTTCCATTATGCCTGAAACATAAATCCCACACATGGAGATGAGGACACACTCAGACACATGTGTTTTTTGACAAAGCCAAGGGTTTGGTTTGCTGTGATATAACAGAGAGCAGGCTCACACGACGGGATCAGAGCATCACAGTGATCCATGTAAACGGACTAATGGGACCGTGTTTTGCTCTAAACACTGCTGTCTTGGCTGACGGCTGCCAGGTCACTGAGGACACTCTCCAATGAGCAGGAAGATTAACGTGGTCTGAGAATTGCCATCACATCAGACGCAAGTAAAAGGCAATACTACTTATACTTATGGAGCTAGTTTTGTCAGGATTAAATGAGCTAATATATGCAAAGCTTTTAGAACAATGCCTGGCTCATGGTAAGCACCAATAATATCTTATTAGATATTATTCCAGAAAAATGTATGCTTCAAAACATTGGGGATTTCTTTCTGCCTGTTCTGCTCGCTGCCGTCCCCCCATGTAGGTGCAGCCGAGAAACCTTTAGTGGATGAACAGATACTGGGAGAAGAAGGAAGATGCAAAATGCTTGGTCTGAGGGGTGTGGGGCCCTGGTGACCGGCAGGGGTGGGCATGTTAGGTTCTCAAGTCGGAAAAATGAAGAAATCTCTAGTCCAGAGCCCCATGGAGATCAGTGGCCACCAGCCACCCTGGATGCTTGTTAAGTTGTCATTCTGACCCAATGTCCCACCTTCCAAATCTCCATTTCCTGCTCTGGCCCTGTCCAAATCTCTCCCGCATCCCAGTGTTAAAGGGCCTTTGTTGTTCAGTTGGAGCAGAAGTTCCCGGACTTTCTCTGTTCCCGAGCTCTCAGAGTTTCAGCCATAATTTTCAAGGTGCCCTCAGTTCAGTTCAGTCGCTCAGTCGTGTCCAACTCTTTGTGACCCCATGAATCGCAGCACGCCAGGCCTCCCTGTCCATCACCGACTCCCGGAGTTCACTCAAACTCACATCCATCAAGTCGGTGATGCCATCCAGCCATCTCATCCTCTGTTGTCCCCTTCTCCTCCTGCCCCCAATCCCTCCCAGCATCAGAGTCTTTTCCAATGAGTCAACTCTTCGCATGAGGTGGCCAAAGTACTGGAGTTTCAGCTTTAGCATCAGTCCTTCCAGTGAACACCCAGGACTGATCTCCTTTAGAATGGACTGGTTGGATCTCCTTGCAGTCCAAGGGACTCTCAAGAGTCTTCTCCAACACCACAGTTCAAAAGCATCAATTCTTCGGCACTCAGCTTTCTTCACAGTCCAACTCTCACATCCATACATGACTACTGGAAAAACCATAGCCTTGACTAGATGGACCTTTGTTGGCAAAGTAATGTCTCTGCTTTTCAATGTGCTATCTAGGTTGGTCATAACTTTCCTTCCAAGGAGTAAGCGTCTTTTAATTTCATGGCTGCAATCACCATCTGCAGTGATTTTAGAGCCCAAAAAAATAAACTCTGACACTGTTTCCCCATCTATTTCCCATGAAGTGGTGGGACCGGATGCCATGATCTTTGTTTTCTGAATGTTGAGCTTTAAGCCAACTTTTTCACTCTCCACTTTCACTTTCATCAAGAGGCTTTTTAGTTCCTCTTCACTTTCTGCCATAAAGGTGGTATCATCTGCATATCTGAGGTTATTGATATTTCTCCCGGCAATCTTGATTCCAGCTTGTGCTTCTTCCAGCCCAGCATTTCTCATGATGTACTCTGCATAGAAGTTAAATAAGCAGGGTGACAATAATATATAGCCTTGACGTACTCCTTTCCTTATTTGGAAACCAGTCTGTTGTTCTATGTCCAGTTCTAACTGTTGCTTCCTGACCTGCATATAGGTTTCTCAACAGGCAGGTCAGGTGGTCTGGTATTCCCATCTCTTTCAGAATATTCCACAGTTTATTGTGCCCTAGGGTAAAGGAAATAGCTCATCGCTCTGCTTATTAATATCTAAATAACTTAATAGCAGTCATTTGCATGATGTCCAGCCCATGTCACTGTGTTTCCCTTGAAAATGAAAATATTTGGCAATACCCAAGAAACTGGGGGAGAGATAAATTGGGAGACTGGGATTGACATACACACTATTATATATAAAGGGCTTCACCAGCAGTAAAGAATCTGCCTGCAATGCATAGCCACAGGAGATGTGGGTTAGATCCCTGGGTTGGGAAGAACCCACTCCAGTATTCTTGCCTAGAGAATCCCATGGACAGAGGAGCCTGGTGGGCTACATAGTCCACGGGGTCATAAAGAGTCAGACACGACTGATATGACTTAGCATGCACATTCTATATAAAATAGATAACTAATAAGAACTTGTTCTATAGCACAGGGAACTCAACTCAATACTCTGTAAAGACCTATATGGGAAAATAACCTTAAAAAATCTGAATATATATATACATATATTTACACAATATTGTAAATCAACTATACCCCAATAAAAATAAAAAAAAAAAAAGAAAAGAAATTTACTACCATGCTCCAGGGTGCCCTGGCACACAGATTGGGAACCAGGGCCTGAGCAATTAACCGCTCTTCTCTTGAGCATAAACTGCACATAAAGCAGGAATGCCACATGGTGCCATACATCCCGGCTCTCTGCCACGTCCTCCTTTAATAGCCAGAGAAATCCCTTGGCGGTGCAGCAATGATGCCCACCGCAGGTGAGACGACAGGGAGCCAGCCTTAGAGCAACCTGAGCGGGAGGAGACCTGTATCTCTGTGTCTTGAAAACAGACAGACAGACATGTTTGAGTGAGCAGCGCAGACCCATGAAGAAAGGCTGAAGCCTGGAAAGCGCAGTGATGATCCGTTCACTCAGGGGCGCCAGCAAGCAGCTGCACCACGTGACACGGCAGGGCTCCCCGCAGCCTCCAGGAGGGACTTGCAGCGACAGCAGGTGTCTGCCCGGCTCTCAGTCGGCCTGGACGAGGCACCCAGGGCCACGAGGCCTTCTCCTTTTCACCACAGCCCCAGGGAGAGCCATATCTGATGTGGCCTCTTGTTTTTACTATAAATGGCAAGGAAAAGTTTTTAACCTTGGTAATTGGACCAGAAAGTACAAAGTACAACTGAATTTTATATTTTTTAATTGAAGTATAGTTAATTTACAATGTTGCGTTAGTTTCGAATGCACAGCAAAGGGATTCAGTTATGCATACACGTGTGTGTGTGTGTGTGTGTGTGTGTGTGTGGTGTTCAGTGGTGTGCAACGCATGGATTATAGCCCATCAGGCTGCTTTGTTCATGCGATACTCCAGGTAAGAACATTGGATTGGGCTGCCATTTCCTTCTCCAGCAGATCTTCCCAACCCAGGGATAAAACCCCAGTCTCTTGAGTCTCTGCACTGGCAGGCAGATTCTTTACCACAAGCACCACCTGGGAAATCCTTATCATCCTTAAGTGCTTAGGTAGGGAGGGTGGTAGCCTTGGTCCCTATGGCCTCCCTGCAATTCATTCCAAGAGAAGAACATCAGTGAGATTAATGCTGCCCAGAGTTGCACGTGCGTGATGGCTGCCCTGAGCCCAAATCACACAACTTCTGAGAAACACACAGTACAAAGACAAGTCCAGCCTTACAGTGTGACCTCAATTATACTACTGGAGATGGTTCTATCCATCACACTGACCAAAATGCTTCCCTAGGCAGGCACACATCACTTCATGGAGTAGATTTGACCAACAGAAGAGACATCATTTGTAAATGGAATCTTTTAAAATCCTTCACAAACCCAGGGGTTCTTTCGTTATAATAACAGGCATGTGCTATATTTTCATTATAATAATAGGCATGTGTTGTATTTTATCCACTGTGCAAGTCTAGGCCTATGTAGTCGTCAACCGTCAATCACCAGAGGACAGCAGGGAAAAATGTGCTTGGTCGCTCAGTCGTGTCCGACTTGAACAAAATCTCTACATGTTAAAGAATTTTTTCATGACTTAAAATGAAAATAATGGTTTTCACGTGATGATGGTATTCAGATTCCAGATGACACATTTATCATACTTATATTATTATTGATATATTATCATTTACAGATTATTCATTTTATATCAAAATGTCAATATTTATAATTTATTGGAATTCTATCCTTTATACGTATTGCAATTTATGATGAAAAACTTTGTATTCAACTTGTAAGTGCATGAGGGGAGTACATTATTGCTTAAAAAATTTCGAGTTTGAAGACAACCAGACTGAAGGCTCACAGTGTCAACTCTCTAAGCCATGTCAACTCCGAGACTGGTTTCTAAGCACTAGAGCATCAGATAAATATCCCTTAACCGACAGAACACCACTTCCTCTCCTGTTAACACGGGCATTTTCCAAAGGCAATACTAGTCCAGCTACAGACTCTTTGGAAAAAGGGATCCATTCCTCAAAATCTGAAAAATACTGGGGCTTCCCTGGCAGTCCAGTGGTTAGGACTCTGCACTTCCACCACAGAAGAAACTAAGGTAAGATCCTGAAAGAAAAAAAAAAAAAAAAAAAAAATCTGAAAAACACCACAAAATCTGAAAAACACCACAAAGGGATTTCTGCTTCCCACAAAGATGGAGTAACACAGGCCAGATTTATCCCACAAGGAACAAATAAATTACAGACAAAACACAAGAAACAACAGCTTACAAGATGCTGGATTCCTGGGAATGAAGGACACTGGTCCTTGAAAGATGGGTAAGAAAGGAAGTGAACCCTACAATCACCCGTTACTCTCTTGGGAGGGTCTCCAGGCTGCACGCAGGCAGGGGCATTCTGGAGTCCAACACATGCCCTGGGTTGAAGGGACAGACAGAAAGAGTCTGGAGAGGCCAAGGTGGTTAGGGTTTGCAGGACAGGGCACTGGAGAAAAGGGAGCTGCCCAGACAGCGAGCTCTGGAGACTCACAGTGCATCCCCCTCAAGGGCCCACCTGAGTATTCACCAGCACGTGAGGAAATCACCCACAGCTGGAGCAATAAAAGGTAAGTAAAAATTTTTAACATCTATCTAATGAGCTAATGAGCGCTTGTGTGTGCTTAGTTGCTCAGTCGTGTCTGACTCTGTGACTCCATGGACTGTAGCCCACCAGGCTTCTCTGTCCTTGGGGATTCTCCAGGCAAGAATACTGGAGTGAGTTGCCATGCCCTCCTCCAGGGGATCTTCCCAACCCAGGGGTCGAACCCAGGTCACCCACATTGGAGGCAGATTATTTATCAACTGAGCCACCTATGTAATATGAATTATGAAAAAAAAACTGAGAAAGTAACAGAAGAGACCAAAGAAATTATAGAAGAAAACCGTCCAGAGTTGAAGGCACCTGTTCTCAGTGAAGAGAACCCAGGAAGGTCCAAGCAGGAGGAAGGTATCAAGGGTCTCCATCTGGACAAGAAGATCCTGGGAGCCGGGTCCTCTGTCTTAAACACTAGAAGCATTTCTTTGTGGATACCAGAAATGTTGCATTTAAAGGATACTCCTACTTAAACCAGAGTATGGAAGGAAAGCAAGACGATTCTGTCCTTGAAAAACGGCCTTACTGGCTACTGAATCCAAGCTTGTATTCTGTCAATCTTAATGAAGTTTTCACTGCAGATGTGCTCTTGAGATCACAATACACAAACGAGCACCTCCTGAATATCTTTAGAGTTACAACCATGTTCATTCTCTTTCCTCTCCTTTCTCTCTGCTCCTTCCACCCCAACTCCTTGACCCCTCCTACTTTTATTTCCAAGCAAAACCTTGGTGATTGGCCTTGGCACCTGTTTATCTTATGGGAAAATTGTATAAGAGATCCTCCAGAAGGGAAACCTCATCAAAGTGGGCATGATCTGCCATCGTTTGCAAGTCACAGGGGTTCATGCATCAAATGATGTCTCACAAAAGGTGTGGCTCAAACACTGTCAGCTGCATTCTACGTGAACAGCACAAATGAGCTGGCTCAGGTGTTAGCACACCCTTCTCTCTGGTCCAGTCCAACCTCAGACTGACAAGTTCCATGTGTGCCTCTACACGCCTGCTGTTCACTGCCATTTTGCACCCCTCCACGCACAGTGTAGTGGTACCCAGCGCTCACTCTTCAAAGAGCTAGACCCAGTTTCTCCTTCACAAGTAAGTGCACTTTGAACAAGTATCACTACAAAAGAAAAACAAAAACAACTTTTGTAGTCTCAATATTCAGCGGTAAAGTTGGCAACTAGATATTTTAAATTCTGGACTGATTACCCAGCTCTCCCATTCTGCTTTGTAGAGTTTTATTTTCATACGTGCCATGAGAATCCCTCATATTCTGTCCCTTAAAGGAAGAGAAAGAACCCACCTTTTGATAAACAGCTGCAGGAGATTCCAGGGGCAGATCGAGCCCCTTCTGCCCTAAACCCAGGGAGCTTAAGATCTAAGAAGAGGCTCACTTCCCACTGTGAAGATCATTCTTCACCCACATCCAACAAAGCTTAATGGGGCTGGTGCTAGGAACCTTGACTGCAAAGAGAAAAGCAGCTTATAAGAAAGGCTCCGGCTTACGGAAGGAGAGAGATAAAAGGAAAAGCAAGAACAGCACACAATGGACTTAACAGAACCAACAGCCTCATTAAAATAATAAATATGAACTTGAAAAGTCACTTGCAAAGCTGAAATTAGGGAAAAACAAGCCTTAAGGAAAGTAAAGGATGTCCACAGAAGAGCTGGGATTCCAGGGCTGCTGCTGCTGCTGCTGCTAAGTCGCTTCAGTCGTGTCCAACTCTGTGCGACCCCATAGACAGCAGCCCACCAGGCTCCCCTGTCCCTGGGATTCTCCAGGCAAGAAGAATACTGGAGTGGTTGCCATTTCCTTCTCCAATGCATGAAAGTGAAAAGTGAAAGTGAAGTAGCTCAGTCGTGTCTGACTCTTAGCGACCCCATGGACAGCAGCCTACCAGGCTCCTCTGTCCATGGGATTGTCCAGGCAAGAGCACTGGAGTGGGGTGCCATTGCCTTCTCCAATTCCAGGACTAAGTGTCCACAACTAGACCGCATCTCATTTACCTAACAATGTTATCATGGAGATGGGGGTGCTAATGAAAGCCCATTAACTGAAACGATTTAATTCATTTTGTCTCGATTAGCAATCAGTCGACAAGGGCCTTGATGGACAGGATCTATCAAAGAAAAGTTTCAGAGTCGGAGTTCACGGTCACCCCAAGGTCATATGCTAGAATTTCATTTTATAAAAAGTAACCCCAGATGTTAACCCATCTAGGGTCTCTCATCTAGAGGCTGCCATGTAAGCAGATGGGCTAGGGAGTCCCTGGAGAAAGAGAACCAGGCATGGCTTTCATGAAACAGAGAAGCCAGTTTGGGATCTAAGCCAGTTTGGGATCTAAGCCTGGTCACAGTGCTTGCCCTTGAACATGTCTCAGTACCTAATGATTTTAAGGGTCAATTCAGTCAGTTCAGTAGCTCAGTCATGTCCAATTCTTTGGGACACATAATAAGGGTGGGGAAGGACAAACAAGGGAGGAGCAGTCAAGAAACAGTGGTGCAGCCTTGGGGCAGGGCCCTGGGTCCTCAACCGATACCTTTGAGTTCTGCAGGAACTAAGGCCCCTACCCAGGTGGAGGCTGGAAGGATGATGCTGATCCTCCTGACTTCAATCAACTAAAGCCCTGACTCCATCAACCACTGCCTCAATTTTATGCCAAATTCTCTGCTCAAGCCCACTCATGAATATGCATGTTCCCTTAGTTTAAAACTTCCCATATTTCGCCATTCGGGGAGACACTGCTTTGAGAGAGATCTCTGGTGTTCTCCTTACTTGCGGCAAATAATTCCTTCCTTCTCCTGATTTGGCTTGGTTATGTCTACTGGGTCAACATCTGCAACAAAGGGAACCCAGTTTGGGGGTAACAGCCAAACATGTGCTGGCTATATAAATCCTGGCTAGATAAATTCTTTCAAGTGCTGTAACTGGAGGATAGTACTCCCTGTCAAAAAAAATCACTGCTGGGGTCACGGTGCCACAGGGAAGACAGGCCCTGGGCCCTCAACCTTAGCTCTCAGCCCACACTTGGCAGCCTGGGCCTGGCTACAGCCATGCTGCAGACACCTTGGCTTTTTAAATGGTACTGCATGCCATTCATGACTGGGCTTCCCAGGCAGCACTAGTGGTAAAGAACCCACCTGCCAATGAAGGAGGCATAAGGGACATAGGTTCAATCCCTGGGTCAGGAAGATCCCTTGGAAAAGGAAATGGCAAGGTACTCCGGTATTCTTTCCTGGGAAATCCTGTGGACAGAGGAGACTGGTGGGCTACAGTCCATGGAGTTGCAAAGAGGCCCCTCTTGCTTCTCCCCTGCTCCCTGCAGAATGGTGCATGCAACCTGATGGACGCTTGCACATTTTATTTCTATAGAACCGTTTCTGGAAGCTGCAACCTGATTTGTGGCAATTCTGGCCCAATGCTGATCGAAAAAAACTGCTGAGCAAAGGCAGAGTTGAACAAAGTATTCAATTGTTCAGGAAAAAAAAAATGTGAACTGTGGATAAGTATTGATTTTTATTCATTGAAAATGAAGTTAAATTTCTCTCTCCATTGAAAAATAGCATAAAATATAAAAAGTACTGAAAATCAGAGTGGACTTTGATAAAAAATCTAAACTTTTCATAGGAAAAAAAAAAGTTGCTTAGGAAAATATATCCTCTGGTTGAAGCCTATTTCAGACAAGATGGGCTTGACAAGAACAATGCATTCTACTGAGTCACGTAGTTGAGAAAATTTGCTAAAATCAGTCCACAGTTGTAATGCCCCCCACCAAATTCCAGAGACAGCATCTCCCAAAGTCGATTCAATTTGCAGCCTCTCTTCCTCTCTGTTTCTCTCTTGCACACTCACACAAACACACACACACACAAACTCATACATTACTAAGTAGGTGTCTTTCTCAGGAACTCAGTTCACACTATTGCTGGCACCTCTGAAGCTTTATGAGTCAAGTGCAAAAGTACATAGCCAACTGCTTACAAACAGGCTTTGCCCAAGAAAATTCATTTGTGAGCAGGTACCTAGAGATCATAACAGATGTTCTTAGGGAAACTAGGTATTTCAGGTAATTTGCATCCCCAGGCAACTCACCATGACTCACATGGCCCACTGTGTGCCCCAGGGTGAGTGTTGTCACACACTCACCACTAACCCTGATCACCAGGTGACAATGCCAACCGGGCAAGTGCCCTTGCGTTCGGGGGACCTGGCTCCATCCACACCTCAACGCTGGCTTGCACAGGGCAGTCCCCGAGGCCAGAGGGGCAGGGACCGGAGCTGAGGGAGGGGATACGAAAAGAGTTGTGGGGCAGGGGGGTGGTGGGAGGTGTTTTTGCTCTTGTGGGTCTCTAAAAGTAGGCATTTCTGATTCCAGCTGCTTCTCCAGCTGCCATTTTTATTCCCCACTCTCAGAGTCCACCTCCGTGCGCCCTGCCCAGACCCAGGACAGCAACACAGGGCCCCAAGAGCAGCCGTCTAGAGGAGAGAGTGTTTCACAGGAGCTGTCCACCCTTCCAAGCTCTCTTTGTATATTAGCCCCCTGGACCCCAGGGAAGAGACAGGGCTATAACTTACAGTTGAGAAATGGGGCCCAGAGATGCCAAGGAGCCTGCTGGAGCCACAGAGCAGGAACTTGAACCCAGACCCACTTCAGAGCAGGCTGCCTCCCCCACATTGCCCTGGAGGCATCCAGAGAAGACTGAGTGATTCCTGGAGGATGAAGTCAGGGAAAACAGGCTCTAGAGACTGAGACTGTTCCTCCATCTCTTAAGCCCTGGGGCCCTTCACTGCTCAAGGTAGGTAAAGATTACAGAGAATTCAATGTGCAGGAAAACAACAGCACATCAGACTCAGAGCAGGCACTCTAATAATTGGTTACTATTATTATTATTTAAATCTGAGCGTCTAAGAACAGCTTCCATTTCTTCCAATGAAGAAAACACTATAAATCAGATGTGAATATCTTTCTACATAGTTCATATTGACTTTTAATATCATAGAATATTAGAGACATAATAGTAACAAAGCTAAGAAAATATTCTTTATTCAAAGAAATTTCTCACTTCTCATGTTTAGAATTGAACTGCATGCCCAACTGATGGAAAATCTGCTGCAGGATCACCTGAGATCATCTGCTGCTGCAAAATATAATTTCGGGCTTCTCTGGTGGCTCAGCAGTAAAGAACCCACCTGCCAATGCAAGGGACACGGGTTTGGGAAGATTCTCTGGAGAAGGGCATGGCAACCCAGACCAGTACTCTTGTCTGGGGAATTCCGTGGACAGAGGAGCCCGGTGGACTACAGTCCATGGGATTACAAAAGAGTCGACCTGACTTATGAGACTAAAACAACAGATGTATTTTCAACCATTCAACTTCTGTCCTTTGTCAAACAGGAAGATTAAGCAGAGCAGGAACAGAATCGCAAGTCTTTTCACCAAATTCAGGCCCATTTTCTACCTGAGTCCAAGAAGACTCAATGAAGAATTAAAAATTACACAACTTCTTGCTTTAAACCTCACAGAATTCTCTTGAGAAGCGCAGGCAGCAATTTCTCTACATTTTCCACATTCACCCGATTACCTGGAAACACAGATTTTCCTGGAATCGCTCCCCAGAATCTCCCGGTGAAGAAGAGCTACTTGCCCACAGGCACCAGTCGCCTCTCTGCCACCAGGGATGGTGGCTTTCTGGTCTGTCCGCCCACCTCTCTTCTCCTCTCGGCTTTGGAAACACTTCCTGATACATTTCTCATTCTTCAAGGGAGTGTAAGAAAATATTAAAAGGGAACAAGAAATTCCACTCTGTCAAGTTTATTTTTACGGCACAGATTTGATGAAATAGATAAGAAGGAAGAAATACTGGCAATTAGGAGGTTTAGGGGAAATGCCTTTAATAAAACCATCCAAGCTCCTCCCAACACCCTGGAGAGACCGACTCCCAGCATGTTATGAATGTGAATGGGGCCCTGGGACACAGGAAAACCCATCTTTTCCTGGGAGAGCCACAAAAATTTACTAGTCAATCATTAAACTTAGAAAAGAATGTTAAGACTCTGAAACAGAAAAATAAAAGGCAATGCCTGTACCTCTAGAGTACTTAATTATGTGAGGCAAGACTGACACCCATGAGACAGACAGTAACTTGTGCAGACTTCACCCACGCGGAGTCAAATGTAAAAATACAGTCAAAAATTACACACAGTCAAATATTTATATCTATTTCCTCAAGCACATAAACCCCCCCAAACACAACAATCAAAGTCTCAGTAGCTCAGGCTGCACTGATTTTTCACTTCTCAACAGAGTGGTGCCGTTTTTGGTCATTTGGGGGGCTTTCTGGGTGGTAAAAAAAATCACAAAAATAACTAAGACTACAACAAAAAAGAAAAAATTCAGGCAACCAACTTTTAGGAAAGGATAAATTTTTTCTCAGATGCCTTTTCAATATATAAGTGTGTGCTAAGCTGCTTCAGTTGTGTCTGACTCTTTCCAACCCTATGGACTGTAGCCAGGAAGGCTTGGCCATCCATGGGATTCTCAAGGCAAGAATACTGGAGTACGTTGCCATTTCCTCCTCCAGGGGATCTTCTCGACTCAGGGATCAAACCTAGATCTCTTATGTCGCCTGCATTGGCAGGCGGGTTCTTTACCACTATCACCACCTTTTAATCAAGCATTCTTGATAGAGGAATACATAAGATAGGAGAAGAGAACAGAGCATGTGGATCAGTAGCAATCAAGCTTTTTAAAAGCCTACAGGTATCATATGTGTGCGTATAACTGAATCACTTTGCTGTACACCTGAAACACAATATTGCAGATAAAGAAAATAAAAATTAAAAAAATAAAAAAGACATGGAACAAATAAGTGTCATCAAATAACGCACAAGGGCTAAGAAGTTCAGAAAAATTGTGTTTAAACTTGTCGCCAAGAGGAAGAGTGGGGTACAAGCTCAATTCTCTAAACTATTTGGACTTAAACAATGTTTCAGAAAGTTTTTCTTTCAGTTGTAGTGAGATTGATGTGAAAGAGATTTAGACAAAAGCACAGCAGGTTATTGAAGAGGTTCAGAAAATCTAAAAAGTCAAACAGGTTGGTAGCAATCATTCTGGAAAGAAATGGGTAAATGAGGAACCCTGGTGACTTCAGAACAGGGGGACTGAGCACAGTGGAGAAGCTAAGATGATGAGGTCAGTTTCAGAGATGCTACGTTTACAGAAGAAGCCTTAGCCACAGTTAAACGTTAAAAAACAAGGCTGTGGGGACTTCCCTGGTGGTCCAGTGGCTAAGACTCTGAGCTCCCAAAGCAGGGGGCCCAGGTTCCATCCCTGGTTGGGGAGCTACGTTCCTACATGCTGCAACTAAAGATCTCACATACCACAACTAAGACCCAGCCCAGCCAAATAAATAAATACATATCAAACACACACACACACACACAAAGCTGGGAACGTGGAAGGAGAGAAAGGTGTCAGATTCAGAGCTGTTTTTCTAAGAGTCATTTTCAGAGAAACGTGGATGAAGGCTGAGTCGGGAAAAGCAGAGCTTCCCAATAGAAGACAGTAAAGACGGGAGTGATTTCAAGTATTTCTGTCACTTTCACATAAATAAAACCAATCAGAGAAATAACCACAGTCTAGTATACTTTCCATTTGCTCAACAGGAAATCGTGCCCTTAAAAGAGTCGAGATGGCCCATTTATAAACGTGAAAGCACAAACGGCAGAAGCACTGGGAGCAGGATGTCATTACGTCCTCAATGTACGAAGAGCATGGAATTATCCTAAAGCACATCTGTATTTAAATGAAGATAATATGACTGAGAAGGATTTACTAGAAGTGAGATTAAATCTGCTGACAGAGACTGAAAGAGACCGTCAGTTGCTTAAGGGAAGAAAGCGATCTCAAATAAAAGCATGATTTTATTTCACTTTTATAGGAACTTTAATTAAATATTTCCCTTTTCAATGTCAGGCAAATGATATCCATTACCAAAAGCCTTGGTGCTGATTTTAAAGGATAAGTTTGCAGAACACAAGCATGGACATGTTAAGATTTCAAATCCAGGTCCATTTGTAGAAAGCAATCTAGTGGTAAAGAACCCGCCTGCCAACGCAGGAGACGTAAGAGATGAGGGTTTGATCCCTGCGTTGGGAGGATCCCCTTGAGGAGGGCATGGCAATCCACTCCAGTATTTTTGCCTGGAGAATCCCAGGGACAGAGGACCCTGGTGGGCAACAGTTCTGAGGGTCATAAAGAGTCAGAAGGCAATCAGAGAGTAGCAATAAATATGAGAGTTCAGATTCACACTGATGATAACACAGGATAAAGAAATTCAGACAATGCACCCATCTGACTGGTTAAACAGAAATATGGTGACAAAGCGCCTCACAACTCTCAAAACACACTGTTACTATCAGAAGCAAACTTTCAAAACATCATTGTGTAAAAATCAGAGTAGACAACTATGACTCTGGCCTGCTTGAGTATCACATATGGTCCCTGGCCACAGAGATGGGCTCAGGAAAGAGCACGGGACTCAATACTAGGGTTTCTCCTTGAACTTTTGGTCCCCTGCTTGGTGCTGGTTGGCTTAGAAAATGCTGGTCATTGCTGATAAGAAGGCAGAAGTCACACATACTGGTACTCTGTCTTTGCGCAATTATGCCCATTAGGGTAGTACACAAGGGTATTTGTAGCAGTATCATTCCATGACAGCTTAAAAGTCGAAATAACCCAAACATCTAGCAAGAGTAAGATGGATAAACACAATGAGGTATTTTCATACAGGAGGATCTTCAAGCGATGTAGATGAACTAACTACAGTTACATAACTATCTTGAATGTTAATGTTGAGAAAAAAATCTAGTATATAAGCCAGCAGAGAGTGGAAGATTCCATTTAGACAAAGCTCAAAAGCAGACAAAATTGAAATGGACTGAGGTGTGCATGTGTTAAAATTATCTTTATAAAAGCAATAAACTTGAGAAGCTAAACTCAAGATACTTGTTACATCCAGGGACAGGGAAGGCAGTTGTGAATGGAAAGGATAAGTGCTCTGGTATGAGATTTCTTTGATTTGGACAATGCTCTGTTTCTGAGTTATGGCTAAGTACCATAGGTATTAAATGGTACTTGCATGCTGCACGGTAAGTCACTTCAGTTGTGTCCGACTCTTTTCAACCCCCTGGGGTGTAGCCAGTCAAGCTCCTCTGTCCATGGGATTCTCTAGGCAAGAATACTGGAGTGGATTGCCATGCCCTCTTTCAGGGGATCTTCCAGATCTAGGGATGGAACTCACGTCTCATGTCTCCTGCATTGGCAGGTGGGTCCTTTATCACTAGCACCACCTGGGAAGCCATATTTAATGATACATTCATATTTTAATCATTTTATTGTAAGTATATTTCACAATAAAAATGTCTTAGAGACACCAAAACTTCAATAAATCACATAAATAAATACATAGGATATCTCAATGAGAGCCTACACTGAGGCAGCTTGAATACTGGATATTGTTTCCTCAAATTTCCACATTAAAAGTTATTACAAATATATATAAAGTTATTACAAATAAACAAAAATGAGTGATCTTCATCTATAATCATTCAGTTCAGTTCAGTCGCTCAGTCGTGTCCGACTCTTTGCAACCCCATGAATCGCAGCACACCAGGCCTCCCTGTCCATCACCAACTCCCGGAGTTCACTCAGACTCATGTCCATTGAGTCAGTGATGCCATCCAGCCATCTCATCCTCTGTCATCCCCTTCTCCTTCTGCCCCCAATCCCTCCCAGCATCAGAGTCTTTTCCAATGAGTCAACTCTTTGCATGAGGTGGCCAAAGTTCTGGAGTTTCAGCTTCAGCATCATTCCCTCTAAAGAAATCCCAGGGCTGATCTCCTTCAGAATGGACTGGTTGGATTTCCTTGCAGTCCAAGGGACTCTCAAGAGTCTTCTCCAACATCACAGTTCAAAAGCATCAATTCTTCGGTGCTCAGCCTTCTTCACAGTCCAACTGTCACATCCATACATGACCACAGGAAAAACCATAGCCTTGACTAGACGGACCTTTTTTGGCAAAGTAATGTCCCTGCTTTTGAATATGCTATCTAGGTTGGTCATAACTTTCCTTCCACGGAGAAAGCGTCTTTTAATTTCATGGCTGCACTCACCATCTGCAGTGATTTTGGAGCCCCAGAAAATAAAGTCTGACACTGTTTCCACTGTTTCCCCATCTATTTCCCATGAAGTGATGGGACCGGATGCCATGATCTTTGTTTTCTGAATGTTGAGCTTTGAGCCAACTTTTTCACTCTCCACTTTCACTTTCATCAAGAGGCTTTTGAGTTCCTCTTCACTTTCTGCCATAAGGGTGGTGTCATCTGCATATCTGAGGTTATTGATATTTCTCCCAGCAATCTTGATTCCAGCTTGTGCTTCTTCCAGTCCAGCGTTTCTCATGCATATAAGCATAACTCTGCATATAAGTTAAATAAGCTCATTGGTAGGACATAATTAAGAAGTGGCTGAAATGTGAGTCTTAGGAAGGCAAACTAGAGGTAGTGAATACATAGCCACAGAAATCATGAAATATGTCAGTCTTATGATCATTATTGTCAAGTATTATATGGTGAAAATAATCCACATTGGAACATGGCACATGATTGATTTAAATTAGCTGAAGACAGGCATGGTTAGTGTTTGTTCAGTACTAAGATTGTGTCAAGAACATGAGAACACTTACAATAATCTTAAAGACAAACAACGGATAGAAGAATTTAGACAAGAATAGATTTTTCATCTCAAATCTATGAAAAGATGCTGCATTCTCCATCAAGATAACACAAAAGGATCATTTAATATGTTTCTCAACTAGCTTGTCTTTGAATTCAATCATTTTCCAGTTTTATGACTACGGTATAAGGCACCTATTTAAAAGATTATTTTTTTACAGTCATAAAAGCAGATAACATGAGTATTAACATCACTATGCCAAATAGTTGGAGAATTAAAGAGCTTTAACATATCTGGTCCAACTTCTTTATTTTACTGCTTGGTTGAGTTGTCTGCCCTTTTCTAGCAATTGCATTAGTCAAGCTAATCTATACATCTATTTCTAAAACACTTTAAAATATTCAAACACTGATTTTTTGCTACAACTGCATTCGTGAAGACAGACTGATATGGTTCAATACTAATTCACTTGCAGTATTTTCATTTTCAAGATTGTATGAGCAATAAATTTTTGTCTAAGATATTAATTAAATGAACAGTTCAGTTCAGTTCAGTCACTCAGTTGTGTCTTACTCTTTGCGACCCCATGAATCGCAGCACGCCAGGCCTCCCTGTCCGTCACCAACTCCCGGAGTTCACTCAGACTCACGTCCATCGAGTCGGTGATGCCATCCAGCCATCTCATCCTGTCATCCCCTTCTCCTCCTGCCCCCAATCCCTCCCAGCATCAGAGTCTTTTCCAATGAGTCAACTCTTCTCATGAGGTGGCCAAAGTACTGGAGTTTCAGCTTTAGCATCATTCCTTCCAAATGAACAGTAATATACTGTAAATAGATTTTTAAAATACCAAGAAGTCTTACACTAACCATTTTAGTGCTGGTTAAGGCAACAGATAAGCCTTTATTTCTCATTTAAGCACACAAAGGAGGAATTAAGGACCTACAGAAAGGTCGTTTAAAAAAAAAAAAAGCAAGCTATCTACCTTAAACTGTCATCGTCAAGACCTTGGTTATCTCTTTTTGGATACTATCTGTGTGTCTGCACTTTTGCAGAATGCAATCACACCATATCATTTTGTAATCTAACTTTTACCTTGGCTAATAATATAAATAGTTTTAAATGTCAACAAATGTGTGCCTACAGCCCGCTTTAATGGCTTTGTGCTATGCTAAGTCACTTCAGTAGTGTCCAACTCTTTATGACCCTATGGACTTTAGCCTGCCAGGATCCTCTCTCCATTAGATTCTCTAAGTAGGAATACAGAAGTGGGTTGCCATGCCCTCCTCCAGGGGATCTTCCTGACTCGGGGATCAAACCCATGTACATCTCTTATGACTCCCACATTGGCAGGTGGGTTCTTACCACTATTGCCACCTGGGAAGCCCTCTAATGGCTTTAGCACCTTCTAATTCAGGGAGACCCCAAGTTTAATCAACCCCAGATAGCTGGACATTGAGATTTCTTTAAACATCAAACCACAAGCTGATTGAGAACAGGTTTAACTACCTGAAGGCTGATTTCAATTTTGTTTCAAAATTAATACTATGCATTTATAGGCAATGTTCAGAATAGGGAAATCTACAGAAACAGAAAGACTAGTGGTTTCCAGGGGCAGGCAGTGCGGGAGAGGGGACAGGACGTGACTATTGATGGGCACGGGGTTTCCTTTAGGGTAAAGAGAAAGTTACGGAACTAGCCAGCAGTGATGGATGGACAGATTGTGAATGCATTTTACCACAAGAAAAACTATCAATGCTAGAGCTTCAACACAAGCAAACAAAAACATCTCCCACTAAAAATACTGCCAAGTGCTCTAATTTTCCTCTAATTTTATAAATCAAAACCAAACCTGGGTACTTCAGATATTCCTTTTTAACCACTTTGTTGTCTTGACTACTAGCTGTTTTCAGCGAATGGATCAGAGACTGGCAAACATAAGGCATGAACGCAAGTGCAACACTGAACACCTTGAGTTTGAATTGTGTGTCTAGTGGGCAACTAAAAATGTCTGATTACAGAGAGAAATACAGCCTAAATATCTATAACCAGACACCAGAAGCCACCCTGTGGTAAAAGAACAATGAATATGTACGAAATATTACATAACTTCTCACTAATACAAAAACATCAAAATTAATATGAGTAAATGATACAAAAATTAACTTTTATAATGCATATTGATTGGGTCTAGAGAAGTCTCTTTTAGCCTACTGAAATGATTAATAAATATCCTTCTAAATCCTCAATCATCATCAACCTTCAGAAGCCTGGAAGAGATCTGGAGATGAGTTTTAAAATTAAAAATACTTTTCATATTGCAATAAAATACACATTAACATAAAGTTTACCATCTTGGCCACTTTAAGTGGGTGGCTCAGTAGTATTAAATATAATTCACATTGCTGTTCAACCAATCGCCATGATTTTTTCTTAAACTACCAACCTTCATGGACATTTAACTTCCCCTTTTATGCTAAATGTTGTTGTTTAGTCTCTAAGTTGTGTCTGACGCTTTGCAACCCCATGGACTGCAGCAGGTCATGCTTCCCTGTCCTTCACTATCTTCCAGAATTTGCTCAAACTCATGTCCATTGAGTCAGTGATGCCATCCAACCCTCTCATCCTCTGTCCCCCTGCCCCTTCTCCTCCTGGCCTCAATCTTTCCCAGCATCAGGGACTTTTCCAATAAGTCAGCTCTTCACATCAGGTGGCCACAGTACTGGAGCTTTAGGATCAGTCCTTCCAATGAATATTCAGGGTTGATTTTCTTTAGGATTGACTGGTTTGATATCCTTGCAGTCCAAGGGACACTCAAAAGTCTTCTCCAGCACCACAGTTTGAAAGCCATCAATTCTTCGGGGTTGGCCTTCTTTATGGTCCAAGTCACATCTGTACATGACTACTGGAAAAACCATAGCTTTGACTATATGGACCTTTGCTGGCAAAACGATGTCTCTGCTTTTTAATATGCTGTTGAGAGCACATCATAAACTCATTCATTTCAGTCATTCTGTCTCTTTGTTAAGAAAGACCATTCTAACCAGCAGACAATAGGATAACCTTCTAATGAATCTAATTCACATCCGTGCTTGAATGGGAGGGTCCTCCCCTGCTTCAGAGGAAGCAGCACAGGGAGTCAACATCAAAATCAAGCCCAGGGACCCTGCTGGGGTTCCTCAGCGGGAGGGAGTTGTTGTCAGTGGCCACCACAACAGGACCTGTAGACCCTGAAGCTGGGATTAGGTGCTCCCAAGACTGAAGCTTTAAAACCACAGAACTGCTCAGACTACTGCGGGAGCCCCTGAGCCTTTACCAGTAAAAGGCTGCCTTCTTGGGGGCTTTAGCCCCAGGTCTCGTGCTGCTTTTGAGATCACAGGCATCCTCCCTGTGGTAGGAAGCGAGGTCTATGCCCAATTAAGTACTTTCCAAGGCACCAGACAACAGCCTGCAAACCTACAACAGTTCACATGCATCTGAGTAGCTGGTAAGCCACAGGGACCACTCATCTCTTTATCCCTTTTCTGCCCTAAGTCCCTGGGGGTCTAGTTTCTCTGCAGTGAAGGTGGACCACCTTGTACATGAGCAGAGTGTCCAGGACTGGGTTTTGTTCTCCCTCCTCAGCCTTGCTCCGCTGCCTGACACATTTGCAGGTGGCTGGTCCATCTCCAACGCCTTCGCTGCTGGAGACACCCTTGCCTATGAAGCCCCCTTCTCTCCCCATGGCCCCCGATGTCTGCCTCATTAACGCTCCTCGATGCTGACATCTGCAATGACAGGACCACTGCATGTTAAACAAACACACCTGAAGGCCAAAGATGGGGCTGCTCTGAGTGGAGACGCATCTCGGGTCTCGGGGACAGACTATATCAGATGGTGGACATCACACGATTCCGAGAAAGAACAGTGGGGCCACAAAAACCTCCACAACAAGCAGCAGGAGGCCATAGGACTAAGAACAAACTTCTCCAACCACAGTTCAAAAGCATCAATTCTTCAGTGTTCAGCTTTCTTTTTAGTCCAACTCTCACATTCATACATGACCACTGGAAAAATCATAGCCTTGATGAGATGGACCTTTGTTGGCAAAGTAATGTCTCTGCTTTTTAATATGCTGTCTAGGTTGGTCATAACTTTCCTTCCAAGAAGTAAGCGTCTTTTAATTTCATGGCTGCAGTCACCACCTGCAGTGATTTAGGAGCCCCCAAAAAATAAAGTCAGCCACTGTTTCCCCATCTATTTGCCATAAAGTGATGGGACTGGATGCCATGATCTTAGTTTGCTGAATGTTGAGTTTTAAACCAACTTTTTCACTCTCCTCTTTCTCTTTCATTAAGAGACTCTTTAGGTCTTCTTCACTTTCTGCCATAAGAGTAGTGTCATCTGCAAATCTGAGGTTATTGATGTTTCTCCTGGCAATCTTGATTCCAGCTTGTGCTTCCTCCAGCCCAGCGTTTCTCATGATGTACTCTGCATATAAGTTAAATAAGCAGGGGAACAATATACAGCCTTGATGTACTCCTTTTCCTATTTGGATCCAGTCTGTTGTTCCATGTCCGGTTCTGACTGTTGCTTCCTGACCTGCATGCAGAGCTTTTGTGCAGCAGAGTTTTACTAAAGTGAAAAGGGACACAGAAAGCTTCTGACACAGACATCAGAAGGGGGATGGAGAGTGCCCCCCTGCTAGTGTTAGCAAGGGAGTTATATACTTTTATAATTAGTTATTACAACAAATCAAAAGAATGTCTCAAGGTTGGAAAGATCTTACTAGACCCACTCCCATAATTTACATTTTAAGATAACAGGGTTAGCCAGGTTTTCAGGAAGGAGAAACTGTCCAAGCAGGATACATTGCTGTTGTATAATCCCTAGTACAGAGTTTGAACTGAGTTGTTTGTTGTGTAATCATCAGTTCTGGGCTTAAAGAGAAAAACGTTTTATGCGACTAAGACTAAGAAATGTAGAGAAAAAAAACGATGTTTGTCCTTTCCTCCTCCTTGAGAATTCCAGACCTCTATCTCCCCTTCGAGAGCTCCAGACCCCCTTTTCTCCTCCTTGGGCACCCCAGACTTCGTATCAACCTGTCTAGGAATTGACTGTCTCATTATCACACTTTGAGGTCCTCCAGGAGCCAGCCGCAAGGCTAGTGACTGGAGAGAAAGCAGGAGAGAATCTCTGCGTCTAATGACACTGTTGGCCACCAAGCTAATACCAAGACACAAAGGCCATAGAAAACCCAAGCGGTAGAGTGGAGAAGGATGACGGCTGCCCACAGTACCTGCCGGGAGATAACCACTGAAGGCAGCCTGTGAAACAGCTCTAGAACAGATTGGGTTACAGGAAGAATTTCCTACAACTTTGGGGCTTCCCTAGGGACTCAGCCAGTAAAGAATCCACCTGCCAATGCAGGATCCCTGTGTTGGGAAGATCTCCTGGAGAAGGAAATGGCAACCCACTTGTCTGGAGAATTCCGTGGATAGAGGAGCCTGGCAGTCTACAGCTTCAGGGTTGAAGCATTGAGGTTGATGTTTTTGAGGCTTGTTTTTTAATTTAATTAATTTATTTTTGGCTGTGCTGGGTCTTCATTGCTTTTGAGCAGGTTTTCTCTAGTTGCAGTGAGCAGGGGCTACTCTCAAGTTGCGGTGTGCGGGCTTCTCTTGTTGTGGAGCATGGGCTCTAGAGTGTGTGGGCTCAGTAGCTGGGGCTCCCAGGCTCTAGAGCACAGGTTCAGTAGTTGTGGTGCATGGGCTTAGTTGCTCCCTGGCATGTGGGATCTTCTTGGACCCAGCATCGAACCCAGGTCCTCTGCATTGGCAGGAGGAGTCTTATCTACTGTACCACTAGGGAAGTCCTTGAGGCTTGTTTTGTAAGACAGGGTGTAGACGTGGAAAAGTGCTTGGGTCATCCTACCAGAGGCCTGGCCAGGCTTCCATCAAGGAGCTGGGAGTGTCCTCGGGTGACCACCCCGCATCCTGATTTACTCACAGGCAGATGGCACCGGAAACTCAGAGTCAACGAGTGCAGTGCTATTTTTAAGATCCTTGGCCCATTAAAAAAAATGCAGAGATGCTAAGATATAATCTTTCGATTGTGTTAATTTAAATGTTTATATGTGAACACTTCAAACACTGAAAATATTATAATGCAGTAGAATTACGTTATTCATAAGATAATAAAATAGATTAAAAATACTAATTTCAGGTACATTGTAAGCCATATGATCCAGCAGTGAGATATAGATTTGGCCATATGAAGAATAGAGTCTATTTTCACTCTTGTTCACATGTCTTTGTGTGCTAGCATTTATCCTATTTTGAAGATAATGTTGAAAGTCTTCAAAGCATGCTAACAGCTGCCTGCCTGTTGGGTGTAATACAGAGAGAATAAGAACCCACTCCTGATACTTCAATAGAATCAGAAAACATTTTCTAAAGCTGAGTGCAACCACACTATGCTTTGGGGAACTACCTATTATTATCCCCAAGTTTTGAAATATCCAAACTTCCAGACTTTGGGTGTGAGATGTCCCTTGATACGGTCCTAGCATGGTCCGTAGGAAGAAACCTCAAGGGCCAGGTTTGTAGGTAAGTGGAAAACAGATGTCTTTTCAAAGACATCAGGAAAGAAACCACTTTTATTTTTGCCAATGTAAAATACAACCTTTCAACATTTACCTTCTCTAGTCAGGATTCTGTAATCCCCTAAACGGGAAAAGACTTTGAAAGAGAATAGATATAATATGTGTATGTTTCACTGAATCATTTTGCTGTACTCCTGAAACTAATATGACATTGTAAATCAACTAGACTCTAATATAAAATAAAAATTGAAAATAAAATTTGTGAATGACCTTTAATTTCAAAAAAATGTATTATGTGTCAGTCATATAATCAGTGGGCACCAAAAGTTTGTGAAATACAAGCCCATATAATGAGACAAACGAGCCCCAGGAAGCTGAGCACAGCTGCTGTCCGAGGACTGATAGGCCGAGAGCCGTGAGACCCCAGAGAAGCACTGTCAGAGAAGAACAGAATGAAAGGGAACGGAAGTGCCCATGGATTCTGCACCCGCTGGAGTTTTCTTGCGCAGAAAGAAAATCCAGAGTGGTCCTGACACACCTCTACAACACAGCACCTCTCCCGAGCCCAAGGCTAAAAGTGAATTTGATACATCGCACCCGACTACCATGAAGAATAATCTACTAAAGTGATGATGATGTCATCTGTAAACACCCATTGGTATCAATAGCTTTAAATTATGAGCTGGCATTCAGGTTTATTAGGAAGCTCCTTCAGATGTATTAAGAATCTGTTTACTCTCAGTATCGATTTTTTTTGATAAATATATTATCCAGAGAGGTTATATACAGTGATTTCCCTGGAAAAGCTGACATTTATTCAATGATATTTACTTTACTGAATTAAGTAGCAATATATGCTCATATATCTTTGCTGTATCTGAGAAATTATCTTCTCACAGTTAAGGTAAGAGAATATCTATTTTAGAGAAATATTAAGATCTTGTTTAATAACATAGGGCTTAGGAAAGGCTCGTGATGTGCAAGATCTACCAGTTATGGATTAATTCTTCACTGACTTTTCTATTAAGACACCATAAAGTTAAGTTCCCCAAAGTTACTTTTGATCAATTAACTGGAATTTTTAGTTACTCTTGATAAATTAGCTTCTCCTTTAAAGGAAAAGAAATCCATCATTATATTCAATTTAAAGTGATTTTCTCTTATAATAATTTACCAGGAAGGATTAGGACCTTTTCTTAAATAAAAGCCTCTAAGGCCAAGTGGACCTTAAAGAAAGCTGAGTGCCAAAGAATTGATGTTTTCCAACTGTGGTGTTGGAGAAGACTTTCGAGAGTCCCTTGGACTGCAAGGAGATCCAACCAGTTAATCCTAAAGGAAATCAACCCTGAATATTCACTGGAAGTGTTAGGGGAAGCACACTGATTGAAACCGCCCACCCTGGCCAGACACCATAGTAACCATTTGCACGAGTTGTTTTATGACAGGACATCCTGATAAGGAATACGAAACTAATAAGCCACCACCAACCAGAAGAGTTCTGGAAAGGTCAGAAGGAGACCCTGTGTGTCCGTCCACTTCCCAGAATCCCTCTCACTAGCATCCATCTTGGCTGAGCAATGCGGGCACCACCAGGAAAGACTCTGAATTAGAATGATTGGCCAGAGATGACCCAGAAACTAATCCTATCACCATAAAACCCGAGACTGTGAGCCACACGGCAGAGCTGTTCTCCTGGGTTCCCTTACCCAACTGCTCTCCACCCGGGTGCCCTTTCCCAATAAAATCTCTTGCTTTGTCAGCACATGTGTCTCCCTGGACAATTCATCTCCGAGTGTTAGACAAGAGCTCAGTTTTGGGCCCTGGAAGGGGTCCCCCTTCCTGCAACAGAAGGACTGATGCCGACACAAGCTAAAACACTTTGGCCACCTGATGTGAAGAGCCAACTCATTGGGAAAGACTCTGATGCTAGAAAAGATTGAAGGCAAAAAAAGAAGAGGGCAGCAGAGGATGAGATGGTTAGATAGCATCACTGAATCAATGGACATGAATTTGAGCAAACTCCAAGAAACAATGCAAGACAGAGGATCCTGGTGTGCTGCAGTCCTTGGGATCACAAAGAGCTGGACACATCTTAGCGACTGAACAACAACAACAAAAAGGCCAAGTGTGGCAGGGACTGCAGGTGAGTATTCAGTGTTCTTTTTTTTTCTTTTGTGGGTGACACTCACTAAATGGTACACCCTCTGGCCTTTGCAGGTCATCAAGGTCCCATGACTTTTTCCTCTCCCATTCCAAATCTGTCCATAAAAGCCTCCCTCATCCATCCTCCACGACTTTGCTCTTTTTTCAGCTAGATGTTCACTTGAGGGCAATCTTGGAGAACACATGCTAAAGATGGCAGATCCTTTTCAACCTGAATGTCAGTCTACAACAGGGTTCCCAAGCCCAAAACCTCCAAACTGGAGCCACTCTAGACTATTATATACAAGGAAAATAAATGCCCCCTGTATTGAAACACTGAGATGTTGAGATTTATTTGTCATAGTATCTACTACATCTTTGTACTCTATAAATTTTCAGGAAAAAAGAAAAAAAAAACACAAAGAGCTTCATTTTCTTTAGAAAGTTCTTTAATTTGAAAATAAGGAAGTAGATCACAGGACCTATTGAGTAGGGATGAATCCTATTCTCGGAACTCATTCAATAATTCAATAGACATTTATGGAATCATCATTGCATTTGCTGTACAAAGACTTACAAAGTAAATGAAAATACCTCTTATGAATGAAATTAATGATTTGCCTTCGAAAACAACCTATTTGTAAACTGCATCTTCAAATTATAGAGGAAGTCTAATAATACAAAAATATGATAAACTACTAGCTCCTTAAAGAACAAAGCCTTTGGTCACAATTGGATTTTTTTTTTCTTTTACTTGTTTGGTTGTTGAGTTGTTTTCCATCTATTGATATTTTTGTTAACCAAATGCTCACTTGCAGTTCTCAAACATTAGCAGCTGCTCCCATGAATGACCCCAGAATGTTACCTTTCTTTCCTTTCTAATGCACTGGAGGAAAATTTAACAGCTCAGAAAGCACTGGACTTAAGAATTTGGAAACCAATCATGTTCCCCCACTGATTAGTAGAAATACCAGGAAATGCAACAAATGTCAAGATTTAGGCCTTGTCATAAGTATCATAAAGGCCTTTCCTACAGTTAATATTTTTGGAAGGTTTCGTGGAGTTTGTCTTAGATGAAAGATCTCTTCTTTAACTCCTGAATGGAATGGTGTAGGTTAATCAAGAAGGAAAGAAAAGAAACAAATTACTTGAATCAGAAGACTCCTTGGAACCAGGACTGTTTACCATTCCTTTGTGTGGGCAAGGAGATCAAACTAGTAAATCCTAAAGGAAATCAACCCTGAATATTCATTGGAAGGACTGATGCTGAAGCTGAAGCCTCAATACTTGGGCCATCTGATGCAAAGAGCCAACTCATTGGAAAAGACCCAGATGCCCGGAAAAATTGAGGCCAGGAAGAGAAGAAGGCGACAGAGGATGAGATAGTTGGATGGCATCACTGACTCAACGAACGTGCGTTTGAGCATACTCTGGAAGATAATGAAGGACAGGGAGGCCTGGCGTGCTCAGTCCATGGGGTCGCAAAGAGTAGCACATGACTGAGCGACTGAACTGAACTGTTTGGGTGGGTGTGGAAAGATGCAAATGAGGATACTCTGTCTGTACTGTGGATGCTGAGCTCACAGAATCTCTGACCAACGTCAACCCTGCTGGCTGAACAAGATCTGACCTCTGGGGTTTACTCTGAGTCAGCACACAGCAGGGTGTGGCCAGTGGGGAGATCACAGAAGGTTTAAACCTCCTCCCTGGGGTGCAGGGGCTTCTCTGCTCTTGGCTTTGTTGTGCGTATGTCATCCAAGAAAATATTGTTCTTACGTGCTGGGGAAGGTTGCAATGATGAAGACCTTACAAAATGCAGAAATAAATAGGAGCTCTTAACCAGGCATGGCGGGGGCGGGGGGGGGAGGGATGGGGAGCAGAGAACACAGCTGCTAGCTCACCTGTAGAACCTGACACTAGGTTTTCTCTGCATCTTGAAGTGTAGCCTGGTCACAGGGGCAAGAAGCAGCCCCTACAAAGAGCAAAAAAACTGCACGTCTCCACCTGCTGGGGGACTTGAGGAATTGCCCGAATTAGAAAGTGATTTAGCTACAAGTTGATTAAAATCTTATTAAAGATACACGGAATCACTTTGCTGTACACCTGAAACTAACGCAGCACTGGACGTCAAATATTCTCTAATATAAAATAGAAACTTAAAGTTCTTTAAAAAGATGCATTAGTAAGAAGACAAAATATTATCCCACTTTATTTCAGGGGTAAGAAAGTGTGACTGGCCGCACTAGTCACAAGTATATACTTCCATTACTTAAAGGTTGAAATGAAAGAAAACACTCCACTTCTTGGATCAGTATGAGTCAAGCTCAGGCATTTTATAGAGAGGACTCCATCAGTGGAGGAGCCCTCCCTCCATATAGTTCTATCTAAGAAAGGAGATGGGTGTCTCTTGGCATCTTAGGGCAGCTGTTGGTGCCTGCCACAGCCAGTGGGCAGGTGGCCACTTCTGACTGTACATCACAGCCATCAGATCTTCTTCAGTTCAGTCGCTCAGTCGTGTCCAACTCTTTGCGACCCCATGAACTGCAGCACACCAGGCCTCCCTGTCCATCACCAACTGCTGGAGTCTACCCAAACCCATGTCCATTGAGTCGGTGATGCCATCCAACCATCTCATCCTCTGTCGTCCCCTTCTCCTCCTGCCCTCAATCTTTCCCAGCATCAGGGTCTTTTCAAATGAGTCCGCTCTTTGCATCAGATCTTCCTAGGAAGCCTGTTAAAGCATTCACAGCCTCCCAGGACTCCAAATAACAAGGACTTTCTAAAGTGAGTCCCAGGCTTCAAAAGCCACCATAATGAGTAGGCAATTAGTGATTAAATTAATCCTTAGTGAGTCCCTGCCACTGCACGAGTTTAATTTTCTTGTCTTCCATTCAGTGCATTATTCTATTTTAAAACTTCGTCAAGGAAATACTTTCTGTCAAGGAAAACATCGCCTCCTCGCACTTAGGTTGTTCATGACATTATCACTTGGGACACAAAAACAGTGCCTGCCCACAGCAGGTGCTTCCTAAGGATTTATTGAAAAAGGAGAAAAGTTTCTAGTGCTAGAAAGAACTAGAAAGGTCATCCACATCTGTCTTCTTCCTCAAGCTTGAAAGTGCTCGGTCATCTCCGACTCTTTGCAACCTCATGGACTATATAGTCCATGGAATTCTCCAGGCCAGAATACTGGAGTGGGTAGCCTCTCCCTTCTCTAGGGGATATTCCAAACTCAGGGATCAAACCCAGGTCTCCCACATCTGCCTGCAATGCAGGAGACCCTGCTTCAATTCCTGGGTCAGTAAGATCCACTGGAGAAGGAATAGGCTACCCACTCAACCAATTTTATTGGGCTTCCCTTGTGGCTCAGCTGACAAAGAATCCTCAAGCTTAAGTATTGACTATCTCTCATAGTTGTAAAAACCTATAAAGATCACTAGACTTCCCTGGTAACTCTTTCCATGACTATATTAACATTAAACTTAGGAGATGTTTCTCCATCATGTCTTTTGGTTCAGTTCAGTTGCTCAGTCACGTCCAACTCTTTGCGACCCCATGGACTGCAGCACACCAGGCCTCCCTGTCCATCACCAACTCCCGGAGTTTACTCAAACTCATGTCCATTGAGTCAGTCAATACCTTTTAAATATTACCAAATTCTTGTTAGAATTCATGTCTTTGGAAATAAATGTAGCCTCTTACATAGCAGGGCTATTGATAGGAGCTGTGTGACTGGTAAGTTCACCTAAGAATTTGTCATCAATTCCTATGCAATATCTATCCAGCACAATTCCTAGTCACCCTGAATGATGCTCAACCATCTTTATATCACTGTGTCACTATGCACTTCATAATAAAGGGGTTGAAATTATTTTATCACAACAATATATACAACAGTTCCACAGTTTAAAATCTCAGAAGCGGCACTACTGAATGACTTTATACAGGCTTACTCATGAAGAAAGAGTTTAAATAATTCACTTTATCCAACCCATCGCAGTTCAGAAAACCTATACTCAAAAAATTTCAAATATATGAATATGAACCCTACTCTTAAATTTTTCTACAGCATGACACTTCATAAACCCAACTTCAGAGAACTAGTAACAGTCACAGTTATGTGGCTTTATACAATGCAACTTGTGTACATTATTTCATTTTGAATGAGTATTTATTAGAATAAGGAAAGAATATTCTGCAATAATAGAAACAAACTAGTTACACTGTCTTTATTCAGAAATAAGATGTGAATTGTGACACTCAGGGATAGCTTTTTTTGCAATACAACTGACCCTTGAACAATGCAAGGGTTAGGGGTATGGACCCTCCCCTCAGACAAAAGATCTGTGTATAACTTTAGAGGTGGCCCTTCTGTATACGCCACCCAGGTCAGAACCGGTGATTAAACCAACCTTGACTCCTGCGGTATTGTAGTGTTTCCTACTGAAAAAAAAATCTGCATATAAGTGGAAGCACACAGTTCAAACTCATGCTGTTCAAGGATCAACCGTATTTACAAAATCCTTCCCTCTTTTTCTTTTCTTTCCAGACTCCTCCAAGCCTTTAACTGTCAATCATCAAGGGAGATGTATCTCTTAAGATGGTCTAGGTTGGTGGTTCTCAGAGCATCTTCTAAGGACCCCTGAAATCCCCAAGAGTTCACAAGGTCAAAACCGTTTTCCTGATAATAATAGGGCATTGTTCGATTATATTATTCCCATTTCACACTCAACTACTAAGAGTTGCACATCACTGCTCTGATGACTAATGGAATGTATGCTGACGTACTCTGTTTTCAAAATTATTCAGTTTAACATTTCAATCCAGAAAATAGGAATATCAAAAGTTCTTTGGATATTCAAAAAAAAATTTTAAGGGTGTAAAGGGGTCCTAAGACCAAAAAGTTTATGAATCATTCAAAAACAACCCCAAGGGACCTCCTTGGCTGTTCAGTGGCTAAGACTGCGCTCCCAATGCAAGGGGCCTGGAGAATCCCAGGGACGGGGGAGCCTGGTGGGCTGCCATCTCTGGGGTCACACAGAGTCAGACACGACTGAAGTGACGCAGCAGCAGCAGCAGCAGCAGGGAATTAGATCCCACATACCTCAATTAAGAGTTCACATGTTGCAATTAAAATCCAGTGCAGCCAAATAAATGAATTACATAAAAAATATTAAAAAAAAAAAACCCACAATACCCAAATCTCAGGGGCTTCACACAGGAAGTTTTTCTCTCACTCGGGCATCTGCCCCCAGCGCTCAGGTGCACATGTATGTCTGAGTGTGTTGGCAGCAGGGGCCTTTCAGAGGAGGCGCATCGTTTCTACATTTTGTCACTTGGGCTAAAAGCACCTGAATCACCAAGGCAAGACAAAGGGAAGACATCATGGGGAATCTGATTCTAGAAGCTTCTGCCTGAAAGGGACAGGTGTCACCTGCACACACATCCGCCAGCCACAGCAGGTGCGGCCACACTCACAACAGAGGGCACAGGGGTACACACACCGCCCTGTTTCCAGAACAGCAGAGCTGGCAGCTAGTCTCCTCCCAGGATCTCTCCCCAAAGCTACGCGCCCTCCTGACCATGTATTCACAGGGCCTCAACAACCATTTCAGGAAACATGCAGAGAGATGCTATTTAAATACCACACACATGTGGCACTTAATACCACACAAAAAACACACACATTCACGTATCTCAATCATTTTTAATTTCAAAACAACTGAAAAACATCAAACCTGAACAAAATATGTTGCCAAAGCTAGTATACAGTACTACTGTGTAAAACGAATGTTCTAAATGCCTGTTTGACTGACGTGTAAAACCAATTATTCATAATCATTTGTGCCATTACCCAATGTCCAACACCTTTTTATAAGAGCAAGACCCAGATCAATTCAAATAAATTAACATTCCTGTCTGAACTGACTCATCCAGACCCAGTAACAAATTCACATGTCAATGGTGGGCTGCTCCCGTGACCCATCCGCTGAAAAATACAAACTGTATCATTTTGTTTTCCAAATAACAAGCATTGATTGCAGTGTTAGAAAGGTCACTTGTCATCAGCTCAGTCATTGACCTGCTGGCAAATTGCTGCCTGTCACTCCGCAGTGCGCGGAGACCAATGGGGGAGCTCAGGCACGTTGTGTTACAATTGGGGACGTGACACAATTTCCGCAAGGTGTGTGTTTAACAGAACAGGTGTCATGGTCAGCAGAGATGGGAAGAGGAAGCAGCATGAAAGGGCTGAATGTGGGAGTGGGCGACCCCCGCCCTCCCGGCCCGCCTGCATCTGCCAAGACCTCATTGATTCCTCCTATTTGCTTCAAAATTGCCGGGACCAAACCCAGTCTATGCCTCCAAGCCTTATGCCAAAGATTTCAATATTCTGTACATTTTCTCTGGGTCACAGAAGAAAAGATGCTCCCTAGAAGGCGCCAGGGAAAAAATCAAATTAAGAAGCAGCTCTGTATTAGAAAACCTGAAGCACTCAAATAAGAACAGGATATTGGAAAAACCAACTTTTCAGGGCATCCGCTAGGAGGGTGCTGCTGTATTCACGTGTGACCCCGTACATCTGGCATAGAGTTGGCAGAGTAGTGAATTACCTGCATGTGTCACCCACCACCGAGGGGAGCTAGGATGTCCAGCCGACAATTAATTAAATAGCCGTATTTATTTCCCTTTCAGCCACTTAAGCTTTTAAATTTCACTTTAAGATATAATTTATCATCATCTCCTCGGATAAAATCTCAGTCAACTATGCATTAAAGGCCACTTATTTAAAATAATGATCTGCACAATCATTTCACAGAGCTTGCCAAGAAATTCTTTATGAATTTTTCTGTGCTCAGTCCCAGATTATGGGCAGGATACAAATGAATGCAAGTATGTATCCAAAAATAAAATGTAATAACTCCTTATGTGTCTTCTTACAAAGTTCCAGTTAGCCACCAAAATAGCTGCCAATGGGATAACGATCTTTATAGTTGGTTCACCCACTGAGGCATAAGACTGCAGCGTGAAGCATCCATCCCATTTTAGAAAGCCCTAAAATTAATTCCCTGAAGTGTGTCACTTATATCGGCCCGTCAGCTCCACTAAACCTCTCCAGGAAAGACCAAGGAATCATCCAGAGATGCTCAGAAGAGAAGACAGGGGTCAACTTGGGGTTTTTAAATATAAATATTTTCAATGAGATTCGACAGGATAGCTTTTTGCCAAAGAGGCATTCATGGATAAGAATCATGTTGGTATGAAGTCAGAGAAGCTCTCTGTTTCTTTTGTTTCCTGTTTATATTGCAAATTTTGGTTAGTTTTGAAACTATAGAAAAAGTTGAAAAAGTAGCGTGATAAATGCTCATATAGACTTCACCCCGATTTGACAACTGTTAACACCTTCCCAGGTGGCGCTAGTGGTAAAGAACCTGCCTGCTAATGCAGGATGTAAAAGACGCAGGTTCAATCCCTCCTGGGTCTGGAAGATCCCCTGGAGAAAGAAACAGCAATCCACCCAGTATTCCTGCCTGGAGAATTCCATGGACAGTGAGGCCTGGCGGGCTACAGTCCATGGAGTCACAAAGAGTCACACATGACTAAAGCAACTTAGCACGCACACACAAGATGTTACCACGTGTGCACACATACTCTGTCACACATAAACACACACACACACTTGTAACATTAATCTTCTAAGAACTAGGGAATTCTCCTACACATTTCTCTGCTTTGTGATACTTATTTACTAACCAAGTTTTCTTCTTCTATCTTTTTCTGCTCCCTCGTATGAGAGATTCTTTCTTTCCCTCTGTGCAAACACAGTCAGTTTGCTTCCTGCTGTCTCTAATCAGAAATCGAGAGTCACATTGCCTCCTTCCTGGGAATCCTCCACCAGCTCAGGGCGGCCTCTGTGGGGGTTGGGGGGTCCTTCCTCCAGCCTCGCCCCCGAGTCCCCTCTTCCCTGTCCATGATGCCTGCGGTCCCAACCATCTGCAGTTCCCGTGCCCTGCCCTCAGCCAGCACTGCCTCAGACAGGGTGCTCCTTCCACCTGGCCTGCCCCCTGCTCTGGCCTGCTCCTCATGCTCCCCTGGACCCTCTAGGGTGCCGCCTCCTCCTGGAGGCCTTCCGCTGGCCTTCAGCCCCTGGCCTCTGACTGGGGAGCAGCCAGGCCCCCACTAGAGCTGGCAGGAGCTCTGGGAGACTGGCCCCACGTCATCACTACATCCAGTGCCCAGAGCGCACCCAGGGCCTCACAGGCTGGAGCCCCAAAGAGGGAAGGGTCTTCATCTCCCTCTTGGGCTTATGAGGAAAAGAACAACCCATACTCAACTAGTTCATCTTTGAATGTATTTATTCTCTTCTTTTTCTTGAACCATGGAAGGCCCCGAAGGTGCTAAAAGGAGACCTCGCCCCTGTGATGGTCTGGCCTGATGCAGGCTGGAGACAGAGGTGACCAGAGCCCCTGGCCACACAGAATGGCCCAGGTGCTTCCCACGCCAGTGTCTGTGTGAGGGCAGCTTCACGCCACTGTTTACCTGCCAGCCATCACCCCAGCGGTCCACCTAAAACCCCTCTAACCCAAACACCTACCCTCCATCAAGAGAGGCTGCCGCCGGCTGGACCCGAGGGCAAGACCACCTCAGGCTACGGGTTCTCGGGTCTTCAGCCCAGCCCCACCCGCTGCCCCTCTGCCGTCCAAGGTAGCTTGGAAGACTGTAAGACTATTCCTTCTCTCCAGCCTCCTTCATTCCGACAACAGGGCCCGGCCCAGCTCCAGGGCACCTGCACACGGAACATATGAAACGTGGGTGCCCGCCAGCTCCTGGATGGGCATTTCTCAGCCTGGCAATCACAGCTGCCTGGTGGTCCCATCCCCCCGGACCCCAGCCCTCGCCCCTCTCGCCCTTCCTCCACTCAGACTCAGAGAGATTTACAGTTTCTGTCACCACTGGTCTGCCTGTTTATTACATTACTTGCTCTCACATAACTCATGATGTCATCCTGTACAATTTTACGAAAAATTAACCAAGAAATAAACCTATGTTAAAAATATATATATATATTTATAGATACAGGCTGACTTGCATACTTTTTAGCAAATATTTAAGAAATAGCCAGCCACTGTTCTTCCTTTTTGTAACAGTTTCCAATCAGACAAGACAGGAATTTAGAATAAATCTAAAGGAAAGCATTCATGGGAACACTGAATATAAATTATTTAAATAAGTAGTCTTACAGAATGCACTGGCCCCCTTGGAACACTTAATTATTAAAAATCCAGACACTTTTCAAAAGAAGACTTTTTAAGTACTTTATAATCTTTTTTACCATGAAGTTAAACTTATAAAGAAAAATGTGTGATATATAAGTGACAGGACAATTATCCCAAATCCCACCATCCTGGCAAAAAAGGTTTACATTTTAATGGGCTTCTTTCAGCTTTCTAATTAATCCATACAGAAATTATACCTTTTGTTTCTTATTTGGTATCACTTAGAAGAGAAAATAAGAAATCAGCAGAAACTGCCCACTTCAGAGTTCAAATTAAGCTAAGAGACGGATTCATGCCAACTGCTCCTGAAAGGTCACTTAATAATGATAAAAGGAGGGCTTTTCTTGAATGCTGTGCTGGGCCAGGTAGGAGGCAAAGTTCCTGAAGTGGACCATTTGGGCTCCCCTGGTCAGTCACCCAGGAGGCGGGTTTTAGATGCCTTCCCAAGGCCTTGGGGCTTCTGTAGGGCTGGTGGTCCCCTGCCCACAGACCTGCCCCCAGGTCTTTGTCCCTGCTCTTCCCTTTGAGAGGTCACTCAACTTCCTGGCCTCCTTGTCCCCGAGGGTACCCCATCTTTGCTCACAGAGCAGCTGTTCTTATCTGCTGCTCCCATCCCTCACTAAGCCCTTGTCCTGGTTCAGTTTTCCTTCACAGCTCTTAGCATGTCTCCCCATGGTGCTATAAAGTGAAACATGCTCAGCTGTGTCCGACCCCATGGACTGTAGCCCACCAGGCCCCTCTGTCCACAGAAATCTCCAGGCCAGAATACTGGAGTGGGTAGCCGTTCCCTTCTCCAGGGCATCTTCCCAACTCAGGGAGCGAACCCAGGTCTTCCACACAGTAGGCAGGCAGATTCTTTACCATCTGAGCCACCAAGCCTGTCCGCTTATCAGCTGCCTGCCTTCTGCCTCTGGGGGACTCATTCAGCAGAGGGCAGACTCCACTGTTTCCGCTGCAGCCCCGACAGTCAGGCCCCTGGCCATTACGCCACAAACGCGGACAACTAACTCGTCCTACACCCGTGAGGAGACTGGGGACCCAAGAGCTAAAGAGCCTGGTGAGGTCCATGACTGTGAAGACCCAGAGCCAGAATCTGACCCAGAGCGGGCACAGCCCCACAAGGAGAACCTCTGTGCCCATTTCAAGGTGATCCAGACAGCGCCCACCTGGGTGGAAGGCTGCCCTCACCCCACCTAGATGCAAGTGCTCTGGTGGGACGTTTACCCCCCACACTCAAAACAGCAAAACAGGGTTTTTTTTCGTCTCACCTATAAGCCTGGGGCAGGTGCACTTTCTCTGAACTTGACTCCTGCTGCTGCTGCTGCTAAGTCGCTTCAGTCGTGTCCGACTCTGTGAGACCCCAGAGACGGCAGCCCACCAGGCTCCCCCGTCCCTGGGATTCTCCAGGCAAGAACACTGGAGTGGGTTGCCATTTCCTTCTCCAATGCATGAAAGGGAAAGTGAAGTCGCTCAGTCGTATCCGACTCCTAGCGACCCCATGGACTGCAGCCCACCAGGCCCCTCCGTCCATGGGGTTTTCCAGGCAAGAGTACTGGGGTGGGTTGCCATTGCCTTTTCCGAACTTGAGTCCTGATAAGGTGTGAAACAGAGATAATGCCATCTGACCTCCCAAGGCCATCACAAAAATCAGAGGATGCACAGCAAAGAAGTAAGTGCTAGCAATGGCTAGGAGTTATTTGGGTGCGCAAGATTACTTTGGTTGATAAGGGAGAATTACCAGAAGACACCGTGCTGCCACTTGCCTGAGATTTTGATTTTTGTTGGGTGGGGGGCTCGGCTTTTGTTTTTTGTGTCTTTTTAAGAGACAGCACAGCTAAGAAAGCTAAATTTGATGCTACCCTGTACTGAGTCTGATGAACTGAATTGTATATTACCTTTTACGTTTTTACATCCAGAAAGTCATTAATGAGTGAGGGGAAACATGGTCTTATAGGATCTGGTCTTTTGGCAATGCAAGAATCATCTCACCAGAATGTGGGAGCATTGTTGGGGAAAGCATCCTTATTGGGTTCACTCAGTGACAAAGCCCAAGCCTCTAGAACGATGCCTTGTACATAGCAGGTGTTCAATAAATATTTGTGAATGTTGACAGATTCAAAGAATGAATGAGATAATTAAACAACTGTGTGACTGCTCTGTGCCAAAAATATTACCCACTAGATACACATTGAAATTTAAGGAGGAAACATGTCTTTTCAAGCCCAAAGTCGTCTGGTCTTTGTCACTCACTGAGCCCCGTAAAAGCTCTGAAGTGTGAATACACTGGGACATCTTCCCTAATAAGAGGAAAGTATGCCTGATGAGTGTGCCCCAAGAGGAAACTGCGGTTCCTCTGACTGTCAATCTATCATCTTTCCCAAAACAAATATATGCAGGCAATTTTTTTTTCTATTTTCTGGGTCATCGAGCTAAGAGTCTACCTCGCTCCTACATCCTGCATGGGCCTCTCTCTGCCTTTCACATGGGCAGCCACAGAAATGACTTAATCCTCACTCACAGCACCTGCGTGAAGATCGGCAAGCCTGCCATTCCCAATTTGAGTTACGTAAAACCAAGATGTGGGGGCCATGCGAGGTTGCCCAGGATGCACACTATGCAACCTGGAAGAGCACCGAGGTTTTCCCAGTACTAAGGCCCCATTTATTTCATTACAGCCTTTTTAGAAGTTATTTATACCACAGTGGTTTAAATGCCTTTCTTCTTGGGCTTCCCAGATAGCTCAGTTGGTAAAGAATCCACCTGCAATGCAGGAGACCCTGGTTTGATTCCTGGATGGGGGAAGATCTGCTGGAGAAGGGATGAGCTACCCACTCCAGTATTCTTAGGCTTCCCTTGTGGCTCAGCTGGTTAAGAATCCGCCTGCAATGTGGGAGACCTGGGTTTGATCCCTGGGTTGGGAAAATGCCCTGGAGAAGTGAAAGGCTACCCACTCCAGTATTTTGGCCTAGAGAATTCCATGGACTGTATAGTCCATGGGGTTACAAAGAGCTGGACATGACTGAGTGACTTTCACTATTCACTATGGTTGTAAGCTGCCTTTAATTTTTCAATATTATGGGTGAAATTATTTTCTATTTTAAATTTTATTTATTTATTTATTTGTTTTTGGCTGCGTGGGGTCTTTGTTGTTGCACACAGACTTCCTCTAGTTGCAGCGAGTGGGACTTACTGTCTAGCTAGGGTTTCTCACTGTGGCAGAGCACAGGCTCCAGGAGTCGTGGAGCTCAGTAGTTGTGGCACATGGGTTTAGCTGTTCTATGGCATGTGGGATCCTCCTGCACTGGGGATTGAAGCCATGTTCCCTGCATTGCAAGGTGGATTCTTAACCAGACCACCAGGGAAGCCCCATGGATGAACTTATTCTTTACATTTTTTTATAAACAGAATCACAAAACTGGAGCCCTAAGTTCCAAATACAAATACTTTAACAATATAAAAAAAATTAACCATTGTCAACTTGTGTGGATGTTTCTGTACCATGAAATACTCAATCAATACCTTTTAGTCTACATGTAAAATCACACAATGCACTGCAATACATAAAGTGATTGGATATGCTATCACTTGCGTGCAGAATCCAAAAACATGGGACAAACGACCCTATTTACAGAACAGAAAGATAGTCACAGATGTAGAAAACAAACTTTATGGTTACCAAGGCGGAGGAGGGGGAGGGATACATTTGGATATTGGGATTGACATACACACATTACTATAATATAAAATGGATAACTAATAAGAACCTGCTATAGAAACTTCCCTGGCAGCCCAGTGGTTGGGATTGCGCCTTCCGATGAAGAAGGTGTGGGTTTCATCCCTGGTTGGGTAGCTAAGAGCCCACATGCAAAAGTCCTAATATGAATCCCCAAGTTTTCTATTAATCAACAGACGTGGAATAAATTCAGGAAGAATATTTAAAATGCCTCCACTTCATTCTTCCAAAGGCAGAAGGGCCTTCAAAGGCCAAAACTTTGCAAAGTCACTTCACCTGTGTTGCTTCAATTACCCCACTGATTGCTCCAGAGCACAGACGGTCTTTGAGTGTGTTATCATCTTTGTAATGGCCTCAGCTAGAAACCCACCCTTTCTGTGTTTAAAGCCTGGACAGCTTGGTGTGAGATGGTCTTACGGGACATCACAAAGAAGAAAAGGATGAATGGTAACAAGAAGCTATTCCTTGCCCTCCTTTGCGGAGAGAGGTAGGTCATCCTATAACAAAAATAGAACCAGCGGAGGCTGCTGAAGATCCAGCATTACTAAGGCTCTTTTGTAAAAGTCGGCATTTCCAAGTCAGGCTTCAATCTAAAGGACCACAAAAATGAAACCAAGTACCTACTGTGGAGAATTACAAAATGTTCACCAAATTTGAAAATAATAAACAAAGAAAACTCAGCTTCACTCTTGTGGAGAAAATGCCCAAGACTGAATTTGAGCATCCTCCCAACCTCCCTGGACCCAGGCTCGAGAGAGACTGAAATGGAGCAGGACCCTATGTCCTTGCCTCCCCCCCACCCCATGTCCTCTGCCTGCCTTCTGTCTGTGGGAAACTTCAGGCAAAGGATACGTTTATTCAGAGCACTGACAGATGCTGGAACAAAGGAAATAGTCCTAGGAGACTAAATAATAATAATGTAGTCATTAAGCATACTCAAGGACCTTCAGTTCTTTCTCAGGGGCTATAGATAATATTCTGAGCCATATCCTGGGAGCTGTCTTATAGATACCAAAACACCAGGTGGAGAAGTTAACTAAATGATGACCAGAATGTACCCAGGACATGAGCTGCCACAATTCTGAGAACTGACTGCAAAGAAATGGGAACAAATGGACCCTGGAACTGAGATTAACTGTACCTAAAACAACCACGGTGTTGCTGGTCAGACCATTGATGACAGATTTGAAGATGACTGTTAGAGAGGACTGTGCTGTTTCTTCATGTAACCCCTTCCCCAACTCCGTCTATAAAAGCTCTCGCCCCCTGCTTATGGGGGCAGGAAGTCAGTCTTTGGACAGATGTCCGCCACCCTCCCCGTCCCCCTCACCAGCATCTGAAATAAAGCAAACTTTCCTTCTCACCAACCTGGCCTGTTTACTGGCTTTTGAGAGCCAAGCACCTAACTCCATACACATATACTCTTTCATTAAGAGCAGGTGAGAACAAAGGCCTTCAGGGTGAGAAGCCTCTTGGGAAAGGTCAGCTCCCCCAAGGGGGGCTGCTATGTCCCCCATCCAGCTCCCCATCACTGACAAGAATGAAACCAGATTAGACTGGAAAAACAACTAAAGAACCACTGGCTCAAATACAACATTCAAAAGCACTTACTTACACGAGAAAGAGAGAGACAGAAGAGGAGATGGTCAGCTGTGGGGAAGTCACCAAGAACTAGGATAGATTTGAGGTCCTAAACCACAGTGCTCAGGAGCTCAAGGTTCCTCTCTTTGAAGTTATAAGGAGTTAAACGTGGGAAGGAGGTGGGAAGAACGTGATGAGCATCATAATTGTGAAAACATCACCAAACAACATTAAACCCTACTTCATGTTCACAAGGTCCCTTTCCAAGATTACTTAATAAATGTAAATACTGCTACATTTAGATACATGAATGAAGACCTCAATAGCCACTTAAAAAGTATAAAAATTGTGCTTTATCTGAAACCCAATATAGAATAACATCTCTTCCAGCTTGAATCCCGAATGGGGTAAGCTCATCACCCCATTTGTTAAGTGAATCTGCAAATCTAACATTTTAAAGGGATGGGCAATCACAGCCTAAAACTGGTGTCTATTAAAATGATCAACCTCCAATCTGATCAGAGTCTGTAAGTCATCATCTTCCTGCTCTTCCTTGCAAAGAAGAAGTAGAATCTTGCTGGTCAAATGTTTCTCACTCATCAGAAAACTTACTAAGCGTTTCTACAGTGGAAAAAGGATCCACATGTACGAAGACCTTTTTATCCAAATGCTTTCAAGACCACGAGCATCCTCCTAGATTCCCCAGGTGCAAGGTGAGTCACTTCCCCAGGTCTCCTATTTGTGATGGAGGCTTTATTATCTGGATTCCCCAGCTAGAGTTCTAACTACCAAACACATTCGCCAGAAGAGACATCAATCTATTTCCCATAATTTCTGCTTCCTGGGAAAGGATCCCATTGGGTGATGCTCATTAATCTAGCAAGGATGAATCCAAAGATAAAGGAAGTAAACTTTAATTAGACTTTAAAGGTAGAGATACAAGGGTCAACTCTCTGTCATTGGTTCTCTTGAACCATCCTCATAAGATAACCAGCCTTCGCCAACAAACTCAAAAGCCAACACCCTCCCTCATTCGACCAACACCCAGGGGACGCTGACTGTGATATTAAGACTCTTCTGCACCTTTGTTTCTAAAAAGAGAACTTAAAACTAAAAGCAAACCTGATGGCATCCACGGGTCAGAGGTTGGTTTGGTCAAGGTGTTCACTTGCTCCCAGTTGAACTCATCATCTACAGCCTGACTGTATCCACACGTGCTGTAAGGCTCATCAAAGAGGCAACCACCTAAAATGTAAAAGAAGGGAGAGTGATATTAATAATGACTAGACCTCTGGGATAAGCTACATTGACTGCAGGGAACCGTAAACCCACGATTGATGCTCAACTCAATTTGACCCTGACCCCACTGCATCCTAAGTAAGTGTTATCTGAGTACTAGTCATGCCTTGTCAATAATTCTAAATTATATTGTTTCCCCAAAAGACTCTGACATCTTTATAATAGCCACTCAGTTGTGTCTGACACTTTGTGACCCTTTGGACTGAAGCCCACCGGGCTCCTCTAGCCATCGGATTCTCCAGGCCAAAATACTGGAGTGAGCTGCCATGCCCTCCTCCAGGGGATCTTCCAGAGCCAGGGACTGAACCCGTGTCTCCTGTGTCTCCTGCATTGCAGGTAGATTCTTTACCTGCAAAGCACTGGGGCAGCCCAGTTGAAAGTAAAAATGAAGCAAATTTATAATTCATATTTTCCAGATTCATATGAAGTTGGCATAAGTGACTCATGTTCAAAACTTTAATAGAACCATCCTAGGTATTCAACATGTCTTCAAAAGAAAAAAAAATTATAATTTGTCCAAAAAATGAAAAGAGAAATACTTCCATCATAACACTGGCATGCTGGTCAGGGACAAAACAGTAGAGATTGTAGACCTTCCTTGAAAAATATTTGTCTAAGGATTATTCTACATCTAACACAAAAACGGGTTTTGCTTTAATACTTTGGCAATTTGAGGTCTCAAAATTAAAAGAGATTATACATTTGCTTACAGTCCACACAATTTTTAAAGGCAAGGATAAATTCAGAATTAAACATGGGGTAAACATCTGCTGGATGTTGAAGCTAAAAATGAAGCTACTTAAATAAAGAAACAAAGAATAAAAGAAAATGCAGTACATGCAAAGCAGGTCCGCTGTTTCAGCATCTGAGGACACACTGATGATTCAAAAAGTCCCGCCCACATGGTCTCAAATGTCTCTTGTCACCCTGAATCATTACGGCGTCAAGTTTCACATTGCCAAAGTGAAGGGTTATATCAATCATCTTAATTATCATGAAAATTCTACTGCCCATTATCATAGAATGTTATTAATTATATCAATTTAAAAGATTAATTATAATCACTTGCCAATGACGAGAATTGAGGGTCTGGTCAAGAAAACACAAGTGTAAGAATATAATTTCACTGTGGCTGCACCGTATGCCCTGGCAGCAAAAAGATAAATAAAATAATAATAATAAAGTAGTTGCACACACTCAGACATAGGGTCCCCTAGTCCAATTTCCATCCACTTGCTTACATCAATTCTACAACCTTCTAGACAGACAGACAGCTTCCGAACAGGTGCGTGCATGCTCAGTCCCGTCTGACTCTTTGCAACCCCAAAGAATGTAGCCCATCAGGCTCCTCTGTCCATGGGATTCTCCAAGCAAGAATACTGGAGTGGGTTGCCACTTCCATCTCCAGGGGATCTTCCCATCTCAGGGATAGAACCCACACCTCCGGCATCTCTTGTATCAGCAAGCAGAATCTGGGAAGCCCTCTGAACAGGTGGGCACCCAGAATTTAGAAAACATCCCTCTGATTGTAGACGATTCCTTTAAAAAGGCCCAAATGCAGCTTCCTGAAATATATACCCATCTATCTTAGCTCTTCCCTGTGAAGAAACAGTGAAAAATCCCCCTTCTTACACAAGAAAGCTGTTTAAAAAGAGCTGTCAAGTTCTATGTTTTTGCTTCTCCAGGCAAAACATGCTTTGCTCCCCTCCCTCCCTCCCTCCCACTAGAAGGCTCTCAGACCTTCTCCATGGAGGCAGGTGTTCTAAACACTGTCAAGTTTATCAACACTCATCTAAACCAGGGACTCCCAGTACTGCAGCCCCAATTCGACTGACTACTTCCCTTGACCTCTTGCTCTGTCAACAGCCTGAGCTGAGGGCTGGCCCATCCCGGGATTCCTGAAGCCTGGAATCCCACACGTTTCCTCATACCACTGCCATTGAGCCCCTTCTCCCCTTTGCAATAAGGAAAGTGACTTTCTACATTTTCCCTTTCTAAACCCCATCTCTGTTGTCAGTACATCTCTCCAGCCTGGTGAGAGCTTCTGCAATCCTGATTTTGTCATTCGGGTGTTAAGTTATCCTACCTAGGTCTGGGTTATCTGCAAGTTTGATGAAGCATGCTTGCTGTCAGCCTCCAAATCACTGATAAAAGATGTTCAAGGGGCCTTGGGCCATTTTAAGAAGTGTCCCTCCTCTTTCACTCTTTGCATTAAGTCACTAGCTCCAGTGGCCCTGGACACCATCTTCTGTAACGCTTTTAACAGAACTGCCCAATTAAACATTCTGTTGGGAACAGAAAACTCATTATAAAGACACAGCATTAACTCAATACTTCACCTTGACAACAACTGGTAATTTATATTTCCCTCTTATTCAGCTTTAACAAGTTCAGAAACAGAGTGGCTTTGTTTCAAGCACGTAATACTAACAACTTTACAATTTCGGGTAAGAAATGTTAGAAGACTATGCAAACATTTATGAGAAATATTTTTTCTTGGTTGCAAGCCCTAATTTTGATATAGAAAATAGCCTTACTGCTGCAGGAATAAACCCAAACAGCAGTAGCACTTGTAATATTCAAAAGAAAGAAAGAAGCATGAATTTTGACAGAAAAGGGACCCCCAGTGGAAGCACAGACAGTACTTTGATGAAAGTCCTGCCGTGCAATCTTAAGCAGTGAGAAATAGCTTGGGGCATCAGCAAAACAACTGAAGGCTGGTTAAAGATCTGGTTTAGGAACCAGTTCTTCGCACTGCTGCTGCTGCTAAATTACTTCAGTCATGTCTGCCTCTGTGTGACCCCACAGACTGCAGCCCACTAGGTTCCTCTGTCCCTGGAATTCTCCAGGCAAGAATACTGGAGAGGGTTGCCATTTCCTTCTCCAATAAGCAAATATAATGGTGAGAGGTGGTATGGCTGAAGCAAACCCCAACGACTAATACAGTGCTGGTACAAGGATATAATTTCCCTATTATATAAAGCTGCTTTTACCACTTGAAGGAAAACAGAGAATCCACATAGGACTATGGAACCACCGGGAAGTGGCACAGACTGGATTTCCTGTTGCTCCAACCTATGTCTCCCTACACAGCTAGGGACCCATCACTGGCCTTCATCCAACGGACACAGAACCCTAAAACAGCAAAGGTGGTCTGCTGAGATGAAATAGGCAAGAGTTAGGTCAACAGCAATGGGAGAGAGAGCACAGTGAAGGTTTTCGATTTCAAGGCAACTCTGGGTAGACATGATGTGAACAGGTTCCAGGGTCAGACACCTGGCACTTCCTTATTCTTGTCCCACTGACTTTGTGTTTGTAGACAAATCATTTAGCCTCCCTGAACCCCAATGTCTTTACCAACGAAATGTTTCTGATAAGTCAGTTCAGCAGCAAGTGTGGCTGGTCTAACAGAGTTAGCAAGTCTACCAGTATCAGCTATTACTACTAAGAATAATTATTATTACTAATTAGTAAAAGCTATTATTAATAATCTTACTAGGATTTATGCTAAGGTCTTAAATCAAATCTGAATATTCACTGGAAGGACTGATGCTGAAGCTGAAGCTCCAATACTCTGGCCACCTGATGCAAAGAGTCAACTCATTGGAAAAGACCCTGATGCTAGGAAAGATTGAAGAGGAGAAGAGGGTGACAGAGGATGAGATAGTTGGATGGCATGAGTGACTCAATGAACATGAGTTTGAGCAAGCTCTGGGAGATAGAGAGGGACAGGGAAGCCTGGCATGCTGTAGTCCATGGGGTCACAAAGGGTCAGATACAACTGAGTGACTGAACAACAAATCTTCCTTACCATCTGTATCTCCTACAAGGACTCTCAAGAGTTCACTGCACTGCAAGTGGCTGGGATAAATAATTAAAGATTGTAACATGTACTCTGTAGGGAAATGAACAGTGTGGACTTCTCCATGGTACCACAAGAGCAAAGAACAGAGCTTGCTGGGCTTATCAAGTGAGTCCTTGGGGCCAGTGAAGAATGTGACAAGGAAGCAAAATCCCAGAAACATGAGATGAAGACTTTCCAAAAATAAGTCACCTGCAGTTTACACAGACAGCTTACCATCACGTAGAGGAATACTGTCGGCAACAAGTTGCCAAGTTTTCTCCAGAACTCTGGGCATTGGACCAACACCCAACAGCCCACAGCTGGACCATATTCATCCATCAGTCAAGTAAATTATTTCTCTTTTGAGAAGGGGAATCAGGAATAACTGCTGCTGCTGCTGCTAAGTCATGTCAGTCATGTCTGACTCTGTGTGACCCCACAAACGCCAGCCCAACAGGCTCCCCCGTCCCTGGGATTCTCCAGACAAGAACACTGGAGTGGGTTGCCATTTCCTTCTCCAATGCATGAAAGTGAAAAGTGAAAGTGAAGTTGCTCAGTCGTGTCCAACTCCTAGCGACCCCATGGACTGCAGCGCACCAGGCTCCTCCGTCCATGGGATTTTCCAGGCAAGAGTACTGGAGTGGGGTGCCATTGCCTTCTCCAAATCAGGACTAAACCCAAGGTCAAATACGTGATGAAGGAAAGGTGATGCAAGCCAGATGGGTGGTGATCTGCTTCTCTATTGTTCTCTCTCTTACATCAATAGACACACACACGCCTCCACTGTACCTTGAGAAAGGCTTTTCCTTAGCAAATCTGCATACAACACACAACCTGTGAGGGAATAAGGAGTTATTATGTGAAAGGAAGAGTCAGCGGGTGTCAATATCCAGGTAACGGACAACGAGGATGATGAGGCTTGTTCCAGAACAGGCAATGCAACACAGTAACATGCCAATTAAATTAATAAAATTAAAGAAAAGTGAAAATTGAAAAGCAAGAAAAGTAGGGGGGGGGAAGGTAAGAATATGATATCAGGATTATGTAGAAGACTCCCCCATTATCACCAAATAATTTTTTTAAAAGTCATTAGGCTCATTCACTGGCCATGTATTTCACTCTGAGCTTTGGGGTAGCCAGTGCCAAGAGGAAATAATGACTGATTACACAATCCACAGTATCTAGGAGATGATAATATACATACTAAAGCTAGTAACAGGGGTTTCCATTTACTAATGGAGAAGGGCAGGGCAACCCACTCCAGTATTCTTGCCTGGAGAATTCCATGGATAGTGGAGCCTGGTGGGCTATAGTCTGTGAGGTAGCAAAGAGTCAGACACTTCTGAGTGACTAGCACTTTTACTTTCTCACTTTCACAATTTCTAAGGACTTGTTCAACGCTCACACCAACCCGATAACATAGGTACCATGATCCCCATTTTACAGTTACAGAAAATGAGGCACAGAAGGGTTGAGAGCTTACATAGAAGTTTCCAAAGGTGGAAGACAGTGATGCAGAGACTTGCACCCAGGCATCCTGTCTTGAAAACCCACATTCTTAACACTGTGTGACAGTATCTCCCAAACTAAAAACTGGAAAGAAACACAACTCCTAATCCTACATCCAGAGGGAGGGACCTCTCTTCCCAGGGCAGTAGGATGAAGCAATCAACATGCGTTAATGAACACAGTTCTCAGGGGCAACCACCGCAATGGTGCCACAGGTTCTAGGGTCCATTCAGTAACATGTCAGGACAGCACATCATCCAACTTCAATTAGATAAACTTGATTAAGTGGGAGCTCAGAGCATTCTTGGATAAAACTGTAACCTCCCTCAAAATGGTCTTTATGAATATTGCTTCTCTCAAAAAAGTCTTAGTGGACTGCCATGAATTTATATATTTACCCCTCAACTAAGACCTGAAGCCAGCCTGTGCTATTATTGAAGCAATGCACAATAGGTTCTAGAAATAAGATGGAACCATGGGCTTTTTGTTGTTGTTGTTTTATAAAAACTTCAGAGTTTAAAAGAAACAGGTGTCCAGAAGCCTAGGAATTCTTCTCAAAAGTTATTTTATTTTCATTATTTTGGCCATGCTGCCCCAGCTTGTGGGATCTTTTTGTTCCCTAACCAGGGCTTGAACCCATGTCCTTGGCAGTGAAAACAGAGTCCTAACCAATGGACCACCAGGGAATCCCCTCATAAAGCATTTAGATCATTATAACTCTTAGTCATCTTGATATTCCTGAGAGCTAGTACATGGTAAACTGAAAGTGAAAGTGATATTCACTCAGTCATGTCCGACTCTTTGCGACCCCAAGGACTGTAGTCCACCAGGCTCCTCTGTCCATGGGATTTCCCAGGCAAGAATACTGGAGTGGGTTGCCATTTCCTTCTCCAGGGGATCTTCCCAACCCAGGGATTGAACCTGGGTCTCCCGAATTGCAGGCAGATTCTTTACTGTCTGAGTCACCAGAGGGCTGGTCTGTACATGGTAGGCACCCAATAAATGCTTTTTCAGAAACACAGATGATGAATTTCCCAAAGCTCTGTGCAGAATCTGGCCACAATAATTTTGCCTAAATTTTTTTCTAACTGTAATATCCACTTAAACAATGAAAACAATCTCAATTGTTTTCAAAAACACCCAGCCCTGTCCTGATGTGTTCCAAGATGAATCAGCTCCAAATGTGACAAAATCACTGAACATGTTCGTTTTTTTTATTATGGCTGAAAACTATAAGCCAACTAAATGTTAATGAAGTCTCCTCTCAAATTATGGTTTCACTTTTAGAAAAGTTAGTCTTTTTTTTTTCTTTCTGGCAATAATTAAGATAGTAAAGCTAGTTGTCTATAAAGGTCATTCATGATTTATGAAAATAAAATATTATCATTTGCATGTTGAAGGGAATTTATCTTTCTTCTTTCTTAGGAATTTGCTGCTGTTGTTTAGTCACTTAGTCATGATCGACTCTTTGCGACCCTGTGGACTGTAGCCCACCAGGCTCCTCTGTCCATGGGATTTGCCAGGCAAGAATACTGGAAAGGGTTACCATTTCCTTCCCAACCCAGGGATCAAACCAACATCTCATGGCAGGCAGATTCTTCACCACTGAGCCACCAGGGAAGCCCTTCTTTGGAACAGCAGAGAATTATTCAGTAGGACAAGAGTAGTATGCCATCATTAAGACACAGGTTATAACAGAGTGGATGGTCCAATTTTTCCCCAAAGGAAACTTAAAAATTCTTTCACAAGATCGCTCTGTATGCTACTAAAGCTCCAGAACTGGAGAGAAGACAAAAGAAACCAAACCGTCAGGGATCAGAACCTACCCTCTGGAGCAGTATCTAAATATTCTTTGATTGTGACCCATAGTCATGACACCGTAACCCATCACATGTATACGCACACTTCATAAACCACATTTATCTCTACTGAGATACACTGGCCTTTTTCATTTCTGTTCTATCTGATTTTGAAAAGGGTGGTGTCTGGGTTTAGAAAACTGACTCTATGATCCTTCAAAAGGTGCTCCTGTGGCCTTTAAGGTGTGGGGGTAAAAACCATTACCTGGGACCCTTCGTTTAGCTTGAAGTTACTACTCAACTCTATGATGTGAGTGCCCTGTGTTCTGCAAAGTGACCTGTGATCTGCAAAGACCCCAATTTCCTGAACATCCATCACATGCTAGCCAGATTCTGCTTCAGAAAACAGACAGTCATTATTTCATCTAATCCTCACAACCAGCATAAGACTATACTCTCAATGTGTGTGTGGATGCTAAATCACTTCAGTTCAGTTCAGTTCAGTTCAGTTGCTCAGTCGTGTCCGACTCTTTGTCCGACCCCATGAATCGCAGCACACCAGGCCTCCCTGTCCATCACCAACTCCCAGAGTTTACTCACACTCATGTCCATGGATTTGGTGATGCCATCCAGCCATCTCATCCTCTGTCGTCCCCTTCTCCTCCTGCCCCCAATCCCTCCCAGCATCAGAGTCTTTTCCAATGAGTCAACTCTTCGCATGAGGTGGCCAAAGTACTGGAGTTTCAGCTTTAGCATCAGTCCTTCCAATGAAAACCCAGGATGGATCTCCTTTAGAATGGAGTGGTTGGATCTCTTTGCAGTCCAAGGGACTCTCAAGAGTCTTCTCCAACACCACAGTTCAAAAGCATCAATTCTTCGGCGCTCAGCTTTCTTCACAGTCCAACTCTCACATCCATACATGACCACTGGAAAAACCATAGTCTTGACTAGATGGACCTTTGTTGTCAAAGTAATATCTCTGCTTTTCAATATACTATCTAGGTTGGTCATAACTTTACTTCAGTAGCATCCAACTGTTTGAGACTGCATGGACTGTAGCCTGCCAGGCTCCTCTGTCCATGGGATTCTTCAGGCAAGAATACTGGAGTATTTCCTCCACCAGGGGATCTTCCTGACCCAGGGATCAAACTCGTGTCTCTTACATGTCCTGCACTGGCAGGCAGGTTCTTCACCACTTGCACCATCTGGGGAAGCTGATAGTTTCAATGTCTGATCAAAGAACTCGTCACATAACAAACCCCACGCAAATGTCTGTCTCACAAAGCCTAAAGTCAAGAATCAATATCTTTTTTCCCAGGTATCAGGGTATTACCTCTCAGCCCTAAATTCACTTTTCATTGCTTGCTCTGAGAAAATATATGCAGACCCTTTGACTACATGCCCTGTTCCACTTGACAAGGCTTTAAGCTTGGCCAGCAGAGGGTCCTGGAGAGGCAGGGCAGAAGGAAAGAGGGGGCTTCCAGAGCTTCCAGAAGGCTCCCAGCACACATGGCTTCAGGAGCCTCAGATCCACAAGGTCAGGGCTATCTGGCTCCTTCAGCATGTGGTGGCCAATAGGGTCCAGCAGATAGCACTCACCCCTGCACCTCTCAGTGGCTCACCTCCCATGAATAGCTTTCCCGGCCACCCTTAAGGACACTTCCTCCAAGTTCCATGGCTGTGGCCCCACAGGGACTTCCCTGCTGTCCACCACATCCTGGATCTCAGCTCTGGGGGGAAATTCTCCTAGGACTTCATTTCTGCTCGGGAACAGTGGCTGCCTCACACACTTGCTATTACTTCTCTACTCTTCAGAACACTCTACCTATTTGCCAACCTCTCCATTCTAATCTGTTGTTATATTCTTTATGGATACATCCCTATATTTACAAATGTTAGTTTGACGTGGCCAAACATTTCACCCACATCACAGAGAGCTTGGTGTGGGGCCAGCAGTCCAAGCCAGATCTGCATCCAGAGTTCACACTCCTTCAAGTCTACACATCTCCACCCTTCAGGCTCCTCTGGTGGCGCAGAGGGTAACGAATCTGCTTGCAATGCAGGAGATCCAGGTTCAGTCCCTTGGTCTGGAAGATCCCCTGGAGAAGGGAATGGCAACCCACTGCAGTATTCTTGCCTGGGAAATCCCATGGACGGAGGAGCCTAGTGGGCCACATTCCAGGGGATTGCAAAGAGTTGGACAGGACTGAGCAACTAACACTTCATTCTCACCCTTAACCCACCTCCATAAAGTAAGCAAATAACAACCTAAAATATTTATGTAATGACTGTTACATGAATTGCATTGTAAATAAGCTCCTGAAAGTACTGTTTCTAAGGAGCTAATGGAGGACAACCAAATGTTAATTTCTGCCAACATCTGCTGGATCATTGAAAAAGCAAGAGAGTTCCAGAAAAACATCTATTTCTGCTTTATTGACTATGCCAAAGCCTTTGACTGTGTGGATCACAATAAACTGTGGAAAATTCTGAAAGAGATGGGAATACCAGATCACTTGACCTGCCTCTTGAGAAACCTATATGCAGGTCAGGAAGCAACAGTTAGAACTGGACATGGAACAACAGACTGGTTCCAAATAGGAAAAGGAGTACGTCAAGTCTGTATACTGTCACCCTGCTTATTTAACTTCTATGCAGAGTACATCATGAGAAAGGTTGGGCTGGAAGAAGCACAAGCTGGAATCAAGATTGCTGGGAGAAATATCAATAACCTCAGATATGCAGATGACACCACTCTTAAGAAAGTGAAGAGGAACTAAAAAGTGTCTTGATGAAAGTGAAAGAGGAGAGTGAAAAAGTTGGCTTAAAGCTCAACATTCAGAAAACGAAGATCATGGCATCCGGTCCCATCACTTCATGGGAAATAGATGGGGAAACAGTGGAAACAGAGTCAGACTTTATTTTTTGGGGCTCCAAAATCACTGCAGATGGTGAGTGCAGCCATGAAATTAAAAGACGCTTACTCCTTGGAAGGAAAGTTATGACCAACCTAGACAGCATATTCAAAAGTAGAGACATTACTTTGCCAAAAAGGTCCATCTAATCAAGGCTATGGTTTTTCCAGTGGTCATGTATGGATGTGAGAGTTGGACTGTGAAGAAGGCTGAGCGCCGAAGAATTGATGCTTTTGAACTGTGGTGCTGGAGAAGACTCTTGAGAGTCCCTTGGACTACAGGGAGATCCAACCAGTCCATTCTAAAGGAGATCAGTCCTGGGTGTTCTTTGAAAGGAATGATGCTAAAGCTGAAACTCCAGTACTTTGGCCACCTCATGCGAAGAGTTGACTCATTGGAAAAGACTGATGCTGGGAGGGATTGGGGGCAAGAGGAGAAGGGGACGACAGAGGATGAGATGGCTGGATGGCATCAGTGACTCGATGGACGTGAGTCTGAGTGAACTCCGGGAGTTGGTGATGAACAGGGAGGCCTGGCGTGCTGCAATTCATGGGGTCGCAAAGAGTCGGACATGACTAAGTGACTGAACTGGACTGAACTGAAGATACACATACATTTTCGACTGTTCTGACTTTAACAGGTTAAACTGACTTATATACTCAGGCAATCATTCTCCTTGTTATAATTACAGTCCTTTTAAAGTCATTTTGTAAAAAGACTGTAATACTCCTCGAGGAGATTTCTGGAACATTTTTCTCATTTGTTCTAAATACAGAATGACCCCATTTAAGGCAGCCTTTATAAAATGCATAAAGTATTAAATGGGACTCTCTACAGAGAGGGCAAATCAAAAACTAAGTGAATTAATGTTATATGTTCTATTTTCCTAAAATACATGTAATCTCAGGTGGTCCTTTCCATTTATTTCAAATTTAGAGCTGTGAGATAAACGGCTGTAAACTACATTTTCAAAGGATAAACAGAAGCAAGCTATAATATACATAATTGTTTTAAGAGAGGGGAAAAAAATCTGCACCAATATAGCTAAGCCACTGCTTTCCTCTTCTAAATCAATCCCAGTGACTTCTGCATTTAATTGCCTGCCAACAACGAAAGTATATAATGCCTCTTAAACTCTGAATGCCCCACTGATGGTTAGTGAATCGGACAGTAAGCATTATAGAATGCACTTCTACATAATTTAATCTAGCAAGCAGCTTTTACACATTGCACAGGCATTTAAATGGCTGATGCCACACTCTATCATAAGAAGTGTTATCTGCCAATGGATATATTTTATATAGTTCAAAGTAAATGAGTCGTTTTGTTCTTAAAGTTTCTATAGCTTATCACATCGCATTCTTCATTTCATATCAATCTATTGGTTCCTTATTTTTTAAAAAGAACTGATTGTAAAACACAACCATGTATTTTTCCTATTCATCTCAAAATCTGTTTTTTTAAAAAATGGGTTAATAGTGTTATTTCCATTCCAAAATATTGTACGGATGCAGCCAAATCATTAGTGACCTGACTGTCTCGGTTTTCCACGTACAGATAAGTAGCTCAGAGAGGACTTAATTAACTTGTACGAATTCTTTGCAAATTCGAATCTCCCTGAATATCACACTGGTGCTTCTATCCTCTACACCGATATTGAAAAATACAATGTGAAAAGCAGCTGTCTGCCTCTATCAATGCAACAGGAGTAGGAAAGGAAAACTAAATGATGAACAATATCTGCAAGAACTGGCCAGGGCAGATTGAAAAATCCAGATCAGTAGTGATCACCTCATCTCTGGAACCACGTGGGTCCGGAGTCTGAAGTGGGGACTGAGGTTCTCAGAGTGGTTCCCTCTACTTAGAAATACCCAGGGCCCACCTCTGACCTACAGAATCAGAAACTCTGGGGTGGGGCCAGAATCAGCACTCTGTGCTTTAGCAAGCCAGTTGTCGTTCAGTTGCCAAGTCGTGTCTGAGTCTTAGTAACCCCATGAACTGCAGCACGCCAGGCTCGCCTGTTCTCCAGCATCCCCTGGAGTTTGCTCAAATGCATGTCTATTGAGTCGGTGACGCTATCTAACCATCTCATCCTCTGCCTGACCCCTAGATAATTCTGATGCACACTTAGGTTTGATAACCATTGCTCTAGTTTGACCTATTTAACCAGAATCTTCAGGAATCTGTGTTCTTAGGAAAAAAGGTCTCAGAACAAACTAATCTTTGACCCATTTTAGAAAAGTGCTCTAGATCAGTAGTTTCAAACAATTTTAGGAAGGTAAAGATAACTTCAGTTTTTTAAAAAGCCACAACCTTTTATCCAGTCATAAAAAAGAATGAAATAATGCCATTTGCAGCAATATGGATGGCCCTAGCGATTGTCATAGAGAGCAAAGTCAGACAGAGAAAATGATACATGTTATCACATATATGTGGAATCTAAAAAAGAAATACAAATGAACTTACTTACAAAATGGAAATAGACTCACGGACATAGAGAACAAATTTACTGTTACCAAAGGGGAATTAAGGGGTGGGGGGGGGGGGCGGGTTAAATTAGGAGTTTAGGATTAATGTATACACACTATTATATATAAAATACACAAATAACAAGGACCTACTAGATAGCACAGGGACCTACTGTATAGCATCTCCCCTATAGCACAGGGAACTGTACTCAATACCTTGTATTAACCTATAATGGAAAAGAATCTGAAAAAGAATATATATTATATAAATATATATTATATAACTGAATCACTGTGATGTACACATGGAACACAACATTATAACTTAACTATGCTTCATTTTATAAAGCTAAATAGACATTGTGAATATTAAGATTTTTAAAACATAAATAAAAAAAGGTACAACCATCTCATTTTATTTATAAATTATATCATGTAGTACTCCACATATTCAGATTATTAGACACATATATAATTGAAATTTTAAAGTACAAACTACAAAATAAATTTAATTGAAGTTCAATTATTTTCTTCCATACATCAACAGATTATGTATTATATGCCTCAAAGGGCGTGGAGAAAGCCTTTCAGAGATCACTGCTCTAAATAAGTCTTTTTAAGTCATAAATGTCTCTCAGGTGAATAAGGGCAACAGAGTAACACTGCTTGATCAAAGTGCTGAATTCTATTTTCTAATTTCATGCTAAGAAACTCTCTATCTGTAATTTTTCTCCTAAGTGGAACTACTCAACAAGAAGATACCCTAGGTGGAAAACGATCCTGGGTGTTGGTCAGAGAGACCCAGGAAATTAATAAAGGACAGAATTTAATTTTATGCCCTGTAATGCTCCTGCCAGTTTAGTATGATTTACAAATCCATCTCTTGATGATTTTATTAGCATAAAATCATTATCTGGGACAGCTGATAAAATAAACTCCAGAACTCACCCACAGGCAGTACAGCCAAGCTGTATTATCCAGCTTAAAACAGCCAGCTAATGGTTTATTTTCACTGATTAACCCAAACTCAACTAAATATATTTCCCTCCATGAACATTTTTTTCTACACATCCCATTTGTTGAGTAGAATCAAATCATGCATAAGGAAAAAGTCAATACAATTTCCTCTATCCTCTTGGTAAAACGTTCATCCCAATTTCCTGTCATTAGGAGTATTTATTCTACAACAAAAACTGGGAACTTGTAAGGCTCACTCAACTCAATTGGAAATTGAGGCCCGGATTCATGAAGTCCTGGACCTGTCAGCGACCTCTTCTATCTTTGGACATGTCACAGATTGTGTGTCTAGATTGTCTGTAAAAAGGAAATACACACATCATAGGTACAATTAACATGCACGGTTTCAACCATGAAAATAGAAGTCTTTCCTTCAGCCCAGGAACCTCAGAAGCAGGTGCCTCAGTGGGTGAACATCAGTCACTGTTCCTTCATCCTGCACACCTCCTAAGTGCAAGCATCTCACTGGGCTCAGCATCACCCTCATGTTTAAAGATGTGCAGCCTTTGAGCCACAGGATGCTGGTCCTCCACCTAGAAGTTCCTGAAGAATGTCCAGGGGGCAATTCTGCCCCTGAGCACATCCCCGAGGATTTATTTATGCCTATAGAAGACATGACACTTTCATACTGTTTATTATCCATCCCCCCGGGAGAGGGTGGACTTGCTGGCAGATGAGAAAGTGCACTTACTGTTAGGATAAGATGATGAACATCAAAGGGGACCACGGCCATGCATGGGCATGGGATCTGAAACAGGAAATGAAAGTGCCAGGCAGTTTTGTGTGGATGCTGCCAACGCTGGTTGATGGACCACAGGCCAGAGGCTCAAGCCAAAACCCTGTGAGTCAACCACGAGTCCTCCCAACACCTTCCCTTCCAAACAATTTCCTGAAACTTTCTCCTATGCAACTCCCATCCCCTGCACACCACACCTGGGGTTTCAGCTCACATTCCCACTAAACTTGGTCCACCCTCTTGTGTCTGGACTCTGCCCTCTCCAGTTTATCCCACACACAGCCAACAAGCTGGCCTTTCATAAAACACATGGCTAAAAACGGCTGTTCAAACTCCCTGTTTAAACGACTCCAGGGCAGCTTGCTGACCATAGGATAATGTGCTAATGTTATCATGGGACCAAGGAGGTTTTCCAGATTTGACCCCCATCTACCTATTTATCTTCATTTCCTGCCACCATTTCCCTTCCAGAGTTGTTGTTTGTTATTCAGTCACTCAGTCGTGTCTGGCTCTTTATGACCCCACGGACTGAAGCATGCCAGGCTTCCCTGTCCTTTACCATCTACTGGAGTTTGCTCAAACTCACGTCCATTCAGTTGGTGATGGCTATCCAATCATCTCATCCTCCATCTCCTTCTCCTCCTACCCTCAATCTTTCCCAGCATCAGGGTCTTTTCCAGTGAGTCAGCTCTTATAATCCTGCAATTCCTGACTATCTGCAGACCCACCTAAGCGATGCTGCTGCCCATGTGTCCCATGTTAGTCCCTACATCCCCATCCCAGAGTCTGATGCCAGACTCCATTCATGGCTGTTCAAATCCTAGCTCACAGGTCACCTCTCCTGGGGGCCTGTTTCAGAGATAAAAATCAATCACCTCTTCCTGGGTACCATAACTGTGAGATATACAGGTCACAGGTCATACTGCCCACAGGCCAATACGACTGTGGCCTCTGTGTCTTCTCTGCTGGATTGTGAGCTTCTATGGGCCTGGGAAGCTCTTGTCATCTCTGCGTTCCCAGTCCTACAAAGATGCCTGCTACTCCTTACAGACCTGATGGGTTCAACAGAATCTCGTAAAGATTTTTGTAACAAAAGCAAGATGGAAAGCTGTTTACTTTTCTATCTTCATCAGAAACATTGAAAAAGAAATGCTTAAAAAATTTTTTTTTGGAGTATAGGTGTTTTGGGGCTTCCCTGGTGGCTCAGTGGTAAAGAACACACCTGCCAATTCAGGAAATGGGGGTTCAAACCCTGGGTCAGGAAGCTCCCCAGTAAGGAAACGGCAACCCACTCCAGTGTTCTTGCTGGAAAATCTCATGGACAGAGGAGTCTGGTGGGCTATAGTTCATGAGGTTGCAGAGAATCAGGCATGACAGCAACTGAATACACATAGGTGCTTTACAATGCTGTGTTAGTTTCTGCTGTACAGCAATGTGGATCATTTATACATATACACATACCATCTCTTTTTAAAATTCCCTTCCTATTTAGGTCACCTAAGAGCACTGAGTAGAGGTGTCTGTGCTATACAGTAGGTTCTCATTAGTTATCTATTTTATACATAGTATCAATAATGTGTATATGTCAATCCCAAACTCCCAATTCATCCCACCTCACTTTCTCCCTTTGGTATCCATACATTTGTTCTCTATATCTGTGACTCTATGTACAGTGGAATATTACTCTGATAAAAAGGAATGGAATAGCGCCATTTGCAGAGACATAGATAGAAATTATCATAAAGAGCTAAGTAAGTCATGAAAAGTGAAATAAATCATAAAAAGATAAGTGTCATATAATACTGCTTATATGTGGAATCTAGAAAAACGGTACAGGTGGACTTATTTGCAAAGCAGAAAAACACATGCAAATGGACTCTACATTCTAAGTACTATGGCTGCGCCCAGGGAAGAAGACATGCTGCTTTGGAAAGCTCCCACCTCTCTGATCTGAGTCCTGGGATCTCTTTTCTCATCTCACTCTGTGCTGGGCGTTATGTCGGACCCTGTGTGGAGGAGAAATGAAGGCTACAGGGAAGACGTGGATGATGATAAAGATGCCCTGATCCTCCAGGAAGGTCACTAGGGGAACAGAAAGCAGTTACAAATGAGAAAGATGAACACTGCTACAGGAGCCAAGAGAAAGAACCAAAAATTCATCCTGAAGACATCCTGTCCTCAAACGTGCCCGAGAAAAAGAAAACTGAAGTCCTAGACAAAAGGCAAGAAGCTGAGCTATCCAGGGCCTGTTATTCTAAGAATCTGCATAATAAGGCTGTTATTTGGCAGACCTCAGCGTAAGTCAACAAAAAAGCCAAGGGATTTTCTGGGTATTGTACTGGAACTCTGGTTTAATGCTTCAATCGCTCGTGTTTGATTTTATGTTCCAAACATAAAAAGAATGTTAATGATTACATGTTCTGTAGCTTTCAAATTTATGAAACATAAAAGCGGTGAATACTTACTCAACATCAAACTTCAATTCTCAGGCCATAAAGAAAGTACACTTTGAAGAAAACTAATTCATCATATAATGTTTTAAATTGGGAAACTGCGAAACTCCCTGCAAAATTCTCTAAGAACGAGACGTACAGAGCACAGAAAGCACCGTGATTCTCCCCCGTCATTCTATGTGACCAGTTAGTTGCTAAAACACAGGGAACTAAGCACATTAACCCTTCTCAAGGTCAACACAACTGGAGTGTCTTTCTTTTTAAACTGTTTCCTCAATATATGATGTATTATTTCCACAGGTACGGACTAAAGTGAAAAGGTGGTTTAAAGGGGGAGCCCTGGACTAGGAGGCAGGGGGTCTGGGAGGGCCCAGTTCTGTGCGTGCCTGTGTGGCTTCAGGAAAACCACCAGCTGGCAGTGTGGAGATATGAGGCAAAGAATGTACATTTGCCACCAGAAAGACCTAAGGTGAGCTCCCACTCTGTCAACTTAGGAGCTTTTCTCATCTATTCAGCTGTACTCAACTACCCTCTAGCACATTATAAGGATTAAACAACTTTGTATATAAGTGCATGTTTATATACATACACATACATATTATGCTATCTACCTATCTATCCAGTTACCTACCTTCCTATCAGGTAAACAAGTCAATGTCAGCTCCCTTTCTCTAGCGTCCTGATCTATATAACGTAGCTTGGAGGAACTAGACTGCTGGTTTTTCACACTGTGATCCTCAGAACCCTTAGGTTGTGAAGGTTCTTCCAGACCCACTCCAGGTCTTTCTAAAACCCTGACTCAGCCTGCTATGTTCAACTTTCATTTATTTTAAATGTTGGGGTTCCAACTTTAAAAAGACTTGTATGATCAAAAACTGTTTAACAGTGTTTAACAAATCCAGGTCAAAATGATGCCTAAGATAACACAGTGGATGGAGCCTTGAACAACACAGGTTTGAACTGTGTGGGTCCACTTCTACCTGGATTTTTTTTCCAGTAGTAAATACTACAATTTCCCCAGTGGCTCAGGGGTAAAGAATCCGCCTGCCAATGCAGGAGACACGGGTTTGATCTCTGGGTGGATAAGATCCCCTGGAGAAGAAAATGGCAACCCACTCCAGTATTCTTGCCTGGAGAATCCCATGGACAGTGGAACCTGGTGGGCTATATAGTCCATAGGGTCACAAAGAGTTGGACATGTCTTAGCAACTGAACAATGACAGCAATTACTACAGCACTATATGATCTGGCCTGGCTAGTTGAATCTAGGGGACTAGAGATATAGATGAACCTCATATACAGATGATCCCCAGATATGGAGGGCCCACCATAAATCATACCTGGATTTCCAAGTGTGTGTAGGGTCAGTGCCCCTAACCACCTGCCAGCCCATGTCACTCAAGGGTCAGCTGTATTTCCATTATACAAGTATACATTCTATTACTTCTTGCTCTTCTCAAATATAATACTTCTTTATCAGGAACACAATGGAGGTTTAAATGTGTTGGTGTATATCCAAGGTGTCTGGCTGAGGAGAGGGGGTGGGAGCGGTGATTATAATATAAAATGAAATAAGATCATGTTAAGTAATGTAAGTGAAAGGATGGCTGAGGCCAAGGTTAAAGAGAGAAGAGAAGGTTAAGGACAAGAAAATGAGGAGGAAGAAGAAGCCCCATTGCTGTGAACACATATGTGAGGGCTGGGAAGAGCAAAGACACAAAATCACAGGACCAGGCACCCACTATTCTCAACTCTTTGTGGGCTAGGACGGATTTGGGGTGTTGTTCCTATTCAAGCAAACCTCCCCAAAGATTACATCATCTGTGCTGAAAGAATCATTTGAGAACAACCAATGTAATTTTAGTAGGACTCTCCTCAACAGACCCTATCTGCAGCATCTGCAGACTCATGTCTAAAATTATCTGAACCAGTGGATATTCTTCAGTCTAAGAGGCTCAATATCTAAAACTCAAGCAAACACTAACCAACACATATTCACACAACTGGTTCTCTAACGATACCCTCTCCAAAAAATATTTATTGAGACCTATAACGTGCAGCCTAAGCAAAAAATCCACAAGTACAAATAGTAAAATGTGAGATATTTCTTATCTTGATAAAGGTAACATTAGAAATGGAAAATGCTGATGGGGAAATGTTCCAAAAAAGAAGGTAATATCAAGGTCAATGACTCCATAATATGCCTGGGATGAGCCCTATTTGCTTTAGAAATGATTCATTGGGATATTTTTAATATAAATGCAGGAGAGTGGAGAATTCTGCTTCTCATGAGACATTTTGTTTTCAATCTGGATGAGTTATCTTAAGAAGCTGCGATCACTGGGATTAGTTAAAGTGTTGTGTGGAGTTGTTTTGAATAATCTGAGTGTGTAATTTTGCACTTAATCACACGTGGCCTGGGCTTCTCTTTCTTATGGGATGCTCTTCAGTAAGCTAACTGTTGGCCTTGGCACTTGGCCATACAGACAATATCTCACATAGGAATGGGTACCCCATGAATGGAGAATAAAACTCTTGTGGATCAATAGAATATTGTCTGGGCTTAAAAAATAGTAATCCTTCATGGGACCAGATGTTTGCCTAGAGAAACGTCACAGACGAGTTTAATTTCTGTAACGTTTAAGCCAACGATTAGATATGGGACTTCAGGAGCCAAACCTCACTGTCAAGAACACCTGCAGTAACAGGTGGGTCCCTCAGCCTTGACCAGCTGGGAAATACATTCCTGATCAGACCTCCCTTCCCCTCAGAGTTAATGCATACCATTCGTGGCACTTATGTTGCCAAGATCAACCAGATGCCCACTTCCCCTTGGGTTCAGGAAGAAAAAAGGGAGGAAGTACCACTTTTCACCTGTACACTTGACTGACATGAAAGCTCTTAGGCTGGGAGTAAAAACCAGGTTGCATCAATATCAATTTTTTCTTCATAAATTTCAGAAAGATGCTTATCAAACAAATGTAGACATGACCTTCGCTGCAGGACAGCAATTTGTGGCACTGTTACTAAAAATTCTCAGTGAAGACCTCCATTCTATGGAACTTTAATACATTGCTAACTTCAAAATTAAAAAAATAAAACTCAGGGGAAACCAGACGATTTAATTAGGTCAGGGGAAAACTGTCTTTAGGAAAAAAAAAAAAAACTATTATAGATAAATTATGAAATCTCTGGCCTGGCGTGCTGCGATTCATGGGGTCGCAAAGAGTCGGACACAACTGAGCGACTGAACTGAACTGAACTGAACTGATGAAATCTCTAGATCCATCATGCCTTGTATCTCCTTTAAATCCTGAGATATTCACCCAAACATAAATCCTGACTTATTAATACAAAGAGGGTGATAAGACTTCCCTCTCCTCACGTATTATAGCCAGGTTCCTGTAAATGTAAGCTTCCCCCATATCAAAAAATGTTTCTTGGCCTCCCCGATAGCTCAGCAGGTAAAGAATCCACCTGCAATGCAGGAGACACAGGAGTTGAAGGTTCAGTCCCTGGGTTGGAAGATCTCCTGGAGGAGGGCATGGCAACCCACTCCAGTATTCTTGCCTGCAGAAGCCCATGGACACAGTAGCCTGGCGGGCTACAGTCCATAGGGTTGCAAAGCGTCTGAGCAACCAAGTTCACACACCAAAAAAAAAAAAGTTACTGCTCTCCCACGTTCTAGCTACAGCACTGTTCTCATTGTTTTACATTATTTTCTTCTAGCTCAGTGATTCTTAAGGTTTATGGAACATATGGATCCTTTTGAGACTCTGAACAGAGCTATCCATGAGCTGTCTGCCTGGACAAACCGAGGACATGCAAATCTATCTGATCACTCCCTGGGTTTACAATCCAGCATTTACAATCCAGCATACAATCCTTTGAGTAAAGGGTAGGTCACTGACCCAGCATCAGAATCACCCGGAGAGCTTCCTAAAGCACAGACCCTGAGCCCCACCCAGACCTACAGAATCAGAACCTCAGGCTGTGACAACGGGACTGGATTTTCAATCTTCCTGGTGATGCCACCACCACAGTCTGAAGGGCAGGAAAGACCCTTCCGTGGCCACTTTCCTTGCCTGTCCTGGCATCGGCTGGTTCTGAAGTCCATATTCCCCTGGCTTTCACCTGCCTCTCTCCTGAGGAGCCCAGTTCTCTATGGTCATTTCCACACAACCGAAGGGCATCTCTGCCTGCATGTCACCTGCTCTGCGCACCAGGTCTGGTACACACGACCACCCGGCCCCACACACAGCAGGCTCCTGGACTCGAGTGAACATTCTCAGGGGACATGTCCTGCCCACCCTCCCGGCAGACTCTTGTCACTCGTCCATGAAGACCCACCGCTCCCCAGGGTCCCAGTTCTCCCTCTCGCCCACCATTCTTGGCTTGCTAGCTCTTCACTGAATGCCCACAACCCTCCCCTGTAGGAAGCCACCTCCCTTTGCACTCTGGACAGTACATACGTGTGCGCTGGCCTCCCTAACCACGTGACAAGCACATCAACCTTATTACAGAAGCGGGGGCCTGGCAGCCGGCTGCCTAGGGTGGCCACCCCTTCACTATCTGTAGTAAGACTGAAGGATGGCCAACTGACATTTCTACCCAGGCCCACAGATCGCTCAGAGTACGATGCAAGTAAGGAAACTGAGGCTGGGGGTTTGCCTGATTTATGAAACACCCTCCAGTCAGCACCCAGCAACCCCAAATCCATACCAGGGTTCTGTGCAGTGTGGACACTGAGAGGCAAGAATCAGAATCCTGACCCTCAATTTTAATCTTGTTAACAATACAGGACACATATGTGACCAATGACAACTCACCATTGTAACAATGGAGGACCATGGATAACTAAGGTGATGGAGGATCAGAGATCACTATGGTGATGGAGAACCAGAGATCACTATGGTGATGGAGAACCAGAGATCACTATGGTGATGAAGGACCAGAGATCACTAAGGTGATGGAGGACCAGAGATCACTAAGGTGATGGAGGACCAGAGATCACTATGGTGATGGAGGACCAGAGATCACTAAGGTGATGGAGGACCAGAGATCACTATGGTGATGGAGGACCAGAGATCACTAAGGTGATGGAGGACCAGAGATCACTATGGTGATGGAGGACCAGAGATCACTAAGGTGATGGAGGACCAGAGATCACTAAGGTGATGGAGGACCATGATCATTCAGAGGTTATTTCAAATCAGGAAGGACAAGAGAGAATTTGTAGGAAAAAAAACATTTAAAGATGTGGCTGGGAAGATGGCTCCAGTCTTGAGGGGCAGTTAGAGGGCTTCTGAAAAACACAAACCCAGAGAGGGAGGGGCCCAGCAAGAAGGTCTCTTACTAGATGCGCATGGATTCAAGTTCACTGCAGCATGAAGAGCATAAAGGAGGACTGAAGCCCAGGCTGCAGAGGCCGAGCAGGGCAGAATAACCCCAGACTGGGGTCCTCCCAGGGCAAGAATGGGATGACCACACTGCCGCATTCATGATTCCATGTGGTCGATACAACCACTAAGAAAGGAAAAACCGTTATTCCAGTTCGCAGACAATGGAAGAGGTGGGCCACTGCTCTGACAGAGGCAGATGACAGCAAAGGTGAACACGACCCTTCATTTCCCAACTCCTCAAGGCAGGTGTCCTTAACGTATAATTGTAACACATGATTATAGCAGAATGACTGCTCCATAGATACACCTTCCATTTACACTCTTTAGGTTAACTGCATCTTTACTAAAATGGACACGTTAGATGTCAGTCTTGGATTTTATCCCCAAAGACCACTGAAGATCTTTTATAGACTCATTAAATAAATATTTGATGACAACAGAAACAAGTTAAGTAAAGAAAGACACGGAGAAGTGAGATTCATTTCTACAAACAGACACCAGAGAAAATTCACTCCTAGAATCAACTACCAATAATTCTGTTGAGCAAATCAATCTGTGACAAACGGAAGTATGTTAAGGAAGAGTGCTTAGGGGGTAAAAATGTGGTAGCAGGCATGTTTACAGGAAGATACAAAGATGCACAGAATTAACTGCTTGTTTGTTTTTCCATTTGCATCAGAAATCAGATCTTGCACTGGAAGCAGCCACAAAGACCCTCAAGAAAACACAGATACAGCAGCAGGGTGCTGAGAGATCAAATCTCCCTTCAAAATTGGAAAGAGATGCTGGGATTCGAGAAAGGAAATTAACATCAGAGCTTGAAAGAGCAGCTACTGTTTCACCAGGAGGAAGAAAATGATGACGCTTGGCCAAAAAAGGACAAGAAAATATGGCAGTCTCATAGTGACAGAGGAAATGAAGACAGATCTTACAAAGAACCCAAAATGGAACAATTTGTGCAAGCGAAACTCTAAAGAGAGCTATGTTTGTGTTGAAACGGATATGACCAGAATATCTCAAAACTCCTATTCTTCAAATTCTTACCTTAGCCTTCCACATAGAAAGGGGCAGATAATTGCAAAGGGACTGAAAAATTTTGCAAAATTGTGGAAGAGCACAAAGATAACTAATTGCATCCTATCATTTGGTAAGGCAGGATTTTCTACATTATAAAACGGTTGGTCAAAAACTGGGCCACCAATATTTAAGAAAAACAGATGGGGACAGCGTAGAGTGTTTTCACCTTATTCTGTTTTGAATCAGTTTAAAAACCAAATGATACACATGGCACCAAACTCTTGCACTGTCTTCAAATCCTGCGTCAGCTCTGGACCCATTTCTCTGACTCTGACATATGGGCCCTTCTCTCAAGAGCAGTAAGAATACCTCTATCCACACTCTGAAACGTATGTGTGGATGCTCAGTCCCTCAGCTGTGTCCAACTCTGTGAGTCCAAGGACTGTAGTTTGCCAGGCTCTTCTATCCATGGGATTTTCCAGGCAAGAATACTGAAGTGGGTTGCCATTTCCTTCAGGGGATCTTCCTGACCCCGGGATGGAACCTGTGTCTCCTATATCGCAGGTGGATTCTTTACCACGGAGCCACCTGGAAGCCCTACTCTGAAAGGGTATGTTGCCACTTCCTTATTCTTCTCACTTCTGGTCCTTCTCACTATAGGAAAAAAAAAAAATACAACATGCTGACCGACAAGATCATAATATCTACCTCCTCCAAGGACCTTCGAGCTGAAAAACCAAGCTTGTCTTCTTTGTTAAGTCCTAAATTTCCCTAAATCAGCCCTAAATTTCCCTTTTCACCTCTCATGGGCCCACTGTGACTATCTGGATGTTCTCCTTGTTACCCAGGCTAATCTCTGATTTGTCTATTTTTTACTGACAATACTACCCCTTGCTGTAGGGGAGGGATATGTCCTCCACTGCAACCAATGGTTGGATTTGTCTACCATCTTCAGACTCTTGATTCTAAATATTACAAGGCGTAGCCTGGTCAATTTAAATGAAGAGCAACTCATGAGAAAGGTAACTAAGACTGGATATCTGGGAGAGCCAGGCTCTGACGTGACCTAGAGAGGTGACACAGACAGGATCAGACGCCAGGGCAGTCGGCCGAGGACCACTGGACTCTCATGCCCTCTGCCCTCTGCCCAAGCCACACAGGGAATCATCTCTAACTCACACCCACCCACCCCCGGCCATTCCCTTCAGGTTCACATTTCCTGTGATAGGCTTCCAGTTGGCTACATGTCATTACGTCCACATTCGGCTGCCAGGGGAGGACAGGGGCCCTCTTCCCCATCCTAGGGAGGGGAGCATGCCTCCTTCTTGCTCTGAGATCCCCCCAAACCATCGGTGTCCACTCCTGCTGCTTATTTCTCCAGAGAACAAACTGGAAAGAGTAAAGCAGCACTGCAGCAAAGAGGCTGTCCATCACAGGCAGCGCAACTCCCCGGCCAACCGAAGGACGTGTGGCCCCGTCTTCAAGTGGCACAGCTGCCTAGCAGTTGCCCCAGGTGGTGTGGACAGCAGCCTGGCATCTCAGGACTTCAAGGAAAGGAAGCCCAGGGAGGAGCCAGAGTATGGTCTACGGTGAGTGATGCGAGTGTCTATTTGTTCACTATTTACACTCTTTGTGACCCCATGGATTGTAGCCCGCCAGGCTCCTCTGTCCATGGAATTCTCCAGGCAGAAGTACTAGAGTGGGTTGTCACTCCCTTCCCCAAGGGATCTTCCCAACCCAGGGATCGAACCCAGGTCTCCTGCATTGCAGGCAGATTCTTTACCGCCTGAGTCACCAGGGAAGCCCACAATTTACACTCTCATTCAAATATTCACCTGGACTATGTGCCTGTATTTGTTCTAGATTCAACCACCCAGAAGATGACAACCACCATATTCTACGAAACTCTGCCTACAAATAACACACAGGAAGTGGGGATGAATGGTATAGGGTCTCGTTAAAATACTTCATGCAAGACTCTGCACAGTGTTACACACATAAAGATCCTTAGTAGTCATTCATTGCTGACAAAACTACCTAGTATACGATGAAAAAATGTAAAGAAGAAACAGAAAACCAAAACATAACCATACAACCCTGGTTAAGATTTTAAATGCCCACTAATCAATATTCAACATGATGTTCTTACACATTTTCACACATTTGAAATATAAGCTTGTCATTTTGGAAAATAAAAAAGAATAAAAAGGAATACTGCACCATTAAAGACCTACTGGGCAGACTTACAGCTCATGCGTGAACAGTTTTGTTAGCTGTGCCAAAATGAAATAGGAGGAGATGGGCCAAAGAGAAGGAAAGGAAAAAAAAAAAAGTGAGTGCAGCCAAAAATCCAACAGTGCAACGGGTCCCAAAATGAAAGAGTATGCATACAGCCAAAAAGAAAATAGATTTATAAATTAAGCCAACAGAAAATGGTGGGATTCCACCAAAAACATGAGTGCATAAAGCCAAAACAAAATTATGTGAACAGTGTTAAAAAAAAAATAAAACGGCAATTTAAAGAGAAGCAAATCTAACCATTTGAAATGTCTTAAAGGTTGGGCAACAAAGCTGGTATGTAGCCGTATATGAAGTAACTCACTCTGTGGATTTAAACCCTGGTTATATTGCATACAGGGAATGAGAAGGGAATTTGATACCACTGATCCCCTGCTATGTGGCTTTGACTTTGACACACCTCACTGAACACTCATGCTCAACAACCCTCCCATCAGGAAGGAGGGGGCTCCTTCAACTGAGGAGCAAAGGAAAGCTGGCAGGGGTAAGTTCTCGAGATGTATGAGCAAGTCAGTAACAGGAACTAGCTGTCAAATCAACACGTGTCTGTTTTCAAAACTTACCCACCCTGTTTTTTATTTCTTGTCATGAGTGTTGGATGGATACAGAGATCACTGGCTACCTCTCCAAGGATGTTTTACAAAATCACTGATTTCCAAACATGTTCAATCATATTTATACAGGTAGAAAAAGAGCTGTGCTCAGATGCTTAGTGGAGTTTGACTCTGTGTGATCCCATGGACTGTAGGCCTAGAGAAAAGAGCTGTATTCTATGCCAAACCAGCTTCAACTCTCTACTAAACCAAAGATTAAGAGGTGTTAGAAAATTAAGAATACTGACAAAAAATAAACAAGAAAGATTTGAAGCCAAGAGCATCTATCTAAGTAACTGATAAAGTTAGCAAGATCACTTTCTGCCAAGTGGTCACAGCTAAGAGGCCAAAGGACATCTGAGCTGAGTAGGTAGTTTTCTCTGAGGATTATTTTCTGAGGCCCACACATTCATGTCCAACCTTAATAAACCCTAAAAAAAACCATTACTGTCAGATGGTGGTTGTGATAGGAACCTGCCTGCCAGTGCAGGAGATGTAAGAGACAGGGGTTTGATCCCTGGGTTGGGAAGATCCCCTGGAGAAGGGCATGGCAGTCCACTCTAATATACTGATGGGAGAATCCCATGGACAGAGGAGCCTGGTGGGCTACAGTCCACAGGGTTGCACAGAGTCGGACAAAACCGAAACAATTTAGCATACACACATGTCATGTTTCCTGGGCTTTCCCAGTGGCTAAACAGTAAAGAATCCGCCTTCAATGCAGGAGACACAGGAGATACAGGTTCAATCCCTGGGTCAGGAAGATGCCCTGGAGGAGGGCATGGCAACCCACTCCAGTATTCTTGCCTGGAGAATCCCATGGACAGAGTAGCCTGATTGCTATAATCCATGCGGGCGAAAAGAGTTGGACACGACTGAAGCACATCATGCTTCCTACTTCAAGAAATCACAGAAATATAAAAAGAAAAGAAAGCACTCAAAGTAGTTTTCCAGAATGTCATACAGGCCAAGTACAAATAATGTTCAGAGTCACACCACAAAGATGACAATATCCCCAAAACACAGAAATGCATTCAGCAGAATTTAACTTGTTTTATTAACTTTTAACAATGGAAACAGTGACAGACTTAATTTTCTTGGGCTCCAAAATCACTGCAGATTGTTTTGACAGTAGTGATGAAGTAGACACTTGCTCCTTGGAAGAAAAGCTATGAGAAACCTAGAGAGCATATTAAAAAGCAGAGACATTACTTTGCCAACAAAGGTTTGTATGGTCAAAGCTATGTTTTTTCCAGTAGTCACGTATGGATGTGAGAGATGGACCATAAAGAAAGCTAAGCACCAAAGAATTGACGGTTTTGAACTGTGGTGTGGGAGAAGACTCTTTGAGACTCCCTTGGACTGCAAGGAGATCAAACCAGTCAGTCCTAAAGGAATCAGTCCTGAGTATTCATCGGAAGGACTGATGCTGAAGCTGAAACTCCAATACTTTGGCCACCTGATGCAAAAAGCCAACTCATTAGAAAAGACCCTGATTCTGGGAAAGATTGAAGGCAAGAGGAGAAGGGGACAACAGAAGATGAGATCACTGGACAGCATCACCAACTCAATGGACATGAGTTTGAGCAAGCTCCAGGGGATGGTGAAGGACAGGGAAGCCTGGCATGCTGTAGTCCGTGGGGTCACAAAGAGTCAGACATGGCTGAGCAACTGAACAACAACAACAATATAGTCAAAGGGGAATCAGGAGGAAGAACAGGAGGGAGGAAACTAATTTAAAGACTGTTATTAGGCTTGGTAAATGCCAGATGGAAAAAACCACTCATTCACCAAATACACTTGAGTCCAAGGGGACATGCTTCCATTTTATCACTTCTGGCCTTGGATGTTCAATCCTAAACATAGAACATCTTGGTTATACTCGAGTTCAGTTTTGTTGGGGACAGAGGTTGCAGTTCTAGTGAAATGCACTCATCCACAAACGAAGAAATCAGATGAAATAAGATGCAGTCATGAGATGACACACATTCCATCCAGGCTTGTGGAGAGAACTGCTCCAGGAGTGACCAACAGGTGGGCAGGAGAAAATGGGTATGCAGCTTAGTCCAGGGCCAAGAATGTCAAGTCTTAGAGTGCTAGACGGTCTTACATGTCAAACAGAAAAGTTTAATCTGCTCTCATGGCCAATAAACAGCCATTCTGGAAACCCAGAGACAGATGCAAGGAATAGTATTCAACTTGCAGCTACACGGTATGAAACAGAACAAAAAAGAGACTCGGCATAGCCCAGAACACACAGGCATCTTCCAAATAAGAAAAAAGGGTCAAATCCACAAAGAACTTTGGAGGAAGGTCTGGCAATATAAAAGATGGTGTGTTAAAAAAACTATAGCAAGCTTGGTTGACTAATTGGAAATCATCTGAATGTTCTTTAAAAAAAAAAATAAATAAAACAACAGAATCTAAAAGTGCACAAAGGATATAAATTTAAATTTAGCTTATCATAACTCAACTTATCTCCATGGTATTTCCTTCTACATTTATTAGAATAGTAACAGAGAAAAATATCCTTTAGTCACAAAACTATCCTGTAATTCCAATTTTCTCAGCAAAACCTTGAAAGATGTTATATATTGGGGGATTTACACAGAAACCCTATCATGTAGGATACCAGGTCTTAAAACCTAAAGTGAATACAGAACTTGTCTTAGAAGTAAAAAAAGCAACCATGAACTGACGTCCAGGCATCGCAACACCAGACACCAGGCTTTCTAAGCCCTCTGCAAACATGGGCCTTTATCTGATTGCTTTAAATGAATTTTGGAAATGCTTGACAAAGCAAAGCGGATCCGACCTCTACAGGAAACTTCACTTAAAAACCAAAATTTTTTAACCCTAAGGGATTTCGGAAAAGATTTTTTTTTAATATTCCTGACATAGGGCGTGGGAAAATATACCTAGGCTTTATAAACCACAAAACACTAGGTTCAGGAAAATCAGCACTCAAGTGAGTGGCTCTCCAGCAAGCCCCATCTTGCTGTCTGCGATCCTGTAAGCACAGACTGTGTGCCGTGTGCCACCCCACGACCACGGCTCAGGCTGGCACGAGCAAATGCGGTCAGACCGGAATTACACTCAAACACAGCTCCAAGTTCTCCCGTGCGTTTCCCACATGGCCCATGGAACGTTTTTAAACACGCTGATCATCTCAGTTCAGATAAAAATCTTAGTTTACACCCGAATATTTCAAAGAATACAAGGAGACGAGGCAGGTTCTGGACTGTAGGAAGAAATGCAATTAATGAGCAATTACTATTTAAAGACCAAACCCATGTCAAAATAGCTTGACTAAAAAATGGTGGTTTTTCACACACACACACACACACACACACACACACACACACACGCACAGCTTGCCCTAGTGCTGCCAACAAAAAGTGTGGGTGGTGATGATGCCAACTCTAATGGGGCTGTGATGGGGATGGGGCAAGTCGATGCTCGCCGCCCCCTCTCATGGACACGCCTCCAGAGGCAATCCACTTGGCCACATCCCGTCTCCTCCCTGCAGAGACACCTGTTCTTAACAAGGCCATTGGAGGGAGGCAGATTTTAGGCAAGGAACTGTAAAGGCAAATGTGAGAGTGGCTGGAAGACTTTCAAAGCAATCACACTCGGTGAAACAACTCTTCACTGGAAAAGGTCTCATTCTAAGTGGACATGGGCCATTTAATTTGTTATCAGAAATATCCACTGAAGAATTCTAACCTCATCTTAGAGTGGAACACTGGCCAGCGGCTCTGAACTTTGTGCTGAAGAGAAGTTTCTAGCACATCATGTCCATGGTGGGGGTTACTTCCAAGGCGGGGGGAAGGGGCTCCCTTCACAGCAGCCTCTCCAATCCTGGGAATCGAAGCCTAGGGTTCCCCATACAAGAACTCTGCCTCCTATTTGCAAGCTGATTTGTCTTCATGGTGACCCCAAGGATGCTGGATGCTATAAAACAGTACCTTGTTACCATCTCTAATGAGGCTGGGGAATTATACTTGGCTTTTGCCTCCTGTATTAATGGGGATTAGATGAGTCAAAGAGGGTAAGAAAAGTCAAGTGTCAGTGGGTTAACAAGACATCAGAGCTTCTCCCAACAAAACAGATGAAGTCTGTGTAAGTGGCCGGGGCCAATTTGACAGCTAAGCTCCATGACGTCCAGAAACCCGAATTCATCCGGTCCATGCTTCCAAGGTCTGAAGAGGGAGCTTGATCTCACATTGGAGATGGGGCTTCATCCATTGGGCTCATTCTCATCCCTGATGGATGGATGGAGCCAGTGGAGAAGGGCATTCAAATCCTGGGATACTGGCCAGACGCGACTATTTCAACTGAAGGCGAAGCCTGCAAGAGGCCCTGAAGTAACCGAGGTCTCCATCATCTTCCCTCTGTCCCTGAACACACAGGTACAGCTACTGATGCCCTTCTACATGCCTCCATCCTCCTTGGCTGGACCAAGCTCTCCATGGAAATAGTCACCAGCCACTCCCCATCCAGCTGTTAAAAAAGATGTGGGAAGGAGAGGGGTATCACCCTACCGTCAAGGCAGTCATGGGGTAAAAAGGCAGAAGAGGCATTCCAGTGCCCAAAGTAGGAACTCTGAGCACCATTTTACAGAAGGATCACTGCTTATGGCAGTCAGGTTCTAACAACTAAAATACTATTCTATTTTGGGTCTATTCCAGGCTCTAAAGAATTTGGTGGACTGACAGAATTGTTGTTCAGTCGCTAAGTTGGGTCTGACTCTGTGACTCCATGGACTGCAGCACACCAGGCTTCCCTGTCCTTCACCATTTCCCAGAGTTTTGTTTGCTCAAACTCATGTCCATTGAGTCAGTACATGTGTGAAAATAGCTGATTCACACCCTCACTTTTGAAGGCTATCATCACTGGATGTGGAATTCCAGATTGGCAGAATGCTTCTAGGATTTCAAAAATACCATGTCACAATCTTCTGGATGCCACTGTTTCTGTTGAGACATCAGCTCGAAACCTTATTGCTGCTTTCTGAAGATCAGATGTCTTTTTACCCTCTGAACACTTCTAGCACTTTCTCTGTCTCTGATTTTCAGCAATTTGACCATGATGTGGGCTTCCCAGGTAGCAGTGATGGTAAAGGACCCACCTGCCAATGCAGGACATGTAAGAGACGTGGATTTGAGCCCTGGGTGGGGACGATCCCCTGGAGGAGGAAACAGCAACCCACTCCAGCCCAGGAAATCTCATGGATAGAGGTACAAGCACGCATGTATCTATTACCTACTACATGCCAGGCAATTTTCTAGGCGCTTGGATATATTTTAATAGATGAGACAAAATATAAACATACACATCACACATAAGACAATTTTATAGCTCCTAAGTTCCACAGGGGAAAACCGAGCTATATAAAAGGGCAGGAGATATGGGGCACATTGTAGGATTTACTTTTACAAAAGATTTTCTAAAATCCTGTTGATAATTACTCCACTTCACTCCCACTCCATGCTTCATAAAGATATGCTTCTTTACAGAGTAACTGCACCTTTTTTCACCTGCCAATTCAGTTTTCTGAATGTCCTCGGGTAAAACCCTTAGCACTCAATATCCATTCTGAGTAACTACCCTGCCTTTATGACTTGGGGAAAATAAATACATAAATTATGCTTCTGCAAAAGAATCTGCTATTCTCCACCCTGGGGCCTTTTTGAGCCCCCATATCTGCAGACAAATGGAGTGAGACTTTTTTTCCAAATCAGATTTTACTTATTTTGCACAAAACCTTTAAAAGAAGCTCTACTGAGTAATTCTTGAAAACATATAGTGTGGTTTAGGCTTTAAAAAGGATTTCCCCAGTCAATCTAAATAACATAAATCCAAGTATGAGGCTTTCCCACTAATTGCAGAAAAATCCAAGTCAGAAGCCTGATTTCATGGTAATCATTGCCATTTGTCTGATGAATTTTACAGTAATTTTCGAATACTCATGAAGCTTCTCAGATAAGCACACACTAAGCCCAGAATAAGAGCTGCTGAATAATGTATACCTGCTTTCATGTAAACGAAAGTACTATTAATTTTGATATCTCCTATGGATACACAATCTCAGTTTAAAAGAAGAGCATAAATTTCTATGTAAACCAGTTCACAAGCCAAAATATCTGCAAGGAATAGTTTATTTTATTGTTGTTGTTTAATTGCCAAGTTAGGTCCGACTCTTTGTGACCCTTTGGATTGTAACCTGCAAGCTCCTCTGTCCATTGGATTTTTCACACAAGAATACTAGAGTGGGTTGTCACTTCCTTTTCTCCATGAAATCTTCTCAACGCAGAGATCAAATCCACATCTCTTGCACTGGCAGGCTGATTCTTTACCCTAAGGAATACTTTATACTATATATAAATTTCTGTCCACAATATCCAAGGGGAGATTCATGGACATCACCCAGCAACATACTTAATCCTATAGGGGCAAGACCTCCATGCACCTCTTAAATAAGGCAAGAGCACCATTTGTCTAGTTTGTTAAAGCATCAGGTTTCCACCAGCCTTTCTTTTAAGAATATGGCATTATTCAAAATTTGTCAATTCCTACCATAGTGGTATTTGAGTTCCCACCCAGTAAACCTTTGGAAACTGACAAGTCACTGCCATGAGCCAGGACAGAAGAATTTCTTAGACTCTTGTGAAAGATTCTACGCAAAAATGTGATGGAATCAGTATGTTAACTTTCATTGCTATAACAGGAGACGCTACATCCAAGGGTTTTACATGTTTTGTTCCATGACATCCCCACAACCAAAATGGTGTGTTCAATTTCCTAAGACAAGGAATCCAGTTCCCATTCCTGTAGATGATAAAAGGCAAAGAAAAGTTAGGTGACCATCAGTGGCCACACAGTTGATAATACAGAACTGATACCTGGACCATTCTCTCTACTGCGCAGAATAACTTAAGGCCTAAATATTGGACTCTCATCATTCTGATCTATATTCAGATGCTCAGGGTGAGGTGACAGCTGGATATGCTACTTAACATCTTTGCCCTCTCTTTTTCCATCAGTCAAATGGGAATATAATCACTGGTTTCATGGCAGTTTTATCAGAATTAAATCAGGAAGAGCACGTCGAGTATTGACATTGCTGCTGCTGCTGCTAAGTCCCTTCAGTCATGTCATACAGACCCCATGGACTGCAGCCCTCCAGGCTCCTCTGTGTATGGGGATTCTCCAGGCAGCAATACTGACGTGGGTTGCCATTTCCTTCTCCGGGGGCTCTTCCAGACCCAGGGATTGAACTCACATCTCTTAAGCCTCCTGCATTGGCAGGTGGGTTCCTTATCACTAGCGCCACCTGGGAATCCCAATGTACACGGTGCCTTAAAAATTGGAAGATGAAAACTGCATGTGAGATTCCTTTGTACGGTGCTATTACACATCATCTTTTCCCCAGTAATTCCAAGTTTAAACCCTTCAGTTTTAGATATCCGAAGATTTCTGACCGTCATTTCCCACACACTCATAGCGTGTCTTCCTCCGATCCCTAGGCAACTTTAGTGGGGGGACAATATGTTAATGACATAAGTAATTAGGTTCTAAAAGATATCATGTGTTTTTTATAGAACTGGGAGGAATGGAGGTGACACGTCAGGAGAAGAACAGCTCTTGACAAATGGGTGCACAGCCATTCCTGTAAACAGGAACTTCCCTGCAGGAAAACCTCCTCCCCTGGGATCTGTAATTTGGCTGTTGCCTTAGAGAGCTGAGGAAAGCAATTACAGGACAAAAAGGCTGATTTCCCCTGCATCTGGTGAGATGAAGCTGGGGATAATGTTTCATTTACACTAAAGGAATTCATGCTTTCTTTCCGAATAGAACCTGAAGGATGAATCCAAACTAATCAGAGGCATAGGCACCTTATCGAGATGAAAACCCCTTAAGATGCAGTTTCCCCACCTTAAAGGTCAAGCCACTTATTAAAGAGTTTTAACGGTTTTATCAGAAATGACTGCCTTTGGTGCTTCACGGAAGCCAAAGGGGAAACAGAGAGCCATTCCTGTGTGTTTCCATTAACCGAAAATATTAGTGACCAACAAAAATAACGTTCTAGGGAAAAAAAAAACAGAAAAATAAGTTTTTCAGGGCACAAGAAAACAAATGTCTTTCTGCCAATATTGTAGTTTTTTTTTTTCTTTTTCAGATTTCCCTAGTTTTTTTATACTCGTGTGTGTGTGTGTGTGTGTGTGTGTGTTTGCACGCTTGCTGTTGTTGTTCAGTTGTTAACGTTGTGACCGACTTTTGAGACCCCATGGACTGCAGCACTCCAGGCTTCCCTGTCCTTTACTATCTCCTGGAATTAGCTCAAACTCATGTCCATTGAGTTGGTATACATTTACTTGAATAGTTTCATCACATGCATAGATTTGTGTATCCACCACCGCAGTTCAGATAAAAACACATCACCTTCATTTTCTAATTTTCAAAATAATCATTTGGTTTATTATCCTCTCAAGATGATTTGTTATTTTCCTTTCGTATCTTTACACGCTCACTGATTTCACCACATTTCACGTGTTTCAGTCCATTGCAGTAACTACCCTCAAAATGTTCCATCTTTGGCCTGTGGAACTCTCTCCCATTTGTCTCTTGAGTCTTTTGGACACCATGCTATTAGTCTCTAATATTAATTACTATCTGATACGACAAGATGTTCCGAGCTCCTCTCACATATCTCATTCTTCAGACCAAGAATCAACCATTTTTCTAAAGAACTTGGCTTCTTTTAGTGGTGAAATGGTGTTTCAAGGCCAGAAATTAGTTGTTACAGGGGCTCATTGCTTCTGGGTTAGTTTGTTTTTTTTTGTTTTTGTTTTTTTTTATTTTTATTTTGTATTGGAGCACAGTTGATCTACAATGTCATGTTAGTTTGGGGTATATGGCAAAGTAGTTCTCTTCGAACCCATGTCTCCTGCATTGACAGGCAGATTCTTCACCACTGAGCCACCAGGGAAGTCCACACAATTCTTTTTTTTTTTTTTTTAATTTCATCTGAATGGGTTGGCCACATAGATCAGGATATTTTCACTTTGAAAATTCCAGACATGGGGCTTTTATGAAAACTCTGCAGATCTGGCAAAACTGGGTGCATATTCCTACCTGGAGCTGAGCAGAGGCCTCTTCTCTGAGGCTTCACCCACTCGTGTCACTTGTGCCCCCCAGGAAGTCACCTGGGCTTGGGGCCCCTGCAACAGACGTCAGGTGTCCTTTCTACAGAGCAGCACAATGGCTAAGACAGGAGCTCAGGGGAAGTCGAAATAAATGCCCAAAGGACCGCAGGAAGGTTCTGTCCTGATGAATTTAGAACCATCACTCTTCAGACAATTAACTTTACCCCGCACGCCGGCGGGGCCGCCACAGACTGTTTTCAATTGAACTTGAGCAATGTCACAATACTTCCCAGAACATTAATGCCATTAAGGCTTTTTCAAGCAGTAGTAAAACCCCATATACCATTTTCTCTCCTTTTCTAATTAACGTCCACAATAGATCTGAACTCAGCCTCACTTCTTAAGAAAGAAACTAAAACACTGCTAGATTTTTAATATCAGCTCTGCTACAATCCAGACATGCCTGCCCTCTCCCCACAAATTTTTATCTATCAACAGAATTTTATGATATTCTTGATTTAGTAGTTAAAGCACTAACAGAGACTTAATTGGGCTTCCCAGGGGGTGGTAGTGGTAAAAAAAGCCACCTGTCAATGCAGAGGACATAACAGACCCAGGTTCCATCCCCGGGATGGGAAGACCCTCTGGAGGAGGGCATGACAACCCTCTCCAGTATTCTTGCCTGGAGAATCCCATGGACAGAGGAGCCTGGTGGGCTACAGTCAATGGGATAGCAAAAAGTCAGACACAACTGAAGTGACTTAGCATACATGCATAGTGACTTAATTAAACATGAAACTCTAAAGGATACCTAAAATCAGAATTACCTAAAAATATTCCAGATTTATTAACTAAGCCAAAACCTAATTGAAAGCTGAAATATAGAGGCTGGGCAAATGCACTGCATTTACGCTGAAACCTTGTTCGCCTGGGACAGAAGCAATGCACTACCTTGGTCCCTCTTTCCCTATGGGCCCCCTCCAAAGCCCTCCCCAAACCACAGCACCCTGGAAGCATGCAGATTTGGGGTGCACCCAAGAATCTGCCTGCAATGCAGGAGACACAGGATATACAGGTTTGATCCTGGGGTCGAGAAGATCTTCTGGAGAAGGAAATGGCGACCCACTTCAGTACTCTTGCCTAGAGAATCCCTTGGACAGAGGAGCCTGGTGGCTACGGTTCATGGCATCACAAAGAGTCAGAAACAACTGAGTGACTAAGCACAGCACATCCTTGCCCTTCTTCATGGCTCTGGATGTTAATACTAAGATGCGTCCTCCAGACTCATGGGCAGATGGCTCAGAAAAGTCTGTGGCACTTTTAATGCAAAGCTGGACTGGGCCTCCTCTGGCTTTGGTGCAGGTGGAGTACATAGGGGTCTCAAACTCTCCTAGGTGTGAAATGTTTAGCTGGAGAATATTTTTATCTTTGGAGGGAGGGGGTCTATGTCTAGTGCCTGTATTGTTGTGAAAAGATTCCTAAACACGGCAGGAAGCTGGCTGCCTGAGAAGTCCTGGGAAAACCCTGGAAATTAACCCACAAGCTTTATGCCCAGAGGTTCTGATTCAGTGTCAGGTATGAGACCCAAGATGCCACACTGCAAAAAATGTCCCTCAGGAATTTCTAAAGATCAGGTGGATTAAGGAAGCAATGTCTTCTACTAGTTTGAGCTGCACTGATCCTTCTCCTTCAAGGAGGCAGCAAGGTCAAAACTACCGGGAAGCCAGAAGGGGCAGCGTCTGAACACAGAGGAACCGAGGGTCTGGTTATGAAGACAGGAAGCCAGAAAGGATATACTTTATAACAAAGCAGAGCTTCAAAGAGAGTCCCCCTCTGTATGACAGCCCTATATCTTGTGTGCATGGGTCTGTCTACTGATAGTCTGGTACCAGTGTGGGGTGGGAGAGGAATGGACCCAGAAATCTTTTCCAGAGTCTGACTTCTCATTAGCTTGTACCATTCATTTTAAGTCACAGACAATCAAAGACAACTGAAGAATAAATACAAGTGTTCCAAAAATTTTCTCTTCAAGCCATTTTCTTAGAAGTCCCGGGACATTTACCAAATACTCTTCATTCTTTGGGCTTCCCTGGTGGTTCAGATGGTAAAGAATCTGCCTGCAACGCAGGAGACCCAGATTCAACCCCAGGGTTGGGAAGATCCCCTGGAGAAGGAAATGGCAACCCACCCCAGTATCCTTGCCTAGAGAATTCCATGGACAGAGGAGCCTGGAGGGCTACAGACCATGGGATCGCAGAGTCTGACACAACTGAGTGACTAACACTTTCACTTTCTCCACTGTGGCGAATGTACTGGTCAAGAGGAAATGCACTGACTATAAACATGGACTTTACAGAGACTCAGAGAGAATGTGAGAGGGAGGAGGCGATTAATAGTCCAAGCTTTATGACACCATTGGACACAAATGTCAGTCTTCTACCTGACATGCTAAACTTAAGCCAACTTTTAAAAAGGCAGATAAAACTTTCAAATTCAAAAATTGCAATTTATCAAAATCAAATAGAATAATGCAACTCTGATTCAGCTGAACTGCTTGCCACCAAAATATAGACTGAATTTTCCAAAATTTTCAGTCTCATTTGCGACAAGAAGTATTCTCATAACTAAGTTCTGATCATGAAAATCAAGTGCAAGTGAAGTATTTTGTGGCTGCTTCCAGAAACTACCTTATAAACCAGCACACATTGGCCCTTTGCCCCTCTTACTGCTTCTCTTCTTCATCACTTAATTCATGTTAGCTAAAATTAGGATGTGATGGCTGGAGCTTGAGCAGTCATCTTGAGCCTTGAGGTGCCACATTAGGATGGTATAGGGAACCAGAAAGAAGAGGGTGCCCATCCACCACCACCACCACCACCAGAGTCTACTTACTTTCATATTCCTTTTACTCAAAGGGGAAAATAAAATTCTATATGCTTATAACATTCTCATTTTGTGTTTTCCACTAAATGGGCTGGATCTCATCCTAACTAATACATAATGTTTTCTACCAATAACATCCATCAAGATGTTAGAAAATGTTTTCTTTTCAAATTTTCTTTTTTTTTTTAATTTAACTTAATTTTATTTTTAAACTTTACATAATTGTATTAGTTTTGCCAAATATCAAAATGAATCCGCCACAGGTATACATGTGTTCCCCATCCTGAACCCTCCTCCCTCCTCCCTCCCCATTCCATCCCTCTGGGTCGTCCCAGTGCACCAGCCCCAAGCATCCAGTGTCGTGCATCGAACCTGGACTGGCAACTCGTTTCATACATGATATTTTACATGTTTCAATGCCATTCTCCCAAATCTCCCCACCCTCTCCCTCTCTCACAGAGTCCATAAGACTGTTCTATACATCAGTGTCTCTTTTGCTGTCTTGTACACAGGGTTATTGTTACCATCTTTCTAAATTCCATATATATGTGTTAGTATACTGTATTGGTGTTTTTCTTTCTGGCTTACTTCACTCTGTATAATAGGCTCCAGTTTCATCCACCTCATTAGAACTGATTCAAATGTATTCTTTTTAATGGCTGAGTAATACTACATTGTGTATATGTACCACAGCTTTCTTATCCATTCATCTGCCCATGGACATCTAGGTTGCTTCCATGTCCTGGCTATTATAAACAGTGCTGCGATGAACATTGGGGTACACGTGTCTCTTTCCCTTCTGGTTTCCTCAGTGTGTATGCCCAGCAGTGGGATTGCTGGATCATAAGGCAGTTCTATTTCCAGTTTTTTAAGGAATCTCCACACTGTTCTCCATAGTGGCTGTACTAGTTTGCATTCCCACCAACAGTGGAAGAGGGTTCCCTTTTCTCCACACCCTCTCCAGCATTTATTACTTGTAGACTTTTGGATCGCAGCCATTCTGACTGGTGTGAAATGGTACCTCATAGTGGTTTTGATTTGCATTTCTCTGATAATGAGTGATGTTGAGCATCTTTTCATGGGTTTGTTAGCCATCTGTATGTCTTCTTTGGAGAAATGTCTATTTAGTTCTTTGGCCCATTTTTTGATTGGGTCATTTATTTTTCTGGAGTTGAGCTGTAGGAGTTGCTTGTATATTCTCGAGATTAGTTGTTTGTCAGTTGCTTCATTTGCTATTATCTTCTCCCATTCTGAAGGCTGTCTTTTCACCTTGCTAATAGTTTCCTTTGATGTGCAGAAGCTTTTAAGGTTAATTAGGTCCCATTTGTTTATTTTTGCTTTTATTTCCAATATTCTGGGAGGTGGGTCATAGAGGATCCTGCTGTGATGTATGTCAGAGAGTGTTTTGCCTATGTTCTCCTCTAGGAGTTTTATAGTTTCTGGTCTTACGTTGAGATCTTTAATCCATTTTGAGTTTATTTTTGTGTATGGTGTTAGAAAGTGACTGAAGCATTTGGTCTTTGTCTCTGCAGATGTAGAAATTATCCAAGAGGGCAACACACAGCAACTCCATTAGCACAACTCATGAATAAATTTTTCATCAGCTCCCAAGTGTTAAGTAAGCTGCAGACACACAGGAACAGAATGTGTTCCTTTCCCCTGCATTCTCCAATACATTTCCTCTTTGACTCAAACTGATAGTATCAGGTTTTAAGATTCATTCTCACCACTATCATCCGCCCCCTCACCCTTAAATCCCCAAGGTACTGATAAGACTTGAGGTTCACAGGATCTGTGTAGAACTGACATGTGAAGATATACAGTAAAAATGAAAAGAAACACTATTCCCAAGAGTCAGAAAACTTGCATTCTTATCCTGGCATTACTGCTGAAGTCAAGATGACCCTGCTGTGATGGTCATGACCTCTTAGTGCCTCACCTTCCCATCTGTGAACTAAAGGGCCTGGATGATGAGAGCCTCACGCTTGCTCTAACACGAGGATGCTATGGTCTAAAATGATACTCCTTAAAGTTTCTTCACCAGGTGGCTTAGTGGTAAAGAATCTGCCTGCCAGTGAAGGAGATGCAAGAGATGCTGGTCCGATCCCTGGATCAGGAAGATCCCCTGGAGAAGGAAATGGCAACCCACTCCAGTATTCTTGTCTGGGAAATCCCATGCACAGAGGAGCCTATCTCCAATGGCTCCAATCCATGGGGTCGCAAAGAGTCAGACCTGACTTAATGACTAAACCTCCACCACCAAAGCTTCTTCAGGGGGTCCAAATAATACCTGTAATACCAAAGTTATTTCAATTCAGAACACTGATATTTGAGAATGACTTACTATTTTAACCACTGTATGCTAAGAATCTGTTTCCTTTGCTACTCTACTAACTTGATATTCATGCTTACTGTTAGAAACAAAATTTGGAGAAAATTACAGCCATAAAGACTTTGAAAAGAATTTACCAGACAATGTTCTGGGACAAATTTCAAAATCTCACATTGATAAACAGAAAGCAAAAGCTTGATGAAGAAGTGTTATTCCCTCTTCGGAGTGTGTAAATCTTGTATGAGAAAAGTTGTTAAATACAATTTAATCCACTCTGGAGTACAGTTTAACGGATATGATGGATGGCAGGTTGTCTTGATATTTCCATTTGCCAAATTATGATGGATGAGTGATGTTCACTGCTGAATTTCCAGGCAGGGCCTGTGTTTGAACTCCCTGTCTATACCAAGAGCTTCCAATCAACAATTGTTCTAAATCTGTCTCCATCAGACCTGTGTGACACTCCACAATTATGATAAAGGGGAAAGCCAGAAACCTCACAGAGTAAGTCCCTGGGTACTGTGTGTGATGGGACAGGCAATCAACCTGTCAGCGAAGTGAAACTGTCTCAACAAATTTGCAGTATTTCGGACTTTTAAGTAAGCTTTCTCAGCAAACTTCCCCCACTCCCCCAGGGAAAAAAGTGCTTCTGGCTCTGTAATTATTTGCCTTCAGGGAAAGAATTTACTGTGAGGAACTGGGACAGAAACTTGATGTTTCATTTCATGTCTGCTATTTCTTGAGTCATACAAAAGCCCCAGATAAATGACTTTTAATCATCCACCTAAATATGAATGAAGAGGATCACAAATCAGCGAAACTGTATATAATCCAAAGATACTCATTTGGACTTACAGTAACAATGTAGTATTTACTTAATCTGTGTGTATTAAGCGCATATGTGTTTCTAATTATGTGTAGTTTCAGGTAATAGTGGTGCTGGAGAAGATTCTTGCGAGTCCCTTGGACTGCAAGGAGATTAAACCAGTCAGTCCTAAAGGAATCAGTCCTGAATATGCATTGGAAGGACTGATGCTGAAGCTGAAGCTCCAAAACTTTGGCCATGTGATGCAAAGTACTGACTCGTTGGAAAAGACCCTGATGCTAGGCAAGATTGAAGGCAGGAGGAGAAGGGGATGACAGAGGATGAGATGGTTGAATGGCATCACTGGTTCTATGGACATGAGCTTGAGCAAGCTCTGGGAGTTGGTGATGGACAGGGAAGCCTGGCATGCTGCAGCCCATAGGGTCACAAAGAGTCAGACACGACTGAGGGACTGAACTGAATTAAGGTGACAGAGCTGGCTCAGTGGTAAAGAATCTGCCTACCAAGCAGGAGACACAGGTACAATTCCTGGGTCAGGAAGATCCTCCGGAGAAGGAAATGGCAACCCACTCCTGTATTCTTTTCTGGGAAATCCCAGGGACAAAGGAGCTTGGCGGGCTACAGTCCTTGGGGTCGCAAAGAGGTGGACATGACTGAGCAACTAAACCAAGGTATAATAGAGACTCTTCTCCGCCACTCTGTGAAAACACAAACTTACAGCTTCAGGACAGAAAGCAGAAACAAACAGAGAAATGACTGACAGTTAAATATTCAAACAGCTAAGAAAATAATGTATGTGCCAAATGTCTAAATAGGTTTTTTAAAATGCTCAACAGAGAAAAAGTGAGCAAGACACGGCTCATTTTCAGCATGAATCATCCAAAGATGACATACTCTAAAAAAGCTGGGAATACAGACTCTTTAAAGTGATGTGTTTCAGTGTAATACTAACAGCCCACGTTCCTGGGCAAGGAAGGGTCCATCCTGGTCCTTAGAGAACAGAGTTACTGTGTAAAGTGCCCTCCATGTCTACACAATCTATAGATAATGGTACAGTGAGCTTTCAGGCACAATAAAGATTCAGGGTCAAAATAAGATTTTCCCATATATATTTGACACTTGAAAGGTATTTCATATAAACATTAAGGCATGTTTAGAGTATGGGCATCCCTGGTGGTTCAGATAGAAAAGAATCTGCCTGCAATGTGGAAGACTTGAGTTCCATCTCTGGCTTGGGAAGATCCCCTGGAGGAGGGCATGTCAACTCATTGCAGTGTTCTTGCCTGGAGAATCCCTGGGACAGATGAGCCCAGAGGGCTCCAGTCCACGGGGTCACAAAGAGTCAGACACGACTGAGCGACTAACACCACCATCACCACGTTTAGAGTATATGTTTTTCATTCATGGAGAGTACCCAAGAGATAGCTTCAACAACACAGAATGTCCAAAGCTTGACTTTAATTCATTATTTCACCATTAAGACAAAAATAAGGCCAGGATTTAAAGTTAGGTTAGCTTTATACGGGTCCATATGATTAGAGGCTTGAAAAATCCTTGAAGTTGCAAGTATTTAAAAAAAAATCGAAGTAGCTATTAAGGATAATAATTTAAGTAAGGAACTCAAATGTGTGCTTTGGGATGATAAGGGGTAAACACTTAAGAGTGGTTTTAGAACACACAGTATGGAAAATAAAACGAAGAGTCCCTAGACCATTTTTAATTGCTTTTCTTCAATGAATACTACACCTTTTTTCTAACATGAACTCTGTCTTGACTACTTTCTTTCCATTGCTTTTCATTGCTTGCTTTTCTTTTCGACTTACTAGCAAATAGAGGCTGTTGTTTTTTGTTTTTTGTTTATGTACAATGGAAGTTCTGCTGTAGCAGAAAATTAAAGAATAAGGGGAAAATCGGGAAAGAAATAATATTGCACCCAGGGATCAGCCTCAAGCATGAGTCCATAATCTACCCTATGATGACCGTCCACTTTACTGCCAAAAGGGACCCGTGTGCCCTGGATTAGGGACACAGACATCCTTGCACAGTCCTCTGGGAAAACAAGCTAAGCTTATATAAGGGAGTATTTCTCCATTTCTCTGATGTACAACAAACAGAAAGGCATTTCATTCAGGAAAACCACACTCAGAAAGTTGGAGAGAACTTCATTTTCAAAATGCTTAATAGCTAGTTTCTTGATGAATCTTCAGTTTGTTAACTTACGAATAAACATAGGAATTGAGGTGGGAGTCACCAAGACTCCAGGATACAAATAAATCCTTCCTGCTTCTATCAACATTTAAAATAAGAGAAAAATCAAATTGAAGTGTCAGTGCCTTAGTCATGGTCGCCTCGTTTCGACCCTATGGACTGGAGCCCTCCAAGCTCCTCAGTCCGTGGGATGGCAAGAATACTGGAGTGGGTTGCCAGCCCTCCTCCAGGGGATCTTCCTGACCCAAGGAAAGAACGCAGGTCTCTGAACTGCAGGCAGATTCTTTACTGTCTGAGCCACCAGGGAAGCCCATAAAACAAGAGAAATGCTGCTATTTTGGATATTGGATAGTCATGAAAAAACAGAGTAATGAATTTGAAATATTTTAAAATAGCAAAATATCTGAATGTTAAAAGAGCTCATGTTATGGTACAACAGAATAGAAACTGGAATAACTTGGGGAAGCTTTAAGAAAAGGTCTGAGGTTGGAGCTGAGAAGATCTTGGTTTGAATCTCAGATTTGTTATTCATACTTAATGACCCTGTGACCTTAACCAAATACAAAGGCATCAGAATTCTAATTGTGGATTCTGATGCCTTTGGTTTTAGTGCCTATAACATAGAAATGATTGTAATACCCATAGCGCTATTTTGGGGATTACATTTGAAAAAATAACATCTGTAAAATATACAACACACAGCAGATGACCCTAAGTAATAGACATTTTTTCAACCACTTAACATAATTCTTTGGGGTCAAAATTTTCACATTTGGATTTGCTGAAAAATTGCAAATTTTTAACACAGCACACAGAAAAACCTATTTATCCATTTTCAAGTTATTCTAGAAGCAAAAACCAAATACATACTCACTTTCCCACATCCAAACTGGGAAGAAATAGTAACTTGGCTGTTTATTTGGACTTCTATGTCTGTAAAACAGCTTTACAACATAAATTCAGATTGACACGCTATTGGCTTGCCACAAAAAAATGTCAGCTGACTCTGCTGTCTCTAAAAAGACTTTACTAAATACATCTGTGAGACTTAACAACAAAAACAAAGTGAGAATACACAACTACGCAAAAATTTATCCGAACATACACTTAAGTTCATCAAGGATTAATACAAAGAATGGCGCATTTTCCTTACAAGCCAAAATAATTCAGTGAAGAATAAAAGCAATCTTTTGAGGTTAAAAAGTATCTGATGAAAAGGTACAACGAAAATATCATCTCAGAAAGCACAAAAACACAAAAAGAACTGGTCTTTCTCATAAGTATCTTTGGCATAGAACAGAATTAGAGGTTGGGCTTCCCAGATGGCACAGGGTAAAGAATCTGCCTGCCAACGCAGGAGATGCAAGAGACGCGTGTTCCAGCCCTGGGTCGAGAAGAGTCCCTGGAGGAAGAAATGGCTACCCGCTCCAGTGTTCTTGCCTGGGAAATCCCATGGACAAAGGAGCCTGGTGGGCTACAGTCCATGGGGCTGCTTGAACATGATGAGTGACTGAACTGTAACAACAACAAGCATTGGCAAAGATGTGGGGAAACTGGAACCCTCGTACACTGCAAGTGAAAAAGAAAACGTTACAGCTTCTTTGGAAAAGGTTGGTCCTTTTTCTAAAACATAAACCTAGCGTCATATGTGACCCAGGAATTCTACTTCTAGGTAAAACACTAAGAGAAATGAAAAGATACATTCATACAAAATTGTATACACAAATGTCCATAAATAGCCAGATAGTGAGAATAACCCAGATGCTTGTTAACTGATGAATAGATGTCTAAGATATTGAGATGTGGTATATACACACAATACATTATCAAGCTAGGAAACAGAATAAAGTACCGATAAGTACTATAATATGGATGAAACTGGAAAACAGTATTCTAAGTGAAAGAAGCCAAGCACAATAGACTAGGTATTATATAATTCCATTTATAAGGAATATCCATAATAAGCAAACCCATAGAAACATAAAGTATATTCGTTAGTACTTTGCACATTAGTACAACAGTTGCCTAGGGCTGGACTGGGGAGCAGAAATGGGGATTCATTGCTAAAAATGGGTACAGAACTTGTAAGGGTGATGAAAAATGCTTTAAAAGTAGATTGTGGTGATGGTTGTACAACTCCTTGGATGTACAAAAACCACCAAACTGTACATTCTACATCAGTGATTTGTATGGTGTGTGGAGTATGTATCAATAAAACTGTGTCTTATTAAGGACAAAAAATGGCACTTTATAATTTCAGAAGAGAGACTTAAGCATTAATGCCTAAAAGATGAGAAAGTTAAATCTGGAACAGAGTTAGAGGACAGTCCATCATTCAGATATGGCCATTGACCAGAATGAGCTATCTCACCACCGAAGACCACAAGTTCAGGGAGAAGCTGAGTCAATAAGCTCATGACCAGCTTCCATACATAGATGGAAAGCCTCTAGTTGACAGAAGTCATTTGGGTCTGTTGAAATCTAGGGTCAAATGCAGCCCTAAAATACTACCAACCTGGGTAACTGACAAGTATATGAAAAATAAGAACATTTTAATTCTCAGGAACACAACTATTAGTTAAAAATGAGCCAGGGTCCCATCACCCTACAATTTTTAAAATTTATTTTAAATATATATATATACCAGGAGCAGTCCACCTTGAATGTGGTTGTTCAGTCGCTAAGGGATGGCTGAGTCTTCGGGACCCCATGGACTGCAACACATCAGCCTCCTCTATCCTCCATTACCTCCCGGAGTTTGCTCAAATTCATGTCCATAGAGTTGATGATACTATCTAACCATTTCATCCTCTTCCACCCGCTTCTCCTTCTGCCCTCAATCTTTCCCAGCATCAGGGTCTTTTCCAATGAGTCAGCTCTTCACGTCGGGTGACCAAAGTATCGGAGCTTCAGTTTCAGCATCAGTCCTTCCAATGAATATTCAGGACTGATTTCCTTTAGGATTGACTGGTTTGATCTCTTTGCTGTTGAAGGGACTCTCGAGAGTCTTCTCTAACAGCACAGTTTGAAAGCATCAATTCTGTGGCACTCAACCTTCTTAATGGTCAATCCAACTCTCACATCCATACATGACTAATGGAAAAAACATAGCTTTAACTATATGGGCCTTTGTCAGCAAAGTGATGTGTCTGCTTTTTAATATGCTGTCTAGGTTTGTCATAGTTTTTCATCCAAGAAGCAAGTGCCTTCTAATTTCATGGTTGCAGTCACTGTCCACAGTGATTCCGGAGCCTGAGAAAATAAAATCTGTCATGGAGTACTATTCAGTCTTCAAAAAGCTAATGCACATTATAGCAAAGATAAACTTTGAGGACATTGTGCTAAGCAAAATAAACTAATCAGAAAAAGACAACTAGTGTATGATTCTACTTAGATGAGGCAGTTAGAGTAGCCAAATTCAAAAGAGACTGAAAGTACAATTGTGGTTGCCAGGGGCTGGAGGGGAGGGAAGAGGGAGATAAGTAGTTATTACTTAACGTATATAGAGTTTCAGTTTCACAAGATGAAGAGTTCTGGCAACTGGTCACAGCAGTGTGAATGCATTTAACACTGCTGAACTATACACCAAACAAATGTTTAAGATGGTAAATTTTATGTTATGTGTATCTTACCACTATTAAAAACAATGTAAATAAAGTCTAAAACGTTTAAGTCTATCTTTTCCCAGATTGGAGAATCCACTTTCAGAACCCTGAATTATCATGTGTTCTAGGATCTATTTTTATTTCCCCCCAGCAGCCAACAGGTGTGTTAGCACCTCTCTATTTCACTGTGGAGGCTTAATATCAGAAAAAAGAAACCCCCCATGACTCTTTCCCCCTTTCAGGTTTTCCTAGATACTCTTGTATGTTTAGTTTCTATGTGAATATGATGATCAAACTGTTCAGCTCAAAATAAAAATGAGTCACTTCTTCTGGTTGCATTCAATTTATTAACTTGAACATAAATGACACCTTTATGAGTAGTTATCCTATCCAAGTGGAGAAGGAAATGGCAACCCACTCCAGTATTCTTACCAGAGAAATCCCATGGGCAGAGGAGCCTGGTGGGCCATGGGGTCCCAAAAGTCAGACACGACTGAGCAGCCAAACAGCAGTAACAATCCTTCCAAGTACAGATTATAACTATCCATTTATTCAAATCTACTTCCTGCCCTTCCAGGAAAGGTTTGTAACGTCCTTTATATTGATTTTATACATATGCTTAATATTACTCCCAGATATTTTATTTGCTTGTTCTTATTGTTGCTGTCATCTTGGAGAAGGAAATGGCAACCCACTCCAGTATTCCTGCCTGGAGAATCCCAGGGACAGAGGAGCCTGGTGGGCTGCTTTTCATGGGGTCACAAAGAGTCAGACAAGACTGAATGACCAAGCACATTGTTGCTGTCATAAATAAAATGTTCTCTGTGTTATCTTCTGATGAGCAAGTGTCTGATTTTTTTAAGTAAATTATATATCCTGGTACTTTAATAAATTTTTTTACTGTTTGTGTTAGTCTTCTCATTGATTCTTTGGGATTTTCCAGGTATCACCTGCAAGGAGCTAGCCTTCACTTCCTCACGTACAGATCTTCTGCCTTTAATTATCTTTCCTTGTCCTAATCTCATTGGCTAATACCACCAATAAAAAGGTAAACAGGTGAAGATGGCATCACCCTTGCCTTCTTTGGAGGCTAGTGGCATACTTCTTTACACTTTAACATGAGGTAAGATGTAGACCTTATTTCTTCACTCTAAATAGTTTGCTGCTACTTCTGCTAAGTCACTTCAGTCGTGTCTGACTCTGTGCGACCCCATGGACTGCAGCCTACCAGGCTTCTCCGTCAATGGGATTCTCCAGGCAAGAACACTGGAGGGGGTTACCATTTCCTTCTCCAATGCATGAAAGTGGAAAGTGAAAGTGAAGTCTCTCAGTCGTGTCTGACTCTTAGCGACCCCATGGACTGCAGCCCACCAGACTCCTCCATCCATGGCATTTCCTGGGCAACAGTACTGGAGTGGGGTGCCATTGCCTTCAGATCAGATCAGATCAGTCGCTCAGCCATGTTCAACTCTTTGCAACCCCATGAATCGCAGCACGCCAGGCCTCCCTGTCCATCACCAACTCCCGGAGTTCACCCAGACTCATGTCCATTGAGTCAGTGATGCCATCCAGCCATCTCATCCTCTGTCGTCCCCTTCTCCTCTTGCCCCCAATCCCTCCCAGCATCAGAGTCTTTTCCAATGAGTCAACTCTTCGCATGAGGTGGCCAAAGTACTGGAGTTTCAGCTTTAGCATCATTCCTTCCAAAGAAATCCCAGGGTTGATCTCCTTCAGAATGGACTGGTTGGATCTCCTTGCAGTCCAAGGGACTCTCAAGAGTCTTCTCCAACACCACAGTTCAAAAGCATCAATTCTTTGGCGCTCAGCCTTCTTCACAGTCCACTCTTACATCCATACATGACCACAGGAAAAACCATAGCCTTGACTAGACGAACCTTTGTTGGCAAAGTAATGTCTTTGCTTTTGAATATGCTATCTAGGTTGGTCATAACTTTCCTTCCAAGGAGTAAGCGTCTTTTAATTTCACGGCTGCAGTCACCATCTGCAGTGATTTTGGAGCCCAGAAAAATAAAGTCTGACACTGTTTCCACTGTTTCCCCATCTATTTCCCATGAAGTGATGGGACTGGATGCCATGATCTTCGTTTTCTGAATGTTGAGCTTTAAACCAACTTTTTTACTCTCCACTTTCACCTTCATCAAGAGGCTTTTTAGTTCCTCTTCACTTCCTGCCATAAGGGTGGTGTCATCTGCATATCTGAGGTGATTGATATTTCTCCCGGCAATCTTGATTCCAGCTTGTGTTTCTTCCAGTCCAGCGTTTCTCATGATGCACTCTGCATATAAGTTAAATAAACATGGTGACAATATACAGCCTTGACGAACTCCTTTTCCTATTTGGAACCAGTCTGTTGTTCCATGTCCAGTTCTAACTATTGCTTCCTGACCTGCATACAAATTTCTCAAGAGGCAGATCAGGTGGTCTGGTATTCCCATTTCTTTCAGAATTTTCCACAGTTTATTGTGATCCACACAGTCAAAGGCTTTGGCATAGTCATAGCTCATGTTAAATAACTGATCACCAGTGCGTATTTTATTGAGTTTTTTCTTAAAGTTAGGAATTGGTGCTGAATTTTATTAAAAGCCTCCATGAAGGCAGAGAACTTGGTTGCATTTTCAACACTCTATCTATAGTATGTTCAATATTAAACACATAAAGTTTAATATTATTTTTGATAAATGTATGAATAGTGTTTCTAAGTTCCTAATTCTTCTATATAGCATACTGATTGTTATATTGTTTCCCAGTGTATATGATACACAATGGGCACATTATAACTGTCAGAATATCCATACTTGCTCACCTAATAAGTAGACCTGAGAAATAAAGAAAAACTAGCAGTAGGAGGCTACAAGTATCACCTGTACAGTTTAAGCTCTAAAGTGTTTGATAAAAATTCCATCTCTACGAAGGAACTTGTTTTCCTTTCTCTCTCTGGAGGTCAAGAACAGCAGTAGTGAGCTAATCTAAGCTTATTTTAAATAAACTGTACCAGTTTCAACATTCATTATGCCCTCATTGTAAAAGTGTTCAGGTGAAACGCTCTGGGCATCTGACCGCAGGTTGAATGCTTTAATTCAGTGAGAGGAGGGGACACCACAGCCAATAATAGAAAAGCCTTTTTAACAAAGGATGTTATTCTCTTAGAGTGGTAATCTATCGTAAATTACACAGAAAGGACTTGATTATAGTTTTCAGTCTTCTAGAAAAGGATAATTTAATACGAAGTTAAAAGCTGATTCATTTTTGCAAGGGTTTTACTAGCTGTCAATTACACCCTTTATGAACCATCCACTGAGCTGATATATAGTTAAACACAGGCTAGGAGCATTATTTGATTACAATTAAGGTTCTCAATATGATACTGTGAAAGTCTGATATACTACCAAAATATATATATTCTTGACTCCTTGTTTAATTTATATTTCTATAGTCCAGATAATCACTATTTAAAAATCTTACTCTATGCTTTCTGAAAGCCAACTCAAAAGCTGAATAAAGAAGATGAACAATATTCTAGTGCTAAGGTAATTCTTGCTGGAAAATAGATAGGGTATCAATTTTGGGGATCACTGTGTCCAAACACACAAATATTAATAGAATATTGCAGTAGCAAGGACTTTGAAGATCACCTACCAATGAATTCCACCCTCTCACATAATAGGAAAAAAACTGAACTCAAAGAAGATAAGCAATTTTCCAAGTCATATGTCTAGTGTTTAGTAGAGCCAGACTAGTTTTGGGTTTCCCAGTCAAGAATGAACGCCACTTTTTCTGTTTCTCTCTCTAAATCACAGTTAACACAAAGAATTTGAGACATATCCTGAAAAGAATGACACAGTATATTTTTAGGTAGCTGGCACTGGATGTCAATTTACATTTTCCTTAAAGACCCAGAAGTAAAGTTCCTGTGAGTTGTTTTAAATAACAGTTTGCAGGAGACACAAAATATTTATCTTTCCTTCATAATTTTAAGTTGCAGAATACAAAATCAAAGGGATAGGGCCTCAAGTACTTAACAGTGCTTTGTATCTGCCTACAAGGAGATTTACAAATGCTCACTCAGACACAAGGTGGATTTTTAAAACAGATTCCACAATAATCTCCAAAAGAAATTCAGGCATCTGGAGTCACCAATTACCAATGATTTACAAATTACTGCCTTAAAAGTCAAATTTTATATTGACTACTCCATTTCTTCTCTACTCCCAAACCTTAAAACATTTTACATGGCTAGCCTCAAAAAAAAATTATTTCTTTGGGAAGTCTGAAGGCAAAGGTGGCTAATAATTTATAGTTCCTTCCCATATTTTTCCTGTTTTAGATCATAACTCACTCCTAACACTCTCAAAATTCTCAGTATGTGTAGTATCTATTTTCAGGATAATGTTTTTTACACAGGTAGAAGCAATCTTGCTTATTTATTGGCAAGAACAAGGGTGTAGTTTGCATGTTGTTCCATTCGGACAGTCTGTCTCTCCACATTAGAATCTTGGCTTCCAACCCTTTTAAAGTTACCTTCTATCTACAACAGGCACCTCTCTTGAATTATTTTAAAATGTGAGTGAGGGGAAAAAAAATCTAGCCCTCACTAAAAAAAACTAAAACCCCTCAATTAATGCCTCTGTTTTTGACATCTCTCACACCCTCATGCCTATAATCACTATATGATCACCATATGTCACTTTTCCATAATCTGGACCCAAATCAATGTCCTTTGGTGTGGAGAAAGAAAAAAGCACATAAGAGGAATTATAGGAGTAGAGAATTATAAAGAGAAATGAGATTCATGCATTCTATATATGGAATAATCAATATAGTACTCTTCTATCCTTTTGAGTTTTTAAAGAACCTTATTTACAAAGTTAAAATTATTTACTGGAATTAAAAATGCAGAAGTAAATCCAACTTAATCTTTACAATCAATGAAAAAACTAGAGACAGTTGATGGCACTCTGCCAATCACCAGTACTGTGAAATTGCCGCATATGATCAACTACATTTTCGTTGCTGTTGTTGTTCTGTCACTCAGTCACTTCTGACTCTGCGATCCATTGGACAGCAGCACGCCAGACTTCCCTATCCATCACGGTCTCCTGGAGCTTGCTCAAACTCACGTCCATTGAGTCAGTGATGCCATCCAACCATCTTGTCCTCTGCCGTCCCCTTCTCCTCCTGCCTTCAATCTTGCCCAGCATCGGGGTCTTTTCCAATGAGTCTTCTCTTTGCATCAGGTGGCCAAAATATTGGAGCTTTAGCCTCAGAATAAGTCCCTCTAATGCATAATCAGTATTGGTTTCCTTTAGAATTGACTGGTTTGATCTCCTTTCAGTCCAAGGGACTCTCAAAAGTCTTCTCCAACATCACAGTTCAAAAGCATCAGTTCTTTGGCACTCAGTCTTGTTTATGGTCCAACTCTCACATCCATACATGACTACTGGAAAAACCATAGCTTTGACTAGATAGACCTTTGTCGGCAAAGTAATGTCTCTCCTTTTTAATATGCTATCTAGGTTTGTCATAGCTTTTCTTCCAAGGAGCAAGCATCTTTTAATTTCATGGCTACAGTCACCATCTGCAGTAATTTTGGAGCCCAAGAGAATAAAGTCTGTCACTGTTACCACTGTTTCCCCATCTATTTGCCAGGAAGTGATAGGACTGGATGCCAGATCTTAGTTTTCTGAATGCTGAATTTTAAGCCAACTTTTTCACTCTCCTCTTTCATCTTCATCAAGAAGCCCTTTAGTTCCTCTTCACTTTCTGCCATAAGGGTGGTGTCATCTGCACATCTGAGATTATTGATATTTCTCCTGGCAATCTTAATTCCAGTTTGTGCTTCATCCAGCTCAGCAATTCGCATGATGTGCTCTGCATATATAAATAAGCAGGGTGACAATATACAGCCTTGATGTACTCCTTTCCCAATTTGGAACCAGTCCATTGTTTCATGCCGGGTTCTAACTGTTGCTTTTTGACCTACATACAGGTCAATACTACATAATACTCACAATGGTGTCTTGGGTATTTCCTCCAACATGATGTTTTCTTATAAAATATTATAATCTAACCTTGGAAATATAACAAAATAGAGACAATGAATAATATTTTGAAACCACACAGTACTAACAGCCCAAGTACAACCACTTTGAGGCGCATAAATTGGCTTCTCTGGTGGCACAGATGGTAAAGAATCGCCTGCAGTGTAGGAGACCTGGGTTCAATCCCTGGGTCTGAAAGATCCCCGGGAGAAAGCAATGGCTACCCACTCCAACAAACTTGCCTGGAGAATCCCATCAGCTATAGTCCATGAGGTCGCAAAGAGCTGGACACGACTGAGTAACTAAGCAACAACAATAGAAATAAATACAGATATAGATATCTATGGACTTCTCAGGTGGTTCAGTGGTAAAGAATCTGTCTGCCGATGCAGGAGATGCAAGTGATGTGGGTTTGATCCCTGGGTCAGGCAGATCCCCTGGAGGAGGAAATGGCAACCCGCTCCAGTACTCTCTCCTGGGAAATGCCATGGTCAGTGGAGCCTGGTGGACTACAGTCCATGGGTCACAAAAGAGTTGGACGCAACTGAGCACACAGGACTTTAAGGAAGGGTGCCTTTTAATTCTGGGAAGACCAAGTAACCAGGTACTTGTGGCCTATCTAGAAACCCTCCAGATGGGTTATGCTCATGATCTTGAAAATCTCTAGTAAACTGCTCCATCGAGCTAAAGCAAAATCTGCTCTGGAAAGGTATCGTGTTGGTCATGATGCTCTGCTGGATGTTAGCCATTTCCTTTCATATGAACACACCCCGGCATTCAACAGAGATTAAATAGCACATATGGATAATGCTGTTTGGTATATGCTAACAATCTTGGCAGGTTTCCTTTTAATAAACTACTCCAGATGTTAGCCTCAGTAATTATGCCTGCCACCATTCAGCCTTAAGAATGAAATACTGCTGCTACAATTCCTTGTGTGTCTATGGATCATCCATAAACATAAAGCCTGCACCATTAGGACAGCCCCGTGAACGGGCTCTGCATAGAAACAGGCATAAAGAAGACCCAGCAACAGGCTGACCAGCGTGAACTGGTAACTATGAAAACACAGATGCTCTTAGAAGTTTTCAAATCATTTTTACACGCTACATTTGCACCTTCTGTAGCTAATGAAACATTTACACATTCCAATGCCTTACTATTTCAAAATATGCCAGAAAGTGACAAATCTGATGCAAACAATTATCTGTAGCACAGATACAACAGACTATCATGCGTAAAAAGAAATCTAGTCTGGAAATCTGATTCTATACATGAAAATTAAAATTGAGATGTTGTGCGCTAAACTTTTGAGTGTTGTTAGAATTGGGGAAACATGGTTGTTTTCATTTTCTGAAGGCCTACTTTGCAAAAGGACTCTTCATGATCCTGTTAAGAAACAAAACAAGTCAAAATATATCTATAACTAAGTGTCAGAACAATAAGTTATAATGACTTGATTTAAAGGAGAATCCTGGAAAAGGCATAGCTGATGTTACAAGTGATGCAATTTTCTTGACTTTAAAATGAATCTCCTTGGTGAGGAATAATCAACCCAGTCTTTTGGGATATTTAAATGATTGTGCTAAAAAGGCAGCATAACCAGTGAAATGATTAAACTGATATCAAATGATTGCTGACAGTAGACTATTGAAAGTATTAATAATGCTGTCAGCGTCATCGGAGCCCTGAGAAAGGAACTTCTATAAGAACTATTTTACATTAAGGAGTTAAAGCAACACTTTCACCTATTTATCTTCAAACCATCATGACAGCAAAGTCAATACTCCTGTCAAAACCCAGGTACTTCAGTGAAGGTACACAGTGAAGCTGCCCTTTGATGGGAGGTGACCACTAGGTGTGGACCACAGACCTGAGCCACCTTATTGGCAGTGTGGTGCCGAACACCACAACTCCTCTTAACTTTCCAAAAGCCGACGTTCTGAGACGCTAACTCTAAATGAAAGCCCTATGAAGTAGGTAAACTCTAAAGAAGAAATACCAAGGAAATCAAAAAATAAACGATACGTCAATATACCAGGGCATTCTTAAAGCTTAAAATTACATGACGATGCATAGAAAGATCAGGTAAGTTGTCATAAACTTACAGGACAGCTGCTGCTGCTGCTGCTAAGTCGCTTCAGTCGCGTCCGACTCTGTGCAACCCCATAGACGGCAGCCCATCAGGCTCCCCCATCCCTGGGATTCTCCAGGCAAGAACACTGGAGTGGGTTGCCATTTCCTTCTCCAATGTATGAAAGTGAAAAGTGAAAGTGAAGTCGCTCAGTCTTGTCCAACTCTTAGCGACCCCACGGACTGCAGCCTACCAGGCTCCTCCGTCCATGGGATTTTCCAGGCAAGAGTACCGGACAGCTAAATGCACTCAAAACTTTCAGAAATGACTGCACAGCAGTGTACACACCCCAACAGCCCCGGCACATCCCATACGAGTGTAAGCATCACCGACTGACACGCGATACAGCGGCACAAATGATTGGGGTCAGCCCACCTCTATCCACTGAGGGAGCCCTTACCTCATGCTTCACTGGGCTCCTGGAAACACAACCCACAACAGAAAAGGGGAAAGCATTAGTAAAACCAGCCTGACATTTAAAAATCACTTTTCTTCTTTTTCAAATTGGAGTCTAGTTGATTTACAATGTTCTGTTAGTTTCAGGTGTACAGCACAGTGATTCAGTTACACACACACACATTTTCTTTTTCAGATTCTTTTCCATTATAGATTATTACAAGATACGGAGTAGAGTTCCGTGCGCCACACAGTAGGTCCCTGTTGGTTGTCTATTTTATACATTGTCATGTGTACATGTCAATTCCAAACTCCTAATTTGCCCCTCCCCCCTTTCCCCTTAGATAAGTTTGGTATCTGTGTCTGTGAATCTATTTCTGCTTCGTGAATAAGTTCACCTGCATCATTTTTTCTTAGATTCCACATATAAGTGATATCATATGATATTTATCTTTTTCTGTCTGACTTATTTCACTCAATAGAATAATCTCTAGGTACACCCATGTTACTGCAAAAGGCATTATTTCATTTTATTTATATATATATATATGTCACATCATCTTTATCCACTCATCTGTTAAAGGACACCTAGGCTGCTTCCATGACTTGGCTATTTAAAAACATTGCTGCTGGGAACATAGGGGTGCGTGTATCTTTTTGAATAACTCACAGGGTGTGGGACCTGTTTTGGTTTCTGTGTCTTGCTAGGAACTCTTAATGACAGGATGGACTCTGGCTGTCTAATTAACTAGGGAACAGTATCCTCTGGACTCAGTTGACCTGGGTTCAAGCCCTGACTCTGCCTCTTGTGAGTGCTTCCCTCCTGCTGGTCAAGCTGCTCAAACTCTCAAAGCCTCTGTTTCCTCATCTGCAAAATGGGGATAATGCAACCCTCCAGCACAGGACTACTGCCTGGATTAAAACACTTAGGAAAAACCCAGCACAAAGGCTGTTCTCAGGAAGGCTTCAGGACAGCTTCACTTTTGTCTCCTTTTTTTAAAGTTCTTTCTTCAACCTCAATTTTTAAAATACTGTTTTAAACATATTTATTCTGGCCATTGGAAACTTACCACATTCTATAAAAGAGCTGCAACCTTCCATGAACATGTTCTCAGGTACTGTTGTGTTCCCTCTGGATTTAACACTGCTGTAGAAAGCAGTTTCCTAGGCTTTCTCTATGATTCGCTGTCCCCACCTGATCAAATTCAAAGTGTTATCCAAAGCGCATTCTTCATGAGGAAGAGTATTGTCACACAGCATCATGTGCATTTTCTGGTGACATCTTGCAAGATGGAAAATGACTCCAGCAACACGAGACATATGGGATTTATTAAGACAACAATGCATAAACTTCCTGTGATCTGGGGCTGATGAGTCTTCAGATTTAAGGGAAGCTGACAACACAAAGGAAAGGCAATATGGCAAGAGGAGGAGTCCTACAAGCCTGGGGAAGACTCCACCCCCAGAACGCAAGTTGCCACGCCTCCAGGACCTCAGGCCCCAGTCTCCATCATTAGACGGCACAGTGGAAACCAGCTGTGCCCGAGCCAACTCAACCCCGAGGCTTTCTAAGATCTGGCGTGACCACCACGTCTCTCTTTAGAACACACTACAGTTCCAACTACGCCTCTCGTTCCCCCACACCCCCTGCACTGGAAAGCGAAGTCTTAACCACCAGGCCTCCAGGGAAGTCCCTACACTGCTCATTTTTGAAAATTTCAATCCCTCTCTTCCTTTCCCTCTCCCTACTCATATGAGTCCCCTTCCTCTTTGAGCCTGATTCCTCCTTCCTGCCCCCAACCTGAGTCCACCTGGTTTTTCAAAGTCCAGTGCTAATGCCACATCCTCTACAATACCTTCCTAGACTTTTGCTGTGATTATTCTTTTTATTATCTATTATTATTTTTTGGACACGTAGTGCTGCATGTAGGATTTTAGTTCCCAGATGAGGGATCAAACCCCCACCCCCTGTAGTGGAAGCACAGAGTCCTAACCACTGGACAACCAGGAACATCCCTAATTACTCTATTTATAACCTTTGTTGTTGTTCAGTGGCTCAGTCACGTCCAACTCTGCAACTCAGGCTTCCCTGTCCATCACCATCTCCTAGAGTTTGCTCAGATCCATATCCATTGAGTCAGTGATGCCATCCAACCATCGCATCCTCAGTCACCCCATTCTCCTCCTGCCCTAAATCTCTTCTAGCATCAGGGTCTTTTCCAATGAGTCGGCTCTTTGCCATCAGGTGGCTAAAGCATTGGAGCTTCACCTTCAGCATCAGTCCTTCCAATGAATATTCAGGGTTGATTTCCTTCAGGATTGACTGTTTGACTGTTTTAATCTCCTTGATGTCCAAGAGACTCTCAAGAGTCTTCTCCAGCACCACAGTTCAAAAGCATCAATTCTTTGGTGCTACGCCTTCTTTATGGTCCAATTCTCACATCCATAAAACCTACTAAATATTATACTTTCATTCACTAAAAGGAAAATTCACAGTGAATCCTAGGTTCCAGGAATAGGCCTGAGTCCTTCCTAAAACACACCATCCAGCTCATACGTAATTCTCAGCCAGTAAACAAAACCAACCAATGAAAGCAGGAATAATGCAATGTGATGAATGTAGTAATATAAATAACATACAGGGCAGAGCAATGGAAGACGCACAGTGTTTACACACGCACTCTGGGAGCTGGCCTCAGAACTGAAGCCCAGTTGAAAAGATGATTTTCCTTCAAAACCTGTTCTCAACAACTAACACATGGCCTTACAGAAATGCAGCTTCTGCTCCATGCTGGGGGCCACCAGTGACCAGAAGCCCGTTTTGAATCTACATCTCCTTACACGTGCTTTTCCAGATAGAAAGAGCAGACGGCTGTCTGGCTGCCTGTTGCTTTTGGTCATCTATCATAACTCAGACTTTACTTTGACTGACATGACATTTCACAGCTGTAAATAAAAGATCCTGATTGCACCCATGGGGCAAACAGTTCAACAAACAGCGTGTCAATTCATCTGGTAAAATCTAAGATTCCCGAATGTAGAAAAATAATAGAGCTGACAATTAATTGGGCTCTTTGTGGTACAATGATAAAGGGTAACAGTTGATCACCATCAAGGTCAATAAACCCTTCTTAGGAAGGCATATTATTCATGTAAAAACACTGAGAATAAACCACCCATATGAACTAAGAAAATGATTGCTTTTAACAAAAAGGTACTTGCTACTAATTACAACTTTAATAAGTACAATATAAATGTATATGCATGCATGCTTAGTCGTGTCCGACTCTTTGCGACCCCATGGACTGTAGCCTGCCAGGCTCCTCTGTCCATGGAATTTTCCAGGCAAGAACACTGGAGTGGGTTGCCATTCTGTTCTCAAGGGGATCTTCCCGACCCAGAGATCGAACTTGGATCTCCTGCATTGCAGGCAGATTCTTTACCATCTGAGCCACCAGGGAAGCCTGGGATATCCAGATTAATCTTTCTCAGATCATGTTACCATCTTGCTCAAGAATCCAGTGTCCCCCCCCACCTACTGCCTTTAAAGTCTAAACTCCTTACTGTATAAACAGTTATACCATATAATATAACAACTATTATAGTCTACTAAATATTACTAATATTGAAGTCTGCTAAGTACATAATATATGATATTTCCCTTCGCTTTCTTCTGAATCGTGCCTCTAAGTGACCTTTCTAATTACGTGTCCAGTCTCCCCTGGGCATTCCATCTCCAAGCATGCTTGACAATTTCATCTTCCCTGTGTGCTCTTCTCGCCCTGCCCTCTTGCCCCTGCACTTGGTTATGACAGAGCACAGCCCCTGGCATCTGGTCCCTTCCCCAAAGGCTCACCATCACCGTGGTGCAACTCAGCTCAGGTCTACCATTGCCTTCTTCAGGAGCCCTTCCCCAGACTTCTTGACACCCAAAGCCATGTAAACACAATTCCTATATGTCCAGCAGGGTGCTGCACAAAATACATCCTCACTAGGCGTGTTCAGTGACTAACCATATCTTTAACTCTTCTGGAATTTACTATTTCAAATTATAAAAGCTTCATACTTAATCTGTCTCACAGACTAGGTTGTAAGTTACATCAGTCCAATTCATTTTCTGTACCTCACTGTACCTAATAAAATGGTCTGTGTATTATAAACACTGAGGAAATACCTATTTACTGTTCCATGTGGAATAGACGAGAAACTGATTTCCAGCTTTATACCCTAAAATCATGACATTTTAGACTAAGCCTCTTGCATTGTTAAGCTAATGCTTATTAAGTTTACATCAAAGTATAACCCAGAAAGGGCTTCCCTGGTGACTCAAACAGTAAAGAATCTGCCAGCAATGCAGGAGATCCTGAGTTCGATCCCTGGGTAAGAAAGATTCCTTGGAGGAGGGCATGGCTACCCACTCCAGTATTCTTGCCTGGAGAATCCCACAGACAGAGGAACCTGGTGGCTACAGTCCATGGCATTGCAAATAGCCAGACGCAACTAATCCAACTAAACACACATAACACAGAAAGACAAAAATATCTCCAAGTATTTAAAATTAATTTAAATTACAGAGCATTTAGCAGTTTTGAAAACCTGGTATTCAAAAGCTAAAAACAGAATAGGATAAAAATCAACATTAAAGATGCATTCATTCATTGGCAAGTAAACGTGGAAACATCTCAGGATATTATTAACTAGTGGTTCTGACTGTGTCATTGTGGGGCTGTATCATTTCACAATCTGCACTTATGAATTATTCCAGTCAGACTATGGTTAGAATACAAGATGGAAACTGTCAGTGTGTGTCCAGAGCAGCAGAGAGAGCAGGAAGTCGTCTCTGAATCCCACTGAAATTATCCCTGAATTCAGTCACACTGGGCTCATCAGTGAGAGGCATGGAAGAAACAGTTTTTCTCCCTCTAAAAATTAAGTAAATTTTCTTTCCTTTAGCCATTCTCTTCTTGACATCCATTATTTCTCAAGACAGGTCCCCCCAGAAACTCACCATACACAGCAACATTTAAATAGAATGAGGCGCAGGGGTTCATTTAATAACACACTGGCACGTTTAAGCTTGGTCCAAGTAAACAAGATAAGCAAAAACCTATACATCATTTACTTACATATAATCAGGAAAGCTACTCTGATCATTATATTTTATTCACACTGAGAATAAAGTAGTATTTCATGCTTACAGAAACAATTGAAAAAGAGAGTTTGGGTATTTTCTGTTTTTCTCCAGAAATGTCTCCCCAGCACATCAATTCACCATCTGCACTGTATGGATTAGAGGACCGTGACCTTCAGAGCAGGCTTTGCTGGTGGATCAGATGGTAAAGAATCTGCCTGCAATTCAGGAGCCACAGGTTCAATCCCTGGGTCGGGAAGATCCCTTAGAGAGGAAATGGCAGCCCAATCCAGTATTTTTGTCTGGAGAATCCCATGGACAGAGAAACCTGGCAGGCTACAGTCCATGGGGTTGCAGAATCATACATGACTGAGTGGCTAACACTGACTGACTGACCTTCAGAGCACTGAATATTGCTCTCTGTTCCCTAGAACCTCCAAAGAGAGTAAAATCAGGCCAGGACAACATGTGACCCAGTCTATGTCTACACTTCTGATACAAGCAGATGATAATGAAAGGACTGAAAGTACAAACACTGTTACTGAACTGGCTCTGACTTAGATGAAAGTGAGAAAATAATCCAAGGAAATCATTTGGCCCACTTTGTTACACACATACACACAGAATTTTCTTAAGTAATTATTTATGGCACAAGTTTGTGTCCTTTTATATATTTCACAACCCTTTTCAATAAGGAAGAGGATGACTAGATCTCAGCTGTCACACACACCCTAACATTTTTCATCCAATTTACTAAATTAACGATGGCATCTGGTCTCATCACTTCATGGGAAATAAATGGGGAAACAGTGGAAACAGTGTCAGACTTTATTTTTTAGGGCTCCAAATCACTGCAGATGGTGATTGCAGCCATGAAATTAAAAGATGCTTACTCCTTGGAAGGAAAGTTGTGACCAAACTTGACAGCATATCAAAAGCAGAGACATTACTTTGCCAACAAAGGTCCGTCTAGTCAAGGCTATGGTTTTTCCAGTGGTCATGTATGGATGTGAGAGTTGGGACTGTGAAGAAAGCTGAGCACCAAGGAATTGATGCTTTTGAACTGTTGGAGAAGACTCTTGAGAGTCCCATGGACTGCAAGGAGATCCAACCAGTCCATTCTAAACACCCAGATCAGTCCTGGGTGTTCTTTGGAAGGAATGATGCTAAAGCTGAAACTCCAGTACTTTGGCCACCTCATGTGAAGAGTTGACTCATTGGAAAAGACCCAGATGCTGGGAGGGATTGGGGGCAGGAGGAAAAGGGGACGACAGAGGATGAGATGGCTGGATGGCATCACCGACTCGATGGACATGGGTTTGGGTGAACTCCAGGAGTTGGTGATGGACAGCGAGGCCTGGCGTGCTGCAATTCATGGGGTTGCAAAGAGTCGGACACGACTGAGCAACTGAATTGAATTGAACTGACTAAATTAACACAGTGCAACAATTATTTCAGCTTCAGATTACTAAGATTTAAGAAGCTAATCAGCATCAACTTTCTGTTTTGGGCTTCCCTGGTGGCTCAAATGGTAAAGAATCTGCCTGCAATGCGGGAGACCCAGGTTCCTGGGTCAGGTTCCCAGGTTCCTGATCCCTGGGTCAGAAAAATCCCCTAGAGGAGCAAATGGAAACCCACTCCCATATTCTTGCCTGGAGAATTCCATGTACAGAGGAGCCTGGCAGGCTATCCAAGGGGTCACAAAGAGTCGGACATGACTGATCAACTAACACATTATTTAGCACAAGTATCTGATTTAGCACACAAACTGTATCTGAGCTGAATTAAAAGCATATTTTGTAATGTTTTCTTTTTAGGATAAAGGTGATGCATGGCTGCCTTCCTCAGTAACAGTATCCTTTATGCCTAAAACCAAATAACTGTATTTATCACCCCTGCCTGGTATCAGTATTTGTTGGATTCAGTCCACATGAAACTACAAGGCTTCCTTGCATGATTCCTCACTAGCCTCATTTCTGTTGTCACATATTTTAAAGGTCATATTTTTATTATTGCATATTTAAGAGATACACATAAAATGATATTATTCAGAAGTTATTCTGAATAATAAAAACGTTCTTCCAGCACCTTAATACTGTTCTATCATGTCCTGAGTTATTTTCTCAGGATACTTAAATTATTTACCTAAGAACATTTCTCCCTTGTGTTACATTGGGTACACTTTATATCTTATTTCTCAAATTAAAAATGGCTTTCTGCAGCGTCTCTGAAATTTAAAGTAGCCCATGATACTCCACTGAGTAATATACTAAAACTATGAGTTAATAGCCTGCCTATAAATAACAGAGGCAAAGAGGAAAAAATCTCTATATATGAACAATTCATGAGGTCACCACACTCAAAGGAGAACATTACAACCACCTTGAGCTATACGGTCTCTCTGCCTCTGTCTGAGGTCTTCAATTCCACTCAAATGTCATGGCCCTAGTCTGTTCATAAGATTCCTCGGCGTTTTTAAAGCTTACCATGGCACAGCTTCTAGTAACTTCACAACTTTTAAGAGTAGAATGCAGAAAAAAAAAAAAAAAAAACAATGAGGAGAGGTTATTGTAGCTTAATATCTCCGTAGCTAGCCCAGTACCCATCCTTCTTCCCTACACCGAGGAATGTCAGGAGACTTCCACCCTAAATTCTATACGTGCTTAGGATCGCTACAGTCTCAAAGAGCTTTGCAGTGTCAGGAAAAACACTGGATGACAAATCCCTCTGATTACCTGGCCAGAAGAATGAGAGACAAGATTAAGGTTTTACCAGCTGAACATTATCTGCACAACTCACGTATGATCCATTGGGCCTTTAACCGTTCATCATCACACAGAATGGAATGCAAATTTTTTGTGCACTTCAAACATTTATATAAAACCTGTGCAAGGGACTTTCCAGTGGCTAAGACTCTGCACTCTCAATGCAGAGGGTCTGGGTTCAATCCATAGTCAAGGAACTAGATCCCACTCGTCGCAACTAAAGATTCCATGTGCCACAACCAAGGATTCCACTTGCCACAACAAAGACCCAGTGCAGCCAGATAAATAAATAAAAACTTACCCCCTGCGCCAGATATTCTCCACCAGCTCCTCCAAACCCACCCTCCATGACCTGGAAGCCAACCACACAGGAGTTCTCACAGGTTCCTTCTGGTTGAGTGGCTCGGCAAGGGCATCAGGAGGAGGTCGGAAGGACCAGGGACAGAGAGGTGTGGCATTTTCATCCACAGCCTCCATTCCTGAAGGCTCTGCTTCAGCACCAGCTGAATTCATCTAAGGTAGTAGTGGTTCCCACAATGCCTACTGTAGAGCACAGGGAACTCTGCTCAGTGTCATGCGCCAGCCTGGATGGGGGAGAGTTTGTGGAAGAATGGATACATGTATATGTATGGCCGAGCCCCTCTGCTGTCCACCTGAAACTATCATAACATTGTTAATCGGCTATCCCCCAATACAAAAGAAAACATTTAAAGCTTGGGGAAAAAAGAAAAGGAAAACAAACAAAAAGAAAGCAGAGGTTCCTATGACTGACTCCCTTCACAGCTCTCTCCAGTTCCCAGGGGTGGACGGGTGCTCCCGCATTCCCTGTCCGCGTACCTTAACCCCGGCTCCACCTCTGTAACCAGTGTCTCTATTAAATCCTCCTCAATCACCCATTTCAAAGGTACCTTCTGTTTCTTGCAGAAACCCTAATACATTTTCTTTGCAATTCACTTCAACCGGGAAATAGCTCTTTTTCACATGAATTCTACTTTCTTTATATTCCATGAATATAACATTTATACTGGAATTGCCTCAATCTCTAACTTATTTTTTTTCCATAAAATTATGACATGCTTGAAGACAGATATGTGTCATACTCTTGGTTCAAATCTTGGTCAGACGAACGGCTTAAAAAAAAAAACACTTCACAAATAACTTCTGAAATGACTTTATGCTAAAAGTCTGGGATGGAGAAGTATGCTAATTTGCATCTTGTCACTAAGCCCGCCTCCAGTCACCACAGCTGAAGGTTTCTTCCTGTGCTGGACAACTACGATGCCCATGGGCCAGCCAGGAGCCCTGGCCCGCTTCTGAAGGGTTTCTGCCTCAGCAGTTTTATCTGCATAAATTTGCTCCAGTCCACAAAGTCAAATTCCCAGGATAAACATATCCTACCAACTGGGCCATAACCAACTGGGCTGCAATGCTCCAACAAAATAAAAAGCACAGGGTGAGAGATTCTCTGGGCCACTATTATCCTTTGTCTCCAATCGACAGCAAAACCCCATGATTTGGAAGTACTGGCTCCTCTCTTCCGAATTTGATTAAGTGCCTACAGTAGACACTTTAGGCATGAAGTCTTCTCAACATTCTTCCATCACTGGCTGACCCTGGGATTCTCCTGAAAGCCATCATCTGGAATTTATTTTTTCCCCAACATCTGAACCCTTTCCCAACATTTGCAGGAATAGATTTAGACGCCTCAGTCCTGTAAAGATTGGCAGAGGACATTCAGAAAGCTTACTCTTTGGAAGAAAAGTGATGTCAAACCTAGACAGCATATTCAAAAGCAGAGACGTCACTTTGCCGACCAAGGTCAGGATAGTCAAAGCTATGGTTTTTCTATAGTATGAGAGTTGGACCATAAAGAAGGCTGAGCACTGAATAACTGATGATGCTTTTGAACTGTGGTGTTGGAGAAGACTCTTGAGAGTCCCTTGGACTGCAAGGAGATCAAGCCAGTCAATTCTAAAGGAAATCAACCCTGAATACCTGGAAAGACTGATACTGAAGCTGAAGCTACAATACTTTGGCCACATGATGTGAAGAGCCAACTCATTGGAAAAGACTCTGATGCTGGGAAAGATTGAGGGCAGGAAGAGAAGGGGGCAACAGAGGCTGAGATGGTTGGATGGCATTACTGATTCAATTGACAAAAGAATTTGTGCAAACTCTGGGAGATGGTAAGGAAAAGGGAAGCCTGGAGTGCTGCAGTCCACAGGGTCACAGGGAGTTGGACACAACGTAGAGACTGAACAACAAGTCAGAAAGCACTCTCAGAGGCTTGGAGGTAACCCCATCCCCAGAACTTTTCTGGAAGGACCATCTCTGTGTTCCTAACACCATCTTTCCTTGGAAGATTCTCCATCGTCCCCTCTCCTTTCTTCAACAGATGGCAGACTTGAGGACTCTGCCAGCATTACCTCCTGTGGAATAAAGCTTCCAGCAGTGAAGTCAATGAAGGACCTGGGGCAGGGGAGGGCTCCATCTCTCAGGCATGCAGCAAAGATTCAGGAACAGATCACCATGCTTCCAAGAAAAAACCAGTGCTGCCCACCTTCCCAGGATAAAGCCAGATGTAGGTTTTTGAAAATGCAACCATGTTGGGCAAGTAGCTTGGACTGGAATATGAGTGAGAGCTGATGAAATGTGACGTCGTAATCTCAGTGTGCCTCCATGAAGGCACTACTGCGAATTTTTTCTTTTAAAGTTCTAAACTCTTAAAACTCCTTGTTTTAACACAAAACATAGAAGGTACCTATGAAAAAAGGGAAAGTGTTAGTTCCTCAGTCGTGTATGACTCTTTGCAACCCCGTGGACTGTAGCCCACCAGGCTCCTCTGTCCACGGAACTCTCCAGGCAAGAAAACTGGAGTGGGCAGCCATTACCCTTCTCCTGGGGATTTTTCTGATCCAGGAATCGAACGCAGGTCTCCTGCACGGCAGGAGGATTTTTTTTACCATCTGAGCCACCAGGGAAGCCCAGAAGGAACCTGCCATAAACAGTAATTTTAGTCCTTCTCCATCACCATAAAATATGAAGCAGAGTATTGCTGTCCATTAAGGAAATTATCATTCGACATGAACATAAACATCTTCTGTTGCCAATACACACTTCACCGTGTTTACAGGTGCATTTTAAATGGAAAGTTAAATTATTCTGGGGAATAAAATTACCATTAGGAAGGTTTCCTAAAGCAATTTCGGAAGCAGTGGATTTTTAAATTATCATCTAACAGGCTGCCAATATCAGATAAATTAGAGTAAATCAAAATAAGATTAAATGTGTAAATAATATGTTGCTTCAATTCCACTATAGGTATAAGTCATTACATGGCAAGATTTTTATTTAAAATGGAAAACATTCACCAAAAGTATCATTTTTTAATTTTCCCCTGGTGCTTTCATGCCATTATTTTATTTTCTTGTTAGTAAATAATTCAATCTTAGATTTTTACCTAACTCACCAAGAAACCCTGGTTTGCCTAAGCTTTAATTTAGAAATCTCATATTTAGTATAAAAATTTTATGCTATCAAAAGTGATGATCTGCTCTTGCCAAAATTACATGATCAATATTTAAAACACTTTTTTGTGATCTAACAGTAAAACTGGTCAGTGTCATTCCCAACGCTCCCATTAAAATTTTTACCTTAAAACATTTATTACAAGATTATTTGAGGTTATAAACTAGAAAAAAAATCATTTTGACTAAGTCAGAAGCAATAACCTCCTTTTACACCAGTTCTTTCTACAGCAGCTTATATTTGTTTTATAAAACAGTCAAAATCTTTTTGAAACTATTACTTCTTTCAGGAGCTTTCTCTTTGATGTCATTAACTTTGCCCTCTTTTTTTATCTTCAATCTTAAATTAATTCCCTGGGAAGCATGTAGCTCGTTGGCTGGTCGAAAGGATTAAATATAAGGGTTTACAAAGAAAAGCAGCTTTTGATACAATGCTATTACAACATGATCGCTTACCCATAAATTGTCAGACACAGAGGGTTTTATATGTGAGACACAAATGTTGTTCATTTTAAAAGCTATTATCATGCAACAAATAGAATGTGGATTATTCTTCATAGTTTGTATTCACTTTACAAATAATCAGTAAACACCATTCCAGGACAACAATGATTTCTGCTTCTGTGTTATTTGTTTGCAGATTTTTTTTTTTTAGTCATAGGTATTCATTGTGATATGCTAAGTGGGTCCTTCTTATCCACCTAGTCAAAGGATTTCATTGATATTATGCAAATATGGGAACATGCCTGAAATAGTCTAATTTCTAGCTTTCATGAGGCTTTTGGGTTTCTATGATTAAAGGCAGCGTTCATGGAGCAATAAATGCAATCTCGTTTAAGGCAAAAGTGTGTTTTTGAAATGACCACCCAATACGTTTTATTAGAATAGTTTTCACAAAAGCATTTTAAGCACAAAGACTCCAGAGTGAAGGCTGGTGTTTTTGTTTTAGGGTTTCCCCGAGCATCTACTCCCTCCTTGCTTGCATCCTGCATCTCCACAGGTGTGCATCCCCCTTCACAGGCTCTGGGTCCCTGGTTCTCTGGAAAGGTCCACAGGAGGGTCTCTCCAGGGCTTTCAGTCTTGTTTAGTGTGATGCCCAGAGAGAGAGAGAAAATCGGTCTTGTTCTCTACAGCCTGCCCCGAAAAGACAGGGCAGTCATTAGGTAATAAATCTTCCCCCGAAACTACTCTGTATCTCTCCTGACCTTTATCCCCAGCCCAGCTCTCTGGTCTGCCACTAGATTCTGTGAGTTTTCCAAGGCCCTTATAATAAACTCCTTTTCTGCTTTAAATTAACTGGGGTCCAATTTTAGTGCTTGCAACCTGAGAACACTCACTGATACAGGTGCCCTTTCCTGAGATTATCTCTCTGATAAAGTAACATACATTGACTCTATTCTAGGGGCTCTTCCCAGACGTGAATTATTGCCTGACCTTGCCTGGTGGCCCTGAGGACTCCTTAGGAGGCAAACTTTAAAAAAAAAAAAAATCAATAACTTTCGGTGAACTGCATCCAAGGTGGTTGTTGCTGCTTTTCGCCCTAAGACTCGGTATCTGATCAACAAGGTAACACTGCAGCTGCCCATTTATATAACAGACCTTCTAATTTCTAATTTATGACCTCTAATCTCAACTATATTTGCAGGAACCCCGAGTGGGCCAGTTCCACACTCATTCCCACAATAAAATGAGTGGTGAATTGACCCATGTCTTTGTCTCACCTGCAAGACACATTAAGAGTCTGCATATCCTCAGTCCTAAAAGTCTTGAATGATGAGGTCTTTTCTAATAGGTTTATATTACCATCAGGAACTTCCAATACCTATTGAGGCATCAAGATAAAATGATCATACTTTGGTTGAAATTTCTGACTGCAGACTTCTTAAAACCAAATGAAATTAGCCAAACCTGATGGCACTAGTGGTAAAGAATCTGCCTGCCAATGCAGGGGACGCGAGAGACATGGGTTTGATCCCTGGGTGGGGAAGATCTCCTGGAAGAGGGCATGGCAACCCACTCCAGTATTCTTGCCTGGAGAATCCCACGGACAAAGGAGCCTGGCAGGCTGCAGTCCAGGGGATCACAAAAAGTTGGACATGACTGAAGTGACTTAGCACACACGCACACACTGAAATAAGATGTTTGCTGGGTCACTGAATAATGGCCCAGGCTGGTGCTTATTCCAGCAGGGTGCAGATGGAGCTAGGGGTGCTCAGAGATAGCCCTCATCTCATGGAGGATGGGATCCTACAAGTGTACCAACTCCCAGATTCCATACCGTATAGAACATGTGAATATGAAGACATGGCACTCCTGGGATTATATTCACTGTTAGGTTTATCGAGATATACACAATGATTATGGTAACATGCTGATGCCATGTTGTTACATGGCACATCCTCTTGAGTCCTAAAAGGAGAGGGCTGTCTAGGGCTGGTGGCAAAGGCGGAAGTCAGAGGGATTTGTCAGGATGAGCCACTGCTGGCCCTGAAGCTGGAGGGGCATGACAAGGAATGCAGAGAGCCTTAGAAGAGCTGAGAGCATTGCTTGCCCAATGCCAGCCAGGAAATGGGTACCTCAGGCCAGAGCCACAGGCAACTGAATTTGCCAGCAACACAAATGAGCCTGGAAGTGACTTCTTCCCCAGATCCTCCAGACCAGTGTTCGGCCAGGAAACACCTTGATTTCGGCCTGGTGATGTCCTAAGCGGTCTTCGACGGAGAAGGATGAGCTAAGAAGTGCCGGCTGTCTTTATCTGCTGAGCCAGTGGTTGCTAGGCAACCAGAGCAAGTGAATACATCCCTGGATCAGGAAACCCTGGGTCAGTGAAATTTACTTCTCAGACCACAGCTTCTAGGTCTCTTCCAGGAAATCACTCCCCTAGTTCCTCTGCCAGTCTCCTACACCCAACACAATAGTTATCACTGGCAGGGAAGAGATGAGGGGAAGGATGGCCATACTTAAGGAGCGGTGCTTCAGGGCCCAGATGTTGCAAGAGCACCCTCGTGGCAGAGAGTGTATCTTTGTTAAATGGAAGGAGAAGCTAAGCCCCCCAGACGGTAAGTTACATAGGAGCTCAAAGTCACATGGCAGCACATGAAAGCAAACTAGAAATACCTGTTCTCTAAACTGGGTTTTTACTGTTAAACTGATCCCAAATTACACTCACCCAAAAACTACTGCAGAACACGGACCCACAAGGACAATAAAGAAGCCCAAAGAATATGTCTCAGTCCCAGGGCCCCCTGGCCAATATTTCGCAACTCACAATGCCTCAGACTGAAGGAAAATGGAGCTTCATGGTGCCATTTAAAATGAAAAATTCTAAATGACTTTCCCCAAGCTCGTAAGCAAAGTATTTGTGAACCTTAAAAATTTGTAATTTCTTATAAATAACTAAGGTCTAATTTTAAGATACATTTTAAAACTAAACTTGAAGGCATATATTTCATCAACCCTACAATTACACCACATGGGTCTTTTTTTTTGTTTTTTGGCATCTTTAACAAATAGAGCTGTTGAAATACTTTCTACTGGCAAATGCAAACCAAGGAGACATTGTACCAATCATGTAATTGCCCTATATTCTGGAAAAGCTAGAATAAATCAGAGATAGTTCAATAGAAGTCAGAGAGCAGCACTGAGTGAAATTAAAGATGCTATAGGCTTTTTTTCCCTTTGCTTCCAAGAAAGCGTATGATCTTGATGATGCATAGCCCACAGCCAAATGATTCCAAATACAATTGCTAGTTGTGTGTTTTTAATGCTGGTTTTTCAATCAAGATGTTTCATATATCTTCTTAGACATTCCTTCAGAATAGTTATGTGATATATACACCTCTGTATGAGATATGTGGTATCTCTACGTGAGATACCAGTAAGAATATTTAAGTATGAGGATCATATTTACAAAACAGAAACAGACTCACAGATATGGAAAACAAACTTATGGTTATCAAAGGGGAAAAAGGGGGAGGGATAAACTAGGAGTCTGGTATTAAACACACTGCTGCTGCTGCTGCTGCTGCTAAGTCACTTCAGTCGTGTCCTACTCTGTGTGACCCCACAGACAGCAGCCCACCAGGCTCCCTTGTCCCTGGGATTCTCCAGGCAAAAACACTGGAGTGGGTTGCCATTTCCTTCTCCGATGCATGAAGGTGAAAAGTGAAAGTGAAGTCAGTCATGTCAGACTCTTAACGACCCCATGGACTGCAGCCTACCAGGCTCCTCTGTCCATGGGGTTTTCCAGGCAAGAGTACTGGAGTGGGGTGCCCTTGCCTTCTCCAATTAAACACACTACTCTACATACAATGGGCTTCCCTGGTGGCTCAGCTGGTAAAGAATCCACCTGCAATGTGGGAAACCAGGGTTCAATCCCTGGGTTTGGAAGATCCCCTGGAGAAGGGAAAGGCTAACCACTCCAGTATTCTGGCCTGGAGAACTCCATGGACTATATAGTCCATGGGGTCACAAAGAATCAGACACAACTGAGTGACTTTCACTTTACATACATAAAATAACCAACGTGGTCCTACTGTATAGCATGGGGAACTATACTCAGTATCATGTAATAACCTGTAGTGGAAACAAATCTTTAAAAGATTTTATGTTATAACTGATTCACTTTGCTATATACCTGAAACTAACACAGCATTGTCAATTAACTGTATGTGTGTGTGTTAAATCGCCTCAGTTGTGTCTGACTCTCTGTGAAGCTATGGACTGGAGCCCGTCAGGCTCCTCTGTTCACAGGATATTTCCAAGCAAGAATACTAGAGTGGACTGTCATGCCCTCCTCCAGGGGATCTGCCTGATCCGGGGATCAAACCCACATCTGCACTGTCAGGCTGACACTTTACCACTAGCGCCACCTGAGAAGCCCTGGCAATTAACTATATTTCAATAAAATTTTTTAAAGCTGCTAGGTAAATTCCAGGGATTGGCAAAACTGACAAGTAAGCCAAATTCAGCTGCCATCTATTTTTTTTTAATTTTATTTTATTTTAAAATTTTACATAATTGTGTTAGTTTTGCCAAATATCAAAATGAATCCGCCACAGGTATACATGTGTTCCCCATCCTGAACCCTCCTCCCTCCTCCCTCCCCATTCCATCCCTCTGGGTCGTCCCAGTGCACCAGCCCCAAGCATCCAGTATCGTGCATCGAACCTGGACTGGCAACTCGTTTCATACATGATATTTTACTTGTTTCAATGCCATTCTCCCAAATCTTCCCACCCTCTCCCTCTCCCACAGAGTCCTATTTTTTTAAAAATAAAGTTTTACTGGAAAAAAATAAATACACGTGAACCAGGATAAGGCAAAAAACCTATGGTTACAACCATAGGCTCAAGTATCTGACCAAACTGAACTGGAATTCCAGCTCTGCCACTTCCCAGCTGCGAGGTGCGGAGAAGAAAAGACACACAACCTGCTTCCTCTCCTGGAAAGTGAAGCTCCCAAGAGGACCAGCACCGCAGGGTGCAGAAAGCAAGGTGAGCAGTAACAGAGGGCTCACCAGGTGCCAGGCACAGTTCTAAGCCTCAGTTCCAGAATGTTCTGCTCCATTACACTCACAGACTCTCTTCCACAGTACAGGAGAAGGGATCAGAGAGACTTCTGGCAATTTCTCCTCCAGGGTCCCCCATCCCTACATCCGCCCAATGAAACCACAAATGCACTCATCTCCAGTCACTGGGAGGAGAGACCATCGTTTTTAGCACATACATGAAAACTCAGAATGAATGTAAAATGAATATCAAAAACTTCAGAGCTGTTATGCAAGGAAAAGTAAGCAAGACCAAGGGGATGATGTGTCTGCTCAGGCTAGCCATCCACGAGGCAGGGCCAATTAGCAACACTGACTAGTTACACCAGCAGTGTGCTTGGGAACCACTTCTGAACACAAATAAGCATTATTTTACAAAATGTAACTCCATTTCAATTTCAAAACGGAGGCAGTAAGAGGTTACAGGGCAGAGACAGGCATTATCCAACCGATGCTAAAAACAAAATTATAAAGAGGGATTTGACAACATCTGACAATACACTTACCCATTAACCAAAAATTAAAAATTCACTCATTAAGAAAAAGTGCTTTTTGCAAAGTCCTATAAAATGGAGGGTCTGTCTAGGCAGACAGACCCTCTACTTTCTAGCTACGCTTAACTTGGCAATCTACTTTAAACATCATTAAATCTGTGTCTTCAATAACAAAATGGACACTCTGAACGTCGTCTCCGAGTTATGAGGATTAAATGAGATAATACACAACAATTAATCAGAAGGGCTCATTAAGTTTATCCATTATTATTATTATCATTCAGGCAATTCTGAGATTCACTTTTTAAAAAAAAAAAAAAAAAGAACTATTTCACATAAGGGGAAAGCACCCTCAAGATGAATTCCTTCTTATCTGCACACGCTGACCCTAAAAGAGGTAAGGGTGTCTAAAGCACAGTGGCCAATCTTTCTTCTGAACTGAAGGATGCACTCTGGATCCACTTCACACATGTGTCCCCTCAACGCCATCAAACTTTTCATGCTGGATCCCAAGACCCAAATATGTCAGCACCCACTAGAGACCAGGGGACACATCCAGCATCCCTCATTCATCCCAAGATACACACCGAACACCCCAAATCCTTCATTCGTTCCTTAGATGAATAACCAAGTACCTGCCATGCACCCAGGTACCAGAGATGAAACTGCAAAGTCCAGAGACCCTGGCTCAGTAGAGGTCACATTCTGTGTGGGGTGGTTGTTGTCAGTCGCTCAGTCGTGTCTGCCTCTTTGCGACCCCATGCACTGCAGCATGCCAGGCTTCTCTGTCCTTCACTATCTCCTGGAGTTTGCTCAAACTCAGGTCCATTGAATCGGTGATGCCATCCAACCATCTTATCCTTTGCTGCCCACTTCTCCTGCCCTCAATCTTTCCCAGCATCTGGGTTTTTTTCTGCTTGGGGTAGACAAGACAATAAAGAAAGGAATCAGTTTGTCATCTGTTGAGTGGTAAGTCACACAGAGAAAAATAAGACCAGTTAGGGGCACAGAGCGGAGAAGGCAATGGCACCCCACCCCAGTACTCTTGCCTGGAAAATCCCATGGATGAAGGAGCCTGGTAGGCTGCAGTCCATGGGGTTGCTAAGAGTCAGACACGACGGAGCGACTTCACTTTCTCTTTTCACCTTCATGCATTGGAGAAGCAAATGACAATCCACTCCAGTGTTCTTGCCTGGAGAATCCCAGGGACGGGGGAGCCTGGTGGGCTGCCGTCTCTGGGGTCGCACAGAGTCGGACACGACTGAAGCGACTTAGCAGCAGCAGCAGCAGCAGCAGCAGAGGCACAGAGATGCAGGTAGTTCTTGAATATGGGGTGTAGGAAGGGTTCTGATGAGTTAGCATCTCAGCAGAGATTCAAGGAAAGGGGGTGGGGCCTTTCTGGCTACAGAAAAGACAGGAAGGGGCTCGCCAGGCAAGCATGGTCCCCGGATTGCACAGAGTGAGCCCCGAGAAGCAGTGGGCCTGCTTGCGTAGGGAAGACTTTGGGTTTTCCTCCAAGACATGAGCCAAGTAAATGTGCCAAGAACGCTGCCACTTGGTGAGCAGAAACAGAGCAGCCTCTGTGTTGATGGAACTAACGTCTGAGGGCAGGCAGTGAGATATTAATCAACCCGAAAAAAAAAGACCTTCTAAGGAAGGCGCCTCTCATCAGCTCCCTTTTAAACTGTGGTCCATCTGCTTCTCCTGCTAAGGATAAGAGGGAAAAAAACTTAAGCTCTGGTGGACTGCCATCTTTATGTAGAAACTGAAATGTACTGGTTTGCTATGTCCACTGAAACATACAGCTGTTAAACCAGTCATCACTTGTCATTTTGGGTTGTGAATATCCAATATTAATAGTAAAAAAGTTAAGTAGTTCCATGACACAGTGCATGTATTAATCTCCAAACAATTCTAAAGCTCATGTTCAGAGAAGCTTCTGGTAGAGTTTTATAAACTGTCAGGAAAAGAGTAATTGCCAGGTGCCCCGATTCTAGAAATGATATATAGGTTTACACAACTGCTTCATCAGAATGGAAAGAGAAAGATCATAAGAGGAGAAGTGAAGGGTATTTGGGACAAGTAGGATAGTAAATGTAGTCTGTCTAGAAAGCGTCCACTAGAGTAAAATTAAGAGAAAAAGAACTCTCTTTAAATCCCAAATTAAATCCCTAAATAGTATCTACAGCTGGCCCTAGACTTGGCTTAGCAATGACTTCATAGACAAAATCGTGCAAAGCATAGAAAATTAATATGAGTTCAGAGACTTACAGATCTTAGTAGCTTAGTCATGTCCAGTTCTTTGTGACCCTCATGGACTAGAGCCCGCCATGCTCCTCTGTCCATGGAATTCTCCAGGCAAGAATACTGGAGTGGGTTGCCATTCCCTTCTCCAGGGGATCTCCCCAACCCAGGGATCTAACTGGTGTCTCCTGCCTTGCAGGCACATTCTTTACCACTGAGCCACCTGGGAAGCCAGGGAAGTGAAGTGCTGTGTGGCTCAGCAGGTAAAGAACACTCATGCAGGGCAGGAGATGTGAGTTCTATCCCTGGGTTGGGAAGATACCCTGGAGAAGGGAATGGCAACCCACTCCAGTATTCTTACCTGGAAAATCCTATGGACAGAGGAGCCTGGTGGGCTACAGCCCACAGGGTAGCAAAGAGTCGGACATGACTGAGCAACTAAGCATGCATCCAGAGACTTATAAGCGCCTCTGAAAGAACCCAAAAAAGTGAGACTTAAAAATATTTTCACATTTCAAGATAAAAATCATGTTTTTTATATTGTTTGACTTTTACACATTCAAACAGGAAATACACTCTCAATAAGATCCATGCAATTAACGCTTTAGATTTATCTTAACACTAATCCTTCACACACACACTGGCCTACAATCAACTTCCAGCTGATAGAAAACTTGCCTAAATGGAACATCAACCAACCTTTTGGAGGTGTGAAATTTTGGTGAGGGTTGGAAATGAGAGTTTAGTTACAAAAATCACTAATACTGGTTTCAGCTATGTATTAATCCTTCATGGCTGACCTTTGCAAGCCAGATACAGTACAAGTCAGACTCAAGGTCAAGGATGAGACAAGAAGTTCACAGTCATCAAAGCTGTGGAAATGGAGAGGATTATGCCCCCACGGTTGTGGTGATCAGCAGTCACCACACCTTTCTTTCCCAAATGCCAGGGCCCTGAGGTGACCAAGAGGCTATCTATCTGCTGACCTGTCACTAAAGAAGCACATGGAGAGACTAAGGGATCTTTCTAGCTATTGCAACAATAAATAATATCTGTTTTATCCAAGCCAAGAATGCTATAGAATGGAAACACTGAAGAAGTAAGTGAAGAAAAATGCCTTTGCTTCCTGGAGTGTCTAAAAGCTTAGAACCTAGTTCTGGAAAATAAGATTCTTCGCCCCTTGATATGCCTGGCACAGAGCCACACACATTGCAATTTCACAATTAAAAAAAAAAGTGTATTGAGTGAAAAAGGAAATGACATCATCCCACCAGCCGGCCAAGTGTGTGTCCTGCTGGTTATCTACACAGGTAGGGTCTGAGGCAGGGAGGACCATGTCAGTGGTTCTTCACCAGTTGACAAGAGGATCAGGAAGTGGTTCTGAACACATGGCCAAACAGCTGATGCTTGAAGAAAAGTTATGACCAACCTAGGTAGCATATTGTAAAGCAGAGACATTACTTTGCCAACAAAGGTCCGTCTAGTCAAGGCTATGGTTTTCCCTGTGGTCATGTATGGATATGAGAGTTGGACTGTGAAGAAAGCTGAGCGCCAAAGAATTGATGCTTTTGAACTGTGGTGTTGGAGAAGACTCTTGAAAGTCCCTTGGACTGCAAGGAGATCCAACCAGTCCATTCTAAAGGAGATCAGTCCTGGGTGTTCATTGGAAGGAATGATGCTAAAGCTGAAACTCCAGTACTTTGGCCACCTCATGCAAAGAGTTGACTCATTGGAAAAGACTCTGATGCTGAGAGGGATTGGGGGCAGGAGGAGAAGGGGACGACAGAGGATGAGATGGCTGGATGGCATCACCAACTCAATGGACGTGAGTTTGAGTGAACTCCGGGAGTTGGTGATGGACAGGGAGGCCTGGCATGCTGCAATTCATGGGGTCACAAAGAGTTGGACACGACTGAGCAACTGAACTGAACTGAACTGAATTCTGTCCTCAGCATTGGGATGAAAAGCAGCTGGGACATCAAGAAGCTTCCGTAGATCCTTGACACCGCATGCACATTTTCAATTTAACTTTTAGGTACATTTCTGTTGTCCTAAAAAGGCCTGGGCTCTCAATAGGCTCTTCGCTGTGAATTTAAGCACCATGTTCTTCTCATGGGTCTGTAGACCAGACTCCCCTCATACACTGGATGCTGTTCAGTTTTCCCTTAAAATGTTACAGCGCCCTTAGCACTGATCACAGCTTCCAACAAGTCATGTGAGATGACTTAAAACACAAACTTTACCCTAAAGTTAAAAATTTTTTTAAAGAATAATCAAAAAAAATGCAAACTACTGGATGAAGTTGGTCAAAAGGTACAAACTTCCAGCTGGAAGATAAATAAGTACTAGGAATGTGATGTACCATAGGATAAAAGTAACTAACACTGCTATATGTTATATATGAAAGTCATGAATGAAGAAGAATGTATATGAATGTGTAACTGAGTCATTCTTAACACAACATTGTAAATCAACTGTACTTCAATAAAATTTTTTAAAAAACAAGTTACAAGAGTAGATCCTAAGAGTTCTTGTCACAAGGAAAAAATTTTTTTTTCTATTGCTTTAATGTTGTATCTATATGAGACAATGGATGTTCACTAGGTTTACTGTGGTCATCATTTCATATTGTATGTAAGTCAAATCATTATGCTGGGCACCCTGAACTTACACAGGGCTAAAGGTCAACTGTATCTCAATAAAACTGGAAGAAAAAAAATACATGAAAAACTAAGATAAAATGGAATGGAATGAAATAAAATAAAATGCAAACTACATGCACAAGTGAAATAGTGTTTGTAAAACACTAAAAAAAAAAATGAAGGTTCTAAATTAATATGAAAATCTCTAAGGACCCTGCCCCAAAAGAAGAATATATTTCCATTAGCAATACTGACAAGGCAGAATTCTTTTATTAAAACTGTTATTGCTTCTATTTTACTCCAGGTTGATGAGAATGATTTTTCTAGATACAGTGTGAGTATGTACAGTGTTTCAACATGTAATTATTACCAGGATGACATAACACGCAACACTCTTTACTACAAATCACACACTAGAACGAGGACAAAAAGGGTCACTCTAGGGAGAGATCCAGGGCTCTGACTACTCCTAGTTGGGTTTTTGAACCACTAGAACTAAAAGTCATTTCTTTTCCATGACACTGAGCTAAAGGACAGTGTCTGGCTGCATCTCTATGCATCTACAGAAACAGAACAAAGAACTTACCAAAGTAGACATGCAGATCGAGACAGAATTTTAATGCAGTGCATTATTTTCATTCCACTTCCACAATAATGAAACACTCCTCTATTTTACTAGGTAAATATTTTCTTCCTAAAAAGGCAGTGTTTAGGTATGAAACAAATAAAATTTTCAGATAGGCTATGAGTATATTTTTTTCTGAGAGTGACAAAATGAAGAGGTGCTGGGTGGCGAGCCCTCAGAAGCCAGCATTACGCGGTCAGGAGGCAGGAAAGAGGAGAGACAGGCCATAGCCGGCTCTCAGGACCAAGACACAGGTCCTGCGAACCAGGCAAGGCACGAAATGCAACCTGACAAGGAAGCAGAGACTGAAGCAACGTTCCATCAAGTATTTTTAAATTCAGTTCCACACAAGTCAACTCAGTTTTGCCCAGAGATTTTACCAGACATTTAGCTGGTGTGTATATAATTACTTGTCTGTCTGAATTGGGTTTGGGGAGTGGAAGACAGCACAAGGCAGGCTAAGCATCCACAGAAGGGAATGAACTGGAAGTTGCTGAGACTCGGGGATTCATTCCAATATTAATTTTTTTTTTAATGTTAGCATCCTTTAGTGACAGTTTTTTAAAGTATAGCAACTGTTACCGTTGTTTTGCTTGGAATGTTAAGAACAAAACTATAATGCCATTTATTCCTGATGTGAAGATCTACCTTCTGCGTCTTATTCATATCACGGGCATCCATGACCACCCTAAGATCCTTAGCATGTGTTACACCTTCCAATCATCTTTCAAAGTCCCTCAAGATATTTCAGTACTGCACGCATCCTTAGAATATTATTTTCAGAATTCATGTGGAGTATTTAGTAGTTAAAATTCCTTGGAAGAGGACCAAAATGTCACTGCTTTATATAAGCCTCAGCTCAGTTTTGAAAGATGATAATCTTGCAGTAAACAAAAGAGCACTGGTACACGACTTCTGAAGCCAGACCTATATAAATTCACATGTACTAAAACAGAAAGTCGTATCAGACCTACATGAACATGTACGTAGATCCCCTCTTAGCTGCTCTGTTCCTATTGTTTACATCTTTGCTACCTGATTCACCAATGATTAAGACAAAATAGAATCATCACCACTAACAACCATGTTCATGAGCTTGTGGGCTCAGTCGTGTCCAACTCTGCAACCCCATGGACTGTAGCCCACCAGGTTCCTCTGTGCATGGCATTCTCCAGGCAAGAATACTGGAGTGGGTTGCCATTTCCTTCTCCAGGGGATCCTCCCAACCCAGGGATCGAACCCATGTCTCCTGCATTGCAGGTGGATTCTTTACCATCTCCACCATCAGGGACCATGTTCATGATCATATATAAATAAATGTTTTTTTCTGTCTTCCACAGTCTGATTCATAACATTGACCATGCTACAACACAATTAATAGACTGAAAATATACTCTGGATCAAAACAAACTTAAAAAAAAACAAAACATTTTAAAGGAGTGACAGAATCCACTTTAAAAGAGAATCCATACATGTGTTGTATGGATTCTCTTTTAAAGTGGATTCTGTCACTCCTTTAAAATGTTTTTGTTTTTTTTTTACCTGTGGCGGATTCATTTTGATATTTGGCAAAACTAATACAATTATGTAAAGTTTAAAAATAAAATAAAATTTAAAAGAAAAAAAAAAAAGAGAATCCATACATAGGAAGCTTCCTGTCTTACAGCCAACTCTTTACAACTGCCAATATGGTCCAATAGAAAAGAAACCAGCCTCATACATCTATTGAGCACCTGAGGAGCGGCTAGTCCAAATTGAGATGCAAGTATAAAATACACACCAAATTTTTAAAACTTAGTCTAAGAAAATGTAAGAGATCTCATTAATAAATTTTATACTGATGACATGTTGAAATGACAATATTTAAATATAAAATATATTAAAATATATAATGAAAGGATATTAAATCTTTTTTACTTTTTTAAATGTAGCTACCAGAAAATGTTACATTGTAACTGTGGTTCACAAAATATTTCTATTGGACAGGGTAGAAATAGTCTAAGAGGCAAGTCAACCATCCACTAATTCCAACAAAAGTATAAGATAACATGTATTCTGTCCCTAACTTTCTTGTGTGCACATGTGTGTGTGTGCACGTCCTGCAGGGGGCTGGAATTGCAAAGCTGCCCATCAGGAAGGTCTCTCAAACACAAGATTCAGCTCGTTGCCTTTAGCCTCATCTCTTGACATTTAACTCTTCCAAAAATTTCCTCTGCTTCACTGCTTCCTGCTGTGAAAGCTTTCAAGCAAAGCCTGGTGACCCAGTCTCCCAGGGGGTAAGCACTCAAGCTATGGCAGCCACCCCTGCTCTAGAAACTGGTATTCAAACAGGTCTGGGAAGGGACAGACACCTGTGCATAAAATTCCCTCGGGTTAAACATAAGCAGGATGTCTACACAGGTCAGGCCACTCACTCAAGCCGCCTGTGCTGTTCTCATCCTGCAATCATGACCACCAAACAGAGGTGGGGAGGGGACTGGGTTATGGTCAAGGGCTAAGTCCCAGCCCTAAGCCTATGAAAACTCTCCACTGCTTCAACTGCCTCCTACCCTCCTGTCCTTGCCTCCCCACTTTTCTACTCTAACTGGACATTCCTGGTGGCCATGGGGCATCCACAGCAGGGCACTGGATGCTCTCTAATAAACATTGGGGACAGCATTCTTAGCCTTTCCACAGAGGAGTTTCAGGATATATATACATTCATTCATTTGACCAATATTGCTGAATGCTGAACAGGAAAATCTTAGCACAGGACAAAGATAAGGGGGCCTGGGACCAAGGATGCCCAGAACAGTAGTTATAGGGAGAGAGTGGTCAGCATGAACCTCATTGGGAAGGTAGCATCTACACTGGCCTCCCAGGGTCCAGGGTGAGGAAGTGAGCTGAACAGGCATCCTGGTATGGGGCTCAGGCCCCCAGGGTCTCTGTGGGGAGCAGCACGGCCAGCCTGGTCCATGGGCAGGACGGTAGCCAGTGTGGCAGCAGCCTCAGCTGTTGTCACAGGGGCTGAGTGACAGAAGGATGCAGAGGAAAAATCCCAGACCAGGCAGGACTCAGGGCCATGGGTTGCTCTGAGATGAGAACCTGCTGGAAAGCTTTAAGTGGAGGAAAGATATGCTCTGACATCTGCTTTGTAGAAACCACCCAGCCTGTGGTTCTGGATACTCCAGGTTCAAGGGTACAAGCACAGACTATTGAACTAAAATGTGTTAAACACTGTGGCAGGGAATAGCGAAACAACAGTTGAGACAAAAAAGGGAAAGAATCGTGGTTCCTGACCTGGACTCCAGGAAGAGGGAAGAAGAGGACACCCCACTTCCATTAGACACAGAACAGTGTCACTGTGACCCTTCGTCACCCCAGAGCAGATGATAAGACCTGGGCGGCAGGCACACCTGCACTTAAGTGTCTTACCACTCTCCTCCTTCACTTAGCTTTCCATTAAAGCTACAGAATAGCTTTAATCAGAGTTTGAATTTTCCTTTTACATGAAAGAAACTTTCTATAAAAGCACACAAAATACAACAATAATAGAAATAGAAAAGGATGAACACAAGTGATCCTGGGAATTCCAACCTGATTCAACACTTTATGTGGATTGCCTTTGGACTATGTCTAGCAGGAAAACCTGAGTATATTTTAAAATATACCAGTATAAATAAACATTAATACAGAACTAATTTTTTCGTTCTCATTTCACTGAATAATTACACCTTTGGGCAAACATGAATAATTTATTAAGCAGCATGCAGTTTCTATGTAGTCCTGCAACTTTCTGCCCTCATTACACAATCCTCCAAAATCATTCCAGGGCCAACCATGGCAGAAAAGGGACTTCTATGCAAATGCCCTTTTCCTACTGGCCTATGGATAGTTTTTCAAGTGTCTCTCTAGGTTAACAAAAGCTATTCAAAACACGCTCTAACAATCTTCTGTCTTAAATATGTTCAACAATTTATTAAAGCTGTAAAATGCCAAACTTTTTTTTTTTTGGTTTAATTACACACATTGATCCTTAACACAAAACCATATATTTTGTGTTATGGTTTCTCTAATACTTCTCTAATATTATCAAAAGTAACCCATACTTCAACAAGGACTATTGTTACAGTATTAATATCCTCATAAAACAATTCCATTTCGGTGGCTTGGGACCAAGGGCCCTAGGAGAGTTCCACTTCACGTTGAAACTGTCTCTCTGTTGAGCTGTTGTACTAAACCAACCTGCAGTGAAGCATCAACACGTGAATGCTCGGAGGTGACCCGTTTTGATAAGTTTCTCATATTGAGGACACGAATGACAAAGACCTGCGAGGTCCTCATTTTTCTTGTGTCCTCCCATTCTCTGTTGTACTGCAGATCATCACCAAATGGTAATCTAATTACTACAACTATTAATTATGCTCGAGATTAATGTGAAATACCTGCCACACAATGTAAATGGTACAGTGAGAGACAACATGCCGTCTTAATGAAATTCTAACACCTGAAACTGTTTGGTAACATTATCAGTCAAGTAAATGAGCTTCATTTCCTCTCAGTTGGGTATACTGTAGGCTTGGTGCCTGGTATTATTGACTAAAAATGTGCTTCAATATTAAATAATGAGCGTGCACCTGAACTCTGGCCTAGATCCATATACCTGCCTCCCTGACCGCCTCCCAGGTCAACCCAAAAACAGAATCATGAGTCCCTGCTTTTAACTCCCTCTAATACTTTCCCACCTACCCTGACCCAGCACCCCATCCCCTCAAAACACTGACTTGCATTGGAACCTCCAAATATAATAAGGTTTCCAAGACTTGTGTAAATGGCTATGAAAAGTGTACATACATGGGAAAGAGTGTGGAGAAGGTTGGTTACTGGCAATGCCATCACTCCAGCTGCTCAGACCAGAAACCTTACAGTCACCCTTGACCCAGTCCTTTCTAACTCAAATCCAACACATCAAATCCTCTGGTTCTACCATGAGAAATACACCCTGAGGTTGATCATTCCATCACCTGCCTCGTGGTCACCAATCCAATCAACCATCAACACTTTTTGCACTGAATATTTCAGTAGATTCCTAATGAGTCACCCGACTTCTACCTATGTCTCTATATAATCTGTTCTATAAAAAAATGCAGAGGGATCTTTTTATAAAGTGAGCCAGACTGTACAGCACTGGGCTCCAAAGCAATGGCTTTCTGTATGTGAGGAAAAGCCCTACACTATCCAGGCTCATTCTTCTTCCCTGGGAAAGAGGCCTCATGAAAAGCAAGGCAAGCCGAAGCCGGCATGAGCCATTCAGAGATGAAACACCTTCCTGTTCTACCACTTCTTTTTGAGGAGCAATGCTTCATGTAAATTTCAAGCCATCTTGAATGACACTCCCCCCGCCACCACCCCCCCCAAACACGCAGGTCAGGTACAATCAAAACTGCAGCATGCCTTGCGTGGCTCAGCACTTGTAAAAACCCACTGTATAATTGGACTAAAACAGAGCAGAGGATGGGAACTGAGGCTGGACGTGGCTCCTGTCATTCTGCATTACTGCTGTGTAAAGAAGAAAAGACGCAAACAGTTAGTGATGCATGGGGCAAAGGAGAGGAATGAAAATGTCAGGAGTGGGAGGAAGCTGTTAAATGGCACCAAACGCCTGGGCGGGTGTCTGTCTGCCCATGTGCCGCCTGTCTCGCTCGATTCATCATCAGAAAGGACAAGGCACCTCAGGAGGAATGCTTGTCCTGAGTCAGGAGCACGGAGGGGCCCGCTGTCTCTGACTGCCAACGGCAATCGCAGGCCTGCCAGGAATTGTCAGTCTACGGCCTTCACTGAAATCTGGCGGCTGTCAATGTGAAATCCAGAAATAGCAGCTCTCGGAGATGCCTGGTCTTCAAACCTTCCGACGATCTGGGATGGCTGGGCTCCCGGGATAAAGGTGGTCGTGTTCAGCATCTTTCAAAGAATTGGAAACAGAGCCGGACACAACTAGCACCTCTTGTTCAGCTAAGAATCCAAAGTTGAGTCTGAAAATGGGAGGCTGCTGAGAAGCTGGAAGATTCTGAAGGGAAATGGAAAGAAAACGTGACTGCGTCTGCTTCCTAAGCCCAGGTCCCCCTGAGAGAGTGGAGGGGCGGTGGGAGGATGGGAAGAGGACCAGACACGGCCCTATGATGATGATGCTGCTGGGGCAGGACCACAGCTCCCCGCAGGACAGGGACACAGTGTCGGGTGGGAGGGAAGACAAAATCGCCACACAGGTGAATCCCCTCCACAAATAAGGAAATAAGCAAACAGGAAATCTTCCCTAGTGCTCTTCAAGAAAGGGAGACAGGAGGTCCAGCCAATCAGCCCTGAAAAAGAAGGCAGGTAAACAGCGGCACCGCCAAGCAGTTCTCACTCTGTGCTCCAAACATATGTCCCCGTTTAACACATCGGCGAAAACCAAACCCTTGTTCTCTTTCCAACGCGGCACCGAATTCTTCCCAGGGCACCTGTGCAGTGACAGCAGCAGGAAGGGTGAGATGAAGACTAACCATATACTCATATTGGCAATATATTCATGTTAACAATATATTCATTTTAACAATATATTCGTATTAACAGCCCAGTGATCTCGGGTACTTGATTTTACCAGGACTCTTTCCAGTATGTGAATTACTTCAAAAGGTAGTTCAGCTGTACTACTTGCTTCTCTAGCCCCATGTGTTTTTTAAGTTTCTTTGTTTTAATGAATAGTGCATGCATGCAGGCTCAGTCAAGTGTGACTCTCTGCGACCCCATGGACTGTAGCCCACCAGGCTCCTCTGTCCATGGGATTTCCCAGGCAAGAATACTGGAGTCGGTTGCCATTTCCTTCTTCAGGGAATCTTCCTGACCCAGGGATTGAACCGGCATCTCCTTCATTAGCAGGCAGATTCTTCACCACTGAGCCATCTGGGAAGGCTTTCATGAATAGATTTCTTTTTTTTTTTTTTTTTTTAAGAACAGGTTTAGTTTTACAGAAAAAAATCAAGCAGAAAATACACAGTTCTCACCTATTCCCTTTTCCCTCCTCCACCTTCCATCTCCCCTATTATGAATACCTTGCCATGGTGTGCTACGTTTGTACAACTGAAGAACTAATATTGACACACTGTTATTAACAACTGACACACTGGTATTAACTAAGTCCACATTTACATTACCACTCCCTCTGCAATGTATAACCAACGAGTTCTGGCAAATGTGTAATGTTAAATATCCTTGATTAGGGCAGTTTCACTGATCCGATCATTTTTTTCCCTGTCTTTAAATTGTGGTAAAATATACATGACATGGGGCTTCCCTGGTGGCTCAGAGGTAAAGAACTGCCTGACGATGCAGGAGATGGGGTTCGATCCCTGGGTCGGAAGATCCCCTGGAGAAGGGAATGGTAACCCACTCCAGTATTCTCACCTCAAATATCCATCCCATGGACAGAGGGGCCTGGTCGGCTACAGTGCATGTAGTCACAAAGAGTCTGACACGGCCGAGCAACTAACACACACATGCCTGAAACAGCTTATTCGTCTATGCAAGACACAGGGAAGGGACAAGGACGCATTCCTGCTAACATTCACGTGGCCAGTGTAAACCTGGCCTGTGAGTGCAGAAGGGAAGCTAAGCCTTACAGCACATTCCACCCCCTGCTTCCAGCCCCACCAGGAACAGTGTGATTCTAACGTGTCTGCAGCACAGGGCTTGCCAACAAAGGCCGCCCTGGCTAAAGGGCGTGGGCACTCAGTTCTTTTCAAGTCTGCCTTATTTGCTCATGATAAGTAACAAAATACCCACATGACTCTAGCCTGGAACAGACACAGTCCTGGGGAACTGACAAAACCTGACTTACGTTTCTTCCAAGACCAAAGGCCAGACTCTCTATCTGAGATGCTGTCCGCAGGATCATCCGGGCAGCCCAACGGTCTAGTCCTCTACAATGTCACTCACTAGAGGACTTTTAATTTCTTCAGGCTTTATAAATCCACAGGGATTTACTTGCCTTCCTCTGCGCTGTCTCCTGAGTCATCTGACGGCCAAATGCACAGCATTCTGCAGGGGCATGGACGAAGTTCAGGCATTCACCGCTACCACATGGCTTACAGTAGCACGTGTGCATTTTAATACTTTGCCAAGAAGCTTGTCAGCATCCTACCACTAAAATGGCTTTAAGTTTTATTTCTGCACACTTTCTCAAAGTGTCTTTTTCTCTCTCTCTCTTATGATTAAAAGTGCACCAAACAAAAGGAAAACAAAGCTTCCCATTTTGGATAAAATAAGTGGGTCGTGAACTAATTTCATTTCTAATCACTAAGTATTTTCCTGGAACGGCTGAAATGGCTCCACTAGTAGAATGGAACATGATTAAATCACAGGCCCCCTAATGCACCTGATAATAAATAGTGTCAAGTGATGTGGGTTATTTCAAAATTGATTTTATATAATTAAATTAAAGCTGGCTTTTATCCCCATTAAATATTTAATATTTAATTAAATACTTGCTGGCTTTCATTTATAAAGATAACATTTCTAACAAAACTACTCCAAAGGTTACCACACAAGGTTTTGGAGAGTTTTTGGCAGAAACACATTCTGCTTCCAATTAGCTAATTTAATATTAAAGAGATGTATAATTATATGAAAGCGCTGACAAAAGTTGTATACAGATGTATTAACTGAAATCAAGTATATGGTTATTTTAAATATATTTATATATTTTAATGTATAGTAAGTTATACTAATACATATTTAAATGTCTATAAAATTTTAATTCATTTAATTATATATTTATATAAATTTAAATTTTATAATTTAAAATTTTACTTTTATATTGTAAGTATACAAATCCATTTAACTATTTATAGAGGAATATGTATATATACATACCAAAATATATAACTTTAACACTTAAAATTGTATTTATATATATTAAGTAATATGGGCTTCCCAGGTGGTGCTAGCAGTAAAGAACCTGACTGCCAATGCTGGAGACCTAAGAGATGTGAGGTCCATTCCTGAGTCGGGAAGATCCCCTGGAGGAGGGCATGGCAACCCACTCCAGTACTCTTGCCTGGAGAATCCCATGGACAGAGGAGCCTGGTCTGAAGAGGGCTATAGTCCATGGGGTCACAAGAGTCAGACACGACTTAGCAACTAAACAAAAAAACAGGGTTGAGGATATACAAGTGACTCTTCTGTACATACAATTCTGTGTTGAGAATAAGAAGGACACTAGTTAGCATATTTTACAGAAGTAAGGGAGCTTATCCACTGGTCATCTGTGTTAGTTGAAAGAATTTCCACAGTAAATAAAGAATTTTCTGATTTGAAAATAAAATAAATAAAAGTGCTCATAACTCTTAAGAAAAGATAATCCAGTATAAAACAATCTAAATTTATAAACACAATTAAAAAGTGTTTATTTTAAAAAACCCAGTCTTCATTTTGCAAAAGAATTAATCTCAGTGCATATTTTGTCACAAAAATCCCCAAAGTATTACAAAATATCCTATTTATAGCATGTCAATGAACATACAACTTTTAAGAGAAAAACACTCTTCTTATAATATGTAATACTACACATTAACAAATTGAAAGATAAAAATCATAGGATTATCTCAATAGATGCAGAGAAAGCCTTTGACAAAATTTAACATCCATTTATGATAAAAACCCTCCAGAAAGCAGGCATAGAAGGAACATACCTCAACATAATAAAAGTCATATATGATAAACCCACAGCAAACATTATACTCAATTGTGACAAATTGAAAGCATTTCCCCTAAAGTCAGGAACAAGACAAGGGTGCCCACTCTCACCACTACTCTTCAACATAGTTTTGGAAGTTTTAGCCACAGCAATCAGAGAAGAAAAAGAAAAAAAAAGGAATCCAGATTGGAAAAGAGGAAGTAAAACTTTCACTGTTGGCAGATGACATGATCCTCTACATAGAAAACCCTAAAGACTCCAACCAGAAAATTACTAGAGCTATTCAATGAATATAGTAAAGTTGAAGGATATAAAATTAACACACAGAAATCCCCTGCATTCCTATACACTAACAATGAGAAAACAGAGAAATTAAGGAAACAATTCCATTCACCATTGCAATGAAAAGAATAAAATACTTAGGAATATATCTACCTAAAGACACAAAAGACCTATATATAGAAAACTATAAAACACTGATGAAAGAAATCAAAGATGACACAAACAGATGAAGAAATATACCATGTTCATGGATCAGAAGAATCAATATAGTAAAAATGAGTATACTACCCAAAGCAATCTATAGATTCAATGCAATCACTATCAAGCTACCAATGGTATTTTTCAGAGAACTAGAACAAATAATTTCACAGTTTGTATGGAAATACAAAAAACCTCAAATAGCCAAAGCAATCTTGAGAAAGAAGAATGGAATTGGAGGAATCCACCTGCCTGACTTCAGGCTATACTACAAAGCTACAGTCATCAAGACAGTATGGTACTGGCACAAAGACAGAAATATAGATCAATGGAACAAAACAGAAAGCCCAGAGACAAATCCACGCACCTGTGGACACCTTATCTTTGACAAAGGAGGCAAGAACATGCAATGGAGAAAAGATAATCTCTTTAACAACTGGTGCTGGGAAAACTGGTCAACCACTTGTAAAAGAATGAAACTAGAACACTTTCTAATACCATACACAAAAATAAACTCAAAATGGATTAAAGATCTAAATGTAAGACCAGAAACTATGAAACTCCTAGAGGAAAACATAGGCAAAACACTCTCTGATGTAAATCACAGCAGGATCCCCTATGACCCACCTCCCAGAGTAATGGAAATAAAAGCAAAAATAAATAAATGGGACCTAATTAAACTCAAAAGCTTTTGCACAATGAAGGGAACTATAAACAAGGTGAAAAGATAGCCTTCAGAATGGGAGAAAATAAGAGCAAACCAAGCAACTGACAAAGAATTAATCTCAAAAATATATAAAGCAGCTCCTGTAGCTCAATTCCAGAAAAATAAATGACCCAATAAAAAAATGGGCCAAAGAACTAAATAGACATTTCTCCAAAGAAGACATACAGATGGCTAACAAACACATGAAAAGATGCTCAACATCACTCATTATCAGAGAAATGCAAATCAAAACCACAATGAGGTACCATCTCACACCAGTCAGAATGGCTGCTATCAAAAAGTCTACAAACAATAAATGCTGGAGAGGATGTGGAGAAAAGGGAACCCTCTTCCACTGTTGGTGGGAATGCAAACTAGTACAGCCACTATGGAGAACAGTGTGGAGATTCCTTAAAACACTGGAAATAGAACTTCCATACGTCCCAGCAATCCCTCTGCTGGGCACACACACTGAGGAAACCAGAATTGAAAGAGACATGTGTACTCCAATGTTCATTGCAGCACTACTTACAATAGCCAGGACATGGAAGCAACTTAGATGTCTATCGGCAGACAAATGGCTAAGAAAGCTGTGTAATATTACTCAGCTATTAAAAAGAATGCATTTGAATCAGTTCTAATGAGATGGATGAAACTGGAGCCTATTATACAGAGTAAAGTAAGTCAGAAAGAAAAACACCAATACAGTATAAGTGAAGAGGAACTCAAAAGCCTCTTGATGAAAGTGAAAGTGGAGGGTGAAAAAGTTGGCTTAAAGCTCAACATTCAGAAAACGAAGATATGGCATCCGGTCCCACTACTTCATGGGAAATAGATGGGGAAACAGTGGAAACAGTGTCAGACTTTATTTTTCTGGGCTCCAAAATCACTACAGATGGTGACTGAAGCCATGAAATTAAAAGACACTTACTCCTTGGAAGGAAAGTTATGACCAACCTAGATAGCATATTCAAAAGCAGAGACATTACTTTGCCAACAAAGGTTCGTCTAGTCAAGGCTATGGTTTTTCCTGTGGTCATGTATGGATATGAGAGTTGGACTGTGAAGAAGGCTGAGTGCCAAAGAATTGATGCTTTTGAACTGTGGTATTGGAGAAGACTCTTGAGAGTCCCTTGGACTGCAAGGAGATCCAACCAGTCCATTCTGAAGGAGATCAGCCCTGGGATTTCTTTGGAAGGAATGATGCTAAAGCTGAAACTCCAGTACTTTGGCCACCTCATGCAAAGAGTTGACTCACTGGAAAAGACTCTGATGCTGGGAGGGATTGGGGGCAGGAGGAGAAGGGGATGACAGAGCATGAGATGGCTGGATGGCATCACCGACTCGATGGATGTGAGTCTGAGTGAACTCCGGGAGTTGGTGATGGACAGGGAGGCCTGGTGTGCTGCGATTCACGGGGTCGCAAAGAGTCGGACACAACTGAGCGACTGATCTGATATGATCTGATATGGAATTTAGAAAGATGGTAATGATGACCCTATATGCGAGTCAACAAAAGAAACACTGATGTAAAGAAGTCTTTTGGACTCTGTGGGAGAAGGCTAGTGTGGGATGATTTGAGAGAATAGCATTGAAACATGTATACTATCATATGTGAAATAGATCTCCAGTCCAGGTTCAATGCATGAGACAGGGTGCTCAGGGCTGGTGCACTGGGATGACCCTCAGGGAAGAGATGGGGAGGGAGATGAGAAGGGGGTTCAGGATGGGGAACACATGTACACCCATGGCTGATTCATGTCAATGTATGGCAAAAACCACTACAGTATTGTAAAGTAATTAGCCTCCAATTAAAATAAATTAATTAATTTTTTAAAAAAGTATGTAATACTAGTGTACAGGCAATTAAAAATAAAACAAATTCCAACAATTATTACATGCTGCCTGGTTATTACAAGTTTTCTTGCCTTGTAACTTTCAAAAATTTTTTATTTCCTCAATATTAAATTGTTTTAATAACAGAATAACATTTTGAAACTAATCAATAGATTATCCATTCATGAACTTCTGTGTATAAGTGCAACATAAGAAAGGAAAAGAAAGAGATAAGCTGAGTAAAAACTAATAAGTTTTCTTTGGGCTTCTAAAACTATAAGCCCAGATTATTTTAAATTGCATATTTACTATTTAAAGAAACAGTCATTGGGATTTCTCAGTCCATTGAAATAACCCAAAAAACTGAAAATATTTCACACTGAAAATAAAGAAATACAGGTTTGAGCCTTAAGAAACAGAGGCTTTCCAATGGTGGCTTTTACTTCCTGCCATGGCCGTATGGACATTTTTATCTCATAAAGACTCACATGAAGGAAAAAACAACGCACGAGTAACTGAAAGGCAGCATCGTGAGGGAACTTGTGTTTTGCTGTCATGCATTCCCTCACGTCATAGTTTCTAAAAGGAATCCATGTCTTTGCTCTTAGAGCTCAAAAGAATATCTATTTTATGAGATTACATTCAAATTTTATAAAACACTATGTCACATATATTCCTAAATACTGTGAAATAATAATTTTCATAAAGCCAGGAAGTGAAATTCATTCCTGATATGCCATCACCCCAAATATGGGAAAATGCATTCATATCTCATTATTAAAAGATAGTGACTACAAAGATGACGGTCTTTTTAAAAGTAATAAAATGTGGATTGAGAGGCTATGACTGAACGCTCAGGCCCCTTTACCTTTTACGTGTTTGTAGGTTGATGTGGCTGCAGGTAATTGAGCCAGAGGGTAAAGGAAACCATGATTTTCATGATAAACATTCCGATAAGCAGCCCAAGTGACCACCCCACTGCAGCTTCTGACAAATCAAGTCAACACAGAAAGCTTCTGCGATGCAGACATGATGCTGCTATTAAAAAAAAATTTTTTTTTAAATAAAAACACCAACAGAAGACAGCACAAAACAAAGCAGGTGCTCACAGCAGCCTTTTCTCCCCCATGCTGTGGAATACTTTTTTCCATTCCCAAGATGATTTAAGTTGACAAATTGGTTTTTCTGGCCGCTTAGCTTCCTGACCTCGAAAAGTCCATTTTCTAACTTCTGTCTCATCCAGCTGTTGACAGGCTAATGCCACCAACCCAAGTAATAAAACCTCCACAGGGTTTAGGATTAGAAGAGGAAATGGTAACGACAGAAGAATAATTAGATGTGAAGTCTGCCCAACTTCTAAGAGCAGACCTCGTCTCTAAAAGAGAACAAATGGTCGTCTGGAAGGAGGTTAATGTATATTCCACTCCTCCCCGGGTACGATGCCATGCAGCCTTTCTAGGGGGAAAAACTGGAAACTCCTCATGCCTAAAACACTTCTTAAAAGTTGATGCAAATTAAGGGCACTCTCTACTTCGGTGCAATCTTTCTCAGACAAAAGTAGACAAATGTCTACTTTTCTTTTCTTCATGGAACCAAGTCAATAAGCCTAGCAGACCTAATTGCTTTTAGATCCTAAGGTATTTGGGGAAATGTGTGCCATGGGTACAAACAGAACAGGTGGTTGGAAAGTCAGATACCTGCCTTTAGTATGCGCCTTCTGTGTTCAGCGCTCCCAGACACTGTTCAACATCCCTCATCGTTCCCCCAAGGGCCAGGAATCGAGGCTGGATCCACCTTACACCATTTGCTGACCCCTTGAAGCCTCAGTTTCCTCATTTGTAAGGCGGAGTATTATCTGCAACAGTGCTCACCTCATGGATGGAAGGGAAGATTAACTCACGTGCATGAAAACATAGTACAGGACCCACAGCAAGCATTCAATACAAGTTTCACCTATTTTTTACCACTCTATTCTCTGATCCCAACAATCTAATGTCTATAAATAAGATCTTCCATTTTAAAACTACCTTTGATGTAGATAGAGTGGATAAACAATGAAGTCCTACTTTACAGCACAGGGAACAATATTTAATATCCTGTGAAAAACCATAATGGAAAACAGTATGAAAAAGAATATGAAAAGAATGGAACCCAAGTCTCCTACATCTCCTGCATTAGCAGGCAGATGCTTTACCACTACAGCCAGCCACCTGTGAAGCCACATATATGCTAAGTTGCTTCAGTCTTGCCTGATTCTTTGCGACCCTATGGCCCTTCAGGCTTGTCTGTTCATAGGATTCTCCAGGTAAGAATACTGGAGTGGGTTCCATTGCCTTCTCCAAGATATGTGTGTGTGAGTGTGTGTGTGTGTGTGTGTGTGTGTGTGTGTATAGCCGAGTCACGGTGCTGTACAGCAGTAATTACATAACACTGTAATTCAGATATACTTAAAATTTTAAAATTACCTTTGATTAATCACTACATTCATATGAAATCCTATAAGAATGTTTAGTGATTAGAGTAGCCCATCTGATAGAGGAATACAGTCTTGGTTGATTACCCTCTTCTTCAGATTCACACTCTTCCTCTGATTTCATATACAGAGTATGATTAAAGTATACACATTTCTGTAAATAATATCTGAATGATACGTACATTTGAGTGAGAACTTAAACATTCTCTTTTTACATGATAGCAATCCTATCTTGATAAATTATGCAGTTTGGGGATTAACTACAGCTTTTCTTGTCTCTTTCCCTCCTTCCTGATAACAATGGAATATTTCTGATCACATTTATAAAAACTCACTGTGAACAGTGAGGCAAAATCAAATGTAAATTTAAGATATACACATACATTAACACAGTTAGTATTTAATACTAAAAGACAAATCTACTGGTTGAGACGAAACCTGTCTATGAATTCCATTTTGGATAATCACTCTCCTTAGTAATTCATACTTCCTTGTAGATTAATAACATAGGAACTTTTATATGACTAAGGAAAATAAGAACCAGTTAAATATAATTCAGCCTAGCATGGGCCCTTGAATTACAAGATGATTCCGATGTTGTTGTTGTTCAGTTTTAAGTTTTGTCCTACTCTTTGCAACCCCATGGACTGCAGCACACCAGGCTTCTCTGGCCTTCACTATCTCCCAGAGTTTGCTCAGATTCATGTTCACTGAGTCAGTGATGCCATCTAACCATCTCATCCTCTGTTGTCCCCTTCTCTTTTTGCCTTCGATCTTTCCCAGTACCAGAGCCTTTTCCAGTGAGTTGGCTCTCTGCACCAGGTGGCCAAAGTATTGGAGCATCAGCTTTAGTATCAGTCCTTGCAATGAAGATTCAGGCTTGATTTCCTTTAGGATTGACTGGTTTGATCTCCCTGCTGTCCAAGGGACTCTCCAGCACCACAGTTTGAAAGTATCAATTCTCTGGCATTCAGCCTTCTTTACGGTCCAACTATCACATCCATACATGACTATTGGAAAAACTATAGCTGTGACTATATGGACCTTTGATGGTAAGTAAGAAACACAACAAATATTTAGGAAAACTCCTCATTCATTCTCAGCATCCTCCCTGGGAAAAATGAGGACTACAGAAAAACTCAAGATGCACTTGCTTTTGAGGAATTTAACATCTGGTAAAAGAAACAGGAACATCTACTGAAATGAACAGAAAGTGGTGGGGAAGATAATAAAAGGGCCCTGGAGCAGGAAAGTGTGGGAGGTGGGCTGTAGCCCATGAAGATGTGAACCATGAAAGGACCATCACCCCTAGAAGATACCTGGGGCCAGGCCCAGGTGTGCTCAGCAAAGAAAGGATGAAGGGATCTGCCTGTTGAACAGAGCCGTTTACATGCCCTCAGGAGTTATTTACACTCTCATTTAGAAAAAAGAAAAAGAAACATTTTTTTTTGGTAGCAGATTCACACTTTATTCTGGGTCTATGTTTATCACATCACTGACACTGAATTTGTTTTACAAAAGCTCTATGCTCCAAAAGACTGTAACTACAAGCTTTATTGGCTTCGAGTCAAGATTTTGGAACTCAAACTTCTGGGCGCCCTTTAAGTGAAAATGAAATAGACAACAATCTCCACTAAGAGTCAGGCATTCTCCTCATTTATCCCTCCCTCTGGCCATGTATCAGGGTTTTGACAGCAGCGACACCGGCTTGGAAGTTGAAAGGCCAGACTCCATCAGCCATCACATCACTCCACCGGCTGGTTTGCTGCCTTTTTCAGAGACCTGCCTCTCCTTTTCCAGGTGGCTCTAGTGGTCCCGCCATCACCTACGTGTCCTTCTCCCCAAGCCTTCTCAGGAAGGAGGGCACAGCCTAAAATTATGACACTCAACCCCTGGCCATGGCAATTGCCGAGGAGATCCGCAGACAACGCAAGGCAGGAAAATCGGGGCGTTTCCTGATAATTTAAACACAACTACAATACACAAGAGAAAAAGCCACTCTCCTCCCTTACTGGAATGGCTAGTCTGGAACTGGCTTTACAATCACCACTATTATTAAAAGTCATACTTGTCTCAGGGACCTGGTGTAGAAAATACAAGATGCACAGTTACTACCTTGTAATTTTCTTGTGTCACCGATGAGACAGTGGTAGAAACACGGATAAAATAGCTGTACCAAGAGATGCAGGAACATGTCCTGGAAATACTGTCAAGGTTCCAAATCCACTCAAAGACTTCCCAGCCATGTAATTCAATACCTCTTTGTTATCAGTTTGCTTAAACTAGCTTCAATTAGGGATTCTGTCACTTGCAACCAAAAACATTCTAATACACAAACACCTGTGAAAAATAAGCTTCCTTGGACTTCGGTTTTCCTTCTGATCACAGAATTCCTCCCAATAAAATAATCTCTAAGCCTCCTTCCATACAATTATTTGTTTCAAATTAGGTAACTATCAGATAATTTGGAATGGTATAGATATTTGTAATTAATCAATTCCTTCAACTGGACACTGGGAAAAAGCTGCTTAATGCAGCGAGTTTGGGTTTTCAACCTTGCTTATCTGCACCAGTGCAGAAGACAAGTCCCAAATGCTAATTATCAGTATTATTGTTGTCTTTGCAACTCCATGGACTGCACTTCAGTGCATGGACAGGCTTCCCTGTCCTTCTCTATCATCAGTATAAAAAAGTATAAAGTATATAGCATTTTTTTGACATTTGAAGATACAGGAAACTTATTTGAAGCATCATTTTCCTTTGTTAGGTCAATATCCATCACGGCAAATTATTCTTACATTCTCTCATTCATCTTTAACTGGTGATCACCTCCACTCCCACTATTCCCACTAAATAAATTCTGTGGAAAAGACTGGTTATTCACTTCTTTCTTTTGAATGACTAAAGAACTTTTATCTGGGTACAAGTGAAATAAAGCCTGATAACAAGGCTGTTTCCTATGTTACTGATTCCCTTGTTAAAAGTGGCAGCATTTTCTGCCTAAGTGTTCAAGCACAGATATAATCTAACTGGACAAGAACACTAATGCAAGGATATTTTATTTTTTCACAGGAAATCAGTCAGTGAAAATAGCAAGAAATTGCATCCCTCACAATATAAGGATAATATCTGCTAGCTCAACATCTAAAGATTTAAAAGCACTTATAGCAATACAAGTTGATTAAATTTTTTAAAAATGCTTTTTAAGTGGAAATGAAAGACCTAGTTTTAAATGCATTACTTGAGGAAAAATTTACAAAGTAAAATACTACCATTTTAGAGAAACAAACATGGTGAGGTGTATTTAAGAAGAAAACTTTTCCACTGTGAGAAAAGAGTTTGCAGTGATTATTGCTTATGGAATAATGCAATATTTTATTGAATTTAGAATTGTTATAAATGAAATGTCTTGTAGCAAGTGATGAAATCAAAAGAAAATCATTTTTTAAAAGACGGTAAGAAATCCATCTGCATGTTGGACTATAGAAATGACTGCTGAATCAACAGAAAAAGATGAATAATTGTCAGACTCAAGCATATCTGTTAATAAATCTAGAATTAACATAAGAATCAACCTAGTAATACCCAAATAGCAAATGTATTAAACTGTGACTCTAATTTAAATAACTTAATAGAGTCATGTACTACTATATGATTTTGCCTCAAAAGACAGTCTCATTCTCAATCAATAAAAATGAACTTAAAATCATTTAAAAAAAAAACTGCAATAGACACAAAGGTGTCTCCCAAGCACATGTCATTAGACCCATTTTTAAGAAACTGCAAGTCACTGAGAAGTTTATACAACACAGGGCAGCCAAAACATTTAGTACAACAGAATTTGAACCTTTAACTGTATCACATACTGCCTTTCTGCATTTCCAAAAATGTGAGCTCTAGATGAAAATATCAAGAAGCACAATTTTTTTAATGACACACAGTAGATTAATCACATGAAGTCAAAGGTATTACCCTTCAACTTCTGCCTTCCAAAAGAGTTTCTTCTTACAGGTACAACGCTCTTTGTCAGACATTCTATTCTGGACCTCCTTCTACTACTCTGGTTTGGCTGGGCCTCTCCAGGAATGGGACTGGCTGGGTGCATGGGGGTAGAGCTGAGGCGGCACACAGCCCATGAAGCTTGAACTCACCAACCTCTTGTTTTCTGTCCGGTTGGCTGAATGGTCTGTGACTCACCTTCAAATCAGCAAAGAGCTAAAATGGGCTAAAGAAAGTTTGGCATTAAAAAATGTATAAAAAACTTAAATATCTGTTATTCTGGTGCTGCTGCTGCTAAGTTGCTTCAGTCGTGTCCAACTCTGTGTGACCCCATAGACGGCAGCCCACCAGGCTCCCCCGTCCCTGGGATTCTCCAGGCAACAATACTGGAGCGGGTTGCCATTTCCTTCTCCAGTGCATGAAAGTGAAAAGTGAAAGTGAAGGCGCTCAGTCCTGTCTGACTCCTAGCGACCCCATGGACTGCAGCCTACCAGTCTCCTCTATCCATGGGATTGTCCAGGCAAGAGTACTGGAGTGGGGTGCCATTGCCTTCTCCGCAGTAGGTAGGAAGATGAATGAAAAATGAAAAATTAAGTTTTTGAACATAGATCTGATTCATCTGTGGAATTATCTGCTAAATTAAAGCAAAGTACCAGAAATGCTTCAAAAGCAGTCAATGCATCCTGTGCTAATGCACCTCTATGAAACACAGTGCTTCGTGTTTGCACTCGGATTCAAAATAGGACTGGCATTTTCAACAGATCCATCCTGCTCACTAACACCCTAATTCCCTTCCTAGATGTTTTGATATGCACCATTCATTTGATGATTATTAAGAACCTACTATATTCCACAAAGAAATGTTAATGGAATATGCTCAGTCACTAAGTCATGTCTGACTCTTTGCGACCCTATGGACCGCAGCCCACCAGGCTCCTCTGTCCATGGTATTTTCCAGGCAAGAATACTCGAGTGGGTTGCCATTTCCTCCTTCAGGGGATCTTCCTTCCCGACCTAGGAATCGAACCCAAGTCTCCAGCATATCCTGCATTGGCAGATGGATGCTTTATCCACTGAGCCACCTGGGAAGCCCCATTAATGAAATAGAAGAAAGAAAAAGACTATAAAACATACCATAAAGCATGCAAGTACAATTCACAGACACCAGACAGTGCCTGAGGCACACAGTAAGTGCCTAATAAATATTTTTTGAATGAGTGAACAGATGAATGCAATGGCTCCAAGGCCAGTGAGGAAGAGGCAGGGTGCTCTAACTATGGAGTAAACACCAACATCCTTACCTCCACCTGGGATGCCGTGCAACATCCCTTCAAAGGCTAGCACAGGACGTGAGAGTTCCTTTCCCATTTTGATTATGAAGAATCCCAATACTTAAATTAAACAGTAAAAGATCACCAACACCTGAACAACTCAAAACTGTATTCTGAAATATACCCTGCAGCAAAAGAAGACTGAAGGGGAAAAATTACATTTATCTTAAATTTGACAAAATATACCACTGTACTTAGAGACCGACATATGGATGAAGAATTAACTTGTTTTTTAATGTTTAAAAGTTTAACACTTTTAATGACCATAAATGCATTGACATGACCACACAGTTACTAATAACCATGCCTGCTGCTTTCTCTTAACTATGATGTCTACACGTGAAATCTCCCAACTAATTAAGTCCAAAGTTTCTTCCAGAGCCTTGAACAAAACGCACCTTCTTCTCTGAAGTCCTCCAGATTTCTCCAGCTCTACATAAACTTTCCTTCCTCTTAAACCTCTCAGCAGATCATGGGCCTGCCATCCTGTCCTGATGAGCGACTTCAGCAGGTCTGATCTCCTGCTGGGCTGCAAACAGCTCAGAAGATACCATTAGGGCATGTGGAAACCATGATATCACCCAGTAGAGTAACTTACAATTCTGAGATGCCCAGAAGTTTTGAATCATTAAAGAGAATAAATAAAATTAATGACAGGGAAGACTGCTTTGACTTGCAAATAAATGGTACATTACAATACAATTAATGTAATGCAATGATCAATTCCATTCATTGATCTGAAAATGATTTAACCTGCAGGCCAAACAGAGCCTCAGGAGAACCAAATGAAGCCTCCCACGGACCAATTTCAACAGGTGAGCCATCGTGGAATCCTGTCTCCTCTGGATGCCCTGAATGCCTGCTATGAAGCCCTGCAGTGCTTAATGAGCACACACACAGAGAACAACAGTCCGTACTTCTGAATGATCAACAGCTCTCATCTGAAATGTGAGGGACCCCAGCAGAAGCTCTGAGAAAGGGACCCCTTTCCTTCCTGCAACTGCACAATTGGAAAACAGAAGCCACTGTCTGCTGTTTGTCTCTGACATTCCCTCCCACCTTGCCAGCTCAAACAGAAGTGAAATGAGTCATTCACCATAAATAAACTGAGTAACTAATCTTAACCAAATGGGTAACTCCATTAGATTCAGTTGAGGAGGGCTTCTGTGGGTTTTATGGTTTCTCAGAGGTCTCTGCGCGCTGTAACACTTCCCCTGGTAATTTAGGAAAACTCTCAGCCAGGAAGCCATCACCAGGCAGATGGGACTCCTGGCTGGTCCCCAGGGGCAGCTTCGGTCTCCAGTGGCTTTTCTGGGATCATTTAGGAATTAACTTGTCTGCGCTCAGGCGTGTCACCATGTTTGGGCTCCGTGTTATGGAACATCAAGTCATCAAAGCGACTGAAATTTTAAAAGAATGTTCACAAGTTCATTATGTATTCAGTGGATAAATTATGTATTCATCTCTTACCATGTACAAAACTCTCTACCATCTTAAAGATTAGATAGTTAGAAGAGACATACTAAAATAAGTATCATATAAGGCTGTACACGATGAATGCTAAGGCAAGAAAGAGTCTGAAAGGGAAGGTCACTTTTTAATGAATAATAAAAGCTAACATTTATAGAGCACTTACTATGTATTAAGCAGATAGTACCATACTAACCTGCATTTTATGCCAAATATTAGTGCGTTACATCATGAGGTACTACTTATGTGGTGGGAGAAAATATAAGAAGAAAATGAGATTTGGATCCAGCATTACAAAATTATCTTTGCCATTCAAATCAGGAGAAGTCAAAATTTAGGAAGATAAAATAAATGTTGATTTCACAACAAACAAAGACCATTTTTTCTATTTTTTAAATACTTTTGTAAAAATATTTAAAACTCTAACATACACTGAATGTTCTTTCCAAATATATTTGAAGCATATATTCCAAATACATGGTAATATTTTAGAGGGCATGGTGCAAATTTTAAAGTTTTTTTTTTTTAACACGTGATTCTTTTGTAAGTAAAAATAGTCATTTTCCCTGAAATCCTAAAAACACCCTATTAGGACCAATAACCAACCCAATTTAATTTTGTTTTTATATTTTAAACACACACAAAAATGGAATAAAATACATGCTGATGTGGTACATTAATAATTCATTGCTTATTATCCTAAGATACTTAATAAGAAAATAATACATTCTAATTTATTATATGCATGTTATTTCTTGCTCAAGTAAATAATTCAAGCACTTTTCATACTCATTGAGATCATCTGAAATATGAACTAAGAGCTGTTTCTCATCAGTAAGTTAGGTCAACATAGCCCACAAGGTGACAGCTAAAGATAAAAGATTCAAACATGAAATGAAACTAAGTCCATCATCAGGGAGCTTTCAAATATACCAAGGAGACAGCTGCTCACCCACCACTTCCCAGAGGACCAGTGGGATAGATGCTATACAGTGGGACAGATGCTGTATAAGGGACAGCAGACTTCTGAGGAGAGAGAAATTTTATTGGAGGAACTAAGACATCTATCTGTGTGTGGCAATTTGAGTTAGGCCTTCAATAAGCAAAAATGAGGAGAGACCTTCACACCTATGGGAACAAACACTCAGCAGAGGCAAACCTGGAGTTGTGTAGACACCTGGGTGTAACTGGGGTGCTCAGTGTCACCGCCTCAATTAAATAGGGACCCGGGCATTGCAGAGACAACCCAGCATCACAAGAAGTGAACCCCTGGCAATTTAGCATCAAGAGTCCATTTTCCATGGGGGAACTTGGAATGTTGTTTCTATAACAACATCTTATTAATACAACGTAGTCTTTATAACAGGAGTCTAGGGGTCCATGATATAGAGTTGATATTACAGACTGTGCATGTCTGCTAAGTCGCTTTAGTCATGTCCAACTCTTTGAAATCCTATGGACTGTAGCCTGCCAGGCTCTTCAGTCCATGGGATTCTCCAGGCAAGAATACTGGAGTGGCTTGCCATGCCCTCCTCCAATATTACAGACTACTGTTTAGTAACGTGCCATGTTCTCTGGATTCCTGGATTGAGTGAAGGAAGGGGGGCACTGCTGCTCTGAGACAGGCATCCACATGCTGCCTCAACACCGCTGCCTGGGACACATCCTTGGCTAATCCTCATTCACTGTTATCTTCTGCTTTAGGACATGCGGCATCAGAAATCTGATGGATTAATGAAGGACTGTTAATGCTAATTGCTGACATAAGACTATTTAGGGCACCGAGGCAATCATGGAATTTTTCTAGCCATTTTCACAGCTTTTCAGAGCTCTGCACTAATCAGTCATGCTAATTCCAACAGTAAACAGCACAGCGCTTTGGTGAGAAAGACCATTAAGACGCACCTCGGGTGTTTCTTCTCTACAACTCCTTCCCAAATACTGAATCCGGGTACACTGCCTGGGATCATTTATCACCTGTGACATTCACTGCATCCAGACTCCAGGTACAGATGACGGCTAGAATTTCACACATGCCTGAATAGAGCAGGTGTGGCCCCCAGTGGCAGTCACGCCGCCTTTCTCAGATGCCCCAGCTTAGAAAAGGCCTCAGCAGAGTGAACCGGATGCTCTGCTCCTAGAAAGGTCACCAGGTGGTGAGACACTGAGGTTTCTTTGAGATGATCTGTGCCAATGAGGACCTACAAGCCCCCACTTCTTAAGAGTACAGTGCAGTGAGTAATAATAGAATCACGGCCGTTAGAATTAACATGAGCTCCAATTCTAATTCCAACTCTTAAGATCTGTGCAACTTTCAGGCCAATATACAACCTCTCTGAGCCTCCCTTTCCTCATCTATAAACTTGAAGACATCACTTCATGTCTTTGCATATAAAACGTGCTAGGAAAATGGCACCGCCATAGCAGTGTCCTGGTCTGGCTCTTGCCACTGGTAGGCCACTACAGTAGAAATGGTCACACTGGTCAAAGAGCTTGAGGACAAGTGGCTACTGACATCCCTGTGCTGATTCTACAGGCACCCAGGTTTCTCTCTGGACTTCTCTGTTTAGATCTGGGTACGAGGGGCCATCACATTCACACTGCAAACTGATCAGCCAGCATTTGACATTTGGGTTTTTCTCGATCTGCAACTTACGATTTTGTTTAACTTTGAGTAAGATCGGCACAGTATATATTGACAATCAAATTTCATTAACGTCCAAAACCCAGAGGGCGTTATGCTAAGTAAAATAAGCTGAGCACAGAAAGACCAATACCCTCTCAGTCTCACTTCCATCGGAATCTAAGAGTCCAATTCACAGAAGCAGAGAATAGAATGGTGTTTTTCAGAGTCTGGGCGAGAAGGAGGGTGAGGTGGGGTGGGGATGGAAAATGGGGATATGTGGTCAAAGGGTCCAAAGTCTCAACTACATGGGATGAATAAGTTCTGGAGATCTGCCTACAGCCCAACAACTATGGTTAATAATACTAGTGATTCAGTGGTAAAGAATCAACCTGCCAAGCAAGGGACACAAGTTTGATCTCTGGGTTGGGAAGATGCCCTCGAGAAGGAAAGAGCAACCCACTCCAGTATTCTTGCCTGGGAAATCCCATGGACAGAGGAGCCTGGCAGGCTACAGTCCATGGGCTCTCAAAGAGTCTGGCACGACTTTTCGACAAAACAACAATCATATACCTGAAACCTGCCAAGAGAATATATCTTCAATGTTCTCACCACAATAACAATTAAATGGTAATTATGTGAGGTGATAGGTGTGCCATAATTAGCTTGACTGTGGTACTCATTTCCCAGTGTATCAGTTCAGTTTAGTCGCTCAGTCGTGTCTGACTCTTTGCGACCCCATGAATTGCAGCACACCAGGCCTCCCTGTCCATTACCAACTCCTGGAATTCACTCAAACTCATGTCCATCGAATCAGTGATGCCATCCAGCCATCTCATCGTCTGTCGTCCCCTTCTCTTCCTGCCCCCAATCCCTCCCAGCATCAGAGTCTTTTCCAATGAGTCAACTCTTCCCATGGGGTGGCCAAAGTATTGGAGTTTCAGCTTTAGCATCAGTCCTTCCAATGAATACCCAGGACTGATCTCCTTTAGGATGGACTGGTTGGATCTCCTTGCTGTCCAAGGGACTCTCAAGAGTCTTCTCCAACACCACAGTTCAAAAGCATCAATTCTTCGGCACTCAGCTTTCTTCACAGTCCAACTCTCACATCCATACATGACCACTGGAAAAACCATAGCCTTGACTAGACGGACCTTTGTTGGCAAAGTAATGTCTCTGCTTTTCAATATGCTATCTGCTGCTGCTGCTGCTAAGTCACTTCAGTTGTGTCTGACTCTGTGGGACCCCATAGACGGCAGCCCACCAGGCTCCCCCGTCCCTGGGATTCTCCAGGCAAGAACACTGGAGTGGGTTGCCATTTCCTTCTCCAATGCATGAAAGTGAAAAGTGAAAGTGAAGGCGATCAGTCCTGTCTGACTCTGGGCGACCCCATGGACTACAGCCTACCAGGCTTCTCCGTCCATGGGATTTTCCAGGCAAGAGTACTGGAGAGGGGTGCCATCCCCTTCTCTGGAATATGCTATCAAGGTTGGTCATAACTTTCCTTCCAAAGAGTAAGCGTCTTTTAATTTCATGGCTGCAATCACCATCTGCAGTGATTTTGGAGTCCAGAAAAATAAAGTCTGACACTGTTTCCCCTGTTTCCCCAACTATTTCCCATGAAGTGATGGGACCAGATGCCATGATCTTCGTTTTCTGAATGTTGAGCTTTAAGCCAACTTTTTCACTCTCCTTTTTCACTTTCATCAAGAGGCTTTTGAGTTCCTCTTCACTTTCTGCCATAAGGGTGGTGTCATCTGCATATCTGAGGTTATTGATATTTCTCCCGGCAATCTTGATTCCAGCTTGTGTTTCTTCCAGTCCAGCATTTCTCATGATGTACTCTGCATATAAGTTAAATGAACAGGGTGACAATATACAGCCTTGACGTACTCCTTTTCCTATTTGGAACCAGTCTGTTGTTCCATGTCCAGTTCTAACTGTTGCTTCCTGACCTGCATACAGATTTCTCAAGAGGCAGGTCAGGTGGTCTGGTATTCCCATGTCTTTCAGAATTTTCCACAGTTTATTGTGATCCACACAGTCAAAGGCTTCGGCATAGTCAATAAAGCAGAAGTAGATGTTTTTCTGGAACTCTCTTCCTTTTTCCATGATCCAGCGGATGTTGGCAATTTGATTTCTGGTTTCTCTGCCTTTTCTAAAGTGTATATCAAATGTACATGTATGCATAAACCTTAATACACACCATTTTTATTTGTCAATTACACCTCAATAAAGCTGGGCGAAAAAATCCACTAAGATCCATAGCTAGTGTTACTGCCTCACCCTTGAGAGACTGTTGTTTAGTCACTAAGTCGTGTCTGACTCTGTGACCCCATGGAATGTAGCCCACCAGGCTCCTCTGTGCATGGGATTCTCCCAGGCAAGAATATTGGAGTGGGTTACCGTTTCCTTCTCCAGGGGATCTTCCCAACCCACAGATCGAACCCACTTCTGCGTTTATCACTGAGCCCCCAGGGAAGCCCCAAATTTGTTATTACAGTGAAGATATTATGAAGAATTACATCTCATCACAGTTATCAAAGTTGAGACTCACTGCCATAGAGAAGCAAGCTCACTGATTATTTAAGAAAGGAAACAAGGAAACAAAGGAGGAAATTAACACAGGTTTTGATGAGACTGGGTAACACTTTCTTGTGGGATTCAGTTTCAATTTAAAGCTGAACAGACTCTTTGAGCTTAAAGATACTGAGTGATTTGGATAAAAATTCCAGAGGACTGGATTCAAGATTACTTTGTAATCTCACGACTTTAAAACCATCTTAATTAAAGATGTCCATTTGTTTTAAATGAAACAAGACATAGATTTGTAGACCAGAAAAATAAATTAGGACGTGGGCAAATGGTTTTGCATGGTTGTCCCCGGGGCTCTGGAATTAAATGGGATGCTCAGGTAAAGAGGAAAATCAGGTCCTGGCTGTGGGCTTTCCCTTTCAGAGGATGTAACATGAGCTGGTCTCAGGGTCCAGAAACAAAATCACTGGCACCTCTTAGCACCACAATATGCACTGGGACCACCCTCAGATAACAAAGTGTTCCATGGTGCCTTTATCTTTCTTAGGAGAGAAAAACAAAGCTTTGGTCTTAAAAAAGTCCCTTCTCCAGGGCTCACCTGAGTAAGAGTCTAGAGACAGAAATCCATCAGCCCCTCTAAGCTGGCTTCAGAGTTCATGATGGAAAACATTTTCAAGGAACAAAGACAAAATACTTTAAAAGTATTATTCCAAATTTCTTTAATTCCCTCACTCCCAACTCTGCAATAAATCAGCAAAGAGGCCAAAAGTCTGTCCCATTTTTTTAAACTGTTTTGAAACCTAGCTGCCACATGCCCTTCAAGCCATTGCCCTATTTCTCCGTCCCCTTTGTAACCCAGGGTCTCAGGAGAGTCCTCGGCGTTTCTGTCCGCGCCGCTGTCCGCGCGGCGTCTGCAGCCTGCACACTGGCCCTCAAGGACTGTCCCTGAAGCCCTGGCCAGTTCAAGGTGTGAGGGTCGAAGGCCACCTCCCCCGGGCCTCCCCTCCTTCCTGTCCTGACTCACTCTCTCTGCTCCAGTACTTCTCAACCAGGCAGGCAGTGTTAGGTGCGTCTGCCTCCATCCCTGGTCCTCTGTAAAGCTCTCCTAACTCCCCACTTTCATCCTGCCCCCAGGGCCTCCATCACTTGACCTCTCGTCCTGAGCTCCCGCTATCATCTCAGAATCCCTACATTCAACACAGTCCCCCAACCCCGTTCTCGTCCTCCAGGGTTCCCTCCATGACTAACTGCCATCAGCCACCACCCTTCATTCTCCCCTCTCCCTCACTCACATCTGTCCTCAGGTCCTGCTGACTGTGGTTCCCAAACCCTCCTCAGTCTCCATCCTCATTCACCTGGGGTGCTTCCCCAGTCTACAGAATCACCTGTAGCCATCCATCCAGCCCCTCTGTGTCCATACTTTTTTTTTTCTAATTGACTTTATTACAATACGGCTTCCTTTTTATGTTCTCGTTTTTTGCCCCCGAGGCATGTGGGATCTTAGTTCCTTGACCAAGGATCAAACCCACACTCCCTGCATTCAAAGGCAAAGTCTTAACCACTGGACCACCTGGGAAGTTCCCACAGGCACTTTTAAATCTGTCCTCTTCACAGTCCAAATGAACTTTAAAAATACTCTGTGTATGTTTGCACATCAACACATATATATTTAATCTTGTTATCCTGAGCTGTTTGAGGCTAAAAGACTTCCAATTGCATGGAAGACCCCTCCCAGAGTTCAAGAAACCCTCCCATTTCTGCCACCTGCTCCTCCACTTTTTTGGTAACTCAATGCTCCCCACGTTGGCCTTTCAGTTTCTAATAAAATCCATGTACCCTCTTCAAAGGCTTCCCTTGTGGCTCATCTGGTAAAGCTGGTAAAGATCTGAGTTCAATCCCTGGGTTGGGAAGATCCCCTGGGGAAGGAAAGGCTACCCACTCCAGTATTCTGGCCTGGAGAATCCCATGGACTATATAGTCCATGGGGTTGCAAAGTCAGACACGACTGAGCAACTTTCACTTTCACCCTCTTCAAAAAACGGTCTTTGGACCCCTGTAACCTCTGCCACACCACCACCACTCCCAACCCACAAATGGGTCATCTCCTGGGTCGACTGGAAATTCAGAGGATCAGGCTGACCTAATCCTAAAAGCATCAAAACATCAGGAGGTCAGAATGCAGCCTTCCAACAAGTGGCTGGATGACTCCAAGGAGCAGCCTGGAGACCTGACATAAAAGGTCATCCAACTGATATTTGAGCCCTGACCCCACCCACTGGTTCAGGGTCTCCATTCCTGAGCCATCCATCTGTGGGCAGGTGAAATGGCTCTTCCTTATTGACCTGGATCCAGACTCCCAGAGCCTTCTACCCACTGATCCTAGTTCCATAATCCCTTAAAATCCCCTCATAGGATGCGGTTGGCTCCCTCGGCATCTTAATAACCTTCCTCTGAGCCTGCTTCCAGACTTCCTTTTCTTCTTTTTTTTTTTTTTTAAGAATTTCCATTTTTAGAGCAGTTTTAGGTTCACAGCAAAATTGAGGAAAAGGTACAGAGGTCTCCCGCCTCCACACGTGACAACCCACGATCCACATCCCTGCCTGATGACCTGCACAGACACGTCCTGACACCTGCAGTGTGCACTCTACCACTCTTTTTATTCAAACTTGAACGTTTTGGCCCCCTGATGCAAAGAGCCGACTCATCCGGAAAGATCTCGAAGCTGGGAAAGATTGAAGGCAGGAGGAGAAGGGGACGACAGAGGAGGAGATGGCTGGATGGCATCACCAACTCGATGCACATGAGTTTGAGTAAACTCCTGGAGTTGGTGATGGTCAGAGAGGCCTGGCGTGCTGTGATTCATGGGGTCACAAAGAGTCGGACACGACTGAGCAACTGAACGGAAACATTTTATTCTGTATTGGGGTATAGCTGATTAACAAGGTTGTGGTAGTTTCAGATGAACAGCAAAGGGACTCAGCCATATATATACATGTATCCATTCTCCCCCAAACTCCTGTCCCATCCAGGCTGCAACATGACATTCTGCAGAATTCCCTGTGCTCTATCTACAGTGTTGTGCAGTAGGTCCTTGTTGGTGATCCATTTTGAATATAGCAGTGTGAACATGACCTTCCCAAACTCTTTTTAAGCTTAGTTCCTAACACCGAATCTAAGTGGTTCCAGCATGAGAGCACATAGAGACAGCCTGAAAACCAGTCTGTCACCCATGAGGTCAAGACTGCGAACTGCATCAAGGCTCTGTGTCCTAATTCCTTAAACTGAAATAATAATACTGCTCTCCTCTTTGCACTGATGGAAGGGTTAAAATAGCTCCTGCAGGGAACGCACACAGCCTGGTGCCTGGCACACAGAGCTGTACATAAATAGAATGGGGACTCCCTGAAGACCAAGTTGTGTGTCAAGTTGGCTTTGTTTATTTAGCGCTGCTAGCATCGGGGCACCCAATGATTTGTTGAACGACCGGCATAAATAGTCATGGACAAAACTAGAATTTAAAACAAGAAAAATTTTCATTTTGAATACAGTAAAAGAAAAAAGGCAGAAGTAAGATGCAATTGAATTCTAATTTAGTTTCCTTCTGATGTAGATTAAAGTACTTTCTTTAAATGACACTTAAAATGCCAACTAATGGTTCTGGCATACCACACAGTGATTTAAATATGTTATTCTTTTAAATAAAATGGAATAAAACATGTCTGACTTAGAATCAAGATTTTGCACCATATCTGCAATGTTATGAAAGACACAGAAAGCGATGGTATCTTTTTCAACTCTCATTTCAAAGATAATAACTACTACGCAACAATAGGGCACCAGGGACGAACAGAAATACATTAAATCGGCTGCATTAATTTTAAGTAGGATCATTAAATGACTTAACATTTTTTGTTTCTGACTGATTTTAATGTTTTGATATTAAAGTGAAAAACAGTAAATGCTTCAGACACTTGAAAAAACGCCAGTTTGGCCGACAGAGACCTAATAGTGGCTCTTTGAACACATATGTGGACACACACACTCCTTGTATTTCTATTGAAGTATGTTTAGTAGACTTGCCATAGGGCCATTTGAAAATACTGCAAACTCTTTTAGGAAAAAAAAAATAAGTCGATGTTTTATTTTCAAAGAGAGGAGCCAGGGGAGTTGTCCACATCAGGATCCCCACTTACACAAATAAAGGCCTCTGATTTGGAATAAATGGAACTCTGCTCACTGGAGCAGGGTTTCCTCCCTAACCTGTTTCCTAACTAAGCAGTACTGTAGGTTTTCTCACTGCTCCTTTTAGAGGGAAAATAACTGGGTTAAAGTTCAGTTCTACCCCCATCACCAAAATCCCTCCAGCTTAAAACATTTCTGATGACATTTAAGATCAGCACAGCCCACACGCGTGGGGAGGCTCAGGCGTCTGGGACCCACCCAGGGGCCTCACCCTTGTCCTCCCCCAGGATCCAGCACAGGCCCAGCAGAGAGCCGGTGCTTCCGACACACTGGCTGGAGTGAACCCAGCATCACCACAGGCCCCTGGATGTTCTGCATCCCAAAGGCTGCCTCCCAGGGGACCCCAAGGCCTGGAGTGTGTGCACTGGGAGGGGCCGGCACTGGGCAGGCAGGATCCCACTCCCAAGGGCTGGCAGGCCAAGGACAGGACACATGAGCCACGTAAGTGAGGAGTAAATCACCTCCCTGTCCAGCTTCGGGGCTTTCCAGGCCTCGAGGGAGGGAGCTGTGACCCTGACAAGGGCAAGGCCAAGCCTGAGCCTCCAGTCGACTGTGATGTTTGGCTGCAGAAACACTGAGAAGGAGCAGGCCCTGCCCAGGGTGTGACGGAGTGGCTGGCTGTGTGGGTCAGTGGGGTTGGGCAGTGGCAGAAACGGTGTCAGATGGAGACCACAGCTTCCAGAAGGAATCCTAATTCCACTGGAGGTGCAGTGTGAGTCATCCCAGAGCCACCAGAAGACCAGGGGATCCAGAACACCCCCCTCCACTCCCCGCAGAGAGGAAGGACACTAAGCCGCCCACGCAGGGCGGGGAGGCCAGAGTCTGGTGTCCAGGGAGGGGCGGCAGAGGACCATCAACTCCTCCCGGGGGGTGGGGGGGAGGCAGGGGGAGGATCTGACTGGACAGATCTGACTCCCTTCACGTTGAGCAGGCTTCTAATATTCATGAAGCCCCCAGCTTTATCACGGGGATGGGGGGTTCCCCGCCCCCATTTACCACAACGTCCCCGCCACGTGCTCCTCTGCTACCACCTTCCATTTGCCAGCTGCAGTTTTTCGGCCCCTACCTATGAGCCTGAGATGGAAAGTCTTCTCACTGCCTGAACTCTGTACATCAAGCCTATACCCTATATGGTCCTGGGACCTGCCAGGGTCCAAGGATGGTTAAGCCCTTTTAAAAGGGGCTGGGGGGAAAATCGTTTCCAGAGTAAGTGGTTGTCTCACAGAGGGCATGCCGACTCATATTCACATCCCCTGCCTGGATAGTATAAGAAAAGAATCTGGTTTAAAAGCAAACCTAACCAAGATTAAGGTATTATAAATAATAACTATAAATGGAGTATAACCTTTAAAAATTGCTGTTGTACACCTGTAACTTATATAATAGTGTACATCAACTAAATGTACACCATTTAGGGCTTCCCTGGTGGCTCAGTGGTAAAGAAACCGCCTGCATTGCAGAAGACATGAGTTCGATCCCCAGGTCAGGAAGATCCCCTGGAGGAGGAAATGGCAACCCACTCCAGTATTCTTGCCTGGAGAAGCCCATGAACAGAGGAGCCTGGCGGGCTACAGTCTATGAGGTCACAAAAAGGTTGGACATGGCTTATTGACTCAATGACAACTAAATACTATTCTTCAGTTAAAAAAATTATTTCCCTCACTAAATTAAAAAAAAAAAAGGAAACCAAGAATTGGGTCCTGATGTGGAGACTGAAGTTCTGATGATTGACCCACAGGGCCCCCTTCCCCAGGTGAAGAACACCATCAGAGGAAAAGGGGGATCCCAGAAGCCCTCCCTCCACCAGATGCTCTCACAGATGTTAACTTGTTCGGTCCTCTTGGGAGAAAGGACTCTCTCGTACAGAAAACAAAGCTGGGAGGCATGCATGGAGGTTTCCCATTCTAGGTCACCCCAATGCACACTGCAGGCCTGAGTTTCAAACCCAGGTCTGCAACTGCCAAGGTCACACACTGACCGCCCCCACCGCTGGTGTCACTGCCACTCTGCCAGTGACGGACAAAGACAGAATTAGCGCATCTTGGTGCCCCTCACCCCCCAGCTGTGGCCCAGGGTCTCGGTCCTGGGAGGAGGCGTGGAGCAGTTACAATGGAAGCTTCCATTTCCTCTTCTCTGACTTTACAGTATATCTTCGACAGCCAGCCAGGATTAGGCCTTATTCCTTCTTCATTTCTACACCCAAAATAGCAAATTGAATCAAATCCTGTGGGAAGCTAGACTTTTAAAAACATTTATTCACCTTCAATTTCCAAGAGCTGGAAAATTACTAGTAGGTGAAATCAGATCAGGAAATCTGGAAAGCTCTGACTTATCAATACAGGATGAGGTTGTTTTGTGTTTTTCCAACAACTTTCATAAGGGGAAAAAAAAAAAGGAAGCCTATTTGAGATGACATTCTACTGCCAGCTTAAAAATAATCTTTGAACTTGGGAGTTTTCTTAGTCTTCTAAAAGCTTTTTTTTTTTTCACAAATACTTTTATCATGTTACTCTCCTTAAATATATACTCTCAATGACAGCTATAGGCGTATTTCAAGCCCTTGCAGAATTTCTATAAATTTTGTTAGAGGCCAAAAAAAACCCAAAAAACCCCAATGTCTTCAACGTCCTTGAAAATTTCCACTGCCCTGTCTCTGGTGTTCTTTACAAAACAAGCCCATGTGGGAATCCTCTTTCGGTCTCCATTTTACAGAAGAGGAAACTGAGGCTCAGAGAATGAAACAATTTTCCCAGGCCATGGGGCCAGGAAAAGGTAGAGCTGGAATTCCAGTTTAGCCAGGCTATAGGCTGGCCACCCTTGAAGTTGGCAAGATACTGATTTCAAACTCGGCAACATGGGAGAAGTCCTCATACAGGTGTCATCTGCCCCCTTGTGAACAGAGAACTGAGATCCTAGCTGTTTATTCAGCAGGAAGCCTGAGGAGCCCAGTACCCAGGAAGGAAGGAACCAACCTTGAACTGCAGTCCTCTCACAGCTACAGAGAACCAGTTAGGTGGTCTCAGGCAAATCACTCTAGGCCTTCTTTCTTTATACTGTGTCCTCGGTTCTGCCCAGAAGTGACATGTAATTGGCCACGTGTGTATGCATAGTTGCTCAGTCGTGTCTGACTCTTCGCGACCCTATCCATGGACCATAGCCCACCAGGCTCCTCTGTCCATGGGATTCTCCAGGCAAGAATACTGGAGTCGGTTGCCACTTCCTTCTCCAGGGGACCTTCCCGACCCTTAAGGATCTTCTGTGTTTCCTGTGCTGGCAGGCAGATTCTCTACCTGGGAAGCCCAGGTATGTTCAAGAGGACATGGACACATAGTCCTACATACTCTACCAAGAAGGAAAGTCAGAATGTTTGCAAATATCCATGCATCCATGCAGCCGGTCCCCAACACCTGTCTTCCACCACTCATTAGGGAACACGTTCCAGAAACATCATGATCACAGACAGACTGACTACAGCCTGAAGCAGAAGCTTCTACCAGTTACCACGAGACGAAATGTGACTCATTCTCCCCCACCCCATCAAAAGGTATTTTCTTAAAGTCTAACCATCAAATAACAGAGAGCTTCAGTGGTTACTTAAGACTCCAAGCCATCATCACTATCCTTACTTTAAACATACACCCATGCTTCCATCCCCAAGCAGTCATTGCCAACCATCTGCACTTGAAAATAAAGTATTCTTTTTTTTTTATGAATAATGCTTTTCCAGGATTGGAGTCCCCAGCGAAATGTTTCTTTACAAAGCTCAGTCAATCCCAAGCGAAAATTCTTTCTTTCATAGAAAATGTCATCATCTGTAACTGCTCCCTGGGGCCATGCTCAAGCAGACGCTCCCAGACTTCCTCCCAGAATGAAACCTTCCTTGAATCGAGCTTTTAGATACTCGCCACACTTTGGGCATCCAGACATTCGTCCAACTCTGCATTATTTATTCACCAATTTTGCACAACTTCCTAAACACCAATGGAGACCGGGCTGGTTTCAGCTATTGATGTTACATCTTCTCAAGTGGCTAAAGAGGCTATAAAGCACCCCATTGCTTAAGCCTGCCATCTCAGTTCCATTAGCAGTAAAGACCTCTCTATTCAAACTGCTAAGTAAATCCTCCGAGAGCCCAGGGACTGTTTCATGCTTGAAAGCAACTGTTAAGAATTTGACAACAACCAAACTGTTCCTATTTAATCCTTCTCCCAAGGTAAAAAGAATTATAGGTAAACATATGCCTTCATTATTTGCTTTGCTGCATTTCAATACCCAATCCCACACAAAATTGCCAGCCAAGGATTTAATGCAATCACTTCTGCATTTCAGAGTTTGTTGCCCCTGCAGAATAGAAAAGGCTTAACAAGGGCTACGGAGTTGATCTGCCAGCTCCTGGATTTTGTATGACACACATCCTAGCTGTCACAGGGGTGAAGTCTGATCATACTAATGTTTTTTACGAGGCTTTTTTAAAGGTGATTCAAAATAACAATTCCGGTGTGTGTGTGTGTGTGTGTGTGTGTGTGTGTGTGTGTGTGTGTGTGAAGCTGTCATTCAACATTTAGCTATGAACTCAAAGGTGACACCAAACTATGAAAAGAAAAATGAAGAAGGATGTTGCAGAACTATAGTTCTTACTAGATGGTTTTGAAAGACAGTAGCAATGGGCTCCAAAGATTTGGTATTTCTTTTGGATTTTTTTTTACTCTTTTTTGTTTTGTTTTGTTTTGTTTTATCCTTTGGTAGTATAGGTGCTTATAAAACTTCTGAGAATCAGTAGAGGACAACTTGGAAAAACCAGTGCCTTAAAGCAATGATTTTCAACAGCCCTAAGATCTCCAGTACATACCCCACTATGACCATAAACCACCACACACTGCAGTCATCAAGATACTACTTCCTTCAGGGAAAACCTTGGAGCAAGATTATTGAGAGAACAACCAGTGATGAATTTTCCAACTCACATTCCTACATCTTATGAAGATGACTCCTTACACACCAGGTAACCAAGCTCTTCCTAACTGCATGAGAGGATATCTAGTGTCTCTCTTCATAAGATAAGTTACTTATTTTATGGATAAGTTACTCTTACTCCATTAAGATAAATAACTCTCAATAAGCAGTTATTGCTGTTAGCCATTTAGTGAAAGTGTTAATTGCTCAGTCATGTCCAATTCTTTGAGACCCCATGGACTGTAGCCTGCCAGCTCCTCTGTCCATGGGCTTTCCCAGGGAAGAACACTGGAATGGGTTGCCATTCCCTTCTTCAGGGGATCTTCCCAACCCAGGGATGGAACCCAGGTCTGCTGCACTGCAGGCAGATTCTTTACCATCTGAGCCACCAGGGAAGCCCCATAGAAGCAATATTATATTTATCTTTCTTTGTCTCGCATATTTCACTTAGCATAATGCCCTCAAGATATATTTGCAATCCTCATCTGCCTTTTCCTGCTCATTTACCACTTGTGGGGATTCTTCTCTCCTTAATCTATTTTGGTGTGACAAAATCATTTGAACGTGAGACCACACTGAAATAACTCAGGGGGTGTGTGAGCCCTCTGTAGCTGAGGGCTCTGGTAGTCATTCTTCATGGTGTGTTACCCTTGTTGGGGAGCACTGACCTTCCTGCCGGGAAGGGGGCCACCTCTCGCCTCACCCACCTGACTCTGCTAGCCACCGTGCTACACAGAGGTAAAGAGGGAAGATCTGGGAAGGAGCCAAGGAAAAGGCCTTGCTTTCCTGTATAAGAGCCTGAGAAGTATAACCAAGAGCAAAACAGCACCAACTCTCCGGGCACCATTCTTAACCGATTCATTCACTCTGCCCGGGTGTTACATCCTAGACTGAGGACGCGTCAGGATGTGACACCTGACATGTGTTTAGGAACACATTAAACGGAAGTTCCAAAATGCGCCAAGTCAGAGTGAAAACAAGGGGAAAAAATACACTTTAAAAATGAATTGTTCTCATGCAATAAATAATAAATCAGAAAAACGGAAATGGAGGGATTTCCCTGGCAGTCTAGTGGTTAAGACTTTGTCTTCCAATGCAGGGCGTGCGGGTTCCATCCCTGGTTAGAGAACTAAGATCCCACATGCCTCGGGGCCAAAAACCAAACCATAAAACAGAAGCCATATTGTAACACATTCAATAAAGACTTTAAAAATGGTCCATATCCAAAAAATAAAAAAAAATCTTAAAACAAAAAAGAAAAGTGGTGAACAGATTCTGAGCAGAAGGAAGGGAAAGTTTAAAAGCGTCACACTTGGCTGTGACACCCTCATGGATTTCAGGTCGTCACCCTCTTCCCCATTGCCCTCAGGGGAAGAAAGACAACGTATTTTTTAACAATTTTATTTATTTATTTTTGGCTGTGCTGGGTCTTCACTGCTGCTCAGGCTTTTCTCTATTTGCGGCGAGGGGGGCTTCTCATTTTGGTGACTTCTGCTGTGGTGGAGCATGGGCTCTAGGGCTTGTGGGCATCAGTAGCTGCAGCTTTCGGGTTCTAGAGCACAGGCTCAGTAGTTGTGGCGTGTGGGCTTATTTGCTCCAAGGCATGTGGGATCTTCCCGGACCAAGGATCTAACCAGATTTTACCTCCTACACTGGTAGGCAGATTCTTTACCACTAAGGCACCAGGGAAGCCTAATATTTTCTTTATCATAGTATTGTATTCAACTGTCTATGCAATGGGAGCTTCCAAAAAAATTTTGTGGGGTTTGTTTCTGTTGGTTGGTTGCAGGGTTTTAAGCTGTGTAATGAGCAAGTCACATGTGAAAATAAAACATCTTTTATGAACGGTGGAAAAATCATTCCAACCCCAGCTGTCATCAGCAAGGCAGACTCCATGGCATCGTTTTAGAGAACAGATTCCAGTCCACTTACTTCTCATGATCCCAGCCCCGAAGCTCAGAATTCCTCTTCCTCCTTCTCAGAGCCAATGCACACAGAACCCAAAGTCCAGGGCAGCTTGCCAGATCTTTCAGACCAAGAGTAGGTAAACCAAATTGAAACCAGAAATGTTCACAATTTATTCATCGCGGTGGCATTCCTGAACCTCCCACTTCCCAGACATTCCACCACACACACTAAGTCATGTGGTGAAGGATGGTCGTCTCCTCATGAACGGCTTATGGTGAAACAGACATAGAGATATATACACCCAGTGTCCAAGCCAGACACAAAGCCTCTTCGAAAGAAAGTCATTTAATTAAGGCTTATGTATTTTTTTTCCAGGCTTCCTTGTGGCTCTGGGCTTCCATGGTAGCTCAGATGGTAAAATGCCTGCCTGCAATGTGGAAGACCTGGGTTTGATCCCTGAGTTGGGAAGATCCCTTGGAGAAGGAAATGACAACCCATTCCAGTACTCTTGCCTGGAAAATCCCATGGATGGAAGATCCTGGTAGGTTACAGTCCATGGGGTCAAAAACAGTCAGACATGACTGAGTGACTTCACTTCCTCGGTGGCTCAGATGGTAAAGAATTCACCTTCGATGCAAAAGACCTGGGTTTGATCCCTGGCTTCAATCCCTGGGTTAGGAAGATCCCCTGGAGAAGGGAATAGCTACCCTCTCCAGTATTCTTGCCTGGAGAATTCCATGGACTATGTTCTTTCATTGAAACAAGTGTTTTCTAAATTTACTCAGGAAAACTACATTTTTACCATACACAGAAAGAGAAATACTACCTGATATATTTTGATTCAAATAAATCTTTATTGAGGACATAATTATGTTCCAGGGAAATAGAGTGGGAAAGGGGGGTGTTATACCTCAGAGTTTACAGATAAAATGGAGAAGTCACTTAAACAAATGACACTTAAGTGCTGGAATGTATAATGGTCAAATATTCTGGGTACTTGAAAATCAGAGGGATATTAGTGCTAATCAGGGGGAATCCAGGGAGGCTTCAGGGAAGAGGTGGCACTTTTATCAAAGACTTGAAAACTGAGGACAACTTTGATTCTTCAACTTACTAATAAAAATATCTTTCCCATCGCTTCAAGTTTCCCAAATTTTCCTTTCCAAACTCACCTTAAAAGTAAAAGTCCCTTGGGGACTTCCCTGGAACTTAGTGGGTAAGACTCCAGTCTTCCAATGCAGGGGCCCAGGTTTGATCCCCGGTCAGGGAACTAATAAGATCCCACATGCTGCATGGTGGCACCAAACAATTAAGAGTGTAAAAAAAAAAAAAACAAAACACATAAAATCTCCATATAAGATCCTGTTGTCAGAACTGTGATTCCCACACATCTGCTGATGTGGCTAGGTGGCTTCCAGAACATGCCAGAGACCCATTCAGCTGTGAATTCTGTCACTCCTGAGCCATATGTGAAGGGACATAATTACAGATAATCCACAAGGTCAGTGTCATCGCTACACCTGACACCCAGTCACTGAATGTTTTACAGGTACACTGAGAACAAATGAACCCAAACAGCACAAAATATGAAATAAACCATCCTCCTAAAAATACCAGAATACAAATGACCACAGGCTTCCCTGGTGGCTCAGATGGTAAAGAATACACCTGTGATGCAGGAGACGTGGGTTCGATCCCCGGGTCGGGAAGATCCCCTGGAGAAGGGAATGGCAACCCACTCCAGTTCTTGCCTGGAGAATCCCACGGACAGAGTCTGGCGGGCAGCTATGGACACAACTGAGCGACTAACACTTTCACTTTCACAAATGACCACGGTGACTCCATTACAGTGGTAAGATCATGACTGATGTTTCTTTTTTCCTCTTAGAGTTTCCAAATTCTCTCTACTCTTACCTTAAAGTTACAATTTAAAATAAGTGCATCTAAATGAGGATGTGTTTTTCAAGCAAAATCAAACCAGCTCCCCAAATTGAAAATGTATCAGAGTTAAACCACAAAGGGTTTTGAAGATAAAGTTCCTTAAAATTCTCAACGTTAACATCAACCTCAAAGTTTAAAAGAGAAAAAGAAGCCACTGGTTGAATCCTGTTATAATATTTTCTGTTGGCCAAGGAATGCCAAATAGGGTCAGAGTTAAATTCTCAAAGACCGATCACCCCCTTTAAAAAAACCTGATGAATCTTCCAAAAATAGTGGTTAGGATGAAATTTATTTATGTGTCTCCTGGAGTAGAAAACAACTCTTTAAGTCCGTGCTTTAAAAGCCACATTACCAGATAAACATATGTCTGTGCTAAAGACTGATGGCAATATTGATCCTGTGTCAAACTCATTAGCTGCTTGTCAATAGCGGCTGACAATTTCTTTATGAGAAATGAGAAGCACCCTGAGCTAATGTTTCCTATAAGGTGGGAAAGAAGACAAGAAAAGTTCATCCATATGATTTGGTTGCAGCAGCTAAAATTCAGATTATTAACTGGATCAATTGCCTATAAGTCATCCAATTTTCTCTGAAGAAAAAGACATCCCTTCAGAGTGACAACAAGCTACTTTGTTCTTTTTAGGCTCACTTATCATTCACTCCCTCCCTTGAAGCATACAAGAAGCTCTAATTGCCTCAAACATGAACATTCCCAGGTTCTTTAATATTCCTTCGGCTCCTTGGCCTTGAAATGATCTTTGATCACACAAATCAAACTTGCAGCATCCTCTTCTGTTTTGGAAACCAGCATTCCAGATGCACTCAACCGCCTTACATGTGCAGCAGGCTTACTGCCCTGTGTGTACTTTATCACTATAGCAACACCAGCTTTGCCTACTGTTTATGCTATTTTATGCTGAGTTGGTGGTTTAAGTAAATTTCCACAATAACCCTTAAATGATTTGCACAATTGGTAGGTCTGATGTAGATTCTATTTAACGCATGTTCTTTGGTTTTGCTTCTTGCCCTAAACTATTCTGCAGAGAACAGAGGTTGCTCTCCACTGTGATGCGTTCCCTACCACAAACACTATGGCCCCAATGAGCCAAACCCATCAATCTCCTACTGAGGCTTCTGTGTGACATCTTCCAGTAACCATGCAGCAGCCCCAATAAAGCTATCAATGTTACCAGGGAAAATTCAGATTTCCATTCAATAGTCTTTTCCATCTAAAAGTGAAAGTGTTCACCGCTCAGTCATGTTTGACTCTTCAAGATCCCATGGCCTGTAACTTACCAGGCTCCTCTGTCCATGGAATTCTCCAGGCAAGAATACTGGAGTGGGTTGCCATTCCCTTCTCCAGGGCATCTTCTCAACCCAAGGATCAAACTCAGGTCTCCTGCATTGCAGGCAGATTCTTTACCATCTGAGTAACACTGCAATTCATTCACCTTGTCCAAGTGAAAAAATTTATGAGTTAGCCCTATTGAAGTTGACAGTAGTAATCTGCTGGTCCCAGGAGACTAATCAAACAAGGTCACCTCTCTGTTGCACTGAAATCAACCAAGCATTTACGTCCTGATCAATAATTGCATGAGCAACATAGCCCCAGCTCTCAGGAGTGTTTCAATTCCTTGGAAGAGACAAGGTGACCAGGTCGGCCTCAGCTGCAAACATTATTTATTGAGTGCCTACTGAATGAAGCAAAAGAGACTAAGACAGTATATAATTAAGGGTTCAATTGTGTTTAACCCTTAAATTAAAGGTTCTTCTTAATTTATAATGATCACAGGGAATTAACTAAATATAACACTGTATGTCAGTGACCCCTCAATTTAAAATAAGTTAATTATTTTAAGAATGAAATTAGAACACTTCCTAACACCATACACAAAGATTAACTCAAAATGGATTAAAGACCTAAATATAAAACCAGAAACTATAAAACTCTTAAAGGAAAACATAGGCAGAACACTTGATGACATAAATCAAAGCAAGATCCTCTATGACCCAACTCCTAGAGTAACAGAAATAAAAACAAAAGTAAACAAGTGGGGCCTGATAGCACTTAAAAGCTTTCGCACAGCAAAGGAAACTACAAGCAAGGAGAAAACACAACCCTCAGAATGGGAGAAAATAATAGCAAGTGAAACAACTGACAAAGGATTAATTTCCAAAATATACAAGCAGTTCATACAACTCAATACCAGAAAAACAAACAACTCAATCAACAAGTGGGAAAAAGACCTAAACAGACATTTCTCCGAAGAAGACATATAGATGACTAACAAACACATGAAAAGATGCTCAGCATTAGAGAAATGCAAATTAAAACTACAATGAGATATTACTTCACACCAGTCAGAACGGCCATCGTCAAAAAGTCTACAAACAATATGCTGGAGAGGGTGTGGAGAAAAGGGAATACTCTTGCACTATTGGTGGGAATGTAAATTGATACAGCCACTATGGAAGACAGTATGGATATGGCTTAAAAAAACTAGGAATAAAACCACCATATTACCCAGCAATCCCACTCCTAGGCATATACCCTGCTGCTGCTGCTGCTAAATCACTTCAGTCGTGTCCGACTCTGTGCGACCCCATAGACGGCAGCCCACCAGGCTCTCCCGTCCCTGGGATTCTCCAGGCAAGAACACTGGAGTGGGTTGCCATTTCCTTCTCCAATGCATGAAAGTGAAAAGTCAAAGTGAAGTCGCTCAGTCGTGTCTGACTCTTAGCGACCTCATGGACTGCAGCCTACCAGGCTCCTCCGTCCATGGGATTTTCCAGGCAAGAGTACTGGAGTGGGGTGCCATATGACCCAGCAATCCCACTCCTAGGCGTATACCCTGAAGAAACCAAAATGAAAGAGACACATGTATCCCATTGTTCATTGCAGCACTATTTACAATAGCTAGAACATGGAAGTAACTTAGATGTCCATCAAAAGATGAATGGATAAAGAAGTTGTGGTACATATACACAATGGAATATTACTCAGCCATAAAAAGGAATGCATGTCAGTAAGTTCTGATGAGGTGAATGAACCTAGAACCTATTATACAGAGTTAAGAAAGAGAAAGAGAAAGACAAGTATTGTATTCTAATGCATATATATGGAATCTAGAAGAATGATACTGAAGAACTTACTTACAGGGAAGCAATGGAGAACAGACATAGAGAATAGACTTATGGACATCGGGAGAGGGGAGGAGAGGGTGAAATGTATGCAAAGACTAACATGGAAAATTACATTACCATATGTAAAATAGATAGCCACAAACAGGGGCTCTGTATCAACTGAGAGGGGTAGGATAGGGAGAGAGATGGGAGGGAGTTCCAAAAGGGAGGGGATATATGTATACCTATGGCTGATTCATGTTGAGGTTTGACAGAAAATAGCAAAATTCTGTAAAGCAATTATCCTTCAATAAAAAATAAATTAACTAAAATAAATAAAAATATTTTTTAAATAACTTATTTTTAAAAACAGAAACTCTTATCGTTTACAGCAAGGCCAAAAAACATCATAAGGTCAAAATTCACTATGATTCAGAAGACCAAAATCTCTGAAAAAGAAAGAGGGCCAAGAAGGGAAAAAAAAAAAAATCTCAGCAAATCTAAGGAGTACATAGACTTATTTTTAGTTTTAAATGACATTAGCTAGAAAGTACACTGGAGAAAGGCATGAACAAGTATGTCATCATTTAATAATAGCATCAATGGACTCTGGGGGCATAAACAGGGATGGTGAAGAGGTTCCCAGATAGCTAACTTTGACATCTGCCTCCATAGCCTCTGATACACCGACCTTGTAGGCCCTCGGGGATGAGTCTGCACTTCCAGGGTCTTCCAGATGTTTCTGGACTTGCTCTCTTTTCTTAGTCTGTTCTAACTGGGAGAGGTTACTCCTCAATCAGACAGCCCCACCCCAACTCCCAAGAGAGCTCTCAAAGTTGTCCAGGCTGTTTCAGAGCTGCCAACACGACTCCACTGTTTTGCACTCCAACTGATTCTCAAATCTGTGTGGCTCAAGCATGGGAGCCAAGAAGGAAATTCTAGTCCGTTAGCCCTATATGGGCTTCCCTGGTAGCACAGGCAGTAAAGAATCCACCTGCAATGCGGGTTTGATCCCTGGGTTGGGGAGATCCCCTGGAGAAGGGAACAGCAACCCACTCCAGTTTTCTTGTCTGGTAAATCCCATGAACAGAGAAGCCTGGAGGGCTATAGTTCAGGGAGTCTCAAAGAGTCAGATATTACTGAGTGACTAACACTTTGACACCTTGACTTTAGCCCTATATGGAAAATTTCAGTACTTTTAGACTCAAGGCGTTAAAGGAAAAATCGCAGGGAAAATATGAATTTTGCAGACCAGCAACCACAGTCACCTTCTAAGGAATGGAAAAGAGCCAGTTCCATCCCATTATCATTTTAGGAACCTCAGAAAGCTCAGACATTAATTCCAGAGACCAATGTGGGGCTTCAGGGGAAGAAAAAAAATCAGATAACCACTAGAGTGGTTTGTTAATGCAACCTACGGATCAACAAGGCTGTCTTACACCTGCAACTCTGAGATTTTCCATTACAATGGAATGCAAAAATTAGCAGAACCCTTTCTCATCTTGGACAAGCTGTACACAAATTGGTGTGACCTCAGGAGAGGCCTGCCAGCCTGAAAGAAAACCTGAATAGGGAGAAATGATTCTTCGTCACTCCAGGCTCTCCCCACCTCCCTTGCCTGTTCCTTCTTGATGTTCCTGGGGCACTTCTATCCTGTGGGCCCCAGAAAAATCTACTTAGAAGCAAAAGGGATTTGTGCTCCACTGATGTGACTATCAGTCGATATGCTGCCTCTCCCAGGAGTGCTGGCCTGCCCAGCCTCTTCTCTAACTAGGGAATGAAGGCTTTACGGTTTCATTCATTACTGAACAGGTGGGGGTCAAAGCCTGCAGAGCCAGAGGGCCCGATGTCCCTAAAAGGCCAGCACATGGGCAGCTGGTCAGGCTAGGATGGTAACAGGCCAGCTATGGGGCTATCCACCCCCACCCCCCCACCACCACTGCCAGGCCATTTAGGATTAAATGTCAGAGGCTTGGCAGAAGAAAATCACGTTTTGGGGGTTGGGTGGGGGGCTGAAGCATCCCCGGGGGACTCTGATACATGTGGACAGGACGATCAGTTACCTGAGGACAGCAGAGCCAGGAAAGAGCAACCTACCTAGGGCATCCAGGATTCTTATTTTAGGACAGTGACATCTTAGCCTTTAGCAGGCAGTCAGCAACCTGACACTGAACAGTCAAGAGCCTGCCCCAGAGGAAGCCCTGCAGCCCCGTTTTCTGCCAGACAGGCTGGACAGGCTAGAGAGATCATTATTCCCTTTCTGCTAGGAGACTGTTAGAACTGTACTCAAAATGATCGGTTTAGTCAGCCACAATGGTGCTCGAGAAGACTCTTGAAGAGTCCCTTGGACAGCAAGGAGACCAAACCAGTCAATCCTAAAGGAAATCAACCCTGAATATTCATTGGAAGGAACAGTGCTGAAGCTGAAGCTCCAATCCTTTAGCCACCTGATGCGAAGAGCCTCCTTGTGTTCTGCGTGTGTGCTTGCTCTGCTGCTTCAGTAGTGTCCGACTCTGCGAAACCATGGACTGAAACCTGCCAGGCTCCTCTGTCCATGGGAATTCTCCAGGCAAGAATACTGAAGTGGGAGCCTATCCCTTCTCCAGGGGATCTTCCCGACCCAGGAATCAAACTGCGGTCTCCTGCATTGCAGGCAGATTCTTTACCAGCTGAGCTACCAGGGAAGCCCACTGACATGAGAACCCTACAAGCAGGTGCTCTTCACCTGCACATCTGGTTTGTGGCTAGTGGAGAACAAGAACTAGGTTCCCGCTGCCCCTTCCCAGCTGGCCCCCACCCATCCCGGACAAGAACCTAAGCTTGATCTGCATCTTTCCAGGCAGGAGGGCGATGAGCCAGGGAGCAACCAGGGCCAGGGTGCATCTTCTTCCTGGAGCTGTGCCAACACCAAAGGCCCCCAGATCACCCGTGCCCAGGACACTAGGGGTGGTGACTGCCTGATTCTCCATTAGTCAGCAAAGTCTCTTCCCAAATGCTCAGTGCAAGTTATCAGATTCTGGGGTTTAAGGACGGTCCAGGACCTCAGTCCAGAAAAAGAGCAGGTATCAGCAAGGTTGGGTAGGTACCAAGGGCAGGTATCTGTCAGCAAGGCGGCTACCCTCCCTACAATCCTGGGAGGGGGCTGAAGGCCTACCCTGACCCTGATCCACAAGGACAAGTAAAGAGAGTGGGTGCTGTGAGGGTGGGACCATAAGAGATCCCACTGTCTTGAATCCCCAGCCCTACTCACCCCCAAAACACTGCCCTGGTTCTTGTCTCTTCTGTTCTGAAAGGCTCATCATAAGATGAGGACCAGATGCCTACACACACCAGCTCCCCGCATATCATCTCTCAGCCTGGACCCAAATAGGCCTTAAGGAGCTGGCCTGCCAACACAGCAGTTGTTGTTGTTCAGTTACTAAGTCGCGTCTGACTCTTTGTGACCCCATGGACTGCAGCATGCCAGGCTTCCCTGTTCTTCACCATCTCCCGCAGTTTGTTCAAACTCATGTCCATTGATTTGGTGATGCCATCCAACCATCTCATCCTCTGTCGCCTTCTTCTCTTCCTCCCTTCAATCTCTCCCAGCATCGGAGTCTTTTCCAGTGAGTCAGCTCTTCGCATCAGGTGGCCAAAGTCTTGGAGCTTCAGCTTCAGCATTAGTCCTTCCAATGAACATTTAGGACTGATTTCCTTTAGGATGGACTGGTTGGATCTCCTTGCAGTCCAAGGGACTCTCAAGAATCTTCTCCAATACCACAGTTCAAAAGCATCAATTCTTCAGCACTCAGCCTTCTTTATGATTCAACTCTCATATCCCACGACTACCGGAAAAACCATAGCTTTGATTATATGGACCTTTGTCAGCAAAGTGATGTCTCTGCTTTTTAATACCCTGTCTAGAATCCCCAGCGCAGGCCTCAGATGCTGTCCAGAGGAGGCAGTACCACAAGGAGCTAGGCCTGGTCAACATCAACTCACTGTGGGCTGTTAAACTTCATGAAGAAACCAAGGAACGAATCCTCAAAATAACAGAGAAGATTTGGCTTGATCTCCTGCAAGGTCTTGAAAAGACAATCTGATTTTTACATTGCCTTCCTCCTTCTTCTGTTGGAGAAAAGGATGTTGATGCTATGAACAAGAATACCTTCACTTTCCTATAATGTTTCATTATGGAGCATGCTACCAAAGAAAAAGGGCAAGAGGGACATTTTTACTGATTTCTTCAGAAAAAGACAGGGTGATATATACACCTGATTTCCCATACTTGATCACTGAAGTTGTATATAAGCACAGCCTTTTTGTTGTACCATATTTATTAAGATTCTGGTGCATAAAACTGAAGTAGTTGATCACACTAAAAATTCATCTGTGGGATTTTTCTTGGTATTCTGAACATTACCAACACATCAGCACCAAAGAGAAAAACCAAACTCTATTTGGGGGCCTAGGACAGCTTTCATGGAATATAGACTGAAAAGTACTGCATAATAGCACTGAGAAATATGAGTGTATTCGAACTGTTTTATCATTCCATCCAAAACTAAATTAGAAGAAATATTTCTCTTCCAACTGAGGCTAAAGGAAACCTTATCTGGCTCATACCTGTCCCCCCTCCCACCATTCTCAAGGAAATAAATGTGGACCCAGGTGGACAAGACACCTCCTGGGCATCTTCCAGGAGTCAAGGCCTCTATTTCTGTTTTCAGTTTCTGCTCAACTCTGCATCTCATAGGATGGTAATGTCAAAATGAAATTTAAATTCCTCTTATTTCCTCCTCCTGAGTACACATGTTCCTTCAATATCCCTACTTTTGGCTTCACCATAAAAAGTTAATATTCCCAAAACGAACACCACTTGCAAATTTCCCCTGTAACCCCTACAGAGCCTACTTCAGGTCCATGAATGGAAATGAGTATTTCTAGATGCTCCACGAATGCTGGGAACACCACAGCATTTCCTACACCAGAGGATCTCGGTTTTCTAGACTTTAGCACTTTCCAGGTGGTGCTAGTGGTAAAGAATCCACCTGCCAATTACAAGAGACACAGGTTCAATCCCTGGGTCGGGCAAATCTCCTGGAGAAGGAATTGGCAACCCACTCCAGTATTCTTGCCTGGAGAATCCCATGGACAGAGGAGCCTGGCAGGCTACAGTCCACAGGGTCGCAAAGAGTCAGACATGACTAAGTATGCATGCACCACCACAGGAATCAAGTTAGAGTTTGTTTTTTGTTGCTTTGACAGAGCAGTCACAACGTCCAAACCCTGCCATGATGTCCAAACCCTGCCACGACATCCAAACTCTGCCACGGACCATGAGCCTTACCTCCCCAGGATCTGGCAGGTGGCCAGGCGGCCACCGTGTCTCACTCCTAACTCTTGGGATCCCATATCCGTCTCCTGAGGCCCCAAATTTAGCACGGAGACTTGCTCGGCATGAAAAGAATTGGAACAATGCATTTGCAACCTGGATCGTTTTTCGGCCTCCCAAAGAGAGCGCCGATTTAGTAAATCTCAAAAGATCAGGCTCAGTATGCAGGAGCTACACCAATCAATACATCCACTGAAAACCATTGCTCATGTGAGGAATAAAATCAGCGTGTGTGATGTGAAGATTTCATAAACGATTATGTTGGCATTAAAAGTCTAAAAGGTGGCCGATCGTCATGTTTTAAACGATGGAGATGCCCCCGTTTAACTACAAACAAAAGCTGACGTGACAGCTCCAAACACCCACTGGAAGTGCGTCCGGCTGGAGCTCAGGCTGGGCTGCCGCAGCTCCGCGATCAATGCTTCATTGTGAACCCGCAGGCTTAGCAGAAACTCAACAGGCCACTGTGTGTTCACAGCGGCTCCATGAAAGGACAGAAATCACTAACTCTGAGCCAGGGGAGCAGTTTGTCCATTTGAAAGCCAAACCCACCAGCAAGCAGTAGAAAGAAAGGAAGATGGAGGAAAGGAGAGGATTCCTGGATTTCTGGGCCCAGACAAACTGTCCTACAGCAAAATAGAGAGGCAGGCAGAAATGGGAGGTTTGGACCCTCGGCATCTCCTGTTGATTTTTCACACCTTCGGCCTAAGGGAAGGGTAAGAACCGATGACAGGCAGCCCGAGGCCCGGCAGACGTGAACTGGGACAGGCTCGCAGCCAGTCAGCTTAACTCCAAATCACACAGGCCCAAGAAGATGCAGAATGGCTCTCCCGAGGTGAAGCTGCAAGTAGGCATGTTTGGAGTTTTGCAATAAATCCCATAAAACAAATTCTACAGTTAAGGAAAACCCTAATTATCTCTTCACCATAAAATTAAAGGAGACCCTGTACGAAAGTTATAAAAGTTACTTCAAAGACACTGCTCCCAAAAGGGGCCCTTCCTACACTGTTGGTAGTAATGTAAACTGGTGCAGCCACTATGGAGAATAATACGGAGATTCCTTAACTAAAAATAGAGTTACTCTATGATCCAGGACTCCCACTCCTGGGCATATCCGGAGAAAAACCTAATTCAAAAAGATACATGCATCCCAATGTTCATAGCAGCACTATTTATAATAGTCAAGACATAGAAGCAACCCAAGTGTCCATCGATAGATAAATGGATAAAGATGTGGTATATGTGTATATATGTATGTATATATATGAATATTACCCAGCCATAAAAAGAATAAAATAGTGCCATTTGCAGCAACATGGATGGACCTAGAGATGATCATATGAAATGAAGTAAGTCAGATAGAGAAAGACAAATATATAGTATCACTCATATGTGGAATCTAACTTTTTTTAAAGATACAAATTAACTTATTTACAAACCAGCAGCAGACTTACAGAGATCTAAAACAAATTTATGGTTACCAAAGGAGAAACGTGAGGGGGAGGGATCAATTATGAGCTTGGGATAAACACATGTCCAGTGCTATATATAAGACAGATAACCAACAAGGATCTGCTGTATAGCACAGGGAACTCAGTATTCTGTGATAATCTATATATGGTAGAAAAATCTAAAAAAGAATGAATATATGTGTATGTATAACCGAATCACTTTGTTGTACACCTGAAACTAACATCACACTGTAAATCAACTATACTCTAATAAAATTAAAATATTTTTAAACATCAATAAAAAGACACTGTTCTCGACATTTTTGTAATACTCTTTCTCCCAATAGTTTTGATGTCAAATATCAACATGTATACTTAAACTCATTGAAGTACTAACACGCTTTCTTTTCCAACAAGTTTAAGGTTCCAAACTCAGTACAAGCAGAAACTGGAATAACTGAGTAACTGAAACAGTTAACATTTGTATAGTGCTTAAGGGCTTTCCAGGGGGTGCTAGTAGTAAAGAACTTGCCGGCCAATGCAGGCGGAGAAGGCAATGGCACCCCACTCCAGTACTCTTGCCTGGAAAATCCCTTAGATGGAGGAGCCTGGTAGGCTGCGGTCCATGGGGGTCACGAAGAGTCGGACATGACTGAGCGACTTCACTTTTACTTTTCACTTTCATGCATTGGAGAAGGAAATGGCAACCCACTCCAGTGTTCTTGCCTGGAGAATCCCAGGGACAGGGAAGCCCAGTGGGCTGCCGTCTATGGGGTCGCACAGAGTCGGACACGACTGAAGCGACTTAGCAGCAGCAGCAAGCAGCAGCAGCAGCCAATGCAGGAGACATAAGGTTCCATGCCTAGGTCAGGAAGATCCCCTGGAGGAAATGGCAACCCACTCCAGTATTCTTGCCTGAAGAATCCCATGGACAGAGGAGCCTGGCAAGCTACAGTCCATGGGGTCCCAAAGAGTTGGACATGATTAAGCGACTGAACACACACACACAAAGACACACACACACCTCTACAGCGTGCGCGTGTGCACATACATACACACACACACACCCCCCCTCTCCATGGGGTACCAAAGAGCTGGACACAATTGAGCAACTGAACACACATACACACACACCTCTATAACACACACACACAGACACACAAACACATACACACACACATACACACACACCCTCTACAGCCCTGATTATCTAAAAGAGCACAGATTCTGAAAGTTACTCCCAGGACTTGAGGGCCCACTCTGCCACCAACTAGCTGATCAGACCTTAGCAAGGTACTTAAACACTCCAGGCCTCTGTCACCTCATCGGGAAAACTGTCACTAAGTCCAAGCTCCCTCTGCTCATCACACGACAGACAGGCCAATAAATCCAGAGACAAGGTGTCGGCAAGGAATAGCGACTTTATTCAGAAAGCTAGGAGAAGGCAATGGCAACCCACTCCAGTACTCTTGCCTGGAAAATCCCATGGACAGAGGAGCCTGCTAGGCTGCAGTCCATGGGGTCGCTAAGAGTCGGACACGACTGAGTGACTTCACTTTCATTTTTCACTTTCATGCATTGGAGAAGGAACTGGCAACCCACTCCAGTGCTCTTGCCTGGAGAATCCCAGGGATGGGGGAGCCTGGTGGGCTGCTGTCCATGGGGTCGAACAGAGTCGGACACGACTGAAGCGACTTAGCAGCAGCACCAGGAGACCAAGAAGATGGCAGACTGGTGTCTCAAAATAACCCTCTCATCGGTGTCTATCTGGATGTCAGTTTCTTTTATAGGACAGAAAGGAGGAGGAGGTGAGGAGATCCATAACTCTTGCAAATATCTCCTGGAGAGGCCAAGCTCGGGGGAGGGGATGTGTTAATTTCTTCCTTCCTGTAGCCACCCACAAGTGCACAGGGTCCTGAACAAAAGCATTTTGGTTTAACAATCAGGCAGAGCAGCAGGGCTCCCTGAGGCAGGCCATTATGTATAGACAGTATCCTTACAGTAACAAAAGCAACAGGAAGCAAAGATTAAAGTAAAAGGAACAGATCCAACATGCAGTTAGATTTTGTTCTTCTCTGTAACATAATAGGGACCATGGTAACTCCTTTCTTCCAGGGCAGTGAAGCCAGTACATGTCACAGCCACAGCATACAGGAAAGGGTGTTTTTTGTTTTAAAAAAAGGTACTGTTTCTGTAGTTTATTAGTCTCTCTCCCTCAAATATGAAAAGTTCCTGGCAGCAACCAGATTAGCATCATTAACAGACGCTAGTTTATAAACTTGGTATGACGATCGTGGAAACTCCTGGCACCTAGATGTAAGAGGGTGAATCGTGGCCACTCAAAGCTATCAAGCGCTAATCCCTGGAACTTGAAAATGCTTCCTTCTTTGGAAAAAGGATTTTCAGGATAGAATTAGAGATTTTGAGGACGTCCCTGGCGGTCCAATGGTTAAGACTTTGCCTTCCAATGCATGGGGTGAAGGTTCGATCCCTGGTCAGGAAGCTAAGATTCCACATGCCTCGAAGTCAAAGACCCAAAACATCAAGCTGTGTGGGGCAGCGTGGGGTTGGGGAGGGGGTCTGGGGCCGTGCAGGTATGTGGAAATGGAGGGGATCTCCCTGCCCTCTGGGTTCTGGGGCCAGTGTGCCCTTCAGGATAGTGACGAAATGACAACATCAGAGACAAAACAAAGACAACACAGCTGATCGTCACAGCAGGCTCTACTTCAACAAGTCACTGCCCTCCATCCTATACACTTGTTTCTTCCGGCTGTCGGAACAGACAGTGTGGTCTTTACACATGAAGAAGCTGAGGCCCAGAGAGGTTAAGGAACTTATCCTTTGTCAAGCAGCTAGAAAGGAGCAGGCTTCAAATCCAGGTACTCACGCTCCAGAGTCCTGCCTTCAGGCACTGTAATAGGTGCTAAAAGGGACTGGAGATTTGGGTAAATAATCTGAGAATAGAGAAGAGGGAGTGATGGACTTCCCACCACAGAGGGGTGTGCTGGAGGAGAAAAGTCCAGTGAAAGTGACCTGAGATTAGACCCTGTAAGATCTTTGGAAGATCGCCAGGACGAAGGCAGGATGGACCCCACATGGGAACATGCACAGGAGAACAGGGCGAGGGGGAAGCCAGCCTCGCACCAGGACAGCCCAGCCCATCAGTCAGGAGCCCTGAAATGCTCCAGGTGGGATGAGAGGGGTGGCCAGGACTGGACTCTGACCACGAAAACACCTTCGCTTACTCTCAAGAGGGTTTCACAGTCACCTGGACTGCTTTTTACAGCTGTAGCTTCTTCAGGGTCCCCTTCCAGACTCCTGAATCCAGAGTGGTCCAGCACTCCGTGTTCCCCAGATCACGTTGTGAACCCTGAGGCTGGAGAAGCTCCGCTCCAGGAATTGGGACAACGGCTGCAATGGTCCAGGAAAAGATGGGAGGGTCCCAGTTAGACAGTGAAATCTCCATAAAGTAACAGTACTTCTTTTCTAAATTTATGTGTTTCTAACTGAAGGATAACTGCTTTACAATATTGTACTGGTTTCTGCCAGACATCAGTATGAATCAGCTATGAGTATACATAAGTCCCCGCCATCTTGAATCTCCCACCCCTCTAGGGTGTTACAGGGCCCCCATTTGAGTTCCCTGAGTTATACATCAAATTTCCACTGGCCATCTATTTTACATATTCCATGCTACATCCCACCTTCTCCTTCCTCCCCCCACCCTCATATTAGTACTTGTTATTAAACTTACAACCATAGAAGCAAACTGAAGGAACATTTGAGACTAATCAGACCAGCATTAATTCTCATAATACAAGCCATGTTCTACCTTTAGCAATTCAGCTCCTAATTACAAATTCAATCTGTCTAGGAGTACAGCCATTTTTTTAATTGAAGTATAGTTGATTTATAATGTCATGCGAGTTTCAAATGTACAGCATAGTGATTTGGTTTTATATAAATAAATATATATTTCTTTTCAGATTATTTTCCCTTATAGTTATTAATGGAATACAGTATAGTAATAAAACAGGTATTCCTATGCAATATAGTAGGTCCTTCTCTAGTGGCTCAGTGGTAAAGAATCTGCCTGCCAACCAGAAGACACAAGTTTGACCCCTGGGTCGGGAAGATCCCCTGGAGAAGGAAATGGCAACTCACTCCAGTATTCTTGCCTAGAAAATCCCATGGACAGAGGAACCTGGCAGGCTACAGTCCAGGGAGTCTCAAAGAGTCAGACAGGACTTAGGGACTGAGCATACACGCAGCGTGTATATGTTAATCCCAACGTCTTAAGTTATCCCTCTCTCCCACCCCCTGGAGCCACTTTTTATTTCAAGTTTGAATAAGGCCCTGCAGCAATTTAAAATATGTATTTTAGTTACCTCTGAAAACCTAAAGCACAAGGAGCCATCTTATTTTCTAATCAAGACTTCAAAGCTCCTTTTCTTTACCAGCTCTTATCAGACTTACAAAAGCTGCATAGTGACTGAAGAACGACCTCTCTCAACAAAAGCTGAGTTAAACTCCTCAGAAACAGGTTGCAGCCAAGAAATTCTAAACACTTGATTAAACTGCTTGAGCCACAGAAGGCCACTGTGTTTGGGAATGGCAAAAATTAGACAGAATATTTCTGTTTGGCCCCAAACTTAATGATTTAATAAGTGCAGAGTTCCAACAACGTGAAGGTCCCTACAAGGAATACAGAGCTTTAAGAAAGAGACTTGACGGCTAAGTAAGTGGGTATGATTGTGCTTAGTCATTCAGTCATGTCTGACTCTTTGCAACCCCATGCATGGACTGTAGCCCACCAGGCTCCTCTGTCCATGGGATTTTTCAGGCAAGAATACCGGAGTGGGTTGCCATTTTCCCCACCAGGGGAAGTAAGTGGGTATAAATTATCTTAAATTGGTGACCGTACCAACTGGACGCACAGCTGTTTGCTTTGCCCTAGGTTGCTTAAATAAATAAATAAAGGTTCCAAACTGAATGCTCAGGCCACAGAACCAGTCAACAAAAAACAATGCTAAGATAATAGCAATGTTTAGCAGAAAAAAAAAAGTTAACACGAGGCCAAAGTTGAATAAGCAAAAAAGACTTCTCCCAAGGAAGTGCTGACATGGACAACACTATTAATATAGCAAAGCTCGACAATAGTGGGGAACCAGTTCAGAAAGGACACCAGATTAACACTATCTTATATTTGCCTGAAAGATAATGTTACTTAATTCTGGAAAATTCTGGAAAATTTCCTCTCTCTCCCCTGAATGAACTAAGCACTAAACTGAGGATATAGCAGGCGCTCAATAATCACATGTAGACAGGATGAGTAGAGACAGTTCCGTGAACACCAAACAGGTTTATCTTAACCTCATAATTACGTTTGTGTTCATTCCTATGAAAGTATGTACAACTTGGAAGTGCATCACAGCACCGCACTCAGATTTCAGTTAGATAAACACAGGGACGCAGTGTTGAGCCCTGCTGTTCACTAGAAGGCACTTGGCTGTGGGAAATACACATTTTGAGCTCTGCAAAACCAAGAGATTTTCTTGGTGATTCTGAGCTCAGAAACAAAAACCATCAGCCTATATATATTCTGATTAAGATAAAAAGAATTTCATTTTGTTTGTTGTTGTTGTTCAGTCGCTAAGTTGTGTCTGACTCTTTTCGACCCCATGGACTGCAGCACGCCAGGCTTCCCTGTCCTTCACCATCTCCTGGAGCTTGCTCAGACTCATGTCTATTGAGTTGGTGAAGACATCCAATCATCTCACCCTCTGTTGCCCCCTTCTCCTCCTGCCTTCAACCTTTCCCAGCATCAGGGTCTTTTCCAATGAGTAGGCTCTTCGCATCATTTTGTTTTACTTTGGTATAAATAGAAGTTTTTCAAATACAAGCTTTTGTTTCATTTAAGAATCTGATCTAATGTGATATCAAAACTCATTAATTTCAAAAGGAGCCTTTTGATAAAGGCTAATTTTGAAAATGAAAAATATCCCTGTTGGTAAATGCAGTGTATTTAGAAATGCATTGTTCCAGGTTTTGAACATGTTGGTGTTCACGAATGTGTAAAAACACACTTCAATAGCAAGGAATAGTATGAAGCTGTGGAAACAAGCTCTCAAGTGTCTCTTTAATTTTTTTTTTTTTTTCCTACTTTTGGTCATGTCACATTGCATAAAGGAGCTTAGTTCCCTGACCAGGGCTAAAACCCTTGACCCTTGCAGTCTTGACCATTGGACCATCAGGGAATTAATCCCCTGTCTTAAGTTTTAAGGATATACAGAAAATAGTTTAAGATTATTTAAGGCTAATTTAAGTCTTCCCTAGTGGTTCAGTCAGTAAAGAGTCTGCCTACAATGTGGGAGACCTAGGTTCAATCGCTGGGAGGGGAAGATCCCCTGGAGAAGGAAATTTCAACCCACTCCAGTATTCCTGCCTGGAGAATTTCATGGACAGAGGAGCCTGGTGGGCTACAGTCCACAGGATCACATGACTGAGTGACTAACACTAAGGTTAACACATTTAAGGTTAAGATAAAAAAAAAAAAAAAAGATGGAATTTCCATGACTCTAATCCTTAAAAACACACTCACAATTTGCAAACAAACTAGAAAGAAAAATACTGAATTCTGGTAAGGATAAGTGGCAACATTATAAACTTTTTTTATTCTTCCTGTAATTCTGACTGTTTTCCAAACTTGCTCTGTGAAAAAAGAAATATTATTTTTAACAAAAAGAAGTTAAAGGGGAAAGAAACTGTACAATATATAAAGAGTCAAGAAATAAATTAAAGAAATTATTCTACTAAAAATGTTCCTAGAAGATTTAAATTCAAAGTATGTGTGCCAAGTGCATTTTAAAAGGTTATCTACATACTAAAATTTCTGCTAGAGATGTTTTAGGGTAAAGGGGGAGCTGCCCAATGCAATAATTTATGAAACTCATTCACTTATTGAAGAAATTAGTCTCCTATCCATGCTACATGTCATTCTAGGGATTAGGGGCATAAGACGATCAAGTTGAATTAAAAACAATTAACCTAATTATAAACGAGGTGACTATCTGGTGAGAACCTGCATTGGGATGACCAAGAAGCACCCTCCTACTTATTAGGGGAAGAAACATAACACCTCGGAAAACGTCTACGGATGGAAAGAAATAACAATACTCTAGAGTTTATCTCCAAAATGAGAGAGAGAAATCAGGTCATTTTCTAAAAATGGCAAATGGGAGTTTAACTAAGTCACCTTTGTCAGTAAGATAAAAAAAAAAAAAAAGCTTATCTACCTCAAGTATCAAGGATATTTATATATTTATAACAATATTTTATATATTTACTCCCAATTGAGGGCTAAATAGGAAGTGGAAAAGTATTCCATAACTGGACATCTACAAAGAAAATACAATAATTTTTTTAAGTAACTCAAAATAATTTATTACATTTCAATTTACTTTTGTTCACTTTTGAGTCTCCATTTCAATATCTTTAATCATTTAGAAGTAAAATACTTGAATCTGACACTTTAACTCATGAGCATTAATTTTACTAGTCTGTAACGGAGAGCGGGGAAAATTTCCCCATGATCTTTATTTGATATATTCTCTGTGGGGCCCAGGGAAGAATGCTGGGTGTGGACCCCAAAAGCCAGTGTTCACATCTTGGGCTCTGCCAGTTACCAGTTACCTGCTAGGCCTAAGTATATTTCCCTAATCTAAAATGTGAGAGCTATTACCAATCTCATGGAATTATTTTTTAGGTCACAATTAGTTTGGGGGGAAAGGAAAAAATGAAAGCTGCAAGACCATGAAAACATTACGTTTAATTACTATCTTGGTAAGTGAAGACTAGACTGCTTCAAGTGGCCTCAGGATAGGAGACGTAATTCAAATATTCAGAGATGAATAGCAGAACAGGGCGAGGGCCCCAAAATGTGACCAGAAGCATTTATTACACAGTCATGGGAAGCCCTCCATCTGTGACTGACAGTGAACATATGAAAAATGCAGAGAGAGTAACACTGCTATTGAAGTATTGGGCCCCCACACCCTTCTACACATGTAACCACCTGAGACTCTCATACGTGCATGCTCAGTTGCTAAGTCGTCTTCAACTCTTCACAACCCTGTGGACTGTAGCTGGCAAGGCTCTTCTGTCCACAGGATTTCCAGGCAAGAATAGTGCAATAGGTTGTCATTTTCTTTTCCAGGGAATCTTCCCAACCCAGGGATCGAACCTGCGTCTTCTGTTTGGCAGGTGAATTCTTTACTGCTGAGCCACCAGAGAAGCCCAACCAGAGACTTAACTGTGTGATAAAAAGCATCTAAATGAAAGGCTGTATCTCCTAGGATGACACTGACACCCACAGGTGTTCCCAAACAACCTTTGCCTAATTATCATGCATCCCAAAAGCACTCAACAGTAACTACGCCAGAACAGAAGTCACTGTTTGATAGACATTCCCCAACACACAATGGAGAAGGAAATGGCAAGCCACTCCAGTATTCTTGCCTGGAAAATCCCATGAACAGAGGAACCCGGTGGGCTACAGTCCAGGGGGTTGCAAAAGAGTTGGACACACGACTTAGCCGCTAAACAACAACACTTTTAAAGAGCCAGTAAAACAACTGTTCCACACGCAGGTCACTGTTTCGTTCCTGGAGGGGCTGTCTGCAGCCGAGTCCTCCCTGGAGCCCCATCAAGAAGGCATTGCTGTTGCCTTAAGTTCTGACACTTAATGGGGGTGACCGCCTGTTCCCAGCCCTCCCGGCCAACCCAGCCCTGCCATCTGCAGTGGTGGGGTGATCTGGGATCACTGCCAAGTCCCTGTCTGTCCCTCTAGGGCACCCCGGCTCTCGCCCAAGTCCAGCCTGGCCATTCAGAGACCGGGAAGGCTCCAGAAGGCCAGCCCACAGCCACAGAGCTGTCGAGCTCACGGCTGTCAAAACCCAGCACAGAGAAGGGGGCTTCAAGGATCATCTTGAGAAAGAAGCCACTTTTCCCTCTGTGAGGGATGCTGATGGTCTGACCCTCACTCACATCAGCCAGACATCATCTCCACCTCCCATAGAGAAGCCTTCACTGGCTTGTTTGCAGTTATTCCTTCAATCAGGAGGTCAGGCTGATAAAACATACTTGTTGCCTCATGCTGCCAGAAAGACACTGGAACTGTCCATGAGAAGGACGGTCCTGCTGCATCGCTCGGTCTGCTGACACGGAGCCCTCAGAAGAAATCCAGAAGCAGGACAGGAGAAAGGTTCCTCTTCCAGATCAAGACCACCTGAGTTTCCCTCTTCCTCTGACAGCCAGGGAATTCACAACACTAAGCTTATGATATATCCATCTTTCTTTTTTGCTCTTACATTAGTAAATTTCTTATCCTTTTATGTCCTACTTCAAATTAATGAATTGATTTTAACATTTCTTCTATACATTTGATTTTTTTTTCCCTTTGGACAATGAAAAATGTCTAGTGCTTCCCTAATATCCAGGAACTAGACTTGGGAAGAGGTGAGAGGGCTGTCAGAAACAGACACGGTGAAGATAATTCTATCCTCAAAGGCGCTCTCTAACCCTCTTAGGAACAAAAGCATTCCGTCTGATTCAAGACATTCCAGGTTCAAATCCCAGGTCCACCACTTATTTACCAGGAAACCTTAGCTAAGCCCCATGCTGTGCTGTGCTGTGCTTAGTCGCTCAGTCATGTCCTACTCTTTGTGACCCCATGGGCTGCAGCCTGCCAAGCTCCTCGGTCCTTGGGGATTCTCCAGGCAAGAACACTGGAGTAGGTTGCCATGCCCTCCGCCAGGGGATCTTCCCAACCCAGGGATCGAACCGAGGTCTCCCGCATTGCAGGCGGATTCTTTACCGACTGAGCCACCAGGGAAGTCCCGATAAGCCCATAGGTTTTCTGAATCTTGGTTCCCACATTTGTGAACTATGGTGTAGGGCCGTTCTCACCAAACTGCTGTGATTCACAGCTGGAAGAAAATGTATGAGCAAGTTATCATCTATAATGCATTATATCTGAGTAAGCTCTTTATGCCATGAACACAGAGGTTCAAGGTTAAAGGCCTCCAAAATAAAATTCCTGCCATGCTTTTCCTCCAGCAGGGAGCGAGCGGGTAGCAAGTGGACGGAAGTGACTGCTAATGCATTAATGACTGACGTGTGACAGTGACAATGAGACATACAGATGCAGTCTGACATTAATGGAGAAATTTGCCTGTGGTCATGGACATGGCGGGAGGAGGGAGACCACTCCACCTCCTGCCTTGAACTTGGATATGAAATCAAACGTCAGCTGAGATTAATTAGAAGCCTGGAGTTTCATTCTCCACTGTTGATGGGAAAAGAACATTTCCATAATGCGAGGAAACGTTTCCGGGGGACGCAAATCTGCTTGACATTGAGGGAAGATCGGCCTCATTGTGAATGCTGCCGCTGCCCTGCTTGTCAGGGCCATTACTTTCCGCTCAAGAGGCTTTGCTTTTTAACATTTTATAATCCTAACAACAAAAAAAACTCTGGAAGCAATAATTATTTATTATGTTAATTCTGTAGCTTTCTTTCTGAAATTTCTGCATGACCATTAAAAACTGGCTGTGCCCTTGAAACCAACCAGGAGTTTATTAATTCTCAGCCAATTAAAAGGAAAAAAGCAAAGTAACAGAATGCTCCATACCAGCAATTATTAACCAAGCGGTCAGTCGGCACTCTTCCCTTGCCACAGATTTTATTCCAGGAAGCATCCTGAATATTTGACTGAACAACAACATGAAATGTGTTCATATCTTTATAAGGACCTAGAAGATCTGGAAGGACCAGACAGAACCTGCTGTACATGTCTGGGAAACGTTCAGATCCAGGTGCTTAGGGAAGCCACACCCCTGCTGACCTCTCACAAACATGGAAAGTTCCGCCAGCATCTCTCTGCCTCTGCCTCCTTCCACAGAAGGGCTCCTAAGCAAATGGCCCTTTTATCTGCAGTTAAACCCCCTTCTCCAGAACATGTGCTCTTTCTCATGAGTGCATGCGCGCGCGCGCGCGCGCGCACACACACACACACACACACACACACACACACACATCTTTGCATTTACTAATTAAATCTCTGTTTTATAACACACTCTCTAATCTTTTAACTCCCTGATTCTAGGACTCTGTTGACTGCACAGGTCAGGCCAATTCACCAACAGCCCCAGAGCAGGGGCTGAAATAAAAAGCCACTTCCTAGGCCTCTGTGATGGGTGTGAGCCAGTAGCTGGGTGTGGTGCTCCCCATGTCAGGGGCAGAGAAGGTCCAGATGGTCCAGAGCAGGTAGGATGAACAGGCGGTGAAGAGAGGGGCCACGAGGCTACCTGGCGCTCACAGCAACCAGGACAAGGCCATCCCCGCAGCATCCCGGCAGAGGAAACAACAGAGCCTGCCTGATGGAAGAGAGAAACACTTGAGGAGCACCCCTGCAGATTTCCTGACCTGGTGTGCAGCAGATTACAAAGCAGAGACATCACTTTGCTAACAAAGGTCCATATAATCAAAGCTATGGTTTTTCCGGTTGTCCATGTGTAGATGTTAAGAGTTGGACCATAAAGAACTCCGAGTGCCAAAGAATTGATGCTTTCTAATTGTGGTGCTGGAGAAGGCTCTTCAGAGTTCCTTGGACAGCAAGGAGGTCAAACTAGTCAATCCTAAAGGAAATCAACCCTGAATATTCATTGGAAGGACTGATACTAAAGCTGAAGCTCCAATCCTTTGGCCACCTGATGATGCAAGGCGCCCGACTCATTGGAAAAGACCCTGATGCTGGGAAAGACCGAGGGCAGGAGGAAAAGTGGGTGACAGAGGATGAGATGGTTGGATGGCATCACCAACTCAATGGACGTGAGTTTGAGCTAACTCTGGGAGACTGTGAAGGACAGGGAAGCCTGGTGTGCTGCAGTTCACGGGGTCGCAGAGAGTTGGACTCAGCAACTGAACAACTGCAAAAGACACACCGAGCTGAGCTCCCAGGAGCTGGGGAGGCAGCCTCCCCCACGCTTTTCTTTCCTTATTATTCTGTCTTATTTTCAGCAAAACCATGATTATGCAAACTTCCAAAATGAATGATAGCCTTTATTTTTCTGCTTTTCAGGTGACTCTTAAAACCTGTGGGACCATCCAATTTAAAACCACATACACTCTGAGTGAGGTACTGTGGAACTATCAATGAAGTAAAAATTCTGACTGCTTCTGAGTTTGAATCATCTTCATCCTAAAAAGTACGTCATTATTTCTCACTTTGAAAGTGCTAAAGTACACAAGGATATCAATAGCTTGAAATCAAACCAAAGGCTGCTAAAAAGTTTTACTTGGATTTCCATTACTATTGCAATAATTCTAAGCAATAAACATTCAACACTGGGGAGAAAAGATAACCAATTGTTCCAGATAAGCAATGGGACATAGTCAGTATGTCCGGAAGTCCATGTTAAAGCTTCCTCATCTATCCTCCCCAAAGCCACTGCTGGAAGGTGCACTAAGCATTCTCAGAAGCCGAATCCATCTCCCTGGTTGGCAGAAACTAGCTGCCAACCATGGTTTTTAAAATGCAGTTTATATGGTACATATAGGGGCTTCCCAGATGGCGCAGTGGTAAAGAATCCAACTGCTAAGGAGGTGACATGTGTTCGATCCCTGGGTGGGGAAGATCCCCTGGAGGAGGAAATAGCAACACACTCCAGTATTCTTTCCTGGAAAATCCCATGGAGCCTAGCAGGCTATAGTCCATAGGGTTGCAAAGAGTCAGCCACGACTGGGCACGCACACACATATTTGGTACATATATACAATGAAATATTATTCAGCCATCAAAAAGAATGAAATGATGCCACCTACAGCAACGTGAGCGGACCTAGAGCTTGTCACACTCAGTGAAGTCAGACAGAGAAGCAGAAAATTTATGACATCTCATATTTAGAGTCTAAAAAGACATGATACAAACGAACTTGTTTACAAAACAGAAACAGACAGACTCAGAGAAGGAACTTAGGGTTGCTGAGCAAGGGGGAAGGATGGGGGAAGGGATAGTTAGGAAATTTGGGATGGATATGCACACACTGCTATATTTAAAATGAATAACCAACAAAGACCTCCTGTGTAACACAGAGAATTCTGCTCAATGCTGGATGGCAGCCTGGATGGGAGGGGAGTCTAGGGGAGGATAAATACATACATATGTATGGCTGAGTCCCTTTGTTATGCATCTGAAACTACCGCAACATTGTTAATCAGCTATATTCCAATGCAAAATTTTAAAAAGCCATATATTTCAGTCCATTGAGGCTTTAGTTTTCAAAATAGATATGGTCCAGCTCTATTTTCTGAAACTGATTCTTTTTAAGCACAGAATACATGTAGCCTGGTATCTAAATATAAACACAGGCAACCTAAGACTCCTGAAAGTTTGTTAGTTCTTGTTCTTTTTCCCCAAATAAAAGTAAACCCTAACAGATCTAAATAAAAAGAACAAGCTGGCTCTGGTGTTCTACTCTGCCTCTCTCTCTCTCTCTCTCTCTCTCTCTCTCTCTCTCTCTCTCGTTAGTGGTATTACACCAAGGAGGCTATTTCATGTGCCTTGGAATCCTGCTGAACTTACAGCAGTGGGGTTTTCTCTCTGTGCTGTTTTATTTTGGGGGGGAGACCCACTTGTTAGCCTGGTTCTCTCTCCCTCTCCCCTTCCCTCCCTCCCTCCGACCACTGGCACACTGCTTCTGATCTAATTCTGCACAAATGCTTAATAAGGTTGTAGAGATTTAATACAATTAGGAGTGTTGCTCACAAATTAACCAATCCATTAACACTCCAGCAAAGAAACAATTCCAGGGGAGAAGCCAGCCAAGTGTGGATTAGGAGACAGCTGGCTATGGGTACGATCTGTTTTAAAAATCACACTGCAGTACATTCTCACACCTACCTCTATACCGTGTGCGTTGTGTACATTTTAGAGCAAGGAAGAGTGGAGGTAGATGGTGTCCTCTGAGAATTTTTCCCTGTTCGGTTCCTCTCTGCCGGTTCATACTTTCCAAATCATCACACTTCTTTATTCAGTTCATTACTTATGGCATCAACTCTTACCTAACGACTATTTTCAATAACTTTCTCCCAAAACAAGAGGATATATAAATACATCTGAGGAAATAAAGTAAACAAAGAAGAATTAAAAGAAAGCAAAAATACCAATATATCCACTATCCAGAAAGAACCACTATTAACATCTTGGCTTGTATTTTTTTTTTTTTACGTTCCCATAGTTTTTTTTTAATAAAAATTTTGAAAAATAAATATTTTGAATCATTTGATAACATCAGCATTATCCTATAGACATGATTTTGTCACTGCCTGCAATGCAGGAGAACTGACTTCAGTCCCTGAGTTGGGAAGATCCCTTGGAGAAGGGAACGGCAACCCACTCCAGTATTCTTGCCTGGAGAATTCCATGGACAGAGGACCCTGGCAGGCTGCAGTGCATGGAGGTGCAGAGAGTAGGACATGACTGAGCGACTAGTGCTTTCTGATTTTGCCACTGGTTTTTGTCTCACATCTCCATACTCTGATCATGTCATGTCTTTAGACATTCTTTTCTGTCATCGCTCCTTGTGGCTATCCGACATCCTATCACAGGAATAGATCATGACTTAATCAATCTCTATTGTTGGATATTTCAGCAGTTCCCAACTTTTCATGACTCTAAATAATGCTTTACCAAATCTGCTTTCAGGGGATTCTCCATATATTGCTACTCATGCCTTTAGGATTGATTTTTTTTCATATTTTAATTATGTCCCCTCTTTTTGCATCCCAATGCATCATCTTTCCACACTTCAAGGGTACACATTCTAGAGACCTGTGCTTTAGAGGAGCACCACCTGGAAACAACTGGGGCCCATGGATTGACCTCAGATAGCCCGCCATTTTACTGTGTTTTCCAGTCCTACTCAAAGGACATTATAAATACCGACTCAATGGACATGAATCCAAGCAAACTCTGGGACATAGTGAAGGACAGGGGAGCCTAACATGCTGCAGTCAGTGGGGTCGCAAAGAGTCAGACACAACTTAGCGACTGAACAACAACAGAAGAAAATCACTGAAAAAATGACTAGCTGCTGGTGTTCTATTTTCTGAAAGCAATTCAACGAGAAATTTGTCTTCCTCTTAGTAAAGGGATAATATGCTTATCATTTTCCCAAATAGCAGGTTCACAAAAGCTTTGCTGCCTGGCTTTGGAACTCAGGGAGATCAGACCCCTGGCTTTCTCTAGGGCCTGAACAAACCATTTAACCTGCGCTTCAAGGTCTGAGTAGTAAGACAATTCCCACCCATGTCCCACTAAACAAGCATCAAAAAGACCACATAAAGTGGAAAAGAAATCTCAAATAAACACAGAGCCTTGGAGACACACAGGCTGTCAGAAGGATGGCCACAGACCCCCGGGGCCTCTTATTCCCTCGAAGTTGTGAGAATTCAACTGGAAACTGCCAATCATTTGGAAATTTAAGTTACACGATGGGAAAGTAATGTTTTTGCAAGATTCTTTCAGGTCAAATCACGAGTTGATTGTTTGGTTTTCATGTATAATTATTCATGACTCAGAAGCTCAAGTCCTAACATCTGAATTATTTTTAAGTCATAATGACCTGTTTGCATCTCAAGAGGGGGAGCTGAAGCAGAGAGACATAAAATATTTGTCAAGTCACAGACTCAGTCAAGACCAGGATGGAGTTACTGTAAACCCAAGCTCACCAGCCACATTCCTACCTCTTCCTGTTGGGGGAAGGAGGGAAAGACAGGCTGAGCAACGAGGACTTTTAGGTCAGTGATGTTGTAACTGCAAGAAGCATGTCACCACACATTTGTCAAAACCCACAGGACACACAACACCAACAGGGAATCCTCGTGTAAACTACGGACTTTGGGTGATAGTGATCTGTTTGTGCAAAATCATCCAATGTAACAAAAGTACCACTGGGTGGGAGCCAAGGGAGGGCCACGCATGTGCGAGGACAGAAACATAGGACAGATCTCTGTACCTGCCTCTTTGTGTTGCTGTGAACTTAAAACTGCTCTACAACATTGTCTTTTTGATTGGGAAATGCATATCAATACTATGCATAAAGTGAACGTGAAGTCGCTCCGTCATGTATGACTCTTTGTGACCCTATGGACTGTAGCCTCCATGGAATTTTCCAGGCAAGAGTCCTGGAGTGGGTTGCCATTTCCTTCTCCAGGGGATCTTCCCAACCCAGGGATCAAACCCGGGTCTCCCGCACTGCAGGCAGCCGCTTTACCGGCTGAGCCACCAGGGAAGCCACTATGCATAAACTAGATAACTAATGAGAACCTACCTTTTAGCACAGGGAACTCTACTCAGTGCTCTGCGGTTATCTAAACAGGGAGGAAATCCAAAAAAGAGGGGATAGATGCAAACATAGCTGATTTGGGCTTCCCTTGGTGGCGCTGTGGTAAAGAATCTGCCTGCCAAGCAGGAGACATGGGTTCGATCCCTGGGTCAGGAAGATCCCCTGGAGGAGGCAATGGCAACCCACTCCAGTATTCTTGCCTGGAGAATCCCACAGACAGAGGAGCCTGGTGGGCTACAGTTCGTGGGGTCACAAAAGAGTGGGACATGACTTAGCAACTAAACAACAACATAGCTGATTGACTCTGCTGTACAGCAGAAATAAATACAACATTGTAAAGCAGATCATACACCAATAAAAATTAGTTAAAAAAAGAAAAGCGAAAACGTTGTCTTTTTTTTAAATTAATATCTCTATCTAGAAAGATAAAGGCTACAGAACCCCAGTCATGGGGCCTGACCCCATCATTTGTTCTGTCTCAGTGTCAGAATCCCGACAGAGTCACTGAGCAGGGACCCCAGCCGTCCAGCCCACCCCCTGCCAGCTAAGGCCACAGAGACTAAGGGGTACAGAGCACTGATGAGGAAATAGCGTCAGGTAGGTCCTCCTTCCTGCCTGCCTGCCCTTTCTCCAGCCACACCTTACCAAAGGAAGGCGCATCTTTCTAGTATAAAGACATCCACGCTTCAAAGAAACAACGTAAGCTGTGACTGTCAAGGAAAGGAAGCCTTCTTTCAATGATGAATCAAACCCCAGCCACTCTCAGTAGCGTTCTTTGACTTCCCCTGTTGTATCCACATTTCATTTAAAAGTAAAACAATGTACTAGAGACAGCATAGTTAAGCCCTTGTAGAATGTTATAAAATCAGATATATTATAAATTTTTAATGACCACACAACTTCCTTTCCTTGACCATAGAGAACTCACTTTAGAGCCAAAACTTGGTGAAATTAAAAAAAAAAAAAAAACTATACCAGTAAATAATAATGCAAAAAATACTTTTAAATGTACTTAAATGTAATGATTCTTTTTTTAGCAAATATAGTCACACTCAAGCATGACATTAGCTGGAAATAAAACAATCGTCAAACAAGTAAAAGTGTGGACATTTCTGGCACTGATTCTTTTCAATATAATTTTAACGCTTTCTAAATTTTTCAAATTATACAGGAAAAATTTACAAATAAAAATCCATCAGATTTACTTTAGAGTCTATTTGTATTACACAGTAAAACAGTTAATATCCATTTTATCAAACATTTCTTCATAAAGCAATGTTTCCTATACAAGTCCATCCCAGCAAAATATTTAATATTTTCTCTTAACAAAAACATGTATTGTTTTAGTTTGCTGCTGCATCAGTTTCAAGTAGCATATACTTCTCTCTTTTACATCCACAGGAAAATCTGAAATTTTCAGAAATTGATGTAGTTATTTTTGAAAGTATGTCCACAGTTCTTTATTCCAAGGTAAAACACCAGAGTTCAATACACAGATTCACACACATTTACCAGAAAAACAGCATGCTTTTCTAACCCTAATCCTCTATTTATAATACCTCACAATTTGGGGTGCCTATTATATTACATTCCTATAAATTAATGAGAAGCAGTATAGATTTGCCATGGTTTTATAACATAACAAAATATAATTAATTGTATTAAATCTACATCACTTTAAACTTGACTAAACTGCTTTTGGCAATCTGTCATATAATTTCTTTGTACTGTTTTTAAATCTTTTCCTCAAAATGGAAATTAACACACTTGAAATTAAAAATTGTCAATGGCACCCCACTCCAGTACTCTTGCCCGGAAATCCCATGGACAGAGGAGCCTGGTAGGCTGCAGTCCACGGGGTCACAAAGAGTCGGACACGACTGAAGCGACTTAGCAGCAGCAGCAGACCTTTTCTGATAGAAAGTAAGGCTGATTTGAATGACAGCTTTGATTCATATGACAGATATTTTTCACTAGCTAATTAGGTTAAATTTTTAAGGTTTGACCAAAAAAAGTGTATATATGTGTGTATTTAAAGCATGCATTGACTAAAGTATATTAAATGAATAGTATTTGCTTTCAGAACAACTTCTGAATATTTCTCTAATTTTGCTTAAACAAGGGATCTTTAAAAAACAACAGGTGTAATCCACTCAGTTTACTTCCCAGCAAATGGGATGGTGCAGGACTGGACAATAAATCCTTTAGAGACTAGCTGGTTTCCAATTTTTTGCTCTGACCCATTTTGGGAATGAAAGTAATCAAGCTGTCAACTTAATAATACAGGTCAGTAAGCATAATTTCTGTTGCTAAAAATTAAAATAGAATTAAATTAAAATACAGAGAATTAAACTTTCAATCTTATACATATTTTTTGTTGCAGAGAAGTCTGGTAAGTCATCACTAAAAGACTCTCAAGTTCAAACATATTATAACAGGATAATATTCTATGGAAAAATAAAATGTAAATAACCAGCTCAGAAAGAAAAAGTAAGCAGGTCAAATTTCTCTCAATTAAAGTTCATGGAGTTTTAAATGGCCAATGGACAGTATCCAATCCCTTTGGTATTTATATTCTGTCTCTGATGGATGCCTTTATAAGATTTTTTTAAAAGTCAGTAATTACCACAGGTGATAAATTCTCTCCTTCTTGACTACATGAACATATGATGCAATTTTTTTTCAGATGTGAATTTATCAATGTACAAGGAAGTGTCTGATTATTTTTAATTCTTTGAACACATGAGCTCCACAGATCTTGGAACTTACTGGCACTGGCTCCCAGTTCAGGGAAAACACTTCCCTAAAATAAGATTTTATAAAGCAAGAGCTAATGGCAACCCACACCCCAGTATTCTTACCTGGAAAATTCCATGTACAGAGGAACCTGGCGGGCTACAGACCCTGGACTTGCAAAGAGTCAGATGTGACTGAGTACAACAACAACAACAGCAACAAATCCTTGTTTTGTTTCTGACTTTTACCAGTTGCGCCAGTGATATGACAACAGAGTCTCCAGAATGAAGCCCACCCAGTGACTGGAAAGTCCTGCTTGGAGCTGGGGTTCTCCCCTGGTCCTTCATCCTGTCATTCAGGGGCCACTGCCCTGTCTACCTGAAGCATCCACCCACCCTCCTGGATTCCCAGCCGACCAATCAAAGGGACACAAAGAGATCCAGAGGTTCAAGACAGAAGCAGGTTACAACCATGGGGTGTTCAGAGTGACTGCCTCCAACATGAAGAACTGGCAGGCTCTGTGTCTTGGTGGTTTCAGACTCAGGCTGCTCAAAGTCAAACTCCAGCTTTACCCTTGCAATTTGCCTAAGATGAGCCACTTTGCTTAGTCTCTGAGCTTATTCCCCAGCCTATAAAATGGGGGTCACTTATGTGCTTATCAGCATTAAACCAGGTGATACATAGAAAATGCACTTAGAATAATGGCTAGACACTTTAAGTATTCAATAAGCATTAGTTGTCCCTTTGTTGTAGTATAATCTTTTTACCCTTAAGTACTGCTGTGCTGATTAGAAATAAAGCCGATAAATGCACCCACAAGTGCCTGACAGGCAAGGCAGTGGTTATGCTTTCACACTCACCACTGGGACCAACACTCTGTCCTGTCTTCACTCTTCAGAGGAGAAACAGGAAGCCAAGCAGCCTGACCTCCTTAGGAAGAGGGCTGATGGCCCAGAAGATAAAAGAAGATTGCTCATCTTTTTGTTTTAACGGAGCTTCCCTGGTGACTCAGATGGTAAAGAGTCTGCCCGCAATGCGGGAGACCCGGGTTCAGTCCCTGGGTCGGGAAGATCCCCTGGAGAAGGAAATGGCAACCCACTCCAGTACTCTTGCCTGGGAAATCCCATGGATGGAGGAGCCTGATAGGCTACAGTCCATGGGCTCACAAACAGTCGGACACGACTGAACAACTTCACTTTCACTTTGATCTTCTTTTAAAACCCACCCATTATAGAAGATGGAGATGGAGGGGGAAAGAGGAAAAGGAAGAAAAGAAACCCCAGGGCCATGACACCAAGTGTGGGAATAAACAAGAAGTTATTCTTATTTGCAAAGCAGAAACAGAGTCACAGGTATAGAGAACAAACATATGGGCACCAAGTGGGGAGAGGGGGTGAGATGAATTAGGAGACTGCAATTGACATATACACACTACTATGTATAGAACAGCTAACTAATGAGAACCTACTGCATACCACAGGGAACTCTACTCAGTGCTCTGTGGTAACCTAAATGGGAAGGAAATACAAAAAAGAGGGAATATATGTATACAAATAGCTGATTCACTTTGCTGTACAGTGGAAACTAACACAACAATGTAAAGCAACTGTGCATGCATGCTAAATCGGTTCAGTCCTGTCCAACTTTGCAACCACATGGACTGTAGCCCACCAGGCTCCTCTGTCCATGGGACTCTCCAGGCAAGAATGCTAGAATGGGTTGCCATGCCCTCCTCCAGGGGATTGTTCTGACCCAGGGATTGAACCCAGGTTTCCTAAATCGCAGGCAGATTCTTTACAATCTGAGCCACCAGGGAAACCCCAATGCACAGTTTATTTCAGCATAATTCTCCCCCATAATATTGCAAAAAAAGTGATTCAAATAAGCAAACTACCTCACCCTTGTAAACTTCATATACCAAATAGTCCTTTGCCATGATGACTCACTGGAGAGTGTTCAACCCTTCAAATACAGATCTGTGTGCTCTCTGTGTCTTTGTCCAATCTTAAAAGCAAATGCAATTTGTTCTAAAGGTGACTAACATCAATGTCCAAAGGCCTGTTCACCTGCACCTGGAGTGAAAGGTCTGAAATCCTCACTGACCTTCGTGGCATTTTGCCCCAAGACCACAAGTGCACACAGACGAGAGCTTTGCAAAGGACTTTACACATTTCACCTCCATCCGACCCCCAAATGCTAAACATAGGATATTACAACAATACAATTCTTCCTAGAGGATTTGAAACCCTGGAGATGAAAGCATTCACCCCTCCTCTGCTTGTGAAAAGTACAGAGAATGTCTCTAATCCATTCATTTCATATAAGTTACTGAGAAGGGCTCCCCAGGTGGCACTAGTGGTAAAACCCACCTGCCGATGTAGGAGACAAAAGAGACGTGGGTTCAGTCCCTGGGTCAGGAAGATCCCCTGGAGGAGAGCATGGCAACCCACTCCAGTATTCTTGCCTGGAGAATCCCATGGACAGCGGAGCCTGGAGGGCCACAGTCCACAGGGTTACAAAGAGTCGGACATGACTGAAGCAACTTAACATGCAGGCACTAAAAAGCTGAGTACTTTTTCTTCTAATTTACTAGTTTAGAGGCTATAAACTACTGTGCACTGCTGGGTTATACCAACTTCACAATCACTTTTAACACCAAAATGAGAAACTGTACCAAATACTTGTCATTTAGTCGCTAAGTCAGCACACTTAAAAATGACGACTTGTGCTTTGGGCCCCAAGGCTCTGAATGGATGGAGTCCTCTGGGTCCACGAAGAGCTGTACCCACTGTCTGTGCCACATCCTGAAATGCTGGGGCCTCAACTCCAGAAAACTCCATCAGGTGACAGCGCCACCCACAGGAGAGTTTCGGGAGGTAACTAACACATAAAGGACCCGCAGTGTGGGGCACGTGATATTCCTGTTCACTTTTCCCTCCTGGGAAACCCGAGGACAGAGCATTAAGCTAATAAATTGGATCAGAAACGGAAGAAAACCTGGGGCTTGCAGAACCACACCCCTTGGGGTTTTCAGACCTTAAAGGAAGCACACAGCCTCTAAGAACAGGGTTACTGGTCTCACACACCAGGCACTGTGCTGTCCACAGGGTGACCAAGAGTGACACAGCATTGCTCTCCACAGATGAAGAAACCAGCCTTGGAGAGGCCAGGGGATTGTCCCAAGGGATGAATGACACAGCCAGGGTGACTCAGGTATAAGCAGCCTATCAGTCCCTCCAGAATACACCTCGGGACACAGTTGTTTGTAAGTCTCTTTGCAGAGCATCCATTATCACAGGCGATCTCTGAGGCCAGCCTCTGAACCACAGCATCCCAGAATGACCCTCTTTACAGATAAGGAACTGAGCTCCACGAGTTCAACGGCTTCCCCTCGGAGGATGGCCAGTGGCGGAGGGGCCCTGGAACGCAGGGCTTGCAATCCCATATTTCCTTTTTTCACATGCCAGTGATTTCTCAACTGTGCTCTGCAAAGAAGCATCTAGGACGCAGGCCCCAGGGGCCCTGTGTGGGGCCCCGTTTCTGCCCTGTCCTTGTGTCCACGTCTACCCTTCGCAACGTGGCCCAGACGCCCCACACATCAAGGGGGAGGTATGTTTCCCCACCCTGGATTCCAGGCTAGCCATGTGACTGTGACGAGAGGGTGAGGCAGGAGTGACAATGTGCCCTCCCCAAGAGTAAGTCAAGAGGCCTTGGCACCCTCTGCTCTCTCTCTGGAAACCCTGCCTGCAGAGGACCCCAGGGAGGGGAGCCCAGCCATCCCAGCCAAGGCCAAACCTAGACCAGCCTGCAGCCAGCCAACCTTAGAGTGTCAAGAGAGGCCAGCCAAGGTCAGCTGAGTAGAGACACAAACAGAAAGCATACAATCCCAGTTCAGACCAGCAGGCACGTTCCCCACCCACAGAACACAAAAAACAGTAGGTGACTGTGGTTTGCACCAGTGGTCCCCAACCTATCTGGCGGCAGGAACCAGCTATGTGGAAGACAATTTTTCCATGGACCTGGTGGACAGGACACCTGGGGGCATCCAATACTTTGGCCACCTGATGAGAAGAGCCAATTCATTGGAAAAGACCCCGGTGCTGGTAAACATTGAAGGGCAGGAAGATAAGGGGGCAACAGAGGACAAGATGGTTGGATGGCATCACCAACTCAATGGACATGAGTTTGAGCAAGCTCTGGGAGATGGTAAAGGACAGGGAAGCCTGGCATGCTGCAGTCCATGGGGTCGCAAAGAGTTACACACGACTGAGCGACTGAAAAACAATGGCAGGGGGTAGGTGGGGAGGGTGAGTCATGGCTTCAGGATGATTTAAGCACATTACATTCATTGTGTACTTTATTTCTATTATTATTATTACATCAGCTCTACCTCATATCATCAGGCATTAGATCACTGAGGTTGGGGTCCCCTGGTTTCTGCCATCAGATTTGGGGGCATCTGTTACTGGGTAGTAGTCCATCAAACACTTATTTCTCCAATTTGAAGGGTCACTTTTTAAACCTGCCCACAACAAATTTTGTTAACCAAGAGATATTTATGCTTTTCTATCTATGTAAGATTTTACTTTGCTAAAAAACATGGTGCTTTGAAAAGTAAGTTGAGAAACTACTGAGCTCAGCTCTAAACCCTCCCTGCCTCCTCCCACACCCATGTACTTCACCGTTAGTGAGCTGAGACTGTTCCCCGTGTCACTAGGAAGTAAAGAAATGCACACACACAAAAGCTGCCTTTGACTGACTCAGACACGAAGACTTTGGAACTCAATTATTTTCTGCTATCACCACCCAGTTCCAAGAGATTCAATAAATTTATCATGATGCGTAAAACAGCAAGATAAATTAGAATAAGGTGAGACAAGTGCTTCCCAGGTGGCCCTAGCAGTAAGGAACCCGCCTGCCAACGCAGGAGACTTAAGAGATATTGGCTCCATCCCTGGGTTGGTAAGATTCCCCTGGAGAAGGGCACAGCAACCCACTCCAGTACTCTTGCCTGGAGAATCCCAAGGACAGAGGAACCTGGTGGGCTAAAATCCATGGGTCACAAAAGAGTCAGGCATGACGGAAGCAACTTAGCATGAATGTGCAAGATGAGTGAAGAGGAGACTAAGACCAAGAAAAGGAACCAGAATTCAGGTTCTATTGCAGAGATGGTGGCTCTGGGCATTTTTCTGTTTTAGGCCCAGTCAGCAGCTACTCCCTCCAGCTGGTAACAGAACCCACGCCTCCATGGAGCAGCCCCAGTTTCCACACTCTCATTCCCCATGGCTCCTGAGGGCTGACCCCATGCCTGGTCCACTGTGCTGGCCAAGCAGGGCACGAGGTTAAAGTGGGAACAGGTGATGTGAGCTGACTCCATGAACCACAGGGAGGCGTGGTCTGTGCTGTTGGGGGAGGGACTATCTCTTTCCCTGGGGCTTGAGGCAGCCTGTAACTCCTTAGAAACACCCAGGAAAGATGCTTAGAGAGAAAGGCTCAAGCCACCAGGACCAACTGGGCCACCCACAGCCTTCTCTTTGCACGAGCCAACAAATCCTGTTTGATGAAGTTCAGTTTGGCTGAGGCTTTCTGTTCAAAAAAGTTCTAACTCCTTCAGCCCATACATCTGAATCTGGCATCCAAACAGCCAACATAGAGAGGAAAACTTGATGGGTTATACAATTCGCTTTGCCCACAAGAAGAAAGTATGTTCATAAGGGAAGTCACACCTTTTCCTGGAAGTGAGACCCAGAAGGACAGCTCCCCAGAGGGTCATTCTAAAGATTCTGTGCTGTGCTTGTTTAGTCGCCCAGTCGTGTCCAACTCTTTGCGACCCCAAGGACTGTAGCCCACCAGGCTCCTCTGTCCATGGGGATTCTTCAGGCAAGAATACTGGTGTGAGTTGCCATGCCCTCCTCCAAGTCTAAAGACTCTACATCACGTAATAAAACACTCAGCACCTTCCTAACAGACCCAACACTCCACCTGGAATGCTTTTGCATGGAGCACACCTCAATACAGGTGGATGGCATCGAGGCATAAATCAGGAAAAGACAACCTGATTTTTCTGCATGGCTGAAGCAGCTTATCACACACTCATCTGTGTGCACAGGGAGGGGTGGGGAGAGGAGAGAGAAGACAGTGCACACAGCCCTTGCTCAGGGGGCCTGGCTTTGTTAGGAACAGAGATAGCTTTACCCACCCAAAGCTCCCAGCAGTGATCTCAGCTAAGCTCTGACGAGCTACTGAGCATGGATAGGTTTGAGAATACCATACCCTCTCGGCATGGTACCGAGGCTTCCCTGATGGCTCAGTGATAAAGAATCCACCTGCAAAGCAGCAGACGCAAGTTCAGTCCCTGCATCAGAAAGATTCCCTAGAGAAGGAAATGGCCACCCACTTCAGTGTTCTTGCCTGGGAAATCTCATGGACAGAGGAGCCTGGCAGGCTACAGTCCACAGGGTCGTGAAAAGAGGGACATGACTAAGCGACTGAACAACAACAAATAGCATGGTACCCAGCACACAATGAGTGCCCAGTACAAATCCCTGAAATAAGGCCTACCCATGGTGCCAAGAGTTAAACAAGAAAATATCAGCCTAAATGGTGTAGTTGCGGCAGACTTGGGTGGCTGCTATGGCTGGCAGCTTCTTCCCCAAATATCGAGGGGGGAAAAAGTGGGTTTTATATGTGCATAGTTGAGCAGAGGCAGGAAGAAACAAAAGCTGAACAATCATAGGAAGCACCTAAAATCCTTCCAGCATGCCTGCTATACCCACTTTCTTGTAACAAGCACCTTCCTGCTGTATGAGGCAGCATCTCAGAGTGATCCACTGTTCGAGACATTTCTCCTATCCTCCTCTATCATAAACGACCTATGGATGCAGGTCTCATTCCTTTACACCATGCTACCTGACAAACTCAAGTGAACTCAGGTAACAGTCCTCAGGCTCTCTAAGTATTTGGCGAGAACCTATAGATTCTTGAATCAAACATCTTCATTTTAGAAGTGAGAGATCTGACATCTAAGGATGTCAACTTAGGGAGGTGACAGCGAGTTGGGGATGTCATACTTAAGATGACTTAATGAGCCACTGCTCCCAGAGATGACATTTCAACAAGCACCTTTCCTCCTTGGTTGAAATGATGAGCTGGTAGAAATTGCAAGCGCTCTAATAGAGGGGGATGCCCATGTTTGAGGTTAGGTAGTCTTTTAGGAACTATTGCAATAAAAATGTCACGCTTTTGGTCCCTGCTCAGGGGACCCCTAAGGCCAATTATTCTCCAGTGTCCATGTTTCAATGAACATCAGACAGAAATAAGTGCTGGAAAATTATCTCTCCAGTATCATCATGTCTTGTTACCGTCTCTGAATGAGTCATCTCAAGTTTTGGCTCACAGCTGCGAATATAGAGATCGAAAATGATCTGTGTTCTGATTCTCTGAAATATCTTTATTCTCTTATTATACCCTAAAAATTCCAGACTGATGTCACATTTACTGGAGTTCATCAGATTGAAAGATGGGTTGTTGCTGTTGTGTTAGCCACTAAGTCGTGTCTGACTCTTCTCGAACCCCATGACTGTAGCCCGCCAGGTTCCTCTGTCCATGGGATTCTCCAGGTAAGAATACCAGAGTGGGTTGCCATTTCCTTCTCCAGGGAACCTTCTGGACCCAGGGATCGAACTTGCATCTGCTGTATTGACAGGCAGGTTCTTTACTGCTGAGCCACCAGGGAAGCTCTGAAAGATGACTACAAAGCAGCTTGGTTTCTATAAAACACCAAGTTTCAGAAATCATTGTCTCTGCTGACACCAGAAGGCCTCTGCTTCCTAAGAGAAACAGTCTCCACTCAATTACAGTATGGTACGTGAAACTTCATGTCACGATCCGCAGACGCTTTCTTAACACTAGTCAGAAAAGACGTGATAAATTTTCCAAAGGGCAGGGTCTCTGAGTCCCTGCTAATGTCCTGCTGGTACTCTTTCAACTTTAGCGAGTATGAAGATCTCGGGGTCCGGGGTGTTTCTTTACCAGTTTCGGTGGCCCCTTCCAGAGGCTGTGACTCAGTACCCATGCAGGGCCAGGAATCTTCGGTTTTTTTTTTTAAGAAGAGCTTTGGGTGAATCCAATGCAGGTGTCCAGAACTGCCTTCTGGAACTAAGCAGTCCTGGCTTTTCATGGTGCCAATTCTGAGGGGTCATTTTGTGATTCTCAGGGTGTCTTTCTTTTAAAATATAATATTGGCCTTATGTTTATAACATACATATTTTTTTAGCACTTCTACAAACACATCACCCATTGAGCCCCCAGGACACTCAAATACCAAAGTCCTGGACCCAGAGAAGTTTGAACCATATGAAATTGTCAATATGCAAGGCTTTCTGACATAAAAGTAGGGAGCTTATGTGGTTACACCCAAGGGATGTGGGTGCCTCCCAACCTCATAGAGCTGGTCTGCTTGTTTAGTCTTCACCATAATACTACAAAGTGTTTTTCCAAAAAACAAAACTGAGACTCAAAAATCAAATACCATGTCCAAGGCCATGCTGCTGTTCAGTGGTAGAAAGAGATTTCAAAATCAGGAACACCGGATCTGCTGGGGGGGAGGTCTCTGCCCTCTTTCCTCCCCTCCAGGACCCCATAGCCGACATCAGGCCATTTAATTAACAACACCCTCTACTGGTCCGAGCCCCACTGGGACTGGCCAGACCCCACTCCAAACTTTCCGAGGGTCAGCAACACAGGCCTCTCAGCAAGCTCCCCACAGGGGCTGGAAACAAAAGGGAGGGGCTCTCTAAAAAGCCACCCGAACTGGATGAAATGGTCACTGACAAGCAGAGACAACGCGGCAAGGATCCCCATAACATACACACGGGGCATGTGCCAACGGGCGACGGTTGGGGAGACGTCACACCACGTTCAGACGCCTGGATGCGAAAAGTCAAGGCAGTGGAGAACACAGGTCACGAGACTGTTGTCAAAGCAGCCTCTTTTTATTAAGTTTCCTCACTTGAGATTACGCCACAGTGAATGAAGAAGCAAGGAGAGCCTGCCTGCTGTACCGCAGACGAGCGATGGGAATGCTCGGGCTGAGCTCTGAGCAGGTGTAATCAATTTCACTCTATATCAGAAGTAAAGCAGGAGATGATATCTATTACTCCCTGTCATGGCAGCTTCTTCCTTGTGATACACGGTTCTTTTAATACACCAGAAACTAAAATCAAATCATGCTTATCTACCACATAGTGAATTTCTTTTTTCTTTCTTAGAGATCAGTATAATACCAAAATTCTACTTTATGGCACTAACTGATTTATAAATTTTTATTACATATGATAAAAATTATAGGCTCATTTTTACACATTTAATTAACAAAAGGTAACCTTTTTCCTTTAAATTTAGCAACTGAATCTCTATGTGCCTATTAATTTCTAAGGGTATCAAGCACCAAACCCACCACCTGAGCATACTGTTAAGATTATTACAAATGCTTTTAAAAAATCAAACTTCATAGAAAAAAAAATCAGCAGTAAGCAGAAGTAATTTGTGTTTTTTCTTCCCTAAGAGAACTTTATTCAATCATTCACTCATTCCAAAATATTTGTTAAGTTTATTAATTTACTACATGATTGTTGTTGAACAGTCGCCCACTTATGTCCGACTCTGCGACGCCATGGACTGCAGCACACCAGGCCTCCCTGTCTCTCACCATCTCCCGAGTTTGCCCAAGTTCATGTTCATTGCATTGGTGTTGCCATCCAGCCATCTCATCCTCTGTCGCCCTACTCTCCTTCTGCCTTCAGTCTTTCCCAGCATCAGGATCTTTTCCAATGAGTCGGCTGTTGGCATCAGGTAACCCCTTTGTCATGGCAAAGGGGGCTGTGTAACTCAATAATGCTTTGAGCCATGCCGTGTAGGGCCACCCAAGAAGCATGGGTCTTAGTGGAAAGTTCTGACAAAACATGATCCATTAGAGGATCCAAAGAGATGGCAAACCACCCCAGTATACTTGCCATGACAACCCCAGGAACTGTATAAAAAGATTATGTGATTACTAAATGTGAAACACTGTAACTTGATTCTATACATTATGAGTATTTATTTTAAAAGAAATGCTTTAGACAACTTTATATTTGTATCTAGGGAGAATATCACAATAAGCCAACTTCAAACTTGTGGTTTTAACGTTATTTAAAACATCTCAGACTACACCAGAGAAGATAGATCAAACAGAAACCCTCAAAATGGACTGCAGGAAGGGTGTGATCCAGCGCCCCCCCCCCATCCCATCCACAGTCAGAAGCCCATGTTAGACCCTGTTGTGATTCCACCACTAGAATCAGGGAGAAGTACCAGGCCTCTGCCTTCCATGGTAACTCAAACTAAAACATATTCTCACTGTCTGCAATAAATCTGCTTTCTGCATATTGAATAGGAAAGAGATGAAAGGGAATACTCAACCATCTGAAAACAAACGGATGCTCTCTAAGTGTTTCTGTTCTGAGGCCCATAAAAACCACATGCTTTGCTTCTGCCTAGGCTGTTGTATTTTTAAATAAATCATTCTGTTAAATGCTAGCTCCCTCCTTCAAGGGAGAGTCTAAAAACTCTGTTTTCACAAGCCTCTGACAATTTGACCCTCATTCTCTCTCAGCTGCAGGTCCTGGATTCTTGACCATCACAGTTTCCCTCCCTTGCAGCCCCAGTGTGAAAGGAAGTGAGATCCTTCCATCTGATCCTCCACCATCCCTCTGCCTCCAATTCAGGGCCCAAACCTTTCACATCACAGAAAAAGTTTTTAAGGACTCGGGATTCTTCTCAGTTTTAAGCAGAAAAATGGACTAACTCAGGTAACACTCCAGTATTCTTGCCTAGGAAATCCCATGGACAGAGGAGCCTGGCGGGCTATGAGGTGTCCATGCAAAGTTTAATGACTGCCTGCATTATATACCTGAACCAGCAATGTTGGGAAAGGGGTCTCCTGCAGACAGAAGCGAGGTGCCCACGCTCTTCATATCTATGTCACACATCTGCACGTGGCCACTTTTCTGGTCGATTACCGAAAGACTTGATGGAGAAAGTTCCGTAAGTTACCCTGAACTCTTAGATAGCTGCCAGATAATCTATTTCTCCCAGTGCCACTGCTATACACAGAACAGCGGCCACTTAGGATACAGCCATGGAGAAGGAAATGGCGACCTGCTCCAGTAGTCTTGTCTGGAAAACCCCAAGGACAGAGGAGCCTGGTGGGCTACAGTCCATGGGGCCGAAAAGAGTCAGACACCACTGAATACTCACACAGGATACAACCAAAAAGAGGAACAAAGGAGAAATAATCACCACAGAGTCTGAAGTTGTCCTGGGGTCAGTTTTGAACTAAAACAAAGTGCATTACAAGTAAAGCAGCAACTTCCACTGAAGAATTTCATTTGATGTGAATGAGTCATCACAGCAGATGCAGGCTCCTTCCAAACCTTGCCTTCCTTCCGCTCTCAGTGGATGCATCCACGGAGCTGTGCAGGTGAGGCTAGGTGATACCCCTGCCTACATACCCACTAGGCAGCTACACCTGCTGATGGGCTGGGGACAGCGGCCAGAGGAGCAGGGAGCTGGAGGCCTGCCTGCTGTATGGAAAGCACTCTGCCCGCCATGGATTCTCTGAAAGTCTGCTGACAACGTTTCAAGATAAATCCGTTAAATGACATCACAATCCATTTTGTTTACCTGGAGTGTTTAAGGATAGAGAAGCAGGGATGGTCTTTGGCGGAAAATAGAAAAACGAGGTGCTATCTTAGGAGACCCATAAGAGTACATTATCAGTACTTTACAAAGATCTATATTAAAAAGCTCTTCTCTTCTATTTGGAAATGAAGTTCATTTCCAAAGGCAAAGTGTCACATTCCCATATTAAAATTCCAAATTTTATGCACATTAATTCCTCATTCTTGCCTAAGAAATTCCTTGTTTATTTTATTTCAGTAGATTTTGAAACTTTAAATAATTGGACAACTTTCCAAAGTACTGTAACTGTATCCTTCTGATCTTTGCCCATGACCACCCCCAATGCCTTCCGCAATCCCCTAAAGGGGCTTTCCCAGCAGTAATGTTCAATATCCACTTTGAATAGAAAGTATCATTTTAATAGGTGCACTGGGCTATGTGCTTATTATAACAAGTCAACAAACATCTTTGAAACACAGTGTCAACCCACAGAAATTTCCAGTGGCTAATTTTCAGTGACTGCAAAATTTAATTAAAACTTTACATTGCGGTAAGTAAAATTAAAGGAAACTTTTTTTCATTGTCATTTTACAACTGGCTGGATCCAATATCTTCTGCAGATAAGAACATTATTTGAAATGTCACGCTAAGAGACTGAGAGTCACAACACCATCACATCAGCCTGTTTCATAATTTGGGCTGTGTTCACAGTGGGGGTGGGGGTTACTAAGTGCATGGATGTGAGTTTTAGTTGCATCTCCGGTACTTTCTGCTCTTGTCAAGGGAGACTGAAAAGTGCAGGTTGAGAATCCCAGGCCTTTCAGAACTCACGCTCTGTCCAGCATCCCAAGCGCCTGGAGGGTTAGTTCTAGCATCTACTGCTGTCCCCATGCCTCCAGCCCCACCCTGGACTTTCAGATTTTTATCCCTCTGGGTGGGGCCAGGAGTCTACCTGTCTACCTGTTCCTGAGTGATGCTGAGGCTGTTCATCCAAGGATGACTCTTTTAGAATAATGTTTTTCAAAAGGTGGCCAGGATCACCTGTGGATGCTTTGGGGGCCTGGACAAAAGAATCACCACGGCCGGCCATAGAGACCAAGATTGGGAAGGACCGCTCCTGGTGACCCTCGAGCACACTTGGTTTTGAGCAGCATGGGTATAAACACAGCTCAGTGGCAGCTCTGGGTCAACATTCCCACGCCCCACCCCCCAGGCAACCTAAAGCCACCCAGGTGTAGGACATCAGCCTGATCTTCCTGCACACTTGATCCTCTCTGGACCCTTAACCTGCACACGATCCTAACGAGATCTGCACACCTGTGTTCCTACACGTGAGCACACACAACCCCCCCACCCTCCTCGGCCCGTGTTCTTCTCTTTCCCTCCCCACGTTCCCACCTCGTCATCAGATCCTGACCTTGCCAGCTGGCCCCTGGAAGGCAGGGGGCCACAGGCTATGGAGGTGATGACTAAAACTTTCCTGCTTCCCACCTAACACCAGCCCTACCTACTGTTTTCCTCCGCTGAGTTCTTTTTCAGAGCAACAGAGTAAAAGCCGTCTTTCTGATCAGACTAAATGCTAAACCACTGCAGTATTTTATGAACTGGAGAAACAGCATCCTCTTACGATGGGAGGTCTATGTTACTGTGCATCCTCCTTAAACTTTTCACTAATGAGTTTGAAAAACATAAGTAATGAAACCTTCTCTCACTTACAAAAGAAGCCGATTAACAGGCTGTAGTCCTAAAGATAAGAAGAAGCCTGAGAAAAGTTTGTGGGAAAGTTGGTTTTCAAAGAGAAGACTCCTAGAATTACAAAGCATGGTAGACACTGCCTTAAGAAATGTTATACTGTTGAAAAAGTATGTAAGTACTTATTAAAATGCCTGTCCTTTAACTGAAAACTATGTCTTAGGATATTCAGGTTAGACACACTCATTCTAGAAAACTAAACCTAAAACAAAAACTGAGAAAAACACTACTTAACCCCAAACAGTGCCTCTACTGAAACAGATACATACAGCCTATCAATTCCTAGAATGTACAATTGTTATGAAACTATGAAATTTTTAAATAAAGCTACCGACTTCCATAGAATTGTCAGAGAAATACCTAAATTCAAAATCAACTTTTCCCAAAACGAAAGGCTGTGTTTCATTCATACACGGTTTTATATCATCTGAAGATATAATTCAGATTACTTGCTCATTAGGGAAAGTTCATTTAGAATTACGCAAATTATATACATGCTTATCTATATATCAATATATGTAAGTAACTTTTCTACTGAAAATTTGTGAACCAACCCTTTGAAAACATCAGAGACTAAAACCTGTGATTTTGCAGATCAGAACAATTGATTAAGCTCAAGCAATACTTCTTTACATCCACGTAACACTAAAAATGTACAGTGATTCCTTGGCATATCTCTTTCACACGCAGTGATTTAAATTTACAATCTTTTCATCACATCCATTATCAATCTCATTGAAGCAACATAAAAATGTGAAACGTCATGACTCTAGTTATCCGAAAAAGAAAAAATAAAACAAACTGCTTAACAAATCTATTCACAGTCTCTGTAAAGGGTACTGTAAAATCTTATATTTTGAAATGATTTTCAACTTATAGAAAAGTTGCAAAAATAGTACAAAGATTTCAAGTACATGTTTCTCCCACCTTCCCCTGTGTGGACATCTGACTTAACTGCTGCTGCTTCTGCTAAGCTGCTTCAGTTGTGTCCGACTCTGCGCGACCCCATAGACGGCAGCCCACCAGGCTCCCTGGTCTCTGGGATTCTCCAGGCAAGAACACTGGAGTGGGTTGCCATTTCCTTCTCCAATGCATGAAAGTGAAAAGTGAAAGTGAAGTCGCTCAGTCGTGTCCGACTCTTAGTGACCCCATGGACTGCAGCCCACCAGGCTCCTCCGTCCATGAGATTTTCCAGGCAAGAGTACTGGAGTGGGGTGCCATTGCCTTCTCCATCTGACCTAACTACTCAAATTATTCAAAATGAAGAAACTAAATGTTGGTACAATTCTACTAATTCAACTACAGACTCCATTCAGATTTCAGCTGTTTCCCCCCAACTGTCCTTAAAAGAGTATTTTAAAGAATACATTTCTTCAGGAGAGTTTCAAACTCACAAAATTATATTAAGGTTTAATCTGTTCTGAACAGTGTAGTGGAAATCTGTTTGTATTTCTATTTCTGCAAACCAAGGCTTGCTAACTAGAATTTATCACATCAATCTCATTATTATATAAAACTAAACACTTCCTTGTATAGTATATATTACCACCTGGCTTTTAAGAAAATGGGTCAAAGAAGTATGACTTGCCAGCTACTTGGTTTCTCACTATGGAGAAGACAATATTAAGCAGAAGCAAAAATGATTTCACTTTCTGCCTTGCTTCTTACTTGCAAACTTTTTTGCAAAAGTTCTTCTGAATGATCATACAGAGCCTAGATAGAAGGCAGAAAGTGAGCCTCCAATATCTTGCTTAACAACTTAGAAACTGTAAAAACGGAAAGTGATGTTTAAAATGAAATGTTTAAATAAAAGTCCTCCTGAACAAAAAAAAACCTAATTCTTTTCTGTTTTCTTCCAAAAGTTTAGTTCCTATATCTAGCATCTAAATTATGTGCAGTACCCTCCAGAAATGATTAATCAGCAATCACATCAATTGTGAATGCATTCCAAAAGAGGGGAAACAGCAAAGTGTCTTGTGTACAAATCTTGGTTACAAAAAAAAACACCTCTCCACTGATTACATAAAGCCTCCTGATTCAGTCCATTGGTTGCACTGAGGCTGAGAAGAATCTGTGATGAAAATGTCAATTTCAAAAGCCGGGACAATGCAAGCCAGTCTAATGCCTGATAGTCCTTCCTCTCCCTCCCTGCTGTGTCAGCCAGTTCATATACAATTTGAATGTCTGCAAATGATCAGAATTCACATCAGTCATTTATTCAACAAATGTGAGTGTCTGTTGGGTCTAGGGCTCTATGTAAGTGTTTTATGGGAACCAAGAAGAAAAAATAACTGACTTTGCCCTCAAGCCACTTACAATCTACTTCCTCTGTCTCTAAAAGGATCCCCATGTCAGGTGACCAGCAGCCAAATTTCCAGAAGACTCATAGAGAGAAATAAGTGTCGGTATCATTCATAACATCAGATTTAACTTTCCCAACATAAAAAAATTTTCAAAAATAAAAAACTGACTTTCCCAAAGCATTAAGCGCTTCCCACAGGTACTTCCCACCTAAAACCCAAAGTGGAGGGCAAAACCATGATACACTGCAATTTATCTGATCCCTGCACACACAAAATTTGTCAACTTCAATTTTTTTTAATTTCATCATTTCTAAGCATTCTCTGGGATACTGCCCTTCAGTTCCCCCATACTAGGTTAACTCTGGCTTTCCAAATTAAAAAAAAAAAAAAGAAAAAATGAAGGCACAGTTCAATTACTGGTAGGATAACAAATAGAATGATGTACTTCCTCTGAAAGAAAAACCTGGATAAAATTTAGTAAAAGCAAAGTCTCTTTGGTTTGACTATTAATTTACATAAGCATTAACAAGGACACAGGTCAGTACTACTTAGGCTGAAGTTCCTTTTAATGATGAGAAACTGATCATTTAAATAAGCTACGTAAATATTTGTTCCCCACCTCCACCCCAATCCCTTACCCACTTCTTGAAAATCCATCCAAACGCTTTCTGACACAGCTTAACTTGAAACAAATCCCAGGCAGGGAGCTATGGATCTTAATAAAGAGAAAACCATCACTGAGGCCCTCATCCTTGGCTTCTAACACTAACGAGTTACAAGGCTCTAAAACTAGCGAGTCTACTCCATAATTCACCAGTAAAAAAGAAAGCAGGCCAAAATCGGCATCAATTTTATAGCAGACAGCAGTGGATCGTTTTGTTAAGTCCTCTGGCGCACGTGCAATTACCAGACAGTTAAGGGCATATTAAACTTCGGGAAAGGGTATTTCTGTATTGAAACTGACAGCATACAGCGAGCAGCCAACTCCACACTCGGCTTCCTTGGAGTCCAACTGTGGTCAAGGGTCTCGGGGCTCATCAACGCAGGGCATGGCCTCTGCGCCTGCGTGTCCCCCAGACTCCAGGAAGTAAAGACGTAAGTTTTCACTGGTCAGAAGGCCAGACGGAAAAGTCTCCAATGTTTTAAAATATGTGTTTTACCATCAGTGAAATTCTCCCTCATCAAATTAAAAAAAAAAAAAAATTCAACTTACTCATTCCTCCCGAATAAACATAGAAACCTATTTTGCAGCCCAAGTTCAAGGCCAAATAACAGGCTTTATATTAAAAGGAAAAAAAAAGCCCAGTTCCACCATTCTACGTAGACCTTAATGAAACTGACACACACGCGAGAAAGTGTACAAGTGTGCAGGTGTGCAAGCGTTGGCTGTCCATCCACGTGTGTGCTCCAGGTAACACCAGGCAGGGTTCGCGCCCCTCCTGACCCCCAACTCCCGGCCACTCGTCCTCCCGCAAGGAGCTCTCCGGGCTCCGACTGCAGGCGCGCAGCGGGCACCTTCCCGCACTCCCTCTCCTGCCCACCCCCGGCCGCGGGCCGCGGGGCGGGCTGACCGCTGCCCCTGGCCGGGTGCTCCGCTGGGCCAGAGGTACGGAGGAAGAGCCCAGAGGGCCAGAGCCCCGCTTGCCCGGACCCTGGGGCCCGATCCTCCTGCCGTAACCTGCGAGGCCGCCGCCTCGGCTCTCCCGGGCAGCCTCCCGAATGCCAGTACGAGCGGAGGTCACGGCCTCGGCGGGCCGGGCTGAGGCGGGAGGACAGGGAACTGGAGATCACCGCCGCCGGGTCCACCGATCGCGCGGGCGCAGCCGGCACGGCAACCCGGCCCGGCAGCCACTCGCGGCGAAAAGGACCGCGCAGCGCCCACGCCCGGCGGCCGGCGGCTGCAGCTCCCAACTTCAGGCAAAGTTTTCTGCTGTTGCTCCCGGAGCCGACCGGGGACTCCGAGTGGCGCCGTCCTCGCGGACACGCGCCCAGGCCGCGGAGGGGCGGGGGCGAAGATGAGAGCCTGGCTCCCGGGCCAGCTCCCGGGGCTCCTCCGCTCGGCCGGCCCGAGCGCTAGGTGCCCACCCTTCCCGCCAGCCCCGCTCCCGCGCCGGGGACTGGAAGAGCTGTGCTCAGCCCGCCGCGCCCCCTGCCCGGCCTCGCCGTCCGCCGCTCGGGCTCTCCCACCCCGGAGCTACCGGTGTCCAGAGCCCCCCTCCGGCCCGCGCGCCCCAGGCCCCTGCAGGCGAGGCCCCGCTTACCTGAAAACGAGTCCCCCGCCGCAGTTAGCAAAAGTCCAGTCAAAGTGGCCAGGCAAGTCCCAAGTCGGCTCATGGTGCCGAGTGCGCCCCGGGCCGCTCCCCGGCGGCGCTGGGTGGGCGCGAGGGCAGAGGGCGGCCGGGAGCTGTGCCTCCAAGGCGGCGAGAAGAGGGTGAACAGCCAAAACCAGAACCAGACGCTCCGAGTGCCAACAGTTGCAGAAGTCCCAACTCCGGCGGCTCCCGGGGCCGGGGGGGCAAGGGGCCAGGGTCCCCCTGTCCTGTCGCCGGCCCCGCTGAAGCTGGCGCGGCTGCGAGAGGGAGCGGAGGGCGCGCCCGCGGAGCCAAAATCCGCCCTCCGTGCCGGCGGCTGCGCTGGCTTGGTTCTTCTTCCTGGGCTCGGGACCCGAGCCTCCGGCGCCGCGGTGCCGGGGGCCGGGGCCGGGGCCGAGGCCGCGCGAGTCCCGCCCGCCGCCTCTGCGCGGGCAGACGAGCCAGCCCCCGGGCGGCGGCGCGCCGATGGCCGAGCCCGCGCCGGCTGCGCGCGGGGCTCCTGCTCCCCGACTGACTGGCGGGGCCCCGCAGGCCGGCTGAAGGGAGCGCCCACGTCACGGCCGCCCGGCTGCCGCGGCCCGCTAGAGGGCGTGAGCGCCCGGCCCCGCCGGCCCGCACTCGGTGCTCGGCGGCCGCGGCGCCTCCGGGGGAGCCGGGCGGGGGGCGGCCGCGGGGGCGGCGTCACCGCGCCGGGAGCGGCGGCCGGGCGGTGCCACCCGCTCCCTCCCGCCCGCTCCCTCCCCGGCCCCGGTTTCGCGGCCGGCTTCCGGGAGGGTGACCGCTCCGGGCCGCGCCTGGACCAGAAGTTTGTCCCGGGTCACGGGCTGCCGGGAGTTGGCGAGCGGGGCGGGTGAGACGGCGGCTCCGATCCCGGCGCCGGACGGCAGGGTCGGCGGGCAGGGCCGGCGGGGCCGGGAGTCGCGGGGCTGGCGCTCCCCTGCGGCTGCGGGCCGGGCGAGCCGGCAGATCCGGGGCGCTGCGAAGGGCTGCGGGTTCTCCGCGACCTGAAGTTGGCAGGCGCCCGGGCGGAGAGCGGCGGCCCCAGGCACCGAGACCCCGCAGCGGCCTCGCGGGACACACGCGCCCCGGAGCCCGGCACCCGCCGAGCGGGACGCGCCGGGCCCCTTCATGGGCCCCCGCCGACCCGGGATAGGGGGTGGGGAACCCGAGCGACCCGCCGGCCGTGCACGGGAGGCGGTGGTCACACCAAAATGAGGGGTCGGACCTACGGAACCTGTGATTTCTGTACCTGGTGCGAAGTGTTGGGAAACGCGGGAGGAGGAGGCGTGGGGAATGAATCAAATGATGTCTGGAAATATATAATTTACCGTTTGGGGTCTGGAATGCCTATTTGATTAAGTGGATAAAAAAGCTTCTAATGCTTCAGTAAAGAGGTTCACTTTGTAAGATTGCAAAAAAAAAAGGGGGGGGACGGGGCGGGAGGAGAACTATTTCTGTTTTCCTCTGAATAGACACAGGGAGCCAGCACCGAGCGTCTGTAGACGCCAGACCTATATGAACAAGATAGAAGGCCTGTGTAGAGGTTCAATTAGAAACCAAGTAACGACCGGTGAGTAGCAGGTGTTGCAGCAAGAGGACACACCCCTCAGTCAGGTGTACCGGGGGCTACCCCGAGCCCCTTCCTCACAAAGGCCCAAAAGGTGAGTTGATCCCACGCTCACTTTGACCCTGAGGTCTCCAGTGGACCCTAGAACCAACAAACAGGGATATGTCATAGCTATCACGTGCCCGGGGCCAACTGATGGACTGGACTTTTGCCTTTTGTGCCCCAGCCAACAGCCCCTCTTTCTTGTGGAATTCCACTTATTATATCCTATATAATAATATTATATATTACACAATTCCACTTATTATATTCCACTTATATATCAGAGGTGCCTTTTCAGGGGCTCTGTATTAATCATTTACTTCTTAAGGACATTACATCACCCAACCTCTTCTTGCAAATCTGTACCTGTTGAGCCTTATCTTATCTCGATTGCAAAATAACATTTGAAGTCTGGAGAAGCAGGCAAGTCACATACCTCTGAGGATCAGCAGTGAGAGTCTGTTTCCCTGGCACCCAGGTCCTGCCTGCACTGTGATGGAGCCCAAATTTGATTTTTTTAAAAATGGTTATGGTGCTTTCCAATGGAGCTGTTACGTTAATAAATGTGAAATGGACCCAAATAAGGAGGGAGACATCAATCTAGTCATTTTCTTTCCAAGTAATTTCTTTGAGTGAAGATGTTAATATTAGGATAGGATATCATTTGCACAGTAGTATGTGAACTTGTTTGAAGATCTCTGAAGGCACGTATCTCCCAGGCACTGTGCTCTGTGCAGGAGGCTGTCTTAACTCTGGGCTCCCCCAGGAACAGGCCTGAAGGTAAGGATTTAAGTGTAAGTGGTTTTAGGTTCTCTTGAGAAAGTAATCCCAGGAAATAGGACAAAAAGCATAGGAAAGTAAGACAGAGGGGAAAATCAGCAAAAGTCAATGTAGAGAATGAGCAGGTTACCACTGTGGGCCCCTAGGACTCACTCCCTCGGGGACTTCCAGGAGAAAACATGGAGCACCCCACCCTGGGGCAAGGATGTTGTAGGTGCCTGGGGGGATGGGGCGTGGGAGGCAGGTACACAGAGAGGGGTCCCGCAGCAGTGGAGAGAAAAGCCCTGAGGGGCCTCCCAGTGCTGCTGCCCTGGTTACCTGAAAGTGCCATGTCCTTTCCCTGGTTACTTAAAACAGCGGGAGGCCCAGTGAATTTCTATTATCTCTGATCTCTAAATATTACAGTGTTAAGCCGACTCTGCCCTTATTAGCCTTCAATCCACATTGCAAACAGTGATGGGGTTTTTGCCAGCAGCTCAATCCCTGGCCATTCTAACAGCTACTGATTATTCGCTCCCTCTTCCAGATAACTGGCCAAAGCAGCACTGAGCCCAGATGGAAGACCTGTATCAGAAGGAATGGACTTGACTTCCTCTAAGGAAGGATACCGTAGGAGTCCTACCAGTGGGATATTTCCTGTCACTTTTTTTTTCCCCCCAAGCAGAGAAGATTTTTTTTTTTTTTAATCCAACCACATGACACTCCTGTCTCTCTGGAAACAGCAGTGATATTTGCAGAATGGCTGATCAGAGTTAGGGGTGCTGTAAAGCTAGCCCCTATCATATATCTAAAGATTTCAAGGGACTTCCCTGGTGGTCCAGTGGCTAAGACTCTGGGCTTCCACTGCAGGGGGCCAGTGTTTGACCCCTGGTCAGGGAACTAGATCTCACATATGGCAACTAAAGATTCGAATTCCACACCTAAGAGTCAGTGCAGCCAAATAAATATTAAAAAAAGAAAGCCTATAATTTTCATATGTCAAAAGTTAGCAAAGTATCAAAGACAACTGAATATATCACTGTATGTATCTAGATTTCCTGTTGATCGTCTGGCTGTATGGATCAGTAATAAAATAAAGACATACATAATTCATGCATTATTAGGTATTTATTCCATAAATATAATTTCCCCTTTATTTTAGTAAAATCATTCAAACGTTGTCATTATGGAGATTGTCACATAATTTGTGTTCTGGTGACAGCAATGATCGGAAGCTATGTTCTGTGTGGAAGGTTTCTAGCCACATTTCACCTGGTTTTGTTCCTTAGTGGTTCTTGCAAGTCCTCAGTAGCCACATGTGGACAGCAGAGATACAGAATGTTTCATCATCACAGAAAGCTCTCTGGGAAAACACTGAGAAAGGATTCGTGTACTCAAATTCTGCAAACTTGAGGATATATTTTCGTCAAAAATGTTACCTCAGATTCTTGAAATCTGAAAATGAAAAATCTTCCCTATAGTTATGGAAAGCCCCTTTCTTTTTTAAAATATTTTATTTATTTGTCTGCACCGGGTCTTCTCTGTGGTACTCAGGATCTTCCTTCTTCGCTGGGGCCAGAGGGATTTTTTAGTTGCAGCATGTGGGATCTTGTTCCCCGACCAGGGATGGAACCCAGGCCGCCTGCACTGGGAGCATAGAGCCTCAGCCACTGGACCACCAGGGAAGTCCCTACCTTTGGTTTTGACCCAAATCCCGATGCACAACTTCAATTGGCTTGGCCGGATCCTGGCAAAAATTCGGTTGTCCAAGACTGAGGTCTGAGTAGTCACATTCCTCTCCATCCAACCTAGATTTCAAATTATACTGCTCCACAAAGAAGAGCCACTGGACAGCCAGGGAAGTCCCAAGGTTTTGATTTTTAAGTGATTTGACTTTTCCTTTAAGGAAGTGGCTCTGCGGTGACATCACATACACACTGAGGTGTGTCCATCTGCCGTGGCAGTGGCAGTCCACCCTGGAAGTCTTGACAGTGCCTTTCCCTTCCAAGACCAGGGACCAAAAGCCAAGGGGAAGCATTTCTCTGGAGTCTGACCAGAGCTGGTTTTGAGCTTTGATGTTTAGGGGGATGCTTTATGGTCTCTCAACACTGAGCATCAGGTCCTGAGTGACAAAGATGACCGCAGGCCCCATGATATGTTTGTTTTTGTAGGTTTGTGATGCTCAGTACCCTGTAAGCTCCAGGCCCAGGGCAGGAGCCCACACTGCCCACCGTTTGTACTGTCGTGGTGTTTTGGGCATCAGTAAGCCTATGACACTTGTCCAACCCCGTGAAAGTCAAAATGTAAATTACAAAAGAACACGGATCTGACCACAACCCATTCCTACCTATCCTCAATGTTAGGCTGAATTTTGAGGTTAACCACAGGCAGAATGGCTTCTTAGTTGGCCCTAGTGGTAAAGAATTTGCCTGCCAATACAGGAGACATAAGAGATGCAGGTTTGATCCCTGAGTCAGGAGGATTCCCCTGGATGAAGGGCATGGCAACCCACTCCAGTATTCTTGCCTAGAAAATCCCATGGACAGAGGAGCCCGGTGGGCCACAGTCCATGGGATTACAGAGTGGGACACAACTGAGGTGACTTAGCATGCATGCACAGGCAAAAACTTCCTGATCCACTAGAAGTATAGCACCTGCCAAAAAACCATAGACAAAAAGATCATTTAAATACCTCCCAGGGTGGCTTAATTGGAGCTAACATGACCCAGCAGAAAAGGAAGATTGTCGCTGTTTTTGTTACTCACAATTTCTTCTCTAGGCTCTGCTGCAATCGTGAAATCTCATTTTTAGAGACACATTGAGATCATGGAAGCATATTTTGAGATAATAAATGGAAAATATAAATAAGCCCCCTTGCAGAGGTTTCAAATGATGTATTATCTTTCATTGATCAAAGATAGTGTTGTGGTTGAGAAAATGAAGAACAAAAGGAAGGAAGGAGGCATGATAGAAGGAAGAAAAGGAGAAGGAGGAAAGAGAGGGAGTTAGAGACAGAGCTGGCTTGGAATTTGGAGTCCAGTTGATTGACGCCCAACTGTATGATTTAAATTAACTTCTGTTTCCTGCAGAAATGGTATTACACGTGGAGGCTCTGCGTGCATCGGTGGCACTGAACAAACCTCTCTGGTGAAGCAAAGCCCTAAGTGTGCAGAGTGCATCACAGTTTCTGCCCTGCCCGCCCCTGGCCCCTGGGACCTGTCTCTACCTGGAGAAGCCTTGAGCAGTGAGGTAGCAGTGGGGAGCGTGGACCCAGTGATAAACAGATCTCTGCCCGGTGCACGCACTCACCGTCAGAGTCAGCTTAGTCTCAGACATGATGGGAGCAGATAGAATTTTTCGCCCAGGACTTCACAACTTCACTCACCTTGTGAATATGTGTACATGAAACCGGGGAGAAGGGGATGAAAATGAAAAATACATCATTAGCGGTTCACGGGGGCCAGAAGAAACCGGGCCATTTAAACTTTCACCAGTGAAGCCCAGTTCACACCTGCACAGAAGAAAGAATGGAGCAGGTGCCCTCTTTTGAAGTTGCTCAGATCCTGCCTGAGGCCAGAACCTGTCCCCAGAAAAAAGCAAGGCTCCTCCAAGCAGAGTTCAAAGCCACTTGCATATAAAGGCTTAAACCACTAGGACGAATCTTTAGATGCCCCAGGAATTCCTTCTATAGGCCTAATTAAAAGGGGAGAGGTAATAGGTTTGGGGAGCTTCCCTGGTGGCTCAGTGGTAAAGAATCCACCTGCCAATGCAGGAAACAGCCTTGATCCCTGGGTCAAGAAGATCCCCTGGAGGAGGGCATGGCTACCCACTCCAGTATTCTTGCCTGGGAAATCCCGTGGACAGAGGAGCCTGGCAGGCTACAGTACGTGGGGTCGCAAAGAGTCAGACACTACTGAAGTGAATGAGCATGAAGGCATGCACCATTTACATGGGATGACCTTCAGCAGGGTTTCCTTTCCGTCCTTTCTCTTCTTTTTCTTCTTCCAAGCTCTTCTTTTGGGCACGTTGAGTTTATAACAGCTGCCAGACCCGACACAAGGCCACATCCAAGGAAACCATGACATTTATCCTGGCAGTCCTTTCTCGTTTGCTCCTCTGAAAAATGAGAATAATAATTTCTGCCCCATCTACCCTATTGCGTTGTAAGAGTGTCAACAACATCGTGGGTGAGAGTTCTTTACAAACAGTCCCCCAGTGACTAAGCTTTCAGTTTACTATGTAACTCTTGTATTTCATCTTACTAGCTGGGACTAGATGCTCACAATTTGCAAATAGGTCATTATTTTTATAAAAATATGTTTCTGTGGAGCTTTTTCCTCTTGCTGATTTTAGGTAAAATGATTAGGTAGATTGATATTCTCAAAAAGTTCCCTGCTTAGTCATGGAGTCCCCTCATGGTGATGTTAAGATGCTAGAAAATATGTTTTTAAGGCCGTGTCCAAGCTTGTATGCAGCTTCTGGGGTCTTCCCTGCACTGCACGGCTGGACTCTGGGGCCGGTGCCCAGGGAGGGCGCCTGTGCGGAAATAGGCCACGCTGTCCCCTTTCCTTCCACCCCTGCCTCCTGTCGTTGTTGTTCAGCTGCTCAGTCATGTCTGGCTCTTTGCAACCCCATGGACTGCAGCACGCTAGGCTCCCATGTCGTTCACCATCTCCCGGAGCTTGCTCAAACTCATGTCCATTGAGTTGGTGATGCCATCCAAGCATCTCATCCTTGTACCCCCTTCTCCTCTGCCCCCCAGACCAGGGGCAACAACCACCCACACAAAAGCACCCCCATGACCACAATGGCCTATACGCCCTGCCCTCGGCGGGGAGAGTGTTAGAGACAAAGTAACAGCCTCCTACATACACATCAGCCATAATTTGCAAGCTGCTTCATCGAATATGGAAAAAAGACAAAGGAAGAAACACTTGATTTATGAGGATTTTATCAGGATCCACTGGCAGTCACTGTGCAGTCACCCTCTGCGTCTTCTGTTTAAGTCCCCAACGAGTCCTGGGAGAAGACGCTTTGTGTAGGCACTTCTCGGAGCTGGGAAGTCTGGGGGCTCGGCCCAGTCGGAGGGCGTGAGGGGGCACCCCGTTGTCTGACTCACAGTTCAAAGGCACCAGCTCTCCACGCAGCAGCCCCTCTCCACGTGGGGGTTCATTAAAGGAGACAGTGACTGTCTTTGGGTCCGTCTTTTTTTCCCCCAAAGGCTTTGAACTAACGTTTTATATCAGTTCTCATGCCTTTGTACCAGACAACTGTTTTTCTCAGAACACAGTTTGGAGGTTATGCGGCTTTTCCAAAACTCAGGGTGGAAACCATGGTACCCAGTGACATTCCCATGGATTCTCACTTCCTCCTTATTTCACTTTCTTAAAAATATCCTTTGAAGTCACTGGGTACCTTCCTTCAAGCTCTGCTTGACTAATACTATTAAGAAACCTGATTCTGACAATGTCAGAGTCCTCTCTCAGATTAAATTACGGCAACAATGGTGGGCAGGGGCCTGTGATCTGTAATAAGGCCAGGTTTTCACTAGACTATGAAGAAAAAGAGAAAGAAAAAAAAAAAACATTTCATTGCTAACATCAAAGAAAAGATCGTCTTTACTTTCTCCTCATCTTTAATATTTTAAAGTTTCCAAATGTTGCATTTTGAATTGAAGATTCCAGTCATTACTGTGAAGAGGAGATGAGCCATAGAGGAAAACATCTGAATTTATCTCACTATGTTTGAGGATCTCACTATATTTGCAGAGGTCTTTCTATGAACAGAGCATTTTGCTAGGGGAATGAAACTCTAAAAGACATGTTTGATTACTATGCCCATTTGAGAGATGAGGAAACTGAGGCTTAATGACAGACTGACTTAGATCTAATAAAGATAATGTGATGTATTAATAACTAGGCCATAGCTAGTCATATCTGGTAGATCTGTGATTGGTAAACAGATATCCCAGAGTTCCCTTTCTTGATCATCCTGCTATATTTTCTTTTTTAAAAACGTATTTTATTGAAGTATAGTTGATTTTCAGTGTTGTATTAGTATCCAGTTACAGCAAAGTGCCTCAGTTTTATATACATATATAATATACAAAGGTCTTCCCTGGTAGCTCAGATGGTAAAGCTTCTGCCTACAATGCGGGAGACCAGGGTTCGATCCCTGGGTCAGGAAGATCCCCTGGAGAAGGAAATGGCAACCCACTCCAGGACTCTTGCCTGGAAAATCCCATGGACTGAGGAGCCTGGTAGGCTACAGTCCATGGGGTTGCAAAGAGTCGGACACGACTGAGTGACTTCACTTCACTTCATATATATATATACACACACACACATATGTTAATATATTCCTTTTTTATTCTCCTCCATTATGGTTTATCCCGGGATATTAGTTCCCTGTGCTATACAGTAGGACCTTCTTGTTTAATATTTAATAGTTGCCTTTGTGTGCTCAGTCATTAAGTCATGTCTGACTCTTAACAATCCTATGGACTGTGGCCCTCCAGGCTCCTCTGTCCATAGGATTTCCCAGGCAAGAATACTGGAGTGGGTTGCCATTTCCTTCTCCATAGGATCTTCCTGACCCGGGGGTTGAACCTGTGGCTCCTGCCAGATCTCCTGCATTGCAGGCAGAGTCTTAACCACTGAGCCACCTGGGAAGCCGTGCTAATCCCAAACTCCTTCATCCATCCCTCCCTCATCACCCCTTCCCCTTGGCAACCACCATCTGTTCTCAATGTTTGTTTCTGTTTCATAGATATTTGTGCCATATTTTCGATTCCACATGTAAGTGATATCTGTGGTATGTGTCTTTCCACTCTGCTGTATTTTCTGTCTTCACCTTTGATTCATTATCTAGCATAAATTCTTCAAATAGTTGTCTCACTTGCCCTCTGGCACACACTGCACCGATATTTGTTGATATGATCATCTGAAAACTCCCATCTAAACTTTATTCATCCTTTAAGGATGGATAGGTTAGGGTTGTAAACACCTGTGAGTAACAGAAAAGCCAGCCAGCTCTGGCATGGTTGACCATGTAGCCAGTGGTCAAGGGGTGGGAGGCAGGAGCCCACTGCCTGTGTTTAAAGTCCAGTTTTTTCCACTGACTGAATGAGTCATTTGGGTGAATTGTTCAACCCTTCCATGCCTCAATCTCCTCATCTAAAAACTGGGATGACAAAGGTACTTACTTTTTAAAGTTCCCATGAGGATTAACTATGAATTCAAGTTTAACTATGAATTACACTGCTCAGAACATCTTAGAAAAGTCGCCATTCTGCTTCTCTCCTGGAGGTGACCAGCCCAGATGGGGCAACCCCATTACCATACCATCCAGGGCTCATGTTTCTCCTGTCTTACTGGTCTTACTGCTCTTTCTCAGTCTCGCAAAACGTGAGTGCTTCCTTCTGCATTCCAGGTAGGGAGGAAGAGAAATGGCAAGGGGCAAGATGACTTCTTCTTGGGGCATTTTGATGTTTACATGGGAAGAGAAGGCCCCCAAAAGGACTGTCTCCAACAGTCTGTCAGCAAAAATTATGTCCTATAGCCATGCCTTGCTCCCACAGTGCTGGGGGGTTCACTGGCATGTTTTCCTACCTCTCCCGTGGAGGAAGGCAGGGGAACGGTGGCTGGGAATGGTTGTTGGGTGAATTGATCTCAGTTGTTGCTGTTTTTCACTCACTCAGTCCTGTTCAACTCTTTGCAACCCTAGGGACTGCAGTTCACCACGCTCCCCTGTCCTGCACTGTCTCCTGGAGCTTGCTCAAATTCACGTCCACTAAGTCGGTGATGCTATCTAACCATCTCATCTTCTGCTGCCCCCTTCTCCTTTTATCTTCAATCTTTCCTAGCATCAGGGTCTTTTCCAATGAATTGGCTCTTCCCATCAGGTAGCCAAAGTACTGGAGCTTCAGCTTCAGCATCAGTCCCTCCACTCAATATTCAGGGTTGATTTCCTTTAGGATTGACTAGTTTGATCTCCTTGCTGTCCAAAGGATTCTCAAGAGTTATTCCCAGAAAGCTCCTTCACCACAGCAAGGCTGTGATCCATGAAGGAGGAACTATCCCTGGGGACACCCAGAAGACCCAGCTCACCTCCCACCTGCTTGTCTTCTCTCGTTACCAACTTATCAAACGTGACTTATTATTCTGTTGCACCTAATTTATGGTTCTCTCTGCCTGGGAACATACATCTTCATGTTGGTTTTTTCTCATCCTTCAGTTTGCCGTGAGTGCCTTCTGCAGTGAGTGCCTCACTGGGGAAGGAATTCTCTAGTGAATGAATGAATCCAGGTCTCACCTCTTATCCCCATTTTTTGTACTCTGTGTATTTCCTTCATGATGCTTAATTCAAAGGGCAGGGTATGAGAGATGATTTTAAGCAGAATTTTCTCCCTTCCCGTGATACCCAATTACGTCCTCTGTAATGAGGGTAGGATGCGGTCCCCTTGGGAGGGAGCGGGTCATACTTGAGAGTCCATGTCAAAGAGAACAGAAGGCAGAGAGCCACCCTCTTCCTGCCACAGTGATACACTGGAAGAAAAAAGGACATGAGAGTAGAACCAAGAGGCTGGACATCATGGCAGAGTTGCCCAAGAACAGTGGGGTCAATGGCCCAATTTCAGAGGATTGTCTAAGAAGATGGCATGACTCTTGTTGAAATCCCAAATCCAACACACCCCTAATCCCACCAGGTCAGCCAGCATCACTCAATAGCTGCCCAGGAAAGTAGCTGGATCATGTTCAATGAATGAATTATTTTGAGTGACATATTGTGACACAATGTGAGTATCCCCTATTTCGGTAAGATTTGAGACCTGGACCTCACTGCTATGATGTGATGTCTTGATGTCTTACTCCATCAAAAGCAATGAGTTCTCCAGGGTGGAGACCGCCTCTTCCCTCTTTGTATCTTCTCTAGGGCTCCCTGCCAAGGGACTCCATGGCTATTTGTTAATTGATTAAATAGGGGCTAAAGATAAACATGACAGAATTAGGATGAAACAAAGGACAATAAGCCCCAAGGTTTCTAGTATATTTCTTCCAAATGGGCCGTACAGCTCAGCAAAGAAGAGAGATGCTTGTAGATGGTGATTGCAGATACTGTGTGCTGCCTTCTGTGTTTCTGTGCTCCTTTAATATAGAAGAATAGCCATGAAAGTAATAAGATTCCCAGAGGACATCCAAGATAAGAACATCAGTATTTAACCTTAAGAAACAGGGCTTTGTGCTGAGATAATGGCTTGTGTCATACGCATCCGTACCAGGGAATCTAATTCGGTCTTTTGAAACCTTGATTAAATTTCTGGGTTTCATTCTGTCTCCCTAACCATAGGTTTACCTGGAATTTTTTTTTTTTTAGCCATTTGCTTGGTAGAAACTGAGGTCTTTTATCCCTGCCTAATACGTTCATTTTTTCCAAATTATGTAGACATTCAATCAGCTTCCAGAATCAGCTCTCATGCTCTCCTTGTCATCTGTTCTGTTCAAATAGCTCCATCAGGCCCCCAGGCACCCAGAAGCACCGCGTTTTCACCTCCATCCCTGGCTGGCATGTGGCCTCCAGCACAGGAACCTCTGTGATGTTCAGTTTGCAGAAGTAAAAGGACTCACAGTACCTTCCCAAACTGACTTATAAATGTATCAGGAGGATGAAAGGAGATGTATGTAAAACCCTTTGTATAGCGTAAAGTGGTACACAGATGAAATGATTATATCTTATAAATAGTATCATGAGCCTGTCTTTATCCCCCTGTTACAGGGAAAAAGACTGAGGGCAGAAAGACCCATAAATTCATCACACTTTTAATGTATTGAACCCACCCATGTACCTTTGCCTTCTCCTGAAAGCCCAGATCATGATAATCATGTGGTGACAACATACAGAATCTAAATTGGACTTCTGTTGTATTCTCACCATCAGTTTATTTTTTAGCAGTTTAATGGGCACATTTTAGCGTCTTCCATTTTGTATGGAATTAGATCCTCCCCTTCAAATGCTGTAATTAGCATCACTTAAAATAAGACTTGAGAATAAAATATGGAAATCTTTTTAAAAAGGGATAAGGTTGGGGGGAAAGAAGTAAATCACAAAGACGATAAATGGGAGGGGCGCAAGGGCAACAAAATTTTGAAAATGGAAAAGCAGAAGGAAGAATGACAATCTACCCAGTAGAACAAGGACAAACACTATGTCGGCATTTAAGAAATTCGAGAAGGACCTGAAGTCCCAGAGGACTTAGGAAGCAGGGGTCTAGGTGGGCTGCAAGCAGATGGATTGGTTAAAAGTTTGCTCAACTATAGTAACAACCCTCTCAATCAAACCATCCTTTGTCCGTTCACCCAGGTGATGGCCTCTCGTTGGTTCTGGAGGAAGACTGGAGGGTCAGGCTCAGGCAAGGTGGTGACAGGAGGTGACAGTGCCTGAGGACATCCAGCACCACTGAGGTTGGGAGTCCCAGGCTGAAAATGGAGTTTAAGGAACGGTGTAAATACTGAATTTTGAAACACTGAAACCAATTTTCCCCACTCAGCTCCTAGAACACTTGATGACCAGGCTTTTACCCTCCAGAGGGGAGGAGACTCTTCTCTGAACAATCTGACCAGCCCAGGAGACTCGCCTTAGAGTCTGACATTGAAATTGTCCAGTGAAATCAACCAGGGGCTCACTGAACTTGACAAGCCTCACCCATGTGCTTGGAACTTCCCCTCAGCCTCCTAATACCCCATTATTTCTCTTTTATCTGTTTAGAGCTCTACTGAGGTATAACTTAATGATCATAAGATAAAGCCCCAGTTTTAAAAATGAGTAGAGAACACCAGCAAATAGGGGGAAACCTCTACTAAGAACCCATTAATAATAATGAGAAAAATAACCCAGGTATGGAACAGAGACATGAAATCTACAAAAAAAAAAAAAAAAAAAATCTATCATGACTTCCATGGTAATCTGGTGGTTAAGACTCCATGCTCTCAAGGCAGGGGGCACAGGTTTGATCCCTGGTCGGGAAAGATCACATATGCTTTGGTCTGATGTGGCTGGAAAAAAAAAAATTCTATGAATAACATCCTTAGGGCAATGAGATAGAACTTCTTTGAAATAAGAACAGGATGCTGTAGAGAAAGAATATCTAGAGAATAAAAATGAACTCTGAGAAATAAAAAATATAATAGCAGAAATGAAAGATTCAGTAGAAAGGATGAAAAATAAAACTGATGAATTTATTCATTAAAGTAAAACAAATTTCATTTCCATTAAAGTAGAACAAAAAAGACAAGGAAATGAGAAACAGGGGGAAAGATGAGAAAATCATCTTTATTAGGCCAGGAATAGTTATTTTCCAGAAAATGAAGCTCTAAGGGAAAAGAAAAAACAGTGGGAAAGAAATAATCAGGAAATAAACCAAGAAAATTTCCCAGGAAAGAAGGTCCTCCAGATTGAAAGTGTTCTTTGAGTGTACAGCATAATCGAGGAAAATCTATTCAAACCACAGCACATTACTGTGAAATTTCAGAACAATGGGATCAAGAAAATACCCCTGCAAGCTTCCAGACAGGAAGAAATGGCTTCAGAAAATGGACCGTTGAAGCAGAATGACTTCAACTTCTCAGTAGCGCTCAGGAGGCTGGAAAGCAACCGAGCAGAGCTGTCAACGAATTATTTCCTATTTGGAATGCATTCTCTGCCATACTGCAGTAAACTATGAGGCTGAAAGAAAAACTTACTTGAGTATGCAAAGTTTCAGAAAAAATTAACTCCTTCTGAGGAAACTGCAGACTGATAAGCAAACCAATAATTTAAACAGCATAGAATCGGGGAGCAAGAGAAGCAACAGAGAAAGACAGACTTCTCAGGATTAAAGCATCAGGAGATCACAAGAGAACATCTGTGTAGAAGATCCAGAGAAAGATGCACAAAGCCAAGAGTCCAAGAGGAATGTCTGCAAGAAGATGAAATTAATAAAATACTGTTGTTGTTCTGTCGCCAGCTCATGTCCGACACTTTGCAACCCCATGGACTGCAGCACACCAGGCTCTTCTGTGCTTCACCATCTTTAAACATACTGGGAGGAGATTTAGATATTTGTAGGTAGAGTTTGGAATGAATTGGTAATATAAATTAGATAAATAGAAAATTAAGCCAGCAAAAAAACAAGTCTTATTAGTTGAGGTTGATACAAAGATAAATTGGAATTTCCCAGGTGGCTCAGCAGGTAAAGAATCCACCTGCAATGCAAGAGACTCAGGAGATGCGGGTTCAGACCCTGGGTTGGGAAGACTACCTGGAGGAAGGCATGGCAACCCACTCCAGTGTTTTTGCCTGGAGAATCCCCATGGACAGAGGAGCCTGGTGGGCTACAGTCCATGGGTCGAAAAGAGTCGGACACGACTGAAGCAGCTGAGCACTCGTGCACGAAGATAAATTAGATAAATTTAGTATTTAACTTAATCAGATTAGATAGCTTTAGAGTTTCTTAAATTCAGATAATCAAAGTTACCTCAAGTTTAAGGAACTAAAAGTCATAGTCGTATTTTTAAGAAAATGAACATAATTTTAAAAAGCAAGTTGCCAAAAAGAGAGATCAAGTTAGTGTTATATTTTTATCCTTTTTAATTTTACATTTCCAATTGCCCAATTTAAATTTTCTTACTTAACTACCTTGGCATATGTCTAAAATATGCTTTTTTTTTTAACCCCCTTGAAATTTCCTCTTATGTTTACTACTACATGTATAAATATTAAATGTAGTTCATTTATGCACATTTTCTTCTTTGTGCCTTGGAACGGAATTGCAGATGTCCTGTGAAGGGGTACATGTATGATTACAGAAAATTATTCTATTGAAAATAACAGTCGTTTTTATAATGACGTAAATCAGAGAAAGCAAAAGAGATTGAGGTTGGAAAAACAGATGTATTCACTAAAAAACTACTGTGGGCACATGGTGAACTAGATTTTAGCAAGATTCAAATAATGCAATCAGTGGGAATTTGACTGGTCCATGGAGTTGTCAAAGGCGTGGGGGATGTAAACGTAATAGCTGGAAATTTGTTGTGGACACGAGGCTATTAAGCTTGTCTACTGCTGCATTCACTATGGTAGTAAAAACTATTATTAAATAACTGATTTTATAGCAACTGTTAAAATTATTTGGCCGAAGTATAAATTAAAGTTCATGATGGATGCAAATGTATGCCTTAAAATGTATAATACTAATTTAGGTTCCTTTCCCATTTTAAAATAACCACCCAGACAGAAAGAACAGTGAGTACCAAAATAAGAGTAAATTAATAAGGCTGCCAGGAAGGTTTTACAAAAGTCTGAAACACTCAATGTGACTTTTATTTTCAAACACAGAATCCCACAGTTAGAGGAGATCTCGTGTCCCTGGCTGAGTGCACACAATCAGAAATGGGGTGACACGTGTGAAATTCTGAGCCACTGTTACGGGCACAAATGATGGGTCTGGTTCCCCAGGGCCTCCTGTGTCACAGGCAGATGTGCAGAGGGTGGGGTGCCTCCTGCACATCTGGAGAGGCAAAATCATAACTGATTAGCCCACAGGCATCGGTTCACCTTTATAGCCTTTGTTTCTACCTACATCATCCCTTCCCTAGCAGTCCCTGAAATAAAACGTCAATTTATAAAAGACAGAATTCCGGAGCAAAAGAAAGGGCTTGTTGAGTGTCACAGGCAATGCATCAGGGAAAATTTTTAGGAATGAGATGCCCAGGTCCTCCCTGTAATTACAGCCCCTGAGGCTGAAGGTGGGGGTGGGGCATTTCCCAAAGCTCCTGATGTGGTTGAACTTGGGGGCCAGGCTGAGTTGAGAGCAGCAGTTACTCCTGTGTAACCCAACCCTGGTATCTAGCAAAGGATAAACACATAATATATGTTTGAGGATGGATTAATTTTAAGGAATACTTTAAAAGATATGTACAATTTGGAAAGAAAAAATTCTCAGGCATATAAAATATGTTGGAAGCTGCTCTGGGATCTAAAATCTGTGTTTTAAAAGTTAATTTGTCTTGGGGACTTCCCTGGCAGTCCAGTGGTTAAGACTTCATGTTTCCAATACAGTGGGCGCGGGTTCCATCCCCGGTCAGGGAACTAGGATCCCACAGGTTGCATGGCACGGCCAAAAGAAAAAAATTAATCTGTCTGATCATCACTTGGAGTGGTCTGTAAAAAGATAAATTACTGAAGTCTCCTTCTTAACTACCAAGTCTAAATTTCTCAGAATAGAGCCTGGGACTTTGTATCATTTAAAATGTTGAAGACACATCTTTATGACTTAGGAATTTTAATTTTGCTCACTTAGAGTCCTTGCAATACTTCCTCGGGTTGGATGGTCTCCTGTCATTCATCACCTGGATCCTGTCCTTTGGACCAAAACAACTTTACCTGGTTCTTACTGCAAGTATAGCAACTGCTTTGGGTTGAAGGTCTTGGTTATCTCCCTGGTTCTGGACTCTGTTGGTCACCCGACAACCAAGATTCAGTGAACTCTTCTGGCAACTTGAAAACATTTTTGGCTCATGTTGATCTAGCTGTTAACCAAAAATAACTTTTTTTTCCCTTTAAAGTGCAGTTAAGCCGTAGTTCCCTCATCTTGAGTTTGTAAACTTGAATGCGATCCTAATATAGAAGCCATTTAACTTTGGTTTCCTTAGATTTAGATCCAGCTTGAGGGGATTCATTTTCGATTCTATCACTCAGTATAGTCATCTCTGTCTCTTCCAGCTCCTGTCATACTTGAATTTGACAAACATGTCATTCTGGCCTGATTGAAGTTACTAATAAACACATCAGATGAAAGACAGCCTTTGGCAAATCTTCCAAAGACCTCCCTCTGGATAAACATGGGTCGTGACTCCCTTCAATCTAATTTTCACCTGGCCATACACCCAACAGGTATTCAGCTGTTCAGCCCAGATTTTTCTACCTCGTTAGTAGAAACACTATAAAACACGTTTTTGAAAGCCACCTTCTTGAAATTTGATCTTGAAATCTACTTGGTTTCATGGCCCCACATTTCTGTATCTGTGACATGTATTTCACTTTATATGCTCAGAATATTTTATACCAAATATTTTAATTGTTGACAGATCATTGCCCATTTTACAACTTAATTCTTTTCTCTTACTTTCTCTTCATAGGAGAACTTTACCAGTGTGAACTTTCTTATGATCCTTTTTTCTAAGCTTCCATCAATATACACTGTCTCTTCTCACAGCAAGATGCTACCAGGTCCAAAGGTTATGATGTCTGGCAGAAATTCACCAAGGTACCACATTTCAATTGCTTCAGCACATTTCAATTAGGAAACCTTTGAAGTGAGAAAGGAAAAGAAATAGAGTGAGAGTCAGGTGAAGTGGAAAGAAAAGCAGCACGGAAGGAGGGGATGAGAAACATCTCTGGACAATGGAAAAAGCAAACAAAATACCAGGAATTCTCAGAAACAACTTGATTCTACCTTTGATCATAAAATGCACACATGGATATTCCAAAGCATCGGCTTTGAGTAGAAAATTTCCAATCCCCTAGATTATGAAATGGGACCAATCTGAGATTCTATTTCAGAAGATGTATTCTAATAGTGGAGACAAAATTTATATTGGTCTATTTGTAGACCAAAAAAAAATCTGTCTTAAGCAAAAAGGGAATTGAAAGGCTAAAAGAACCTGTAGTCCAGAGGCTGGCCTCGCCTGGGGCCTGGCTGAATCCTGAAAGAATGTCAGCAGATCTTGTCTCTCTCTCTCTGTTCTGCTCCACTTCTTCCTGAATTCCCTTCTCAGGCAAGAAGTCTACAGGCTCGCCCACCGGAAGCCTAAGTCCAGAATTAAAGAGACAAGTTTCCTCTCTTTAACTCTGCCCACATATAGCAGGCTGAGTAGTGATCACTCGAAGATGAAAGGTCCTCACCTCTCAGACCAGTATGTGTCCTCTTATAAGGTCTTTGAAGATATGAGTAGGTTAAGAACCTGGACGCGGGAGATTATCCTCGATTATCTAGGTGGACCTCAAATGCAATAATAAGTGTCCTTACAAGAGGAAGCAGAGGAAGACAGCACACACACAGAAGAAGAAGAGGCTGTGTGACCACGGCAGGGGTGGGGTTGGGGAGGTGGGAGGTGATGCAGCCAGGAGTCCAGCCACTGGACTGCAGCAGCCACTCGAGGGACTGCAGCCCTGCTGACACTTGGATTGTGGCTCAGGGATATAGATCTCAGACTCCAGCCTCATGGACTGAGAGAGAGCTCGTTTCTGTTTTCAACCACCAGGTTTGTGTTCATTGGTTAGGAAGCTAATATGTCAAATAAAGCAGTTTACTCTGGTTAGCCTACCCTAAGTCACATGACCAGCTCTGAGCCAATCACTGAGCACTGACAAGTCAGTCGGTTTGTTCTTCTCATCCTTGGAGCATGGGCAGAGCGTTTCAAGGGCTAATGTACTCCAAGCGCAAGAAGAGGAGGTTTCCCCCAAAAGGGAAAGACAACTAGAAAAGGATGAGGGTTGGGAGGGAGGGGGCAAAAGATCGCAGGTATCTGCTTCCTGTTTGAAAGGAGAAGACAGAAGTGAGTACAAAGTTAACGCACATAATGTTAATGCACATAAGACTTCAAACATCAGTGCCCTGGAACTCGTTCTATTTCTGTGATGACAGCAGCTTCCCAGGGACACACTGAGATGCACAGACACCACTCACTCAGAGCAGCTTTGTTTTTAATCCCGGTCACTTGGACCCAACAGACATGAGTTTGAGCAAGCTCCAGGAGATAGTGAAGGACAGGGAAGCCTGGCAAGCTGCAGTCCATGGGGTCACAAGGAGTCAGACACAAGTGAGCGACTGAACAATAACAACTGGACCTTCTCCAGCTCTAACCTTTCTCCGTTTAGAAAAGCTGGACATAAAGATCACACATACTATTCCAAACAGGTATGAATTATGATATAAAGTTAGGGTAATATTTTGTATTTATTTTTAATGTTCTTTCTGATTACATCCAAAACCTTGCATTAACAATGTTTGCCACAGTAGGAGCTTGTGCCAGAGTCTATGATGTGTCTCCACATGACTTTCTACACCACTTCTTGCATAATAACTGTCCAGCCTTTGCAGACTGAGTCAGGAACGGCTCTGCCTCTTATGAGCTCAGGGACCTGGGCTAAGTCACTTGCACTTTCCTAATGTCAGTTTCTCCACACATAAAAAGAGGATACATCATTTTACAGGATTTGTTTTGAAGATTATCTGAAAAATAGGTGTGAAAGCATCTAACAGATGCTAGTAATGTTGTTATTAATCTGTAATCAATAAGCACAAGTTAGATTTTATTCCTACAATTTGACCTCTTTTTATCTACACCAAAGCCCTTTCAGTGACTCATCTCCACTTCAAAAGGTCAGCCATTAAAAACAATGGAATAATGCCATTTGCAGTAACATGGATGGACCTAGAGATAGTCATATTGAGTGAAGCAAGTCAGACAGAGAAAGAGAAATCTTGTATGATATCCCTTATATGCAGAATATAAGAGAAATGAAACAAATGAACTGACTTACAAAACAGAAACAGACTCGCCAACTTAGAGAAACAAGTTACAGTTACAGTGGAAAGGGAAAAGATGACGGGAAGGGATAGTTAGGGAGTTTGGGATGGACGTGCACACACTGCTACATTTAAAATGAATAACTAACAAGGGCTTACTATAGAGCACAGGGAACTCTACTCAATGCTATATGGCAGCCTGGATGGGAGGGGAGTTTGGGGGAGAAGGGATTCGTGTATTTGTACGGCTGAGTCCCTTCCTTGTTCACCTGAAACCATCACAACAGTGTTAATCAGCTATACTCCAATATAAAATTAAAAAGTGTTGTTTTTAAAGGTCTACATGTCATTTCCGTTTGGCTCGGCCCATGTATTTGCTGGAAAGCCCAATGTCAAGTGCACATTTGGACATTTCACCATATTCTCCCCTCTTTTGTGAAACTTTGTAAAACTGAAAATAAGACCAGTTTCAGAGTTGAACCAGGCAGAAATTTACCTGCTTGTTTATTCCCAAAGAATGACCACACTAGCAAATTGTCTCTGATAGGACCGAGTACCATAGCCCTCTCCCCTACCTGGGATAGCTCATTTGCCTTTCTTCTGGAACTGTCAGATTTTATTTGGAAGGTTTAAATTAATTGAGTCTATTAGTTTTGCCTTTGCTATTTCATTATTTACTCTCAACACTAGTAGATGAGTCAGGCATAATTTCTCTTTATGCACATTTTGCTGGAGGGAAGGGGAAAGTTGGCTTTGCTTGATCAATGGGGAAGAGAGTCCCCAGTTAGGGCACAGATTAGCCCCTGATTCATTGCCCTTGAACTGATGTGTCTGCTGGGAAGCGACGCCACAGCAGCTCTGACTTTCCGAGGGACGTTTTGGAAATTGATGGCCAGGCTGGGCAAGTTTGGGGCATTTGTATCACCCCATGATAGCCCAGAAAGTTTTGAACTCGTTTGCAGAGCCCTCATAAACATCAGATTTTTGACCATTGTTACCTGATGAATATCTACTGATATTCAGGGTATTGTCATTCCAAACATAAACCACAGCTAAAATGACTAGATTTTACTGAGCTTCAGGGACTCAGGGAGCCATAGAGCTGAAATACAGAGAGATGACCTTCACAGGTATAATTGAAATGTTTGCAAAATTTAAATAATGGGAATTTACTATTTAATAGGGAATTTTACCCATCTTGTATTTATAATCTATGTCTTGTGAAGTATCACAGGCTTTCACCTGTGAATACTATACATTCTGGAAATAGATATTCTAAACCTCCAAATTTTGAAAGTAGCAGAATTACGACTTATTAAAAAATTTTTCCTAGGCATTTAAAAAAAATTTTTATACTTAACAAATGTCATATTCATAATATGAAAATTTTGCTTAATATTTTTAAGAAAGAAAGAACTTTTAAAGAGAAACAACAATCATGAATTTACATTGCCATTCTAGTTTTATAGTTAAAACTGGAAATATATCCAAGAACAGAAAACTGTTTAATTACAGTTTCATATTCATGAGATAGAATGCAATTATCCCTTATTTAATAAGCATTTGTATTCATGGACGAGGGGCATTACTTTAGAAATTTATACCTATTTTTCCCAGTTATCTATTTTTTTTACATTGTTTAGCAAAGAAGTCATTCTTTTGACTCAGTTCCAGATTTCACCAAAATCTGTAGTGTTCTAGCACCCATATTGAAAGGCTGACATGAATAAGAAGCAAGAATAACTTTAAATAGTGAAAGTGTTAATTGCTCACTTGTGTCCAACTCTTTGCCATCCCACGAGGCTCCTCTTTCCATGGGATCTCCAGGCAAGAATACTGGAGTCGGTAGCCAATCCCTTCTCCAGGAAATTTTCCTGACCCAGGGATTGAACCCAGGTCTCTTGCCTTACAGGCAGATTCTTTACCATCTGAGCCACCAACCAGGAAGTCCTGACATTAATTAAAAGAACACCAATTAGCGTTTTCTCTTGGCTCTTCTGACAGTCTGACTTTGCTGCTAACAGCCAACTTGATATGAAAGAGTCTTTGAATAATGAGAAACTAGTATCACGGACACAGAGACATTCGGACTACAGCCAAAAGTATCTGGAATTCACAAATGAATGTGAACAGGAGAAAGTAGAATATTCATGTTTCATCTCTGAATTTGAATAATAAAAATAAGGCTCAAATTTATCAAAATAGAAAACCTCCCTTAGGATAAAAAGTGATTGTGTAAAAGTGTGAATGACTATAAAATATGGGGACTCAGCATTGAACTGTCAGCTACAAATTGGCTCTTGCCATAGGCACTTGCCATCTACCTCTACAATGATTAAATCATGCTGCAGCTGCTGACTTTCAATACCCCATCAAAGGAATTCAGGGTGGAGAGCAGAAATGAGGCCCTCTGTGCTCTGGGGAAAACTGGCAGGACAGGTCTTCAGATGGTTAGATATTCTCAGGAGCCGATTTTAGGAGCCTGGTTCTTGCTTCACCTCATATCTTAGAAAAGCACTAAAATCTTTCATGGAGATGACGGCTCCTTGTGAAAAGCAGAAAACCTTCTGCAAAAAGTATGTGTTGGGTTGCACATATTCCTCCAAAAATCAGACCTGTACTGACTTACCCCCTCCCCCACCTCTTTGGAGCAGAGCCAGCCGAAATGCTGTCTCCCGGTCTACAGTCCTCATTCTACTCCAAATAAAATTTAACTCAAAATTCTCTCATTGTGCATTTTTTAAGTGTGCAGAACAGAGCAATTCCAATGGTTAAGTCCAGTTCTAGTGAAAGTGTGATGCATGCATGCAGCTGCCTAGTAAGCAGGCCAATTAGGAGAAAAGAAACTTTCCAGGGAGAGGTTTCTTGGGTGGTTGCCCTGTTATCTGGGTAGAGGAATTCTAGGCCCTCAAAAGAAAATGTTGAGTGTCTTCTGAATGTTGACCAGTGTCACCCAAGACCATGACTAGAGGCATAAGATCATCCAGTTTCAAGGCACAGATAAGGACCGACACACAGTAATTAAAATTAGCAGATAATACAGGTTTTGTCATTTGAAGGCAAAAGAGACCAAAGTGACACATTTTTATTCCCTATTGCTCTGAAGTCTTCAAAGATAGCATAATAAGCAAACAGAACCAAGAAAGTTCTGAGTGTGTATAGAGACTCAAACTGAGTGAAAGTGTATTTTCTATTTAGCCCCCATGAGAAAAATCCATTTACATTAATTGCACAAATGGCCATCAAAGTGCATTGGTTGTAAATTTTATTCTGCCTTGGTACAAGTATTTTTAAAATTTTTTCTCATATTTTATCACATTTGTCTACCAAGAAATTAAAGACAGGTATTCAGATCTATGCCATTATTTTCATGGAGTTATTTGCATCAAGAAAGATCACAATTAGATATACCATGTCCTGTATTATTGCTTTTTCTTAGATGTCCCCACCTGTCAGAGGTAGAGAGTAGTTAATTTTTCTGGTTTTATCTGTGTGGACTCTAAGCCACGGGGAAGGGATCTTAGTAATTCCTTCTCTGTGATCTGTTTAATCAGAAAAGACCCAGGTTTGCAGAGGATGGAACACAATTTTTAACTGACTCTGACCATTTTCTGCATTGTTCTTACAACCTTCACATCCTAACTCAGAATCTATTCTTTTCCACTTGATCAGATCTGCAAACCAGTAGACCTCTCGTGTGAAATAAGAGCTCATTGCAGCACAGAGGAAAGTGTGCCGTGTGGCATGAATCCAAAGAGAAGCTTCTGTTCAGTGCAAACATTAAAGGAGATTAAACCGGACTTCCATCCCTACCACATCTGTAAAAGGCACACTTCCACCTAAGTCATCTTTTGTAATTTTAAGTCATAGTTTGTTACTGAAATAGGCTAAGTCATAGTATCAGCTGGAGAGGGGCTCTTTGCTTCTTCCTGGAACAGAATCTAGAACTCATGAAGTGCCCCCAGCTACTCAGTGATGTCTCCCTAGGACAAGCACATTTTTAAGACCTGTTCCAGTCATGGGTGGGGCTTCCCTGATAGCTCAATTGGTAAAGAATCCGCCTGCAATTCAGGAGACCTGGGTTCAATCCCTGGGTTGGGAAGATCCCCTGGAGAAGCAAAAGGCTACCCACTTCAGTATTCTGGCCTGGAGAATTCCATGGATTGTATAGTCCATGGGGTCACAAAGAGTCAGGCACAACTGAGCGACTTTCACGTTCAGTCGTGGGTAACTGGGAAGACCACAAGCCTCCCGCCTCATTCATGACACGTGGGAACGAGTGCGGACGGACATATAGATAGGATTGGTGATTTGGGGGACATCCCCGGTGGTCCAGTGGCCAAGATTTCATGCTCCCCATGCAGGGGGCCCAAGCTTGAGCCATGGTCAGGGAACTAGATCCCACATGCTGCAACAAAGATGGGGCACAGCCAAATAAATATTTTCAAAAAAGAAAGACCGTTTTCTCCCCAGGCACTCACACAACTCAGCACAGCATAAGCCCCAGAAAAGCCTAATCAGATGTAGGAGAGAGTTCTAGAATAGTTGGGGCAGAATTGCCCACTAGATAGGGCTGGTGCTTAGACTCTGCATGTGCTTCCCATGTGGCTCAGTGGAAAAGAACCTGCCTGCAGTGGAGGAGATGCGGGTTCAAACCCTGGGTCAGGAACATCCCCTGGAGAAGGAAATGGCCACCCACTCCAGTATTCTTGCCTGGGAAATCCCATGAACAGAGGAGCGTTGTGGGCTATAGTCCATGGGGTCTCAAAAAGTCATGCATAACTGAGACACTAACACTTTCACTTTTCTTTAGACTCTATATTAGAAATTAATAATTATTATTGTATTTCTTCCCTATTTAAGACTCATACCTATCACATTATCTTAACAAATGGATATTAGAAAAAATCTCAAAGGATCAAGTTAGGACCACTCACCATGTAACATCTGGAAGGATTTTATGACTAGTAAACATCATCTAGACTGTCTATATTCACGTGCTACGTGTTGAAATCTCAGATATGTTAGACATGTGAATAAAGTTCATTTTTTATTTCCAACTCTCAGTCTGCTGGGAGCAGAAATTAATCTAATTCATGATATTCCCCTGCCCTGCTGCTGTGTAGTCATTCAGTCATGTCAACTCTGTGCGACCCCATGGACTATAGCCCACCAGGCTCCTCTGTCCATGGGGTTCTCCAGGCAAGAATACTGGAGTGGGTTGCCATTTCCTCTTCCAGATGATCTTCCTGACCAAGGGATCGAACCTGTGTCTCCTGCACTGGTTGGGCAGGGGAGGTGGATTCTTTACCACTAGCACCACCTGGGAAGCCCTCCAGTGCCGTGGGGTTGCATGTAAGAGTTCTAGGGACCTTGCTCAGACCTATGCTCCCACCCACCACAGTCTCCCAGGTCTGACTCTGTTTCAGGAACCTTGGGCAGGTTGTCTGTGTTGCTCTGGAATTATGGAAACCTTACGAGGTCTTGCCCCACAACTAAGACCACCCAGGAACAGGGGATGTGATGTTCCCTGCTCCGTATTGGAACTTGGCCTGGACTCGTTGTGCAGTTGTTTTTCCTGTCTCTGCATTTATTAGGTGTGGAAAAATCCAAGCCCTTTCTAGTTCTCCTAGGTTTGGCCCTCACCTTGGAAGTCATATCTCCAAATACCTCCAAGAATTTTATCAAAAAACTTTTCATTGTATGAAAGAAGTATAATTAACCATTTTTCGTTTGTATGTTTAGATTGCATTAATCCTTTACTGGGCTTTCCAGGTGGCTCTCGTGGTAAAGAACCCACCTGCCAATGCAGGAGACATAAGAAACGCAGGTTGGATCCTTGGCTCAGGAAGATCCCCTGCAGGAGGGCATGGCAACCCACTCCAGTATTCTTGCCTGGAGAATCCCACGGACAGAGTAGCCTGGTGGGCTACAATCCATGGGGTCGCAAAGTGTCAGACACGACTGAAGCAACTTAGCTTGCATGCTTGCAATCCTTTACTATCATGTTATGCTCTCGTTGTAGTAAAAGCTTCATCCATTCCATTATTATTTATTTAAGAGAATTTTCTAGAAGAGCAATTTGTGTGTCAAAGAATATGCGTATTTTAAGGCTCTTCTATATGTCGTCAAATCACCCTCCAGAAATTTATTTCTCAACACCAGTTTGAATGTGAATTCTCATTTCCCCACATGGTAGAAAATTCAGCAGTAAATCAGTTATACAGATCATATCCTTGCTATATATTTGTGTGCAATTTCTGTACACTGTTCATGATTTCATCATAAAAAGCACACTTTGATAATCTGTAAAGTAACCAGTGAAGAACCTCTAATACAGTTAAGGGTTGGAAATGATATTTTTTAAGGCTAAAAAATTAGGTTGTTCATGAGCCTTGTTACTAAAAGATCACTTCTTGGCAGGGTTTCAACAAGGTTAATGATCACCTTTTTTTGCTATTTTCACTGAGTACAGAATTTATTAAAAGCAAAAATATGTCTGTATCAACAGTAATTATTGTTGGCTGTGGTAAGCAGAATGTCCCCATGAAGAAGTTCACACCCAGGTCCCTGAGTCCTGTGAACGTGTTACAATTCATGGCAGAAAAGACTTAGCAGATATAATGAAGGTAATGGATCTCAAGATAGTGTGGGTGCTGTTCTGAACTATTCTGGTAACAGGAAGTCAGAGAGATTCCAAGTGTGAGAAGAATCAATGTCCTCTTGTTGGCTCTAAAGTTCAAATGCTCACATATAAGGACTGCAAGGGGGCACTAGGTGCTGAGAGCAGCCCCCAGCTGGCAGCCAGAAAGGAGATGAGGACTTGGTTCTGTATCTGTAAGGAACTGGATTCTGCCAACAACCCTGTGCTATGCTGTGCTTAGTCACTCAGTCGTATCCGACTCTTTGCGACCACATCAACTGTAGCCCACCAGGCTCCTCTGTCCATGAGGACTCTCCAGGCAAGAATCCTGGAGTGGGTTGCCATGCCCTCTCCAGGGGATCTTCCAACCCAGGGATCGAACCCAGGTCTCCCACATTGTAGGTGGATTCTTTACCACCTGAGCCACCAGGGAAGCTCAACAACCTTAATGGTCTTACAAATGAACTCCCATCTGAGCCTCCAGATAAGAACCTGGCTGGTTGATGCCTTCATTCTGACCTGTATTTCTAACCTACATAACTGACATAATGCACTTGCATTGATTTCAGCTGCTAAATTTGTTTTACTGGCTACTATAAAAGTAGAAAATCCATACACTGGCTGAATAAGTAAATGGAAATACATAAATAAATGAAAAACAATGCATTAATTAGATAGCATCACAGACTCAATGGACATGAGTTTGAGCAAACTGGGAGATAGTGGAGGACAGAGGAGCCTGGCACGTTGCAGTCTGTGGGGTTGCAAAGAGTTGACAAACTTGCCGACTGAACAACAACAATGAATAAGTGACTCACATGTAAGTTAGAATGGAATTTGTTATATAGTTTCCAAGAGAGTTGTGGACTCACAGATTAATTTTACTTCCAAAGTCTGCAGTCCTAGGTCAAAGTTTTGTCCCATCTATAGCTGCTAAGAACTCAGCTTGGGCTTGATTCAATCATTTGACAATCCCTAAATATTTGGGTCATTTGCTTGTTCACAGTTTTATCTCTTCCTTGCAGACTCCTCCTCCCCCACCTTTACCATTTTTTCACCAACTTATTTGCCTGGTGGCTCGGCCATAAAGAATCCACCTGCAATGCAAGGAGACGCAGAAAATGTCGGGAAGATTGCCTGGAGGAGGGCATGGCAACCCACTCCAGTTTTCTCGCCTGGAGAATCCCATGGAGAGAGGAGCCCGGTGGGCTGCGGTCGGCGGGGTCGCAAAAAGTCAGATATGACTGAAGTGAATTAGCAGCAGCGGCAGCAGTATCAGTTGGATTAGCAGACTAATTAGTGAACACAGAATAAGAACAGATAGATCTGGCTGTAATTATCCAACTATCAAACAAGACGAGTTGATCTTCTTGATCCTAGGAATATTCTTAAAATACTCCCTAGGAGTCTTTAGAGTCAGCGGATTTCCTTCCCTGCAGATTGTGAGGGCACATTGACAAATTCTACTGTGCTATTCATTTTCTATATTCTTTATCTGTCATCCGAAACCTCTATCATTTCCTCATGACAGTTTGCAATTTCTCAAATTACTGCTAATCTTCCACTAGTTACGTTTTAAACTGATGACTTCCATTTTAGAAGAGCCTACTAGACCCCTGGTGAGACTAAAAAGCACCCTCAAATTGCTAGCAATATGTTTGTGAATCATCTCTTGGGTGGCTTATTTCCTGGGCTGATTTCTGCAGATGGCTAATCTTAGCCATTTTATGTTGATTCCTGTTCGTGCTAACCTCTGAGCACGGGAATATCTGACTCTGTCCTAATTTTAGGTGTTGCTTTTTTCTTAGCCTTCCTTTCTAAATTTCCATATCTCTAGCATTTGCCAGAATTTGGTGGTAGGGTGTGCTGACTTCCATTTGGGGTATATTGAGAATTTGATGTGTATTCCATATTGGCCTAATTAGAGTGAGAATCTATTCATTGCAGAGGTTCTAGGAGGTCAGTACAGAGTGCCTTTCTCTTTTCTTTTCTCCCCCAGTTTTTTTCCTTCCCCAGTGAAACACTGAAACCTAGGAACTAGTGGACTTCCCTGGCAGTCCAGTGGTTAAGATTCTGCTTCCAGTGAAGAGAGGGCAGGTTCAATCCCTAAGGTCCCACATGGCACAGAGTGCAGCCCCAAATTAAAAAAAAATAAAAACAACAAAAAAAAACTTAAGAACTAGGCAGATAGAGATAAAAACCACAGCTTTGTTACACTGCCATAAGTGCGTAGGAGGGTGCCTGGAAGTAAAGGTATCCTTAAATAGTTAGATGAACAAATGAATAAAAGCTAGATTGGCAAACATAACAATGTACAACCACACTGGCTTCCTAATACTTCATTTCTACATAAAGTAACCCATCCAATCCCAGGCTCATCTGCACAACGCAAACCTCTCTGTAGAGATGAAAGATCTTCCTTCTGTGTCTGCCTGTTGCAGTCAGGGTGCCTCTAAGAAAGAGAAAGCTTCTCTAGCGTTAATAGGACAGTTTTCCTCCCAAGGAAAAGGGCGTGTGAGAAAAAGGAGAGAGACTAGAATGTTATTCTGGGGGGAAGTTCCCTCATAGAACCAAACACTGTGGGATGTCCAACTGTTTTTAGCATTCCAGCTTTTGACTCCTGTAAGTCACTGGAACTAACAGTTAAATATAACCCTGGGATTCGACAGAGGACGAGATGGTTGGACGGCCTCACCGATTCCACAGACATGAACTTGGGCAAGCTCTGAGAGGTAGTGATGGACAGAGAAGCCTGGCGTGCTGCAGTCCACGGGCTCGCAAAGAGTCAGACGTGGCTTGGTGCCTAAACAACAACGTAATCCTGATGAACACAGGCACAGGTATTAGAAGGACTTTTCACCCCAGTTTTTTATTGTGATAAAATACACACAATATTTACCATATTAGCCATTTCTGAGGGTAGAGTTCAGTGGAATTACATACCTAAGAACTTCAATTTATTGTGGAATCATCATCACCAGACCCCATTTCATCTTGGAAACCTGGGACTAAGGTTATACATCCATTAAACACTAACTCCTCATTCTCATTAAACACTATATATACCCATTAAACACTAACAACGTCCCCATTCCCTCCTTCTCTTCGACCCAGGTCTTAGGGACCACCTTTCTACTTTCTGTCTCTATGAGCTTGACTGTGGTAGAAGGAGATTTTTTTTTTTCAATCACTGTTATCATAAATAAATGCTGGATTGGAGGCTGAACTTAGATGTATGGACATAACAGGCTTCCTAACTCTAAATAACTCTTAGAATTCAACTCATTCAACTACTTGCAGACCACAGATCCGTCTGGTCCTGTTGGCACCCTCAACAGAAGCAAACCAGCCCAGAAAGCTAGGGTGTTGGTTAAGCGCCTCCATGGATGGGCAGATCCTACCCTGAGCGTGTTCAAATGATTCATCCTTCCCTCCCAGCTGAGCACAAAGACATGACAGGTTTCCCTGGGAAGGAAGGAAGGTGGGGGAGGCAGAGCAGCCCCGAGCCGCACTCTGATGAATTTCCTTCATGGGGACATCAGGACAAAGAGTGTCAGGACATGTGGAAAGAAGGCCTGGAAACTGAAGCTCACTTTCACACTAATCGCTGTCCAACCAAAAAAAGAGTGAAGCCCAAGCTGGGATGAGCCCGGAAAACAATGGCTATTAGCTGGAAGTTACATCACGCCCTCGACCGAGTCATGTTTAACCATCATGTTAAAAATTACAAATAAGAGAAACCCAACTGCCTTGGAAGTTTATTACTGACTCTATATATATATATATGTTTCCAAGTTGAGTTTTCTTTTTTTCGTATTACAGAAACAGCCAGTAACAATTCTTCCATCACAGACTAAAGAGATTGTTATCTTCAAGAGATCACTTTTTCAACCCCGAGTGAATCAGTGGCCTGTGTCAGCTGCTGTCTAGATAAGCTGTGTTAAAACATCTGCAAAAAAACTGAGACAGTTTTGGGAGAGAAGGAGGGATGGTAAGCCAAGCCAGCTTCTTTTCCATTATTAAAGATTGCAAGACTTCTTTTCCAGCAAGTGCAGTGCCTATCCTGACTGAGTCACAGATACTCGAAAGGCTTCCTGCACATCTATTCTCTCAAAGTTATTCAAAATCAGGGCTGAAGCTGATGCCAACCAAAGACGTGCTTGCACAGGGCACTTTGCGTGCACACTGATGAAGAAGCATTGTGTCTTTGTCTTAGAAAAAGCTCTGACTGCTTCTGTTACCAATACAGAGAAGAGTAGGTAACCCGGGCAATTGGGTTTGGTTAAGTTTAAGTGGCTGTGAATCTTTCTCTGAACGTTTTCAAGGTCTATTTTGTATTTTTTAAAAGTTTTCCAGTTTAATTAAGATACAGTTGACCAAGAACATTGTATAAGCCTAACGTGTGGGACTTCCCCAGTGGTTCAGTGACAAAGAATATGCCTGCAATGCAGGAGACGCAGGTTGGATCCCTGGGTCGGAAATATCCACTGGAGGGGGGTACGGCAACCCATTCCAGTGTTCTTGCATGGAGAATCCCTATGGGCAGAGGAGCCTGGTGGGCTACAATCCATAGAGTTTCAAAGAGTCGGCCAAGACTGAAGCAACTTCGCACACACACACAAGCTTAAGGTGTACAACATAACGATTTGATCTACGTATATAGTATGAAATGATCACAACACTAAATCTGTTTACTATCCATCACCTCACGTGGTTAGAGTTTGTTTGCTTTTTTCCTTAGGATGAGAACTTTAAGATCTACTCTCTCAGTAACTTTTAAATACACAACGCAACATTATCAGTCATCGATGCCAGTCTGTACAGTAACATTCCCAGTTGTTTTCTACCTTTTGACCACTTTTACTCATTTTCCCCCAGGGATAATCTGAGGTTGGAAATCTGACCAGCCAGCAGTCCTGGAGGACTGATTGTTTTGGGGAAAATGGCCAATAACCCTAAATCTCTCAGATCATACTTGCACGGGCATTTAATCAACTCTCCTGAGGGTTTTCTCCCCTCTTCTCAGAGGATTGTATTGCATTTGGCATTCCTAGAATCTAAAAAGAATAGAATCTTAAAAAAAAAAAATTTTTGCATACAAAGAACTCTGCTCCTGTGGAGTCTTCTCTTGCAGCCCACCCATGGAGTCTCAGAAAGACTCTCTCTGACTGGTGCCCCTTAAATATAGTTCTTATACTCTTCTACGGAAACCTATGATATTTTATTTTTAAACAGAAGCCAGTGTTTTCATACCTTGAACAATACCCTGAGACAATAAGAGTCCTTGCCCAAGACCTACATTAGGAAGGATTCAGGTAGAATTTGTAGCTCCTCTGCTCTTAGGTATAGTTTCTGTTCTCTTCCCTGGAGGGTGATGCTGCTTCTGCCTCTTTGTTCATTTCTCCGGGTGGAGAGGGAGGAGGAAGCAAGTCAGGTAAGAGAGGACCTTATCTGCTTCTATCCTGGAAGCAGCTTCCTGCAGCCCATCACCACCACCACCCCCATACTCCCAGCCTCAATTCCTCTTTTGAGTTCTACTCAACAAAACTCTAGAAAGTCTTGTAGGCGCTGACCTGGTGAATTTCACTGGCAGACGTGCCTTGCCTCCATAGGCCTCAAATTTCAGAAATCTCTGAAGGCAAATCTTACTAAGCATTTGTTTTCTATAAATGAACGGACACATATTTTACAATCGCCCTTCTGAAAGAGGTTATTTCATCATCAATGGACTTTTTAAGCTGATCTGCAATTCAGCTAAATAAATAAGTGGTGAGAGAAGGCGGCCTCAAAACACATTACTCTTGAATCAAATTAATGCTTTGAAAATTTTGGCTATTAGGAAGGTGGTCTTTGAATTTACATGGTCCACTAAACTGAGACCAAAAATCATAAATAAATTGAAGTAATACATTGGTGAAACTGTTTCCATTGCAGATGTATCTTTATTTGCTGGGCTTGGGTCTAGTCTTTCTTTTGCATGTGGTTGAAAATTTCCATTTCATCTGAGTATTATACTCCGAGAGTCTGAGTACCTGGATCTCAGCTAGTGCCTGTCGACCTTTGTAGAGGCAGGTGACCTTTAGTTCTGGTGAGGTGAAAAATAAGCATGGGAATCTCAATAAAAAGACTAGCTTTGAAATTTTGCCAGTTTCCACAGTTTCTAGGAATATCAGCTTCCTTCTAAAGTGAGAAAAGTAATATTTACATCACAGCAAGTGTTTCAAGAATTAAATTGTATACTACATTGAAAAGCAGCTCACTACATAATGGCTTCCAATAAATACTAAATCTGACGGTGAATTGGGAGTTAGTTTTCTTATTCTAATGCCAGCCCAGCCATTTCCTCACAGGATGGCCTTGGAATAGCTACTTAAATATTTGAAGCCTCAGTTTCTCCATCTGCAAAATGGGAGCATAGAAATGAAATACTGTTTTGTAAAACTTTTAGTGCTGTACTAGGGAGAAGGCAATGGCACCCCACTCCAGTACTGTTGCCTGGAAAATCCCATGGATGGAGGAGCCTGGTAGGCTACAGTCCATGGGGTCGCTAAGAGACACGACTGAGAGATTTCACTTTAACTTTCCACTTTCATGCATTGGAGAAGGAAATGGCAACCCACTCCAGTGTTCTTGCCTGGAGAATCCCATGGACGGAGAAGCCTGGTAGGCTGCAGTCCATGGGGTCGCACAGAGTCAGACATGACTAAAGCGACTTAGCAGCAGCAGCAGTAGCAGCAGCTGTACTAATCTCATGCTAAGCTGTTTTTCTGTTTGTTTTGTTTTTCCGGAGGGTAGGTTTCTTTCTTTTTTTTTTTAATAGGTTTATTGAGATTGGGTTTCCCAGGTGGCATTAGTAGTAAAGAACTCGCCTGCCAAATCAGGAAATTCAAGAGAGGCAGGCTTGATCTCTGGGTAGGGAAGATCCCCTGCAGAAGGAAATGGCAACCCACTCCAGTATTCTTGCTTGGAGAATCTCATGGACAGAGGAGCCTGGAGGGCTATAGTCTATAAGGTTGCAAAGAGTTGGATAAGACTGAAGCGACTTAGCATGCAGGCATGAATATATAGCAATAGTTTATCCATTCTCCATATATCCATTTAAATGATGATAAATATTTGGGTTGTTTCCTCCCTTTGGCTGTGATGAGGTACAAGGATGAACAGAAGTGGTGACAGCAGACGTCCTGATCTTGTTCCCGACATGGTGGGGAAAACATCTAGTCTTTCATCATTAAGTGTGATGTTACATCTAAGTTTTTCAGTTAAGATCTTTTTCTTATTGAGCAAGTTCCCTTCTATTCCTAATGTATCAAGTTTGTTTTTTTTTTTTAATCATGAAATAGTGTTGGATTTTGTCCAAAGACTCTCACTTCCAGATCTGACAAGTTGCCATGTTTTTACTTCAGAATATCATGAAAACTACCTGAGATTAAGGACTGGTGAATCTTATCTCCCAAAAGGTTACAATTCAAGTATCCATTATGGCTGAAAATGGAGAAAAACATAGATAATACATTTATGGACATCTGATAGAGATGCAGTTACAACATATATGATTCAGAGAATAAAAAAGGAGAAAAGTTGCAAGAGAACAGAGAAAGAAAATGTTACATCAGCTGAAGAGTTACATTAAAAACAAGAAACCTCCAAAATTTTATAATTATTTTTAAAATATTGCAAAGCAATACCTCTTGCCAGATCAAAATGAAATCCCTTGTAATATATATTGCCTGATTGCTGATCTCTGTTTATGACATTTATTTTTATGAATTCATTGAGTTCATAACGGAGGAAGGCTAAAACAGTATTGGCATTATCTTTCCTTTTTTCAGGAAGAGAAAAGTCAATGTCATAATTAAGATGAGGTATCTTTTACAGAAGCATTGTGCTTTTATATTATGTTATGAAATTAAAAATTTGAAAAAAGAACAGTTTGATTGGTTTAAATGTCTTGATTAATAAAAGCACAAAGAAGAGTATATCCATTTTTATCAAGAAATAAAAGAGTTGTGGATATCCAAGATTATTTCTATATGGCTTTGGGAAATACATTTTGGATGGCAATATGAATTGGGGTACTGGCTTCCCCAGTAGCTCAGCTGGTAAAGAATCCACCTGCAATGCGAGAGACTTGGGTTCAATTCCTGGGTTGGGAAGATCCCCTGGGGAAGGGAATGGCTACCCACTCCAGTATTCTGGCCTGGAGAATATAGTTCATAGTGTCACAAAGAGTCAACACGATGACACAACTGAGCGACTCTCACTTTGTTATGCAATGAATTCACATCAAATGAAATACTAAGGCCAAGTTATGAAGAGCCACTCAGAAGGTGTTCACAAGGTCTCCACATTTTACCTCTGGTTCTCTGATCGCTCTAGTCTCTGATTCCAGTTTTGCAAAAGTTGCCAGCACCTTTCTGTCTTAGGCCAAGCGTGCTTGCCTTTCTCAGCTTGCTTATCAGTCAAGCTCTCATCTTTCTCTGGGGTGAGAAGATAGAAATTAGCAGGTTTTGTTTGTTTTTAAGAACCTGAACTGTATTTCCTTCTAAGTTTTCAGGCTGCAGGAAGTTTTCAGTGAAATCAGGAAACAGGACAAGTGGATAAGAGTCCGAAAGAGAGCAGAAGACCAAGGGAGAAAAGAGCTAAATGATTTTCTAAGAAAGAATAGGGGATCAGTCTTCCCCAAACTGGTAGCATTTGCTGAGTGGCTATCATAGGTACGCTCAAACTCGCCCCTCTGGTTTTGTGTCCTTTTCTGTTCATCTGCACCTACAGATGGTCCTCCAAACAGATGGAGCCACAGTGACCCACACAGAATGGCAGAATCCCTCACCCTGGGGCCGACTTCCTGGAGGCAACGTTGTTGAATCTCTCCCTGATTGTTAAGGACCAAAATCAAAGATAGTTCCCATTTGTGCAAGACATACTCAAAATTAACACATAAATCCAAAGTCCTTGTTTCCAGGACACATTCTAGAATTTTATGGAAAGCTAAGTATCCTTACGATATCAAAACCATAAGAATACCGTGATGCTAGCTATCTTACCACATTTTCCAGGCTGTTTCCTACAAGCATATGCTTTTCACTTGCATCAGAAGTTCTCTCATTAAGAGGATCGTGTCCAGAGTCCGCTCCAGCTGGTACTGAGCAACAGACCTACTGACTGCATGACGAAGGCTTCGCTCAGGCAGAAAGATGAGCTCTTTTTCATTTTTTTTTTTCCTCTGCTTTTGTGACTTAAGGAGGAGAAGAGTGATATACAGCTTATGTTCCCAGTGATTTGAAATTGAAGCACACAGCACAGACAGAAGCAGAGTGTGAGAACAGAGACAAAGGGTCTATAAAGCACGAAAGGATCAAAGGAAAATGTCAGCGTGAGGTAGATGGGGAAGAAAGAGGAGAAGTGGGAAGAAGAGGAGGCTGTGAGGGAGAGAGGCAGCCACCTGCCCAGAGCAGGGGAGGGGGAAGCCATGGGGCAGCGGGTGGTACCCACAGGAGGTACGCTGAGAGCTCAGCCCGATTGGACAGAGGCTTAAGGTTACATGCCTCTCTTCTGTTTTAATAGCGCATTGAGCAAATGGTCCATTGAATTAGACTTGCAAAATGAACACCATAGATCAAATTATAATAAGGAAGAAAGTGTATTAAAACTGAGACTGCATCTGAAAGATGGAGGGGGAAATACTTAAGATTGTAAACATCTAGAGAGCTCAGGGAAACGGAGCATGAATCATACTTCCTGACTTTCTCACTTTCAGAACTTGTCCACATGAAGTCAAGATGGTAAACGTTTTATCTCATAACAAATGTGGGGAAGTGATTTAGCATCCTCAGTTCCTGAGAACAGATGGTTGTAGATCATACACAGCGGGCATGATGAGGAGAGAAAGTAAGAGGTACCTGGATGGCTCGGTTTGGGGAACACAATGGTACTGCGGACGAAAAAAATGTAGTCACAAGCTGAAAGTGGAGAGCTATTTTATTTGGTGGGACTGTTAGGGACTCCAAGCCGTGGAGACGGCATCTCAGTAGTCCTGAGAAAACTGCTCCCAGGAGGCAGGAGAGGGAGTTGGGCTATATACGAGTTTGCAATGAAGAGGATGAGCAGTCTGAAGGTCAAAGATGTTAAGTAAGGAAAACCTGATATCAAGTTAAGGAATTTAGTGTTCTTCTGGGTATGGGAAGGGCTTCCCTGGTGGCTCAGACAGTAGAGTCTGCCTGCAGTGCGGGAGACCAGGTTCGACACCCGGTTTGGGAAAATCCCCTGGAGAAGGAAATGGCAACCCACTCCAGTATTCTTGCCTGGAAAATCCCATGGATGGAGAAGCCTGGCAGGCTAGGGAAGATAGTAGCCTCTGGACTCACTGAATTCATTCCTTTCGTGTGCACCCCAGCTATCTGGGGCCACATCCTGTTTCTTGATTGTTTAAACTTAATTCCTTGTCCACCATAAGGGGTGGCAGGTGTGGCAGTTGGCTGCTTCCTGTATCACCCCCCCTCTCACCCCAAGCTCCTCAGCAGTCCCCATGGGGGCGTGGCATCGTGTTCCCATTTGGGAGCCCTCATTCACATCTGAAGGTCTGAAATAGCCATTTCAGACCTGGCTATGACTTTTCTTGCCCACCAATATGGCAGGAAATACTTCATTTCACAGAACCCTATTCAAAATGTTGACCAACTTGAAGTCATTCCATCCTTAAAGCTTCTCTATTCAGATCCAGGACATATTTTCTGTTGCTGTGAATAGGAACTGATGGACAGTCTATCAGAATAAAGAACAAAGTAGCAGGGAACAAGGAGGACACGGCGGGGATGGAGGGGGAAAGCCACTTAGAACACAAAGGGTGTTTCCTAGGATTTAGGAGGAGTTCCAAGGGTTAATCATTTTCCTTTATTCCTTGACCTGAATTTGATCATAGCTATTATCCTTTTCTTAATGAATATTTAATAGGAAGACCTGGGGAGTTAATGTTCAAGTGTCTCAAACAGAGTTATTTCCCCACTCAAACCCTCTCCTGACCTCATCACACTGGGGACACGGGGGATATTTAGCAACGACTGAAAAAATTTATTGGTTGTCACACCAAGAAGGGGATGCTACTGATAACCAGTGGGCAGAGGCCGGGACGCTGTTAAACACCCAACAAGGCACAGGACAGCCCCCAACCCCAAGGAATTACCTGGACTGAAACGTCAAAAGTGCCACGGCTGACAAAGCCTGGCATTGTGGTGCTGCGGCTGCTGCTTAGTCGCTTCAGTTGTGTGGGACTCTGCAACCCTATGGGCTGCAGCCCGCCAGGTCCTCTGTTCATGGGATTCTCTGGCAAGAATGCTAGAGTGGGCTGCCATGCCATGCCCCCAACCGAGGGATCAAACCCGGGTCTCCTGCATTGCAGGCAGATTCTTTACCACTGAGTCAACAGGGAAGCCCCTGGTACACTGACCCAGTCATATAAATGAAAGATGAAGAATTGGGGGCAAATTCATTTGTTCCTCCATTCAGCAGCAAACATTTGGTGTCTGCTTCAGTGTATGCCCGGTGTGGGCATGCAAAGGTGAGATGCACAGAGCCTTGCCTTTAAGCATTTGCCACTTTCAACAAGAAGGCCATTATTTATGGTATAAACATTCTGAGCAAAAAGAGGTTAAGCCCAGGTGCACCATCAGAGGAGATTTCAGGATACGGCAGTGTTGCAGAGGACGGGTGGTGGACCGGTGGAGGAGGACCGGCTCTCGGAAGGGAGGAAAGGGAGAAGCAATTAGGCAGAACAGGAACAAGCCCCTGGGACGGAACCAGAGCTAACTGGGGTGGAAAGAGGGAAGATGATGTTGGAGGGTGCTTCAGGCCAGACTGTAGGCTGTCTTGAAAGCCAAACTGAGAAGGTTCTGTTGCAGCTTGTCCCTGTCTGTCTGTTTTTACTGCATCTTATAGAAAAGGGAATCCATTAAGGGTTTCTGAGCAGGGATGTGCCATGATCAGAGACCTGGAGTTGAAACACTTTCCTAGCCTAAGTATCAGATGGTAGCCGTGGAGAAGCCCTACATCCCCACTGTCCCCAGTTGCTCTAACCCAGTCAGAGAAATGAACATCTGCTTGTTCACGGCCTTGAGTCTGACAATCCTCCTTAGCCTGGTCCTTGAGCCCCAGGCTGCCTGTCCCGATTTGCCAGCTACCTCCCCTTTCTTCCCTTCTCCACTGTTACCATTTCATCGTCATTGCTATTTTGGGGACCATGACTTCAGGTCCTCCCAAGGGCATACTTTAGCTCAAGATCCCAGTGGTTCTTACACACTGGCAGCAGAAATCACCTGGGGATGGTGGGGGTGGGGACAAGAGGGAGGGGTTACCAAGGGGTGATGAATATGTAGACTGTGGTGATGGCTTCACGTTGTGTGCATGTGTCAAAACTTGCCACACTGTACGTCTTAGGTCAATGCAGTTTCCTGTATATCAATTATAGTTCAGCTGATTTTTTTTAAAAGATCATATATCATGACCAAGTGGGCTTTATCCCAGGGATGCAAGGATTCTTCAATATTTGCAAATCAATCAATGTGCTACACCACATAATAAATTGAAAGATAAAAACCATATAATTATCTCAATAGATGCAGAGAAAGCCTTTGACAAAATTCTGCTGTTTTTTTAAAGAATCACCTGGAGGGCTGGAATTTTGCATTGCTAACACTCCTCGAGAAGCACTGCTCTGTATGACTTTGGATAAACCAATTCCCTTCCTGAATCTGCATGATTTCCAGAATTTTCCATCAGACTCTCTTGAATTCTTATTCAGAATATGCTGAACTTGCCTAACCAATGGCTATTTATCTTTGGCCATTACAGCCTGGTTGCTGGCTTCCACCACTCTGAGAAAATTGGTCCTTCAAGGATTATAGATGATAATAATCATATGCCTGTTTTGTCCTAAATACATGTATGTTAACTCCTGAATCCTCAGAACAAGCCAATATGATAGATACTCATCAAGTCTAGGAAGTAAGACTGTAGCCCGCCAGGCTCCTCTATCCATGGGATTCTACGGGCAAAAATACTGGAGTGGGTTGCCATTCCCTTCTCCAGGGGATCTTCCTGACCCAGAGATCGAACCCGTGTCTCCTGCTTGGCAGGCAGATTCTTTACTGCTGATCCACCTCGGAAGCCCTCAGAGCTCCTGATAAAAGGAGCCAAAACAAGGTCAATTCATAATTTTGCTGAAGAACAGGCAAAAGCAAGGTCACGGTGCCACCACAAAGTACCAAGCACCCTGACCCTTGCTAGCCAAAATGAATGACTGCTTCTTCTTTACCAACTATAACTCTTCTCTACTGCTAGGGCCCCCTTCTCTGTCAGGCACAGAAGGGCCCCAAGTAGCTTTGATTGTACTGTTTCTTTCCCTAGAAGTTCAAACATTCCATGAAGTCTTTCCGAGAGCTCCCTTATTGGAACTGCAGCATCTCTGGGGTTCCAGAGCCCAGAGAGAGGAATAAATAAAGTCAGGAAGAGTAGAGAAAGCACCCAGAAAGAAGGAGGTAAAGTAAATGTAGTAACACAAGAGGTGGCAGCTAGAATGATAGAAATTCATTGATTCCAAAGAGAACAGACTGAGCTCCGCAGCAACATGCAGACTTGCCCAGGGAGGGGATGGAAGACATTCTTTGTAAGAGAAGGGGTCTGATCCTAGGGTTGAGAGTTACATTTGTAGCTGAGGGGGATGAGGGCAGGAGCCTTAGGTGAGAGCTCACTGTTGCTATTTTTGGCGAATCAACATAAGCAGCCTGAGGCAGAGGCAGCTGCCTGGGGCCCTGCTCCAGTGGGCGCCCATCATGCAATAGCCTCTGGGTACATTGACAAATATTATTTTTAGATGTCATTTCTGGCTCTCAGAACTTTTGGCTATCAGAGTTCCTCCCCTCTCCACCCTTAAATTAGGTTTCTTCCCTGTGGAAAGTCAGAGATTCTGTGATGAAACCAGATCAACTCTGCTCGGAATTGCTATTAAATCTTATTTTGAGAATCTTGTTTTTCTTTTTCCTGTTAGGGGTGGCCCCTTGGTAGAAGGACGTTTACACAGAATAAAGGAGAAAAAAAAATTGTTTGCTGAAGGCATCAGCTCTGAGAAATATTTAACAGTTTGCAAATAGGCAGGCAGCTCCCAGACCGAAAGAGTAGGGAGGAAGGCTGTTCTGCTCTTATGAAAAGGAGATGTATTAAAATGCAGTCATTAACTGGTGGAATGTTCTAGAATTGCTGACAACCTACTGGGAATTTGGGCTAAGTTTCTCGAGGCTATAACACAACTGTACATTCTCCTGGGAAGCCGGAAAGGAGGAAGACTTGGAGCAGCAGGGCGTGGATCTTAGCAGAGTGGAGCAGAGATGGGAGAGGAAATGTCTTCCCATCATTGTTCTGATGGAAGATGGGGAAGGTTGCCCGTGGCTCAGCAGGTAGACGTCATTAACAGGGAGAGAAGTCCCCACCAGAGCTCGCCAACGGCCAAGTGTTACTCATTCACCCGGCAAGAGTTCTGACAGCAGAGTCCAGGTAAATTTTTTTAAAATGCTCTAATCACCAGTGAGGGCTGTAGGTAGTTGATTAGAAGAATACTGAGTTGAGAAGGAATGAGATTCACAGTGTAAAAAGATACAAATGGACTTATTTCCAAAACAGCCAGCCACACAGGTAGAAAACAAATTATGGTTACCAAAGGGGCAAGGCGTAGGAGAAAGGGATAAATTAGGATTTGGGGACTAAAAGATACACCATATTATATGTAAAAGAGATAATCAACAAGGACCCACTGCATAGCACAGGGAACTACACTTAGTATATTGGAATAACCTGTAAGGGAAAAGAATCTGAAAATCAATCTGTGTGCATGCTGAGTTGCTTTGGTCATATACAACTCTTTGTGACCTCATGGAGTGTAGCCTGCCAGGCTCTTCTGTTCACGGGATTCTCCAGGCAAGAATACTAGAGTGGGTTGCCATGCTGTCCTCCAGGGGATCCTCCTAATCCAGGGATAGAACCCATGTCTCTTATAATCTTCCTGCATTGGCAAGCAGGTTCTTTACCACTAGCTCCATCTGGAAAGCCTGAAAATGAATATATATACACACATACATATACACATGGTGGCTCAGTGGGAAGGAATCTGCCTGCCAATGAAAAAGATGCAGGTTCGATCCCTGGGTCGGGAAGATCCCCTGGAGAAGGAAATGGCAACCCACTCCAGTATTTTTGCCTGGAAAATTCCATGGACAGAGGAGCCTGGTGGACTATAGTACATGAAGTTGCAAAGAGTCGGACACAACTAAGCAACTGAGCACACACGTACACATACATATATGATTGTACATACACGTGTGTGTGCCTGTCTGTGTGTGTGCATGACTGAATCACTGTGCTGTACACCTGACACTAGCATATTATAAATCAACTTCAATTTAAAGAAAAAAAAAGATGCACAGTGTATCTTGCTGTCAATGAACCATGGATTTTTAGGACCCGGAAGAGATCTTGGCACTGATAATAAGATTTCTTACTTTGATTATCTCAGGTCATGAAGAGACTTTTTAATATGAAAAGCATGTTAATATTTTATCTGGTTTATGAATTTATGGAACTAATACATACAGCCCAGAGTTACCATTTTAACTTTTATTCAGATGACTTGTGTCTGCCTGCCTTTGCCCTCTCTCTCTTCCCTCTCCTTCCTCTCTCTCCTTCTTCTGTATTCCAGGAATTGGGCACTCGCCAGGGGCTGCCCTTCCCCCAGACCATAGGCTAGCTAGCCCAGTCCACACGGGTCTTCAAGACTGCATGTCCCCTGCATCTACCAAGGTCAAGTAAAAGTAAACCCTCCAAGGTCTTCGGTTTCTGTTGGCACCACCAGCTGCCACCTCCACCCACGTACTGCCACCCAACCTGCAGCATCCTGGGGTTCAGCCCACTGAATCTCCCACCTCCTTAGCTGCCTCCGTCCCCACTGAAACTCCAAGCCTCAAGATCACCATCTGGCCAGGTTGTCCTGAATATGCCCTAATCTGACCTCACCCTCCACCCTTTCCATTCTCCCAAATCATTCCAAACCCCTCTGAAATTCAGAGTCCTCCATCAACGAAGTCCCAGGGTATTTTCAATCTCTTGCCTGCAGGATGGAGTTGCCATTAATTATGGTGGGGAAGATCGATGGAAAGCAGGTTTGAGGGAGAATATCAGGAGCTCTGTTTTTGATATGTTGGAGCTGCCAGCCACCTGATGGCTGCTGAGTTACACTGGACACATTCAACTCTGGAAGGGGGAGTGACTTGTCTTTATTAGAACTGACATCTATCTCAGATTTGGGTTTGCAATGCATACCTGCCGTATATCTGCAAGCATCCCTGAGAGTTTACAGAGTGATTCATTTATAGGCACAGAGTCCCAGATAGCATTGTCATGCACCAAAGAACCCTTTTATATGGCAAAAGATATATGACAGTGGGCACGTGACCATGGAATGCAGCGGGTTCTCGCGTACATCTCATTACCTGGAAGCAGTAAGCTTGTTGGACCGGCTTACTAAACGCTCCAGGAAAACATGAGCTTGGGGATACTGTGTTTCAGAATGGGCTTTGTGTGTCGAATTACTGGCTGATATAAAGATAGCTTGATTTCATGGGTTCAGAAGCTAAGGGGAAAAAGTAGGACTGACTCTGACCACCACTCTTGGTACCCATCCACCCTACTTCCCTAAGCTCTAATGGGCTGAAAATCTCAGTAAAAGATGTCTTCAACCTGGGCACAGGAAACTTCCATGAAAACTGAAGCAAGTCTGTCAGCTGAGCAATTTGGTCTCTTCAAGGCAGGAGATTAGCAGGCAAGGAAAGGACTTCCTGTGCTCTCAGGGTTTATTGAGATGTGACTGGCATATTGCATTGTATTGCTTTTAGGTGTACAACATAATAATTGGATATATGTATATGTTACAAAATGATTGCCACCGTTTAGTTAAACACATCTTTCACCACACAGTTACAGCTTTTTTTCTTGTGATGAATGGACTTCCCTGGGGGTCCAGTGGTGAAGACTCCACATTTCCACTGCAAGGTACACGGGTTTGATCCCTGGTACAGGAACTAAGATCCTGCAAGCCTCCTGGTGCAGCCCTCCAAAAAAAGTAACTGAAGAAAGATCTACTCTCTTAGCAATTTTAAAATATACAATATAATATTGTTAATTATGGCATTCCATCCCCAGAACGCATTTGTCTTATAACTAAAAGTTTGTACATTTTGACCAACTTCACCCATTTCTCCCAACCCTTCTTGTCCTGCCTCTGGCAACCACCAATCTGTTCCCGTGAGTTTGGTTTTTTAGATCCCGTATCTACGTGAGATCATACAGAGTTTGTCTTTAGCTATCATTTCATTCAGCGTAATGTCCTGAAGGTTCATCGACATTGTCTCGTATGGCAGGATTTCCTACTTTTTATGGTTGCATAATATTCCATTATATATGTACATCACATCTTCTTTATCCATCCATCCATCTAACCATGGACTTAGGTTGTTTCTACATCTTGGCTATTTCTAGTAATGCTGTAATGAACATGGAGGTGCATATATCTCCTTGAAATAGTGATTGTGTTTACTTTGGAAATATACTCCAAAGTAAATTGCTGGATCATACGATGGTTCAGTTTTTAATTTTTTGAGGGACCTCCATACTACTTCCCTTAGTGGATGTACCAATTCACATTCCCACTAACAAAGTACAAGGGCTTTTCTCCACATCCTTGCCAACCCTAGTTACCTCTTGTCTCTTTGGTGATGGCCTTTCCAACAGGTTTGAGGTGATATCTCTTTCAGTTTTCTCCATAGGATACAAAGATGTATTGTTGTGGTGTCTTCATCGGTGCTCAGCAGTCTGACTCTTTGCAATCCATGGACTGTAACTCACCAGACTCCTCTGTCCATGAAATTTTCCAGGCAAGAATACTGAGTGGGTTGCCATTTCCTCCTCCTCTCGTTCAGTTTTGATTTGCATTTCCCCGATGATTAGTGATATTGAGTACTTTTTTTTCATGTATCTGTTAGCCATTTGTATGTCTTCTTTAAAAAATGTTCATTCAGCTCCTCTACCCATTTTAAACTTGGATCACTTATTTTCTTTTTTGGCTATTAGGTTGTATGACTTCTTTACATATTTTGAATATTAACCCCTCATCAGATACATGATTTGCAAGTATTTTCTCCCATTTGGTAGGTTGATTTTTTTCACTTTGTTGATGGTTTCCTTTGCTTTGTAGAAACTTTTTAGGCTGATGAAATCCCACGTGTTTGTTTTTGCTTTTTTTTTCGCCTTTAATTTTGGAGTTCAAATCCAAAACGTTAGTGCCAAGACTGATGTCAAGCATCTCACCCCTTATAGCTTCTTCTAGGAGTTTTATGGTTTTAGATCTTAGTTCAAGTCTTTAATCTATTTTGAATTCATTTTTTGTATAACAAGTAGAGGTCCACTTTCATTCTTTTGCATGTGGCCATCCAGTTTTCCTAACACCCTTCTATAGCTAGTTTTAGGTACATAGGGAAAATTCTGTATTGATTAAGAAGAGGTTAAAACTTCTCCCTCTTGACTAAAATTGAAATTGTATCTTCCACCTCACTAGTTCCACCCCAGAAAAACTATTATTCTTAATCACTATGGTTAAATCATTTTTGACTTGAATTTGATGTAAATAAGGCACTGAATATTCATGCATTGGTTTATTGCTTTTATGCTGAAGTTTTGGTTTCATTTACATGATTTCTACTCTGAACGGGCAGCTTCTCCAAGACAGGAAATAAGATTGTGCAAGTCTCTTTGCTACACAATTAGGTGCTTACCATTTATATCCCCCTTTTTTCGCTAAGGAAAGTGTTTTTTTTTTCCTTGCTTGAAAATAACACTCCACTCACTTATGACTATGGATAAATACATCACGCCTAGAAAAGAAATCTTTGAAAATTATACGTGTCCTTTCTTATTAAATCAGTTTCCAACTATCCTTTTGACAAATGTCCTAAAGTATTAACAGACTTAATTTTCCAGAGGTCAGAGTGGGGCAGAAAGAGGGCTGAGATGGAGAACATTCAGTTAATTCAGTTAACGACCACACAGATTTGAGTGGGAACATGGGGAGCATCCCGGGCAGCGATGACACAAAAGGGCCCCCAGCTCAGACATCATAATAAGTGCAACTTTTATTAGAGCTCTAATGGATAGTTAGTAATCCAAGCAAGGGGATGTCGCTTCCTATGATCTGTCTTTTAGGGAGTACACTTCTTTTCTTTCCAGCTAATTGCGCTCCCTCCTAAGAATGAAAGCAATGGTTCAGAGAGCAGTGTATCTTCTGACCGAATGAAATCAGTAAAAAATCAGGAACTCTCTCTTGGGCATGTCTCTTCAACGAAAACAACTCCTTCTGATCACGGACAATGGTTGTACAGTGTACGAACAGATTCTTCTCATCTGCCTGGCACTTTTTCTCGTGTTTTTGAAATGCCACGCTGGGTTTCCAGGTGTGAGAAGTGAGCACTTTGGTCCATGAATGAGCACGTTTCTGAACTAAGGATGCCATGCAACGACTTTGGTCCATGAATGAGCACGTTTCTGAACTAAGGATGCCATGCAACGATGCAAATCAGAAATGTATTTTCCTTATTACACAGCACCCTATTTTGAAGTAATTAAAAGGCAACTATTAAAAGCACCATTTTGGGGTTTTTTCCTAATTTAATAATACTACAGAGGTATTGCTTGGCAACTCTTTAGGTAGGCTTCCCAGGTGACTCAGTGATAAAGATTTTGCCTGCCAATGCAGGAGATGCGGGTTTGATCCCTGGGTCAGGAAGATCCCTTGGAGAAGGAAATGGCAACCCACTCCAGTATTCTTGCTTGGGAAATCCCATGAACAGAGAAGCCTGACAGTCCATGGGGTCGCAAAAAGAGTTAGACATGACTTAGTGACTCAACAAGAACAACAAACAAACAACTCTTTCTGTACAATAAATATTAGGTTCATTTCTTAATCCGTATGAGAATGTTCTATTGGGCTCTTTTATTTTTTTTTTTGGCTTCAGCTGCTACTTATACTGTTACAATACATTTGAAAGCAACAAACATAAAGTGAATGAAAAATGGTGCCATGTTTTATTATTATAAATGTCAGGGGAAACAAAGGGATTAAGTTTCTCTGACTGCAAAATGGAGGAAAATCTTTAGAGGTGAGGAGCTCTGTAACCTTGCTAGGATCCAGCCATAAAAGCAGTGGGGAGAAGATCTCTTATGTGGAGCTGGGACCAGGAAAATACCAGAACAACCACTGCTGACATTTGTGTGGCTGGATGAAGCAGAAAGTAAGGTGTGCACAAGACTGAGAAATGAGCATCATGGTCCTGTGATGATCTGGCCCATTGCAGACATTATCAGTTGAGCGACCCTGGGACCAGCTCAGAGCGCTGTGCTTTGAGACCATGAGTAGTTAGGAAGACACTCCCCAGGAGATGGCTTATGTCTCATTATTGTATTAAAGGGACCTGCATTCAGCCTGCTCTTGAAATGACATCTAACTAATCATTAAAGGAAACAGACTGATTCAATTTTTTTCCAATTTGGAAAACACAAATAATATGTAGAATAATTTGTCCTAATTGTATGCCTCATCCTTTTCAAGGATGAAATAAAATTTCAAAGAGCCAGAGTTCAGACCTCAGCCCTAACTTTCTTCTGAGTCATCACAGGCCTGATCATGTTCAGCGCTTGATCTTGCCCTTTCTGTTATTTAGACTTTTCTAAGAATGGTTCATGAATACAGCATGTATTATTGGGAAATTGCATTGGTGTCAAACCTTCAGCTCTTTAAAAATTAGATCTTAATCTCAAATTCTTTCAGCTGTCTTTGCTTACCCTAGTGAAATGCGTTGGGCTTAAATTGTGTGAGTGAGCATTCAGTCACTGCGGTCATGCCTGACTCGTGGCAATCCTGTGGACTGTAGCCCACCAGGTTCCTCTGTCCATAGGGATTCCAGGCAAGAATACTGGACTGGGGTTCCATGCCCTCCTCCAGGGATTAAATTGTATACATCCTTTTAATTATATGTCAAATTATTTGTTAATTATTTTATTAAAAGATGGGAAAAGGATTCTCAACAAATAATCTGATGGAATGAAATATTTGTACAGCAATCAAGAAAGAACTCTTTGATTTTTGTTTTTAAAAGATGATATAAATTTTTAATTAAATCTTAGTCCCCTCTATATCTTGTCTGATTCCATTTCCTCCAATTAACTAAAATATTAGGAGTTTAAAGTTGCTTATAAACATTTTTAGGGGATCTTATGTTTCGAGGTTTGATTACTTGATGAAGAGCATTAAGTATTCACCATATTATTAAGATTAAAATTTATCCTGGAAAACAGCACTTTGCTATATTACTCCTATTTCAGGGGGTCTCACTCAGCTTCACCATCACATTCTTTATGCCTCAGGGATCCACCAACCATGGGCCATGGACCAAGTTGTCCCAAGGTTGTATAGCATGTAAGCTAAGTATAATTTTTATATTTTTAAATGGTTTTAAAAAATAAAAAAATAATATTTGTGATGCATGAAAATTACATAAATTCAAATGTCAGTGTTCACAGATAAAGTTTTATTGGTCCACATTCATGCTCATCCCTGTATATGCTGTCTATGCATGCAATCTCAGTAGCTAGGTCGTGTCTGACTCTTTGTGACCCCATGGGCTATAACCTGCCAGGCTCCTCTGTCCATGGGGTTTCTTAGACAAGATTACTGGACAGGGTTGCCATTTCTTTTTCCAAGGGATCTCCCCAACCCACGGATCAAACCTGAGTCTCTTGCATTGGCAGGAGGATTCCTGACCACTGAGCCACCAGGAAAGCCCTGTATACTACCTATGGCTGCTGTCAAACTCTCAAAGACTGCAAAGTTGAATCACTGCAACCGAGACCATATGGCCCACAAAGTCTAAGCAATTTATCCTCAGACCTTTTCCTTGATGATTAACTTTACTTATTCTGATTCTATGGTTTTGTATTTCTTCTACTGCAACCCAGAGAAAATAAAGCTAAATTGAATCTTGGGGGAAAAAATCAACATAGGCCAACAGAATGCCGAGTAATTGAAAGCAATTGACAGTGAAAAGGCTGGACAGGAAGTCTGTGGAGAGCTAGGTGAGAGCAAGTATTAGTGTTTTACTCTACATTTTTAAATCTTTTACAGTAAGACTGTATTTGGCATTTCTTATATAATTTTCACAAGGTCTAACAAATTTTTACCCAAAAAGTGCCCCCCTCCTCATCATAACCATTTTAGAAATTGAGTTTGAAGATGTGTACTTATGTGTACTTGTACTTATGTGTCACAGGTACACAAACAGCTGTCACAAACAAACGGCATGAGTGCATTCAGTTCAGTTCAGTTCAGTTCAGTTCAGCTGCTCAGTCATGTCTGACTCTCTGCGACCCCTGGACTGCAGCACACCAGGCTTCCCTGTCCAACACCAACTCCTGGAGCTTGCTCAAACTCATGTGTTCACTAGAGGCAAGGAAAAACCAAAAGAGCCTAGGAATCAAGACAAAGGCGTGGAGAGGAGTGAACATCACAGGTGATAGATTCAAACACAGCTGATCCCAGGAGAAGATGGGGGGTGAAGCTGCAGCTTTAGAGATTTGAATTAACTGCAGGCAGGAGCTTCTTTATGGGTGAGCTACTAAGAGCAGGAGGAAAATTTAGTCACAGATGATTCGGGGAAACTGGGCGTCTTTTCCTTTGGATATTTTACAAATGGAGTTTAAAAGCTCTTATTTCTTACTGCGTGTGTGCCGCGTGCTTAGTTGGTCAGTCATGTCTGACTCTTTGTGATTCCGTGGACTACAGCCCGCCAGGATTCTCTGTCCACGAGATTCTCCAGGCAAGAATACTGGAGTGGGCTGCCATTCCCTTCTCTAGGGGATCTTCCCCACCCAGGGATCAAACTTGGGTCTCCTGCATTGGCAGGCAGATTCTTCACCCACTGAGTCAGCAAGGAAGCCCTATTTCTGACTGGCTGGGTATAGTTCAGCTACGGGGTGATTAGGCAATAGCTTCTTGTTTGGTTAATAGAGAAAAAAAGCTAATAGCAACTTTGAGTGTCACCGTCACTATGCATTGATTTTTAAATAAAATAAAGGTCAGAGATGGATTTATGTGCTCAAATTACCTAACTGAATCCTGGAGGATGAACTCAAATCTAATTTTAATATCTCTTATGAATATCTTCATTATAAATAATCTCAATTATTCACCTATAGTTCAAGTTCAGACCTTCAAATCTTTTACATGTCTTAAAACTTATATTTCCTATTTCTCTATAATGAACACATATCTGTGTCATTAAATATATATAAATATTTAAATATATTATATGATATATTTATTAAATATATATTTATACATGATGTGAATATATAGTATAATATATACTACAAAGAGAAAGGCAAACTCCTGGACGATTTGCTACACTAAAATCTCACTATTTTGGACTTGGAAGAAAAACCTAGAACATTTCATTTTAAATGAATTTAAAACTAAGACAAATATGTTGCATAACATAAACTAGGATTTTAAAAAGTTGTTTTCAATGAACAAATAAGAATTATCTGCCTGCTATTAATTTGTACCAGCAGTAAAAGGAGACAGACTTCTGTGGAAAGTCACCACTGTCTGCACTTACTCCCAGTTTTGAAACAGACAACGATTTCCTGTGGTCTGCCTTCCCTGTCTCCTTTCTCCCTGTGAAGTGACAATCTTCATTTCTGATTCTGAATGAAAAGGGACAGAGACAAAGAAAGAGAAGAGGAGCAAGCCCCGCGTGCAAGCTCTGTAAAGGAGAAGAGCAAACAAAATGCCAGCAATTAGAGATACAGGCCCATCTTCACACGCGATAAATTATTTGCCATAGCTGATTTGCTTTCAAATTCATCCCTCAAGGAGTATATTTATCACTCCCTAATGCTTACATCCTAGTCAACAAAAGATCCAGTAAACTTGAGTGAATCCGAATATCATCTTGAAATCCTGCTTATGAAGTCATATCAGTAATTACTGAAAATCACGGCTGTTTTCACTGGAGACATTTCAACCTTCACTTTTTGAACTGTGATGATTAGATGTGAGATTAACCTTCCCATTTAATTTGCTTTCATTGATTTTCAACTGTTAACTCCATAGCCATAGCAATATTTAAGTAAATATTGTTTAATATGAAACAGTTATGTAAATGGTAGACTTACAACTAGTTAATAACGCATACCTTTCATACTCTGATGTTTTCTGCCTTTTTTGCATTTTTATCTAGTCTGTTTCACTTTTTCTATTTCATATTTAGGACTCCCATTTCATTTAGTCTATGTTTCCCAATTTCTCCAGCTCTTCTTTCTTTTAATGTTCTTTCTCAAGCCTTTATCAAATATAGTAGAAAAGCTTTTGTGTGTGTGTGTGTGTGTGTGTGTGTATATATATATATATATATATATATATATATATATATATAAAACGTACATAGTTTAGAAAACTTATGAATTTTTGCCTAACTAAAAAATTTATGCCATTTTGATTCCGCTTGTTTGACTTAGCATGAATAGAATGCTAGATTTCTAATTTTTAAAAAAACAGATATGCAACAAGCAACAAGGGTTTACTGTGTAGAACAGGGAAAATTGTAGCTTGGAAGGAAAGTTATATAGTCAATATCTTGTAATAACCTATAATGGAAAATAATCTGAAAAATAATATGTGTGTATAGGCGTAATTGAATTACCTTGCTGTGCACCTGAAACATTGTAAGTCAACTATATATCAATAAAATATATTTATATATTAAGAAAAATAAATAAAAACTAATAAGCATCTATTACAGTAAGGGAGAAACTCCATGTTCAGTTCAGTTCAGTCGCTCAGTCGTGTCCGACTCTTTGCAACCCCATGAATCGCAGCATGCCAGGCCTCCCTGTCCATCACCAACTCCCGGAGTTCACCCAGACTCACATCCATCAAGTCAGTGATGCCATCCAGCCATCTCATCCTCTGTCGTCCCCTTCTCCTCCTGCCCCCAATCCCTCCCAGCATCAGAGTCTTTTCCAATGAGTCAACTCTTCGCATGAGGTGGCCAAGGTACTGGAGCTTCAGCTTTAGCATCATTCCTTCCAAAGAAATCCCAGGGCTGATCTTCAGAATGGACTGGTTGGATCTCCTTGCAGTCCAAGGGACTCTCAAGGGTCTTCTCCAACACCACAGTTCAAAAGCATCAGTTATTCGGTGCTCAGCCTTCTTCACCGTCCAACTCTCACATCCATACATGACCACAGGAAAAACCATAGCCTTGACTAGACGGACCTTTGTTGGCAAAGTAATGTCTCTGCTTTTGAATATGCTATCTAGGTTGGTCATAACTTTCCTTCTAAGGAGTAAGCATCTTTTAATTTCATGGCTGCAATCACCATCTGCAGTGATTTTGGAGCCCAGAAAAATAAAGTCTGACACTGTTTCCACTGTTTCCCCATCTATTTCCCATGAAGTGATGGGACCGGATGCCATGATCTTCGTTTTCTGAATGTTGAGATTTAAGCCAACTTTTTCACTCTCCACTTTCACTTTCATCAGGAGGCTTTTTAGTTCCTCTTCACTTTCTGCCATAAGGGTGGTGTCATCTGCATATCTGAGGTTATTGATATTTCTCCCAGCAATCTTGATTCCAGCTTGTGCTTCTTCCAGTCCAGCGTTTCTCATGATGTACTCTGCATATAAGTTAAATAAGCAGGGTGACAATATACAGCCTTGACATACTCCTTTTCCTATTTCGTTGCTAAAAGAACAATTGATTCAGAACCTGTGTCTTTCGGGGAGAGATTCACCCCAAAATCCTGTCTGCAGGGAGATCTGGAAAGGTCTCTGACCAGCCACCTCCCCCAAATCGGAAGCTCTGGGAAACTCTAGGCCAGAGTGAGCCCCTACCTCTTCTTGGTGTCTGTCGGGGGAAGCCAGGGTCCCGCCTGCATTTCCTGAAGCTTCCAGGAACCAGGAAGAGGAAAGAACTGGTTGGGTTCTGCTTCTCTCCCATCCCCTTCCCTCTCTTCCCCTACCTTCTCGTCTTCTTCCTCCTCCTTCATATGGAAATGAATATAATTTTTAAAAATTCCATTAGAAAAGTATAGTCAGAAAAAAAAAGTATGTGTGCATCCATTCACTCATTCACCCATTCATTCATTCCTCTGTACTGGTTGCCCCTCACAGGGACGCTGGCTTATGCACCCCCATCCACGTGCACAGAATACCTCTTTAGTGAAGTAATTTCCTAGAGTGCTAGGTGATCTGTATATTTTCTTTCCTCAGTACACCCCCCAACCAAGATAGGCACATGGTTTGCTTCCTACTTCATGCAGATTCTGCTCTGTGACCTTTCCTGGGAGACCTGCTTCTCTCTGCTCTTCATCAACCCCAATCTAGTTCTTTTCTCTCTCCCCGACTTAGCCTCTGGTATCTTATTTGTTTATCATTTGCATCTCCTGACTAATATTTAAATTCCTTGAGAGCAGGAACTTGATTTTGTTTGCTGTTGTGTTCCAGGAGCCTCGAATAGTGCCTGGCACGTGGTGGGTACTGAGTATGTATTTGCAGAATGAATGAATGACTCCCTAGCCATCCTTCTCCTTGGCTTTCTGCATCTACTTACTCACCAATGTCTGCAAATTCTTCATGGGGCCTTTCCTTTCCCTGGTCATCATTAAAACCCAGTGCACCTTCTGCCTGGAGACAGGCCTCTCTTAATTTCCCCTCATTTCGCTCTCAGATGCACACTGAACAGTGACGTGAGCTGATGTCACACCTCTCTGCCTCTCTCTGTCTTTCTCTCTTCAGTCAAGTAATTGAAAAGCCAAGTGGGAAGTTCCTGTATAACACAGGAAGCTCAATCCGACGCTCTGTGATGACCTAGAGGGGTGGGACTGGGGGGTGGTGGGAGGGAGGCTCAAGAGGGCGGGGATACATATATACTTACAGCTGATTCACATTGTTGTACAGTAGAAACCAACACAACATTGTAAAGCAATTATGCCCCAATTAAAATAAATTTTAAAAAATCAAAAAGATTAAAATAACCTAGTATTCTAAAAAAAAACCAAACAGAAAAGTTATTCTCTATTGCCTTTAATATAAGTACAAAATCCTTAGCTTGACTTTCAATGGACTTCACATCATGGGGTTAAAATAGTCAAATTTTATTTCTAATTGTTCTCCTAATTGCACCTCTCTTTCCATGGTCTTGGATTAGTCCAGGTCCAAACTTATTTCCAGTTCCTTCCTAACATTCTTGCTCCAGCTTCTTCAAATGGGGCACAAATTGCAAGGCTTGGCTCAGGGCCCACCTTCTTCTATTAATCCTACAGCCCAGTGACACCCCTTCTGAATTAGGAGCTCTTACTATCTTGGGATCACTCACTTCTCTCCTCATCTCATGATATAGCCTCAGGAAATTCTTCTTCTGTGTTAAACAAATTTTTTGCTTAACACTCCATTGACAGTTATCTTTTAAATTTGTTTGTGTTCCTGCCAAATGTGATAAATTAGGTTATTGTTAATTAAAACATTCAATATGAAAATTAGTCAGTATAGACTAGGTTACACTGCAGCCATGAAGTGACCCTCAGATCGAATTGGCTTGATGGAGCAGGCACTTTCTGGTCCATGCTCCTCACCCAGTTCAGGTCTCTGGGGAGCTTGCCCCTCGTCATCCCCCAAAGAGCTGGCTAAGAGACGCTGCACACTTCACAGGTGAGCTCCCTGGTCATCATAGTGGGGAGCTGAGAGCGTGGGGGACTCACTCCAGGGCCTAAGTTCCTCAGATCAGATGTGACATTCATCACCCTCACTCATAGCCTTTTGACCAGAGAAACTCCCATGGCCTTACCTAACTGCAAAATATGGGATAACACATAGATATTGAAGCAAAAAATTTGTATCGCGAATAACTCACAGACAGTCACACAAATTGGTTGACCTCACCTAGGATGGATCAGACAGTAGGTAAGTTTCAAGATAGTAGCTGTTTCATACCACTGAGAGATGTCACATCATCTATTTACAGAATTGAGAATAAGTATCTTATTACTGTGATTTCATTTAAGGTGACAGCTCAATTCAACACCAAGCCATAACAAGCTTATTTTATGCCTTGGAGTTAAGACTCAACAGTTGTTGATTCTTGTGGATGCCAAACCAGTATTTTAAAAACTTATTTGCAAAGTCTTAAAAGGATTTTCACATATCCCAAGATGACAATGGAAATCACCTCTTTTTAAAATATGTGGTCAATGCCTGGTTAGAAAAACATGTCACTTTCTTAGCCTCTCTGACTAGCAATTGGGCAAAGAATTCTGACTCTTTGTATGTCATTTAGTCTCTGCAGAAGGATGTTCAGGTCAGAGGTGCTCTTCTCACCTTCCCTGCTGAAGCGACAAGATCTATAATCAGTTAATGAAATGTTTTCATGAATCATGACACGGGTATTTCACTGAAATGTAACTGAAGTAGCACAGCCTATTCTGGCTTGAAAAGATAAAACTGTGTGCAAACTTATTATGCCGTAAAGAACAGAGCCATGTTCATTACATTCAACTCACGCTTGGGAGACTTGCATTTGGATAAGCTGAAGTCAGGGTAAAGGCTCGGTTACTTTTTGTGGGACAGATGGTGTCTTCTGGGAGGCACTGCTGAAGTCCTAATAGCTGTTCTGTATTCTGTATCAAAAAATATTCTGTTTTTTAAAGCCAGATTTTCTAATTGTGACTTTCAAAAGATTTTCTCATCATGTGAAATAAGAGTTTTGAGAGGATCTTTGTAATCTGCCTGTGTGGCAGATACCTGTAGCATCGGCACTAGTTTTTTCCTCCCTCTCTTCTCTTTTCCTTCTCTCTCTTTTTTCTTTTGCCTTGGGTACAGAATTTTGACTTAAGGATTTATTAAACCTTACTGTTCATGGACATGATCATTGGCCCATATAGGATGCTGTCTCGTTCGCTAGTCAGTGAGTGAGTTTGGCTGTTTTTCTACTTCGTCTCTTGTATCAGCATCCTTCCTGTCATACTATTGCAAGCAAATATTTATTTATTTATTTGGCTGCTCCAGGTCTTAGTTGCAATGTGCAGGATGTTTAGTCGCAACATTGGGGATCTAGTTCCCTGACCAGGGATCAAACCTGGACCCCTTGAGTTGGGAGCACAGAGTCTTAGCCACTGGACTGCCAGGGAAGTCCCTACAGGCAAATATTTGAATGTAGCATGCATCTTTGTATTTGCATGCCTTCTTGCAAAACACGTATTATTTTTCATAGGTGTCCTTAGCTAATGCAAATAGTATTTTAAATCTCATTCTACCTTATATTTTAGGCCCAGGTAGGTTGATATGTGAACTTCCATGGAGTCTAATTGTTGTATGGTAGACCACACTGTGCATCTACCATGGGTCACTTTCCCAGTGAAGGAACCAGGTCACCTCCAGCCTCCTGCCACCATAAACAATGTTTCACTGAATACCCTCAGATATGCCCCTGATAGGTTTACATCTTAATTTTGGAGGGGGCTTCCCTGGTGGTTCAGTGGTTAAAAAAAAAAAAAAAATCCACCTGCCAATCAATATAGGAGACTTGCAGGAGACAGGGGTTCAAATCCTGGCTCAGGAAGATCCCCTGGAGAAGGCAATGGATACCCATTCCAGTATTCTTGTCTGGAGAATCCCATAGACAGAGGAGCCTGGCAGGCTACAGTCCATGGGGTCACAAAGAGTTGAACACAGTTTAGGAAGTGAACAGCAACAAGAGAAAAGGAGGGCTTCACCTCATGTAGTCACCCTCTGAAGGGGCGCCCAGCCCTGCCTTGTGAACATGGATGCTGAGGAGCCGTCACCTCAGCACCATTCAATGCTGCCTCCCAGCCTCACTGGGCTTGACGAGGGGTAAATACTGAATTCACGCTGGGCCAGTGACTTCAATCCCAGGGTGTCAGGACTCGGTGAAGAACAGATTGATTTGGAGGAAGAAGGAATCTCAGGGCAGTTAAGTCAGAGTGATGAGACAGAAGCCCTGCTCTCTGGAGAGAACCCTCTGGTTGTTGAAGATCCAGAGGAAGCTGAGGAGTGATGGATGGGAGTGCTCCTGGGGCTCCATTCATTCCTGGCTCCAGGGCTTCAGAGGGGCCGCCCCCGCCTCGACACCCCCTGAGCCCCAGTGGTTGGTGCCGAGCCGTGGGGCGAGCAATGATCCAGTTCTGGCAAAACATCATCCTCTCTCACATTAAATTAATGAGGTTAATTTGAATGTTATTGCTTTTGTAGTTCTGCTGGTAATTGATTGGTAAATTTGTTTTGGTTTTATAACTGTAAACGAGTCACAATCATAAGGAGTTTATACCTGATTTTTTGTTTCTTTATATTCGACTAGCAATGTGGTAAAAAGAGGAAGTGTTAGTTGCTCAGTCATGTCCAGCTCTTTGCAACACCATGGGCTGTAGCCCGCCAAGCTCCTCTGTCCATGGATTTTCCAGGCAAGAACACTAGAGTGGGTTGCTATTTCCTTCTCTAGGCGATCTTCCTGACTCAAGAATCAAACCTCAGTCTCCTGCATCTCCTGCATTTGCAGGCAAATTCTTTACCACTGAGTCCCTTGGGAAGGTCACAGGAGAACCTTGGGCTGAGGCAGGGGAAGGGCAGGCTGACCTGCAGGAAAGAGGCTGTCACAAACCAGTCCACGAAACCCCCCTGGGAGGACAGTCCTGCGCCTTATGCCTGGATGCACAGTCTCCCAGGCCTCTGGCCCTGGGCTGGGGACACAGTCCCTGTGTGCGGCGGGAGTGCTAGTGTGGCCCGGGAACCTGGAACCAGTCCTCCAACCCATCTCTTGCTGCCAGTGGGGATATGTCTGGGTCTCTTCTCTGAGCCCCCGCCTTCTGGTTCAGACTTGGGCTTGTGTGAGCCTGAGTGGCTGGGCCTCACTCACCTCCCCACACCCCAGGGCAAGGACGGCCTGGAACACAGACCTCTGGTTCTCTCAGGATCTGATGTTGGAGGTGAGCCGTGCTCCCCACAGGGCTGGTTCTGTAAGCAATTCTCCAAACACAGGAAGGAGGTTCAGACACCAGGCAGGGGGAGAAACGACAAATCACACTCTCCATGCCTTTTGTATCTTTATCCAAGTGACTGTCAAAAATGCAGACTAGGACCCGGGATGAGGACGGCGAGACTTGGCAAGAGGCCGTCAGCATGCTACTCGGTCCATACTGACGACCAGCAGGGTGAATCCACGGCGCAGAACCAGGCAGCCTGTGAGGTTCGGCTCCATGCTCTGCCACATCCACAAATCATGTTTTCTCCTAAATCCACATCCACGAGGCGAGGGGAGGGAGGAGCTGGGTGGAGAGCAGGTTAGCTCTTGTTTCCGTTGTGCTCTTTCATCTGGCTGGACGAATTTCCAGAACCATGTAAATCCAAGGCTTTTTTCATGACCACAATCACATCTGCCTTTGTACCTGACTCCCTGGGGAGCAGAAACAGACACGGAGCTCCTGCAATTCACACTTCACCGTTCTCGCTCTCTGGCTCAAGGTCTTTGTTAAGACTCCGTTTGATCATTTCGCTTTTGATCTGTCCGTTTACTTGGAAGGAGCCCTCCCAGTCTGCCCAGGGCCTTGGACTGCAAACCCTCCGAGAAGATCCTCTTACGACCCCCTAGCTCTTGTTTACCTTGGCCCATCATTCCATCATGCCTCGCTCTATGACAAACCTGCCGGACTTGACAAAGCACTAACGCAAGGAAAGCCCAGGCCTGTTTGTCCACACACTTGTCTTTAAACAGCTGGTGTAGGCCGAGGACAGGGGGTGGGAGGCTGATGATTGGACAGGATATTACATCAGCAAGCCCAGGAAGCCAGTAGTTGGTCAGTGAGAACCAAGTTATGCTTCCTTTTGGACCAGATCAAAAGAACAGGGAAGCCCAAGGAATGCAGGAGAGAACGATAAAGTAACAGATGTCAAGAAAGCCCACATATTAATCAAATAAATATCAATTACTTGTGATGTATTTTCTAAACCAGGGATATATATATATATATGCTATACACATATTATAGGGCTTTCCAGGTGGCACTAGTGGTAAAGAACCCACCTGCCAATGCCAGAGACACAGGTTCAATCCTTGGAGCAGGAAGATCCCCTGGAGGAGGACATGGCAACCCACTCCAGTATTCTTGCCTGGAGAATCCAGTGTTCAGAGGAGCCTAGCAGGCTACTGTCTATGGAGTCACAGAGTTGGACATGACTGAGCAACTTAGCACCCATGCATGCATACATATTATATATATATTGTGTGTGTGTGCATGCTAAGTTGCTTCAGTCATGTCTGACCCCTTGGGACCCATGAACCATAGCCCACCAGGCTCCTCTGTTCATGGGATTCTCCAGGCAAGAATACTGGAGTGGATTGCCATGCCCTTCTCCAGGGTCTCTTCCCAAACTAGGGATGGAACCCATGTCTCTTATGCCTCCTGAATTGGCTGGTGGATTCTTTATCACTAGCGCCATCTGGGAAGCCCCATATGTGTGTGTGTGTGTGTGTGTGTGTGTAGCTTGTGTGTGTATATATATATATATATATATATATATATTCTTTCCCAGATTTTTTTCCCTTATAGATTATTACAATATACTGAGTATAGTTCCCTGTGCTATACAATAGGTTCTTGTTGGTTATCTATTTTATACATAGTATATATATGTTACTAGGGCATCTTCTAAATTGAAGTGACTGCAAACCATAGAATATGCACAGCCAGTTGCTAGTACTTTTTTATTTTTTTAGCCACACAACCCAGCTTGCAGGATTTTAGTTCCCTGATCAGGGATTGAACCCTGACCACAACTGTGAAAGATCAGAGTCCTAACTCCTGGACTGGCAGGGAACTCCCAGTTGTTAGCATTTAATTACTTGTGAATGTTAGAATGTTGGTCCCAAATATGATATCTTAATTACTCTGTATAAAACTGTATCAGGATGAGGCATTTCAGTGTGGACGGAGCCTTCAGTGGAAAATGCCTGGCCTTTTAAGCTGGATACAAAGGCAGCTCAGTGGCTGTTTGTTACACTCATCATCAAATCCTAAGGTACTTTGATAAGAAAGCCTTTTATCCATCCTCGTTTAATAGAATGGGAAGCAGAGCGATAGGAAAGCTGAGCTTCTCAGGGTCGCAGCAATCTGGTGTCAGAATACTCAGATAATTAGAGTGATGTTTATTAAATACTCTCTTGGCAAATTAATCATGTGTACGTGAAAACAAATTTGTCCTCTCTTCAGAGAGAAGTAAAATGAAAGACATTAGCTGATAGGATGTCAGGCCTGAATTCTCTCTCACAGATGTTAGGAAAGCCATCTGTCCTTGTCCTCCTGTCCGTTCTTCCAGCTCCGTGGTCCTTCTCATCCTCTCCAGCTGCTGGAGACGGAGCTTGGAAGGGTCTCACAGTGAAGGTTGGCGACATCTTGGTGCCCTTCTCGGAGTCTTCTCTCAGTCCTGCCACTAACTTGCAGCCAGGTCCTCTCTCTTCTGCAGGGGACTTACAGGGTCCTGGCTAGGCAGTCTCAGCTTGGGGTCCCACTCATAGTTGTGTGCCTGTGGACCCTGGAAAAGTTACCCTCCCAAGTTTCCTCCACTATGTATTGAGGACGGAAACAGTACCTACCCCCAAAGTTTGTTGATAAAAGAGTCCATCAGGAATGCTGGTCAGAGTGTCTGGTACATAGTAAATTTCCAATAAAGACCATTTATTATTATTTCAATAATCCTCCCTGTTGTGCTGTTTACTTGCAAGAATGATTGAGACGATGTGGATATACTAAGAGTCATATATTTGTGTGACATGTATGGAAGCGAGACTCAGATGTTGAGTGAAAAGAATACTCAGGACTGTATTTTGTGCTTTAGTACAGGGCGGCGTGGGCTTCTCGGGTGACTCAGTGGTAAAGAATCCGCCTGTGATGCGGGAGACCTGGGTTTGATCCCTAGATTGGGAAGATCACCTGGAGGAGGGCATGGGAACCCACTCCAGTATTCTTGCTTGGAGGATCCCCTGGACAGAGGAGTCTGCCAGGCTACAGTCCATGGGGTTCCAAAGAATCGGACAAGACTAAAGCAACTGGGCATGCACACACGTAGGGCAGAGTACCTCTGCTTCTTGGAAACAACCCTGTTACACGATTACCCCAGAGCACGTGTTCATGATAGAACCCTACACTCTGTTTGACCCCTCAATCCTTTTGGGGCCCTGTACTGCAACTAAGCACATATCTACCAATAGTAATGTCCAGATATTTCTTAAGGACCATATCTGGGTACACTCTAGTTTGGACTTTCACATTTTGATTTCAAAACATGTAGTTTTCCTTCTTCATGAAGTCTGATACCATAACAATATAACTAACTTCAAAGAAGAAAGCTGTCATATTTATAATTTTCTAAGAACACTTTTTTATTTGAAAAATATCCTTTTACAGAAAAAGTACATTTTGACAGTGATCAAAACAAACAAACAAAACAGGATGGAAGTGTTTTGAAGGATGAGATGCTTTTACTTTTACTAATTTATTCTTCGATCAAGAGATGTTTTTCAATTATAGAGTCATGCTTAACGTGGGAGGAGTGAGAAGTCTGTTAATGTGACAGTTTTGGAAACTTCCAAATTTTTTTTAAGACAACAACAGCAACAGTGAAGCCTTCTGCTTAAAAACAGTGATGTCTTTTCATTTTTCAGTCTTCAGAACATCTGAGTTTATAACTCCCAGGCCCCTAATTTCTTTTGGTCTTTTGCTATACTCCAGAAATACACGTCTACTAAATTTCTAGACCCCAAGGTCAAGTCTGGATAGAAGACACCTTCCTAAGAATATCATCCCAAGACATGGATTCTCTTAGCCTGGATTTAAAGTATGCATTTTCATGATATGTTTAAAGGTTTGGGGGTTCTGAACATATGTTTCCCTCAATTCATAAAATAACTATTCCAACTCCAATTCATTCCCCAAAATATTTTGATGACTTCCCGAAAGCTTTTATTAGAGATACAATTAGGAAGAAAAATGAGTATCATAAGAGTCAGTCTAACTGCTTCTAATGGTGTTGCTCTGAGCTTTCTCACCGTGAAAACAAAGAGGAAAATAAGATTAGTTACAACATTCATGTTGTTTTAAAACCTAACCGCCCACTACTTGCTTATGAGGAACACATTCTGTCCTGGTCCTGAGGCTTGAGAGAAGTTTTCCAATTACGTCTCATAAATAGGAAAGTTTGTAATATAATTTTTCAATGTTCCACAAAATTCCCAAAATGAAAGCAGTACTGAATTGCATGCAACTGTCCTTTCATATGTAGAAAAAGTGATTGCTGTTTAGTGGCTAAGATGTATTCAACTCTTTGAGACCCCATGGACTGTAGCCCGCCAGGCTCCTCTGTCCATGGCATTTCCCAGGCGAGAATACTGGAGTGGGTTTCCATTTCTTTCTCCAGGGGATCTTCCCAACCCAGGGATGGAACTTGTATCTCCTGCATTGGCAGGCGGATTCTTTACCACTGAGCCACCCGGGAAGCTCAGAACTACAGTTCAGTAAAAGCAATTGTACAAAAGCCAAAACAGAAGTGAGTAATCTGAAGCCCTTGGGTCATGTGAGGCCTGCCCTTCTTCTATCATAGACCAGAATCTAATTCCAGGACGCCCTCACAGGTAAGGAGGTGACCTGACCCAATGTGCAGCAGGTGGCTACAGGACCAGAACAAGATCCACTCAAACTGACCCAGCAGAACTCCTCCCCGAGAACAGTGGGGGGATATCTGAAGCTTTCTAGAGCAGGGTTGCCCATGAGAACTTTCTGCAATGGCTGAGATCTTCCACACCCTTTGCTGTCCAGAGTGGTAGCCACTGGCCATGTGTGAGTGTTAGCTATGTGGCAGAGTGAAACTGAAGAACAGAGTTTAAAATTAAAAAAAAATTTTTTTTAATTGGGGTAGAGTTGATTTACAATGTTGTGTTAATTTCAAGTGTACAGCAAAGTGAATCAGATATACATGTATACATAAATCTACTCTTTTTAAGATTCTTTTCCCATAGAGGTCACTACAGAATATTGAGTAGAGTCCCCTGTGTTCTATAGTAGATTCTTATTAGTTACTCATTTTATGCATAGTGTTGTGTATACGTCAATCCCAATGTCCCGGTTTATCCTCTCTCCCCTCTACTGCTTAGTCCCTGGTAACTCTAAGTTTGCTTTCTACATCTGTAACTCTATTTATGTTTCTTAGAGTTTTAAATTTTACTTACATTTAATAACTAAATTTTAACAGCTATGGTGGCTAATGGCTGCTTCATCTCTACAGCACCCTGAGCAGGGTCGGGGAGCACCCTGCTGAGGCTAGAACCTCCCTTTTCCTCCCCTCCTCCTTGTTGCTGCCACGTTTCTACCAGCCAGGCCTGGCCAAGAGAGGAAGATCCGAAACTTGTGTTTGTCTAGAGGGTGGCTCTGAGCTGCACGTGGTCATGGGCTCAGTCAGGGACAAGAGAGGCTGGGGCATGTGGGTGGGGTGTCCCGATTGCCCACAAGCCTGCAGAGGTCATGGGTTCCTGGGCACTCGTGGGCCTCAGAGGCTTTAAATGGCTGCCACGTGAGGTGTCCACCTGATGGCTGCTCCCGGGTGGGCAGGGGATGATGTGGGGATGAGTCTGGGATTGAGGACCTGACAAGCAGCAGGCTGCATCCAACATGGCGGCTTCGACGGTAAGTTCAGGGCCAGCTGTGTGTCTGTCCCTTCTCCCTTCTCAGGCAGGAAATGTGGAGCTCCCCAACTGAGGCACCACAATGCTTTGAGGAACAATGTCTTGCCTCGTTTTAGTTATGCTGCTTATAATTCAATTCATAAACTTAGAATTAAAAAAAAATTAAAGAAAACACCAGTAAGAGGTAGTAAGAAGCAAACCTCATTTCACAATACAGGTCCAGTTAAGGAAAGCAAAAACAAGCCAGATTCCATTGTATCTTATGCAACCAAATGTGTTTAAAGGATGACAAAACAACAAAGGGTTCCTCTAGTGTTCTGGTAATTTCTGAATTTTTACCCACAAAGGACACCCTCTGGTGACATAGAAATAATGAGAATATTGTGGAATAGTAGTAGATACTGTATTCATTATTTGAAAACATATAATTCTAAAATAAAAAAGAAAGATGCTTGTAACATTTTTTTTTTCAAAACTATTTTTCTTATGCAGGAAAAATTACTTGCACAGAAATGGACCACTGTAATGCACTTCAAATAAAAAGCTCTTTATACACTGGCTTAAACCAAAGATTTCCCTAAATAAGTTATGAGATTTTTTTCATCATGACCATAAATATGGAGGTAAATGAAAAACTATTATTCTCCCTTTTGTACTAATATATGGCGTTGGCGATGGAAAGTGATGTTGGGTTCAAGTCTAATTACTTCGATTGCATTCCTGCTATTTTTCTATTCTCTTTATTGTTTTGTTGTCTGAGCTCCCAACCGTTTCTTAAAAGATGCAGTATTTCTTTATCAAGTAGCAACAGAAATGATGCGAATAAATAATTCCTTACAAATTAAATGAAGCCAGTCTTCAGAGCAGAGGGAAACAAATCATTTGCTGACAGTGAGACTGGGGTGAGTAAAGAGATGTTTAAATAAGGAATAGGACTCAGATGCAGGTCTTGCTGAATTCAAATCTTCCTGCCCATGATTGCATTCTCACGGGGGCAAATAGGTTCTTAAGGCATGAGTTTCTTCAAAGTGTCAAAGAGGTTAAATCTGTTCTCTCTCCTTCCCACTCTCACCTTTTAACCTTAATTGTATATCACAGACTAAGACCTCTTCCTTCCTCTTCTTTCCTCTTTTTAGATTGAGATATAATTGACATATAGCATTGTATCAGTTGAAGTTGTAAACTGTTGTTGATTTGATACATTTGTATGTTGAAACACGATTACACCATAGCTAACATCTCTGTCATATCACATACTTATCATTTTTATTTTGTGACGAGAACAATTAAGAGCTAGTGTCTTAGCAACTTTGAAGTTTGTACTATAGTGTTGTTGACTATAATTGCGACATTGCATTAGCTCTCCAGGGCTTATCTACTAGTTCCAAGTGTGCACCCCTAAACAACACCTCCCCAGTATCCTCTACCAGCCTCTGGTAATCACCATTCTACTCCCCTATTTATTAATTGGTCTCAAGTTTCAAAGTACCTCAACTTTATCCATGACACTCAAAATATTAAAGATTATATTCATTTTGTTATTTTTCAATTGATAAAGGGAGCCTAACTCTTTGCAACCCCATGGACTACAGCACGCCAGGCTCCCCTGTCCTTCACTATCTCCCGGAGTTTGCTCAAACTCACATCCATTGAGTCAGTGATGCCATCCAATCATCTCATCCTCTGGCCCACCCCACCACCGCCTCCTTTTGCCTTCAGTCTTTTCCCAGCATCAGGGTGTTTTCCAATGAGTCAGCTCTTATCATCAGGTGGCCAAAGTACTGGAGCGTCAGCTTCAGCATCAGTCCTTCCTGTGAATATTCGGGGTTGATTTAAAGTACCTCAACCTTATCCATGGCACTCATAATATTAAAGTTTATAGTCATGAAATCCTTTTTTCATATTAGCTTTTCCAGAGGGAAGTTCCCAATCTTTTTTGTATTGATTCTGGGAGGGGACTCTGCTTTCTGACATTTTCTTGAACAGTTGGAAGAGCAGGGAAATAGAGGTTTGGAAATTATTTTTGTACGATGGAGTTCTCAGCTTTGTGAAAAGACCAGTGGGTACTGTCTACCCAGCCATTTGATAGATGCCAGGTTAATGTTTATAATGCCATGGAGTGCCAGCTTTGTTGCTGGGCAGACCCGAGTTGAAACCTTGGTTCTACTGCTGTGTGCTCTGGGGAGTAGCTTCAGCTTGGTGCACTCTTGGTGCACTCTGGCTAAATGGGGCCATCTAGCTCCTAAATGGGGGTGTGAAGTTTTTCACTGGGCAGGAGGTGGAAAGCCCTGGCCCAAGGGAATCCATCATGGTCTCGTGGTCTGAGGCTGAAGTGACAGCTCTAGGGGAACGGAGATAGCACAGGGCCACGTGTGGCCCTTCCTTCCGTGAGAGGGAATGTTTTCTGCTCTGTGCTCTACAGTCAACAGTTCAGTTCAGTCACTCAGTCGTGTCTGACTCTTTGCGACCGCATAAATCGCAGCACGCCAGGCCTCCCTGTCCATCACCAACTCCCGGAGTTCACCCAAACCCGTGTCCATCGAGTCGGAGATGCCATCCAGCCATCTCATCCTCTGTCGTCCCCTTCTCCTCCTGCCCCCAATCCCTCCCAGAATCAGAGTCTTTTCCAATGAGTCAACTCTTCACATGAGGTGGCCAAAGTATTAGAATTTCAGCTTTAGCATCATTCCTTCCGAAGAAATCCCAGGGCTGATCTCCTTCAGAATGGACTGGTTGGGTCTCCTTGCAGTCCAAGGGACTCTCAAGAGTCTTCTCCAACACCACAGTTCAAAAGCATCAATTCTTCGGCGCTCAGCTTTCTTCACCATCCAACTCTCACATCCATACATGACTACTGGAAAAACCGCACCCTTGACTAGAAGGACCTTTGTTGGCAAAGTAATGTCTCTGCTTTTGAATATGCTATCTAGGTTGGTCATAACTTTCCTTCCAAGGAGTAAGCGTCTTTTAATTTCATGGCTGCAATCACCATCTGCAGTGATTTTGGAGTCCAGAAAAATAAAGTGTTGACACTGTTTCCACTGTTTCCCCATCTATTTCCCATGAAATGATCAGACCAGATGCCATGATCTTCATTTTCTGAATGTTGAGCTTTAAGCCAACTTTTTCACTCTCCTCTTTCACTTTCATCAAGAGGCTTTTGAGTTCCTCTTCACTTTCTGCCATAAGGGTGGTGTCATATGCATATCTGAGGTTATTGATATTTCTCCTGGCAATCTTGATTCCAGCTGGTGCTTCTTCCAGTCCAGCATTTCTCATGATGTACTCTGCATATAAGTTAAATAAGCAGGTTGACAGTATACAGCCTTGACGTACTCCTTTTCCTATTTGGAACCAGTCTGTTGTTCCATGTCCAGTTCTAACTGTTACTTCCTGATTTGCATATAGGTTTCTCAAGAGGCAGGTCAGGTGGTCTGGTATTCCCATCTTTTTCAGAATTTTCCATACTTTATTGTGATCCACACAAAGTCTTTGGCATAGTCAATAAAGCAGAAATAGATGTTTTTCTGGAACTCTCTTGTTTTTTCAATGATCCAGCAGATGTTGGCAATTTGACCTCTGGTTCCTCTGCCTTTTCTAAAACTAACTTGAACATCTGGAAGTTCACGGTTCACGTATTGCTGAAGCCTGGCTTGGAGAATTTTGAGCATTACTTTACTAGCATGTGAGATGAGTGCAATTGTGCGGTAGTTTGAGCATTCTTTGGCATTGCTTTTCTTTGGGATTGGAATGAAAACTGACCTTTTCCAGTCCTGTGTCTACTGCTGAGTTTTCCAAATGTGCTGGCATATTGAGTGCAGCACTTTCACAGCATCATATTCCAGGATTTGAAATAGCTCAACTGGAATTGTTGACTACAGTCAACAAACCTCTTCCAAATGCAAATATCTGAGCCCAGATGAAACAAAGCCAGCTATTTGGAAGCCATCAGCTACTTCCTCCTGATAAGTGCTGAGGAGCAGAGGGGATGTGAGAGGCAGCCATCTCTTAAGGTAAACAAGGAATTAGTATGTGAACAATGAAGGAAGCAGGATTGGCCCCAGATAGCTAGATTCACATGAAAGAAATGATTTCAGTAAGCCTGGATGCTTGCATCTTCCCACACACAGAAGATCGCTAAATCTCTTCATGTGAGAGATTTGTTTTTGTTCAGTTGCTCAGTCGTGTCTGACTCTTTGTGACCCCATGGACTACAGCATGCCAGACTTCCCTCTTCTTCACCATCTTCAAGAGTTTGCTCAAACTAATGTCCACTGAGTCAGTGATGCCATCCAACCATCTCATCCTCTGTTGCCCCCTTCTCTTGCCCTCCATCTTTCCCAGCATCAGGGTCTTTTCCAATGAGTTTGCTCTTCTCCTCAAGTGGCCAAAGTATTGGAGCTTCAGCCTCAGCATCAGTCCCTCCAATGAATACTCAGGGTTGACTTCCTTTAGGATTGACTGGAAATTTCTTCGTGTGAGAGATTTAGTTTTCTCCTTAACAACAGTAATCTTTTAACATTCACATTACCTACCCCTGGCTGCAAACCTGTATACAGCCTGGCTCCTCCCCTGCCTCCTCGAGTCAGCTTTCTCAGGGTCACCTGAGATACTGTCTCCGGGCAGAGGAGCCTGGTGGGCTACAGTCCATGGGGTTGCAAAGAGTTGGACACTGAAGTGACTTAGCATGCACACATACAAGAGGGAAAAAAAAACTTACTAAAGAAATACTCCTATAGTTGTGTTTTTTTGGCCATGCTGGGTCTTCACTGCTGCAAGGACTTTTCTCTAGTTGTGGTGAACAGGGGCTGCTCTTTGTTGCGTCTCACTGTGGTGGCTTTGCTTGTGGTTCCCAGGCTCTAGAGCACGGGCTCAATAGTTGTGGCACATAGACTCAGTTGCTCGGAGGCATGTGGAATCTTCCCAGACCAGGGATCGAACCTGTGTCTCCTGCATTGGCAGGTGGATTCTTTACCACTGCACTACTAGAGAAGCTCTTCTTGTAGCTTTATCCAATACAGGCTTCTCAGAGATGCTGTCAGCTTCTTTTACCAGCACCCCCTGCAAAGCCAGAAAGATCCCCTGGAGTAGATCCCCTCACTCCAGTATTCTTGCCTGGAGACTCCCATGGACCAAGGCGGCTGGCCAGCTACAGTCTGTGGGATCACAAAGAGTCAGACACAACTGAAGTGAAGCAAGCAAGCAAGTCTGCAAAACCTGGAGTAGATGTCGTATCCCCCAGGGAGGTGTTTGCTGGGTGTTTGTTATTAGCTTCTGACTTGCATGAGCCCCTTTGCTCCTTTCCACAATTCGGGCATTTCAGTGACTTTGAATAATACTGGTAATTATGGTCTTTGTCTAGATAGCAACTTTCCCCCTTTTCATGATGATAGCTAGACTCACATGCCCAGAATTCCTAAGGAAATAAGGGGAAATGTTGGTTGCCAGGCAGAGGTTCTCATGCCCTGTGGGATAGGGGTGGTGGTGGGAGGCAGTGACTCCCAGACCCCACAGTTGTGCTGGGATCTGGATGCTCTGTACCAGTGATACAGGGGCAGCTCTTTGCCCCAGTCTCTGTTTGCATCTTCTTTGTGTCTAAGTTGATGGATGTTTTAAATCCATAAAGAAGATAAAGAATCTGCCTGCAATGCAGGAGACCCGGGTTCAATCCCTGGTCAGGAAGATCACCTGGAGAAGGGAATAGCTACCTACTCTAGTACTCTTGCCTGGGAAATTCCCCGGACAGAGGAGCCTCGTGGGCTACAGAGTCATAGAGTGACTGAGTGACTAACATTTTCACAAAGAAGGCCAAGCACTAAAGAGTTGATGCTTTCGAATTGTGGTGCTGGAGAAGACTCTTCAGAGTCGCTTGGGCAACAAAGAGATAAAATCAGAGAATCCTAAAGGAAATCAACTCTTAATATTCTTTGGAAGGACTGATGCTAAAGCTGAAGCTCTGATACTTTGGCCACCTGTGACGAAGAGCTGACTCATTGGAAAAGACCCTGATGCTGGGAAAGGTTGAAGGCAGGAGGAGAAGGGGGCGACAGAGGATGAGATGGTTGGATGGCATCACTGACTCGATGGACATGAGTTTGAACAAAATCTAAGAGATGGTGAAGGACAGGGAAGCCTGGTGCTCTGCAGTCCATGGGATCACAAAGAGTCAGACACGACTGAGCGACTGAACAACAGATGCATCAACTGTAGAATGTACAGTTATTTAATACAGCACTGATTTTAAAAGTTGCTGCCAGGCCTAACCATAAAATACCACCAAGGCTAAGACACACCAGCTGTCGGAGATGTGAACACATGAAAACAGGGAGAAGTGGAGAAGCATCTTAGAGGAAAATAGAACTTAAGCTGGTCTGTGAAACTTCTGGAAGAAAAGGGGCAGGAACTTTAGCATGGCCTGGGTTTTCAAAGGCAAACATTTAATGGCAGGAAAAACCATGGGGTCCCCAAGAAAGAATCCACAGGGTGGCATGAGGGTCTCTGGCCAAGAGTCAAAGGCCAAGGGTCAGAGCAGGGTTCCAGGGCCACGTGGCACCCAGTGGGCTGCAGCTCTGGGGTTTGTGGACACACCCAAGTGCTATCGGTCTGTGCCTGTGATGAGGAAGACAGGCCCGCATGAGGGTGGGGGCTGGACCACTCGCCTGCTGATGGCAACAGGAGCTTTAGGGAGCCAGAGGCTGGGAGTGAGAAGAGTGGCAAGCAGTCTTTAGGATGAGTTGAACATGGCTGCTTCCCGACAGGCATAAGAGGCCTCAGGAAGGTAAACAACTGCCCAGGTCACATCGCCTGCACCCTGGAGGGAAATTCCATCCACCACTCAGGGCTGCAGCCAACCACTCCCCCACCTCCCCACCCAGACTGATCCCTTCTTTCAACCGATGGTGGAGTCTGAAGGAAACAGGAGCTATGACTCTGTTAGCACTGATCATCAGAAGAGCTTCCTCATGATTATCTATAATGAATCAAAGGTGTCACTGATTTATTGCCTACAGTTTAAATTCCATTTATGCCTCCGAAAATTAAGCCTTGTGAAGCAGTTCACAGTCACATGCTCTTTTGTGTGGCGGAAAAAGTTATTCATTTCCTAATCCTGTCTGGTGTTTCCAACCCTGGGTATAAAGCTGCTTTGTCCCTAAAGAAAGCAGCTTTGAGAGACAGGTCTTTGCTTCTTCAGCTCTAAGATGACACTCTGTTTTGTCCTTAGAGAGGGTCTTCCTGGGGACTGTACTTTGAAAGGAAGCCAGGTAGCAACCAGACTGCCAGTCCAGAGATCTGAGCAGAATTAACTTGTCAAAACACAGTCCAGTTGTTAGACATATCCCCTATTTCCCTCTTTTGTCTTTATCCTGTTCCAAATTTAGATCAAATCAGGAAACATTAAAGGGAGATAGGTGATATGAAGATGCTGTAAATGAGAATCTGTCCTGTCCATTGCCAAATATTTTGAAACTCCCTTTTTTAAGGGTTTCCCTGGTAGCTCAGACTGTAAAGAAAATGTCTGTAATGCAGGAAACCCGAGTTCAATCCCTGGGTCAGGAAGATCCCCTGGAGAAGGGAATGGCTACCCACTCCAGTATTCTTGCCTGGGAAATCCCATGGACAGAGGAGCCTGGCTGACTACAGTCCATGGCGTCACAAAGACTCAGACACGACTGAGTGACTTTCACACTTCTTAAACTAAACCCTTAAAAACTATCAGTCGTCTTTATTCTGTGTATATGTTCTGCCTCATGTGTGAGAACAAACCCAAACAATACAAATATATAGAAAACTCCACAGTAGTGTTTGTTAGTTGGATTATTTTGACAACACACAAAGGAACCTTTCCTGAACTTAAAAAAAATATAACAGACTATGTTGATATGGTTACACCTTCAAAGACACAATTGGATGATTTCGGTTTGATTTCTGTGAACTTAAGAGCTTAAATTTCTTTTTTACTGGCTTCTAGGTGCTCATTTTTGTACATCAGACATCATTCACTCTTTCCATAATCCTGCCAGTGTATTAGGTTATAATTATTTTAACAGAGGTGTAATTGACATAGAATGAAACTCTTTTAACTCTGGCTGCAAATTATGCACTGCTCACACTTGAGCCCCTGCCTCCAGTTGTCTCCAGTCTCCTGATGGAGCTGCCATTCTTGAAGGTTCGTTTGCAAGCTCTGAGTGGGAGCTCCAGTCACTCAGCAGGCGCACTGACCCCATAGTATACCCTGGGCCACAGAGTGCACTGTGCTCAGTGGTGGTTGGTACCATGAAATGTGAATGACTCTGCTTTCCCAGCTAGACATGATATGGTTTACTCACTGCCTGGAGAAAACCACATGCACTTAATCTCACGCCTTTCATCTGACAAAATATGCATTATCAATGCCATCGTATTATTTAAATATTCATCAGTTTTGAATCTGAAAAATTTTAAAACAATACTAGAAATGATACCATTCTTCAACACATTTTTTAAATTATTCATAGAAAAAGAAAATAATTGGAGTATGCTACAGTAATGGAAATCATAACCACGTAGCTTTAGAAAATACGTGTTCGGTTTTTGTTTTTGCTTCATATTCAAACCCTTGCTGCAAAATGCAAGTTCCTGCTCTATTTCCTGGAGTCAGGAACACAGAGTTCCTTAGCATGGCTTCCTCCAGGAGTATGGAGACAGCCAGTAACCAAACCCAGCATAAAAGAATGAGGACTTCAGATCCAAACATGTTCATGGACCAGCTGGGTTGGGCGGTAAAGATGACAATCTTGAAGGCACTATATATGTATGTGTATGTGCTCTGTCATGTCCAACTCTTTGCAACCCCACTAGGCTGCTCTGTCCATGGGATTTCCCAGGCAAGAATACTGCAGTGGGTTGTCCTTTCCTCCTCCAGGGGATCTTCCCCAGCCAGGGATCGAACCTGAGTCTCCTTTGTTTCTTGCATTGCAGGCAGATGCTTTACAGCTGAGCCACTGTAAAAGCCCAGGGGACAAAGAGTTCTGGAGAGCCCTCCCCACTCAGGATGCCTGCAAAAGTCATGTGTCCCAGTATTTGTCTCTTACTCCACATCACTAACATTACTCTGCATTGCAAGGCTGGAAAACTAGTGAGCTCCAGAGAAAGAGGCTTCCTCCTGCAGTCTGGCCCTTTCTCATAAGCCACAGAATTAGGAAAGGAAATGTTTCAGCAATCCGCCTTCCAGCCTGAGCACAATCCTCAGAGCATCACTCAATTTTGTCACCTGTTTGAAGAAAACGTATTATTTCTACATGTGTGCCTGTCCACACAGGCTGCAGCCGAGACCCGAGAGTTCTCTGAACACGGAGATTCTTTCAAAGGAGACAGAGAAACTAGTCTTGCACAGATTAGGGGGAGCACCCGCTTTTGCCAACTTATTGATGACTTGTTGGGCTTCCCAGATGGTGCTAGTGGTAAAGAGACGTGGGTTCAATCCCTGGGTTGAGAAGATCCCCTGGAGAAGAAAATGGCAACCCACTCCAGTATTCTTGTTTGGAGAATCCCATGGACAGAGGAGCCTGGCGAGCTATAGTCCTGGGGTCAGAGTCAGACATGACTGAAGCGACTTTGCACGTACATACACATTGCCAATGAAATCTGTATAGAGCGTTTCTCACTGAAGAACAAGCAGTTGACATGGTGCTGGTGTTTGCAGAGCCAAACATCAAAAAGAGAGTGAAGAGACAGAGGAAGTGGTCCTGCTCTCCTTCCTTCCTCTTGGTGTGGGGTACTTATCTTATAAGCCGTGGGGAAAGTCTGCTAGGACTATTCTCCATGCTGTTTTAGAAATTCCAAATAAAGATGTCCACTCTGAGTACAAGTCAAACCTAACTTTGCAAACAGCTAACTTTCACTCCCACACAGGGTTCTAAAGCTTGAATTTCTTCCTCTCATTTCTAAAACAGTTTGAAGGTCTTTGTCGGAGCTTTAGTATTTGGGGTCTGGCTGAAGCAAAATGAAACAGCATCATGCTGGCTCGAGTTCAGCATTCAGCATGTTAGAAAAAGTCTTGAGAGAGGGGGCAGCTGGAATAGAGAGGCATCTACGCTCGGCAGGCCATCAAAGGGACAGAGAGAGCCAAGCCTCAGAAGAACGCCAGGGATCCACATGACGATTGGCGGGGGCCAGCAGAGGGAAAAGCTTTCTTGGGGTGACTGTTCCAGAACTTTCCATGGGTACACAAAGGGACTTGAGAAGCTGATCTCTGACAGGAATATTGCTACATCAACCCAGCTTTCAGAGATTGTTTAAAATGGGTCTCTGGGGACTTCCCTGGTGGTCCAGCGGTTAAGACTGCTCCTGCTGCAGGGGATCCAAGATCCTACAGGCTGCACGGCATGGCCAAAAAAATAATTAATTAAATAAAAGCTAAAATAAAATGGATCTTGGCTGCTCCTTCTGCTCCTTGCTGCTCTGGTTTCCATGCAGGGTTGTGGGGGTGGGGTGGGGTGGGGGAATGGCTCTAGCCCAGCGCCTGGCCTGAAAGGGCTGGACCAGAACATGAAATCGATGCCCAGGTCTTAGGAAGAAAAACTGTGCCGTGTGATCTATGCCAGAGTGAGAGACCAGGAGGGCCACAACAGTGACCCTCAGAAAGGAGTACTTTCAGAGCCCTGGCTATGGCAGGATGTCACCTGTTGCCTGGACACCAAAGGGCAGGCAGTTGAGCTGGGAACTCTGAGAAGCCTAATAAGGACCAAACCTCCCTGCAGTCGTGCAAGTGATGTCTCTCCCAGCTGGGGCTGTCATGCTCCTACACACATCTGAGGAGGGTCAGGTGAGGCAGGAACAAATGCAGCCTATGACTAGGATGCTGATGAAGAGGGGAAGGTGCCCCCACGTTCCCAGTGAGGGTGACAGAACAGTTGCTTCCTCAGTGGTGGATAAGAACATTTTTGCTCACGTGCTCAAGAAGAGATCGGACAATTCTTAGCAAGCCACTAGATATTAAAGAAACAGTGGATTTGAATACCAATGGTTTTAAAAGGTAAAATTAGCTGACCCCCTAGAAAAGAACTGAGATGAGGTAGGAAGATGCCTACCTATTTAGAGAATTTGCTGGAAGAGATTTCAAAGGGTTATTGTTGTGTTTTGTTTCCAGTAATAACAGCTCTATCAGAAGCAATGAAACTATGAATAGAAATAATAATATGTAGTAATCCCATCACAAGGAGAATGTTGAAAGCTCATAGTCCCATTTCTTTCTGGTCCAATTTTAGATTTCCCTACAAAAGAGAAATAACAAGGACTGTGGCAAAAACTCTTTTTCTCTCGTCTTGGAAAAACATTTACTCCATAATTATAATTTTTGATTCCATACTAATGAAGTGAGATGGATGCAGGGGTAGTTGAAATTCACAGCTAATTCATAAATATTATCTTGCCAAGAATTTCAGCCTCTTTCCCAGCAGACCTTTCTATATAGAGCGCTGAACTAAGCTAACCTGTTTTGGGCTCGGAGGCTTTAGCATTCTTTGTGCCTGATGTTGGGTGAGCTGACACAGAGAAGAATTCAGCACAGTCATGGCGATCTTGTTTCAGCTGGAGATAGACTCTGTTAGGAATTGTTCTGGGTGTCAGAAGACCTTGTTGGGCCTTATGAGAGACTAAGCCCTAGAGTCAGTGGTTAGGAAATCTGAGAGGGTGGGGCTGTAATTAAATCTGGAGAGGTTGGCAAAATTCCAATTCAATTCTATGTGTTTGTGTGTGCGCACATGCGCGTGCACACACATGCTCACTAAGTTGCTCCAGTCGTGTCCAACTCTTTGCTACCCCATGGACTGTAGCCTGCCAGGCTCCTCTGTCCGTGGGATTTTCCAGGCAAGGATACTGGAGTGGGTTGCCGTGTTCTTCTCTAGGGCATCTTCCCAACCCAGGGATCGAACCCAAGTCTCTTATGTCTCCTGCATTGGCAGGTGGGTTCTTGACCACTAGCGCCACCTGGGAAGTCCAATTCAATTCTGCTACTGCTGCTGCTGCTGCTAAGTTGCATCAGTCGTGTCCGACTCTGTGTGACCCCATAGACGGCAGCCCACCCGGCTCCCCCATCCCTGGGATTCTCCAGGCAAGAACACTGGAGTGGGTTGCCATTTCCTTCTCCAATGCATGAAAGTGAAAAGTGAAAGTGAAGTCGCTCAGTCATGTCCGACTCTTAGTGACCCCATGGACTGCAGCCTACCAGGCTCCTCCATCCATGGGATTTTCCAGGCAAAGTACTGGAGTGGGGTGCCACTGCTTTCTCCAAATTCAATTCTGGTAAATACTTATTCCCAACAGAGACTGTAATCCTATAGTCTTTCCTGACCTGAATTAGTCCAGAACAGGCACCAGTCCATTAGAGACCACCCCTGGAGTCCATGGACTGCCAAAATTGTTCAAACTGGCCAACCCTAAGTCTACTCTGTGGCTTACCCCACCTTGCCATTCCTTTCCGAATAAACCCTGACGTTGGGTGAGCTGACATAGAGGAGAATTCAGCAGAATTCATGAAACATGAATTAGTAATTTATTTTCCAGGGTCTGGGCCATGCTCTGCCCAGTCCTCTTCTCTCTGGATGGACCCTGATTCTTCCCCACATGGCCCTGTGTGGCTTGGTGTGCATCCTTTTCTAGGGATCTGCCAGGGGACCTTCCCGACCCAGGGATCGAACCCGCGTCTCTTAACTTCTCCCGTATTGGCAGGCGGATTCTTTACCACTGGCACCACCTGGAAAGCCCAGAAACCTCTTTATACTGCCCATTGTTTATAATAAAAGAGAAATCACTCTAAGTCATCAGCTTTAGCAGAGTTGCTAAGTAGGGAATGATACAGTCATACAATGCATTACTTATCAATGATCTGACATAGCGTTTCATGCTGTGTGATAATAATAATAGTCGCATATCGCTAATTTAAGAAATCAGTTAATTAAATGGTATTATGGTATAATCCCTTTTCATAAAATAGACGTAGACATACACCTGAAGATTAAAAACTGGAGATATCTCTGGATCATGACATTATACTTATTTCGTGCAAATGTGTTTATTTGTCTTCCTTTTCCAAATGTTGTACAGTAAATGTGTATTGGGCTTCCCCGGTGGCCCAGTAAAGAATCCACCTGCAAATGCAGGAAACATGGGTTCAATCCCTGGGTCAGGAAGATCTCCTGGAAAAGGGGATGGCTAACCTCTCTAGTATTCTTGCCTGAAGAATTCCATGGACAGAGGAGCCTGGCGGGCTACAGTCCACAGGGTCACAAAGAGTCAGACATGACTGAGCACAGCGCATGAAACATGTGTCAATAATTTAACTTAATTTCCAGTACACAGATTGCGTTGTCCCTATAGCAGCACAGAGAAACCCTAGAGACTCCTGGAGAAGGAAGATGCACAATGAGATGCCCCTCCTCCAAATGCTGGGGAAGTTCCACACAGGGGCTTTGTGAACCGTGGGAGTTGAATAAGCCCCGGCAGTCTGGCCTGAAGACAAAGCCGGGTGGAAGTTTGTTTCCAAGCCCCACCTGCTAGCGGGTGAGAGGCCTTGGTACCAAGCTTCCTGGCTCAGGCTCCATGGCTCCAGGTGATCGGAGGCTCCCCTGGCCACAGAGCTGTTATTAGACATGGGCAGGGATGGATGATGCCGTAGCGATGCTCCAGCTGGTGTAGAGAACTCATAATTAGCAACAGCGGGGTTACAGAGCAAGGAGCCCAGAGAGAAAGAAGGGGAGAGAAACAACCTACCCACCAAGGGCAAGAATAATCCACTCACCATATCATCACTGCGTAATAATCAAGTGGTGATGTGCTTACATTAAATACACTTTAGAAAAAACTGAATGCAATGACTATGATAAAATACAATAACTTGTGAAAAGGGTGAACACAGGAGCAAGCAGTAGTTAATCCATCTACAAGGAGGGGAAATCAACACTGATCAATTCAAGTTGAGATCTCTGTTTTCATGAGAAAACCGTTCTTTCTTTCTCAAATTTAGGGATGAGAGTAGCACTGCCTGTCATTTTCAATCCCTCAGAAATGTGCAGAGGAACACAAAACGTGGGAAACTCAGGTGCATTCGAAACAAATGCAGAAAACATTTGTTGCAGGTAACTAAAGTCATGTGATGCTTTTGTAACCATGAAGAATTATTATTACAGTGTGGGTACCCCCAAATTTTAAGTCTGCTCTGTTCACAAGACAGCTGCTTCCTGACAAATAACCTGTGACAATTTCATAACATGGAGTTTGGAAACCTCATTAGACCACGCATGGTGCAGCTGAAGCCCTCAGTGGTTTCCGAGGGTTTGTGAAAATGTAATTAGGCAAACCACAGGTGTCGGCAAATGTGGTGTTTTTGCTCTAGACGGGTGGGTGGCATCTCGGGGGTGCCCCAGAATTTTCACAGGGACGAATCACTCTCAGTGTCGGCAACATGAACAGACACCTAAGATGGTCTTTTTGCTCTTGCAGGAGAAAGGACTGCCAAACAGATGGATTAAAGGATGAATGACTGCTGGCTTTGGTTGTGTCCCTGTGTGTGGCAGCAAACGCTGATGGGAGCTGAGACGCTGTTTACGCTACAAAATTGGACCAGTTGTGGTCACTGACTCCTGGGCCCTTGCAGGAAATTTCTGTAGGACTGGCTATAGGATCTAAGCAGAAAATACCATCTCACCCCTGGTAGAGGTTATTCCCAGTGCTCCTCCCTAAAAACAACCTGTTGGCCATTCTGATGGCATCGGTAGTGAGGTCTCTGATTAAGGTAATAGGAGGAGGCAGATGAAGTACCAACATGCTCTCTGGAGCACAGAAGAAGCATCCCAGGAAAGGGAACCACTGAAATGTGCTACCGTTGGGGGCATTGGAAAAAAAAAAACAACAGAAGCTTTGGAATCTGACAGATCTGAGCTTGGGGTCTGGGTACACCATATACCACCTCTGTGACCTGTTTAGAAGTATTTATTCACATGCTTATTTGGAGTTGCAAAGAGTTGGACACGACGGAGCGACTGACAGTTTCGTATCACTGAGCCTCAGTTCCTGCTTCTATAAAATTAGAGAAATAATATTTTCCTTCTGGCATTTCAGTGAGGATTAAATAATATGATATGTGGAAAGATTATTTTGAGATGTACTAGTTGACGTATACTCCCAAATTCCCTCTCTGTCACACACAAGACACCCACACACAGACATAGCCACACACGCACTTTTTATCTCAAAGCAAAGCAACTGCAGCCCCAGCCCCCTCCGTGTCTTTCTTGTCTGGGTGCGCACATGGAGGAGACTGTAGAGGTCAAGTTGTGGCCAGGTGGGTCTGGATGCTGAAGACCCAGGCCAGCCCCCTGAATCTTTTGTGGATAAGTGGATTCTTCTGCCCTAGAAAGAGGTTGGTGGAGAGAGGGCAGGGGCCCCAGAAATAATGTGGAGAAAATGGAGAGATCTAGAGGGACATATCAGAGAGGGTTCCAAAGTGGAGGGATGACCATGGCTGCTGCCACCTGGGAAGGAAAGGGGAACTGGGAGGAAGTTCACGCCTGAAGTGATGGAGAAGAGCTGTCTTTGCCTGAGATGATGGTTTCTGCCACCAGGCACAATGGGGCTGAAAAAGAGGCTGAGTTCTAGAATAATGAAGCCTGCTCAATGTCTTGCATACTTGAGTGAATGGTCGGATGATGCAACCCGGCTCTGTATTCAGAGTTGATGGTGCTCCGCAGATCTTCCATAAAGCATGGCTGCTATCACTCTGCCAACCAGATTGCAGTGAGTTACTGTGAACCCACCCCAGCAGCCTGATTGCTAGGAACTGGTCTCAAGACGTTCCATGAAGATATGCAGGGTCCCTGGGAACACGATCGGGCACCACCCCTGCTTGTGGCCTCCATGGCCTGGTGGTGAGCAGTGTTCCCTGAGCCCAGCTGCAACCCGGCCCTCTTTCTCATCTGCATCTCTCTTCTCCTCAGGGGATTCATTCCCAGTGCAGACATACGTGCGTGGGTCTGAATCCCATAGTCACAAAGTCAAGTGTGTCAAAATGAAACTTGACTTCTCTATAAATGAAGATTGTGAGCCCCATTTCCATGCATGGCAGAAAACTTGTTATTGCTGATTGAAAAGAATGTGTTCTAAGGATTCCTTGCTCTATTTTGGGTACATCATTTGGGATGTTCTCCTTTCCCTTCTCATCATCTCTCCCTGCAGGTCCTCTAAGAATCCTTGAGCTTCAACAGCAGGGAGCATGTATTTATTCTTTATTCTGCTCAGTTCAATATGGTCATGGCCAATGTCACATCCATTTGAATATTTTTCCATTGAATTATCCTATGTTTGGTCTACTGCTGAGGGTCCCATGTTCTACTGTGTTTTGGTCTTCAGGTTGACCCAAGTCACTGCGTGTCATCTTGTTATTGTTGTTGTTTAGTAACTAAGTTGTATCTAACTCTTTGCAACCCCATGGACTGTAGCCCACCAGGCTGCTCTGTCCATGGGATTTCCCAGGCAAGAATGCTGGAGTGAATAGCCATTTCCTTCTCCAGGGGATTTGCAAGACCTAGGGATTGAACCCGAGTTTCCTACACTGGCAGGCGGATTCTTTACCAATGAGCTGCCTGGGACGCCCCTGTGTCATCTTCAGATCAGATCAGATCAGATCAGTCACTCAGTCGTGTCTGACTCTTTGCGACCCCATGAATTGCAGCACACCAGGCCTCCCTGTCCATCACCAACTCCTGGAGTTCACCCAGACTTACGTCCATCAAGTCAGTGATGCCATCCAGCCATCTCATCCTCTGTCGTCCCCTTCTCCTCTTGCCCCCAATCCCTCCCAGCATCAGAGTCTTTTCCAATGAGTCAACTCTTCGCATGAGGTGGCCAAAGTACTGGGGTTTCAGCTTTAGCATCATTCCTTCCAAAGAAATCCCAGGGCTGATCTCCTTCAGAATGGACTTGTTGGATCTCCTTGCAGTCCAAGGGACTCTCAAGAGTCTTCTCCAACACCACAGTTCAAAAGCATCAATTCTTCAGCGCTCAGCCTTCTTCACAGTCCAACTCTCACATCCATACATGACCACAAGAAAAACCATAGTCTTGACTAAACGAACCTTTGTTGGCAAAGTAATGTCTCTGCTTTTAAATATGCTATCTAGGTTGGTCATAACTTTCCTTCCAAGGAGTAAGCGTCTTTTAATTTCATGGCTGCAGTCACCATCTGTAGTGATTTTGGAGCCCAGAAAAATAAAGTCTGACACTGTTTCCACTGTTTCCCCATCTATTTGCCATGAAGTGATGGGACCGGATGCCATGATCTTCGTTTTCTGAATGTTGAGCTTTAAGCCAACTTTTTCACTCTCCTCTTTCACTTTCATCAAGAGGCTTTTGAGTTCCTCTTCACTTTCTGCCATAAGGGTGGCGTCATCTGCATATCTAAGGTTATTGATATTTCTCCCGGTAATCTTGATTCCAGCTTGTGTTTCTTCCAGTCCAGCGTTTCTCATGATGCACTCTGCATATAAGTTAAATAAACAGGGTGACAATATACAGCCTTGATGAACTCCTTTTCCTATTTGGAACCAGTCTGTTGTTCCATGTACAGTTCTAACTGTTGCTTCCTGACCTGCATACAAATTTCTCAAGAGGCAGATCAGGTGGTCTGGTATTCCCATCTCTTTCAGAATTTTTCTCAGTTTATTGTGATCCACACAGTCAAAGGCTTTGGCATAGTCAATAAAGCAGAAATAGATGCTTTTCTGGAACTCTCTTGCTTTTCCCATGATCCAGTGGATGTTGGCAATTTGATCTCTGGTTCCTCTGCCTTTTCTAAAACCAGCTTGAACATCAGGAAGTTCATGGTTCACATATTGCTGAAGCCTAGCTTGGAGAATTTTGAGCATTACTTTATTAGCGTGTGAGATGAGTGCAATTGTGCGGTAGTTTGAGCATTCTTTGGCATTGCCTTTCTTTGGGATTGGAATGAAAACTGCCCTTTTCCAGTCCTGTGACCACTGCTGAGTTTTCCAAATGTGCTGGCATATTGAGTGCAGCACTTTCACAGCATCATCTTTCAGGATTTGGAATAGCTCAACTGGAATTCTATCACCTCCACTAGCTTTGTTCGTAGTGATGCTTTCTAAGGCCCACTTGACTTCACATTCCAGGATGTCTGGCTCTAGGTCATCTTAGCCATGTTCAAAACCACAAGGTCTCTTCAAGGGCCCCCTTCCCACCAGTCCTTCTTGGGGATCCTTGGGTCTTGGAAATCTTTTTCATTTTTAAACTCTTTATTAAATTTGTTACAATATTGTTTCTGTCTGTGTTTTTTTTTGGGAGGGGGGGCGGGGGGTGCCTTGAGGCATGTGGGATCTGAACTCTCAGACCAGGAATTAAACCTGCAACCCCTGCATTGGAAGGCGAAGTCTTAACCACTGGACCACCAGGAAAGTCCCTTGGAAATCTTTTAGATAGGCATCCTGCATTAGCTTATGAAAAGCTACCTCCTTCCTAACATCTCAGTGGCTTGCAATAATAATGGTTTATTCTCACTCACATTACATATCAACTGCGACTTTGATCAATGTCCTCTTACCATTGGGATCCAAGCAAAAGGGGCAGCCTCTATGAGTGCAAGTATTTTGAGCAAATAATACAATCGACTGGACTGCCTTACTGTTCTGGAGTTGGGAAAGGTTTGGAGCAGAAAAGAGGTATATGTTCAGCTCCTCTGCTTAGAACGCCTGCTCTGTGGATTCTACTGAATACCAGCCACACCTTATCTGTAGGCTGATCCTTCACTTCAAGACCATCTACTTTTCATGCTCTACTGCTCAGATGCCCCCACCCTCAGGTAGTCCATTCTCTCTTCTCCTGGAGTCTAGCAGAGAGGGTCTAGGAGAAGGAGCCTTCCCCAGGCAACCCCGGTCACACATGCCCTGGCCATGCTCCACTCTGGAAACTTCCCTCCCATCAGCTGCTCCATCTTTCTTCTCTTTAGGCTTAGAGCACTGCTGAGATGTCACCCCCCGTTCTCTCTGACTTGTCTCAGTCAGTGGGGCTCACAAGCCCTTCTCTGCCTCTAAACAACCTAGCTCTGGCAATAGATATCCTTAGCCATCAGCATCTCCATTATCAGTGAAAAAACTTTTATTCAGACATCCGACTGACGTCTTTGTTCTTGGTGTGTCTGCCTTTCCCCAATGCAGAGGATGTCACTGATGGAATGGATTGAGGGCGAACACCACAGGAGACGATGTGGTGGGGGAAACAGTTCTTATTTTCTCAAAACTTGATCCTGCCATGCTTTCCATCAGGCTTTATTGAAATTTGAAAGATAGCAGAAGAGCATGACCATGTATGACTTACACCGACCCAGCTTCCTGGGCCTTCACTCCCCCAGCTGGTGACCACCACCCCGTGTGCCACACAGCTGCACGGCGGCAAACTCACTCCTGGTGCCAGGGAGATGAAGAGGTTCCTCTTCTCCCTCTGGTCCTGTGTTTTCTCCTCCGGGAGAGGCCCCCTGCTGGGTGAGTGACAGCAAGACCATTAATAGAGGGAACACTTCATCCTCACTCCTTAGAGGTTCCTCTGACCCTGTGTTCCTAACAATAGAATCGTACCAATCTGATAACAGGACAAGTGCCAAAGTCTGGGTTGTTAAGTCTTAAATAACAATTTATGAGAGATATGGGGACTTTCCAGGCAATGCAGTGGTGAAGAACCTGCCTGCCAATGCAGGAGAAGCAAGAGACGCAGGTTCTATTTCTGGGTTGGGAAAATCCCCTGGAGGAGGACATGGCAAACTATCCCAGTATTCTTGCTTGGAAAATTCCATGGACAGAGGAGCCTGGAGGGCAACAGTCCATGGGGTGGCAGAGAGTTGGCCATGACTGAACTCACACACACACACACACACACACACACAAAGCTACGAATAGCTCAGGTGGTATTGCATGATGCTCAGATTAGTTAGTCCCTACTAAGTGTTCCTCCACCAGTGTTTCAATAAACCTCAGAATCCAGGTCACTTAGGGTCCTTTTATTACTACTTAATTAGCCCCGTGGCCATCTTTGGACCAAGCCCCTCCCCGCACTGTTACCGGGCCACTTACCACCCCTCACCTGCCTTGCCCCCATCCCTCACCCCTGAAGTCTCATCTTTTAAAAAATTACATTGTAGGTGTGCTGCTGTCTTGATCAGTTTCAGTTGATTAAGGACCACGTACGTCCTGACCTTTTTTAAAAAAGCCCTAGCCTTATGAATCCTACACTGCTGTAAAGGCTCTAAGTCCTTCTTCATAAAACCCTAGAAGTGAACTCTTTTTTTCTTTCTGTTCTGGAAAAAAAGCAACTAAGAAATAATTAGTGAAAACTTGGGCAAGCAAGTGACCTCTGTGGCTAAGCATAATTTTTCTGTCCTCATGGGTTCCCAAGAGCATTTGAATAAGAATTATTCTAATCATCATTCTGAAGAGGCTGCAGCTCTAGGATGAGGGACTGATATCTGATGCCTGGATGGCGGCTGGTGCCCTCCATCCACCAAACCCAGGAAGCTAATAAGGGATGCGATCGTTCCTGCCTCCCACCCACATGTTTCATGGGGAAGAACCAATTACCATCACTGGTGACTCCATAACAAGGAGTGAAGTGATATAAGCCACGACCCAAGACTACCAGTTCATCTTCCTTTCCATCCATTTCACAGTAGTGTGGGCTTTCTGTTTTTAAGCACGAGCAAGATGTAACTCACTTATAATTCTTCACAGATTCAAGTCAGGGTATTTTTATTCTACTCAAACAGCACCATTGTTGGGCTGCAAATTCAATTGAAGGGTTTGGAAATCGACAAGAAAAATAATAGTCTGTTATTGTTAACTCATCTTACTTCTTCTTAGAGTGGCTTCTTTTTGGAATGCAGAAGGACTGGTTTTGAATACGCCTGCTCTACTGGACTGCACAAAAGGAAATTAATGTCAAGTGTGACAGCCAATCCCTCGCCCATCTCGGTTTTTAATATTCCACGAGCATCATCATTTTTCAAGATTCTATTCATAAGGAAGATTTCAGAGTGCTGATGTCCATGTAATTCTTATAGATGAATGGATACTTTTCAATTTAATAACACCTTACATTTAAGCTGGCGTGGGTCATCTTTAATTGCTCAGCAGGCTCTTGTCTGTTCCTCCAACTTTCCCAGGAAACACGTGGAGGTATCCTTCCTGTTACACAGCTGAGCCATGCAGGATAAGTCGCAGACAATTTAAGGGCTTCCACGGCTGATTAGGGCTTCCCTAGTAGCCTAGTGGTTTAGGACCCACCTGCCAATGTAGGAGGCATGGTTTCCATCCCTGGGTCGGGAAGATCCCCTGGAGAAGGGAATGGCAACCCACTCCAGTACTCTTGCCTGGAAAATCCCATGGACAGAGAAGCTTGGCGGGCTACAGTCCATGGGGTCACAAACAGTTGGACGTGACTTAGTGACTGAGCACACACACCGTGGTTGATTAAGGGCCAGATCCCAGTAGAAATTTGAATTAAGGGCCAGAACTCCCATTACCTTATTGTGCGTCTGAAAGAGCACTGGACTTGACCTCAGAAGACTCGGTTTTAAGTTTTCTGCTTACTACGCTAGTGGCTGCTATTTCACTGGTGGTTGTGTGGCTAAGTGAGCACATGAAGGTAAAAAGACGTCACGAATGTGGGCTCTTTTTCCTCTTGTGAATCCAGAGAGTCTGCCCATGTTGAGAGCATGAGAGGGCCTCCTTTCGCTTGGGGGCTGATTTCAGAAAGCCCTATTGGGTGTGCCCACCTTAGCAGTTCTCACCTGGGGAGGGCAGTCTCTGGAGACACTTCGGGTGGCCACAAATGGAGGGAGGGGCTCCTGGCATCTAGCGAGTGGAAACCAGAGATTCTGCTAAGCATCCTACAAGGCACAGGACAGCCCCCCACAAAGAGTCTTCCAGCCACAACCATGGGTGTTGAGGTTGAAAACTCCTTCTCTCGACGAGGGCTTCTTGTTGCTTTAAATGTGTTTTATTGAAGTATAGTTGATTTACAGTGTTAATTTCTGCTATACAGCAAAGCGATTCAGTTATACATGTATATGTTCTTTCTCATCTTCATTTCTAGAATGGCTTATCACAGGATACTGAATGTAGTTCCCTGTGCTCTACAGTAGGACCTTGTTGTTTATCCATCCTACATATTATAGTTTGCATGTGCTAATCCCCAACTCCCAGTCCATCCCTTCCCCCTTGGTGACCATAAGTCTGTTCTCCATGTCAGTGAGGCTGTTTCTGTTTTGCAGACATGTTTATATGTGCTGTGTTTTAGATTCCACACATAAGTGATATCATACGGTATTTGTCGTTTAAACTAGGGCTTCTTAGCCTGAGACACACAGATTCAGAGATGGGCCGTGGGGATCTACGAACCCACCTAAATATCACATGGTCTGCTTGAGGCAAGTGTGCCCCTTCTCTGCAGCAAGTGTCCATGACCATCAGTGGATGCTCAGAGAGGTCTATGGTTTCAGATCAGTTCTCATCCTTGCCCTAGCTGTGTCTTGATACAAAGTGAAACTGCTCCTTATGTGGGGTTTTGTGTCTTCAATGCTTTGGGGGATTTGAGATGGACCAAGTAATGAACAAGACAAAGAAAGACAGCTTGGAAGATCCAGCAGACCATGGGGCAGCCCTTGCAGTTCAGTAGAGAGCAGGTAGTGCTGGGAGAAGAACTCCTCCTCTCTCCAGACGTCTTTGCACTTTGTACAGGTTAAGTCAGAATGAGACTCTGAGTGACCTGCTCATGAGATGAGGAAATACACTTTTCTAGGCAACAGACTACTATCCAACACATTTTCCTCTGTTTGCTGAACAGCAGCCTGAGAAGTTTACTTGTGTTGCCTCATTTGACATCACGCGACTCCCACGGTCTAGTTTGTCCCTGACCCAGACCAGATCTGACTCTCTTCCCAGAAGAAGTTAGGAGCCCTGGGAAATCTAAACCTTCAGACATTCAGTTAAAGGACCAGAAAGCAGATGTTGTCACAGTATGAAAGATTCAATGCTTTGCTAGGACAATGTTTCATAACCTAATAAATTATACCGACCGATGGGAGCCTGCTGAAATTATGAATCCTCTCTGCAGAAAACTGCTCATGGAGCCCCCGCACCTAACACTGCCGTTTCAAGATGGCAAGCGTTGTGTTCTCTCTGGTAGGCAAGTAATTATGTCTGGATGAAAGCCTGCCCATGCTTCTTTGTCACTGTATCCTGCAATATTTATTTCATAAGATCTTGAATTCACTTTAGCCCTTTTCTAGCTTAACTTTCTAAATTGCCCTCCTAGACTTTTAGGCAGTTGGGGGAAATAAGATAGAAAAGAATAGTTCAGGCCAACTTTCAGACAGAACACTTTATTTGAATGGCTATGGGCTGCTAAATTGGAATCCATTTTTCTTCTCTAATCTCTATGCATTGAACGTGTCCAAAATACAAATAGTTATTGTGAGCATTATTGCCCAGTTCATATTGTTTCCAGTGGGGCATGAATTCTGTGGGTGAAAATAGCCTATTTCTCTCTATATATCTCTTGTCTATGACTCAAAAACAGTCCTTGTGGTAGACTATAATCCTTACCTTCCATTTCATTCTGTATTATTATGCTCAACCCTGGAACATAAAGGAAGGTTACTGCAAATGAGACAGCTATAAAACTTTTTTAAAAAGACAATATTAATGTAAAGGAAATCTTTTAAGGAAAAAATTTTTGAAAAAGCTAGCCAGACCTTCATATGGAAAATGGATAAAATCGAGAAGCACTAATGGGTGAAAGAGTTAATCCTCTCACAGCTGAAAGTAATCACACTGTCTTACAGCCACTCTGCTGTCTCCCTTGTCTCAGCCCAGCTTCTAATTCAAACGTCCATTTACAGAAGCCATTGGCTCAGGGGGAAGCAATCCTGGGAGCCAAGGTGCTCGCCCTGTAAGCATGAACTGAAAAAATTGTTTCTCCAGGGCTTTCAATACAATATCTATCTTGGGAGCAAAACTCATTCAGAGACACTGAAAGGAAAGTAAGCTGTCACCTCCTGTGCACACTGGTAATGCAGGTGGAATCAGGCTCCCCACACGCTCAGGGCTTGCCCATATCCTAAGGTCTATCGTTAGTTGGCTTTTGCAGGCTGACCTTGTCAGGTTGATCAATTCCAGCAGACTCAGACATGGCCAGCTAAAGGAGCAGACAGACAGGCACTACAAAACTGAAAGGAAATACTTCCCAAGTGTCAGAACATTCTAGAAGCAGGTAAACCAGTCTGGCTCTGAGATACTTGGAAGAAGGTTGGTTATGATTTAGTGCTGAATAAGCGTGAAGCCTCAACTCTCTGAAATCATGAGATATGATGAAGAGAACAGACTCTGTAAAGTTTAAAGTGTAAAAAAAAAAATGCTATGCTAAGTCACTTCAGTCGTGTCCGACTCTGTGCGACCCCATAGATGGCAGCCCACCAGGCTCCCTTGTCCCTGGGATTCTCCAGGCAAGAACACTGGAGTGGGCTGCCATTTCCTTCTCCAATGCATGAAAGTGAAAAGTGAAAGTGAAGTCACTCAGTCGTGTCTGACTCTTAGCGACCCCATGGATTGCAGCCTATCAGGCTCCTCCATCCATGGGATTTTCCAAGCAAGAGTACTGGAGTGGGGTGCCATTGCCTTCTCCCTGTAAAGAGAAAACCAGGATTCAAAGGCTGAGCCTATCACTTCTGTGTATGGATGGAGGGCAAGCCACTGAACTCCCTGGGACTGGTTTCCTCATCTGCCTGCTGAGGTCTGTACACTGTATTATTCAAGTTGTTGAAATTTAAGTGACATAATATATGTAAAATATGAAATCCTATGGGCAGTGCTCAGAACAATCCCTCATTCAACAAACATCTACTTTGTGCTTATGGGCCAGGGGCTTAGCATTTGGGAAACAGCAGTAGACCAAGGTCAGAAATCATGCACACACATGCACACATACACACACACACACGGGCATGCACACACAATCACAGAAGCTCATGGAGTTCACATTTAAAAAAACAAGTTTATTTATTTGGTTGCGGCACAAAGGATCTTCCATCTTCATGGCAGCATGTGGGATCTTTAGTTGTGGCATGTGGGAGGACCCAGTTCCCTGATCAGGAATTGAACTCAGCCCCGAGTTGGGAGAATGGAGTCTTCGCCACTGGACCAACAGGGAGGTCCCAGAGTTCACATTTTATAGCCAATACCCAATAAATGTTCTCATTTTATAGCAAACACTCAATACATAGTTCTATGAAAAATCTAATTGATTTTTTTCATCACATGTGCCATATGCATTCCAGAAAGCCTAAATCCTGTTTATCCAGACACATTGCACAGAGGTTGTGAGCACCTTGAGAGAATGTTTCTGGTTTTCTAATGAACCCCTTCTCTTCCCTGACAGCTTAAATACTGCTTCAACCACGCCATCAGCAGTGGCCGAGGAACCCGAGACCGGGCACCACACAGAGAACCTCATAAGGCGCCGCTCAGGAAGGAGGCCCTGCCAGCACGGGGACCTGCCCTGGTCACTGTAATTGCAGCAGGTACAAGTTTTTGGCTTCAATGTGACGCTTGAGCTGGTCCGTCTTGATTGTGATGGCCCCTCTTGACCTTTAGCGGGACTTTGTCCCCACTTAGTGTGTGGAACCGTGAATAAAGGCATTGTTGGGGTGTGACTGTGGGACTTGGAGCGGCTGGCAGGTGAGGGTTCAGCGGATGTCTGTCTTCAGCCGGTCACAGAGGTGACATCCAACACCTGTGACACCGCTGTCCCTCGTCCCAAGGGTAACGTTCCAGGCAAAGTCGCTGACCCCTCCTCCAGTACATTGCAATTTCCTACCACTAATCTCCTTCACATTTAAGAAGGCATGCACAGCTATGCAAATTAGCAGAGGCTGATCAGCTCAGGATTTGAAATTGAGCTGATCTAAAATGAACTAATGGACAAGTAAGAATTTAACTGAAAATTTAGAACACACTCCACAGCCTGCCACCAGGGAAAGAAAGGTTTAAAAAAGCAAAATATATTAAAAAAGAAAAAATTATATATATAAATATATTATAAATATTTAATGATTAAAATATTTGTATGATGGTTTTTAAGCTACCTGTAAGGCATAACAATATTACATTATGATATATATTGCATCATTACATTATATCTTTATAGATATGTACATTATACATATGTCAATATATACATATATGTATATATCTGTTTAAATTATTGAAACAATATACAGCTTTGTTGTATGAACACAATCTACACTAACATGAATAATTTAAATAAAATTTATATGGCTCACTTTTGAAAATTATATATTCATGATAATTTTTAAATGAGATAATGAAAAAATAAAATTATAGATTTATGGAGCTGAGAGGCAAATCAATTAACTATCAGTTTGGTTCAGGTTCAGAATTTATTTTCATGTTCCAAAATTATACGAGAAAAGATTCAAATTTATTTACAGTTAAAATGTATTCTCTCATTATTTTCAGTTTGCTGAATTGGGTTAAATTTTTAAAAAGTTATGACATTTACATTTAGTTTAGACAGAGGCTCTAAGAAACCCACATGACTTCTTTTGTTTCCATTAAAGTTGTTGCCAACAATTCATGAATTTCATTGTAATTTAAAGATTTAAGTTTCTTCCATCTACAATAATAAGTAGTAAATTGGACTTGAGTTTTTATATGAGGTATCAGAGGGTAATCATAAAGAGTCAGGGAGAATGTGATATAATCGACAAACTGGATCAGAAACCCCAAAATAGGGGAGTTTAACATTTGCAGGATTCATGTACCCATTGTGTACGAATTAAAAGAAAAAAGTCAAATTATCTCTTAAAAGCAGAAAAGTGGTTTTGAAGTTTGACTTGCCCATCCGCTGAATATTTTTCTTATTGCAAGAAAATAAATGTTATAACTCAACTTGAAGCAGTATTACAGTCCTGTCTATGGGTAATCTGGAATATTCTGAAAGACTCAAGTAGTTTTTGGTTTTTCTTCTCATGGCTAAAATCAGGTGTAGAACATTATAATTTTTGTATTAATTCGTTTCAAAAGCCTCTTTAAATGAAAGTGACCTAGAACTTATGTTAAAATATCACAGTCTTTTAAAAGTAAACATAATACTTCCTCCAGGAAAACAGTAATCTGCAGCAAGACACAGAGTCATTGATGTCATTTACTTTTTATGTGTTTTCCTCTTAAGTCTCAAAGTAAGATTGCAATGACAGAATCATTAAAATAAAAGTTAAAAAGAGCTACAAGAGACAACTGAACTAATGCTTATGCCAGATCACCCAGGTGAGAGGATCATTTCTGCACGAGATACAGAGAGTTGCAAAGTATTTCTATTACACAGTTTCAGTTCTCTGTGTTTATTCCAGCTGATTAAAACAACCCACAGTCAGTGGTGTTTTAAGTCCTGTTTAATAGATCGCCAGTCCACGTTCGATGCATGAGACAGGGCGCTCAGGGCCAGTGTACTGGGACGACCCTGAGGGATGGGATGGGGAGGGAGGTGAGAGGGCGGTTCAGGATGGGGGACACGTCGTGTACACCCGTGGGTGATACGTGTCGATGTATGGCGAAAGCCACTACAATATTGTAAAGTAATTAGCCTCCAAGTAAAATAAATACATTAATTTTTAAAAACAGTCTTGTTTATGACTGAACACCGATTTGTAGACCTGGAAATGTCTTTAGAGAGCCTTCAGTCCTACCTTCTCACTTTACTGGAGAAGTGAAAGAGATTCGGAGCAGCATCACTTACCTGAAACCACACAGGTAGAAACCAGTGGCTTAGCCCAGAAGTCTCTCTCCCCCGCCCCCCGCCCCCAGCACACACACGTGCACTAACACTTCTAGCTATCAAATCTGCACTTACCAACGTACCAGAGAGTAGGAGAGCGCTTATCTGGTCTCCCCACTTGCCTCTTTTTTTTTTCAAATACTCAGAGCCATGGCAGCTCCAGCCCTGTCTGCCCCTCCCAGGCATTAGGCAAATGAAAGAGTGTATATAGGGTGCCCCCTTAGTCTTTCGTGAATAACACTTGTGCATGACATAGATCCTGGATGATCTTTCAAAATAACCTTGAAGGTTCTTTATACCTCTGTGTTACTCCTTCATTCCTCACTAGTAATGGAAACACTGGCTTTAAAATGTTGTGTCTGCAAACAATAAATGCTGGAGAGGGCGTGGAGAACAGGGAACCCTCTTACACTGTTGGTGGGAATGCATACTAGTACAGCCACTACAGAGAACAGTGGCTGCTGCTGCTGCTGCTGCTAAGTTGCTTCAGTCGTGTCCGACTCTGTGCGACCCCATAGACGGCAGCCCACCAGGCTCCCCCATCCCTGAGAGTCTCCAGGCAAGAAGAACACTGGAGTGGGTTGCCATTTCCTTCTCCAATGCATGAAAGTGAAAAGTGAAAGTGAAGTCGCTCAGTCATGTCCGACTCCTAGCGACCCCACGGACTGCAGCCTACCAGGCCCCTCTGTCCATGGGATTTTCCAGGCAAGAGTACTGGAGTGGGGTGCCATTGCCTTCTCTGGGAGAACAGTAGAGATTCCTTAAAAAACTGGGACTAGAACTGCCATATGACCCAGCAATCCCACTGCTGGGCATACACACAGAGAAAACCAGAATTGAAAGAGACAGGTGTACCCCAATGTTCATTGCAGCAGTTTATAATAGCCAGGACATGGAAGCAACCTAGATGTCCATTGGGAGACAAATGGATAAGAAAGCTGTGGTACATATACACAATGGAATTTTACTCAGCTATTAAAAAGAACGCATTTGAATCAGTTCTAGTGAGGTGGATGAAACTGGAGCCTATTATACAGAGTGAAGTAAGTCAGACAGAAAAACACCAATATAGTATATTAACACATATATATGGAATTTAGAAAGATGGTAACAATTACCCTATATGTGAGACAGCAAAAGAGACACAGATGTAAAGAACAGACTTTTGGACTCTGTGGGAGAAGGCGAGGCTGGGATGATTTGAGAGAATAGCATTGAAACATGTATATTATCATATGTGAAATAGGTCACCAGTCCAGGTTCAATGTATAAGATAGGGTGCTCAGGGCTGGTGCACTGGGATGACCCTGAGGGATGGGATGGGGAGGGAGGTGGGACGGGGGTTCAGGATGGGGAACACATGTACACCCATGGCCGATTCATGTCAATGTATGGCAAAAACCACTACAATATTGTAAAGTAATTACAATCCAATTAAAATAAATTAATTAATTTTTAAAAAATTGTGGGAAATAGGTGAGTGCCTCACTGTGGCTGGGAGTGGAGGGAGGGATGCGTTGCAAAGGGGCTGGAGGAACCTCCTGAGAGTGATGGAAAAGTCTGTATCTTGCCTGCGGTGGTGGTTTCTCGGGTGAATGTCAGTGTCAAAACTCAGGGAATGGCTCACTTTCCATGGATTCGGTTTCTGCACATAGATTTCTCCATACAGTAGAGTTTAAGAAAACTATGTAGAAATCCCACAATAGAGGCTTCTAAATGATTATTTCTCTTGTTATCGAAAGAATAAAATTGGCTCAGTTATTGCTTGATGTAGGTTTAACATGATTGTCAGAAGGTAATTTTAAGAAAGCAATACTCTCTTTACATGATATGGGAAATGAAAGATTTCTGATTCTCAACATGTTCTAACATATGAGGCTGGGTAATTTCATCCAATTTGTCCTTTTTGTACACAGGAGAGGACTGAAATTGATCTTCACATATGTGAGAAGAAACCTTATCTTTTTACCTCTTTGCTCAATGGAGTGTCGCTTTGGTCCACAGGCAAAAAAGAAATGCCTTTTAAAAGGCATTAATTTGTTTATTCTCTATTTGCATGTGTGCATGCTTAGTCTCTCAGTTGTGTCCCACTCTTTGGGATCCCATGGACTGTAGCCCACCAGGCTCCACTGTTCATGGAATTCTCCAGCAAGAATACTGGAGTGGGTTGCCATTCCCTTTTCCAGGGGATCTTCCCAATCCAGGGATCTAACTCGCATCTCCTGCATTACAGGCAGATTCTTTAAGGTCTGAGCCACCAGGGAAGCCCATATTCCGTTTGACCTGATGTCAGAAATATATATAGCCATGCACTAGTGTCTTTTGTTCACAGCAGCAGATAATGAATCTGCAGTCTGGGCAACTGTCGTCAATCCACCAGTTCACTTCTAATTTACAGCTCACCTCTTCTCGTGGCTTCTCCTAGAGTCTCTGGGGAGGGTGTCTAAACGTACTGCCCTATTTTCATGCAACCTGAGGCTCTTCAACCCGATCCTATCTCTTGGATCTTGGATGAAGCTTGGTGAAAAGGGCACAGAGTCAAGGCAGCTGAAAAGGCCTCAGTACTTCCGCTGTAAGACTCTGGTGTTATAAGACTGTGGTGTAATAAAATGGTGGTGTTACAGGTTTCCTGCATTAAATAGGTGGAATTTCACACAGTTTAGTGCAATTAAGACCAGTTAGGCTGTCTGCCAACGTGATCAGGTCTTTACATAACAGAGGAAGCCCTCTGGGGAAGATGCTGTCCCTGTGTAGAAGCAGGTCCCAAGGGCAAGAAATAGGGGCCTGTCTACCCGCATGTGAGGACCAGGGTCCCTGGGTCATCTCTCCCCTGCCCTTCCTCACTTCTCTTTTCCTGTAGAAGCTCTGCTGTTGATAGGTGTGACTCATGGGAATTCAGGACCATAAGCAATTTAATGACCAGAAATTAGGTAAACAAGCCAAATTTTTCTCTCTCTGAAGACTTTTCCCTAGGGTTATCAAAGATTCTTTGTGTAGTGGTTTATTTTTCCCTTTGATCTGGTATAGTTTCATAAAAGAATGCCATGTTTTATGCATTTTCTCTCTCTAAATATATATATGGACATAAGGAAAGGAAACAAGGAGGGATTGCCTGAGGTTGGAATGGAGATCAGAAAGGGGATAGGCATTCAAATCACAGCCAGTGTCCTCAGCCAGCACCCTTGTTTTGTGCTGGTGTTTGAGAGAGAGGCAGAATGGAACCAGTCAAGGAGAGTGCATGGGCTCTGAAGCCAGACTTCCCTGGAAAAGGAGTCAAACCCTGATACCTACCTACTGAGTGAACTCACGTTCACACACACACACAAGGCTTTATTCAAACCTTGATCAAGAAAAGTTTTGGATGATGAATCTGTAAAATATTCAAAGTTGAAATTCAGAAAATTGCACTTCACTTTGATCTGCACTTCATTGTAAGTTCTTTCATTGAGAGTTTAATTTGTTTTAATAATTTAAATATACTTTAACTAAACTATTTAAATATCTAGTTTATTTTTGAAATATGGAAACTACTGAGGACTTCAATTCTGGCCAAGATGGAACGGTCCTGTTGTCTCCCATTCCTACCAGCCCTGCTCTTAACTACAAATTCCTGGACATAACAAAATCAATAAGCACAGGAAGATTCTGGGAGGTGGAGGGCAGCCTATGGAACCTGCCACTTTACTATCAAGTCTGCTTGATCTGATGTTAATTTCTGTTTTCTTATGATTAATGTTGATATGATGTCTCTTCCCATTTTTTTTTTCTTTCAACCTCAGTTCAGTCGCTCAGTCTTGTCCTACTCTTTGCAACCCCATGAACCACAGCAAGCCAGGCCTCCCTGTCCATCACCAACTCCCGAAGTTTACCCAAAGTCATGTCCATTGAGCTGGTGATGCCATACAACCATCTCATCCTCTGTCGTCCCCTTCTCCTCCTGCCCTCAATCTTTCCCAGCATCAGGGGCTTTTCAAATGAGTTAGCTCTTCACATCAGGTGGCCAAAATATTGGAGTTTCAGCTTCAGCATCAGTCCTTCCAATGAACACCCAGGACTGATTTCCCTTTAGGATGGACTGATTGGATTTTATTGCAGTCCAAGGGACTCTCAAGGGTTTTCTCCAACACCACAGTTCAAAAGCATCAATTCTTCTGTGCTCAGCTTTCTTTATAGTCCAACTCTCACATCCGTACTTGACTATGGAAAAACCATAGCCTTGACTAGATGGACCTTTGTTGACAAAGTAATGTCTCTGCTTTTTAATATGCTGTCTAGGTTGGTGTTTATTTTAGATATAATTGGGTCATTAAAAAAAAAAAACTCTGCTCATCTTTGTCTTTTAACTGCTGTGTTGTTTTTTTTTAAGATTTTTTTTTTTTAATGTGGACCATTTTTAAAAAGTCTTCATTGATTTGTTACAATACTGTTTCGGTTTCATGTTTTGTTTGTTTGGCCAGGAGGCATGTGGGATCTTAGCTTCCCGACCTGGGATCGGACCTGCACCCCCTGCACTGGAAGGCAAGGTGTTAATCACTGGACCTCCAGGGAGGTCCGTTAAATTGGTGTTTTAGATTAATTGAATTTCCACTTAATTTAATTATTAATATGTTAAGGATTACTTCTATCACTTTACTATTTGTCCTCTTTTCCTTCGCTCTATTCCACTTTTTCAGCCTTCATAGGATTTATTTGAACATTTTTTTAGAATTCTGTTCTGATTTGTAAAAAGTGTTCAAGTGTAGCTTTTTGTATAGATATGGAGTGATTGGCCTCAGAGAAGGCGATAGCACCCCACTCCAGTCCTGTTGCCTGGAAAATCCCATGCGCGGAGGAGCCTGGTGGGTTGCCGTCCATGGGGTCACGAAGAGTCGGACACGACTGAGTGCCTTCACTTTCACTTTTCACTTTCATGCATTGGAGAAGGAAATGGCAGCCCACTCCAGTGCTCTTGCCTGGAGAATCCCAGGGACGGGGAGCCAGTGGGCTGCCGTCTATGGGGTCGCACAGAGTCAGACACGGCTGAGCGCCTTAGCAGCAGCAGCAGCAGGAGTGGTTGGTCTGGGTTTTACATTATATGTGTGTAACTTGGCCATGTCCACTGATCTTAGTGTTTTAAAGTTTGAGTAAAATGAACACAGTTTTCACCCACATAGCCCATTTGCCCTCCCTGTTCATAATATAGTTGGCAAGTATTTTCTCTACATATATTGAGAACAGCATCAGATAATGTCATATAGTCTTTGCTTCACTCATCTGACAAGGTATAAAATGGCACTGCCACTTGGAAAACTATTTTGGCAATTTCTTTATGCTTAACGTAGTCGCCGTGTGATCCAGAAATCACACTTCTGAGAATTTATTCCAGAAAAATGGAAACTTATGTCCACACTCAAAAATGTGTATGCGAATATTCATGGGACCTTTATTTGTAATAAAGATTACAGATTTGGACGTTACCCAGCTGTAATTACAATGCATGAATAGCAAAAAAAAAGAAAAAATTATGGTATAGTCACACCATGGAATATGACTCAGCAATGGAAAAAAAAAACACAGTTTATAAACATAAGTTGGTTGGAACTCAAGGGAATTATGGTGAGTGAATGAAAGCCAATCACAAAAGGCTACATGCTATATGATTGCATTTATGCAACATTTTTGAGATGATCAAGGCCCTACGGAGATGGAAATATAGAACTCATTGAGTGGTGTCCAGGGACAAGGGACAAGGTTGGGGGTGGCGACTATCAAGGATAGTTCCAAGGATCTCTGTGGTGATGGAGCTGTTCTCTGTCTTGATTCTTGCGGTGGTTGCACAGATGTACACATGTGACTAAATCTCACAGAACTTTGCACACACACACACCCAAGTGCATGCAAAATTGGAGAAATCTGAATAAGGGCACAATAACATTATACCCATGTTAATTTCCTAGTTTGGCTACTGCTCTACAGTTCACGTTGCTATCACTGTTACCTTGGGAGGAGTGTGCGTAGGGTACACAGGACCTCTCTGTACTCTTTTTGCCACCTCCTCTGAATCTGGAATTATTTCCAAACAAAAGTTAAAGAAATACAAACAGATAAACAGAATATAAAAATATTATCTTACTCTCCAACAGTCAGCTCTGAACATGATCTATTTTTATTTTATTTATCATTTTCTTGTTAGGTGTAAATACGAGTCTGTTTGCAAAAAGGACCTATAATGTTCACACTTCTTTTGTACCATTTTTTTAATTTAACAATATGTCATGCATAGATTTCCATGCTTACATTTTTTTTCTATAACATCCTTAAATGTATTTTGTTCAGTGAATCAAAACAACCCAGCTTTTTACAAACTCCTTTAGGTAGCAAAACACTTCTTTCTTAAATCCTGGTGTTACAGGGGAGATCAATGTGGAGCTGATTTTCTCAGAGCAGAGAGTTTGAGGCATAATGAGGATTTTTACAAAATTTTTTTTGAAGTATAGCTGATTTAGAATGTTTGCTAATTTCTACTGTAGAGCAAAGTGACTCAGTTATAGGGACATATATATTCTTTGTCATATTAGTTTCCATTCTGGCTTATCACAGGCTACCGAATATAGCTCCCTGTGCTATACAGTCGGACCTTGTTGTTTATCCATTCTATGTATACTTGTTGGCATTTGCTAATCCCAAACTTTGTCTGCCATCCCCAGTTGGTCCCTGACACATCTCTAGCAGACCTTAGTGCTATGGAAAGGCAGGTGAAAATTACATCATTTCAAAACACAAAGACAAAAATGCTGTATCAAATATAATTGATGCTAAATTTTTAATTGTATGCACCCCCTCCCTACCCTTTACCAGCTGTGATAATCACCCTGGCCTCATATTTCAACTTTATAAGGAAAAAAGAAATATAAATGTTTGAGATGTGGTTGCCAAGTCGACTTTTCTCCTTGTCTTCCAGAAGTTTCCATTTTAAATTCCTAATCTCCTAAGCTGTGTCCATCTTGACAGCTGAGTTTCATACAGTGTATCTTCATCCATAGGAATTAGTTATTGGCGTAACATACTTCGCAATGATGAATTTTTCCTACTGAAATTGAAGACACATCAGACTTCCAAAATCTCCCAGGCAGTAATTAACCTAAGCATGCCCTGTGTGGTTTCTGCTAGTCTAGATCATTTGTAAATACGGCACAATTTCTTTAAAAGTTTTAGCATTTAATAAAAGAGGCAAGGAATATAGGTCCAGCTACATAAAATCCTTCTTTCCAAAGCACGTACTAGAAGAATATGTTTAGACCACCGCGTTCTAAGACAATTAATGCACCATATCAAGTAGCCCATAATACTGCTACAACTGAATGAAAAGGCAGTGTTCTCTTGGTGAGACACGGGTTTGGCAATTCATTCTATTTGCAGGAGTCTCAGGTGCCAAATTTGCTGTTAATCGGGTTTTCTGACTCGGTTGACGGTCCTGGTGGAGTGTCACACTTTTATTTCCTTGTGCTATTTAATGTCACGATTCAACTTTAGGGACAGTGGGATTACCTCTACCTGATGCACCATGTAAAAAGACAACCAGATTTTTGATGCCCAGGCCCCCCAGTTTTCTGGGGAAAACACTTATTGATACAAATGGTAAAAATCGCTCCCAGAAGATTCTCACCATCAGACAACCTTTAATGTCGGCACTGCAAGGCTCACCCTTCCTGCACAACCTTTCAGAACCCACAAACATCCACCTCATGCCATTTACCGTGCAAATCTCAATTACCTTGCTGCCTGGACTAAAACGCAGTACTCTGGGGGTTGGAGAGCTGGGGGGGCGGGGTGTTCCAGAATTCCAAGATGGATGTAAAGGCATTTCAACCTCATTAATGTTTCTTGTGAATTTCCATTAATCATGTTCCATTTCAAGGACTATTACAAAAGCTTTCTGAGAAGCAGCCCAATGAATGGATGAACAAAACCGAAGCTTGAGCTCTTGATCAATGAAAGCAGGTGATGTAGGACAAGGGACTGAATGAGGACGTGAGGGCCCCGTGCTGGACTCTGCTGGACTTCTCATGGACCTCGTTGCTTCTCACGGGGAAAGGATGCATTTTCTGTGACACTGCATGGAAGTCATTGCACCCTTCTGTATGGAGTCAGTTTATGTTGTCTTTGAAGTTTCTCTCTTTTCTTTTTTTCGCTTGAGTCATGTGACTTGTGGGATCTTGGGTCCAGGGATTGAACCCAGGCCCTCAGCAGTGAAAGTGCTGAGTCTTAACCACTGGACCCCCAGGGAATTCCCACTTATGTCTTTCTTAATTCAGTATGACCTTCTTTCCCCATAAGACAGGCAGATAATGGACCGATTTTTCACTTGTGAGATCAGAATACTTCGTGTAGAGTTTGGTGTGTAAGCAAGACTCATTGACAAAGAGAAAGAGAGTCTGTGTGTTCTCAGTGACATCAAGAAATGAATGTCAGTGATGTGCTGGGTAATTTGGATTTGGCTGAGATGCTCTGGGGCTTCCCTGGTGGCTCAGATGGTAAAGAATCTGCCTGCTATTACAGAAGATGCAGGTTCGACCCCTGGGACAGGAAGGTCCCCTGGAGAAGCAAATGGCAACCCACTCCAGTATTCATGCCTAGGAAATCCCAAGAACAGAGGAGCCTGGCAGGGTCATGTGTCCATGAGGTCACAAAAGAGTCAAGACACGACTTAATGACTAAACAACAACAAGACACCCTGACCCCTCTGCTGAGGTTTGCATCCTGGGTCGAGGCTGTATCACATGAACTTGATTCCCACACTTGTCTCCTTTTTCCGAGCTGCCCATGATCTACAATAGACAGCTATCAATTTACAACCAGCACATCATGTATTCTGAGCGGTTCACAGGGACTGCAACACAAACCATATACTTATTAGTGACATAAATCAAGGCTTTGTGCGCCTGAATCAAGATGCAGTCATGATCTAGACCTGCAAAAGCAGAGCTGGGCAGCAGAGCCAGTTTCCCCATGGTAAACACTAATAACACCCTCCCCCAAACCCCGGCCGTACAGCTCGGATTCTGTTTCCATGGGAAGAAAGAGCAAATAGGAAAGTCGGCCCAGGGCTTAAATCAGTTATGGCCTCAGAGGACCCCAGATGCGGGAACTTTCTTAACTATGATGCATCTTCACGATGGAGAATGAAGCCTGGAAAATAAGAGTTGTGACCTGCATAAAAGATAACAAAGGGGCCTTCTGCACAAATAAAAAACCTTCTGCCTGCCAGATCTTTTCTGATGATACAACTAACAAGGATTTTTCTCTGAGAGAGACAGGCACGGCCCAGGCCAGAAACTTTGGCTTGACAGTGGCTGTCTCCCAGGCAGCAAATGGAATAATTCAAGATTAGATGACTTTGGGGGCTTCCCAGGTGGCTCAGTGGTAAAGAATCTGCCTGCCAATGCAGGAGATGCAGGTTCCATTCCTGGGTCAGGAAGATCCCCTGGAGGAGGAAATGGCAAACCTCTCTGGTATTCTTGCCTGGAGAATCCCATGGACAGAGGAGCCTGGCGGGCTATAGTCCATGGGGTCACGAAGAGTAAGACATGACTTCTGGATGCCAAAAGTTCTCCCAGTGGAGGTGAATAAATGCTCACTAGGCATCTGACAGGCTTGTAGGTTCTGGAAGGTCGTGAGGAATTTGTTAAAGGAGGCAAGAACATGAAACTCCTGGTAGACCCTTGGCTGGGGGTGGGTTGCTGCCCAGACCTGGTGAGCCCCAACCCCTGGGCAGATCCCTGGGAGAATCAGCGAGGGGCAGCGTGGCCCAGGGGACCCAGGGGTACTGCCAGCACCCCTGCGGCCTGGACTGGGAACTCTGAGATGCTCTTCAACTGAGGCAGAGGTAGAGGCAGACTTTTCATCAGGCTCAGAATCTCTATGAAGCCCGCAATCTCTGTGAAGTCTACCCACCCCCTTAGAGGGTTAAGTTATGAACATGAAAAAAAAAGTATCTTTGAGCATTGTCTGACAGCTCATGAGTAAATTGCCTTTATTTATGATAGAAAAGCAGGGGACATGTCATTGTGACCGAGACATAACAACTGCAAAGTCAGAAAAATAAGCTGTCGGAATAAAGCCATCTTAGTCCCTAGAACGTAACTTGCAAGCCTGTGCTGTGTCCAGGGGCAGTGGGGGAGGGGAGGCATGTGGAGTGTTTGAGGTGCACGTGCATGGGATGTGTGTGTGTGCACAGGTCTTCCTCCTAAAGCACTTTCTTAGGAGCTCCCTTGGAGGCTGTTAAACCTTTCCTGATGTAGTAGTCAAATGCTGAATTCACTTTTTTCCCCTCTCTCTTGTAACTTTAGAATACCTTGAAAAGTCAGTATTGTTTTCCTTATTGGAAGGAACATTAAGATGTGTCCTGTTATCACACCTCAAGTTCTCCCAAATTTTTGTTCACAGTGTGGGATAAAAACAGTTTAATCAGGATCAGGACAGGGAAGCCTGGTGTGCTGCAGTCCATGGGGTCGAAAAGAGTCGGACCTGACTGAGCAACTGAACAACAACCTTCATCTAGTTTATGTGACTGTATTTAGAGATTTACATTTCTTTCTTGTGATTTCCTTTATATACAATGCCACGCCAGCATAAGAAGGAGGTGGGCTGGGCTCTCTCACTTCCTGGGAAATTAGATTATGGTCACCCACCCATTTAAGAGCATCAAGTCAGCATCAGGAAAAAGAACAAGCTCCATGGACAGAGGAGCCTGGCGAGCTACTGTCCTTAGGGTTGCAAAGAATTGAACACGACTAAGGGGCTAAGCACACGCAAAAGATAATCACCACCATGAAAAGAAGTTGGTGGATGTCCTTTCATCACTGCATCTTCAGGACAGTCGGCACCTGTGCCTTGGTCCTCCACCTTGTCCCCCACAGGTCACCTGCTGCTCTCCACGGCTAGACTCTCCTCTTGGGCCCCTCTTGTCCACTCCTGGGCATCTCTTGTGTGACTCTTCTGCCTCCTCCTGTTCCTTTGATTACACACAAACATGTTTTCTCCCAGTCTTAAAGCTAGCCCCACTCCAGGCCCTGCTCCATCCCCATGCTCTCTTTACAGATGTTGCAAGAAGGACAGTTATTCTGTCTCACCTGCCCCCCACCATTCTCTCTTAAATCCAATTCATTTGAGCTTCTGTCCCTACTTCTGCACCAAAACTGTCCTTGCAAAGGTTGCCCATGGCCCCGTGTCATTTACTGGGCTTATCAGTAACACCAGCTCAGTTTCTCATTCCATCCACTTGGTTCTGGGGCTACCATGTTCTGCTGGTTCCCTGTCAACTCTCTACTGGCTTTTTCCCCTTTCATCAGTTCTTTTTGCTAGATTCCTATCACCTTGCTGACCTCTGGCTTAGAGTGCTCAGGGCCCCAACCCTTTGTGATCTCATCCACACTCATGGCTTTAATATTATTGGAGCAACCTTGTTTTTTTATTTCCTGCATACGGATGCTCTGACATCTGGGGCCTTGCTGACACTGGAGGGGGTTGTCCCTCCTGGGCTGGCTGATTCCTGGATGTAGTAAGTAGCTCTCCTGCTTGGGAGTCCACATTTCAAAGGCAAACCAATGAATCTAGAGCCACTATCCACCTGTCTTGATCATCCCAGGACCAGGGATCAGACATACAGATACATCTTTGTGCCCCAAGCCTATTAACTAACCAGTCCTAAGCTTGCTTACCCTGCTTCATCCATTCTTTCCCACGAAAACAACAATGAGGGCTCCTTCTGTGTGCCTGCCCATCTCACCTTGGTCCTTCTCCCTTTGGTCCTGCTTGCCATGATTCCTGTTTCTACAGAACTGTGAGTATAAGCCCTGAGACCAAGAAGAGATCTCTTTGAATCCAATTCCATTCTTTGTAAGGTTCAAACCCTTCCCAGTAGTCATATAGGGATGTGAGAGCTGGGGCAGAAAGAAGGCTGAGTGCTAAAGAATTGATGCTTTCAAATTGTGATGCTGGAGAAGATTCTTGAGGGTCTTGGACTTGGACTGCAAGGAGATCAAACTAGTCAGTTCTAAAGGAAATCAACCCTGAATATCATTGGAAGGACTGATGCTGAAGCTCCAACACTTCAGCCACCTGATGTGAAAGGCCAGCTCATTGGAAAAGACCTCGATGCTGAGAAAGATGGAGGGCAGGAGGAGAAGGGCTCAACAGAAAATGAGATGGTTGGATGGCATCACCTACTCATGAATGTGAATTTGAGCAAACTCAGTGGAGAACAGAGGAGACTGGCGTGTTGCAAAGAGTCGGACATGACTTTGTGACTGAATGACAGCAACAACAATCTTTTCTAAGGATTTCCATAAGTTCCCAAGGAACCAGAGTCTCATGATCAACTCTGACTCCAGCTTCCACAGAAATGGCTGAGGCTATGGATCTTTCTACTACATGGAAGTTGACACCTGACTCATTTTTCACTCTCACAAGTTGTTCTAATTGTAGCTCAATTTACTGAATAATTTGGATTCACCAAAGAGTGAATGAATGTTTCAGAAACATGATGGCTTCACACTGAACACCACAAGTCATCGTTTACCCAACACTGGGATCTTCTAACAGCAGTTCATGTCACAGGGTCTCCAGCATAAAGCTTTTTCCTCCCTGCCATCCCCATCTCTTTCCTCCCACAATGCTACTCTACCCCCACCCTCCAAAATTCTTCTCATTCTTTCCAGGAGCAGAAAAAAATGTATTTTCCATGTTATAAGACCTTCCTTTCTAAGATAGTAGTTGAGGGTTTCTTTGTTTCTACTAGAAATTACTTTTCATTATGAAAAAGTTCAGACATATGAAAAAATTAAAAAACAGGACAATGAACATCCATACATTACTCCATCCAGATCTAATCATTGCTACTATTTCCATATTTTGTCATTTTTGCTTCATCTATATTTTCGGCTGGACCATTTGAAAGTCATTTACAGATGTTATGGCACTTTTGCCTTGAGCATCGTCTTCAAAAATGAGGACATTCTTGTACACATCACAATGCAATTTCCACCTCTAACCTATTAACAAGATTCCTTAAAAGCATCGAACGCCTAATTCGCTTTCAAATTTCTCCACTTTCCCCCAAACTGTTGCGACTTGAAAGAGCAATTTTATTGACTGATTTATTTGCTCAGTGGAACCCATATTTAAGATGGCACTCTATTGTTAGGAAACATTTTCATTTGCTTGCATGCTTTTCCCAGCGCCTCTCCTTGTTTGAAGTGGAGATAAACACCAGTAGCCAAATGCTTTCTATTATATTACCTGTTGGAATAAACCAGTTCCATTAAGGCGGGTCTCTATTTCACACAACTATTTAATGGCATGAGATGTATGAACTCATTTGTTAAATTGGGGTCTGTGAACAAAAACAAATGGAGGGGAAGAGCAACAGAGACAATGAGTAATGGAAACAGTTTCCAGACCATAGAAGCCAGGGCTTTTGTGGAAAATATATGCAGCCCAGAGCAGAGGCTTTCCAGGGTCCCTGTGTCTGTTACCTAGCAACAAGCCCATTACACCGGGCACACCGGAGTCCAGTTAACAGGGCTCAGGGTGAGCACGTGGGAATGAGGACCACATTTCTCCTTTTCTGCTCTGTTAATAACTCAGGTCTACAGCTTTCTCTGACAGGGGTGAGTGTCTGAAGAGCCTTCCCTGTGTAATGCTTTCCCCGAGCTAAATCGCTAAAGGAAGAAAATGGTTTTAGCTCAATTTACTGTGCACGTGTCGATCCGGATTTGTCCATATATCTGTCTGATAAGAGTTAAATACACCACGTGAAACAGAAAGTCATTGAAACTCAAATTAGTTTTGATTCATGATATAAGGCTTCAAGACCCATCCAAATTCATTCCTCACAGCAAATGAACTCTGGGTCACAGATTTACTGTTATTATTTTTCCCCTTTTAAAATTGCTTTTAAGCAAATGGCTGCATTTTTTTTTCAGGTTTGCCCTCTTTCTTCTATCAGGGTGTTAATATGAGCTGGCAGGATAGCTTCTCATTCATCTGATTCTGCCTATAATCTGTTAGGGCAAAAAGGTTTGTTTTGCTAGTGCACTGTTTTAACAATGTGATTATGCCAATGGTCCTTAATAACAAAACCATCCTTTTTAAAAACGCTGAAAGTGCTTTTCTAACGCTGGTTCTCACTTACATTTTAGCTAAGTCGAGCTAAGATATGAATAACCAAAGTCAGAGCAGGAATCTAAACCTCCTGATTTCTGGTCTAGCTGTCCATCGATTCAACTGTGTTTTTTCAACTCCGTGTGTGGTTTTCAGTTTTTTAATTGTGGTAAATAACATAACATTTAACATAACATCTTTAGCTACTTTCTCAATCTTTATTTTTATTTTAGTTTTTTGGGGTTTTTTTGTGCAGCATGTGGGATCTTGGTTCCCCAGCCAGAGACTGAACCCGTGCCTTCTGCATTGGGAGCATGGAGCTTCTGAACCACTGGACCACCAGGGAAGTCCCTTTAGCTATTTTTAAGCTTACAGCTCAGTAGCGTTACCTACACTCACATTGTTTTACAACTAATCTCTAGAACTTTTTCATCTTCCTAAACTGAAATCTCAACTCATTAAATGACAGCTCCCCATTCTTCCCTCCCTCTCAGCCCCTGGCTACCACCATTGTGCTCTCTGTCTCTATGAATCTGACTACTCTAGGCACCTCCCATAAGTGGAACCATCCAGTATTCATCTTTTTGAGACTGGTACCTTTAACTTAGCATAAGAGTCTTCAAATTCATTCATGTGGTAGCATGTATTAGAACCTCCTTCCGTTTTGGGACTGAATCATATAGCAATGTATGGACAGATGAGTTTTGCTTATCCAGTCACTAGTCACCAGACCCTTGAGTTGCTTCCACCTTCCCAGTATTGTGAATAATGCTATGAACATAGGTGAACAAATACCTCTTCAACAGTCTATTTTCAACTCTTTGGGGGTAGATATTCAGAACTGGAATTGCTGGATCATACGATAACTCTGTTTACATTTTTGAGGAATTTCCATACTGCTTTCCAGAGCGGCTGCACCGTTTTTCATTCTCAATCATGGTGCACAAAGGACTGGGTACACATCCTCTTAAACACTCGTTATTTTTTCTATATTTTGATGTCAGCCATTCTAATTGGTATGAGGTGCCAGCTCACGGTGGTTTTGATATGCATTTCTCTAGCATAATTTCATATATTTATGCGCTATACGTATGTGTTATTTGGGACTTCCCTGGTGGCTCAGTGGTAAAGAATCCACCTGCCAATTCAGGAGACACGGGTTCAGTCCCTGGGTCAGGAAGAACCCCTGCAGGAGGGCATGGCAACCCACTCCAGTATTCTTGCCTGGAACATCTCATGGATTTTAGAGCCTGGTGGGCTTCAGTCCATGGGGTTGCAAAAGAGTTGGACATGACTTAGCAACTAAACAACTACAATGGTATGTTTTTTGTAGAAATGTCAAGTTCTTTGCTCATTTCTTGATCAAGTTTTGTTATTATTTTGGGGTGTAGGAGTTCTATATATATGCTAGACTTTAGTCCCTTATCAGATATTAATTGCCACATTTCCACCAATACCATGAGTCACATTTTTACTCTGTTGCTTGTTTCTTTTGACACAAGTTTTTTAACTTGACATAACTCAGGGCCACCATTTACAAACATCACCAAAGAGCCGCATAACTCTAAGTTCCACTTGATATGTTATTGTGATATATAAATGAGAAGCCATGAGCACCCCACCTAAATCCATTGCCCTCTCCACTTTGGTACACTGGGGTTATAGCCCTCAGCACCCAGATTTCCTTTCCTGAAGGCATTCACTGGAGTCCAGAGTGAAGTCCATTCACCGTGATAAAAGCCAAAGTGCATGGGGCCCATGAGTCCTGGGAGCGGCCCTCAGACAATAACAGCTGGTGGATATCTGGATATGTGACTTCTACCCTGGCTCCCAATTTCTATGGCAGGGTGGGGACTGCCCTGGGGACTCCTCTGCTCTTTCTTAGCTACCTTTTCCTCTCGGTTAACTCACTGTCCTAAAGCTGCGTCCTGAACGCCATCCCAAGTAAGTGAATCGCACTTGACTTTTTGTTCGGGGGATTTATCTGGGATGCCCAACCTAAGACAGAGCATGCCTGAGAACTCTCCCCCTAGAGGCAGCAGAGGATGAGATGGTTGGATGGCATCACCGACTCAATGGACTTGAGTTCGAGCAAACTCCAAGAGACAATGACGGACAGGGAAGCCTTGTGTGCTGTGGTCCATGGAGTCACAGGGAGTTGGACAGGACTTAAAGACTGAACAACAGAGGCTCAAGAGAGTCCTGGGGCTGCTTCCATCAGGCCCTCCTCATCCACACGTGCGTCCCAGGCACAGCTGTTCCAAGAGAGATCTTCATGCAAAACAAAACAAAACAAAACAAGAGAACCTTCATAACTTCCTTCAAGCAGGAACCAAGAATCTTAGCAGGTGCAAATCTGCCTTTTAGAAACCTTCGTGACTCCTGCTGCTACTTGGCTTCATAAGTCCATTTACTCATTGTATCCAGATTCATTGTTTGAAGAGTTCAGTCTGTACCGTTCAAGCAGGGCTCAGCAGTCTTGCCTCAGTGCCTCTGGTCTGCAGGTTATAACAGCTCAGGAAGCAAAGCCATTCACCGTATCACAGTTTTGCAATTTTATCACAGGCGAAATCTGTGCTTGAAGCTACTTTCCTGGAGGTGCCAGCAGTCTGGAGGTAACATTTCTCCCCAGTTGCCCCTATGTCTTCTGTGATAGGGGAAAATTCAGCTGAGTGTGGGGAGCACCGTCCTGATCGCCCCGCACACATGGATGTATTTTTTTTAGCCAGAAATGTGTCCATCTGGAGAAGAGTGAGATGCACCAGTTTATCAGGGAGGAAGGCAGCATTTGAAGAGAGAAATGATGGAAAGGTAGAGAGGGAGGCGAAGTTTACAGAGTATAAGAGGGAAATTGACAAGAGGGAGAAGGAGAGACAAGCAGCAAGTGGGACCAAAAAAAAGAAGCCAAACAAGTTTTCTGTCTGCTCTGCTGCTCTGCAGTTGACCCCTCTGCTTGGAAAACAAACAGGAAACAGGAAAAGAAACACAGACAATCAAACAGCCTCCGACATCCTGATGGAACGCCGTCCAAGACTCCGCACAGGACTGCCCAGATCATCCAGCCACACTTCAAGTGGTCTGGTGATTGCTGTCTGAGGGCTACGCGGTGATTTTCATGTCTCATCACACGCCATGCAAACTGACAGTGTCAGAATCAGAGTCTGTTTCAGACTCTGGTTTATTAAGGGAGGCTTAGCGGTTCCTTGGGAAATGAGAGGTGGCCCCCAGCAGCATGTGGGCGCTATCTCACGATTGCAGAGTTTTCCATGTTTTGCTCCCACCTACCCGCTCCTTGTTTTCTTTCAAGGCTGGAAAATGACAAAATGAGTTTTATCTCCCTACCTCTTTTGAATACTCTTTAACCGTAAAGTGAATTGCAGCAAAGGAAAACGCTTTTCTGTTTTCAGATTTGTGGGGCATCCTGCCATCCAGGGAAGTCAATTTCATCAGCTTGATGGGGAAGCATTGCATCCTTTTTAAATGGAATCATCCCTTCCAAAAACAAAGTTCCAGAGAAGCGGGTTACCAACTGCACCGGCGCTGGTCCAGGATTAAAAATTGGGGTTCCATTTCTGTGTCTGCCACCCCTCCACATTTCTAAGCCACCCAGCACACAGAAACCACTGACAGGCTTCTTATCCCGGTCGCCAGGGCTGGGAGAGCCACAGTTAGGGACACAGGCAATGCACAGTCCCTGCACGCCTAGAAAGGAACTGCCAGCTCAGGGCCTGCGATAAACTTTGCGGTAATCTCCCCCAAATACTAAATGTCCACAAAGAGCAGATGGGAGCCCTGCTTCTGCGAGGTCTTCTTCCAGAAACACTTCCACAAGCAGCGGCAGGGAACCAGCCCAATTCCCTTTGGAGGAGGATAGGCTGAGCTGATTTGGCTTCCATTCCAGTCTGAGCTTTTGGCTGTGACTCTGAGCAGAAGGAGGGACACAGTCTGGGTCGGGGGAAAAAGGCTGTCTTTATTGCTCTCCTGCAGGCATGGCTACTCTTGCCCCTCGCTGGACCTGTTCCCCATCTGTGAAATGGGATGATGATGCTTACCTGGGAGGAAGGCCAGAGATGCAATGTATGCGTGCAGGGCTTGGAAATCGAGCACAGAAGGTGTGATGGGCACAGAAAGCATTGTTGCTATCTCTCCCGGACTTCTGCCCGAGTTCTGCTGCTCCTCCCTGTACACTCTTGTCCAGGATTTTGTTCAGAAGCTGCTGCTGCTCAGCTAGCAACACTCATACCACCCAGCCCTGGTTTTCCGTGTCCTTCAGAGGGTGGCAGGTTGTCCTGACAGCACAGGGGCTGCCCTGTGAGCGGCTCTGATATTTTTACTCATTCATTAAATGAAAACTTCAGTGCACACACAGAGATGATGGCTTTCTATAAACACTGGCACATCTTCTGCTGTAGAGGAAAAGCCAAAGGCGACTTTCATCTTCTGTCCCAATGACACGTACTCAGGGTGGTCATGGTATCTCTCCCTGAGGACTCCAAGGCTGCGGGCTGGGAAGGGGAAAGTTTGGGGTTTTGGAGGATGGAGGAAGGTCACTGATTCTTCTAGACCACGGAACTTAGGGGCTGAGGATGGGGTTGAGGAGTCTCTTTCCTCTCTCCTACACTGCAGCCATAAATATTGATTTGTTGTTATTCAGTCGCTCAGTCGTTTCCGACTCTTTGTGACCCCATGGGCTGTGGCATGCCAGGCTTTCCTGTCTTTCACTATCTCCTGGAGTTTGCTCAAACTCCTGTTCATTTAGTCAGAGATGCAGGGAGCTTCCCTGGTGACTCAGATGGTAAAGAATCCACCTGCAATGCAGAAGACCCAGGTTTGATCTCTGGGTGGGGTATATCCCCTGGAGAAGGAAGTGGATATCCACTCCACTATTCTTGCCTTGAGAATCCCACAGACAGAGGAGACTGCCAAGCTACAATCCATGGGGTCTCAAAGAGTCAGACACAACTGAGCAAGTAACACTTTCACAAATATTAAGAGCTCCTTTTTATTATTATTTCTGCTGTATCTTGACTCAGTTTATGGATGACGTTAATGTTGCAGTTGAATGTAAAGGGAACTGTAGGCCTTGTTAAGATTCTGACCACCTAGGGAGATTTGCTTAGGCTTTTTTCTTTTCCCTGCAATAAACACACCTCGGGGGAATGGCAAGGGGCTTATTTTTCCCTTGGATGCACTAGTGAATTTTGGAGGGAGTGAGTCGTAAGCAGCAAAGCAAGCATCCCCTCCCACACTGAACGTGTGTTAAGGCTGGAGGAGGGAGGTTCTTACTCCTGTCTGCATTTACAAAGGGAAGTGCCGGGAGCTCCCACGCTGGAGTAGCCGGGCTGAGGCTGCACCTTCCTCCCCTACGAACAAGGCAGGCACCGCACAGCCGAAACTCATGGGGGCCCATCCCATGAGAGGTGGACCCATCATCAGGGTGTGTGGGCTGCTGGGCACCAGCTATATTCCCATCATCACCCAGACATGGTCCCTGCTTAGAAGGGTGACTAGCTGTGGGATATGAGGCTTACTCAGAGTGGGGCTCTTGGTATGTAGGGGAAGATGTAGGGATCAGAAATTGGACTTGGGAGAGGTTGGTCCAATCCTTTGGACTCTGTCATTTGCTTGGAAGAGGTGGTTTTGAGAGGAAGAAGTGTTCATTCAGCGATCAAAACCCCAACACCCTTGATGACAGCAATGTGTGTATGTGTGTTGGGGGGTGTTTCTCAGCCAGGACCTCAGCCTGCCCTTCAGAGCCATGTATCTGATGGTCTGCATCTCACCTCTCCTGATGCCCATAAGCACCTGTAAGACAGCATCCTCAAAACCCACCCCATATCGTTTCCCACTGAATCCCTTCTCTTTCTCCTTATTTGAGAAAATCACATGCTGTTTGGGCTTAGCAGATACAAACTAGCATATAATAAATAAGATAGGACTTCCCCAGTGGCTCAGTGGTAAAGAATCCACCTGCAATGCAGGAGACACGGGTTCAGTCCCTGGGTTGCAAAGATCCTCTGGAAGAGGGCATGGCAACCCTCTCCAGTATTCTTGCTCAGAGAATCCCATGGACAGAGGAGCATGGTGGGCTACAGTCCAAAGGGTCTCAAAGAGTCAGGTGGGACTGAGCCACTGAGCACACAAGTACACAAAAAGCAAGATCCTACCGTATAACACTGGGAACTATATTCAACATCCTGTGACTAAATCATAATGGAAAAGAATATGGAAAAGAATACATGCAAACATGTAATGAATCACTTTGCTGTACACCTGAAATTAACACAACATTGTACATCAATTATGCTCCAATAAAATTTTTAAAAAGGAAATCACGTGCCCTTCTGCTCAGTGGCCCAAACCTGAAGCAGTGAAGTTTGTCTTGCTGCCTTCCTTCCTTGGCCCCCAGTCCACATCCACTGAAGTCACCGGTCACTTGGATTCTGATTTATCAATACCCTCTCAGTCCTTCTGCTAGTCCCTATTCCAATTGCTGTCAGCTCATCTCTGGCTGCTCTTCTAACTTGCATTCCTGCAGGCAGCCCCTCTCTGGCCCTCTGACCCAATTTCCCTGTGCAGCGAAGAGTGACATTGAAAGTCATATCGCCTTCAGATAAGGGGCAGGCCTGTCACGTGACTGACAGTTTTGCAGTCCGATTCCTCTCGCTGTCCCTGGCAGCTCCACGGTCCTGGCCACAGTGAATCACCTGCACCTCCTCACACCACCTGTCTGTTAAGTGGACTCTGCCTGTGTTTCTCCTCCGTGCATGTGTGCTAAGTCGCTTCAGTCGTGTTCAAGTCTTTGAGACCCCATGGACTGTAACCCACCAGGTTCCTCTGTCCATGGGATTCTCTAGGCAAGAATACTGGAGTGGGTTGCCATGCCCTCCTCCAGGGGATCTTCCTGACCCAGGAATTGAACCTGTGTCTCTTACATCTTCTGCAGTGGCAAGCGGGTTCTTTACTACTAATACCACCTGGAAAACCCCATGTTTCTCTCCCTACTGGGATCAATCTTCTCTCTACACCTAATTCTAACTCAGCCTGCAGTTCTTGGCTTAGATACTACTCCTTTCCAGAAACTCTTTCTAGGAATTCCCTGGCGGTCTGGTGGTTAAGACTTCCCTTCCGATGCAGGCTGTGGGTTCGATCACTGGCCGGGGAGCTAAACACCAAAACACAAAACACCAAAACACAAAATAGAAGCAAACTTGCAGCAAGTTCAATAAAGACTTTAAAAATGGTACACATAAAAAAAAAATCTTTTAAAAAAGAAGAAGCTCTTTCTGCTCAAAGGCCCTCAATTGGGCACAATACCCTTCTAATAGACCCCTGACAAGGCTCCCTCAGCACTCCCGACCCAGACAGAGATCAATAGGAAGGGGTATGGTGGAAAGAGGGACCTCCTACACGTGAGAACTTTTTCTAAACCCTTCCCCGACCCACTATGCCTGCCTCCCATCCTGAAAAGACCTCAGACATCTTGGCTTACAAGCCAGAGCCTCAGATTTTCCTCCACACACTGTGCTCTCCTGTAATGGCCTGTTTACCCCTGAGTCCTCCATACAAGGCAGTGAGCTCACTGAAGGAAAGTAACTCTGTATTTTGTTCATTTTTGTAATTCCCAGCATAGAGTGCATTTCAAGCATCTAGTCAACACATACATATTGATATTTGTTCTTTTAAAAACATCCATGAGTCTTTTTATACCCAGTTCAATGGCTTTTAACTCTTTATGGTTTCCTTTCCTCTATGTTTCTTAGTTTATTTTAAACTCTGTGTTATGATGTTGAACTCAGTACATCTGCGTGTGGTATGTGTGTGTGTGTGTGTGTGTGTGTGTGTGTGCATGCGCTCAGTTGTGTCTGACTGTTTGTGACCCCATGGACTGCAGCCCACCAGGCTCCTCTGTCCATGGGATTCTCCAGCAAAGAATACTGGAGTGGGTTGCCATGCCCTCCTCGAGGGGAATCTTTCCAACCCAGGGATCGAACCTGTTTCTCCTGCATTTCCTGCATTGGCAGGTGGATTCTTTACCATGAGTGCCACCTGGGAAACCACATCTGACTGAACCCACAGTTTTATACCCCACGCAAAATTGTGGTTCATATTACCCAACTAGACTCACTTTCCTGTACACTTGAAACCTACAAAACACTATAAACCAACTATACTCCAATAAAAATTAAAAAAAAAAAAAACAATCTGGAAGGAATTTTGTTGTTTCTTAATATTTTGATTCAGTAAAGAAAAAGTGGAAACTTAAACAAAGGTTGCCAATGCAGCTGGAGCTGTAGCAGCCACGACAGTGGTGGACAACACTTATTAAGCACTTGCTGTTTGTAAGGCTCTGTCCTGGGCTTACATTTGTTATTCACTTAATTGGCACCAGAACCCTATGGAGGAGGAACACTTAATGTGCTCATTCCAAAGATAAGATAACCAAGGTATAGAGAAGCAAAGTCTACTCCATAATTAGGAAGTGGTGCAAACCTGAACAGACCGACTTCTTTAAATAATTAACTAATTACTTTTATTGGAATGTGATTGCTTTACAATGTTGTCTTAATTTCTGCTGTACAATGAATATTACTCAGCATAAAAAAGAATGAAATTGGTCTTTTGCAGAGATGTAGATGGACCCACATCTGTGATACAGAATGAACTAAGTCAAACTGACTTTCAAATCCAGGCTTTGAATCAATACTAGGTTTTGTAGGGTCGAAAGTGAGCTAAAACATGGTATTATGAATGTTTTCTCCTGGAATTTTTCCCAGTGGGAATCACATAGTCCTGCTGGACTTGTATTATTAACAATGCATAAGTTAATTGGCTATACCCCAACACAAAATAAAAAGTTTTAAAAAATGCGTAGGTGTGAGTGAATTTCAGGGATTTTTCCATTCAGGGAAATTTTCACTTTTCTCTGAGGATCTGGACCCAGACAGCCAATTGCATCTTGTAAACAAAGACATCTAGGGTCCTTTCAAGATGGGAGTCAGCCATGGGGGGAAGGGTTCAAGGAAAAGCCCTTCGTTGTAGGATGTCCCTCTCTTTTTGCAGCCATAACCCTTCTGATGGACTTTGTCTCTGGTTCAGGAATGCTGTATAAGCATTACTTGTAGAATAAAGAGTGTGAGCTTTGGAAATGAGAACATCATTCCTGTTTACTCCCAAACACATTGGCAGAGAAAAGCATTAACTCAAGATGTTAAGCCTAAGTCAGGCACTGAGACAGTACCCAGGGGAAAAGCATCTGAAACAGGCAGGGACTCAGGGTTACAGAGAGGATGGTCTGAGTGACCCCATGGGAAGATGGAGAAGGCAGAGCAGTTTGGTCCAGGCTTCTGGGTACCACTGCCACATCACTTCTGCACCCAGTGGAGGGTATGAGGCTTTGGGATGGCCACTTCAGAATGGAGATACCCCATGGATGACTTCCTCCTGGAGGCCGCAGAGGTCCTCCTGCATTCCGTCTTCACACGAGCTGCAGCCTCACTCAGAGGTGTCCTGCCTCCTCTAAAGATGCCCTCTGTCACAGAAACCAAGCCACCTAACAGGTAACAAGCTCCTTTTCTCTCTTCCTCTTGCCTCTGACCTTCCTTCAGTTCTCAGAGACAGAAGGCTTGGGGAAAGGGAGAAGCAATAGCGCTTCCTAAAGAAGCCACAATCCTCGACCTGTGCTTAAGTTCAGACCCATCTGCTCCTAAGGTTTTAAGTCCAACTGTGATGGGGGAAAGTTTAAAAGCTTCGATTGGAGTTTCCAGATTTTAACTAGTGGGCTGGGCTCAAATGGAACTTACCAGGCTAATTTCTGGTGCTTTAATGCCAGAGTGTTGCACCAACATTTCTGCCAGGGGAAGATGGCTTCCAGATGAGGCATCTGGCATTTGCTGTGCCCGATAAGTCAACACTTTGCATCAAGCACCCACCCACTCGGTGCCTGAGTCTGGACGGAATCAACTCAAGTGTCTGGCAGCAACAGTACACACATTTGCCTTCAGCCTGGTGAGGGCAGAGGAGTAGGAGAGAGGAGAAGGCAGTCACATGGCGAGCTCTGAAGAGCTCTTCCAGGGCATGTGTTTGTTCAGTTCATTGGTAAAGCTCTCTCTTTAGTGCGTTTTTATTACAAGTCTGACTTCTGCCCCCCCCCGAGGAGGCTAAGAAACAGCACAAATCGGCAACAGGAAAATTGAAGACAGGTCAAGAGTAGGCAGTGTCTGGACACTTGACTGATGGAAATTGGCATATTTATTTTTAAATTGGCAACACACATAGAGCTTATAACGTGGCTAGTCCCTGTGAAATGTTACATACAGACTCACTTTAGTCCACGACAACCTTGTGAGAATTATTATTATTATTATTCCCATTTGATGGATAAAAAACAGAAGCAGAGAGAGGTTAAGGAACTGGCACATGGATGTGTATTTATTCTTCCAACAACAAGGGCCAAATTCACTTGCCAACACTTACAAATTGGGAGCCTTTTGCACTAATTCAGAGGCATGAATCCGAGGACTTAGTAAGGTAGGAACTTGGACCTGGACCTACCTGTGTGACCTGCACATCCACCCATCCCCTCAGCTACCTCAGGAAGGTCTGGAAGACATTCTTCATGAAGGAGCAGAGGTTTGTATTTACAATGCGAATGCCTGTGGCCATGAAAAACTCTACGGTTCCCCATTGTGTTGTCCAGGTATGAATGCAGGGGATCTGGTCATTCAAGCAGTCTCTTGGATTTCAGTGAAGCTGAGGGGTAGGTCTGTCTAGTCAAGGCTATGGTTTTTCCAGTGGTCATGTATGGATGTGAGAGTTGAACTATAAAGAAAGCTGAGCCCCGAAGAATTAATGCTTTTGAACTGTTGTTTTGGAGAAGACTCTTGAGAGTCCCTTGGACTGCAAGGAGATCTAACCAGTCCATCCTAAAGGAAATCAGTCCTGGGTGTTCATTGGAAGGGCTGATATTGAAGCTGAAACTCCAATATTTTGGCCACCTGATGCAAAGTGTTGACTCATTTGGAAAGACCCTGATGCTGGGAAAGATTTAGGGCAGGTGGAGAAGGGGATGACAGAGGATGAGATGGTTGGATGGCATCACTGACTCCATGGACATGAGTTTGGGTGGACTCTGGGAGTTGGTGATGGATAGGGAGGCCTGGTGTGCTGCAGTCCATGGGGTCACAAAGAGTCGGACATGACTGAGTGACTGAACTGAACTGAACTGAGGGGTTCCTGGATCTTCACGGCTGGATGGACACACACACACACCATGCACAGTGATGCCCAAACAGCAGGTGTAAACCCTGGATCCCAGGAGGCAGAGTCACAGTTTGTTTTTTTCCATCCAAATGCAGTTGCAGCATCTGAAGTGCTTATGTCTGGAAAGCAGAGCTTTGATTGGGGTCTTTCACATGGTAACTAAGCACCCCTAGAGCACGGATTCCTAATTTGAAGGGTCTTTTAAAGTTAACTGCACCTAGGATGTTGATTAAAATTAAACTGTACACACATAGGTATCCTACTGAATGTGCTGAAGTATTTCAAAGTAAATTAGAGGCTATATAATCAACAGTCTTTCTCACGTGGTGATGCTCAGCCCCCACTAATTGCCAGCAGTTCTGAGACCTGCCCACAAGCCCCATTTCACCCCAGTTCCCGCCAGCCCTGAAATCTCCCTGCAGGAGTGTCGACTGCAGTTTGTCATCACGTTGGCTCTGTTGTTTCCTTCACAGTTGTGTTCAAAGGAAAGTGGAGTCTTGATTTACTAAGTCTCTGTCCAATGAGGGAAAATGAACATCAGACCTGGGAGGGTTGTATATTTCTCACTATAGAACTAGGAGAGAGTACAGTGATTATTTATTTGTGACAGATGTCTATGCAATCAATGTGTAAAGCAAAGCAAAGCCACTTAGAAAAGGGACAATTTAAGACACTGCGGGGGATGGTTTTTCCAAAGATGGCTGTGGCTGTTCTCTACCCCATAGACCTCCCCCTGAGTGACGTGACTGGTCACCCTTCAGTGACAGGTGGGGCTTACAGATGAGGAAACAGTCGTGAAAGGTCTCGCTATGGAGCCACCCATGTGACCTGCAGTGCCACCGGGCCCTCTGACCCCAGCACAGTGCTCACGGCAAAGTAAACAGGAGGCAAGCGCAAGGAAGCACAATGGGGCTGGGGGGTGAGAGGCAAGCTCGAGAGAGAGAAGGAGAGGGAGAGAGAGGGAGAAATTGAAACAGAGAGAGAAAAATACTAAGAAACCAAATCACTGATCAAATTCAAAAGGGATGCTGGAGATAAAGGCAAGCCTTTCAGAGGCAAGAATGTAGAAAGTGGGACTTCCCTGGTGGTCCTCTGTGGTTAAGACTCCACGCTTCCAATGCAAGGGCCACAGGTTTGATTCCTGGTCGGGAAACTAAGATCTGACATGTAGAGAAGGGAGGCCAAAAAAGAAGAATGTAGAAAGTATCAAACAAAGATACTAAAATCTGGGCTGATCTTAGGGACTTGCTTGTGGAATAAAATGTAGAAAGAACATTCTGGAACTTCTGGGGCACGGTCACTTTTGATTCAAGTAAACCCATAGAAACGCAAGAGAAAGTGATGAGCTTTTGCTTGAAGCCTTTAAGCCTGGGCATGGCTTGTTGCACAGCAGTTGGAGACAAAATCAAGTCCTTACAAGGATTATAGTCCTCTTTTCTAATTATTACAGGTGCCCACGTGAGTTGGGGACCTCCCATTTTGGAGTTTTGTCCTCCTTGGAGACTTGCTGTTAAGCACCTGCCTTGACCAACCTGTAACCATCATGAATATTCATGGTGCACACACACATATACAGTTGGCTGCTGGGGAACAAATGTTTTATTCCGAGGGAAGGAAGAAAAGTATCCAGCCCTCCCCTCTTCACCCTCCACCTCAGAGACCAGCTCCTGGGCCCCCCAGATGCCTCTTTCAACAGAGAGGCACTTTACACTTAGGAATAATAGTTAATTTGTTGTGCACTTTAACAACTAGTTTTGCTTCACACATCTTCAAAAGACTTCTCAAAAGAGGTTAAATGAAGTTGTTTCACTATAGGGCAGAGTGGTCCCTCCATGACTCTACTGAAGTGGGGTAGAATCTAGGCTTTGTCACTGTGACCCACTTGCCCGGTGACCCACTAGGAACCACCCCCCTCGCCATTTACAGCAACATGGACCTGGAGACGATCATACTAAGCGAATTGAGTCAGAAAGAGAGAGACAAATACCGTATGATATCACTCATATGTGGAATCTCAAATATGACACAAATGAACTGATGTATGGAAGAGAAACAGACTCAGAGACACAGAGAGCAGACTGGTGGTGGCCAAGGCGGAGGGGAAGTGGGGGAGGGAAGGCCTGGGAGTCTGGGATTAGCAGATGCAAACTAGTATATATAGGATGGATACACAACAAGGTCCTACTGTGTAGCACAGGGAACTACATCCAGTATCCTGTGATCAACCGTAATGGAAAAGAACATGAAAAAGAAGAGACATGTACATCTGAATGACATTGCTGTACAGCAGAAATCAGCTCAGTGTTGCGAATCAACTATAATTCAATACAGTAAAAACACAAAATAGCCATTGTGCTGCCAGTCCCTCTCCAGCCCCGCCCCTGCTCATCCCTCCAGGCTTACTTCTTCCCTCTCTACGATGCTCTGGGTTTCATCTCCCATGTGCTCTTTGCAACTGCATCCCAACCCGGTTTGTCTTCCTCTCCACAAGCTCATCCTCATCCACCAGGCTCCAGCCCGGGGACCAGCTGGCTTCCAGGAGCCCCTGTTGTCTGGCCTGCTTTGCCAGGAGCACTGTCTTGGGGTCAGAAGCACAGGGTCTAGGACATGGCAGGGCCCAGAGAAGGCGAGTGACTCCCCAGAAGGACCCCACACCTCTGTCTCTCCCCATGAGGAAAAGGAAGTGAGGGGCTGCATCCTGGGCTCCTTCCGGGCTCCATGCTCTCAAGCCCGCTTTCACTCTCCAGCAGGCAGGAGAATCTGGCAGGTGACTAGCGAGTAACTCGGCAGGTGATGTAGCTCTCTCTCATACCCCCTTGGGCTTTTTGAGCACTGGAGGCTTTACAAGGATGTGCAGGGATGGCGTCTGACCACAAAATACCTTCTCTTCTGAATATATATTATTTTGCCCTTTGCCCTCAGCAGCTTCAGAAATCCCAGGGAACAGCTGCCAAGACTACAGCCAAGTCTGTCATGATTTTGGTGTTGATATCTCACAGAAGCAATTGCTTCATCCATCGCCTAGCTCCCTTCCACACTAATCAGATGGAAATCGCATCATAACCTTTTTCAGAATGCTGACCAAACAGTGGAGTTCAAATAATGCCTCTACCGAGACCTTAATCTATTGTTCCGAACAATTCAACAGCCTTCCTATCAGAGAAGGCCATCTTTTTCCTGCCCGGGGCCAGCGGGCCCAGCTCTGGGAGAGTCACAGGCAGACAGGAAGCCACTCCTATTCCTCTTCCTCTTCCTCCATCTGGCTTCGTTGCCAGGGCCCGGCTCCGGAAAAGGCCTCGGTGGTCCCAGCTGCCCCAGCCCCTCCACTCAGCGGGACCTTGGGGCACCCCGGAGCAGCCATGTCCCCCGAGGTCTCATCCCTGCATAGACTCTGTCCCTGAAAGCATCCCCGCCTCGCCAACTGCCGGGTTTATCTTCTGCTCTTTCCTGAGTCCAGCCAGGCGGTCACAGCTCACCCGTGCTATCAGCTCTCTGCTTCTTCCCCTGCAGATACGCCTGGGAACAACTTCAGAATATAAAGCCTTTAAACAATGAGCAGCGTTTGAGCTAGAATTAGGGTTGAGTCCTGCACAAACAGCTGGACCAAATACGCCTTTATCGGTGACTGTCTCCAATTTAAACAACCCGTAAGATGTTTGTTCAAAACCCTGCTCAGATCTGGCCATGCTGCGTTGAAGAATTCCACACCGCCTTGCCTCCCCCCGTCAGCTGCAGGAGAAAATGACGTCTTTTCCTGAAAGGAGATTACAGTTTCCCCTCCTCTAGGGTTGTACTCCCACCAGATTCAGCGCCAGCTTGATGTTCTGAGGGCAGTGGCTCCAGGTTGCCCTGGCCTCTTTTCCTGGTGGGGCTGGTGTCCACAGCTGGCGTTTCTGGGGTGGCAGGGGTTGGAGGTGCAGGAGCATCTGGCATGTAGCTGCTTGTCTGCTCTGGCCTTTCTGATCTCCAATTCGGTTTTAATTGAATACTTTGCAGAAGACATACGTGCGTGCTAAGTGTCTGACTCTTTGTGACCCCATGGACTGTAGCCTGCCAGGCTCTTCTCTCTCTGGGGATTCTCCAGGCAAGAATACTGGAGTGGGTTGCAATGCCCTCCTCAGGGGATCTTCCCAATCCAGGGATCGAACCCACTTTTCTTTTATCTCTTGCATTGCCAAGCTGGTTCTTTACCATTAGCGCCCCCTGGGAAGACCTTGCAGAAGATGCCGGGGAACAAATTACAAGGAGAAAGTCATCAGTGACATTTCCATGTCACGAATGAGGCCAGGGAGGGATCCAAGCAGAAAACTCTAGAAGGAGAGGCGGGGTGAGAGCAGGCCAGGAGTGACCTTGACAGCAGGTCTTCTGTCTGGAGTAAGCTGGGCCCCTTGCAGAGGAGGGTGGTTCTTGGATGGTTGAGTTCCTGCTGGCCCCGCCCCTTTCTGTCTCTGCCTTCAGGATCCAGATTCTCAGAGCTTTGGGACTCTCAGTCCCAGCTTTGAGAGTCCCAGCTTGAGTCTCCAGAAAAGGGAGAAGCTGTGTCCGCGTTAGTGTGTGTTCCTCACATCCTCCCCTTAGATGCCAGGTCCATGCGCCACTAGAAAGGGGTTCTCACAGCCACCTCACTGCCCGACTGGAACCCACGCCCGACGACTGTGAAAACTCCATCCCAGGGACCGCCCGAGACACAGAGCAGGCCAGCCAGCCGAGCCAGGGATACGGCCGGCAGGGGAGGGACAGCCCTGTGGGCATCTTTTCTTGCTGACTCTGGTAATCTTGTCTGCAAATCCTGTCGTCTTGCGTGCATGAGGAGTCCTGACACAGACGCCCACTGGCTGACACTGCGGGGTGAAAAGTTGGCACACTTTCTAGGGGTTTCTATCTAGAGAGGGAAAGGAATCCAGATGTGCTATAGCTACTAGTTTTGCCCAGTTTCAGAAATGTGTCAGGGAGGTGAAGCTGACGGGCAGCACGGAGTAGCAAGTGCGTACATAACCAGGGAATAAGATGTGGGTGTAATAAATAAGCCACATGCCCGTTCAGGCCCTGACTACGGGCCGCACCCCGCCCCACCCCCGCCGCCTGCCTGTCCTGGTAGACCCGAGAACCAGGACAAGGAAGCCACGTGGGGCCCCTGCGTTGCTGTTCTGTAGGAATAGGTGCCCGACTCTATGCCAAGGGCTGGATCACAGTGTAATAGTGCGCACGAGGAATCAAGTTCCCTCCCGTGAGCGCCTGAAAACCAGTGTGTTGCTAATTATAAACGTGGCGGCCAAGACCCCAGCTTCCTTCTATTCTTCTGACATCCTGCAGCTGGGCAAGCCTGGGGACTAATCACCAGATTCCTCTGGAACGGCAGCTGGTGGCTTGATAAGGCAGGAACTCAACCAGGGGGTCTGGGCTGTGAGAGACAACCTCTCCATCAGGTGGGGGTCCTGTCCAGGTGCTCTAGAGGACGTGAGAGCACATCCCGTTCCTTGGCGTGCTCCACGTGGATGAAACGCCACCATTCCTAACTTGGGCATCTCTAGCTCAGCTATAGTTCTGTGCCAAAGGATCCATCCTCTTGTAAGTGTGACTCCCCAGAGTTGGAGGGTGGTGTAGAAAGTGGATCATAGATCATCTCATCAGCCTGGAGGCAAGATTAGAAATAAGCAGGTACCTGATCTAGAACAGTCTTTTCTAAAAGTGATCCTGGGATCACCTTTCCGGAAACATGGGGATTGGCTCCAGCCCGGGCATGCGGTAACGTGTCAGTTTCTCCCTCCTTAATGGGGACAGAGCACTGTCACTGAGTCCTTTAGTTCTGAGGCTCCTCGGTGGTTATTGGTTCTGGATTTTTTTCTTCATTATTATTTTTAGTATGGTTGGACATCTGCCCAGCTGTATGTAACCTGCAGAGAATCAAAATGAGAAAACATGTCAGACTACTGGTCCAGGTTTCTGAGAGCAGACAGGAGGACCAAAGGATTCAGAGTCAAAAGCCTGCATTTAAAGCTGCTCTGCCCTTCCCCCTTACCTGTTTATGACCTTGGGCAGGTCATTAAATCGCTCTGGCCTCCAGCTCTTCCTTCCTGTAAAATGAAAGACATACCAGAAGCTTTTCCAGCCACCGCTATTAGATGGTTAATCATTTAACAGCTACGGGTCACCCACTTGTGCCAAGTGACATGCCGGCTATTGAACCCAGTAGCTCTGGGAGCCTTGCAGAAAGACTGAGGGCTGAAAAAGGTATGGATGCTCGGGCACCTGGAGTGGCCCCCCTGGCAGCCTCACACAGACCATGTCCCGCAGTAGCAGCTGAATCAAGAGGTGGCAAGGTGGGGGGTCACACAGGGCCCAGTGGTCACTGCACCCTGTTAACTCCTGCCCCTAAACTGGGCTGCTGTCACTCCCTAGCGAGGCTGCCCAAATCGCTCCAGAAATGAAAGATCAAGGCCAAGCCGGGTGTGGACTGGCTGCTTGGATGGCAGAGGAGGGGCAGCAGGGCTTGGTCTGTCCTGAGACCCCTGGGTACAGCCCCAGGTCCCCAGCAGCATGCAGGTTCAAAGCCTGGCTTTGCCACTTGGCTGCTGAGAGAGCTTGCATCAACTATGCCCGTTTCCTCATCAGTAACGATGCGGATAATCCAAGCGTTCGCCCTGGAGGTTGTGAGGCTCCCATGAAATCACACCAGAGGGCACTTTGCACAGGGCCCGGCTCAGATGCTGAGGCCAGGACTCACCAGTGGTCAGTGATATTAGCTCTTTCCCAGAGTGTCTTTCTCGCCACGGGAGTCTGAACACCATTTCCGCAGCCCACGCTCCAGCTGCAGGGCATCGTCTATTGTCCATTATCCTAACGGCCACAATGGCCTGTGCAGGAATGCAGACACGTCCCCGCAGTTGTGAGAAGAGGCCCTAGAAGTATTTCCTTCTCTGTTCCTGCATTAAAGGGCAAAGGAGGTGTTGTCAGCGGCATGAAGAATACATAGCACCCTGTCCAACCTCAGGCTTCTTGGGGAGCTCCCTGGCTAATTCAGAGCCTCTTTGAGGTCACTTACATCCATAATTGCCCCAGGACAACTGTTGTCATGCTTGCACTCAAATCACCCTTTGTGCTCCATGAAACAAATTGCTTTACTTTCAGCAGCTCTGTCTGGTGTTTACTAAATGACTTATTCTACAATAAACCTGATGAGGGGCATGCTTCATTATTCTTGAGTTCTACCCTAGCAGAAATATAATAATCATTGCTTCCAGCACTTCTGGGTTGCTCATATGTTTCATTCCATCTTTCCCCTCCTTCTCTCCTTCATCTCAGCATCTTGTGCTACCCTGGACGCTTGCCCACCCCTCGTGCTGTGACCGGGGTCAATCTGTAGAAGGAGGGAGCACTCTCTGGGGTGGGTGGCATTCACCAATCCTCTGAAAGTCGGGACAGCAGAGATGCAAAGGGCGGCACAGACAGTTACAGCCAAGGACTCTGAACTCAGGCTGAGGTTCAAGGACTGACCTTGCCACTTGGGAAGGCATTTCATTAGTAGGCTCAGTGTGTACAGAACCTGCCTGAAATGCAGGAGACACAGGAGACATAGGTTCAATTCCTGGGTTGGCAAGATCTCCTGGAGGAGGGCATGGCAACCCACTCCAGTATTCTTGCCTGGAGAATCCCATGGATGGAGGAGCCCGGCAGGCTACAGTCCACGGAGTCACAAAGAGTTGAACACAACTGAAGCGACTGAACACGCATACACGTACACAGTAACACCCACCCCACTGGATAAAGCCCTGAGCACCATGCCTGACACATACTAAGCTAAGATAAGCTGTATTTTAGCGATAGGAGGATATAATAAAGCCAGCAAAGTTTTTGAACTTGGATACACGTGGTTGAAATCCCAGACGGACCACATCCAACACACCTTAGGTTTGAATTTCAAAACACTAGTTCAAGCTTTTAACTTTCCTTCAGAACTGGTATTGTCTCCCCAAGTGTATTTAAGGGTAACTCTAGAACATGATCAAAGGCCTTTAAAAATATTGTTTAATATTTATTATTATAATTGTTCGTTCATGTGCTCCGGAACAACAGCGGAGAGAAAAAGAGAGGTGTGTATATTGGGTGGGGGGTGGGGAGGCAGGGAGGGCCCTCAGCATCTCCCTGCCCTGGCTCTGTGTAGATCGCAGAAGGACCCGCCCCCAGGGGACAGGATGCTGGACACTCCAGTGAGCACACATCAGAGAACAGAGATGCTCCTCACATGTGAAGGAAAACTGACCAGCAAAGTACAACTGTGGGAGTAGTTGGTAGAGATGCTTCATCTCAGAATGATTTGCTCAACCATACTGGTCTGGTATGCAGAATACAGATAATCCTTTTCAATCCTGAGAGGAGTTTTTTTTTTCTTTTAATGAAGAGATATAGCTGAGAGAGGGTAAGTCGCCTACCACTGCCTTAGAGCTGGCATGTAGCAAGGCTGGGATGAGAGCTCGCTTTCTCTGATCCCAACACCTGTCCTCACTATTCAGGGAGCAATGATGCCAGGCTAAAGACACCCCCCTGGATACCCCCACTCCTGTTTGCAGATGCTGGAAGTTCTGATAGGACAGAAAACACTACAGGATTTCATTTGTGATCAAAAGCAAAACTTCTTTAGATTTTGAATGAGAGAAAGAGCCTCTACGTCGGGAAGGCTTATGTTCCTGGAGAGAAACTGCATTCGTTTCATAACTTGTGGCTGGTGGCAGTGAGTCACAGGTCAAGGGCAGGGTATCAGTGTGGCTGGAGTAGGAGTGAGGCGTGAACCAGTCTGGGAAATTCAAGGCCCTGCCAGTCGGTAAATACTGAACTGTACACAAATGTGGGAACAGTGATAAGCGTCAGGACTTCCAGAAAAAAAAAAAAAAAAGCTTCCATTTCTTTTCTCCCACGATGTATAAAGCCACAGAGAATGAGGTGGACGTAATAGCAGATAAAATAAAAGGGTAATATAGGAGCAACAAAGGCAGCAGGCTCTGAACAGTTTTTTGAAAAACAGAGAAAGAATTTCCTCTTTTGAAAGCTCTGGAATTATGGGGGTGAAAATGAATGCAGGGGGCACAGATCATTTCCTGGCTCTTTAAAGGAAAACGTAGGTGGGGATGAATTTCAAGGAGAGACAGTCTAAGGGAAGTCTTACAATAGAACACCATGCTCAGCGGAAATAACTAGAGCGACAAGTAACCACGTGGATAAATGTTGAGTAAAAGCTACCTGTTGTATTATATTGTTTACATAAACTTTAAGCAAACCAGTTAGTTCTATATATTGTCTAAATGTTCATGCCCATGTAATGTAAGTATAGTCATGAAGAGGATCAATAATACTTTATCCAGGATAGGAAACTCTGCTCAGTATTATGTGGCAGCCTGCATGGGAGGGGAGTTTGGGGGAGAATGGATACATGTATATGTATGGCTGAGTCCCTTTGCAGTTCACCTGAAACTGTCCCAACATTGTTCATCTGCTATACCCCAGTATAAAATAAAAATTTAACTAAAAAATAAAATCTCAATGTACCAACAAAAGATAATACCCCACCCACGACTGCAGATACCTCTCACTGCAGAGGAAACAGGATTATTGTGGATGAAGAACAATATAGGGGATTCCTACTCTTTTGTGACAAGTCATTGGTTAAGCTGAGTAGAGACACACTGATGTTTGCTAACTTAGTCTCTGAATGTTTGACGTCTGAAATATGTCCTAACAAGAGAGAGGTAGGTGACAAAGATAACTTAGCACAGGACAGCACAGGCAGGGCAGCCACAGGGCTGGGGAAGTAGCCTAAGATCTCTGAGACTAGTTTGTCCAAAGGATGATGTCCTGCTGTATTGCATGCTTGGCTGACAGTAAAAGACAGCTTAAGCGTGGCATTTGGAAATTGTTTTCACTGATGAACCAAACACTTCATACGTCTTACCTCTCACTTTATGCAAATACAATGCCAGTCACACAGTGGGAAAATCTCTTGTGGGTGATTCATTATGGGAGACTGATCTGTTTTCTTTTCTAGTCTTTTTATCTCGGTCAAATTATACATGTTTTAAATGTCAAAGATGAGGAAGAACAATGCCATGTACAGTCCTCTGGGGAGACAGGTAATCCAACAATGGAAGGCAGAATTCGGGATGAACAGAGGTGTTGCCTTCAATGGTGGCCAACTTCCAGATGTGCAAATTTACCAAAGCAGAAACTTGCATTATTATTTGTTGTTCAGTCTCTCAGTCGTGTCTGATTCTTTGAGACCCCCAAGGACTGTAGCACACCAGGCTTCCCTGTCCTTCACCATCTCCTGGAGCTTGTCCAAACTCATGTACAATGAGTCAGTGATACCATACAACCATCTCGTCCTCTGTTGTCCCCTCTTCCTCCTGCCTTCAATCTTTCCCAGCATCAGGATCTTGGGGGTTTTATGTTAGTTAAAATATCATAATAAACTTTACCATATACAGAATTTGTATAAACCCAATATTAAAGAATACGCCTGCCAATACAAGAGATGCTGGTTCGATCCTGGGTCGGGAAGATTACCTGGAGAAGGGAATGGCAAGCCACTCCAGTATTCTTGCCTGGAGAATCCCATGGACAGAGGAGACTGGTGAGCTACAGTTCATGGGGTCGCAAAGAGTAGTACATGACCTAACATCTAAACAACAACAAATCCAAATGAAAACAAATACTCTTTTAAAAAGTGGACAAGGAATAACCCTGTGTACGAGACAGCAAAAGAGACACTGATGTATAGAACAGTCTTATGGACTCTGTGGGAGAGGGAGAGGGTGGGAAGATTTGGGAGAATGGCATTGAAACATGTAAAATATCATGTATGAAATGAGTTGCCAGTCCAGGTTCGATGCACGATACTGGATGCTTGGGGCTGGTGCACTGGGACGACCCAGAGGGATGGAATGGGGAGGGAGGAGGGAAGAGGGTTCAGGATGGGGAACACATGTATACCTGTGGCGGATTCATTTTGATATTTGGCAAATCTAATACAGTTATGTAAAGTTTAAAATAAAATAAAATTAAAAAAAAAAAAGTGGACAAGGAATATGAAAAGACAGCTTCCAAAAAGAAACATATATGTCTCACAGAAAGGCTGTCTTAGAAGAAAGCTTCTTTCGAGGGAGCTGTTGTTTTGAAATCTAATAAGCTGAGTTTCCTGAGAAGCAGTGTTTTACTTAGCCCTGTGGACAACATCTATGTGAGTGGATAATCGTTCCATTACCTTTTATTGGTGGTAAGCTTGGAAAAATAAGTATATAATGCAGAAGTGCAAATAAATTTCTATATAAATTTAAGATGAGCTGAATATACTTAAAGATACATTTATATGTTCTTTTATGAAATGTGTAGTTTAATAAAGTTCCTGCTTATGGGGAAAAAAGAAACATAGATGCCCAAGACATATTAAAATGCCGAATTCCATTAATGGTCAAAGAGATGCAAGGTTAAATACTGAGGTCTCATTTCAATTTTTCACTTGTCAAATTGCAAGAGATTAGAAAAACTGAAAAGATCACCTTCTTATCATGAGTTTCCCTGGTGTGCTATGATACATTGTTTTTCTTAGGACAAGACCAGTTCCTTATGAATAGGAAAATAAGTCTTCTGAAATACGATTTTTGAGTTGTCTTTGCAGCAGGACTTGCAGTGTAGTGGAAAATTCTACAAAATATCTCAAAATTAACCTAATATAGAAAATTAAGTTTATTCTCCTGCTCAATCATTAGATAAGATGTTCAAGTGTTTATTAAAATGCAGCACATTATCTGGGTGTGGCAAACCCAGTTCAGTTGCTCAGTCAGTTCTGTCTCTCAGTCTCGTCCGACTCTTTGCGACCCCATGAACTGTGGCAAGCCAGGCCTCCCTGTCCATCACCAACTCCCGGGGTATACCCAAACCCATGTCCATCGAGTCAGTGATGCCATCCAACCATCTCATCCTCTGTTGTCTCCTTCTTCTCCTGCCCTCAATCTTTCCCAGCATCAGGGGCTTTTCAAATGAGTCAACTCTTCACATCAGGTGGCCAAAGTATTGGCGTTTCAGCTTCAGCATCAGTCCTTCCAATGAACATCCAGGACTGATCTCCTTTAGGAAGGACTGGTTGGATCTCCTTGCAGTCCAAGGGACTCTCAAGAGTCTTCTCCAACACCACAGTTCAAAAGTATCAATTCTTCGGTGCTCAGCTTTCTTCACAGTCCAACTTTCACATCCATACATGACCACTGGAAAAACCATAGCCTTGACTAGATGGACCTTTTTTGGCTAAGTAATGTCTCTGCTTTTTAATATGCTCTCTAGGTTGGTCATAACTTTCCTTCCAAGGAGTAAGCGTCTTTTAATTTCATGGCTGCAATCACCATCTGCAGTGATTTTGGAGCCCAGAAAAATAAAGTCTGACACTGCTTTCACTGTTTCCCCATCTATTTGCCATGAAGTGATGGGACCAGATGCCATGGTCTTAGTCTTCTGAATGTTGAGCTTTAAGCCAACTTTTTCACTCTCCTCTTTCACTTTCATCAAGAGGCTCTTTAGTTCTTCTTCACTTTCTGCCATAAGGATGGTGTCATCTGCATATCTGAGGTTATTGATATTTCTCCCAGCAATCTTGATTCCAGCTTGTGCTTCCTCCAGCCCAGCATTTCTCATGATGTACTCTCCATATAAGTTAAATAAGCAGGGTGACAATATACAGCCTCGACATACTCCTTTTCCTATTTGGAACCAGTCTGTTGTTCCATGTCCAGTTCTAACTGTTGCTTCCTGACCTGCATACAGGTTTCTCAAGAGGCAGGTCAGATGGTCTGGTATGCTCATCTCTTTCAGAATTTTCCACAGTTCATTGTGATCCACAGAGTCAAAGGCTTAGGCGTAGTCAATAAAGTAGAAATAGATGTTTTTCTGTAACTCTCTTGCTTTTCCCATGATCCAGTGGATGTTGGCAATTTGATCTCTGGTTCCTCTGCCTTTTCTAAAACCGGCTTGAACATCTGGAAGTTCACGGTTCACGTATTGCTGATGCCAGGCTTGGAGAATTTTAAGTATTACTTTACTAGCATGTGAGATGAGTGCAATTGTGTGGTAGTTTGAGCAATCTTTGGCATTGCCTTTCTTTGGGATTGGAATGAAAACTGACCTTTTCCAGTCCTGTGCCCACTGCTGAGTTTTCCAAATTTGCTGGCATATTGAGTGCAGTACTTTCACAGCATCATCTTTCAGGATTTGGAATAGCTCAACTGAATTCCATCACCTCCACTAGCTTTGTTCGTAGTGATGCTTTCTAAGGACCACTTGACTTCACATTCCAGGATGTCTGGCTCTAGGTGAGTGATCACACCATCATGGTTATTTGCGTCATGAAGATCTTTTTTGTACAATTCTTCTGTGTATTCTTGCCACCTCTTCTTAATATCGTCTGCTTCTGTTAGGTCCTTACCATTTCTGTCCTTTATTGTGCCCATCTTTGCATGAAATGTTCCCTTGGTATCTCTAATTTTCTTGAAGAGATCTCTAGTCTTTCCCATTCTATTGTTTTCCTCTATTTCTTTGGGTTGATCGCTGAGGAAGGCTTTCTTATCTTTCCTTGCTATTCTTTGGAACTTTGCAGTCAAATGGGTATATCTTTACTTTTCTCCTTTGCTTTTCACTTCCCTTCTTTTCACAGCTATTTGTAAGGCCTCCTCAGACAGCCATTTTGCTTTTTTGCATTTCTTTTTCTTGGGGATGGTCTTGATTCCTGTCTCCTGTACCATGTCATGAACCTCCATCTATAGATTATCAGGCACTCTGTCTATCAAAGCTAGTCCTTTAAATCTATTTCTCACTTCCACTGTATAGTCATAAGGGATTTGATTTAGGTCATACCTGAATGGTCTAGTGGTTTTCTCCACTTCTTCAATTTCAATCTGAATTTGGCAATAAGGAATTCATGATCTGAGCTATAGTCAGCTCCCAGTCTTATTTTTGCTGACTGTATAGAGCTTCTGATCTTTGGCTGCAAAGAACATAATATGATTTTGGTGTCGACCATCTGGTGATGTCCATGTGTAGAGTCTTCTCTTGTGTTGTTGGAAGAGGGTGTTTGCTATGACCAGTGTGTTCTCTTGGCATAACTATTAGCTTTTGCCCTGCTTCATTCTGTACTCCAAGGCCAAATTTGTCTGTTACTCTAGGTGTTTCTTGACTTCCTAATTTTGCATTCCAGTCCCCTATAATGAAAAGGACATTTTTTTTTTTTAAGGGCAAACCTCTAGCCATCAGGTATTCAATCCATTGCTAAAATTAGTTTAACTGATTAGCTGATAATTAACCACTAACAAACTCTTTTCCTTTAATGTTTTTTTATAATTTTGACCAGAAAATACAACTGCAAAAGTAGAAATCATGACACATACATAACAATCTATGTATATGTATTTACCTATGTACAAATATATACATATGTATTTATATCATACATGTATAATGCAACATTGTAGAAATGTATCAATTTTAGGTCTCTTTCCATAATGAATACTCTTGTATTTTCTTTTGTAATGAAATGAAACTTAAAATTAATTTGACATATTCAATGAGATACATGGTTATTTTTGTACTATGCAAAAGTGGTGGGAAACCCATACAATTTTGAACATATTTTTGATTTGTTAGTTTCAAAAAAAAAAAAAAAAAAAAAAATCTATAATCAGTACCAAAAAATCTATGATCAGGAACCTCCATAAAATTCTCCATAGTGGTTATCCCAATTTACATTCCCACCAACAGTGATACAGGAACCCCAGTTTTCACTGAAGCACTATTTACAATAGCTAGGACGTGGAAGCAACCTAGATGTTGATCAACAGACGAATGGATAAAGAAGATGTGATTTCTGCACTTCAATGGAATATTATTAAGTCATAGAAAAAGAATATAATGGTGCTATTTGCAGCAACCTGGGTGGATCTAGAGATTATCATATTAAGTGAAGCAAGTCAGGCAGAGAAAGACAAATATCATATTATCGCTTATATGTGGAATCTAAAAAACTGATACAAATGGATTTATTTACAAAACAGAAATAAATACATAGAAAACAAACTTATGGTTACTAAAGGGGAAAAAGGGGAGGGATAAATTAGGAGTTTGAGATACACACTATTATACATAAAGTAGATGAACAACAAGGACCTGCTGTGCAGAAAATGGAACTATATTCAAAATTTTGTGATAACTTATAAGACAAAAGAATTTTAAATATATTTTTTATATTCAAATGTATACGTATGTCTGAAATATTTTGTTGTACACCTGAATCTAACACAACATTGTAAGTCAACTGTATTTTAATTAAAAATAAAAATTAAAAAATCTGTAATCAATATCATTATTAATAACATTTTAATGCAATTTTATACAGAATATTTAAACTTCTCATGCGCAATATCAGTCATTCTTGTGAGGATGGCCAGGACCATCCTCCATGGGGTTCAGTTGTGGGTCAGGCAGCCACCCCCTCGGAGCAGGTGGACAGCACAGAAGCCAGGGGCTCCTTGTTCTGTTCTGAGCTATCCTGAGTTCCTGGATATCCCCCAGGCTTGCTGAGAAGTTCAAATGCAGCCCTCTGCCTGCACCCACTTCTTTAGGAACTTGAGAAGCCAACTGAGGCAGCTGCTGTGCTATGAGTGGGGCTTTGGGAGATAGATGGTAAAAAGGATCTTTAACAACTTTGCTCAAATTTATAAACAAAATCCCTTCTTGAAAATATATTCAGACTTTTTTTTTTTTTTATTGCTTTGAGTCGCTTCTCTTGAGGGTTTCCCTGATAACCCAAGCTGGTAAAGAATTTGCTTGCAATTCTGGAGACACCGGAGACGTGGGTTCAATCCCTGGGTTGGGAAGATCCCCTGGAGAAAGAAATGGAGACCCACTCCAGTGGGTCTTACCTGGAAAATCCCATGGGCGGAGTCTGGTGGGCTACAGTCCAAGGGGCCACTAAGAGTCAGACACAACTGAGCACGCACACATGCACGCTTCTCTTGAGATCTGACTGCTGCTTCTTCAGCATGGGATGCTGTCCTGAGAACTTGAAGGTTCAGCTTTATTTGGGTGACACTCACAAGATGTAACTCCCATGCCTCTGGTAGGGGAGAAATAAGCCAGGTATGTCCCCTGTTGGCACACCTAGTCTGAAAGCCGCTGTTCAGGGACCACTGGGCTTGGAGAGCCAGGTGCTGGGTCAAGGCGCCCCAGCTTCTCATGTCTTGGCCTTTCTCCTCAGCAGACCTAGCTCAGCTTTCCCGCACCCGGGCCTTTGCTCCGAGGGGATCATCTTTCCCAGGGACCAAGAGAGCAGTCATGGTTAGGTCAGAGCCTGTTCTCACCTGTCACATCACTGGACCTCAAGAAAAAGGGCTTTTTCACAGTTGCATTTCCAGTGCCGAGAACCCTGCCTAAATATCTGTCGAATGAAACCACGTGGATGGGGGCACTCCCTCGATGCCCTAGGTTTCACATACGCTCTTTCATAAATACCTTTCAGAACACGTGTCACTTGGTAATAAAGGCTCAACAAAAGCTGGAGCTGACGCACCTAAGCATCGCACAGGAGGCAAACAGGCTGGCGGGGGAAGTGGTTTAGAGGAGCAGACAGGTTCCTGAGAGCGTTTTAAGTGGAGGTAAAAAGGAACCCATGCTGTCTGCTGCCTGAGAGATTTAGTCCAAGAAATACTGCTGCACTGTGAAATTAATTACTATCAGAAAAGAAAGCCTCCAGTGATTTAGAATTATACTGCATATATCTATATAGTATATTACAGCACATTAAGAAAGTTAAAGTAAATTAAAAGCCCTCAGACAATCCACATATTATTTCAAGATCCCAGTGGCATATGAGTGATGCCTCCTGCTCTCTTCTGTCTCTTTTGTAAATACAGGCAGCTTCAGAAAGCAACCACTTGACTAGTAAGAGGCTCTTGCACAGAAACAGCCACTGGTCCTCTGACCCCTTCAATTTTACAGGAGCTGCAGCCACCAAGGTTCCGGCTGTCACTCACCCTCCCAATATCCCAGAGCTGTTGCTTTTGGAGGCCCCAGTACTAATTTCCAACCTCAATTTCTCCTCTTTATGCCAAAGGCCTCCAGCACTCAGTCTTTTGGACTGTAGTTGCTAAGTGGTGTTTCACAGTAGCCTTAATCTCCATTTCTCTAATGATTAATGATGAAATGTTTCTTCAGAGCTTTTGCTGTTTCTTTTATGGGCTGCTTTTGCTTTTACTGGTGGCTCAGTGGTAAAGAATCCACCCACCAGTGCAGGAGACACAGGTTTGATCCTGGGGCTGGGAAGATGCCCTGGAGAAGGAACTGGCAATCCAGTATTCTTGCCTGGGAAATCCCATGGACTCAGGAGCCTGGCAGGCTACAGCCCACAAGGTCTCAAAGAGTCAGACATGACTTAGCACCTGAGCACGCACATGGTTTCCTTATTATTGTTTGGAGGGTTTCCTGTATTTTCTGGATTCAAGTCCTTCATCAGACACATGCTTTGCAAATATTTTTTCTTGGACAGCCAGTGTTGTCCATAATCTACCCTCTTGTGTCCTGTTCCCTGAAACAAGAAAGAATCTAGAACACTTCTAACCATTTATGCTTGTTAACAGACGTTCAGTGCCCACTTGCCTGACATATCACTGAGCTACAGATGAGAGTCACCCTGATGAACAGAGGTGATCCTGTCTCCAGGGAGCTATCGGGTTTCCCTGAAACACCTGCGTGTTTAGAGGAGCTTAGAGGCAGCTGTATGAGTCACAGTGAGTTTTCAATACATTCTCCAACCTTATTCGTCTGTATTAGTTTAGGATTACTTATAAAAGGAAGATTAAACAGAATCCTGTCTTGCTTCAGATACCACTGGTATTTTGGAAGCCATGAAGATGCTTTGGGAAACTTTAAATAATTTATTTTACAAGACCAGCCCCTGTCCTGGGAGGTTTTCATGTCGAATTCCAAGAACTGCTTTTGTCTTTTGATATAATGCGTATATGAACAATTAAAAGTCATTTAAAATAATTGATTCAGTTCACTAAAGCCAACAAATTAATTAACTGATGCATAATTAATCAGAGCAGCAAGGCATCCCATCTTAAGGGGCCAGAGAGAAAAGCTGTGATTTGTGTGTTCATGAACAGAGCAGATAACAGTCAGCTATGCTCTTGAACCAGACACTGATGCAATCAGGGCCATAATTTAAGAGCCGAAGGTGATTCTCCAGGCTCAGGCTGGGTCTTCAGATAGACCCAGAACTCTGGTTCTCAGAGTAGGGAGGGTGGGTTCCTGAGAGCGTCCTGGTTCACGGATGCACAAACCATTTCAATCAAATCATCTCAGAAAGGTGCCCATCAGCCGTTTGTTTCAGGTCCCTGCAGAGATGAGTCCAGACATTGAGAATAAGCATTTAGAAACTTTTACAGGAATTTGACAGAGTCATTTTATGTTTGCTGAATCTAATATTTTAAACTTAGGGTGTATATTTTTATGTCCATTTTCATTTAATTTTTCTAGCAGTTCTTTTCATTGTATTTTAAGTATATGTCAGTATGCAATAGATTCCCTGGTGGCTCAGACAGTAAAGAATCTGCTTTCAATGCAGGAGACCCAGGTTTGATTCCTGGGTCAGGAAGATCCCCTGGAGAAGGAAATGACAATCCATTCCAGTATTCTTGCCTGGGAAATCCCATGGACAGAGGAACCTGGCAGGCTACAGTCCATGGTAGTCATGGGGTCACAAAGAGTTGGACATGACTAAATGACTAAACAACAGTAGAAGAGAAAACCCCTCACCTTCTGTTTGACACACGGAGATGTGCATGGCCTCCATTTAGTCAAACAAATGGGATAAGTCTACTGCCCTGAATCAGGCAAATTAGACTTCCAGGACCAGAAGGGTCAGTCCATCCGGTCATGTAACATGCCTTATACTTTTGGCATCACCTAAACAGCAAAGGAGAAAATCAGAGCCACGTTAAAATACTAACTTCTCTGCTTACTAGCTACATAATCATGGACACTTTACTGGACCTCTGTGTTGTCAGTCTGCAGATCCGTAAAATGGATTTGGTAACACGGATCTTGAAAGTCTAGTGCTGATAGAACACTCTTGTGCTGTAGAACCAGTACCTGTACTAAATATTTATAGACTTTTCACTTACTCTCAGAGTAAATCTTCCAAGTTATATACTATGATAACCTGATAGCCAAGTCCAAACACTTAACCATTACAGCTTTAGAGATAAAATATATACAGGACTGAGGACGGAGCTTGGCACACAGCAGTAAGTTGAATTACTCATCTCTTATTATTGTTATAGCTACTAGTGCTTAGGAGGTCAAAGGCAACACGGGAAGTGAAAAGGCACACTTGACTTTAGCTCAGAATTCTCTCCTCTGCTGGAGGAACCCCAGGCTGCCCTGCTTGAGATGCTGGGTGGCAGCCTGGCTCCAGATTTCTCAGGGCTCGGGTGAAACCCCAGGATCAGGGGTAAGAAGAGCAGGTTTAGGTGCAGGGAAAGTTTAGGCAGAGAATGATTTAAAGGCCAACCAGAAGGCTCTATGACCTCCCGTGTTCCTTAGTTTCTCAGTCATGTCCAACTCTTTGTGACCCCATGGACTGCAGCCCAAGAAGCTCCTCTGTCCATAAGATTTCCCAGGCAAGAATACTGGAGTGGGTTGCCATGTCCTTCTCCAGGGGATCTTCTGGACCCAGGGATCGAACCTGGGTCTCCTGCATTGCAGGCGGTTTCTTTATTACTGTGCCACACAGGAAGACTCCCATGACTTCCCAAGCCACTCCTTTAAAGCCCGGATGTCACCTGAAATGCATATCAGGGGGGTTCAGCCATTCATTCTGCAGGATCTCTGGAAAGGACCTCCCTCCTGGTGCCAGGAGATATTACACAGAAGTATGAAGGCTTTTCAGGCCAACAGTGTAGGATGATACCGGGGGCTCCCCTGATAGCTCAGCTGGTAAAGAATCCGCTGGCAGTGCAGGAGATCTCAGTTCGCTTCCTGAGTTTCAAAGATCTGCTGGAGAAGGGATAGGCTACCCACTCTAGTATTCTTGGGCTTCCCTGGTGGCTCAGCTGGTAAATAAACCGCCTGCAATGCGGGAGACCTGGGTTCAATCCCTGGGTTGGGAAGATCCCCTGGAGAAGGGAAAGACTACCCACTCCAGCATTCTGGCCTGGAGAATTCCATGGACTGTATAGTCCATAGGGTAGCAAAGAGTCGCACATGACTGAGTGACTTTCACTCACTCACTCACTCACTCATAGGATGATATCAGGTCTTACTAGCTGAGCCAGAGTGAATCTGACATGTAGAAGAGCACTGGTCACCTGAAAGGGTTAGAAGATTCACCTGAGAGAAAGGCAGGCTGGAACAACTTGGAGACTGCACCCATTGGTACCCAACTGACCCTGCTTATCTTCATCCAAGTGCAGATAAGTTACACATTGTGAAGACAGAAAAGAAGCCTCTGGGAGGAGCCTGCCGGGCCCTTAGCACACCTCAGCGAGGGGGTATGGCCACGTGGCCCAGGACATCTCCCCTCAGGCTGTGGGCTGGGGGTGTGGAGGTGCATGGCCCCCTCCCGCCCCTCTCCCTTGGTTCCTCCTGCACGTGGCATGATGGTTCCTAAAAGCAGGCTGCCCGTCTTCAAATCCCACATCCTCACTGAGCAGGCGCCTGACTTCTGTTGGGTGCTTAATCCCCAGGAACAGGGAGCTCCCGGAGGTGTGTGAGGATGGACAGACGCTGAACTCTGCTTGGTGCCCATGTGGGACATGCAGGCAGTGACCAGCCAGCCTGGTGGGTGCTGGGCCATTCTGCCTCCTCAGACCAGCCCTGCCCGTCAGTGAGGAGTTGATATCTATTTACAGAGATGAGCCAGGCTCACATGTTTCCCTTCTGCTTCTTAGGGCAGAACCCAGGGACTCATCCTTTTTACATGAATGTGGGTCTTTAGGAGATGGGGTTCTAAATGTCACACGTACGTTGTAACCCCGAAGCCACCTCACTCACCCCTCCTTGTTATCATCTCTTCTGGGAGGGGGCGCTTGAGACAGCCCTTCAGAGCCCCTTCAGCAGCATCTCTCAGTTTGCGCGTCTGCAAACCCCCCTGTCACACTGCCTGCTGGCCACTGACTTCATATGAACATTAATGACCTTCAGGTTCTCCTTCCAGCCCTCGCAAGCATCCCTCAGGCCTTCCTGCCCTCCCCCCAAAGGAAAAGGGGAAACGAGAGCGTTAACCAGCTTCTGGGGACTGTACATACACCGAAACTATACAAAACCAGGAAGGAAATCCAGTCCATGGACTTTTACACGCAGTCAATAAACAGCAAGAGCCTGTGCAAGAAGCGCGGATACTGCTGAGTACCTACCAAGTGCTCAATTCTTGGACAAATTGAATTCATGTCCTTGTTCTGCAGGAATTTGCAGCATATTCTGTGGAGATAAATGCATGAATCCAAGTAACTTCAGTTCAAGGTCAGAGGGGATAAATGCCACAAAAGAGATACAAATTTAAGAATCATATGAGTTCAGTGGAGAAGTTACTTGTAGCTAGGAAATCAGGCCCCCTTACACTCTCAGTGCTTATTGTTGTGGAGGATGATGACCTCAGAGCATAAGTAGGACATGGGTCTGTAATGATGGGGTGTGGGTGGGGGTCTGGAGGAACATTGCAGAGCAAAGGCAGGGAGGGGGAAGGGGCAGGTCTGGGGTAGGTGCCTGGGCAGTGGGTGGCTTATTTGATTGGCTTGATTCTGAGTTATGAGGTTGTAAAAGTTGGCTGAGATCCCAGAAAGCCTTGAACTGTGGGCTGCATAATTTCTGCTCTATTCCTTAAATTATCAGAAAATGTTGCAAGTTTTGCAGCAGGGAAAGATATGCAGGAAAAAAGGAGGAGAGCTGGAGGGGAGGGGGCCTCTGTGGGGAGAGAGTCCATTACTAAGGAAGCTTAGAGGGGATGATGGTCCGGAGAAGCGATTTCAAGACAGAAGGCCCACACAGCCTCTAGGCTGCCAGGGACTTGTGCCCCAAGCCTGAGTAATTATTAATTCCTCTCTCTTTATAAGTGTACCAGTTTGGGCGATAAACGATAGGCTCACCCTAGTTAAAGCTGAGTAACTAGAAAGTTAAGACAGAGAAAAAGAATCAAGTTTTGGAGGAAAATGAGTCTGGTTGTGGACAAACTAAATTTGAGGTAGTGTTCAGGCTTCTAAGTGGGAACAGATAAGAATAATAATAGCCAGCATTCCCTGAGTGCTTTCCCTGTCACCCGTTTATTCTTCACAGTGATCCCATGAGGTGGGTATGTTATTATTCTCATTTTATGGAGGGTGAAACTGGGCAGAAAGTCCCATGAGCAGTAAATAGTTGAAAATTCAGGGGAGAATTCAGAACAGAGACAGCCAGCCAGAAATTACCCACCAAGAAGAGGTGGCGGAGAGGTCCAGGCAGATTGCCAAATAGAGAATGAAGCAGAGGTTGAGAGGCGAGAACAAATAAGGACCTAGCAGGAGGAAGGGGAAGTCAGGAAGCCCCAAAGGGAGCATTGGGTTAGGGAGGTGGAGAAAGAAATGACCACATCGTGAAAACCAGGCAAGAGAAAAAGGGGATGAGGGCTCCTGAGTGCAGGACACTCTGGAGGGATGAAGCAAGGCAAGGCAGAGAGGATGGGTGGGTTGACGACTTCTGACCCAGCAGCAAGCTTGTGGATTGCCCCATTATCAAAAAGGTTTCCCTGTACCAGGGAAATTGTTGTCGCCCCCCCAACCACATGAGGGCAGGTGTCGAGTTCCTGCCTGTGTTCTGCATGGTGTGTGGGCTGTGCTCCAGCCTCCTGCCCTAGGGGTGGAAGCCCAGCCCGGAGGCCGCTGCTGGCTCTGGGAGGTGGGCCAGCCGACACAGCAGTGAGAAAGGCTCTGTGTGTGCCAGGGGTCACTTCTTCCTGGAGCTTCCATTGAACTAGCTATTTTAAAAGAAAAGTGATCAGACACCTCCCTCAGAATGGCAGTGGATGAGAAAGAACCATTAATAGAAGGCTTATCTTGACTTGGATTATTGAAGGCAACTTGCTGATCTCCAAGGGTAAAATTTTGCTCATCTGTAAACCTAATTTGGCCTGAATCTCACCCAAATTTATGTAGGCTGTGTGTGCCAGGTGAGGACAAAATGAAATTCCAGTGTGCCTATTACTGTTTTTAATTTATTTTCATTGAAGTACTGTTGATTTACAATGTTATAAATAGCATAAAGCAAAGTGATTCAATTATACATATGTTTGTGTGTATATATATATATATATATGTATTCCTTTCCAGATTCTTTTCAACTATAGGTTATTATACGATATTGAATATAGTTCTCTATATTCTGTGCTATACTGTGGGTCCTTGTTGTTTATTTTATACATAGTAGTGTGTATCTAATAACCCCAAACTCCTAATATATCCCTCCCCCAGCCTATTAGTATTTGGAATCTTTATCTTGTGTACTTTTGGAAGTAGGATGCAATTAACCTTGATACTCCTACTTCTCCTGGTGGTAGATACAATCAGCAACTGTGCTGAAACTATGGACCCTTCCAAATCTGGAGTAGGCTAGGAATTATTTTCTCTCTCAGTTTCGATTTCTATTCTTCCCATCTGCACTACCATCCTCCTTGAGGAATTCAGTCTGTTCATGATGAAACTGTTTTTTGATGCAGGAGAGAAATAGTGAGTTTCTCAGCCTCAGTGCTATTGACATTTGAGGTCGGATCAGTCTTTGCTGTGAAGTCTGATCCATGCGTTATAGGATGTCCAGACTTCTCTCTGGCCTCATCACCCATCTCCCCCAAGATGGGACATCAAAAATGCCTCCAGACATTGCCAAAATCTCCTGGGAGCACAAATTTCCATGTTTGAGAACCACAGTGATAAGCTCACTCAGAAAAATGTTAATGATTTTAAATACGTTATTTTTTGGATGAATATTTTCATGTTGTAAGCAGAATCAAAGAGTGGTACAGTTGGGTAGCAATGTCAATTTCTCTTTTTTTCTGTGACTGAATTAATCTCTCATCCAAGCGTCCTGATGGCAGAAATACAATCCATATGATGGATAGACTTGGTCATCTTCAGGTTTGGATGGAGGCACCCAGTTCAATTCAGGGTTCCTCACTCAGTCCTGGGATATTTGTTTGCACAGGGCTGTGATGCCTGTCAGGAGGAAGCAGCAGCAGTCACTGGGACTTGGACCTCCTTGGGCTGGTACCCATGGTGTCATGGGCCCATCCTCTCTGGTTCACCTGTGGATTCGTCCCCGCCACTCCCAAAGGGTTCCACATCCCTTCACACAGGCTGTCCCCACTTTGCACCCTCCTTGTCTCTCACCACAGGCTCCTTTGGGACACAGGAAACTTGAGAACTTGCTCCCCGTCTTCTCGGAGATGGAGACAGACCCTCCTGGCCTGGATGCACCTTCCTCTGCTCCTGTCCCGGGCGGCCGACGCATGCTGGTGTGACATCCCCCCCGTCACTAGGTCCTTGCTCCCATATGGGCTCTCTTCCTTTCCGGCACCCCCAGCACAGGTGACGGGGGCAGCCAGTGTCCACCCCTCATGCTTTTCCTCTCCCCCATCTTAGAGGAGGGAGAGCAAAAGAGAATGCTCTTCAACTTAAAAGTCAAGAATTTAATGCCTTTGTTCGGTTCTGCAAAGGCAACTTCCCCCTTCGACAGTGATGAATCGCTCCTTGCTGCCTGGGCTGGAGGAAGGCCCCCAGGGTCTAGTGGAGAAATTGACTGGAAAGAGAACACATGGCTTAATCTCCTCCCCCCCGCCTCACTTGGCACCCCTCCACTCCTGTCTGCAGGTACCGCGGCTCTGGATATACAGACAAGAGATATCCAAAAGGCAGCCTCCACAAACCGAGTGACTTTGCACTGGGTGACTTACTTTACCTAATTCCATCAGGCTCTTTGATGGGTGAGTGTAGGACCTTAGAGAATCCATTTCTTATCATTAGTCATCAAGGCTACATTCAAGTGTCTACTTAAAGCAGTCCTGCAGACCTGAGGGTTCTCATGGGACACCTGGGAGGGTGACAACATGAACACAAATATTACTAAATGTGTGCATCTGACCTGTAGAGAGTAATAATCCCGTCCGTACTGGGGACACATAAGACACGGTGAAAAATAGCTGTGGCTTCCCACATCTATAGTTAACAACACACAGCATCGAGCGTTTATCCTGCAATGAAGAACAGCTCATGCGGTCTTAAAATCACAAAGATAACTCTCTCACATGCTCTCTTTAAGCCTCACGCCTCCTACCCTGTCCCTACCCTGTGATGCACTTGCTTCTGATCTCGCTGAGAAAGGGGAAGCAGAGAGAATGGGCACACACCCCATCCTCTGCACCTGTGCCCATGTCCCCTCCTTCCCGTCACTGTGGTCGGGACCAGCTCCGCTTTCTTGCTGGACCCCGTGCCCTCTCCTTCCTAGAATTCCTTCATTCCTTCATCCTCCCAACTCTTTCCTCTCCTGTCAAAGCCTGCTTTTCTTCTCTTTTGTCCTCATCAGAAGAGTGAATATATTCTTTCCACTTCAATATCAAAGGAAAATAAATAAATAAAATCTCTCTCTGGACCCTGCTTCCTTCCAAGACCATCTGATCTTCTCCCTCGCATGACAGCAAACTCCCAGGAGAACCTTCTGTCCTCACCTTTCACCCACTCCAGACCACATTCGTCCACCCAGTCACAGAAACTGCCTGGATCCAAGGGATCATGAACCTCCAGGTGTGAACTCAGTGGTCAGTACTGCTCACTGCTCCTCATACTTTCTTCACTTGAAACCCAGAAGCCCACATCTTCTCTGGTTCTCTCACTCCCGCTCAGTCTTTACTGTTTCCTCTGTTCTCCTCCCTGGATATTACAGCATCTCTGGATGTGGTATTTTTTTCTACCTGCACTCACTCCCTTGGAGCACTCAGCCAGCGCATGACTTGAAGTCCATTTATATGCTGATGACCCTCCAACTTACACTCCATCTTCAATGCTACTCTTGGACTTCAGACTCGTATGTACATCTACCTGCTTGAAACCTCTGCCTGGATGCCTACAATATCTAAAACTTGTCACGTCCACGACCGAGCTCCTGACTGCCCATCGCTCACCTCACCCACCCCCAACCTGCCCCCAGCAGGACAAATCTGCAATCTGGCTATTACTCATTATTTTAGCCCTCAAGCTCAGAAAGGCTATGTAACTTGCTTAAATTCAGAAAGTCAATGAGTGAGAAATGACTTACTTTATAAAAAATAGGTGTGCAACACACCTGCCATTCTAACCTCATAGGAAAAGCAGGAGACGGGGCTTAACCTCCCAGAAACCAGCGCCCCTTGGAGTGGTAGGGGTGAGACAGAGAAGCAGAAGGAAGTAGGTCTTATCTGTAATCCTTTCTTATACTTGCTTATCTTCCTACCTCTTAAAAGGAATTTAGAAAGTGTCATACTTTTTAAAAAGTGCTCTAGGGAAACAAAAAGTGTGTGTGGGGCGGGGGAGGGGGAGATAGATGAAAACATGATGGACAAAATGTTAATACTTTGAACCAAGGTACTGGTTTGGGGTTCATTACATTATTCACTTAATTTTGTGTACAGTTGAAATTTTCCATGTTAAAAAGAAAAAGAGGGGAGGAGCTTCAGCTAAAAGAATGATTGTCCTATAATTACTCATAATTGCAAAATACAGGAAATATTCTAAATATCTAATAATAATGTTGTTGTTGTTTAGTCGCTAAGTCGTGTCTGACACTTTTTTCAACCCTATACTCTGCAGTCCACCAGGCTCCTCTGTCCATGGGATTTCCCAAGCAAGAATACTGGAGTGGGTTGCCATTTCCAATGGGTACATGAGATAAATCACGTTACATTTTATCTGTGCACCTAGAATGATTCTGATGCGATTGGTTGATATGGAAAATACTTACCATATGCTAAGGACAAATAAAAATTAATTTTCAAGATAAGATGTATAAAATTTAAAATTTAGTTTTAATTTTAAGTGTACATTTACATTTTCATGTGTGTGTTTCTACCTGCATTGATAAAAGAAATATTCTTTGAAGAATTAACTGTATACCTTTAGGCCATAAATGAACTTTCAAAAAAAGTATGTATCACCATTACAATTAATTAAAAAAAATTAAAGCAGATCATAAAACAACATATAGTTGGCACTAATGGTAAAGAACCCAGCAGCCAATGCAGAAGACATGAGATTCTGATTGGACCCCTGGGTCTGGAGAATTCCCTGGAGGGGGAAATGGCAGCCCACTCCATTTCCTTGCCTGGGGAATCCCATGGGCAGAGGAGCCTGGCGGGTTACAGTCCATAGGATCTCACAGAGATGGACATGACTGAAGCGACTTAGCACACAGTGGAAGACGATCATGTTTTCATTTAAGAGAAAAGAAGGAAGGAAAAAGGAAAGATCCGAGCCTGGATATAGCATGCAGACTAGCTCTCAAACTTCCAGGACCAAAGCCAATTAGCTGGAGGGAAAGTTTTGGGTGAAAAACCTGGGACCAGGTACATTGCTGGTCTCACAGAACACCAGCATCCCACCAACCCAACACTGGGAAGGGGCTCTGGTGTCCAACGGAAGGCAGAGCTCGGCAAAAGCTTGTTAAATTTAAAAAGCTCCTCTCTTCTCTGCTCTGTGCATTCCCTGAACAGAGGGGGAGAATCATGCTCATTATTTCTTAGATTGGAAAGTTCTGATGAAAAGAAGTCTCCTCTGAACGGAGAAAGGCAGCGATGAGCAGAGCAGCGGGGGTCGGTGCTGCTGGGAGCGGTCCAGGCATCTGTCTAGTGACAGCTCTGTGGAGGGATCAGGGACGAGGGGCCAGACACTGCCCATGCGCTTTTACTCCAAGGAGGGCCAGAGGATGAGGAAAACAAGTGCATTAGAATGCAGTGGGCACTCTAAGGGGCTGTAAGTGCAGACATAATCGGAGCCACAGATTCATGCCATCCAGCTGAATGGAAATCTGTAATTCAGACCATGAAGTCAGCAGCTGAGTTTGCTGCCTTAGTGAACATAAATCTAAGGTCAGAAATCTTACCCTGGATGTGCCGCAGGACAAGGTTCTCATCTGTATCCTTTAGCCATCAGCTACCAAGATAAGCGAACACGTCCATGCTCCACTAATGGGGCTCTGTGGATTCCATTACTCAACTGCCTCCAATCAATTAGGGGTTTTAACGTAGTCATCCCAACATAAAGATCCTTTAATACCCAATTAAGGCCACTGTTCATCATCATGATGGCTGTATCCTGGTATGTGGGGTTTTAAGCTGCTCAAATTTTATCAGAGAGGAAGACCAGACATTCCAGGATGGAGTAGGAGATGTCCTGGCCCCTTGACCCACACAGGTGCCTGGAAATAAAGGTCACACCTGCCTTAAGATGCTCCGTATCCAAGTGTTCCTTGAGCTCGGGGGATGGGAGGCATTCCATGGGACGAATCTCTCTCAGCAGACTGGTTTTTTTTTTTAACTTTTTATCTTACACTGGAGTATAGCTGGTTAACCAACAATGTTGTGAGTTTCAAGTGAACAGCAAAGGGGCTCAGTCATACATATACATGCATCCATTCTCACCCAAACCCCCCTCCTACCCAGGCTGCCACATAACATTAATCAGAGTTCCTGGTGCTATACAGTAGGTCCCTGTTCGTGATCCATTTAAAATATAGCAGTGTGTACATGGATCCCAAATTCCCTAACTATCCCTTTCCCCTGGCAACCATTAGTTCATTCTCTAAGTCTGTGAGTCTCTATTTTGTAAGTAAGTTTATTTGTAACATTTCTTTTTAGATTCCATATATAAGAATATCATATGATATAGCAGCCTATTTTGAGTGAGAAACTCTGAGGCTGGGGACTTTGTGACACTGAATAAAAATAAATAGATGAAAGCCCATCACCTTCCAACAAGGTTTCCAAAGTTAAATAACATCAGTAAATGTCTAAATGGTAAAGAAACACTGATTGGACCAAACATTGCAATCACTGGCTTAGAATTAAACTGCCTCCAAGGCAAAGAGAAAAAAAAAAACAATTATATAATGATTTTCACCTTGTTCCTTCTGCCACATTTCTTTCCCTTCTTCCTTCTCCCCTACCTAAAAATCTGCAGATGAAGGTGACAGGAATGAAGGGCGACGTTCTGCGTTCTAATTGCCGTGTAGTGCACAATCCTGCCACATGGAGCAACATAATCCATAAACGTGATCTGAAGCATAAAATGCTTTTAAGCACCTTGGATTACATCAGATCACAAAAACTTCTCTAAAAGATTCCCCCAATATTTATTTAAATAGGGGTTAATATATTAGTAGTATGCATGCCTGCTACATCGCTTCAGTCCAACTCTTTGTGACCCCATGAACTGTAGCCCGCCAGGCTCCTCTGTCCATGGGATTCTCCTGGCAAGAATACTGGAATGCTCTCCAGAATTCTCCAATACATGCTCTCCTCCAGGGGATCTTCTCAATCCAGGGATCGAACCCTCCTCTCTTATCGTCTTCAGTGTTGGCAGGTGGGTTCTTTACCACTAGCACCACCTGGGAAGCCCTGTTAGTAGTATATTGACTGTAATTTCCGAGTCTTCTCAGAACCCTGGATGCCCGAGAAAGGGCCTCCAGTTAAAGTATAAGCAAGTATAGCCCTTCCATCCCTCCCTCTACCCACCCACCTATTCATCTATGAAATCCACTTTGACCCATCTTAGGAAGAAGAAACTGACCTGGGACAGGGAAGAACTGTTGGCAAATCACAACTGGAATCATCCAGGCATTTATTTTATTTTTAAAAAATTTTATGGGCGGATAGTTGATTTACAGTGTTGTGTAAATTTCTCTTGTACGGCAAAGTGATTTGGTTACACCTATATACATTCTTTTCATTTTTATCTTCTTTCCCATTATGGTTTATTACAGGATATTGAATATAGTTCCTTATGCTGTACAGTAGGACCTTGTTGTTTATCCATGCTGTATGTCATAGCTTGCATCTGCTAATCCCAACTTCCCATCCAGGCATTTAGATATTTGTTAATATTCATTCAGAAGTTACATACAATTCAGATGCTGTATATGATTATCCAGATTCAACATTTCTTAAATATTTATAATGTACCCCTCCCTATAAATCTTTACAAATCCTCAATGTATACACCTACGTTCTAGACAGTTACACGTGTCACTGTGCTTGTATATTCAGTTCAGTTCAGTTCAGTCGCCCAGTCATCTCCAACTCTTTGCGACCCCATGAATCACAGCACGCCAGGCCTCCCTGTCCATCACCATCTCCCAGAGTTCACTCAAACTCACATCCATAGAGTCGGTGATGCTTGTATATTATGCACATAATAAAATACACGTAAAATATACATTAGTAAATGCATGTGTGTGTGCTAAGTTGCTTCAGACATGCCCAACTCTGTGCAATGCTAGGGAGTATAGCCCTCCAGGCTCCTCTGTCCATGGGATTCTTCAGGCAAGAATACTGGAGTGGGTTGCCACGCCCTCTCCAGGGGATCTTTCTGACCCAGGGATAGAACCCAGGTTTCTTATGTCTCCTGCATTGGCAGGCGGGTTCTTTACCACTAGTGCCACCTGGGAAGCCCCACATTTGTAAACACTCACTTTAAGTTAAATATGTGTGTGTGCTTAGTCATTCAGTTGTGTACGACTCTCTGTGACCCCATGGACTATAGCCTGCCAGGCTGCTCTGTCCATGAAGATTCTCTGATATTTTCTTCCCTTAGTCATTGCATTCTGTACCTTGGTCTTACACATTCCTCCTTAAAGGCACTGGGTTAGAAGGTATTTTACATGCTGCCTGCTACCGCGAGTGGCAAATCCCAGATTCCATCACTTGAACAGATTAGAAATAAATAGTGGCAGCTTTGTTTTCTCATGGAAACTTTGCGGGGAAGGGGTGCTCCCCCATCCTTTCAAATGAGCAGACAGTGTTCTCTAATAAGTTAGGGCTGGTCAACTTCTTGCCTTCCTCAGTTGAACAGGTGCCCTAAGCTCCTTGATTCCCCAGCGCACTCTCTTCACACTCTGCTCACTGGGCGGCAGTCATACAAGTGGGTCAGGAGGTCAGTGTGCTGAGTGTCAAGTGTCGAGTGCAGAGGAAGGGGCTGCAGACCTATCACTCCTGTCCTTCCCTGAGATTGCTGGCAAGACCCAAGGTCAAATCTAGATGTGCAGTTAAGTTGTCCCCATGAGCTGTTGCTTCTTTGTAAGCCTCAGTTAAATCACACATTAGGCTTCATCACCAGGACTCCTTGAGAGAGAAACAGACATACACACGGAAAGGCATAGCCACTCAGCTGCCTTGTTACCAACCCGCTATCCACTCACTCACTTTGTCCCCATGATCAGTGCTGCGATCAACAGTCACCTCTTCCCCGGTGGATGGCAGCAGCTCTACATGGATGCATCCATCGCCCAAAATGAGAAGCAGAGACACAGAGACAGCCGGTAACTCGCGATGAGCTCTGAGTGATAACAGAGCTCATGGGTGAGCCCTGTTATCTCCCAGCAGACAAGGGTGATGTCACCCAGCACAGTGCAGCACATGACGCAATTTCTGCAAACACTGAAAGAGGCAGCGTCCTTGGGATGCAAATGAGCTTCTAAAACAGAAATGGAAGATTAGGTTGGGGATGTCCAGAGACACAGATAGAGATGGGAATGCTGTACTGATGAGTGACGACCACACTTGGCAGTGAGGACCTGAAATGATGGAAAGGTTTTGAAATGAAAGCGGAAAACCACGCAGATCTCTTTAGAGAAGGATAAGAATGGCCATGTCTCACCTTTCTCTATGGGGTGTTTCCCAGACCCCAGCACCACCTGATCCCTTAACTGGTCTGAACTGAAGCCTTGCCAGCTGTGTGCTTTCCCTTCACTGCTTTATAGTTGGGGAAACTGAGGCATGGTGGAAGAGTCATGGGTCACTGACACCGGGCAAAGCACTGGGCTCCCAGAATCCGCCCATCACATCAACCTCCAATCTGGGTTGGAGGGAGTCAGGTTGCAGAAAACAGAAGCAACCAGATGAAGAGTTGATGGACTCCTAAGTCTCTATGATGGTTGGGAATAGAGAATTCTGGGAGGGTGTGATGAACACGACAGTAGAGACAAATGAGCTCCTTTTCCAGAACTTCCCCGGCAGCCCAGTGGTTGAGACTCCTCACTTCCAGAGGAGTGGGGGAGGTGGGTAGTTTCGATCCAGAGGTCGGGAAACTAAGATCCCACATACTGTGCAGTGCGATCCAAATTAAATGAATTAATAAATAAAATATAAAAATCATAAAAAAATTTCTGAGCAGAAAGCATTTCAAATTTCTTAATAAATAAATGTTTCCTTTGTGTCCAAGTGCGGCCTTGCCGTCTGCTTAAGCAGCCTTGGCGCAGATTTTCCTGGATTCTCAGCATATCACCAGGAAGTCAGGACGTACAAACACACAACAAAGCCCCACTCCGCTCAGTAAGCAGGCCAAGTCAGCCTGCAAATCCACCATCCCGTCTCCCCAGAAGGCTTCAACCACAGGCCCGCAGGCCGCCTTCCTCCTGGAAGGCCTTTTGAATACAGAGCGATCTGATTATATCTAAATATGTTTTATCCAATTTGACCTCAGTGTTGTTCTGCTGTGGAAACATTGATGGGTGTTAACTGACAGGGCAGACAGTCTGTTTAGAGAGCAAGCAGATCATCCCCCCTCTCTCGGGAGATCTTCTCCTTCAGATTTTCTGCAGTGGATCAACATGGATTTTTATAGCTGCTGAAGAATTGATTGGGAAATCACTTTGTAGGTTGCTTCAGACACATGGTGACTTTATTTTTGAGAAAAATGAAAACAATCTAAATCTATGTGTTTTCTTTTCACTGCTCTTAGGGCTGAAGCCTGGCTTCTTTTTATTTCAGATCTTCACTTCATGTTCCCGGGGTCTGGTCATGCATGACCACTACAGACTGCTGATCCCAACCCCCTCTCCCTGAGGGGACAGTGCTCATCGTGCATGGAAATGACCAAGACTGTAACCACCATCGGCTCCTCTCAACCCATGGAGGCCCCCACATACTCTGCTTAGAGAGGGGGCCTTGCAGGAGCTTTGAAAGAACAGCTCGGGTCTGCTCTCCACCCTATGAACCATGTCTTCTGAGATGCTGGGTCCTGGCAGGGTCCTGAGATGCTGGGTTCTTTTTCCCCCAGTTACTCCCCACACTTTCCCCTCATGTTCCCCCTAAACGTGCCTCCCGCACAGGAACTGCTGTGTGACTTCTCCTTAAGTCCTTCAGAGCATCTATCACCCTCTGAGATTACAGGATTTACACCTTTCTCAGTGTTCCCCGATGGATGTGGACTCCATAAGGTGAGACACGGTGCTCCTGTTCACTGTCACCCTATCCACTGAAACAGTGACCCACACATAATAGGTGCTCAATAAACATCTGCTGTGCATATGTACTAAGTCGCTTCAGTTGTGTCTGATCTGTGCAACCCTATGAACTGTAGCCTGCCAGGTTCCTCTGTCCAAGGGATTCTCCAGGCACGAATACTGGAGTGTGTTGCCATTTCCTCCTCCAGGAAATATTTGTTGCATCTTTCCCAAATAAACACCCTCCTGTGGGTGGAGTGTTCATGCTTCACTGTGGTTCAGGGCAGGGAAGAACACAGCCAGCCTAGGAGATATTTCTTTCCTATTCTGGAGGGTGTTCAGAAGGTTGACAGGATATTTAATAAATATCTGTTGAAAAAAGAAAAAAATCTAGAGCAGTGGGCTATACAATGTTGTCTTTGTATGTATTCATTAGTGTTTCTCACACTTTAAACCCAAGCTTCCTACAGTTGACATAGACATCTCTCAGCATTGCCTGCTTCTGGGAAGTACGACACACACACACACACACACACACACACACACACACACTGGAGTGAGGGGAGTGGAGGTCCTTCCTGGGAACCCCAGAAGCTGAAGAAGAGTTAGTGAGGTTTGCTTCTGGTCTTTTGCCTCGTAAATCTCATAGAGACCCTCCTTCTTTTCCTTCCCTGCTCCAGATACATCATTTGATTGAGAATCACTGTTTTTCAAGCCAGCAGAGGTTTGGGTGCATCTTAGGAGCAACATCGGAGAAGGCAATGGCACCCCACTCCAGTACTCTTGCTTGGAAAATCCCATGGATGGAGGAGCCTGGTAGGCTGCAATCCATGGGGTCGCTAAGAGTCGGACATGACTGAGCGACTTCACTTTCACTTTTCACTTTCATGCATTGGAGACGGAAATGGCAGCCCACTCCAGTGTTCTTGCCTGGAGAATCCCAGGGATGGGGGAGCCTGGTGGGCTGCTGTCTATGGGGTCACACAGTCGGACACTAATGAAGTGACTTAGCATAGCATAGCATACGAGCAACATGGGGCTTCCCTGGTGGCTCAGTGCTAAAGAATCTGCCTGCAATGCAGGAGGCCTGGGTTCGATCCCTGGATTGGGATGATTCCGCTGGAGAAGGGGATGGCAGCCCACTCCAGTATTCTTGCTTGGAGAATCCCATGCACAGAGGATCCTGGCAGGCTACACAATCCATGGGGTCGCAAAGAGTCAGACACCACTGAGTGACTTTCCCTTGTGCTAGGAACAATATGGGTTTCCAGTTTGGTTCAGGAGCACTACTGTGTCAGCCTTGCAGACAATGAGGTCATCAAGTGGCAGAATGACCAAGACCGTTTGGGGACGGCTCATGATGTGTGCTTGCTTCTTTGGTGGCTCGACTGATTTCATCCTCATACGAGTCAAATGAGGTGGGTCCAGTATTCTAGATGCAGACACTAGGCTTAGCCAGGTACCAAGCCTTAACTCTGCTAAGGCCAGCCCCGGAGCATGCTGAACCTGATCTCTGAGCCATCCCTCTGTTGCTCAAGTGTCGTCCTGACCCCCCAGGTGGCCTCAGTGTCCACAGGGCAGAGCAGAATCAATCGCTCTCTGTTGGGAGGGAGTGGCCAGGGCGTCCTCTCTCCAACCCACACCCCAGACACAGCATCTTGGGGAGGTGATTGCTGCAGCCAGCGTCCCAGCCTCACGGTGGCGGGTCCCCAGGGAGCCGTGCAGCAGGCTCACTTCGAAAATGACAGCAGGGTAGTTGAGATAAGAAATAACACAATTCTCCCGGCAGAACTGCAGTCTTCCAGCCCATATAAATGATCCCTTTAGTCATTTTGCCAAGGATTATGTGTTATGTGTGCTTGGGGAACCAGCCCAGCCTGAGAATCCGTCAATATTTCTAGAGAAGGGTGCGTGTAATCAAACATCCCGAAAAAAAAAAAAAAAAAAAAAAAAAAACGTAGTCAATGATTTTAACAGCAAGTGGTTTTGACTGTGAAAGCATTTAACTATAGTTTTTCAGGGTTTTTTTTTTCTTGCTCCCCAAGAATCACCCAGAGTGATTTCTTAAAGAATTAAAACGAAATGTTTCTGGGGTAACAAATCACCCAGTATTCTGGCTCAGAGCTTTATCTCTCTGCAGATAATGGGTGTGAAGAGAGATTTTGGAAGATACTCCAGACTGCCGTAGGCAGCCCACAGCCAGGGGGCGACGCGGGGAGCTGCTGTCGGAAGCAAATCACGCAGGTTACAAGCCAGCTTCTTCATTATGCCCTGAAATAACGAGGTGAGGATGGGACAGAGGGCCCCCGGGGAAGGCGGGGCCCCACTCAAGGGGAGCACGGGCTGAGGGGGGCCAAGGTGGTCTCCAGGAGAGGGATGGTGGGTGGGTCTGGCACGACGGGGCCTGTCATTCACGCAGTCCCCTCATTTCTGCCCCAACTGTGCACCCAGGTCTGGCTGGGTTCATGTAATGGCTGTCCTGGCGTGGAGCCATTTGTCATCTTGTGGAGAAACCAAAGTGGATGTCTGTCCTGGAAGTGACATTTTCTTTGGCGAAGAAGGTATGATGATTTATTACCAGGTGACTGAATTCTGGACGCTGGCTCAAATTTGCAGTCCTCCAGGGAACATTACTGACAGAGCTTTGCTGGTTTCTAAAAAACATCCATGAGCGCCTCTGCTGCACAAATGATCCTGGAGGGGGAGAGAAGGGCAAGGCGGCCCCCAGCTAAGAATTGAGCCACGTGCTGCCTTCTGCTGAGAACGGAGCCACGTGCTGCCCTTGGGGCTGAGATGACATCGTCCCCAAACCACCACCTCATGAAAGGAGGGCCGGGATGGACTGGACCTTGACTGAACTGTCTCAGGGGCCCCTGAGAGAGTCACCCGCTGTGAACCCTACAGAGACGGGTTCTGGCCTCACTTCCCCACCTTCCATGGCTTCTCCATGACCTGTCCCTCTTCTCCATCCCTCCTGGGCTTTGTCATACCTATCACAGGTGACCTGGGGCCAATGCCAGGCCCACGTTCCTATCCTGACCACCTGAAATTCTCCTAGGGCCTCTTAGCAAATCCTACTGATTAAAGAGTTCGTGGCCCAGGTTGGTTACAGGAGACGGTGTCTTCAAGTAAAGCCTCCCCACCTCCGGCCGGGTAGAAAATAGAACTAGAGAGGGAAGGGTTAGAGTAGCCGTGTTGGCTGCCAGGGCCAGGAGGAGACCGGTGGGGAGCCATGGGAGGCCTGAAGCAGACACATCCCTCTCCCCACCCCAGAGGCATGAGTGCAGATAAGGCCAAACTTAATGACGGTACTAGGCACATTTCTGGGTCTTCATTAGCTTAGATTTTGAGTCTCAGACCTGTATTTTCCAGGTGTGGGCGCTGAGTTTGGAAGGGGCAGAGAGGAAAGAGGGTTGGTTGGAGGGGGCGTGTCACCGAATCCACACTTGGTTTCACTGAGATTAAGGACCGAAAATAAATAGCTTGTAAGAAGTCTGTTTTGAAAACTGGGAGTGACTGCCCATCCAGAAAGACTGAGCTTTGAAGTCCAAAACGAGTTGAATGAAACATTTTAGAGCCGAAATGGAGAAATTAATCAGCTTATAGTATACACCAAGGCACCTGCAGTGTAAAAAGGAAGGGAAAAAACACGGAAAGAATTGACTATAAATTTCCCAGGGTATCAATAGACATGAATTTTTTGAAAAAAAATTCTTTTCCGGGGGTTGGGGAGATCTATTTCGCTTTATAAGAGAGATAGAAGGAGGGGGGGAGACACTGAAACCATAAATGTGTTAGAAGCTGTTTGGGGGACAATGAGAGTCTGGGGTCTATTTTCTCCATGCCCTGTGTGTGTGTCTCCCCAAAGCTGATGTGAGCGATGTGGCAGAGACTGGGGAGAGGGGCATCCATAGTGCTTAAGTGATTTCTTTATAATCTTTCCCAAAGCACTTATCAGTGCTCATGATATCAAACTAAAAGCATGTAATCCATTCAATATTGGTATTTATATTAAAGGCACCACAATTTGGGAACCACTAATGTGGATGGGATTAGTAATTCAATGATTAAATGATACGGATTTTATGGCAGAGAATGCATTTTCAGATTCTAATTAGAACCAAAATGAGCTGTGTGGATTCTTGTGAACTCACATGGATTATCTTATACATTATAATATTAATAAAATTTTTATGTGTCATTTCCCAAGGCATCTGGGAGCCAAAGTGGGCAACCACAGGACACAAGTTTCTCCAGCCAAGTCAAACTGTCCCTGGGATCTGAGGACAGGCATGTGCATCACACACATGCAACTCCTGAACCCCACCAACAGGCAGGTCACCTGGGACATCCACAGTATGCTGGGAATCAGGCATCTGACCAGAGCCAGACAGATGACCTTAAATTCCCTTGTGGCTCCGAGATTGTTGGGTCTGTTCTTCTTGAAGAGGTTATTCTGTGCTTTTCCTCTGTGGGCAACTCCACAAAAGATGGGAAAGATGAGACTTTCTGTTTCTGCCGAAGAGGACAATCCTTTCTGGGCGCTGAGAAGGTGCAATCATCAAAATTGTTATTTACGGATAGCAATTCTGCCCAGCCACAGGAGCTTCCTGGCTAACTATTCACACACTTTATTTTTTAATTTTTTAAGATTTGCTTTTATTTATTGGGCTGTGCCAGGACTTGATTGTGACATGTGAACTCTTAGCTTCAGGATGTGAGATCTAGTTCCCTGACCAGGGATGCAACCCAGCCAGAGCCCCTGCATTGGGAATGTGGAGTCTTTGCCGCCAGACCATCAGGGAAGCCCCTCACACACTTTAAGGTCTTACAACGAGTCCCTCTGTGCCAAGACAAACCAGCATCTTCACTAATTGCTCTAGAAGACTTAACCAGTCTACTCGAGTCGTTAGCACTAACCAGTCTGAGCTCATTCTCCACTCCTGCTTAAGGAAAGAAGCTTCCTTGGTTGTGCCGTGAATCAGAATCACCTTACCCTTGGACCTTGAGAAAGACATGATTCTTCACTTCCAAGAAAGAAAAAGAGAAAAGAGAAATAGTACCTTTAAAAAGTATAAAATAGTACCTTTCTGGTAGAGAAAAACTAGACCCACTCCACTTGTATGAATGTCCTCTCATTGAATTCTCGCAAGATCCCAACAGGTAAGGGTTGCCGTCTCCACTTTACAGATGAACAGATTGAGCCCAGAGAGGTTAAGCAATAGGCTCATGATCATACAGCTCTCACTCAGAGTTGATGTAGTGAATGGACCTCCATTCTACACAGGCCTTCAGCAGGATGATGTGGCTTTGTTGTAGCCACCTTCCCCCTTGCTCCTGAAGAAGGCAGCTCCCCAAGTCGCAGAGAGAGGAGCCACACATACCCATCACAGAGCTCCAGGAGCTGGCAAACTGGCAGGCCTGCGCCGTGGACTCTCCCGGCCCCCCTCCCTCCCTAGCCTCCTTCTCCAGCCTGGCCCACTGCGTCTGCAGGGAAACAGTCATAAATGATTGAGGAAACAAACATGTCTCCCGAAGTTTGCGTAGCTCCCGTCTCTGCAGACTGGGAGCCTGTGCATTGTTCCTCTCTGCTGAAGACAGTTTTCATATAAATAAGGGTTCCAGCGTGACTCCTTTCACCAATGTTAAAATTCCATTTAAAAGTAAATTGACTTCCTGAAATATATGTATTGGCAGTGGTGGCCACCGCGGCTGGTATTACATTTTACATTTAACAGAGTGCTGTTTGCCTTGACAGATTCCATATTTTTCCATCCATAAATCAATAGAGTGATGTTTGAGGAGCTGGAATCCATCTCTCACCCTCCCCTCACCCCAACCCTGTGTTCTGAAACCCATAAAGAAGGAACTTTCCAGCAGGTGTCATTTAGGTGGAGATTATTATTTACAGTGTTTGACTGTCGCACCATTGACTGTAAACTCAGGAAATGCTGGCATGGAGAGGAAGGAATCTGGTTCTGAAAGAAAGCATTCTAATGATTTTTAAGAATAATTCACATGTGTGTGTATGTCCGTGTGTGTGTACACATGTATGTGTGTGTGTATGTGTGTGCACATGTGTGTGATAGTCGCTCAGTTGTGTCTGACTCTTTGTGACCCCATGGACTGTAGTTGGCTAGGCTCCTCTGTCCATGGGATTCTCCAGGCAAGAATACTGGAGTGGGTTGCCATTCCCTTCTCCACATGTGTGTGCATGCATGTATGCTTATGTATGGGGATACGTGTATGCATGTGTGTTTAAGACTCATTATATGTAGCTTTCTCATGACCCTCTGACCTGACCATGGTGGCCTTTGGTATGGGGAGGAGCTCCCGCCTGCATCGAGAGGTATGAACTGTCAGGCTGAGGTTGCTGAGAGAAGCAGGGAATGGACAATGGTGGACAATAGAGGGTTGGTAGATGTGAGAAGTTAAGGGAAGTGTGGCTTCGGAGGAGGCTCAGAGAGGGTGTGCGTTTGGCGTTTGCTTGCCAAGGCCCTTTGAGATCAGCATCTAGCTTTGAGAAGGAAGAAAGCCATTTTGCCTTAAGCCTCCACCCAGATCCTCCACTCAGCCCTCAAGGAGGCTGGTGCTGACCAGCTGATCACAACCTGGGCTGAAGACCCAGTTCATTTTCTAGGGAGTGGAGCCCAGGACTATACAGGAGCTTGTGAAAACTACAGGGAGCCTCCCTGCTTTTTTTTTTAAGTAGCAGGAAGTCAAAAGTTTGGCTGACATCTTTTGTGTTGTTGCTTTAGAGACTAATGACCCATCATTCATTGTTCCCATAGAACGACATGACTTGTAGCATTATTTTCTGAATTGGTTGATAGATTTAAGAGTTCGTCAACAACTCTCTGGGGCCCTTTAGTGTGTAACATTTTAGGTGATGTCAGAGATGCTGAGTCATGATAGAAGCCTGATGAGGGGGGATGGAGAGGATGGAGGGGAGAGGGTGGGCATTTCCAGCCAGGGGCTGACCCTGGTGTCCATGTTCGAATGGCCCAAAGGACAACGCCAAGTCCAGAGCCGCTGCAGGAATCCTGATGTTCAAGGTCATCTCCAGAATTCCCCTCCCCAACTTGCTTACGAAAAAAAATTTTTTTTGTTTATTCTTATCTGAAGCATTCTGATTGTTTACAAATATAAACTTCTCAGAATATCTCACCTCTTTTCCTGGGCTATGTAGTGCCTAGATTTTCACATTATGTATTCTTTTCCATAAATGACATTCACTTGAAGGGGAGCCCATGTGATTTGGTTTTTATTCCTTGGCTGTCTGATGAATTCTAACTTGGGGTCAGAAACGAGGGTCACTCTTGAGGCTTTTTAGGGGAGAGGTGTCTCCCTGCGTTACTCCACAGTCAAGGAGAAAAGGAGCAGGACCAGTGGATCCAGCTGTCTTGTCATGTGGGTCGAGCTTACAGATAACCATCCATTCTTAGAAGGAAATTAGGACTCTGTGCTGGTTCTTATCAATCTGGGGTATAAATATGGCTTTTCTTGGTGGAGCAGTATAATCTGAAATTTAGGTTTGGACAGAGAGAAATGCGACTACTTAGACCTCAGTCCTGGACAACTGAGTCTTTGCCAGGATCTGGCTGAGTCTGTTGAAGTTCTGCATGGGGATTTGGGTCAAAAATAAAGGCAGGGACTTTCCTAATGGTCCAGTGGTCAAGCCTCCGTGCTCCCAATGCAGAGGGCCCGGGTACAAACCCTGGTCAGGGAACTAGACCCCACATGTTGCAAGGAAAAATCCTGCGTGCCGCAACTAAGACCCAACCAATGCAACCAAAGAAATAAATTACTTAATTAAATAAGAGGCAGTGCAGATATCCCTTAGCCTTTGACATACTAATCACAGTCCTTGAACCTCAGAGACTTAGGAGGGAGTTGGTATTATGGGCAGGATTTAGTAGCCCTGGCTCCCTGAGCAAGTGCTTGAAACACCATTTAGTGCCTTCCAATCTTCCCATATGACAACTTTACCAATATGTTCCAGGATATTGATTGTTGCTGTTGTTTAGCTGCCAAGTCATGTCCTACTCTTTGCGACCCCATGGACTTCAGCACGCCAGGCTTCCCTGTCCTTCACTATCTCTCCTGGAGTTTGTTCCAACTCATGTTCATTGAGTCAGTGATGCCATCCAACCATCTCATCCTCTGCTACCCCTTTATCCCTCTGCCCTAAATCTTGATAGTTGGGGCATAAAAAGAACTCCAGTCAACCAAGACGCATGGCTAAAAATTGAAGGAGAAGAACCCTGTTTAGATTCACTAGCCAGAAGAGCACAGAGAGAGAGAAGCAATGTGATGGAGGCAGAGGAGACTCAGTGAGTCCAAGGTTCCCTGACAGGGGCTGGAGGGGAGGGGTCAGCATGTGGCTGTCGCCAGTGAGGTCTCTGATTAGTTTTCACAGCAGATCGCTCTGCTTTTCCCGTTTAGTGGAGCACAGAACATCCTTATACACGGTCTAGACCTTATCTCTTTCTCAAGATCCAGCTCAAGTCCAAAGTCTCCCCCACGACCCCAGACCACAGTGATCCAACCAGGATTATTTGGAACATAATATGATGGCTTTATCTGTTCGAGTTTTTCTTTTCTTTTTTATTCTATGTGATTTCTCTTCTCAACTAAGTTATAAACACCTCAAAGGTTGTTATCATATTTTATATTTCTCTGTACTCCCCACAGAGCCTAGCAGGGTGACTTGTATACAGCCAGTGTTCACATATACTATTAATGGATTTTTGAATGAGAGTCTAAAAGACCCAAGAATGAGAAACCCTACCTGAATTTTTGGTAAAAAGGAAAACGAACTCTTCAAATCTACATCTTAAAATCTTTGATGACTTCTCGGCATACCATAACCTCTACCTATTTATTTCAATAAATTAATTGGAAAATAATCTAGTTTCTCCTTTATTCAGGTATTGATTGATCCTCCCTCCTGTCAGTCCTGGAGTTTCAGGGAGGTCTTACATCACTCCACTCCTGATTGGCTGAAGCCCACACCCCATTCCAGAGAAAGTATTTAGAAATGGACATGTGACCCAGGTTGGAGCCCTGAGATGTGTGTTTCTGAGAAAGAATATTCTCTCTGCTTCTGAGTAAGCTGGTAGACAAAATGCTTTCCTGTGGCTTGAACGGGGTGTTTCAAGGCTGTGGTGTCTGTTCTCGATTAAGATTATGTAGATATTTGTTGGCTGACCTAGAAACCTAACCAATGTACATCATTTTTATAATAGAACATTTTTATTTTGTGGAAAACATTGAACATTTTTTTGGAAACCAACCTGTTCATCGATCCAAAAGTAATAGTGACAATCTTTAAATAATAGGAGTCGATATGTATCAAAAAAGTGAAGATCTTTTCTACAATATTTCAAAAATTCGAGAGTGACATTGTGTCCCAAAGTGATATATGAAATTAGAAAAGAATATGACATCCTGATATAAAAAATGCAAGAAACAGAAGTAATTTATGAAGTGCCAGCAGCTAGCTTCATGTTATCTCTCTGGGTGGGCACTAAATTATTTTGGACTCTGTGGTAAGACACTTCAGTAACTCGTGTTTGGAAAGTACCAAGTTCAAGGTCCCATGGTCGAGGTGGAAAGCTCTGGGGAGCAGGGGAAAATAGGTCTATTTCAGCTCAGTCTGGTCTGAGGAGTGGGCGCTGGGACATCTGAAAGTTGAGAATCATTTAGATCCAGGACGGTTCTGAAGAGTCTGCTTTGTGGGTCATCGTCCCACTCATAATAAATAAGGAAAACAATGACTAAAAGCCCATAAGTTCAGAGGATTTTCTAGTTTGCAGGATGCTTGTACATTCGTATCTCAGGTGAAGCTCAGGGAGGGGGACTTCCTCTTCTAGAAAAACAGCATTTTGGAGAAGGGAGAGCTCAGGGCCTCACAGCAGAGCTGGGACCCCAACACCTTTTTTGACTCCCAAACATGAAACTTGAGTTCCTTAACTAACAACCCAGATGTTCCTACCACATCATGTCTTGAGCTTTACGAAGAAAATTGAGACTACCCTTGGGAATGGGGGAATCCCTTGCTTTCCATCTTCTGCATTTTCATGTGTCTTCCCAATCACTTGTATTCTCTAAGCATTCTCATCTTAACTAAAAGGAAAACGTGAGCCCTCCCAAATCTACAGAGTGAGTCCAGGGGCCTGTTTCTTCTTCTGTCCACCTGAGACCATCTTTGGTTTCTTTGTTTCCAGCTTCCTTTCCTTCCCTTTTGTCTCCCTTTTGTGTCAAACTCTCCTCTATACAAATAAAAGCCGAAAAACAAAAACAAAACAAAACTTTTATCCGTGGTCATCAGGCTTATCCTGTTTCTTCCTTACCCTTTGTCCTTACCTTTTAGGAAATGCGGTCTCCATGGGCATCTTCTCCCTCGCCCAAATATCCAGCCTTTCGCTGAGAGTTGTTAGTTCTGCTTTCATGATGGCTCCAGGTGTCTTTCTTCTTCTCCACGCCCAAGGAAACCATCTTCATTCAAGCCCTTAGTATCCCTGTTATGGACTGAATTGTGCCCCTCTCCCCACAAATTCACAGCTTATAGTCCTAACTCCTGGTACCATACAATGTGACTGTGTTTGGAGACAGGGCTTTTGAAGGGGTGATCAAGGTAAAGTGAAGTATTAGGGTGGTCCCTAACACATGAATAATGTGACTGGTGTCTTTGTATGAACAGGAGATTAAGATGCAGAGACACACACACACACACGACCAAGTGAAGGCAGAGGAAGAAGACAGCCACCTTCAAGTCAAGGAGAGAAGCCTCAGATGAAACCCACTCTGCTAACCTCTTGATCTCCCGAGCTGTGACCATCTGTGTCTGTTGTTTAACTTCCCGGGTCTGAGATGCTTGGTTATGGCAGCCCCAGCAGACAAACACAACACCCAGCTCTCATCAGCTTACTGGCCACTTTCCATGCCCCAGTTTATCCTCTTCCACTGGGGCTTCCCAGGTGGTACTAGTAGTAAAAAAAAGAAACCCACCTGCCAATGCCAGAGATGTAAGAGATTCAGTTTTGATCCCTGGGTCAGGAAGACCCCTTAGAGATGGAAATGGCAACCCACTCCAGTATTCTTGCCTGGAGAATTCCATGGGCAGAGGAGCCTGGCGGGCCACAGTCCATAGGGTCACAAAGAGTTGGACACGAAGTGACTTAGTTGGCTTTTAGTTGGCTACTTCTTGCCAGAATGCTTTATACATAGCAAGTGATCAATTACTGCTAATAATAAGATAATAAATCATAGTACAGGTTACAGTGAGTCCTTACTGTTTCCTCTGTCCTAAAGAGTAAAAATAACACGATGAGGGGTATTAGGAATTTGAGCTCTATCTCTGTTCTACAATGGACCTTATTTATTTTTACATACTTATGGCCTTGGTTTTCACTTTTACATCCTGTTTCTAACCTATGGATTGTTTTGTTTTTTTTTTTATCTGATTACAGGGAACTGTTGGTATAGAATACTGCTCTATTTCACCTGGGTTCTCACTTAATTACTTTTGTAATGTATTCATTGCCTTGTTTGAAGTAAGCAGCTCCTGCATGACTTTCATGATTGAGTGTCTTCATTTCATGAAGATTAAAAATGGATGGCAAGCCGTTTTTATTATCCTATATGTGTGGTTAAAGAAATGATGCTATTGCTTTGGAACTTCTGATTCAGAGAGAATTTCCCTTTGTTTACTGTGTGGCTGAATAATTCTCCTACTCGCCACCCCAGCCACCCTCCAGAACAGCTCTGGCTTGGCAGTGCTTGCTGGCTAGACAAATAGATCATTGCGATTGGAAAAATATCACAAGAGGGACAGTTCCAGGTTGGAAAAATAGGGCAATTAGCTCTCAGCGTGAAAAGGTGTGTCAGATGTTCTTGAAACTGAATGACAGATAGTGTTGGCTCAAGCCAGACATAATACCAAGGGCTCAGATGGCCACGGGGACTGCTGCCCTGCACGCGTCTGCCAACAAGGATGACTTCTGACCTGCATTCCATTGAATTCTGCTGCCCCACAACTTGCCTGTGGGGAGTCCTACAGAGACATGAGTTGTGCATGTGCCTGCTCAGTCGCTTCAGTCATCTCCAACTCTTTGCAACCCTATGAACTGCAGCCCACCAGGCTCCTCTGTCCCTGGGATTCTCCAGGCAAGAATACTGGAGTGGGTTGCCATGCCCTCCTCCAGGGGATCTTCCCAACCCAGGGATTGAACCCACATCTCCTGCGTCTTCTGCATTGCAGGTGGATTCTTTACCGCTGAGTCACCAGGGAAGCCCTGCAGAGATGTGTGGATATGGGGTCAAATATTCATTCTCATTGTTTCCTTTATCTGCAGGAGGAGGAATTTGCTGCGCAAATGATGCGCTGACTCTTCAAAGCAATCACCACCATAGACAGTGTGGGAACCTTCCTCTGTAGAGCCACTTGTCTCAGCTCTTGTGTCTGGTGGGGCTACCGATCCTGGTTTCCGAGACTTGCCAGGGACGCAGAGCACCAGCCTATCCCAGTGGCTGGTCAAAGCAGTGGGCCAGTCACCCACACCAGGCCAGTGAGGGAGCCTTGGCAGGAGGAAGACACATCTTTCCTCTGGGGTTGCTGCATTGACATGATGTAAGCCTGGTTTTAGCCGGCAGATATAAATTGTTTACATTAGAAAGTAAAGAACAAGTTGTTGTTCAGTCGCGGTGTCCAACTCTTGGCAATCCCATGGACTGCAGCACGCAGGCTCCCTGTCCTCCACTATCTCCCAGAGTTTGCTCAGATTCATGTTCACTGAGTCCGTGATGCTGTCTAACCATCTCATTCTCTTTCACCCCCTTCCCCTCCTGCCCTCAATCTTTCCCCAAATCAGGGTCTTTTCCAATGAGTCATCTCTTCACATCAGGTGGCCTGAGTATTAGAGCTTCAGCTTCAGTATCAGTCCTTCCAATGAATATTCAGGGTTAATTTTTTTTAGGATTGACTGATTTGATCTCCTTGCAGTCCAAGGAACTCTCGAGAGTCTTCTGCAGTACCACAATTCGAAAGAGCAAGGCAATCTACCAAAATAAGCAAAGACAGGCTAGAGAGAGAGAGAGATGACATTATTTGCATCACTGCCATCCAGTCTTCCCTGAGGCCAGTTCTCCCTTGGTCTTCCCAATCCCGGAAGTATGCAGTTAGATCCATGTGTGTGTTAGGCTGAAGCGATGCCCCTGGAGAAAGTATGGAGGTGGGGTTGTAAAAAGTGGGGGACCCTGCCCCATGGGAGGGCTGTGTCTTTCCCTTCCCATGCAGACGTCATGCCTGGGAACATTGGCTGGAGATCAGAAGTGACTATACAGTGTCCTGGTCAGCTTGCTGGGAGCCGAATTGCCAAGCAGGATAGACATGGTGGTTGGGTGTTGCTCTCTGGCTTATATTTTCTGTCCAAGTCTCTTCCAGTCTAGTCAAGGAGATCAGATAAGACTCTCAGAGAAAGAGGATTCTGGGGTATCTGTGTCAGCCCACCAACATGCACGCAGGTTCATCGTGCCATGGGTGCTTGTGGTCCTTGTTCATGGGCTTGGATGGTCAGCTAGAATTAATAATCAAATAGAATCCCAAGTCTTTTATTAAAGGGTATTCATTATAGCTCCCCTGCTGTGCAGTAGGAGCTTGTTGTTTATCCATCCTATGTGTAATAGTTTGCATCTGCTAACCTCAAACTCCCAAATCATCCCCTTCCTCTCCCTTGGCAACTGAAAGTCTGTTCTCTATGTCAATGAGTCAGTTTTATAGATAAGTTCATTTGTATCATATTTTAGATTCCACATACAAATGATACCATATGGTATTTGTCTTTCTGTTTATGACTCACTTCACTCAGTATGATCATCTCTAGGTCCATCCACGTTGCTGCCAATGACATTATTTCCTTGTTCTTATCAGATCAGATCAGCTCAGTTGCTCAGTCATGTCCGACTCTTTGTGACCCCATGAATCACAGCACGCCAGGCCTCCCTGTCCATCACCAACTCCCGGAGTTCACTCAGATTCATGTCCATCGAGTCAGTGATGCCATCCAGCCATCTCATCCTCTTTCGTCCCCTTCTCCTCCTGCCCCCAATCCCTCCCAGCATCAGAGTCTTTTCCAATGAGTCAACTCTTCGCATATTCCAGGGCTTCCCTCATTATTCAGACAGTGAAGAATCTACCTATAATTCAGGAGACCCGGGTTTTGTCCCTGGATCTGGAAGATCCCTTGGAGAAGGAAATGGCAACCCACTCCAGTATTCAAAGGACAGAGGAGCCTGGCGGGCTACAGTCCATGGGGTCACAAAAGAGTCAGACACGACTGAGCGACTAACACTTTCACTTTCAGTATTCCATTGTATACATATATTCCATATATACCATATATACATATATACTATATATATTCCATATATACATATGCATTGTATATATACAAATTTATATTCTATGGGGTCACAAAAGAGTCAGACATGACTGAGCGACTAACACTTTCACTTTCAGTATTCCATTGTATACATATATTCCATATATACATATATACTATATATATTCCATATATACATATGCATTGTATATATACAAATATATAGTCCGTATATACTATGTATATATATACTTTATCCATTCATCTATCAATGAACATTTAGGCTGTTTCCATGTCTTGGGTATTATAAATAGAGCTGCTATGAAAATAGGACTATTCTATCTACTACTGTGGGCAAGAATCGCTTAGAAGAAATGGTGTAGCCCTTATAGTCAACAAAAGAGTCCAAAATACAGTACTTGGGTGCAGTCTCAAAAATGATAGAATGATCTCTGTTCCTTTCCAAGGCAAACCATTCAATATCATGGTAATCCAAGTCTATACACCAACCAGCAACACTGAAGAAGCTGAAGTTGAACTGGTTCTATGAAGACCCATAAGACCTTCTAGAACTAACACCCAAAAAAGACGTCCTTTTTATCATAGGGGACTGGAATGCAAAAGTAGGAAGTCAAGAGATACCTGGAGTAACAGGCAAATTTGGCCTTGGAGTACAGAATGAAGCAGGGCAAAGGTTAACAGAGTTTTGCCAAGAGAACACACTGGTCATAGCAAACACCCTCTTCCAACAACACAAGAGAAGACTCAACACATGGACATCACCAGATGGTCAACACTGGAATCAGATTGATTATATTCTTTGCAGCTGAAGATGGAGAAGCTCTATACAGTCAGCAAAAACAAGACAAAGAGCTGACTGTGGCTCAGATCATGAACTCCTTACTGCCAAATTCAAACTTAAATTGAAGAAAGAAGGGAAACCACTAGATCATTCAGGTACAACCTAAATCAAACCCCTTATACAGTGGAAGTGACAAATAGATTCAAAGGATTAGATCTGATAGAATGCCTGAAGAGCCATGGACGGAGGTTAGTGACATTGTACGGGAGGCAGGGATCAAGATCATCCCCAAGAAAAAGAAATGCAAAAAGGAAAAAAGAAGAGAAGCTAAAGGTAAAGGAGAAAAGGAAAGATATACCCATTGAATGCAGAGTTCCAAAGAATAGCAAGGAGAGATAAGAAAGCCTTCCTCAGTGATCAATGCAAAGAAATAGAGGAAAAACAATAGAATGGGAAAGACTAGATTTTGCATCAAGAAAATTAGACATACCTAGGGAATATTTCATGCAAAGATGGGCATAATAAAGGACAGAAATGGTATGGACCTAACAGAAGCAGAAGATATTAAGAAGAGGTGGCAAGAATACACAGAAGAACTGTACAAAAAAGATCTTCATGACCCAGATAATCACGATGGTGTGATCACTCACCTAGAGCCAGACATCCTGGAATGTGAAGTCAAGTGAGCCTTAGGAATCATCACTACGAACAAAGCTAGTGGAGGTGATGGAATTCCAGTTGAGCTATTTTAAATCCTGAAAGATGATGCTGTGAAAGTGCTGCACTCAATATGCCAGCAAATTTGGAAAACTCAGCAGTGTCCACAGGACTGGAAAAAGTCGGTTTGCATTCCAATCCCAAAGAAAGGCAATGCCAAAGAATGTTCAAACTATTGTACAATTGCACTCATCTCACACACTAGCAAAGTAATGCTCAAAATTCTCCAGGTCAGACTTCAACAGTATGTGAACCGTGAACTTCCAGATGTTTAAGCTGGTTTTAGAAAAGGCAGAGGAACCAGAGATCAAATTGCCAACATCCTCTGGATCATCAAAAAAGCAAGAGAGTTACAGGAAAACATCTACTTTTGCTTTATTGACTATGCCAAAGCCTTTGACTGTGTGGATCACAACAAACTGGAAAATTCTTCAAGAGATGGGAAAACCAGACCACCTGATCTGCCTCCTGAGAAATCTGTATACAGATCAAGAAGCAACAGTTAGAACTGAACATGGAACAACAGATTGGTTCCAAATTGGGAAAGGAGTACATCAAGGCTGTATACTATCACCCTGGTTATTTAACTTATATGCAGAGTACATCATGAGAAATGCTGGGCTGGATGAATCACAAGCTGGAATCAAGCTTACCAGGAGAAATATCAATAACCTCAGATATGCAGATGACACCACCCTTATAGCAGAAAGCGAAGAACTAAAGAGCTTCTTCATGAAAGTGAAAGTGGAGAGTGAAAAAGTTGGCTTAAAACTCAACATTCAAAAAACTAAGATCATGGCATCCAGTCCCATCACTTCATGGCAAATAGAGGGGGAAGCAATGGAAACAGTGACAGACTTTATCTTGGGGGTTCCAGAATCACTGCAGATGGTAACTGCAGCCATGAAATTAAAAGATGCTTGCTCCTTGGAAGAAAAGCTATGACCAACCTAGATAGCATATTAAAAAGCACAGACATTACTTTGCCAACAAAGGTCCATCTAGTCAAACCTATGGCTTTTCCAGTAGTCACGTATGGATGTGAGAGTTAGACTATAAAGAATGCTGAGTGCCAAAGAATTGATGCTTTTGAACCGTGGTGTTGGAGAAGACTTTTGAGAGTCCCTTGGACTGGAAGGAGATTCAGCCAGTCAATTCTAAAGGAAATCAGTCCTGAGTATTCACTGGAAGGACTGATGCTGAAGTTGAAGCTCCAATACTTTGGCCACCTGATGCAAAGACCCAACTCATTGGAAAAGACCCTGATGCTGGGAAATATTGAAGGTGGGAGGAGAAGGGGATGACAGAGGGTGAAATGGTTGGATAGCATCACCGACTTGATGGACTTGAGTTTGAGCAGGCTCTAGGAGTTGGTGATGGACAGGGAAGACTGGTGTGCTGCAGTCCAGGGGGTTGCAAAGAGTCAGACACGACTGAGCAACTGAACTGACTGAACTGATGAAAATAGGTGTGCATGTATCCTTGAATTATAGTTTTGTTCAGATACATGCCCAGAAGTGGGATTGTAGGGCCATATGGTAATTCTACAGAATCCCAGCTCTTTAACTGACAGGATAAAATTATTCTCTTCAACTTTTAGAATAGCCAGATGTGTTTTATTTCTACTTCCCTGAAGGTTTCAGGGTTTCCTTCCTGTCTTACTCGTTAATTGTCCCACGGATGATCAAGACCCATCCAAGAGGGCAATACAAACTCTGCACTAATCCTGTCTTGGCCAGACTGGGGGGCCCGGTTGTCAGAGCCGCAGGGAAAAGAGGGGGTCTTTCCGAAGTGGTCAACTGGGGGCTTGCTCCTTCTTGCTTTTCCCACCTCCCAGCATTATTATGACCAAACAATGAGATCAGCTGTGTGACAGCACTCAAGAAGAGCAAATACTGAGCACTACCAATCAGTTTCATCCATGAGTCTCACGCCGATACATTACCCAAAAGAAATGACCACAGCTTGCAGATTGGGTCTGAGGGGGTCAGCACGGTCCTTTCTCCTTGACAAGATGGACTAGGGGAATCCATCCAGACTGTTATCCTGGCCAGTGATGCTCCTGATCCTTCTACTTTTCAGTATCTACAGGGAAAGAACTTTTTCAAGCAACTGTGAATGGGAAATAAAAATAAAGCATTGATTGAACCCTCTGCAAGTTATACAATTGCTTTCTATTTATGAACTCATGATACAATGCATATTTAAGACAGATTAAAACTAGAAAAAAGAACAAATAGTAGTGGGAGACAGAGCAAAGATAAAAAGTCTGTGACAAGGACTGTTCAAAATGATTTAAAGTTTCGGGGACTACATTCTTTCCCTGTGGATCAAGAACCCCTGGGAAGACAGAATTGATGGAGCCATCTTGATCCATCCCACGTGAGTACTAACACCTTGAGTGAGATAGTGAACAGCTTTTAAGGAGATGAATCTTCATTCTGGGGACGAATATTAAATTTCACATTTCATAAAAGCCTTGAATCAGATTTACTGCGTGAAAAGTGATTCTCAGTTAACATCGTCCATAGGAAAGAGGGTGCCCTCTGCTCATTTCTGATTTGGATTGTCTGGCTCATACCAGCAAAAAAAGACAATTGTTTCCTCCAGGAATTCACCTCAGCTGTCCCTTGTACATTAAAGGTTCTAGAAGGACATTTTAATTCTGGACCAGGAACAAGAGGTTTCTGAAGCTATCAAGATTTGTCCTAACCTACATTTGGTCATCAAGAAATGCAGCAAACATAATCTCCCGAGCTTCTTGAAACTTGTCCAACTGGTAAACACACTGACGTAAGACTAACTCATCAAAGAAAATGACTTTATAACGGAATGTGCCTTTTTGACTGTGCTCCCGTCACACCTCTGAATTAGTATGTGTTTGCTCATGAAAACAGAGACCACTCTAGTGGATCAAGCAGGAAGGGACTGAGTAGAAGAAATAAGGTGCTTATAAAAACTTTGGAGAAAAGCAAATATCATATTAACACATATATATGGGATTTAGAAAGATGATACTGATGAATTTATCTGTAGGGCAGGAATACAGGTGTGGAGAATGGACTTGCGGACATGGGGGAGAGGGAGCGGAGAGGAGCTGAGAGAGTCGCGTTGACATATATACACCAACGTGTGTCAAATAGGCGGCTCGTGGGAAGCTGCTCCCCACTATACAGGGGCTCAGCTCGGTGCTCTGTGACGGCCTAGAGGGGTGGGGTGGGGCGGGGGAGGGAGGCTCAAGAGGGAGGGGACAGATGTATACGTATAGCTGATTCACATCATTGCACAGCAGAAACCAATACAAGGTTGTAAAGCAATTATCTTCCAATTATTTATTTATATATATATATATATATATATAGTAATAGCCTATAATGGAAAAGAATATGTATTATATATGTTTTTGTTTAGTCATCCAGTTGCGTCAGACTTGTTTGTGACCCCATGGACTATAGCCCACCGGGCCCCTCTGTTCGTGGGATTTCCCAGGCAAGAATACTGGAGTGGGTTGCCATTTCCTCCTCCAGGGGATCTTCCCAACCCAGGAATCTTCCAAACCTGGGTATCGGGCTTTGGCAGACAGATTCCTTACCACTGAGCCACCAGGGAAGCCTATATATATATATATATATATATATATATATATATACTGCTACTGCTAAGTCGCTTCAGTCATATCCGACTCTGTGCGACCCCATTGACGGCAGCCCACCAGGCTCCCCCGTCCCTGGGATTCTCCAGGCAAGAACACTGGAGTGGGTTGCCATTTCCTTCTCCAATGCATGACAGTGAAAAGTGAAAGTGAAGTCGCTCAGTCGTGTCCGACCCTCAGCAACCCCATGGACTGCAGCCTACCAGGCTCCTCTGTCCATGGGATTTTCCAGGCAAGAGTACTGGAGTGGGTTGCCATTGCCTATATATATAACTATATTCCTTTGCTGAACACTTGAAACTAACGTCAGTAAAAAAATAAAATTATATAAAAAACCACACTGGATGCCTGATGGAACGGGCACTGGGCACTGCCATAGCTTTCAGGTTTGCAGTTAGAGACCAAAGCTGCTGTCTTCCAAGTCAGGAAGCTACAGAGTCACTGCGGGTCCCCCAGATGAACCTCTGCAGGCTGATGCCAATGGCAGGGCGGACACTGCTGATAACTCAGTCCACAGAGACCACAACTGTGGCTTCCAGAGCAAGAAATGAAATGGCTGGCTTCCTCCCACTTTCCAAACATCAAGTGAGCTCCTCTCACTGGATGGAATGTTAAGCGTATGCAGAGCACTTCTGGCCGGGGAAAAGGGAAATAAAGCTTCCATATTTTTGGCCTGTGAAACATGGGAAAAAACAGGAGATATATTGCCCAACTTTCATCTTCAGGATTTCTAGCTTGCTACTCTTCCCTGCTGGCTCAGTGGTAAAGAATCTGCCTGCAATGCAGGGGACCTGGGTTTAGCCCCTGCAAGATCCCCTGGAGAAGGGAATGGCAACCCACCCTAGTATTTTTGCCTGGAACGCCCCATGGACAGAGGAGCCTGGTGGGCTACAGCCCATTGGGTCGCAAAGAGTCAGATGCGACTGAGCAACCATCACTTCCACTTCCATTTTCACCCTTCCTTCACCCTGCACAGGTTTGATTGCTGCTTGTCCTGGATAAATGCATCTCCTGGATGGAAAGCAACAACCAATGATCTTCAAAATAATTCCCCATTCAATTCCATTTTCTATCCTTTGGACGTCATCCTCCCCAATACCTTCCACCTCTACTTTGCTTGATTTTTTTTTAAATGCGTGGGTCAACATAATAACAAAGAATGAGAACGCCGATATGTGTCAAATGGATTAGATCTGACAACAGGCGTTACCATCATAATGAGAGCTGTTGAAAGCATAGTTGCTATGAAAATGCATTAATTCAATTCAACACATCCATTTACATTTAACAAAAGACCCACGATGACATTTTGACATACTTTTCTGGCTCTTGTATCTGCTTTTGAAGAAAAGTAATACTGGGCTAAGAAAACGGGAGGAGGTAATGATAGAAGGGAGGTGAAAGATGAAGTAAGGAAATTGCATTTGAATCTTCGAGCAAAAGAGAGGAAATAAAGTTAGGCTATGTTCAGTGAAATTTTATGTCACACTGGGGCTATAAAAGGAAACGGGTCCTGCTGGGCGTCTGGTGGAGCCCAGGGGGATGGGAATGAAGCTGAGTTGTGTGCTCAGCGACTCAGCTGTATCTCTACACAAATCACCCCTCCCTGCAAGGCAGGGACTACGGTGGCTCACTTTTCCTGCTCAGTCACTCAGTCACGTCCAACTGGATTGTAGCCCACCAGGCTCCTCTATCCATTGGATTTTTCAGGCAAGACTACTGGTGTGGGTTGCCATTTTCCCCAGGGGATCTTTCTGACCCAGGGATCGAAACTGAGTCTCCTGCAGCTCCTGGCCTGGCAGGCAAATACTTGACCACTGAGCCACCTGGAAAGCCCATGTGATGTTTCCATCATCACTTTTGTGCCTTGGCCCCGATCTGTCAGTGGGGGCTCTAGAGGGAGCCAGCAAGGAAGGAGGAGGAAGCCATTCCTCTGATCAAATCCCCTGCTGCACTTGTCACCCCAGTGGGGGCAATGCCTGTCCACAGCAGCGGCCAACTCCAGTTTGCAGTTTAACACTCACAACACTGTTCTCATCACACAGGCTCAGAGACCTCCACCAGTTGAGCTGAGCCTTCTCAGAGCTGGGACCCAGCAGGACTGAGGTTTCAGGAATGATACTCCTGCCCCCCCCCCACTCCGGGGTGGGAGGAGGGGACGGCCACTGCCGTCACTACCCCTGGAGGATACTTTACTGTTCTTTCGTCTATCTGGTTGTCTTGTTAAGAATATATGCAGAGTTTACAATTCTTTAGAATAAATTCTCTCTCTTAAAATAGCAGGAGATGGAGGGCAGGAGTAAAAGGGGACGACAGAAGACGAGATGGTTGGATGGCATTACCGACTCAAAAAACATGAGTTTGCACAAACTCTGGGAGACAGTGAAGGACAGGGAAGCCTGGAGTGCTGCACTCCATGGGGTCACAAAGAGTAGGACACATCTTAGCGAGTGAAAGATGAACAACAACAAAACAACTGATGGGTTTTTGTCTCCTGATTGGACCGTGTCTGATACATGGGCAAACCACACTTTGGGAATATAAGAGGTCTTGCGCTTGCTGGATGAATGATTGCAGGAATGAGTGAATAAATGAGTGCTTGGTCGCTGACAAAGGCCAAGCTCAAGCAATAGTGGGAATGATGGTGCCCTGGGAGGCCAGCTGGCTGCCCCTGGGATTTGCCCCCCAGCTCACTCCCTTGCCTGCCACCTACTCCCTCTCAGCTTTCTGCAGAAACCTTTTTCTGGCTCTGGGCTCCCTCGCCGCAGACAGGGGAGCAGACAGGCTCCACACCCAGGCAAACAGGACAGTCAAGGGTGTCTGCACGAGGCCACCTGGAACTGTCAGGACACCCAGCTCTGCATGATAACACAGCACTTCACCGTCTCCCAGACCTGCACTTACCCTTAACTCCCAACTCTGGCAAGTCTCAAACTTCATCCCCTGCTCAAGGAAAGAACACAGCCAAGGGAGAAGTCGGGTTGACTATTACCCAATTGAAGTAACACAGTAGGAAGCAAATGAGCCTGATTCTAAAAAATGGAGTACATTTCTGGCTTGGCAGAGGGAAAAAAGTGCGTAAATTTTTAAATGCACCTGAAATGTTCGGTGATTACCGCCTCACCGAGGAGCTGGAATCCTAAAACGAGAGCGCCACCTGCTGTTCATGATCAGAACCTACAAGTCGTGCATATTTCAAAGCAGCTGCCCAGAGTGGTACAGCTACGGATAAACGTTCCATGTTAAACAATGTACCAAACCAAACATGCGTGATGCCTAGAATTCACTTAGCTCCCCCAAGAGATTTGGCTCAACTCAGAGCAGGTGAACTTACCACACATCCAAGTGATTCCAAGAAATGCATGTTGTCCAGCATCTGGGTCTTTGAAGAGGTTTCTCTCCTAAAGATTGGCAGTATGCCGCACTTTCTGGCAAAACTCTTGGCAGATGAAACTGAAAACAAACAGTTAATGTGTGAAAATAAATAGTTATGGCTGTGGATTAGACAGGATAAGAAGAGCACAGGAGCCTGTTCCATGGAACTGGTAAACCCAGGATGTTAGGACTACGAGGGATCTTTGAAATCTTTTACAGGGACCATCGCAAACCTTAAGAGTAAGTGATATGATTGACAGCTTGTAGATGTCACTGTAGGGTCCTGGAGGGGGTGGTGCTAATGGAAGAGCTTTGAAAGTCTAGAGTGGTGATGGTGATGAGGACGATGATGATAAACATTATTTGTTAGCCCACATGCAGGGAGACAGTGAAAGACAGGGAAGCCTGGCACGCTGCAGTCCATGGAGTTGCAAAGAGTCGGACTTGACTTAGCGATAATCCTAGATGAGGAAAAAGAGACCACTTTTCCCGATCAGTTTCTGATAATTCTAAAAAAAAAAGACATAGCTCTCTTAGAAAAAAATTCAGGGTGAGGATTGAAATGCAAATACGGGGACTTCACTGGTGGTCCAGTGGCTAAGACTCCAAGTACCCAGTGCAGGGGGCCTGAGTTTGATCCCTGGTTGGGGAATTAGATCCCATAGCCTGCATCTAAGAGTTCACATGCTACAACAAAATATCCCACAGGCTGCGACTAAGAGCCAGGGCAGCCATAAAACAAATAACTGTAAAATACCACGGAAAACAAGAAAACGCAGACTCACGCGTGTTTCTCCAAACGGCAAAGGATGTTATTGCAATACATTAAGTTCTTTCCTGAAACAAGTTTTGGCAGGGAGGGGCAGAGTGTCTAGCATGGTGTTGTTAGTGGCTCAGTCATGTCTGACTCTCTGCAACCGCATGGACTGTAGCCCTCCAGGCTCCTCTGTCCATGGAATACTCCAGGCAAGAATACTGGAGTAGGTAGCTCTTCCCTTCTCCCAGATATCTTCCTGATCCAGGGATCCATACCGAGTCTCCTGCATTGCAGGCAGATTTTTTACTGTCTAAACCACCAGGGAAGCCCCCTAGCATGGGTGAACAAGAGCTAAAAAACCAAAAAGGGTTGACAACGGCGATCACATCAAAGGGGCCCAAGGAAGCACAGATGACTGGGGTTGCATCAGCCCCAGGACACGTAATCAGAGCAGGTAATCTCAGACGTGCGAGGCTGGGAGTGTCCTTTCCCTGCCAGTTCAGCCCCTCCACCCTGCAGCCCGGGAAAGTAGGCAGGGGCTATGGGAGCCACAGCCCTGCTTACAAAGCCAAAGGCTTGTGTGACCTCTGGGATAACTTGATGCTCTGGTCTCCAAAGGAAGAAGGTCTTTTTCTGTTAGGGTACAGTGTTTCACCTTTTTTCCTGTTTTGTTTTTACTTCATGTGGGGCTTATTTCACAACTGCTGGTGGATGTATGATTATCCCCTGTCCCACTGCCAATGAGAGTCTCCATCGTGGTCCCTGTGAATTCATGCCATCTCTCTCTGACCAAACAATCCATCATGATTCCCTGACACCCAGCAGAGTCAAGTGGTCGTCAGTGAGACACCACAAGACCCCGAGGTGCTTCTGAACCAGCAACAGCTGGGTTATATTCAGTGCGATTTTAGTGTCAAGTATATTTTCTAGTGACCCAATTGCCGAAATCGCACATCAGCATTGCCAGACATGACATTTGGCGATTCCCTGTTAGCCAGCATATCAACTGACCAGAATTCCTCTCCTAAGGGTGTTCGCACATCATTTGCAATAAGAGCCTATAAAGTCAAATTAATTTCTATGCTGATATGACATTTTCATTTCACTGATAATTGAAGGCTTTCTGGACCAGAGAAATGTTCCTTAAGGTAAATCTGAAAAAAACTATTAAAGCATGTCAGTCATAATAGATATTTTTATGATATTGATAACATTGGCTAAGAAAACTATTAATGTTATCCAGTAGCTCCTCAGACTTTGCTCAGCAGTCTAAGGGAGGAAGAGTGAATAAGATAGGGTCTTGTTCTCTCTGCAGGAGCTTTCTTTGATGCTATAAAGATATCACTGCACGTATATTTCCCAGAATGATTGGCAGGTGGGCAGAGCAAAGACCTGTCCATGTCACACGCAGCCAATCTGGTCTTGGGTGAGTTAGTTATCCTGTAGAAGGACTTCTTAGGCAATGAAGAAGGCCACAGGAATGCAGGGACAATTCAGTTGTTTTTGTCTCCCTTAGAGGCAATACCATTTAATCATTGTTGACTAAAAAAATATATACTCACAACCTAAAAGTTGACAGTTAGGTTTTATTTGGTGGGAATGTTAGGACTCGAGCCTGGGAGACAGCATCTCAGGTGACCCAGAGAGAGCTGACGCCCAGGAGGCAGGGGAGGAGCCAGGCTATATACAAGTGTGCAGCAATGGATAGGTAATCTGAATATGAAAAATTACTATTAATTAAGAGAAAATGAAATCTCTCACATGAAGAGATTTAGCAGTCTCCTATATATGGGAAGATGCAAGCATCTGGCTTGCTGAAATCATTTCTTTCCCATGCATCTAGCTATCTGGGGCCAATCCTGCTTTCTTTACTGTTCAGATATGAATTCCTTGTTTACTGTAAGAGATAGCTAATGTGTTGGATGGCCACTTCTCACACGGTAACCCCCAACCCAGCTCCTCAGCACTTACCAGGGAGGCAGTAGCTGATGGCTTCCAAAGAGCTGTCTTTGTTTCACCTGGGCTCAGTAATTGACACTTGGAAAAGGCTTATTTAGTGGTAGAGCATAGAGAAGAAAACATTTCGCTTCTCATCATCAAATGAGAATAATCCAGAAATGGATGCAGACTGCCTAATATATGAATTAATAATGGTGCCATGAGTCGATTAAGCAGTTTGGTCTTGAATTAACAACTCTATTGATTGTGAGCCTGGGAATTCTGAATAAAGGCTTTTTTCCCTTTTCTTTCTTTCTTTTTTTTTTTCCTTTTACACTGCTCAACAGAAAGCTGAAAGTTGACAAAGCCCCAGCTGACCCCAGTTTTGTGAACAAGCAGACCAGCCACCATGCTGGGGAATGTCTATTGTCTGCCTCCTCCACACACAGCAGACACCAAATTACAAGGTGCCAGAAAAGAGGAGGGATTCTTTCCATCATCCTCTACCCAAGAAGGGCGCTAGCAGGAGGCCTGTGCAAACTCTGTCCCCAAGGGAATGAGAGACAGAGTAACTTTCTAGGTGTCCTGAAACTCAGGGTTTGTTAATTAGAGGAAAGCACACCGGGTTCCCCAAGAGGATGGGAAAAGAAGGATCTCCTTCCCCTGACTCAAGGGGGTGCCATGTTCAACCAGCAGTCTTCCAGAATGTTCAGCCACTCAGGTGTCTCATCGGGGGTGTTTTAGATTATTAAATGAGACTCTTGTAAAACAATTTGATCATTTTTCACAGGAGGGCTCAACTTTCAATGCTTTCTTTTGCCACACCTGTGAAACGGTCTCTCTCTTTCTGCTTCCATTGGGTTCCTATTCCCCAAGTGCTACTGCTGGTGGGGAGTCCTGGAGCAGATGGATAGGTTGGGGCATCAGCAGGAAGAAGGCCGAGGGAGGTGTGGATGGACATCTGGTTAGTCTTGTGGACCGGGTCAGGACTCAGGCAAAAGGCAAGGAAATAAGGGGCCGCCCGTAAGTCTGAGCAGTGGGCACACTACTCTGATCCTTGGGGCTGTCGGAATGCCCCAGGCAGAGGTCATTCAGAGGTTGTTTTCACGGAAAGTTTCGTGGTAGGACATCAATGCACTGTTTGCCTCTTTATTCCAAGATCTATTTCTTCTATATGTAGGAACATTGTCCACATGTTGTCCATATGATGACTTGCAGGACAATTACTAGGTGCTACTATTTACAATAGCCAAGACATGGAAGCGATCTAAATGTCCATTTAGGAGTGAATAGAGAGATGTGGTACACATATACAATGGAATATTACTCAACCGTAAATAAGAATATTACTTAACCGTAAATAATGCCATTTGTAGCAACATGAAGGGACCTAGAGATGATCACACTACGTGAAGTAAGTCAGAGGGAGAAAAATATCATACGATATCATTCATATGTGAAATCTAAAATAATGACACAAATGAACTTGTTTACAAAAGAGACTCACAGACTTCAAAACCAAAGTTATGGTTACCAAAAGGGAAACATAGTGGTGGGGCGGGGGGAGGGATAAATTAGAAGTTTGGGATTAACAGATATGAACTACTGTATATAAAATAGGTAATCAATAAGGACCTACTGTACAGCACAAGGAACTCTATTCAGTAGTCTGTAATAATCTGTGTGGGAAAAGAATCTGAAAAAGAATGGTTATGTGTATAGGAGACAAAGCCAGGTCGGCCCAAGGTGAGAAGTCTCCCCCAATGCCACAAAAGAACTTAGCTTCAACCAGATTAAGCCTCAAGATAAAGCTAAGCTGCAAGTAAATCCACATTCCTCTCCCCAGAGGCGAGCTAGAGAAATGTCCGATTTTAAAGATTTGGGCTGATTTGGGAGGAAAAAAAAAATTCACCGAGAGTTCATAAGGACAAGTCAGGCCTTAAGCAGGCTGTCATTCTCTGAGTAGTCTAAAACTCTAATTCTGAACCTTAGCTAAAAGCCACCCCTGGTAGTCTGGTAGCTGAGGCGCCTGGGAACCAACAGAAGCAACTGCAGAACCTCTGAAATAATCTCCTTCTGACCTTCAACCTAGTTTTCAAACGAAGCTTTCAGTTTCTTCAGGGAAAGCTTCATGGTCCAAAATCATGAGCTTTACAAGGAGGACCCATGAGCCAGAGGCAACAGAAACAAAACTCAGCAGAACTGGAATAAGATGTTGGATGTTGGATTGTCAGACAACAGACATTAAAATAAGCACATTTGATAAGTTCAATGACATAGAAAGAAAAGGAATCAGAAAACAGTAGTGAGGAAGAGACTAGAGAGAAAGACCTAGGCGACTGGATTAAGAACCAAGTGGAATGTCTAGAAATGAAAACTATAACATCGAAGCCTAAAATCCAGTGTCTGCTGTTTGATCAAGACTCAGCCGAAGAGAAATTAACAAAGTAAAAGATAGACTTGAAGAGATTTTTCTAGAATTCAGTTCAGAGGGGGAAAAAAGATGAAAAGAGGTTAAGTCCCATGATGTGTGCTAAGTCACTTCAGTTGTGTCTGACTCTTGGAAGCCGCCCCCCTCACCGCCCCCAGGCTCCTCTGTCCATGGGACTCTCCAGGCAAGAATACTGAAGTCGGTTGCCACTTCCTCCTCCAGAGGATCTTCCCAACCCAAGGATCGAACCCAGGTCTCCTGCATTGCAGGCGGATTCTTTATCACTATCGCCACCTGGGAAGCCCTTAGGTTAAAATTGTAACAAGCACTGCAACATGGTCTCTGTGGCTACTGATTGCACGTCAGGCAGGGTTTCAGGCAGCATTGGGGTGTGCCGTGCAATTCACAGATCGCTATAGCGTGTCCACAAGGCCACAAAGCTCCTATCACCCACAGAAGGCACGAAAGGATCTCTTGACTCAATCAGGTGGCATCATTAGATGAGTGTCCGTCACAGGCACATAAGGGCAACTGTGCTCGGGCGCCGTGGGGTCATCAGAGCCGGAGGCTGTGGACACGGGCGGTGTCCCTGTACAGTACTGGGATTAGTCCTGTCGAAGAACGTGATAAATATAGTGCAGGACAGGTGGCTGCACTTTGTGACTTTTGAAATGAGAGGCCCAGAGAGAGCCTAAGAGACGAGTGATGCTAATCCCCTTCCGCCTCTTGACAAGGACGGCCAGGACCGCATCTCACAGCTCGTGGGGACAGATGATCCCAGGACAGCATCTCAGTAAGTGGGGAGAGGGATGCCACAGAGCCCTGGGATCAGAGAAGCCAGGGGCTGACCTGTCCCTCCACAGGCAAGATTTCTCCCAACAGAGGGAAATAGCTTCAGAGGACTTGGAAAGCAGAGCCAGAAATGGAGACGGAACCAATGTGATGGGCAGACAATGGGGCTCCACGGAGACTTCAGGACACAGGAGGAGCACCTGGGCCGTGGGCTTGGGAGGATTCCACTGCTGAGACAGGGCAGAATGCATCTCTGAGAGATGGGGGTGGTCCCGGAGGATCCTGCAAGGATCCAGGGAGGGCCCGGCAGAGCTGCTGACTTCTTGGTTGGTTGTCTCTCCCATGAGAGGCTAAATGCAGCATAGCGTGCCTGGACTCCCATCTCTTATAAGGATATCCTGGGGCATGGAAGCTCCCATGGGATGAGGCTAAACTTTGCCTGACATTAATTTTTGTGTTTTTCCTTCTGACTCAGGATATACAGTGCAAAAAGCATCCTTTGTGTCAGCAGCCAAAGCCACTCACCTGGGACATGCAGCCTCATTCTTCACGTTTGGCATTTTGATCCCCTGTTCTATCTGAGGCTTAAAATGACACAGCTGCCATGGTATGTGAAAGCCGCCTTCGCTCTGTTTACTGTTTCATTTCATCCTTGATTTCCCATCACTTTTTGAGGTATTGAACGCATTATTGAAAGGCTGGGTTGACGTCTACAACCCTCCTTCAACTGTCTTCGATTTTCTCAGCCAGATATTTTAACAGAGTTACTGCAACTCTGTTGCAGGGTGTAAAAACGTTTGTGTTCTCTTATTGGAAAAAAAATAATCAGTAAAATCTGACTACAACATCTGTGGATCTTAATACAATGTTTGAGTCAGAAATGATAGACTTTCCATCCAGACACAGTGGCATTTGAAGTTCTGAATGATGAATATGTTCTAGAGCCCAGGATGCAGGGGCTTAGTGCAGTTAACCACGCTGTCCGGCTGGACCGTGGCCGGGAAGTGAGTTGCAGACAGAGTTCCACTGGGGGACCACTGCCGCCAGCCTGAGCCCAGAGTCCATCTAGAAGGAGGAGGCTCGTGGGGACGGGCCGCTTGGGGCATGGGCAGAGTCCTCTCTGCCAGCACTCGACACACAGGAGACTTTCTTTCCCAGCAAACACCCACAAGGGAAGTCTGGGAACAAGGTGCCCACAGAAGCCAAGTGTGTACTGGAGCCTGGAGCGGAAAGCCTGCGTTGGAGGCACCCTGACTCCCCAGGGCTGCAAGTTTGGGCATCAACCACTAGGGCCTCAAAAACTGTCTTTGGGAGAAATGTGACAGGGGTGAGGGTGGTGTCATGCGCTCCATGGAGCTAAGGTGCGGAATCCGTCCTTGGAGGATGTGACCGAGGCCATCACGACACAAAAACACCAGATTTCTCAGAGGAGCTGGTTGTGATTCCAGAGGGTCCACTCTAACTGTGAGAGCGGGGACTCTGCTGGCCAGAAGGGAGGTGACAGGGAGGGCGTCCCAGAAGCAGACAAGACTGCTCCCAAGACTCCTGGCCAGTGGCCAGAAACACGAGGACCAGCAGGGGTCTGTATGCCAGGCCAGCTTCTTCAGACACATTTACACTCCCAGCATCTGTGTGGAAGCTTTGCCATCTAGCCCCCTCTGGTTTCGCCTGCATTGGCCACCCTGCCTTTCTCTTACTGGGTTCAGCTTGGACTCACACTGACTTTGGCCCTACAGCAGTCCCAGTCCCTGCCTCAGTGATGCTCCCTTCCCACCGCCCCATTCACTTAGGTCCTTATGTTTCCCTAAGGCAGGGAGATACACCCAGCATCCTGGGAGGTGGGGGCGGGGAGATGTCTCCTCCCTCCAGACTGGCTCCTCCTGACATATGACTTGGGCACAGTGTTGGTCCCACTTCCCTCATTTATGGAAAATCACCAGTTCACAGAGTAGTTATAGAGATGAATTAAGAGACATAAATATAAATTGGGCTTCCTAGGAGGCACATGGAGAAGGAAATGGCAACCTACTCCAGTGTTCTTGCCTGGAGAATCCCAGGGATGGCGGAGCCTGGTGGGCTGCTGTCTATGGGGTCGCACAGAGTCGGACACGACTGAAGTGACTTAGCAGGAGGCACTAGTGGTAAAGAATCCACCTGCCAATGCAGGAGACGTAGGAGACTCAGGTTCAATCCCTGGGTCGGGAAGATCCCCTGGAGAAGAAATACTGGCAACCCACTCCAGTATTCTTGCCTGGAGAATCCCATGGCCAGAGGAGCCTGGCGGGCTACAGTCCATGACGTCACAAAGAGTTAGACATGACTGAGCAACTGAGCATGCATGCTCAGAGTATGAGGTGATATTGCCTGCAGTGGCCATTCTGTCCCCAAACGCATCATTTATTCATTCAACTCATGACTTCCCATTTAATTATATATGCACTGTTAATGTAAGTGTTAGCCTAAATAAGTGATGACCACTCTCCTCTGTTTATTCTTTGCTTCTCAATGACAATATTTTTAAACGAATGTTAACTTTGTTTTCTGCCGAAGAGCACTTCATTAGGGATACATGCATGTCATTTACTTCATTTGGTTGATAAAACAAATTTCAATGAAGGCAGAATTTCCAAACTAATGATTTTGAATAATTAGATATGAATGCATTCTGTACAATGCATTCAGTACTTACTGTGGGCCAGAAAGACAGTTACACGCCAGCGATGCAACCATGAAATAAAACAGTATGCTGCTGCTGTCATATGGTGGGGCGTGAATCCTTACAAGTTACATGTCTGTATGTGTATCTGTGTGTTGACATGCATTTATTCATGTGTGCACATGATCATACTCTAATGCATGTAATTTCAGCTGTGGTAGGGGCAACGAAGGAAAAGTGGAGGGTCAAGGAAAGCTTTTCTGAGAAAGTGTGTTTGATCTGAAACTTGGAGAGCGAGCAGGTGTTAGCCTTCAAGGTCATTTCAAGAAGAGGGAAGAGTGCACTTGAAAGTCCGAAGACAGGATAGAATCTTCAGGAACCAAAGAAGCGAGTATGGGCACACATTTGTAAGAGAATGAACAGTGGAGGGTCTCCCCTGATGGTCAAGTTGTTAGGAATCTGCCTTGCAGTGCAGGGGATGCAGGTTCAATCCCTGGTCCAGGAGCTAAGATCCCAAGTGCCACAGGGCAACTAAGCCCTTGAGCCCCAATTAGAGTACCTGTGAGCTGCAAAGACCCAGAACAGCAAAAATAAAGTAAAATAAGTAAATGAATAACAAAAGATTTCATCCGCAAAAAAAAAAAAAAATGACCAATGGAGCTGGAGTTTGTAAAACCTTATAAATCGTGTGAATGATTTTGGATTCTATTGCAAATGCTGAGCAGGGGTCTGCCATGGTCCAATTTGCATATTTAAAAGGCCCCCTTGGTACCTATGCTGGTTGATGAAAAGGGGGCCAAAGGGATGAATGAAGAGGTCAGAATGAGGTGCAGTGTCAGCTTGAACAGGACAATAGAAGAATTTTGGAGGTGGAATCTCAGGACTGGGTGAGAGAGTAGATGAAGGATTAAGAGAGGGAGAAGGCTAGAATGCATTTTAGGGTGGGTTGGGGTATCATGGGAAATAGATGGGGAAACAGTGGAAACAGTGTCAGACTTTATTATTTTGGGCTCCAAAATCACTGCAGATGGTAACTGCAGCCATGAATTTAAAAGACGCTTACTCCTTGGAAGGAAAGTTATGACCAACCTAGATAGCATATTCAAAAGCAGAGACATTACTTTGCCAACAAAGGTCTGTCTAGTCAAGGCTATGGTTTTTCCTGTGGTCATGTATGGATGTGAGAGTTGGACTGTGAAGAAGGCTGAGCGCTGAAGAATTGATGCTTTTGAACTGTGGTGTTGGAGAAGACTCCTGAGAGTCCCTTGGACTGCAAGGAGATCCAACCAGTCCATTCTGAAGGAGATCAGCCCTGGGATTTCTTTGGAAGGAATGATGCTAAAGCTGAAACTCCAGTACTTTGGCCACCTCATGCCAAGAGTTGACTCATTGGAAAAGACTCTGATGCTGGGAGAGATTGGGGGCAAGAGGAGAAGGGGACGACAGAGGATGAGATGGCTGGATGGCATCACTGACTGGATGGATGTGAGTCTGAGTGAACTCCGGGAGTTGGTGATGGACAGGGAGGGCTGGCGTGCTGCGATTCATGGGGTCGCAAAGAGTCGGACATGACTGAGCGACTGATCTGGGGTATCATTTCCTGAGATGGAAAATGAGGAGAAGACATATCAAGAAATCAATGGACTGAACCATTTGCACATGAGTGAGCCCTCTGTTTCTGAGAGTGTTTGAGCATAAATGTTTTTTAAAGACATGTATGGGGCAGAAATTTAGACGAGATAGATTTTAAGATTTGTTTGTTCTAATTCTAGAGTTTGCAAGTATTGGATGGATGTCAGCCTGGTAATATTGAGAGAAAAAGCATAAATACTTGGCCATTTCCTGACCTATGGAAATGGGTACAAGTAAAGTTCTCTATTACCTTCAATACAAAAAACTGACACTTCTCTGAATTATAGCTCAATTGGTAAAGAATCTGCCTGCAATGCAGGAGACCCCAGTTCAATTCCTGGGTCAGGAAGATCCCCTGGAGAAGGGAAAGGCTACCCACTCCAGAATTCTGGCCTGGAGAATTCCATGGACTGTATAGTCCATGGGGTCACAAAGAGTCAGATATGACTGAGTGACTTTTCCTTTCTCTGATTTATACAATATCGTTACAGTATACGAAATATTGAGAGTTTTAAAGATTTGACATAGTACAGTGACATCATTAACAACACTTCAGTTTTGCAAAGAATTCTAAATAATGTCAATCTTCTAAGTTAAAAAAAAATAAGAATTTTCCATCAACAGATCAATGGATTAAAAAGATGTCATATGTACACACATACACACACAATAGAATATTAGCCATAAAAATGAATGAAATAATGCAATTTGCAGAACATGGATGGACCTAGAGATTACCATACTCAGTGATGTAAGCCAGACAAACACAGATATTACACGATATCACTTATATATGGAATCTAAAAAAGCAATACAAATAAACTTACTTACAAAACAGAAACAAGCTCACAGACATAGAAAACAAGCATGGCAATCAAAGGGGAAAGGAGGGAAGGAGAAATCAGGAGTTGGAGAATGACAGATACACACTATTGTCATAAAATAAACAACAAGGATTTACTATATAGCACAGAGAACTGTGTTCAATTTCCAGTAATAACCTATGATGGAAAAGAATCTAAAAAAGAATTAACTTTGCTTACTCCTGAAACGAACACAATATTGTAAATCAACCATGGTTTACTAAAAGAAAAATCAGAAATTGTCATTTCACAGGTGATTAATCCTGTGAATGCTGAATTGTGTTTCTGTTCCTTTCCTAAGGCTGTGTCATTTTAGCTGGTAAACAGAAATACTGATCATTCTTTCCTCAAATGAATGGTGAACTATGTCAGTTTTGAATTAGGTAAGGAATAGAGGAAAATATCCTCATTTACACTGAGACTTCCTAAGTAGCAGAATTATAGGAACTTAGCTCAGAAATGACAGAGAAGGCACTGGTACCCAACTCCAGTACTCTTGCCTGGAAAATCCATGGATGGAGGAGACTGGTAGGCTGTAGTCCATGGGGTTGCAAAGAGTCGAACACAACTGAGCAGCTTCACTTTCACTTTTCATTTTCATGCATTGGAGAAGGAAATGGCAACCCACTCCCGTGTTCTTGCCTGGAGAATCCCAGGGATGGAGGAGCCTGATGGGCTGCCATCTATGGGGTCGCACAGAGTCGGACACGACTGAAGTGACTTAGCAGCAGCAGCAGCAGCTTAGAAATGAACTTGTCCAACCCACATAGATGTAGCTTTATATAATGTGTTACAGCCAGTAGAATTAGGGAAACTTCTCTTCCAAATATTATACATATCTTCTCAAATGTATTATTTTAAGTTCTTTCTTCTCTTCCCCTTTGTCTCTCGTTTTCCCAAAGCATAGATTTAAAGTAAGTTGTTAGCAAGTGTGTAGACAATCTTTAAACTGCAGTGGTACGTGGGCTGAACGGCAAGTATTGAATCAGAAATTATTCCTTACATTTCTATTCTCCTGAGGAGGAGGAACAGCAAGATGGAAAAAGGCCTGTCATCATCAAAACATATGTGGGGAAAATAATTTCCCAGTAAGATGATAAAATTCTGGGGCTGTCTCTGCGGCTGGAGCTTGGAGCATGCAATCTGTTCAAAACCCTTGTGTCTGCAAGATGCAGAGCATCATGGGGTTTCTGGACCAATATGTGGGGAAAATAAGTGCACAAGCATGCCAGCAGGACTTTTTCTTGGTTTTTCAAAACTGTTCAGCATTTTGTTTTGTTTTCTTTCAAATAGCCTGTGCGGAAAAAAAAAAAAACCAAAAACAGAAACAATAGATCATAGTCTGCATTGATCCCAGGAAGAGCATCCTTTTCTGTCTATGACTTGTATGAAACCAGATCAGAATGTACGCAGCAGTTTCTCAGCTTCACGTGTAAGTGCACGAGTGCTTAGTCATGTCTGATTCTTTTGCAGTCCCATGGACAGTAGCCCACCAAGCTCCTCTGTCCATGGGATTTCCTAGGCAAGAACACTGGAGTGGGTTCCTGCTCCAGGGAATCTTCCCAACCTGGAGATCGAACCTGAGTCTCCTGCTCTGCAGGTGGCTTCTTTATCACTGAGCCACCTGGGAAGCCCAGGCTTAAATAGGAGGGACACTAGTGATTCAGATCCAGAAAAGCAGCAGGATACACATTGCATCAGAGAGTAACAGAGAAGCCTCTGGACTTCTTGCCTGTGGTCCCATCAGGTGAAGCAGGTGTGTACAGTGCTCAGGTGGGAAATTGCTTTTGTCACATCTTGCATTCTAAAATGTTTTTATTAGAATGATAGAACTGGAGGGAAAATTTTCCTTTCCAAAGTTTGGAGAGGAAATCTAGCGCGAGTACTAATTTTGCTCCTCCTCATCCTTGATTTAAACAAACTCAATCGTGTTCCTTAAGTTCTGCTGCTAAGTCACTTCAGTTGTGTCTGACTCTTTGTGACCCCATAGACTGTTGCCCGTGAAGCTCCTCTGTCCATTGGATTCTCCAGGCAAGAATACTGAAGTGGGTTGGCATGCCCTTCTCCATCCTTAAGTTCTAAACAAATTAAAACACGTGGAGAAGGAAAAAGGGAGAAGGCAGAGGAACTCAGGCTTTTCCAACTCTATTTCGGTGAATCTTGAGCAAAACCAATATATATATATCTTTTCTTGAGAACTGACTAAAATCACCTGGCAGTTAGGGCGGGGGGAGGGGAGGCTGTAATTTAGCAGAAAGAAGGCAAACGGGCATCAGTGTCCACTCAGAACTGGTCCTGCTATGCTCTGATTTCTATGTGACTAGAGGAAGCCTCTCTTATGTTAACCAGCACTTTCAAGGGTTTTCTCCTCTTTAACTCATTCTTTTTGGGGTCCCTAAGAGCACCCTTAGGCTCAGTGATTTGCTAGAAGGACTCGTAAATTCAGAAAATCTGTCATACTCATTGTTATGACTTAACACAGGGAAAGGACACAAGTTAAAATCATCAAAGATAAAAGGAGCATATTCAGGCGTGGTTTCCTATTGTCATCTCCTGGTGGAGTAATCTGATGATTACTTAATTCTGATTAAGTAGTGATTACTTAATTCTGATGATTACTTAATTCTTCCAGCAATGATTTGTGACATGTATGCACTATTGCCAACCAGGGCGGCTCAGGTGAGCCTTGGTGTCCAGGGTTTGTTTTGGTTGGGAGTTTGTCTTGGAGGCATGGAGCTCCTCTGTGGCTGACCTTAGCACCTGGGTTCCCACCCTCTCCAGAGGTTATACAGATATTGTGTTGCCCAAGACCCTATCATCAATCACAGTGTGAGTGCAGACTGTCTGGTATGACCCATGGCCCCAGGTAAACAAAGATGTCTTTATGAGGCAGAGTATTCCAAAGGCTTAGAGATTATTTCCCAGGAGTTTGTCAAAGGCCAGACCTTTCTTTGAAATGTACAGAGTTTCAACACCCCAGACCTGCTGAGTCGACTTTTTATTGCATGCATCATGTGATTGTCAAATTCATCCTTGGCCTTTGCACAATAGATAATGACCATGAAGGACTCGACCTTGGTGGTAAAAAAAAAAAAAAAGGGAACCTGCTCATTCTGATCAAAAAGGATTACATTGCCTCTTCAGCCACAGAAGTAAGTCAGCTAAAATGATGGTAGAGGATGAATCCCTGAGACCTTGGCAAGTTCATTTACAAACTAAGGAGGTCAACTCAGTTTTCTATAACCAACATATTACATGGTCAGATGAACAGTTGAAGTTTTCTACAACAAGCATATTAGATACATTTCTGGGAGAGTAAACAGATTTCTTGATTACCAACAACAGAAAAGTAATCATGATAATGAGAGGGTAACAGGTAGGAAGGCCAGAGGTCCCCAAGCGGAAGGAGGAAATAAACTGCAGTTGCAGACGTTTCTTCCTTCTCTGCACGAAATTCAGAGAGGCTTCTTTTAATTCTGTGTTGAGGACACCTGGTTCTGCCTTGAGCTAACCGATGTGTTTTTCTTATGGAAATGTTTTTCTTCAGCGATGTTAATTAAACCATGTATTTGCTTTGGAAACTGCCTTTCTTCAAATTGGTTCTGCCTAAGACTAACTTTTTTTCTTTTCTCAAACCTTGGGCTGATAATGGCTCAACAAACCAGTACATTGTTTTATGGCTGAGGGATGATACATCCTATCTCAAAAATGCATATTGTGGGTGAGGGGCCTGGTGAAACTCCCTCAGCCTTGAGGTGTTTCTTTTATCTGATTAGAAGCTTGCTAACAGACATAAAATGCCTTGCAAAAAGCCAGCTGGAGGGCACTCTTTCTGTCCCCGTCTGATGTCTATGTCAGAAGCTTTCCCTATCTTTATTATACTTTAATAAAACTTTGCTACACAAAAGCTCCAAGTGGTCAAGCCTCATCTCTGGCCCTGGATCAAATTCTTCTCCTGAGGCCACGAATCCCGGCGTAGCCCATGGCTCACAGCAGCAAACTTTCAATAATAAGAAAGCATGAAAGAGTAAAACATAAAGAAGATGTTCATTCTTCTTGCTAGATTCTTTGTTTGCACTACTCCTGTGATTTCCTGGATGAAAATATTCCTGAACTTGTACTCACATACCTTGGTGGAGAAGGATCATACCAGAACTGTATTTTCAATTTTCAAAGTACTTATGTATTTCAAGATTACTCAGGAATTCTTATCCAACACAACTGTAATTTGCCCTCCTAGAATGAAGGGAAATCAAAAACCAAATTACAGTCATTAATTTCTAATTTCCACACTGTAGATATCATCCATTTGTGGTTTTGATTAAAACAGTGGAGGCAGAGACATAATGTTAGTAAGAATCAAAGAAACCAAAGGAAGAGCTGTTTTGCAGGTTTCTGTGTGTTTACTTGGGAGTTGCTTTGGAAAATTTATAGCCGAATTCAAGTTTGACTCACATGTGTATTTGGACAGGGATGCAGAGAAAGCATGACTCATTACAAATGTTCAGGTCAAGCTCTGGAACAGATTATGCTTTCACTTTTATAAGACATTTCAGCTCTGTGTACCCAAATGATAATATTTCATCAAATCCAATTCTTTCTTCAAAAAATGGGAAACAGATAATTAAAAATTCCTTCTCTTCCAGAAACATGAAAAGCTTTAAATCTTTCATTCCCTTTGGACCTCCAAGCCAATAAAAAGAGATGGAACCCGTACAATCTAGATATCTGCAGACTCCTGGATTCACACGTCACAAAGCCTTAGCTCTTTTCATACTTTTGAAAGTCAACCAAAAGTAAATTATATTTTTTATGGTACTACAAGGAGATACTGATTTTGATGCATTGAGTCAATGTTTTTGGCTTCTCTTGAGTAATTGCAATGACTCTAAGCTCAGGCAGCTATGCACTGGGACACGAGACAAGGAGAAAATAACGCAATATATATATATATGTGTGTATGTATATATATATATATATATATATATAGTCTGAATTTCAAAGCTAAGAAAAGCTTAAAGTGAGTCGACTTTAAAGTGAATTCAATCAAGGAAACTGGAACCTCAGTCCTACAACCCTATAGAAATGACTTTTGCTACCAGAATGAGAATGGAAATAAATTCTACCCTAGAGCTGACAGAAAGAAACACAGACAACCTAAACCTTGATTTTAGAGACATCTGTGTTGACCTTCTAACCTACAGAATTAAAAGATAATAAATAATAAAATAAGTGAATTCAGTTGCCTCACTTTGTAGAAAACTGAAGCCTGGACAGGAGACGTCACCTGTACAGACTTGTTCACTTCTTCATCACTCGTTGGATACGTTATGATTGAATCTCTTCCCTATGCTGGATGAGAAATCCAAGTCAGCCAAGAGGACAAAGTCCAGTGGCTTTGCATTCCGGGGACCAGCAACATCCAGGAGCCTTGCCGCTGAGGCTGGAATACAAATACAGATCTGCCCCAGTGGCATGTCCTGGCTCCTCTGGGGAGCTCAAGTTACTCAAGGCTGAAGAATATGGGGGACTCTGTGATGCTCCAAGGGTGACTCTAGCTCACCCTATGGAAGCCAGGCATCCTGTAAATTTCATAATGTATATTTCCTTCAAGAGCATCCAGAATTACTTTGACGCTTTCCGGAAAGACTCAAGTTCACGTTCATTTTCTGTCCTGTGCTGAAATAAGAAGGAAGTTTAAGCAGTGGGAAGCAAGATCTCTCCTTGCAAATAGATTCCTATGATACTACTAAAAAAAAAATCTGCATAGCAAGCTTGGTGCTAATAGCTTCCAGTTATGCTCGCCTAACGATGCCCAAGCTCTTACAAATTCATTATGAGCCCTCTCTGCTTCTCTTTTATTACTATGCTGTCTTTTTTTTAAATTAGTAATGCTTTGGATTCAACGTATAACTTAATGTGTACCTTCAAAGAACACTCATAAAAAGTTCTTTTCTCAACAAGGTCAAGATTGTTCCTATTACTATTTATAATAGCTTTGATTTTCCTCTGAATTTTATTTCATTTTCTTACAATCTATGAAAAGTTGTATTTTGGTGTGCTTGGATTAATTATAATTACCTGATGTTATCAATACTTAGTTGCACATTTAATCTAGGCTGGGAATTTTGTGTTTCTCTGTTTCTCACATGGTGATGAAAATAAAATTCTTCAGTGGGATAAGAAGATAGAGAACCCACGGATACCTAAGGAGGTTTTGTTCAGGATGGAGTTGTTTAGTCGCTAAGTTGTGTCCGACTCTTTGCGACCCCATGGACTGCAGCCTACCAGGCTCCTCCATCCCCCATTTCCTCCTGGAGTTTGCTTAAATTCGTGTCCATTGAGTTGGTGATGCTACCTAACCATCTCATCCTCTAGCATCTTCCTATTAGCTAAATCTAACAGCTTGAATGTTTGCTTTTTTGAAAAAGACCATTATTGAACTCGTCTTTTGTTTCTCTCATTTGTAACAGAATCTTAGAGACTGTCCAGACTCACCATGGCTGATGTACATTACTGATGAGACGCACCCCAGCGCAGCTTTGAGCCTCACCCCCATCATCTCAGGATGCTGGCACTTGCATCGTCTTCCAGGGACCAAGCCCACAGGGCTTTCATCTTTCACTGTGTGTAATGCTTAGCCATCCACATGCATATTCAGTCTGTGCTTGGAGGCATAGGAAATGGCATTTTAAAATGCAGTAACCATTCCCACAAGAAAAGGGTTTAAAGTATCTGTACAGATAATGACAGCTTTCCCTCTCGATCTCTTTGCAGGAGTGCCTTGTTGTGAAGGACAGGTGCATCCTGTCTGTCTCTGGTTGCTACAGAGAGGCAGTACATTGACTCAAGTCTGAGAACAGGGCACATTACTTCTATTAACCATTTACTAAGTCAACAAGTAACTAATGACGACACGCTTCTTTCTAACGTGCAGCAGTTTTATGCATTTAATGGTATTATTTCTCGAACAGATGTGTCTTTTCAAAACCATCTTCCTTTCTTAGGAACAGAGGATTTCTTCTTAATTATGGGTTTGTAAGCTGCTTCAAAAGGTGTCTCTGAACACACTACTGAGATCATTTCTTACTGAGAGCTTGGTGACATGCAACCACCCCACTATCAGGATGTGAACAGTCAGCTCCCTACATCAAGCCCCCAATTAGCTTGCATTCTTTGGCTAAATGTACTCCGCAGCCCTTGCAGTCAGCCTCAGGGCTTTGATTTCAGAAGTCTTAGAAATACCTGGGATTGATTCGAACATGGCAGCATCAAAACTACAAAAGATAAGCAAGATGCATTTCACCGCCCGTCAGCAAACTGTAGGGTTTGACGGCAGACACCAAGCACTGTATCAAATTCCCTCCACGTGGGTGTTTTGAATAACCAAGCACATTAACCAGGTTTGTGCTCAGCACTTCCCTTTATCAATAAAAAAGGAACATTCACAAAGAATCAATATCTAAAGCCCATCGGGCAACTGCTATTACTTTCATGCAGTCCTCAATGCTGACTGTTCACAAAGAAAACCTCGCTTCTATACCTCTGAAAGGCACCGATGGAAGCTGCCAACCATACTGATACCACCCTTTCCTTAAGAAGTATAATAAGCTCTCGGGTCACCTTCAAAATATGGTTATGTTCTTTCCCTGGAGTAGAGTTACTGTGAAGTATCAAGTGACTGAAAAAGTGAGGAGAGGAAATAAAATGATTGCTCAGCAGGAAAAGGGTGATGGTGGTGCCCCAGCCTGACTCTCGGCCCAGAGCAAGGTCATGGAAATTCAGCAGGAGCCCAAGTGGGTCTTCGGCAGTGGACACCAGGGGACACCAGTGGGTGAGATCCTGGCACACACGGTGTTTGTGCGACAGCTGCCTGTATGGTCTCCAGCTCCAGCCTCTGTCCTGCTCGGCAAAGAAAGCCTCACACTGCCGTTTCCCTCTGAGTCATGAGGTCGAGTAAGAATTCCACTGATGTCTTTAAATAGTCTTGGCTCCAGCAAGTGAACTTGGGTGAGGTTACTGAGTGTGCCTTGTGTGTGCCCGGCAGGGATAAGCAGATCTCCGGTTGCTGCTGGGGGGCGGTGGAGGAGGGGAATGTGGAGGGGACTTCAGCTGCCTCCCGTGACACTGCTGAGATCTGTTTGCAGTGGTTCAGCACAAGAACTCATGTACCCAGGGTGTTCACGGAACAACGGTATCTGATGATAATGGCAGGAATGGGCCTCTTTGACGGATGGGATATTGACTTTGGGGTCTGGTGAGGAATCCATTTGTCCTGTGAATAAGTTACATGGACACACCCCTCCTTGATCAGCGCTTAGAAGAAAATGGCAGCCCACCACCCCTGCCACTAAAGCTGCCTAAGTCAGCACCTGAGAATGAGCCCCACAGCCCCCTGGGCTGTGCTCCCCTCCCCCATGTGGGGCGAAGAGGGTGGGGGAATTAGGGTGAGATGGCTGCCAAGAACCGGGATTTGACTGAGTCATCCCAATCGTGTCCTTTGGTTCTGAAACTTGGGGCTCAGCCTGCACTACACACCGTCCAGTGTGCTATCTTTGCTTTAATCTCTCTTTAGTGGGGATCACAACTTGCCGCACTGTGGAAACCCACGTAGGTCTGTCTCTTTCAGCACACTTTGAGCTCCTTGGTAGAAGAAGCTGAGCCTTATTCCTTTCGAGATGCCTGCCCAGGAAAGGTGCTAACAAATATGAATTTAACTGAATTAAACTAGGGGTAGTAAGAAATTAGATGATCCTGGCCACATCCCCCATTCCTGTCTTGCTATTGTCTGCTGTATCCTATAGACAAATGTGCCAAGAAACCCGAGCGCTTGTGGATCCACAGATCCAGATCTGTGGATTTGAAGTCATTGTACGTTCACTGCCACGTTCATTCTAATTCTTGATCTCTGAACACACAGTGACATCTCAGGGGCTCTCGGCTGGGACAGTGACAGTGAGGCCCAGTGATTCTCGTGGCAGGAACTCTGCAATGGCTCGTCCTGATTCTGCATTGAACTAACAGACATGTAACTCTTGGAATTGAAAACAAAGCAAATAATATTCTTACAGAGCCTTTTCTCCAAAAAGCTTTGCATCACTCAACTCATTTGTAATTTGTAAAATTTTGAAATAAGCGAGATCTCCAAAGTGTTTTATTTCATTGATTTGTTTATTTTGGGCCACGCCCCTTGGCATGTGGGACCCTTGTCCCCGGTCAGGGATTGAGCCTACACTGCCTGCATGGGAAGAGCAGAGTCTTAATTACTGTACCACTAGGGAAGTGCCTCAGCTAATTTTTAAAGGACAACAGGTGAAAGCCAAGTAGCAAACATCATTCTCCTCTGAATATGAACGGGTAATGACTTTTAGGGGTGGGCTGTCTATGTCTTACCTCCTCTTTCCTGTATTTTGAGCTTTTCCCCTGGTTGTTAGCTCACCTCCGAGAAGGTAAATCTAGGAAGAGAGGAGGAGTGAAATTACAACAGGGGAATGTAACCATCGGCCAGTGTCTCTAGAAAAGCTTGAGGATGTGACTGGGCGCAAGAGAAGGATTGGAAAGAAGATGGACACTGAGTGTTGGCTCTGTTTGTGTTTATTCTCTGAAAGCCAGCACGCTGCACCCCATCACCCACCCCCAGACGTCAGCATGAGTGGCTGGACTGCTGCCCTACAGTCATTCTGGAGGCAAAGTTCCTGTGGCTTGTCTCCCCGGGGACTCAAGGGGAAGCTCTGCTGGATTTGGTCATTGATGGGAGGGCTGGGCGCCAGCTTCTCTTTGGTCCCAAGGGATGCTGGATGGAGACAGAGGTGTGGGCATGTCTTGCTGGGGCTATGTGGCTGCACGGTGCCAGCTCAGGGACTGAAACCAGATGGTCTCAGCCCCTCCTATATTATACCTGGCCCATAGTATGTACTTAGTAAACATTTCACTTTTGGTGAACATTGAATCATACCTGCTGTCCTCTCTTCCAAAGGCTGAATTCCACAGCTCCCCAGAAGAATCAGAATTATTTTTCTTTGGGGAAAGAAAACTCAAGTCCTCTGAAGTGAAGTGAAGTTGCTCAGTCGTGTCCGACTCTTTGCAACCCCATGGAGTGTAGCCTACCAGGCTTCTCTGTCCATGGGATTTTCCAGGCAAGAGTACTGGAGTGGGTTGCCATTTCCTTCTCCAGGGGATCTTCCCGACCCAGGAATCGAACCCAGGTCTCCTGCGTTGCAGGCAGACGCTTTACCCTCTGAGCCACCAGGGAAGCCTCTATCCACTGATATTCAGAAGGAGATGATATTATGCGGGTTTTTGGGAGAGGCAGCAGGCTAAGACTCTTTGTGACCCCATGGACTGTAGCCCACCAGGCTTCTCTGTCCATGGGATTCTTTAGGCAAGAATACTGGAGTGGGTTACCATGCCCCCCTCCATGGGATCTTCCCATTACCCAGGGATCGAACCCGCATCTCCTGCATTGCAGGTGGATTCTTTACTGGTGAGCCACCTAAGAAGCCCATTTATAGGAGTATACAGAGCTAAAACGCAAACACCGGCTTAGAAGGGGTGTTCAGTACAACTTAGCACATAGTAACACAAGCCTTGACCCACAGCAACAGGAAGAGAAGAGGGTTTAGACTAGGAAAGTTCCTGCCGGAGTCTGTCAATGCCTCCAACGCCCACATCAGGTGTGTTTTCTGTCCTTCAGGTAACTGACGAGCATCTCCAGACCCCCCTCCAGTAGCTCGGGCAGAGGCTTGGATAAAGGGTTGCGGGAAATGTGCAGCCCTTTGTCCATGGGGTTCCAGGCGATCCTGGTCAGCCTGCAGAGCATGTAGAGCTCCGCAGGGAGCATCTGGATGTCATTGTTGTTCAGGTTCAGCAGCTCAAGGCTTGTGAGCAGGCAGAGCGAGCGTGGGAAGGTGTGGATGTGGTTGCCCTCAGCAATGAAGATCTGCAGGCCGGCCAGGCACTGGATGCTCTCGGCAATGTTCTCCAGGCGGTTGGAGCCCACGTGCAGGAAGTCCAGCTCCTTGAGCGAGAACACGCAGACGGGGATGTGGGCAAAGCGGTTGTGGCTGAGGTTCAGCTTGCGCAGCCGGGACAGGTCGGCGAGGCTGGTGGGCAGCTGGGACAGGCAGTTGTGCGACGCGCTCAGGACCTCCAAGCTCCGGCAGGCACCCAGCTCCGCTGGCAGCTCCGTCAGGCCGTTCATGTGCACGAACAGGACTTTGAGGCTCTGCAGGAGGCTGACCTCCCGGGGTAGCGTCTTCAGGCGGTTCCCGCACAAGTTCAGGACCACCAGCCGCGTCAGCTTCCCCAGCTCGGGCGGGACCGCCCGGAGCTGGTTGTGGGACAGGTTGAGCTTCTGCATCTCCGACAGGCCCCACAGGAAGTCGGGCGCGTCCGTCATGCCCTTGGTGACCAGGCTGAAACTGACATGCCGCAGCCCCCGCTTCAGCAGGCAGCGCGGGTCCCTCCCAGGAAGCAGAGCATCGTCCCAGGAGGAGAACTTCTGCCTCCCCCGCAGGAGCCCCCGCCCCAGGGGCCCCTTGTCCTTGCGGCGGGCCCCAGACTGCCTGGCCCCCATGTACCTCCTTCCTCCAGCGTCTCTGTCGCCACAGATGGGGATGGAGTCCAGACCCCGCTGCTAAAGTCCAGCAGGGAGCCGATCTGGTGATGGGAGCCGTGGCCCGTGGTGCCGCACGTGGAGTAGGACTGGGGGGGGGGGGGGTGAGGGGGATGGGAATCCCAAATGCCCGGCTCTCGGGGTCCCTGGTGCCTGGTCCTTGGGTCCCAGATGCCTGACTGTGGCTCCAAGAGCTGCGAGCACCCCCGACTGCGTTGAGGTGGCTGCTCTCAGAGAAGCAGGGCTGTAGTGAGACACTTGTCCCCCAGGCTGAGGAACTGAACTGCTTGGTTCCCTCTGAACGCCACAGAGCAGCTGTCCCTGTCACTCCGCCTGCACTTTATTGGTCTGGTGTGAGCAAGCAGGTCACGGCGAGGCCGCCTCTGACTGTCCCCTCTCGGCTTCTCGGGGGTGTCACAGCTGAGCAGGGCGATTAACCAGCCCATCTCCAGAGAGAAACCAAGGGGGAATATTGAAGCCAGGGTGTCGGCAGGTCTCAGGCTCATCCCAACCCCAGAGCAGAGCTGGGCTGAATGCTGGTCACAAAGCTATTATTATATGTTCTCACAGCCAGGAATTGGTAGAAGTGATACACACACACACACACACCCCCCGATTCAAATTACTGTGAATCACGGATTGTGAAAACAAGTAGCAGAAGGAGTCTTGATGCCTGGAATCCTCCAGGCCAGGGTTTTACACAGTGCTGGACAGAGGTGATTTCTTGAGGAGAGGGTGAAGAAGGGTGCAGACTCCACTCCCATTTTCTCCCAGAGGAGCTCTGGGGTCACCTGTTTCACAAAGAACTCCTGGATCTGTTCAGGTGACTCCAAATGTCAGGACAGCACTTGAGTGATGGCTTAGTAAGAAAACACGGTGCCCATTGTCCTGGAAAGTGGTCTGAAGAGGCTCCCTGGTACACACCTCCTACTCTCTCCATCCCTCTCTCTGTCTCTCTCTCTCTCTCTCGTTGAACAAGTTACCTTATTCCCCAAGCTGCTAGAGTCAGCAGTTGGTGTCATGGACTGAACTGTGCCTGCCCTCCCACCAAGATTTCCAATGTTGGAGTCCTTCCAGTAACTCAGAATGTGACCGTGTTTGGAGATGGGGCCACATTGAGGACACGGGGAGCAGATGGCCATCTGCAGGTCAAGGAGCAAGGCCTCAGAACCAATCTACCTGTTCTCACCTTCTCTTAGATTTGCAGCCTCCGAAATTGTCAGAAAATACATTTCCCTGTTTAAGCCCCTCCATCTATGGGGAATTTTATAGCTGTACCGGCAAGCCCATCCAACTGGGGCACTGGCGGACACTGCATAGGTGAAAAATCCTAAAACTAAGTCGTGGTTCAGGGAAGAAGAGATATCGACGTTGATGACCCAGGTTCTGAGAAAAGGGCTAACGGGCTGTGGGAGGCTGGCTTGGCCCGGAGGCCTGTGGCTTTCGCTGGCAGCAGTCCTGGCCGGGCAGTTCTCCTGGACAGTGATACTGGTCCTGTGATCGAGGTCTCAGAACTGTCACCACCAAGCCTGGAGCTCGAGCTGGGCTCTGGCTGGGCGCCACCCCTGGGGAAGCTCAGATCCCTCCACGGAGGAGGAACAGCTGGACATGTAAGACAATGCCAGGCCATTCCTGCCCCACTTGGCCTTTGAGAGACATCTGGCCCCTTTTGCCTGACGAAGCCCCTGGCACTCCTGGACAAAGGTGGAAACCTTGAATGTTTTTTCTAATGGGATTCTTGACTGTTGTAGCTGTTAATTGGAGAGAAAAAAGCACCATGGCTAAATCTGTACTCCAGGATTTAGAGTAGATCACACCTTATATACATACATTCCATATGATGATAGAATTCTGCTGCTTCCATGAGTCTGAGAAATTATGTTAGGATATCTGAACTGTTGGGACTAGTAGAAGCTGGGATGGTTTGATCAAGAGTCATGGCTTTCTTCTTTGTGACAATTATCTCTCTATCTCTAATACATTCTTACCAATAAATAATTTTTGAGTACTTATCAATAGCAAATATTTATCAAACATCTATTTCTGCTTTATTGACTATGCCAAAGCCTTTGACTGTGTGGATCACAATAAACTGTGGAAAATTCTGAAAGAGATGGGAATACCAGATCACCTGACCTGCCTTTTGAGAAATTTGTATGCAGGTCAGGAAGCAACAGTTAGAACTGGACATGGAACAACAGACTGGTTCCAAATAGGAAAAGGAGTTCGTCAAGGCTGTATATTGTCACCCTGTTTATTTAACTTCTATGCAGAGTACATCATGAGAAACGCTGGGCTGGAAGAAGCACAGGCTGGAATCAAGATTGCTGGGAGAAATATCAATAACCTCAGATATGCAGATGACACCACCCTTATGGCAGAAAGTGAAGAGGAACTCAAAAGCCTCTTGATGAAAGTGAAAGTGGAGAGTAAAAAAGTTGGCTTAAAACTCAACATTCAGAAAACGAAGATCATGGCATCCGGTTCCACCACTTCATGGGAAATAGATGGGGAAACAGTGGAAACAGTGTCAGACTTTATTTTTCTGGGCTCCAAAATCACTGCAGATGGTGACTGCAGCCATGAAATTAAGATGCTTACTCCTTGGAAGGAAAGTTATGACCAACCTAGATAGCATATTCAAAAGCAGAGACATTACTTTGCCAACAAAGGTCCGTCTAGTCAAGGCTATGGTTTTTCCTGTGGTCATGTATGGATGTGAGAGTTGGACTGTGAAGAAGGCTGAGTGCCGAAGAACTGATGCTTTTGAATTGTGGTGTTGGAGAAGACTCTTGAGAGTCCCTTGGACTGCAAGGAGATCAAACCAGACCATTGTGAAGGAGATCAGCCCTGGGATTTCTTTGGAAGGAATGATGCTAAAGCTGAAACTCCAGTACTTTGGCCACCTCATGCCAAGAGTTGATTCATTGGAAAAGACCCTGATGCTGGGAGGGATTGGGGGCAGGAGGAGAAGGGGACGACAGAGGATGAGATGGCTGAATGGCATCACTGACTCGATGGACGTGAGTCTGGGTGAACTCTGGGAGTTGGTGATGCACAGGGAGGCCTGGCGTGCTGCGATTCATGGGGTCTCAAAGAGTCGGACACGACTGAGCGACTGATCTGATCTGATCAAATATTTACTATATGAACCCTAGACACTTTACGGAGAAGATGAATGTTAAAATTACCTCCATTTCACAGATGAGGAAATGAAGACAAGAGAGAGGTTAAGTTACTAATGCAAAATCGAGTCACTCTCCCAAGTTCAGTGTCTACTCAGTGGCAGAATCAGAATTCAAACCCAGGGAGTCCAACTCAACAGCCCTGATTGGAACCATAAGAAAGTGCTAGACTTAACCCTGTAGAGAGCTCGAATAACTACAGCTAGGATATGGCTTTCTGTTTTCAAGATTCTTTGGAGTGTGGCTGGAGAGACAATCAGTAAAGAAATGACTATGAAAGCACACAATAGAAATAACTACACAATTAGGCATTAACCCTGCTTTCTCTGCCAACACATCCAGGAGAAGCCAGAGTTAAAATAGTCCAGAAGACTTTGGCATAACAAATTCAATCCCCCTCCCCAAACAGTTCAGTTCTTTACCGAGGTTCTCATCTATCAAGTGGACGAGCTGTGTGAATTGCTGCCTGCTTCTTCTGAGTTCTTGAAATATGGGTGCTGCCTCTTGTTAACCACAGTGGTCCAGTCAGAGCAGGTTCACGGAGGGGATGCTCACTGTCTCTGGGCTGTTCCCGTCTATGCCATGGAGACCCCCTTTCTACCCTACGAGTCAGATTCTTACTGTAAGTGAGACCATTGCAAGAAAGTGCAAGTGAGACTTAACCTCTTTCTGGTGAAAACAGGCAAAATCCAAGCAAGATTTTATCTTGCTCGCATTGAGACTGGTCCCTGAGGAATAAACAGTAACTGCTGTGGGCTTTAGAGTTCACTGTGAAGCCCACACATCTGACTTTTGCCGAAAGAGACTTTTTGAAGCTGAGTGGATTTCAGTTTGGCATTAAGTCTCAGAGCACAGCCTTGTTGTCAAGTTCTCAAAATTCCAGGGCATGGTAAGTAATGGGACTGTCTTTAAAACCTAAAAAAGGTATGTAATTATCAAAGTATATTTATTATGCCCATCATGGTAACTACAGTTTTATAATACTCCAAGTGATTCTTGTTCAACATACATAAATCAACATTTCTTACTTTTTAAATTCCCAATAAAATAAAACTTAAATGAGGAGAGTATAAAATACTGGGTTATGAAAACATCCAGAACTACTCCTGAATTTACACTAATCGAGCATCTATTGAAAATAATTCCCTTTACACATCATGTCTGTTAATTTTTGAAGGAAGAAATTTTCCTATTTCAACAGGTTATTAAAATAACCATTTTACTGATTTTAAGTTTTAAAATAGAAAATATAGAAAAATACGGACACAATCTAGTTAATGTTTTGCATATGTAAATTTTGATATTTTTCCTATACATATCTACTTCAATGTATTTTCTTGTAACAAAAAAGTTTTTTTTTTTCATCACCTTTAGCCCATATTTCCTCAATAGCAGAGCTGGAGGTAGGAGCTCCAGGGCTAATCTGGCCACATCTTTGCCCAAGCTCTGCTTGCTGCTAGGTTTCACAAAGCTGGACCACTGTGTCTCAGAACAGTCCCTGGCTAAGCATCTGTAAAATATAATGTGTAGACATGATCTGAAAAGCCAGAATGAGAATAAAGAGAATTATTTTCAATAGATGTTCTATTAGTGTAAATTTAAGATCTGTAAAATGTAATGGTGAAAGGTGAAAGCCAAAGTACGTAGCAAAATGCCCTAAATTCATGGTTATTAATGGTACGGTGGTGGTTCATGGGGACCTCAGTAAATGACCTCAGTAAATGACCGTTGCTCTATGAATGGCAGCTATTCCACACGTAGACTCCACACCACACCCCTAGATTCGTTTACTGAACACACCCGCCAGTTTGATGCTGAGTTTGTCCTTGTTTGTGAACTTCACACTCTCGTCAAAGGCAACCAGACATGTGTCTCTGAAGAGTTTCTAGATCTTTCACTCACCATCTGTTTACAGAGTGTTTATTTAGTGCCAGGAGTTGTTTCAGACACTGTTATACGGTTTGATATTCAGAAGGCTTGTAAGATCAATACTGTGAGAGTGAAGAAGCCCACCAGGCTCCTCTGTCTATGGGATTTCCTCGGCAAGAATACTGGAGTGAGCTGCCATTCCCTTCTCCAGGGAATCTTCCCAACCCAGGGATCGAACCTATATCTCCTGCATTGCAGGCAGGTTCTTTACCATCCAAGCTATCAGAGAAGTCCAATATTGTTAACCTTATGTTAAATATGAGGAAACTGAGAGTCAGTGGGGTTAACTGATGCGGAACTAGTTAGTATTAGAGTTCTAATCCACACCCAGTCTTCTCATATAAATCCTGTTCTCATACCTGTATGGTCACCCAGTCATGTCTGACTCTTTGAGACCCCATGGACTATAGCACACCAGGCCTCCCATCGGTCACCATCTCCCAGAGTTTGCCTAAGTTCATGTCCATTGCATTGGTGATGCCATCCAGCCATCTCATCTTCTGTTGCTCCCTTTTCTTCCTGCCCTTAATCTTTCCCAGCATCAGGGTCTTTTCCCATAAGTCAGCTCTTCACATCAGGTGACCAAAATTTCAGAGCTTCAGCTTCAGCATGAGTCCTTCCAATGAATATTCAGGGTTGATTTCCTTTGAGATTGACTAGTTTGGTCTTGCTGTCGAAGGGGCTCTCAAGAGTCTTTTCTAGCACCACACTTCGAAGGCATCAATTCTTTGGCCCTCTGAATAACCTGCCTCTGTCTGCACAACTTCTCTTCTTAGTAAAGAGGCTTATTACTATTCTGATTAGGGCATGCCCTCAACTGCCACCTCAGAGGCACCACATTGAGAGACAGCTAGCCTGGTGGTCAGCGTTGTGAGCCTTGCTTGCCAGGCCAGGGACTCTTGGGTTGTCATCCTGAGTTTATTACTCAAAGGCCATGTGGCCCAAGGCAAGCTACTTAGCTTGTCTGTGTTTCCATGTTTTCATATGTAAAATGGAGATAATCATAGAATTCCATAAGGGTACTGTGGGAATTAAATGGCTTAATACACCTCGGACCCATAGAACCCATCTCCACGAGAAACCTGTGAGTGGATACGGGACAGAGCGCATGAAGGACGGCCAGTTGCACGGCTGCCTTGGGGCTCCGGAGCCCACGCAGAGTGAGCCTGGTCTCTTTCCTCTCCCGGACCTTCCTCTTAGCCAAGCTGTGCCGACCATCAGCTCCCCGCGGGGCAAAGCACACTTTCCCCAGAGAGCAGGAAGCCCTCAGGCAGGTCCAAACGCAGCTGTTTCTCTCTCTAAGTCAAGCTTCTCTCCCAAACTCGCTTGTCCACAAAGCTCCTTATCACCTCATGTCCCTGAAACAATCTGAGGACACGGTAGGTGCTCAATAAATGGTCACTGAAACAAACAAACGTCTAATTCCTGTTGGAAGTCTGATGTGAGGAAAAAAACAACACAGAGGCCTTTTGGCTTTCATGTTTATCTGTGTGTTGTTTTTATTGATTGATTCACTGATATACGGTTGATATACAATACTATGTAATTTGCAGGTATGCAATATAATGATTCATATTTTTTAAAGGTTATATTCCATTTACAATTAATATAAAATATTGGCTATATTCCCCATGTTGTGCAATGCATACTGTGGCATGCATGCTCAGTCGTCCAACTCTTTGCACCCCTGTAAGAGCCCACCAGGCTCCTCTGTCCACAGAATTTCCTGGGCAAGAATACTGGAGTGGGGTGCCATTTCCTACTCCAGAGGATCTTCCTGACCCAGGGATCCAAAGTGCATCTCCTCTGCCTCCTGCATTCACAGGCAGATTCTTTACCCCTGGTGCCACCTGGGAAACCCTGTACAGTGTATCCTTATAGCTTCTTTTATGCATAATAGTTTATACTTCTTAATCCTCTACCCCATGTTGTCCCTCCTCCCTCTCTCTCCCCACTAGTAATCTCTCTAGTTTGTTCTCTGTGTTTGTGAGTTATCTTTTTTGTTATATTCACTAGTTTGTTGTATTTTTTAAATTTCACACAGAAGTGATATCATTCAGTATCTGCCTTTCTCTGTCTGACTTGTTCCGCTTAGCACAATGCCCTCTAAGTCCATCCATGTTGCTGCAAACAGCAAAACTTCATTCCTTGTTTATGGCTGAGTGGTGTTATCCTGATTGCTTTTCATTGCGTGTCTGTTCCTATATTTTGACATTTGTCTTCCTAGAGCACCCCTCTTTTTACCCACATCCTGCGTGTCCGGGCTTATCAAAGAATCCAGATGTGTTTTAATGGAAGTATAATTGACATATGACGTTGTATTACTTTCAGGTGTACCACATACTGATCCATTATTTGTAAACATTGTGAAATGATCCCAAAAAGGAGTCTAGTTAACACCCGTTGTCACACACAGTTACAGAATTTTGTTTTCATGCACAGTTACAGAATCTTGTTTTCTTGTGATGGGAACTCTTAAGATGTTCTCTCTTGGCAACTTTCAAACAAGCAACATTGTGTTAACTTTAGTCACCATGGTGTACAATTTGTTGTCAGGGCATTTATTTCATAACTTGAGGTTTGTGGGTTTTGCCCGCTTTACCCATGTTGCCCATCTTCACCTCTGCAACCCCTACTCCATTCTCCGGATGTATGAGCTCCTTTGTTTGCCTTTTTTCAGAACCCCCAGTTTAGCCCTCATCGCTGCAGCTCCGTGAACAAAGCTTGGTCCCACAAGCCGAGTCTATTTCATCTCTCAGAAGAGACCTCACCTCAAACAATGATAATTGAGCTTTTAGAAGGGTTGCCCCCAGAGAGAGATCCATTTTGCTATCCCCACTCCTTTCCTTCTCAGGAAATCCTTCTGTGGGGAGAATGCTAGTTCTCCTTATTTCTATTTCCCCTGCAGCCTCCCGTTTGTCCCTGTGGAGCTGAGTAACCACTGAAGGCGTTTATAGTCCTGCTCATTTGGGCCCCATCCTCAGAGCACACTTCATGCTGAACAGCAGTGAAGGAATGAGGAAATAAAAAGGTGCTTTGATTAAAAGCCGAGAGAGTAATTAAACACCGAGTCGACATCATGCATAAGTTCATAATGGAAAGCAAGGTTGTGAGTTTAAGAACAAAGAGAATCCACGTAACATCCTCAGACCTGAGCAGAGCTTCATTATAGATTGAAGTTTCAAATTATTGTGAAATTTTAGGATGATAAATTTTTTAATGGCTCAGAAAATAAAAAATAGAAGCAAAAAGACAAAAGTTCAGTCAAGGGAAACATACAGCCCCATCTGAGACAGTTGCTTCAAACAGGAAATGTAAAATAGGCATGGTGTGTTATTGAACTTACATGTTTGATTAAATTATAAGCCGGAATCTCATTTTAAAACTCCTCCAATGGCCTATTACTGTTTTAATTTCAGATTTGGCGTGAACCATGTTAGCAGAACAAAGCTCCCCTCCCTGTCAAGGTGAAGCCCTGAGTTGGAGGAATTCTACATCCAGTTTTAAATTCTTGTTCGAGTAGGATTTGCAGGCAGAGAGCTTGGGATCAAGTCCTTGTTCTGTCACCTTCTAGCTGTGTGACCTGGCGCCAACTACTTAACATCTCTAAACCTCAATTCCCTCCTCTGAGGGACAGGGGTAATAATAATTTGGGATTGCTATGAAGATTAAATGAGATGAAGCAGGTAAACTGTTTAGCTCAGCTCTTGGCAGAAAGTAATGGGTGAATGTTAGTGATGATGAGCACTATTACAATTGCTCTTCTACTGGTTTCGTGACCTGATAAAGCAAGTTTTCAGTCTGGCTGAGTTTTTTTTTTGAGGATTAGACTATGTACAACAGTGGCCCAGAGTTGGGCTCCAATAAGTGATAAGATTGGGGCTTCCCTTGTAGCTCAGTCAGTAAAGAATCTGCCTGCAATGCAGGAGACCCTGGTTTGATTCCTGAGTCGGGAAGATCCCCTGAAGAAGGAAATGGCAACCCACTCCAGTATTCTTGCCTGGAGAATCCCATGGACAGAGGAGCCTGGCAGGCCACAGTCCATGGGGTCACAAAGAGTGGGGCACGACTTAGCAACTAAACAACAAATATAATATCAACATAATCATCATCGTGATCTACCTGGGCCATTACTTGATTTTCAAGTGTTTGCATTTTAGCTGAAAGGAAGGGAGTTAAGATGCCTCTATACTTAGAGTGAGAAAGACAAACGCCATATGATATCACTTATATGTGGAATTCAGACTATGACTACAAATGAACTTATCTACAAAACAGAAACAGACTCACAGACATAGAGAGCAAACTTGTGGTTGCCAAGGGGTGGGGGGATGGGGGGTAGGCAAGGGACGGGCCAGGAGTATGGGGTGAGCAGATGCAAGCTATTATAGAGAGAATGGATAAACAACAAGGCCCCACTATATAGTACAAGGAGCTGTATTCAATATCCTGTAATAAACCACAATGGAAAAGAATATGAAAATGAGTATATATATCTGTATACACGTATATGCTGCCGCTGCTAAGTTGCTTCAGTATTAAGTATGGGGTTAAGTATGGGAAATGCTTTAAAATTGTTGCAGTTATGAATTACGTCCAACTAAGTCAATTTTATTTGCACATTAGCACATGCCCTGTGGTTGTACCGTCTAATCTCTTGTGCTCGTCCCCTCGCAAGCTCTAGGCAGGCACCCAGGCTTCTTCTCCAGCCCAAGCAGGACCCATGTTCCACTGCTCAGAGTTCTGGTCTTTGAAAATGCCTGTGCACTGCCTACTGCCCCAGCTAAGTTCCTGAGGGAGGCACTTGTTGGAGTGGCTGTAAATTGATGGGATCTTGACCACCCCATATTCCCACCCCCCAGTCTGGAGACTAGACTTAAAGAAAGCAGTTGCCCAACTTCCTGTCTGGTTTCCCTACAAGGTTTTGACATCGTAAGTCCAACAGAGAGAGCTCAGAACCAAGGAAAGGATGCAGAAGGAGAAATTTTAAAATTAAGTTGAGTTTAAACCAAAAATTACTGCAAAATCTATGATCTGAATTGTCTTTTTAAGGAAGGTTTTGTGTATGTTTTCCATTTCCAGGCAGCTGTGAGAGCTTGAGAAAGACTTCAGTTTAGTTCTAAGAAAACAAAAAAGTTATTTTTTTGTACACCTCGGTTTGGTTAAAAATCATGCAGGCTCCATCTCCAGAACTTTTTAGAACTCAAAAACAAAATTAATGAAAACATGATGGGAAAGAAAGCAAAACATGTTTTCTTTTTTTTGAAAGGGAAAGAAAACCTTTGCCGTGGTTTGTGGCTCTATAAAAATTTGTGTATTTGGTTCAATTTGTTCTGCAGTTCAGTAAATTGGAGCAGTTTGTTTTGGCTTTTGATTCAGCTCACATCCCTGTAAATTTGTCCTTTGAGAAGCAAATATGCTCCCAAAGAATAAGTCTAGAATAGTAACTCTGTCGTTGTTGTTCAGTCGCTAAGTCATGCCCGACTCTTTGTGACCCCATGGACTGTAGCACGCCAGGCTTCCCTGTTATTCGCCATCTCCCAGAGTTTGCTTAAATTCATGTCCGTTGACTGGTACCTTATGCCCCACAAAATCTCCTCTATCAACTTGTCAGCATATGAAATACAAGGTGTGGAATCAAATGCGCTCTCAGAGGCTTCTGTCTCCATGTATGAACTTGTGGCCTCAGGGAAGCCCAGTCTCATTCTCATCCTGAGATATTCTCTCAAGCTCCCAGGCAAGCTGGATTCACTGAGAAGCTACTGCAGCTTAACCTTAGGGCATCTCACTTGCTCAAGATACTTCCAAGGCACCAAGCGAGTCCCTAGTGATGAGCTCACATTGTAGAATTTTTTTAAAAATGAAATGTATAAAAGTAAGGAAGTAATTTTAGCTACAATCCACTTGACTTCCCCTCCAATCGCTCTTCCCTCCAGTTCGAAAGGCATTGGAGCCGATAAACATCATGGTGGGGTGGGGGGCATATGGGAAGAATTTGGATAAGGTACGTATCTTGTTTGGAGGATTCTCTGTCTCTTCCATGGATAATTAAATCATTGCTAGCCATCCTGGGGTGGCTTCCAGGATGATACGACACTCACCGTATTCCATGATTAGTGTCATGACATGAAGGTGCAGAACTGGAGGTCAGATTGAGATACAAGAAGCAAATCTTTGGAAAGTTCTTTCAGCTGTTAAATGTGGTGGTACATTGTTTGCACGCTTGGGTATACTAACTCTTCCCACTCTGCACGCTCACTCTTTCACATTGTTTTTGCTGCACCTCCCATGAAGAAATGGTGTCTGTTTCCCAATGTCTTGAATTCAGGCTACACATGAGACATAGTTTGACCAACCAAATATAGCAGAAGTGATGGTTTCAGTTTCTAAAGGTCAGTGAGTTGTTTAGGCTGAGGGCATTTGGAGTCCACTCTCGCCCTATTTCTATCATATGAAGAAGTCCAGGCCTGCTCCCTTGAAGATGAGCATCCGTAAGGAAAGAGATGTCCAGCTGACAGCCAATACCAACCAGTGGAGCCATCCAATGACTGCAGCTCCAGGAGTGATGGTGGGTGAGACCAGCAGAACCACCCAGCTGAGCCCAGCCCAGCTCGCTGACCCAGAGAATCATGAATAAATATAATATTCATTGTTTAAAGTAGTTATGTTTAAGAATGACTTGTTATACTACAACAGAAAACTAACTTACACAGGTAAAATTGTACACAGTAGATTTGGTTCTCATCCATGCATAGTAAAATCAGAAGTGGTCTTCTGTCCGGGGTATTTTCAACAATGCCATGTATAAAATTATAAGTCACACATTTTCCTTTGTTACTTTCCATCCTTCCTTCTTTCCTTCTCTTTCTCTCTTTTTTTATCATGAGAATGATGTATTTGATGAGACTCAAGCCTCTTAAAATGCAATTTGTAAACATGCTTCAGAAAGTTCTAGTATAAGAAGTAAGAACTCATAGACTTATTATTTGAATGTGTAAGAAGAGGATCTTCTCTTATGATCTTTAAATTTATGTTTTATTATTAAAAAACACAAAGAAAAATCAGGTTAAAAAATAAATAGCACACCCTAATAGAGCACACCCTTGTTTAATGTATATGCAGAGTACATCATAAGAAATGCTGGGCTGGATGAACCACAAGCTGGAATCAAGATTGCCAGGAGATATATCAGTAACCTAAGATATGCAGATGACACCAGCCTTATGGCAGAAAGTGAAGAACTAAAGAGCCTCTTGATGAAAGTGAAAGAGGAGAATGAAAAGGTTGGCTTAAAGTTCAACATTCAGAAAACTAAGATCATGGCATCTGGTCCCATCACTTTATGGGAAATAGATGGGGAAACAGTGGAAACAGTGACAGACTTTATTTTGGGGGGCTCCAAAATCACTGCAGATGGTGACTGCAGTCATAAAACTTAAAGACGCTTACTCCATGGAAGGAAAGTTATAACCAACCTAGACAGCATATTAAAAAGCAGAGATAGTACTTAGCCAGCAAAAGTCTGTCTAGTCAAAGCTATGGTTTTTCCACTGGTCATGTATGGATGTGAAAGTTGAACCATAAAGAAGGCTGAGTGCTGAAGAATTGATGCTTTTGAACTGTGGTGTTGGAGAAGACTCTTGAGAGTCCCTTGGACTGCAAGGAGATCCAACCAGTCCATCCTAAAGGAAATCAGTCCTGAATATTCATTGGAAGGACCGATGTTGAAGCTGAAACTCCAAAACTTTGGCCACCTGATGTGAAGAACTGACTCATTTGAAAAGACGCTGATGCTGGGAAAGATTGAAGGTGGGAGGAAAAGGGGACAACAGAGGATTATGTGGTTGAATGGCATCACCGACTCAATAGACATGAGTTTGAGTGAACTCTGAGAGTTGGTGATGGACAGGGAGGCCTGGCGTGCTGCAGGCCATGGGGTCACAAAGGGTTGGACATGACTGAGTGACTGAAATGAACTGAACTGAACTGAATAGAGTACAATTCTGCAGTGTAGATGGTTTTTACTTTCAAGCCAATAAAAAGAAGAAAAAAAGAACTAAAAAATTGTTTCAGAGAAAAGAAGCAAAAGGAAAAATGGCAATTAAAGGTAATATATGTGATACTTGATTGGATCTTGAACCAGAAAAAAATTAATTTTCTTATTTTATTATGAGGACATTAGTGGGATAATTCTGAAATTTGAATAAGGTCTGTAGAGTAGATCATAGTGTTGCATCAATGTCAACTTTATGCTTTGAAAATCATTTCATGGTCATATAAGAGAAAGTGATTTTTAAAAAGTAATACATAGTGAAGTATTTAGGAGCAAAGAAGCATGATGTCTATATCTTACTCTCAAATGTGTATACAAATGTGTAAGAAAATGTGTATACAAATATAGCTTTAAATATGTGTGTGTATATATATATGTATATATATATAAAACTAAATAATAAAGCAAAAGAAGTAAAATATTATTATTGGGGAATTATGGGCTAAGAATATGTAGGAATTCTTTGTACCATTTTTAAACTTTTCTCTGTCCAAAATTATTTCAAATTAAAGTGTTGATTTTTTTAAAAAGTAATGGGAAGATGAAACAAAAGTGATAAAGATGAACAATTAAATAAATTGAAATTATTCTTTCAGTGCAGAGCAAACTGTAAGAACCACATGGTGGGTCGACAAGAAAAAAGGAAATTAAAGTTTTAAACAGGAGCAGACATATTTTAATACCTAAAATTAACAAAAGAACTGAGGGCTTTACTCAAGATGTGTTTAGGAGGTAGGCAAGTATAGTTAAAGGCAGCAATTGGAGAAAATAAAAGCATTTCACTTTTGTGCCCCGAGCTCAGATTGTTCAATGCACCATTCTTGCTCTATCACCTTACCTGGAATCTGGAAGAGAATCCTGAAAGCAGAGGGCTGAAAAAAAAAGAGGATATAGAACCTATTTCTTCACAGGTGTTATAGCAGAGGGTGGTGTAGCCGAGGAGATGCTGCTTTCAGGAGTCAGAATGCCAGGATTTACGTTCAGCCCCCGCTTTGCCCTTGGCTCTGGAGACATCGCTCAACTCACTGGATCTTGGCTCAGTTATCTATAGATTCAGAAGCAGTAAACCAGGGACCTGGGAGTCCTCCATGCTTTAGGGGCTAGGTTTTTATTAACCTTTCTGTATGTTTGTTGTTGATGTTTATCCTTTTCAACCGTTTTGAGTCATGAGATTAGCATCAGCAGTGGAAGAACACAGACTTCTGTTTGCTGACCTACTTCAGAGAGCCTTTGGTGTCTCCTGGTTAAAAATAATTTGCTTGGCTCCAAAAAGATGGTTGTGAAACTTTTTGACAGGACCTTATATGGAAGGACTGGACTGTGGTTAGCCGGTTTCAAAGGGTGCTTGTTGATGTTGCTGAAGACAAACTCTTTCCAGAATACTCTTGTAGAAAATGAAGCTGCTGTGTCACCTTGATTCTGAGTTCAGTCTGACTCCTACAATGACTTTCAAAGATGATGACCTTCCCAAATCCCTCCAGCTCTTATCCTCAGGCACCCAACTCCGTGTCCTTTTTGGGTTTACTCCTCGCACTTTCTCTTCTTTCCCTCCCTCTCCCTCCCCGCCCCCTGCCTCTCTCCATCTATTTTCTGTTCCATTTACTTTCACTGACTATTCTACTCTCTGGAAGAATGCCTACGGCTCACTGTCTTACAGACTTTCAGTAAACAGAAGAGTTTTATTGTGTCATTGGGGCTAATCCAGCTAGTTGATGGAACTGCTGAATCTGTTAAACCTGTAAAATGTCATTCTTGGGATTATGTTAAGCCTTGTGATTAGTTAATAAAAACCATTACCCTGCAAAAAGCCTATTTGGCAATTGTGTTCTCATCTTCAATGTCCCACCTGCCCCCTCTCCCCGCATCGCCCTCCTCCTCTGGCTGCTGCTCAGGGCAGGGGTCCATATCCTGGTACCTTTGCCCTGTGAAGGGAAAGTGAAAATCATTCAGTCATCTCCAACTCTGTGCCACCCATGAACTGTAGCCTGCCAGGCTCTTCTGTCCATGGGATTCTCCAGCCAAGAATACTAGCCCATATGCCTCTGCCCTAGCAGATGTCATAGTGTCCGATACTCAGCAATGATGCTGGATTCAGAAAGAGGGAACTAGAAAGAGTAGGTGTGCCGGATAGAAATATACACAGACAGACTGGAAAGGGAAGAATGAGAGAAGAAGCAGGAGACTCAGTTCCTTTGATGGTGACTATCTAATTTTCCTAATGTGCTTCCTGATCTCCCTCCCCCTCCCCCTGCCCCCCTCCCCGCCCCCCTTCTTCTTCTTTGTCTGGCCTTTATCTCTTTTCACATCTTTTCTCTAGGTTCTCTCATGGTTCCTTTCTCATCAGGTATTCCACTGACCTTATCCTTTCCAGGCCTTTCCACCGCAAGACCCCCATTCCACCTCCTCTGCTTAGGCAACATGCTCTAACCTGGTAGCTCTTCCCAGGCACAAGGATATTTGCATTTTCAACTGGGTTTCTCTGACTTTCGGATCCTTTGAGAGACCCAGCAGTCAAGTAAGGGTTATCTGTATTTAAGAAATCACCCACCGTGATCCATTCTGGTTTGGATGAAAAACTGTAGTGTTTTATTCATTTGGCTGACAGCCCTTGGCATTTGGTTTTTATTCAATGTCATCATTTGGTAATGTTATTTTTTAATATTTCTGACTGGCTTTAAAAAAACAATTAAGGACTTTGGAAGTATGAAACAGTAATCAAAAGTCAGTATTTTAAAAAATTATGAAATGGAAATGAGGAAGAGCCTAAATAAATAGTGGCAGATGGTGGAGGACTGGAAATTAGAATGATGGAGAACAGGACAAAGGAGCCTTAACCAAGGAAAAGAAACATCTGTGCATATTTAGTATCTTAATTCAGGTGGATGTCAAGGAGTGTCAGCTGTGAATGAAACAAGGGAAGCAAGATGCCCTCATTCATATATCACTAACCGTCAGGGAAACGCAAATCAAAACTCACATCTCTTAGGATGACTATTATCAACAAGACAAGAAATAACCTTTGGCCAGGATTTGGAGGAAAGAGAACCCATGTTCTCTGTTAACAGGAATGTAACCTGGTGCAGCTAGCGTGGAAGGAGATTCCTCAAAAAAATTAAAAGTACCCAGCAATCCTACTTCTGGGTATTTATCCAAAGAGGATGAATACAGGATGTTAAAGAGGTATGTGCTTTCCCACGTTCACTGTCGTATTTTTCACAGTGGCCCAAATATGGAAATAATTTAAATGTCTGTCAGTGGATAAATGGATAAAGAAGATGTATGTACTCATTCAATGGAATATTATACAGCCACAAGTAAGGAGGACAACCTTCCATTTGTGGCAACATGCATGGATCCTGAGAACATCATGCTAAGTGGAATGAGTCAGAGAAAGACAAATATTGTGTGACATCACCTATATGAGGGATATATGACATAACCCAAAGCCACATATTCAGGTCTCAGTCTCAAAGAGGAGCCAGACAAGGTACATAAACACAAGGAACACAAAGATTGAGTCCTAACTGTAGCCAGGTGAAGAGATGGGGAAGAGTTTGCTTCCTGGTACCTTGGTCCATGTGCTTCGTAGGGTCTCACTCCCACCAAAGGCTTGTCTCTACTCCTGAACACCTTCCTAAGCTTCCCTTTCGAGGGAGGGCACAGTTGAGCATCATGCCTATCCACAGCCGGAAGATACTGCTCTTTCTTTGGCTAAGTTTCCATTAAGGAGAAGTTACTGCATGATTTGATTGGCAGTTCAAAGAATAAGCAGAAGTCTGAAAATCAACTCATAGCAGATCTGGAGTCTGCAGGGACCACCAGTGTCCCCATAAAAGTTGGTAGTAGCCTCTTATGAAACATTCATTGGGATTGTGGTTTTGAAAACGACAAATCAATTTAAAGTAATGTTTCTTCTGGTAGATGGAGAAACGCAGCTAGCCTCACACCCATCCCAGGCTGACATTTCCCTGAACCTCCTAGCTTCATCCTTTCAGTGTGTTGCAAATGCGTGACACAAATGTAGCAGAACTGAATGCTCCCACAACGGTGCCAGACGCTCTGAAAGGGCCGGCACAGCAGTCCGCATGCCCGACATAAATAAAGCATCAGCGACCACAGGACAACAGAAGGCGTAAGTGAACAGAGATGCACACAAGAGTCAGGTTTTGTAAGATCAGCCCTGAGTGGTTGCAGCTATTGGCTTCATCATTTTTTCCCAGACCAGGGCTGAATGGTTGAGTAGGAAGACTTGGGAAGCCCCTAGCAATCAGGGAAGGATCCCAGACATGCAGAACTTCCAAGCAGCAAACACAGGCTGTCTTGCTGGGGAGATAGTTTTCTGGGAGGTTTAGGAAATGAATGGAGGAAGAAGCAGAAAGTGAAAGAGAAATGGGTAAGGGTGTCCTCTTTTTCAAAGTGAAATCCTCAAGTCTCAGAAAACTTTTCCTATTTGAACTGTGGTGCTGGAGAAGACTCTTGAGAGTCCCTTGGATTTCAAGGAGATCAAATCAGTCAATCCTAAAAGAAATTAACCCTGAATATTCATTGGAAGGACTGATACTGAAGCTGAAGCTCTAATACTCTGGCCACCTGATGTGAAGAGACAACTCATTGGAAAAGACCCTGATGCTGGGAAAGATTGAGGACAGGAGGAGAAGCAGGGGGCAGAGGATAAGATGGTTGGATGGCATCACTGACTCAATGGACATAAGTTTGAGCAAACTCCAGGAGATAGTGAAGGACAGGGAAGCCTGGCATGCTGCAGTCCATGGGGTGGTAAAGAATCAGATATGACTTGGCGATTGAACACCAACAACAACTGCATTTGACTCTAAATCCATAGGGGTTCATGGCTCATGCAAAGTCTAATGGCACCAAGCATGATGTTTCACAGGTAGGAGGAACCTACTGAAGGTATTGAACTATTTTTATCTTTAACTTGATTAATTCTTTCTTCCTTCTTTCCTCCAAACCCTGGATTCTCCTTTAACATGACTTTGGTTTCATGAAATCCTAACATCTGATTAGAAGTGGAAAGGCAGGCAGAGAAGACAGAATTATGTAAATTGAAATTAGTATAAATAGTAAATTTGAGGACTTCCCTGGTGGCTCAGATGGTAAAGAATCTGCCTGCAATGTGGGAGACCTGGGTTATATCCCTGGGTTGGGAAGATTCCCTGGAGGAGGGCATGGCAACCCACTTCAATATTCCTGCCTGGAGAATCTCCATGGACAGAGAAGCTTGGTGGGCTAAAGTCCATGGGGTCACAAAGAGACTTTCACTTCCAGTCAAGATGGGATGTAGAAAAAAAGAGGACAAAATCCATGAAACGATGATTTTCAGAAATTGGACGTACGCAGAGGAAAGTGATTCCTGAGAAAGGAGAAACAGGCGAGGTTAGCCCACAATCACCTGGAGGGGAAGGCCATCAGGTAGAGCCGGGCAGGCTCTCAGAGTTCACAAGAAGGTGCTGGGAGGACGAGGAAGTCAGAAGGGCTGGAGTTCTCTGGGCAGAGAACCAGAGAGGCAAGAGCACAGACAGAACTCAAAATCTGCAGAGGGCCCCCTCTCCTCAGCTTGCAGAATGCTGATCAGCATCTACACATGATGAAACTACCCGAGGCCAGGAAAATAACCACCAGAAAGGATTACAGAGAACAGCTGCTTCAGCTCACATGGGACCAGCCATCATTCGGACAGAAAAACTGGAACCCTTGTATTTATACCACATCAGTTGGGATGGAGGGGGTGGAGGAGGGATGGAGTAGGAGTTTGCGTTAGCAGATGCAAACTATTATATATAGGATGGATAAATATGATCCTAAGGTATAGCACAAGGAGCTGTATTAATATCCTGTAATAAAAACCACAGTGGAAAAGAGTATGAAAAAGAACATATGTGTGTATATATAACTGAATCACTCTACTGTACAGTAGAAATTAACACGGCACTGTAAATCAACTATAGTTCAATAAGATAAATTTAAAACTTATATTATCAGTTTAAAGACTCATGTAGTACTGACTTAGTAGTGAAAAAAACTTCAAAAGGGGATCTGCTTGGACCCAGTCAACAAAGCTAAAAGCAAGCCACAAAAGTATCCAATCCTTTTGAAGGAAATGAACAGCATTCCAGAACGAAGCTCAGAAATATATATAGTAACACAAAATATCCAGATTCTAACAAGGTAAAATTCAAACCATTATTGTTATCCAATCAGAAAGTGCTAGACAGGCAAAGAAACAGGAAAAGATGACTCAGTTGCAGAGTGGAGGTGGGTGGGTGGGGAGGCATTTGCAGCTCTGATACTTAAGGAAGAAATAATATTAATTTTATACAAACTCATCAATGAAATTCCAGATGAGGGAATACTCACCTATTCATTCTATGAGGCCAGCATTCCTTGGATACCAAAACCAGACAAAAATATTACAAGAAAGATGACTAACATCCTTAAGAATATAGATGTAAAAATCCTTAACAAAGTTGTAGCAAATTTAATCAAACAATATATTAAAAGGATAACATGTCAAGTCCAAATGGGGTTTATTCTAGAAATACAAGGTTGATTTAATGTTTGAAAATCAATCATATTTCATATATTAACACGCTACATGATCACCTCAATAAATGCAGAAAAACTACTTGGCAAAATTCAATATCTGATAAAAACTGATATTCCTGATTAAAAAAACTGTTTACAGACTAGAAATAGAAGGAAATTTCCTTGACCCGATAAGCAGCATCTACAAACCACGTACAGCTAAGGTCATACTTAGTGGCTATAGACTGGAGTCTTTCTCTCTGAGATCAGAAACAAGGAAAAGATGTCCACTCTCACCACTACTATTCAACATTGTACTAGAGGTCCTAACCAATGCAATTAGAGAGGGGAAAGAAAGAAGAATCTTTTAGATTATAAAGGAAGAAGGGAAATAGCCAGGAGCAAAAATCATCTAGGAATATGAAGAAACTTTGGTATATATGTGTGTGTGTGTGCTAAAACTTTTCAACTTATATTTTAAACATGTACTGTTTCTTTTATATCCACTATACCTAATAAAACTAATTAATTAATTTCCTAAGTTGTTCAATTAGGAAAAATAATATTATTTGTGTGTGTGTGCAACCTTCTAGTTTTCAAAGAAATATTACTTTCATTTCTGATTTTCCCAAGACCCTTGGGGAGTTAGGAGGTGGAGTAGTGCTGTTTCCATTATTCAGAGGATGTCTGATCTCAGAGAGGCAAAGAATCTTAAAGTTCCCATGGTCAAACAGTGGTAGACCAACAGTTAGAATCCACTGGAACAATCACAATACCTGTGCTGTTTAGAATACAAGTCTCAGGGGGAACATTGCAGTTGACTTGTTGGAGATTCCATTAGCCACATTCAACCGATAAATCTCCAATATCATTGATAATAGGTTTAGAATAAGATCAAAGTTACAAGTGATAGTTTGAGAGGATTTTCAATCACAAAATGCAAAGTACCTTACACTCCAGCCACCCTGATGAGTTATTGGATAGTTTATTGATCAATCATGTTGGGTAATCATTGTAAATCTGGAAGCTGTAGGACAGAGAACCTGTGTAATGGCACCCAAGTCATTCCCAATAAAAGAAGGAGTGCATAAAGGAAGGTTTTCTTTATGACTAACACACTCTCCTTGTGACTCTCAGATTCCTAGCGATGCTCTTCTTCTTCACGACGGATGCATTTTCACTCCATGTGTATTTGAGTTTTTCCTTTATCTAAAATATCTAATAGCCAGTGAAGGACAGGGATGGCCCCTGCAGTTCAAAGATCTACACTGTATCTGTAAAAAGGTTTGAATACATATGGGAAACATAAAATCCCAAGTCCTGCTTTATTGCTCCCCAGCTAGGTTTCTTGGACAAGACTTGCACCTGAGCTCCAGCTTTCATGTTACATCTAAAGAGGGCAGATTGTTATGGAGGAATATCTGAAAGTGACCCTGTTGCCCTTCCAATCAGTCTTTCTAGGAAATGAGGGCTAAAGTAGGCAAACGATACAATCATTGTTTTTATTTTCAGTTTTCTACCGCAAACTGGTCTGTTTAACTTGTGAACTAGACAGACTATTCATCCCTTGTCGGGGCCACCCCTTTCACCAATCCTTCTCAGTTAGCTTAATGAGTCCCATTTCGCTGTCTGCCCTCTCCTCTCACTTTACTGGCTGTGCAAGATTCCTAGCTGCTTTTCAGTTCCTCCCTTGAACTTTAATCGTTCAAGGACATTTCTATTTCCTTCAGTGCAGTGTAAGCACCTTGAAAGCAGTATTACATTTCACTCAACTGTCTCCAATACTTCGGCCACCTGACGTGAGAAGCCAACTCATTGGAAAGGACCCTGATGCTGAGAAAAACTGAGGGCAGGAGGAGAAGGGGGAGACAGAGCATGAGATGGTTGGACAGTATCACCATCTCAATAGACATGAATTTGAGCAAACTCCGGGAGATAGCAAAGGACAGTGAAGCCTGGCGTGCTGCAGCCCAGGAGGTCACAGAGTTGGACGTGACATAGTAACTGAACAGCTACTGGCTCATCACACAAACCTCTCTCCTGGCTAATTCATAACACTGAGCAGATATGAAGATGGGTAAGAGTAAAAAATGCAACAGATAAAATGCACAACCATGTGTCCATAGCTTAGATTACGAAATGGCACATTACCACGACCTTGGGGATCCCACCTGTGTCTCTCACCAGTCCGATTGTTGACATTGTTTAACTTAATCAAATTTAAAGTCACATAATATCTTAACAGGCAATGGCACCCCACTCCAGTACTCTTGCCTGGAAAATCCCATGGACGGAGGAGCCTGGTAGGCTGCAGTCCATGGGGTCGCTAAGAGTCGGGCACGACTGAGCGACTTCACTTTCACTTTTCACTTTCATGCATTGGAGAAGGAAATGGCAACCCACTCCACTATTCTTGCCTGGAGAATCCCAGGGACAGAGGAGCCTAGTGGGCTGCCGTCTATGGGGTCGCATAGAGTTGGACACGACTGAAGTGGCTTAGCAATTAGCAATATCTTAACAATTTTGCTAAATGATACAAGGAATTTGGAACACCATAACTTTGCATACTCCTTTTTTTGTAGTGCATTTTTTAAATCTTGTTTTTTAAACCCTACAGAGTTGATTGATACTATTTTACACAGCCATCATTTGCATAGGTTTATCCCTCCTTGTGCTCCCTCTTACATCTCAGATCTACATTTGAAGTTCCCTTCCTTTTCATGAAACACTGCCTTCAGAATTTCATTAATAAAAGTTACTGCTAGAAGGCACATCCCTGGTGGTCCAATGGTTAAGACTCCCAGCTTCCAAGGCTGGAGGTGTTGGTTCTATCCCTGATCAGGTAACTAAGATCCCACAGCCCTTGGGGCATGGCAAAAAAAAAATACCAGCTGGAAAAGTTTTTATTGATCTGAAAATTAGTTTATTTTACTTTAATTTCTGATAGATTTTCCTTTTGCTAAAAATACAATTCAAGTTGGCATCTGTTTTCTCTGTGTGTGTGCTAAGTCGCTTCAGTCATGTCCGACTGCAACGCTATGGGCTGTAGCCCACCAGGCTCCTGTGTCCATGGGATTCTACTTCTTCTGTGAGTCTATTTCTGTTTTGTAAACAAGTTCGTTTGTATCATTTTTTAAAGATTCTTATTAGGTTATAAATATCTTTAGTTATTTTATAGCCCAGCAGGCTTTGTTGGTGTAAGCGGAAGAACTGGTCAGGGTATCTTGTATCCAGACTGTTGGAATCACAAACTTCTACAGTCTTTTCATTGTTATCGCAACAGTGATCATGTGTAAACATAGTCTCATTTACAATGATGGAAAAGATGTTACTTTGGGAAAATATGATTCCTTTTCTTGTCGCCATAGCAAAGTTCTTGAGAGAGGGGGAAAAACAAGAGAATCAAAGAACCAAGGGCACCAGGGAGACACAAAGGAGTAAAAGCAGGCAAGTGGGAGGCGGGCTGTACTAACTCCTGAGCCGGAAGCAGTGAGCTCCCCTCAGTTGGATGGACTTCTGTGGTCAGGACAGGTGCATCTGAAGAGGCTTGGGAGGGTAATGCTGGACATTAGCAAGCCTCTAAATTTAGATCTCTTTCCAGAAATGACACCCATTTAGATGGGGTTCTTAGACCCATCAGATACTGTTGATCAAAACTAATTGTTTGGAAACTCATTTTTCTAGGTGTCTGCATCAGAAACTCTATAACTCAACATGGATTATTAGATTTGTATTTCTGCCTGAAAATCCAACCAACTTTGAATGTTTTTCCTCCTGGTTCAAAGCTTGAACTTTGCTCTTTTCAATGAATGCCCCCAAACGGTAGATTAATATTAAATATTAACCAACTCTATATTGCTTACATTTAAAAGTATAATTTGATAAGAGCTTTTCTCTAACCTATCTAGTGAATGCACTTCAACTGTGAATGAATTCCATGAATATGTGTTCTATTCAATAATTAGTAGAATCTGAAAGAAGTAATTTCTTCTCTGTCAAGCCGTTTTCACTAGATTATCAAATCTTATTGATTTGACTTCTGTATGTAATTTGTGGCTCCATGTAATTTGGGCCTTTGGGTCTCTTTTCATTTAATTTTAAAGTCTTCTGGGAATCACTTCTCTCGTGTCATGCATTACTTGAGAGCTCTGCAGAATAATTTTCTATTTCGATGAAAGAACCAGGTAGGGAAGACAGTTAGGAAGATCCAATCTCTACTAAGCTCTGTTCACACCTGGAGAAGAGAAAAATAGAATATGTGTTTCTTTCTTGGCATTTTATAATTTTCCCCAAATGTATTAGTGGCAGTTTCTTAGCCATATTTATTAATTTCTCATGAAAATCCAGTCAAAATATTTTGATCTTACCAGTAATCTTTCAATATTTGCTGTTCTTTTAATAAGCCCTTATGACTATTTTGATAAGTGGAGATGAATGATTGTTCTGAGACAAATTCACTTTTATCTGTTTTTTCTTTTCAGATTTAAGACATGAGTTTGAGCAAATTCCAAGAGATAGTGAAGGACCGGGAAGCCTAGCATGGTGCAGTCCATGGAGACACAGAGAATCAGATATGACTTTGCAACTGAAGAACAAGACTATGTAAATAAGTGTATGAGGGACTTCTGTGATGCTCCAGTGCTGAGGCTCCACACTCCCAATGCCAGGGGGCCCAAATTCAATCCCTGGTCAGAGAACTAGACCCCACGTGCTGCAACTGAGAGTTCACATGCCGTAGCAAAGATGGAGTATATAAGATCCGGTGCAGCCAGATATTAAATATTTAAGTAAAATATTTAAAAATAATAATAAACATAAAATAAAGTGCATTATATGATAAAGTCTTTCAGTTATAAATATAATAGTTAATATATTGTTTAACTTATTCCTAACTGACAATCAGAATTTTTACTGATAGTTTTTGATTCTACTTCTGAAGATCTGCAATAGAAAGAGGTTTGATCCTGAATTCGAGCTGATGTAATAGGTCTCTGAAGTTAGCTCATAGAAACGTTTAAATAGTGTTAGTTGCTCAGCTGTGTCTGACTCTTTGCGATCCCATGAACTGTAGCCCACTAGGTTCCTCTGTCCATGGAATTCTCCAGGAGTGGGTAGCTATTCCCTTCTCCAGGAGATCTTCCCAATTCAGGGATTGAACCTGCAGCTCCTGCATTGCAGGAGATTCTTTACCATCTGAGCCACCAGAGAAGTCACAAAATATGCAGAATTTTAAGTAAGACAATAGTGTATGTTTGCATATCTCAGTTTTCCTTTTCCTTGTCAAAGTGTTAGTTGCTCAGTCGTGTTCAACTCTTTTCAACCTCATGGACTATAGCCTGCCAGGCTCCTCTGTCCACGGCACTCTCCAGGCAAGAACACTGGAGTGGGTTGCCATTCCCTACGCCAGGAGATCTTCCCAACCCAGGGATCGAACCAGGGTCTCCTGCATGGCAGGCAGGTTCTTTACCATCTGAGCCACCCGGGAAACCATAGAAACGTTTAGTACCCCTGTTATTTCACTAGGGGGAGCTGTTGGTCCTTCATTACTCAATGAAGCAGCCGAGGAATCGGCCGTCTGTGAGGCTCCTTTCTGATTAAGTGTTTCATCATGTCAAGCTCGGCACAATTGTGAACAAACTCTAATCCTTCTGAGAGGCAGTAAAGAAGCTCCGAGAAAGAAGCTGATAAACTCAATCAGATACCTTAGAAACTTCTAAAGTATGTTCAGCTGGCTTCAGGCCCATCATCAAATACTAACTTCTGTAATACAAAAAGTAAAAATTATAAAAATTCCATACAAGAAACTCATTAAAGTTGAAAGCCATGGTAGGTCGAAAGGGACATAGTAAATGGTCTCAAAATTGCTTATTAAAGAAAGAATGGCCATGAAAATGTTGTCAATTAACCAGGTTTTTCTTTTTTTTCCCTCTTCAGTTCAAAGAATATGGATATTCCTAACCCTCACAGCTTGAGGATGTGAAAAAGTTCCTGTGCTTACCTAGATCTGAATTTCTAGTGGCTTGCTAGACCATTCTGTCCCTTTGGAATCTTAGTTCTGGCTTCTTCTGGGGTCCAAATGGTTACAGAAGCAGGGAGCAAACATTCCCCCTGACCCCACCCCTTACCCCCTAGCACAGCACAGAGCCTTCACTCTCAGGATGTCACTCCAATACTTTGGCCATGTGATGCAAGGAACTGACTCATTGGAAAAGACCCTGATGCTGGGAAAGACTGAGGGCAGGGGGAGAAGGGGGCGAAAGAGGATGAGCTGGTTGGATGGCATGATTGATTCCAGCGACATGAGTTTGAGCAGACTCCAGGGGATAGTGAAGGACAGGAAGCCTGGTGTGACGCAGTCCATGGGGTCTCAAAGAGTCAGAGACGACTGAGCAGCTGAACAACAAAACAGTTTCTTTACAGTGTTGTATTAGTTTCAGGGGTAGAGCAAAGTGAATCAGTTATACATACACACATGTCCGCTTTTTAGAATATTCTTTCCCCATACACTACTATATATAAAGTAACCAGTAAGGACCTACTGTAGAGCACGGAGAACTCTTACTTCTCTTTCCTCTTTTCTTTCTGTTATCAAATTCCAGCTCCTCAGAAATATCACCCAGATAATCTGCTGATAAGCAGACCAAGTTGTGTTTCTTCTTATTGTGGGGGCGAGCGAGGCAGGGCCTGGATTGTGAGGGTTGGAGAATCAGAGGGAGGAGGCCAAAGCCAGGATCCTCACTGAGATTCTGACGTCTGGTTAAGGTGGGTATTCACGTGAAGGAGTCTTTATGAAGGTCGGATGAGCGCATCAGCCTTACCATTAGGACTGTTCGACACCGCAGGCAAAGATTCAGAGGCAGGGGTTGAAAGCGACTCAGGGTGTTATCTGCAATGTTCCTTGTTGAAAAGCCAATGGTCTTTCAGGAAGATATGGGAAGACCAAGGAATCTGTAGCTTTCTGAGCAGGCATTTCCTGGAATAGTAAACACACTCAGGAGAACAGTGGAGTCTCATCAATGCAATGAGCTGGGCGGGAGGAGATGGATCCTCCTGAGACAGTTAGGGTCTCAATCCCCCAAATTGAGACAGTTTGGGTCTCAATCCCAGAAGAGCCTGGCGTGGAAGAGCCTGGTTCCGACAGGTGTGTGGTCCCCAGAGCCCACTCTGCACTTATTCCACAGGCATCTGGGGCTGTTTACCCAGTCTCTGTGCCCGGGAGATAACTCAGCCTTGCATTTCACGTTATCAGATTGTCTCCTGAGCACTCAGAGAACCTGAGCATTCCTGGAGTTGGAGGTCACATGGGAGAGGCTGGGGTGAGGAGCAGGGGTTTCTAGAAGGTCCGGGAAACAGCAGACTCGTGGGAAGGTGTATGCATGCTAAGTCACTTCAGTCATGTCTCTTTGTGACCCCATGGACTGTACCCCACCAGGCTCCTCTGTCCATGGGATTCTCCAGGCAAGAATACTGGAGGGGGTGGCCATGCCCTCCTCCAGGGGATCTTCCTGACCCAGGAATGAAGCCCACCTCTCTTATGTCTCCTGCAGATTCAACCTGCAGGAAAACCTGTCTCACAAGCAGGTTCTTTACCACTAGTGCCACTTGGGAAGCCCAGTGTGCAGATACTGAGTCCTGAATACACACCAGCCCTGCTTACGTGAACTCAGGAAGAACTCTGCTTTGTCCTTGGGGAGAAAGCCTAGGAGAAACACCTAGAAGAAACCAGAAAGAAGCCTCCTCATTTCCTCTCTCAGGGAACCTCGAGGAGCAAAGAAAGGAACAGCTGCTCTCCACCCACTGCCATCCCTGGGGGGAGAAAGGTCAGTGGTATAGTCTCCAAGTTGGCATGGCTTTGGTGGCAGTTCCAGATGAGAATCCTGGGTGGTCTTCCCAGGAGGCCCTGGTGGGGGAGTGCTGAGTGGTGTGCATGGACCCGGGGTGCAGAGCAAGGAGGCCTCCCCTAAGAGGGTCTGGAGGAGCGGGTGCCCAGCAGCCATGCAGGTGAAGAGGGGCCCAGGCTTCATGGTAGGGTGAGGCTGAAGACCCCAGGGTCCTTGGACACTTGCAACCCCCAGGCTCAGGGATGCAAGCTCTGTGGTCCTCAGACAGCCCTGGCAACCCAGGGAACCACCTGCCCCCAGTGGCAGCCTCCATCAAGAACCAGCCAGAGGCCAGAGATTCCCCCAGCAACACGTCCCCTGAACCCACGTTAGCTTGACTTTGCCTGGATCAAGTCTCCAAAATGCCCACAGCCTCCCCAATCCCACTTGTCCTTAAAGAACATTCTGGAAAGGACAAGTTGGAATGAAAATACAGGATGCTCTTGAGCCATTGCAGGTAAATCATCTCAAGCGCGTGAGTCGGATATGTCATTTAGGACCATGTGACGACAGTGCAGGTCCCTCTCAGGCCACATGGGGACCACAGTGAGGAACCTGCAGGCTCATTGCATCTCCAGGGGAGTCTGCTCTGCGGGAAGGGACCAAGTGCAAAGGGAAACAGAGGAAAAGATGAATATTTCCTCCCAGTGAAGCTCCTACTCATTAAACTTCAGATCTGGTCTCTGTTTAGAGGAAGTATTAACTTTCTTTGAAAAATAAAGTAAATAGTAAGTAGCCACATAGTAATACATTAAAGCTTGCTTATAAAACCCTCACCATCAAATATCAGATTTGTAGCAGGTTAAAAACATTTATCTTCAAACATTGAAATGATATGTGCAAGATGTCTCTACACACCTGGACATTTAAATACTGGTCGTTGCTTTCTTTTTTATAGTCTTTCTGATCTTTTGTCACTCAGCAGATTATTGCTATAATTTTTGTTCTTGTTATTTTCTTTATGGTATAGTTAAAAAAATTATTTTTTCTAAAACTACTCTGGGGTAGCACATACAGAATATCTCATAACGGTTTCAGAGCACAGTCTTGGGCAAAATAAAGTCATTGCAGGTTAATTAAGAAATTTAGAAAATTCTTCCATGGACATCTCTCTGCCCTGAGAGGAAGGGTTATAATTAAGATAGATTCAGTGTCATTAGGATCATTTGAGATGCCAGCTTTTCAAAAACTGAAGATAATAAAGTCAGTAGGGAGAAAACGCTCTGTGTGCTTAACTCATTTATGGAATGAACTGACCTTGACTGGGACAAGGAAAAGGGAACTTTTTTCCTCTCCCCACTCTGTCTTCACACATGCATGGTTGATCCCTATTTCCAAGGTCTGGGTATGCCCCTAAGCTGATCCTATCACTTTCAAGGATTAGAACCATCTCATATTCAGACCTTGAATATGAGAAGGTCAAGGTCAAGACCCTTGTGACTCACAATTAAGTCTGTTATTCAAGTTGAAGCCTCCCACAGCTCAGGCCTGGTGCTTTGGGAACTCAGGGGGCAGGGCCCAGAGGCAGGATGGAGCTGGGAAGGAGGAAAGGGCTGCTCTGCGAAGCTCTCTCTCCTGGCCTATGTGGGAGGAGGGTCCCAGGATGAGGGCTAGTCCCGATGACTGCTCCCATGGGTCCTTTGGGCTCAGACACACCCAACCTGGGACGACTGAGGCTGCTGCTCCCTGAAGGGACAGATGGACCTTGAGTCCAGCCCGGGAAGCAAGGACAGGAGAATGGGGGAGGGGTTAGGCCAGGGCGAGCCTTCCAGGCCAGGCTCTGGGGGCCAGTAGGCGCAGCGAGGACCTTGTATTCACTTCCTAGGACTGCTGTCATGAAGCACTAGACCCTTGGGGTGGGGCTGGGGGGGCTTAAAACAACAGAAAGGTACTGCCCCTCAGACCTGGAGGCCCGAAGTCCAAAACCAAGGTGGCCCCAGGGCACCTGTGTGTGCAGGGGACCCTTCCTCATCTCCTGCAGCTTCCAGTGTTTTGGGGACAATCTCTGGTGTCCATCCCTGGGCTCTTGGCCATGGGGCTCCAGGTGCTGCCCCTGTCATCACACTCCTGTGTCTCTCCTCTTCCGAGAATGTTGGACCCCATTTTCCCTTAAGCAATTACATCTGCAGTGTCCTTCTTCCAAACCAGGTCACATTCAAAGGGACTGGGGTCGAGACTTCATATGTTTCTTGGGAAGAGACACAGTTCACCCCGCAAGAGACCTGGAAAGCCCTTGCCGGCTCCTCATGGCTTAGTGTTTAGGTGGGAATGTCAGAGGGGACCCTCTCGGTCCGTCCTCCGCTTGGTTTCCGCCTTACAATCAGCCAACTCCCACTGACTGTGCACTCAAGCTTCCAGAACCTCCCGTTGGGCACATGCAATGGCCTCTGTGGGCCTCCTCAAGCCCTCCCACACCTCCACTGAGAGAATTCTTTATGCTTCAAGCTCAGCAACACTTCCTCTGCTGGGCCTTCCTTCAGCCTTCCACCCTCCACGTTGTCTTCCAGCACTCACAATGGGATCCTTGTTAACTAGCTGTCATCCATGTCAATCATCCCCTTTGGGTTCGGGGCCCCTGATGTGATAGGATTGTTAGGATTGGTGGCTGAGTTCTCCACTAGACGCCCCTCCACCCAACCCATTAATCCCTAGTCTGCTCATGCTTGTGCTCAGTCACTTCAGTCATGCCATGGACTATAGCCTGCCAGGCTCCTCTGCCCACGGGGATTCTCCAGGCAAGAATACTGGAGTGGGTAGCCCCGCCCTCCTCCAGGGGCTCTTCCCAACCCAGGGACTGAACCTTCATCTCTTGTGTCTCCTGCATTGGCAGGTGGGCTCTTTAGCACTGAGCCACTGGGAATGGAGTAAAATGCTGCATTTGACGACTGGTCAATGTTTATTGGGAGGAAGACTTGAGATGCCAGGATGCCTCCCTCCCACGGGGCAAAGGGAAGGAGTTGAGCCTTGGTTCTGAGTCTGTCTGTGGCTTCCAGAGTCAGGCCAGGTGTCAGCAGGTGGGCCTGGCAGGTGGCTGATGAAGGGTGTAGGTGCCCAGAACGAGAGTTCAGGGACTGTGCCCATTTCAAGGCAGCAATGGGGTTCTGAGGAAAAGAGAGGTAGATGGGAGGGAAGGGAGAGAAGGAAATTCTAGGCGTGTCCTGCTGGAGGGGACAACAGCTCTGCAGTCGTCTGGGGATCCTCAGGAACGGACTGAAGGTGGGGATGTGTTTGACAGTGACTGTGTTCTCAGAGTGCTCCGCAGTGACAGGAGAGAGTGTTGCTTGTTTAGTGACAGTCAGACTGTTGTTTTGTTGTTCAGTTGCCCAGTTGTGTCTGACTCTTCGTGACTCCACGGACTGCAGCACACCAGGCCCCTCTGTCCCTCGCCATCTCCCGAAGTTTGCCCAAGTTCATGTCCATTGCATCGGTGATGCCATCCAGCTGTCTCATCCTCTGATGCCCTCTTCTTCTTCAAGACAAATGAAATGGCACACTCACGCTGTGATCTTGTCCAGGAATTCACACGTGTTACATTTGAACTGACACTTGCTTTTAAATTGTGCTGGAGAAGACTCTTGAGAGTCCCTTGGACTGCAAGAAGATGAAATCAGTCAATTTTAAAGGAAATCCACCCTGAATATTCATTGGAAAGAATGATGCTGGAGCTGAAGCTCCAATACTTTGGCCACCACCTGTGTAAAGAGCTGACTCACCGGAAAAGACTCCGATGCTGGGAAAGACTGAGGGCAGGAGGAGAAGGGGGCAACAGAGGATGAGATGGTTGAATGGCATTACTGACTCAATGGACATGAATTTGAGCAGACTTGGGAGATAGTGGAGAACAGAGGAGTCTGCATGCTGTAGCCCATGCTGCTGCTACTAAGTCTCTTCAGTCATCTCCGACTCTGTGCGACCCCATAGACGGCAGCCCACCAGGCTCCCCCGTCCCTGGGATTCTCCAGGCAAGAATACTGGAGTGGGTTGCCATTTCCTTCTCCAGCTGTAGCCCATGGAGTCCCAAAAAGTCAGACACAGCTTAGCAAACGGACAACAACAACAACATTTGAGTAACATTTGAAAACCAGCTCAGTGTGTGGGTTTTTTCCTGCTAAATGGATATGCCGCGCCATCTAGTGGCGCCCTGGACAAACTGCCCGTGGTCTGGAACAGGTTCTCTTTTCCACCAAACTCTTGTACTCTGTGTGCGCATGTGTCCAACATAATTGATGCCAGATTAGGATAAAACTCTAATGAGAAAAGACTTTTCAGTGGCCATGATGCCTTTCATGAAAAAAAAAAACTGTTGGGAGGAGAGAAGGGAGGAAACAGGGATCTTTGGCAAGAACAACAATTTATCAATGAATAAATATTGAATGTCCACCGTGTACCAGACCCTGGGCTGTAGCGGGGTCGCAGCACAACCTGCCCTCCTGGGAAATGCGTAGTCATGTGTCGACATCCTCACATTTCCGAGGATCTGTTTCCCACGTGTGCATACTCAGAAATTACAGAGAGAGAATCCTGAGTCTATACAATTTTCTAGAACACTCAAAAATCTGTGTTCTTTGATATATAGGAACTTCCTCCCTTCCAGTTTTTCAGTTTTGGGGATTAGTGAGTGTTTTCTGAGCCATCCCGACGGCTCGCTCACTTCAGTCCCCACCCCACGCCTGCCAGTGCAGCTGTCCTCAGCCCAGGCTCCTGGAGACTTGCGACTTTTTAAAATGGATTATTTTACCTTTTAATTAGCTTTTATTGGATTATAGTTGCTTTACAGTGTTGCATTAGTTTTGAGTGTACAGCAAAATGAATCAGCCATACATACACATATATATTCCCTCCCTTCTGGATTTCCTTCCCATTTAGGTCACCAGAGTGCATTAAGTAGAGTTTTTATGTTTTATGCTTGCTTTCAAAATGTGAGGAATCCCGTTAGGATTTTTCCATCAATTGAAATAAATAAGCCATACCAGCAGAAGGACATATACATATAAATGAAATAGACAACCTATCGTTGGGCCTATTTTAGAAGTGAAAATAAAATGACTAAACTTATTATTAAGGAGAAGGCAATGGCACCCCACTCGAGCACTCTTGCCTGGAAAATCCCATGGATGGAAGAGCCTGGTGGGCTGCAGTCCATGGGGTCGCTAAGAGTCGGACATGACTGAGCGACTTCACTTTGGATTTCCTGCATTGGAGAAGGAAATGGCAACCCACTCCAGTGTTCTTGCCTGGAGAATCCCAGGGACTGGGGAGCCTGGTGGGCTGCCATCTATGGGGTCGCACAGAGTCAGACACTACTGAAGCGACTTAGCAGTAGCAGCAAACTTATTATTGGAGAAGGCCTTGTGTTTTTGTTTCATTTTGCTCCCTCATTTAATTTAAATATGCACAATATTTAATAGAGCATTCCAGATAATAAAGTAGGGGGCTTGTCGGGGGTCAGCCCCCTTACGTCACTTAACATTTGGTCCCCTGTAGATATTCCTAGAGAGATGCAGGATGCTTCATGGATTGGAAGACTTAACTTTATTAATGTTGATTCTCCTATAGTTGCTCTAGAAAAAAGACTGCTGCATGCCAGTCAGTGTTTGAGGAGCTTTGTGGAGTGAGGAAAAGAGAGGTGCTCACTTTTTCTGTAAATCTTAAAGTGTTCTAAAAATGCAAACCTTTTCATTTAAAAAGTAACTGTTCAGAAAGTGAAAAGACAAGCATATACTGGTAAGAAAATGCTTTTAAAGCATATCTGCTAAAGAACTGACATTCAGAGTACATAAAGCACTTTTACAACTCAATATTAAGAAGATACCCTGAATTAAAAAAAAAAAAAAGACAAATGATTTGAACAGATGTACATGTCACCAAAGAAGATATATAAATGGAAAATAAGCACATGAAAAACTGTTGGTTATATCATATCATGCGTTGTCATTGGCAAATGCAAATTAAATTACTTTGAGTCCCACCACTGGAATCACTGGTATTAAAGAGTGAGAATACTGAATGTAAGCGGGGATGTGGAGCAACTGGAAATCTTGGAAATCAGAATTGTTGATGGGAACACCGCCTTGGAAGCCCTTTTTCAGCTTCTCAAGTCGTTCTCGCATACCTGCCTGTCACTCAGCAACCCCACCCCCTGGTAGTTACTGAAGAAATGGAGATATACGTCCACGCAAAGATTTGTAATTGAATGTTCACAACAGCTTTGCGTGTGGGAGCCAAAAATCTGTCAGCTATCCGAACTGACGAGTGAATCTTACTAGAGGCCGGTGGAGGGGTCACTCAGCCACATGAGCCAAAGGCCACTGAGTCACAGAGTGTTGTGGAAGTCGTGGAAGGGTCTCAGGGCGTTAGGTTAAATGAAAGAAGATACACAGACCTCAGACTGTACAATTCCACACATGTGATGACTTCACAAAAGCCAGTTCAAAGTAACATAGAGCAGAGCAGTTGTTTCTGGAAGGTGGGGAATGAGCTGACTACACAAACACAGTAGGGAATCTTGGGGGGCAGTGAAGGAATGTACATCGTGAATGTGGCAGTGGTTATAGGGCTGTTTACATTCATCAGTCTTATCAAATTGCATACTTAAAATTGCTGGATTTTATTTTAGAGGTATAAAGGTATACTTAAGTAATGCTGATTAAGAAAAGAACTGAGTCATGAGCCTTATCTAAGCCAGCCCCTGGAGAATGGAATAGAATTCCCTAATGGATCTAGATTTATCAAGATTCATGCCCAGGATAGGGACAAACCCATCTTCCCTCAAACACAGACCATCTGAAACCCAGGTTAACTTGGGGTTTGTTAGCGAGAACAAAGGTGGAGTTACAGCCAGGTTTGTCTTCTACCCAAGGTCAGATCTACAGGCTTCAGAGAACACTAATATCCTTATTCAAATTAATCATATATAATCGCCTTGTATTTCAAATCCAGCCTTTAGTGAATAGGGCACTACCTGTAGAACCATTCCTAGAGATGCAAAGTGTGTAGATGTTGACGTGTTAGTGGCTCAGTCATGTCCAACTGTTTGTGATTCCCATGGACTGTAGCCCGCCAGGCTCCTCTATCCATTGAATTCTCCAGGCAAGAATAGATGTTACTGAGCAATAGTTATTCAATGAAAAGACACATTTTGAGAAAATCTTCCAGCTCCTTGAGCTGGCACTTTAGGAAAGAATGGATTAAGCTCGCCTTGAATGAGCTGTGACATTGTGACCAGCACATGTGGTGTGGGACCTTCCTGAAACTTCTCTTTTCCTTTCCTTCGTTTGGGTTATTTTGTTTTCAGTCCTTGGCTGCTTGGCCTGTCCTGTTGGCTTTGAAGGGAGGACATTTTTGGCCAAACTCTCAGAGAGGAAAGACATAGGCTGCTTTGCTCCTGAAAACTGTTTATTTTTCCCCACTACATATGTTTTGTTTCCATTTCTGATGTCTGTGCTGAAATTTAAGAAGCCAGCCTACACCAATGGTTCTCATTAAAATTGACCTGCACTGGCCCTTGCTGCTATCTAGATTTGAGGAACAAAGCTCTTTTTGGGTGAATATGGGACTGTGCATAACTGACATTCTCTGTGGGTGAGGAGCTCCTGGTCATTGTCAAAGAATTTGGGCATCAATTGACTGAGCTCTAACACAGGCTCAGCTGAACCATCTGATATGTAAGAAAGACAATCTGGTAGAAAAATAATCAGTGCCTTCTTCTACATTCTTTAGGTCCTAAATACCTTCGGAATGTAAGTAATCAAAAACCAAACAAACGTTATCTGAAGAGTCCCTTTTCTTCCTAAAAGCCCTCCCCAAGTGACTGACGTGAAGCTGGACACTCAAGAATCTCTTTGGTTAGCCTGGTCACTTGGAAAAATGTAGTGAAAAATATTGTCTGTTATGCTGGGAATTTACACATAATAAATCCATCCTTGAATGTATTTACACTTAAATGTGTCTCTTTGCAGATAAATATCCAGGTTTCATTTTGTGAGAAAATGAAAACCATGTAGCCCGGGGCATTTTTGTCTCAGTTATTAGGAAACCTGAAGTTAATCCTCTGAAGAGTTGTAATGATGAGTCCAGCTTAGGCACCTATTAAGAGCTGATTTTTTTTTTTTTTTTGAACCATCTGGCACATGCCCAGCCTTGGAGACCCGGGAATAACAAGACTCTGGTCCCTTCTCCTACTTAAGGCCTTTCTGGTCCCAGGTGAAGTCCCTACCGCACGCTTGAAATGCTAATATTCTATCCCGGGATTGACGTGGAGAATGTCTGGACTGAAAGGAAAAGAACCTTCTCATCCTAATAGGAAATAGAGTTTCCTAGATTGCCATGGGTATCAGGAGACCCCCACGCTGCTGTGATAAAAGGCTTCTCTGTTCACAGCCTCCTCCGTCTACCCCACTACCTTTCAGAGAGTGACTTTGGCTGTGCCTTGATCTTGCTTCCCTCCGCCACACCTGACCTCACCACCCAGCTCTGTCTCTCCTGTTCCCCATTTCATTCTACACGCTCAACTGGGGTCCCTATACGATGCGTGCACCACACCAGTGTTCTTGTTATATGTCGCGTGTCGTAGGAGAATCCACCAGAATGTCTCTGCGGTTGTCATTAGCAACTTTTTTCCAGTTATTTCTGGTTCTCCTGCACTTACAGGCACAGGGCAAGAGTCCACAGAGGCCGATACGACCCGGTGACCTAAGCGCTGGCCTGTGACTTAGCTCTTTGGCAGCCTCCGTGATTGTGGAAGCAGGTGTCGAAATGAGGCCTCCATCGGCTTGGACCCCTGAGTTACAAGAGGGAATAGCCCGCTGCCAGCCCACCATCATCAGTCAGGAAAGATACCTTGGTCATTTTCTCCTCTGAGGTTCAGGAGTTGTTGTATTGTTACTACCATACAACCTGGCGTATCCTGACGATATGGCTTTCCCTGTGTTTGTCAATTTTTCTGTTTCACAGTATTGCATAAACTTTTCACATCCTGTATTTTCCTGGAGCATTCAGGACATGGTTTGTATTCTTTTTTTCCCCATTTTTTTGCCTTATTATTCATCACTATTCTTACTGACTTGGAGAAGGCGATGGCACCCCACTCCAGTACTCTTGCCTGGAAAATCCTATGGATGAAGGAGCCTGGTGGGCTGCAGTCCATGGGGTCGCGAAGAGTCGGACACGACTGAACGACTTCAATTTCACTTTTCACTTTCATGCATTGGAGAAGGAAATGGCAACCCACTCCAGTGTTCTTGCCTGGAGAATCCCAGGGACGGGGGAGCCTGATGGGCTGCCATCTATGGGGTTGCACAGAGTCGGACACGACTGAGGCGACTTAGCAGCAGCAGCAGCATTCTTACTGACTACAACAGCCAAGTCCGAGAACTTTAGCATCCTTGACTCCCAGTTTCGCCCTCCTTACTTTTAGAACTTTTTTCTTTGTGTTATTCAGCATGCAACAGGCTCATGTCCTGGAATTCATTATTCCAAGAAATATACACTGGGACAGAAATTACACAATCAAACCTATCTTCTACGTTCCAAACTCCTGACCCCTCTGCCTGGATCCATCTGGGTTAAGCCGCCCAGGCATTTTGTGCCTGTTTCCTCACTGGAAGATAAGCTAACAGCCGTGCCCAATGGGGTTGTTGTGGGGATTAAATGAGATCATGCACAAAAGCCCTTGGGTCAGCGGCTGGCCCACTGTGAACTCAGTAATGCCGTTGGCTCTAATCATGGTTGTTACTACTATGTGCTGTCGGCTACTGCTCTCTGCCACATGTTAGATTCGCTCTTTATCCCTGTTACTTTGGGTATGCTGTTCTCATTCTAATTTTATTTATTCTAAGTGTGTTAATTTCTAAGTCATCGTATCTATTAACATCCTAGGACCGTACTGATCTCCTGTGGGTTAGCTTCATGCATCTTGACCATGGCACCCCCAAACCACTATTTCCTTACCCTGGAGTTGATGTCAGGCTTGAGAACATCCCCAGCAAAGACCAACAGGGAAAGGGCCCCACTGAGCTGATCAAACCACAGAATTGTCCGGAGGAAAAATACATGGTTATTGCCCTAAGTCATTATGTTGAGGGGTGATTTGTGGCCATAGCAAAAACAAACTGCTATACATTTTAAAGACTGAAGGCAGGCGAAGGGGACGACAGAGGATGAGATGGTTGGATGGCATTACGACTTAATGGACATGAGTTTGAGAGAACTCCGGGAGATGGTGAAGGACAGGGAATCCTGACATATCACAGAGTCGGACACGACTTAAAGACTGAACAACAACACGCATTTTAGCTGAGTGACTTGGAGCAAGTTGGCTAACCTCTCTGAGCCTCTTATTGTTTTACCCTTGAACTGGACATAATACTGACTTTGCACAGGAGGGTTAAGCAGCAGGCACCGTAAACGTTCAGTAAAGTGGGTGTCACTCATCTTCCCTACAGCTCCCTCTCTCACACACAGAGAACGGAACTCTGTCTCAAATTTCCAGCTGTGTTTCTAACATCTCCCTCAGACTATCTCGTAACATCACAATTACAACAAACAACTGGACTTGTGACTTCCTCTCCCAGTGGCTCACCTTCCATCTAAACAATTTTTTTTTTTTGCATTTTCAGAAAGAAAAATTTAAATCTCCAATTTCCTTGCTCATCTGTATCCAATTAGTTACTCAGTCATGTTCCTTCTTTTGAAATCTCATTTCATCCTTTCTTCTGCATTCCTACTGCCCTCCTCTCTGCTCTATCCTCCCCACCTCTCCCCCCATCTTCCCCCCAACCCAGTCACTTGTCTTCCATTTCTCTTGATTCCACTCTTTCTGTTTACTGCCAGAAGATAGATTTTCCTAAGTAGGACTTCACTCTTGTTTCTCTGATTAAGAATCTATAATTCCTTCTCATCACTTCTGCTTCAAGATCAAATTCCTCACCTGGGTTTCTTCCTACACACTGTGGACTCAATGCAGCAACCAAACTGACTTCCCACTTCTCTCCAAGTGTTCTGAGCTAGCATCTCAGGCACAGATTGGGAGGCAAAGATTAAAACGCTGATGCTCTATTTGAGAGGTGAAATCCATGGCAACAGAGAAGAGGAGAATGCAGAGAGAAGGGGGAGATGTGACATAGAAGAGTAAGGCATGAAATGCTGATTCTGCTCTGGATGAACCAGAGGCACTCACGGGGGTCAGGTGGGGGGCTTGGAAGGCATCTGAATGCCAGGCTTATCCGAGCAGAGAAGAGGACTCTGGGGCCTCCTGCAGGGGCTGGTAGAGAGAAGCAGGAGGAATTCTCCATCTTGCTCATTTGTCTTCTATTTCTCATCAGTCAGAACACCTAAGAAAAAGGTCCATGCCTCTTCCACCATGACCTTGGGCACAGGATGTAAGCTCAGCTCATGATTGGTTCCCTAGGTTTTGGAAGATGAGCTGGTGAAACAAAGATGGAGCGAGCAGCTGAAGGTCAGATGCCTCTTGTGCTGTAGCTGGTGTCAGCTGCTCTGTTCAGGTCGGTGTTCTTGACCTTGGGCCTGTGGCCAAGCATCTGGAGTTCTCTAGGTTCCCATGCATCCTCCAAGCCTTGTCCTCCAGGTTCCTATGGATTCTGTGACCCCCACTCTTCCCACCCCACAAATATCTCCCCAATTACCTTGCCCTCTTTAAGGTGGCCAGAGTCAGCTTGCATTGCTTGTAACTGAGAGCTCTTTTAGCCCTAGTAGCCCACATTGCCTTTTGCCACCTGGGGATGTTTAGAAAACGTTGAGATGATTTATATGACATGTCAGAATAATGCAGGAACTGCACCAGTATCATTACATAGTGTTGAATGCATCAACATCATTGTCATTTTCAACAAGTATTTGTTTAATTTCAGACACTATGGCAAGTGTTAAGAGAAAATAAAACAAGAGGGGCAAGAATTCGTTGTTTAATGTGAAAAATAAGTTAATAAAATTCACAGATCCGTTAAAATGGAGATTGCATTACAAGGTACGTTGGTGGCACAAAGGAGCAAGCAGTCTGCAAGCACTGAAGCAATCACAGAAGGCTACCTGCGGGAGGGGATGTTTGAGTTGGGTTTTGAAGGATGGCTAGGAGTTCAATGAGAGGAAAAAGGAAGAGATGATGGGCATCCTAGCCAGAGGGAAATGCAGTTGAGCCCTGAAAAGATGGGATCAGTCCGTGGGATGTTAACAGTTTCCAGCAGGTCCTGAGATTCCTGGGCAATTCTGAAGGTCACTTTTGATGACTGTGGGCACGGGTTGAAGAGCTCCTGGTGAGTGTAGTTCTCCAGTCTTGTTCAGTGGCCATGATGCAGTCCTAGAACAGAAATTGAAGCAGAACACCTGTGAACACAGATGTAATGTCTCCTTTCAAGACTCTTTAACACCTGGTAGCTGGTATTACTTTTGCTGTCATTATAGGTAGTAATTATGTCTAGTGGTCTATATTGTTTTCCAGATTTTACAGAGAAGAAACACCGAGGCTCAGAGAAGGTAAGTAATCTGGCCCAGAGTCAAACAGCTCATGTTGTCCAGAAACACAATTCTAATTAGTATACGGCATTGAATTCACCACTACAATGACCAGAATTAACTACTTCCTGAATCCTATAAAGGATCTTTTAATGGAAAGATAATGTCTGTTTCACCACAAATCCTATTTCTTAGTATCGGCGTCTTCCTAAAATGTGAAGATTGTCTCTGCTGCCAGATCACGGCAAGGTGTCTAAGTCATTTGACTAGCCACTGGCTTCCTGATGAAAGGTATGTAGGGGTTGTGACAAAATGAGCAAACATGAGGATCTGGGGGTAAACAAGGAGAAAAGAAAGGCTCTGGGAACGGAAAGTGCAGAATATGGAAGAAAATCTGCCTCCACGTGGAGTGAGCAGGAGGAGAACTTAATAAAAACAGAAGGAATCAACATAACAGTGATGGTTTACAAGCATCTTCTCCCAAACTAGGGCAGATGAAAATGACACATGACAAGTACCTTCATAAACACCATTTCCTGATGAAAAGTGTTACATACAGGATGGATAAACAAAATCTTACTGTACAGGACAGGGAACAATACTCAATATCCTGTGATAAAACATAAGAGAAAAGAATATGAAAAAGAATATATCTACATGTATAACCGAGTCACTGTGCAGTATAGCAGAAATTAACACAACATTGTAAACCAACTATACTGCAATAAAATACATTTTAAAAGAAACGGACATCTATTTCCTAATTTTCAGATAATTTGTGTCCAGCTTTACCAAGTCACGTGTGCTGCTAACCTTGATTTCCAAATCTAACTTTCCTGTTGGAGGTTTTGTTGTTACAAATATCCAGCAGGCAAAGACACCCCGCGGAGTCTGGGGGACAAATGTTGTTTACATGTCCTTGTGAACAGCTGTCTCCCAGGCAACCCCCCACCACACCAATTTGGCTTCCTCTTCCTCTGTGAGAGAAAAAAGATACTTGCAAAGTTCTCTAATGACCAATTCTCTGCCAAATTTTTTGAAAAACAGATTCTCTTTGGGTTTTGCTGTACTGGTCACTATTTTCCATCAACCTCTTTCTACTACTTGGCTTTCAGGAAGATATTTTCTTCTAGCTTGCCTTTCCCCTCGGAGTCATCTCTGTGTCTTCCATGTAAATAAGAAGATAAATAATGGTTTATCTCTTCACGTGTGTCCAATGGCCTTTTATAAACCTGTGTTGACAAACTGGCCCATCTTCATGACAACAGCGGCACATTGCTTCCTAATCTTCTGCTGATGGTGGCGAACACAGTAATTGAAGAAAATAATCATTGGATACTTACTTGATACTAGGCACTCTGCTAAGAACCTTGCTTCTCATCTTTTGATGTAGGTCTTCTACATGTCCCCATTTTACAGATGAGGAGACAAAGGTCAAGAAACTTAAATAATTTCCCAAAGCTCATTCAGTCAAGTAAATGTGGGAACTGGAATTTGTTCCTGTATTTTTATTTTTAACCATGATTTTTTGTGTATGAGATTGCTGTGAAAGTCTATTTAAATGTATTTTTTAAGTCATGCTTTGAAAACTCAGATTTGCAAATTTAAAACACTATAAGTGTTTTAAGAAACTGTTAAAGCACTGTCCTTCTCCCGAAGTTTGCCCAAACTCGTGTCCATTGAGCCAGTGATGCTATCCAACCATCTCATCCTCTGTTGTCCCCGTCTCCTTTTGCCTTCAATCTTTCCCAGCATCAGGGTCTTTTCTAGTGCGTCAGCACTTTGCATCAGGTGGCCAAAGATTTGGAGCCTCTAGAAAGTATTCCAGCCTCTCAAAGCCTCTCGAATTCCTGGACTCATGGTCCCATTCCCCTGTCTTTCAAAGTCGTCTTTGGCAGAGTGGGTTTCTGTCACACTGAATTTCTCTGACTCCCTTGTCCCCGCTATTTCACTCACAAGGACTTCTACTACTCTGGGCTCAGCCAGAAAAATTGACAAGAATCGCCTCATCTCAAGATCCTTATTTATACAGAGAAATGCATGGATCCTAAATCTGTATAACAGAATGAATTTTGGTAGAGGTTTGTAGCCATAAAACCAACATGCCAATCAGGATACAGAACATTTCTATGACCACAGACTCCTTTTTTGTCTTTTTCCAGTCAATCTTTACTCTCTCCATAGGCAACCATTGTTTTCCTTTGATTAGTTTTGTCTGTTGATAAATGTCATGGAAATTGACTCTTTTGTGTCTGCCTTCTTTCACTTAGTATCAGTTCAGTTCAGTCGCTCAGTCGTGTCCGACTCTTTGCGACCCCATGAACCGCAGCAGGGCCAGGCCTCCCTGTCCATCACCAACTCCCAGAGCCCACTCAAACCCATGTCCATTGAGTCGGTGATGCCATCCAACCATCTCATCCTCTGTCATCCCTTTCTCCTCCTCCCTTCAATCTTTCCCAGCATCAGGGTCTTTTTAAATGAGTCAGCTCTTTGCATCAGGTGGCCAAAGTATTGGAGTTTCAGCTTTAAAATCAGTCCTACCAATGAACACCCAGGACTGATCTCCTTTAGAATGGACTGGTTGGATCTCCTTGCAGTCCAAGGGACTCTCAAGAGTCTTCTCCAACACCACAGTTCAAAAGCATCAATTCTTCAGCATTCAGCCTTCTTTATAGTCCAACTCGCACATCCATACATGACTACTGGAAAAACCATAGCCTTGACTAGATAGACCTTTATTGACAAAGTAATATCTCTGCTTTTTAATATGCTGTCTAGGTTGGTAATAACTTTCTTCCCAAGGAGCAAGCATCTTTTAATTTCATGGCTGCAATCACCACCTGCAGTGATTTTGGAGCCCCCCAAAATAAAGTCAGCCACTGTTTCCACTGTTTCCCCAGCTATTTGCCATGAAGTGATGGGACTGGATGTCATGATCTTATGTTTTCTGAATGTTGAGCTTTAAGCCAACTTTTTCACTCTCTTCTTCCACTTTCATCAAGAGGCTTTTGAGTTCCTCTTCACTTTCTGCCATAAGGGTGGTGTCATCTGCATATCTGAGGTTACTGATATTTCTCCCGGCAATCTTGATTCCAGCCTGTGCTTCTTCCAGCCCAGCATTTCTCATGATGTACTCTGCATATAAGTTAAATAAGCAGGGTGACAATATACAGCCTTGACATACTCCTTTTCCTATTTGGAACCAGTCTGTTGTTCCATGTCCAGTTTTAACTGTTGCCTCCTGACCTGCATACAGGTTTCTCAAGAGGCAGGTCAGGTGGTCTGGGGTTCCCATCTCTTTCAGAATTTTCCACAGTTTATTGTGATCCACACAGTCAAAGGCTTTGGCATAGTCAATAAAGCAGAAATAGATGTTTTTCTGGAACTCTCTTGCTTTTTCGATGATCCAGAGGATGTTGGCAATTTGGTCTCTGGTTCCTCTGCCTTTTCTAAAACCAGCTTGAACATTTTTCAAATTCATTCGTTGTGTGAGTCAGTGGTTCATTCTATCTTATTGCCAAGTTTATTCCATTGCAAACATTTGCAAACATTCCATCCAACATTTTATTTTAATTTTTTAAAAGTCTTTATTGAATTGTTAAAATGTTGCTTCTGTTTTATGTTTTAGTATTTTGGCCAAAAGACAAGTGGGATCTTAACCTCCTGACCAGGGATTGAACTTGTACCCCCTGCATTGGCAGGTGAAGCCTTACTCACTGGTCTGCCAGGGAAGCCCCAAAATATTCGATATTTAAGAATCCATTCTTCTGGTGATGGACACGTGGCTTGGTTCCAGTTTGGGGCTATGAATGAATAAATAAAGTTATTGTAAAAATCCTCACTTAATCACATCTGAGACTTTTCATGCACAACGTACTCCCAGGACCCAGCCATCAGGACATGCACATCTCTGTTGTTGTTCAGTGGCTCACTTGTGTCTGACTCTGAGACCCCAAGGACTGCAGCACACCAGGCTTCCCTGTCATTCACCATCTCCTGGAGCTTGCTCAGACTCATGTCCATTGAGTTGGTGATGCCATCCAACCATCTCATCCTCTGCTGCCCTCTTCTTTTCCTGCCCTCAACCTTTTCCATCATCAGGGTCTTTTCCAATGAGTTGGCTCTTTGCATCATGTGGCAAAGTATTGGAGCTTCAGCTTCAGCATCAGTCCTTCCAATGAATGTTCAGGGTTGATTTCCTTTAGGATTGACTGGTTTGATCTCTTTGCAGTCCAAGGGACTCTCAAGAGTCTTCTCCAACATCTCTGGGGTGACACTATTCTGCCTCCATCCCTAATCTGCCTACTCTGTCTACTGGACCATCTACCCCTCACTCTTACCGAAGGCTTAGTCTCTTAATCACCTTATTTCTGCCATGGGACTTTAAGCAGCTTAGTTTATACTCAGCCTCTTTAGCTTTGTCCTGGCCCAGACTCTGACACCCTAACCCAATTTTAGTGACCAACCTCTTACCTCTTTCCTGGAATCACATCCCCCACTTTATACTCCAGCTTGATGCCTGGATCCCGGTATGATGTTTCTGTGTCCTAGTCCCTGCCTGGGATCTCAATCCCTTTAGAACTAAAGGACAGCCTTGCTTACCCCAACCTCCAGAGAAACAGTCCTGGCCCATGCTCTGGGCATCACTGGCTGGGTTCCTGCCACGTGGCTGTCTGTCCTCGCAGGAACACATCTGCCAGGCTGTGCTTCCTCTTCTTGTCTGTGATCATACTTCTCTGAGACTGGCTCCAGCAGCATGCCCAGCCATGACTAGACCCGGATCATCTTCTCTCTAGGAGCCATCCAGTCTAGTCCAGGGTGTCTCAAATGTTGTTGCATGTTGGGCTCACCTGGAGAGCCTTAAAATATCTTAATGTCCAGACTCCTCCCCGTACCAACTGAATCTGAATCTCGGAGGATAGAAACAAACATTAGTATCTTTTCAAACTTCTCCATCGATTCCAATGTGCAGGCAAGATCAAGGACAAGCAAGCCAGGAACTTCTGTTCAAGGTGCACTCTGCCTACCAGCAGCATGAGCGTCACATAGGAGTTTGTTAGAGGTACAGAAATTCAGCCTCCAACTGCAGCCCTACTGCACTGGAATCAGTATTTTAACATGATCCCCCAAGCAGTTTTGAAAGCTCTGATGTGGCCCATCCCTCTCTGCCTGAACTCTTGTTTCTGAAAATGTTCATAATCAAGCTGGGTTTTTTCTTCTTTTAATTGAAAAATATAGTCGTAGTATAGAAAAATTGAAATAATAATTCATCTTTCTTGAGCATTTACCATAAGCTAGGTAGAGTGCTGGTGACTGGCAGACATTGGCTCATTGAATCCTTATGAATAAGTTTCTCAGCAAAACCTTCCCAAACTGCCAGATCAAGGCTTGGTCTCGAATTCCTTATCTCAGTGACCCTTTAATAAACTTATTAAATTTATGATTTTAGCTTACATTTTTTCCTGCCTTAACTGCCAGACAATGTTCCACAGAGATGAGAACCCGTCTTGTTTAAAGGTGAAGCCATAGAACCTGGTACCTAACAGGGACTAAAAAAATATTTGTTGAATGCATGAAGTTGGAACTATTATTATTCCTACATTACAGATGAGGAACTTGCCCAAGATATCATTTCTAGAAAGTGAGGGGGAAGAATGGGAGCCGTCTCTGAGGCTGGCCCAAGTTCTTTATCATGCGAACAATATCCACCCCCCACCCACCCCTTGTACTCTTATCAGCTGAACACAACTATTTTCTTCTGCATCCTGCCTTCTAGTATCTTGTTTATACATGTCCTTATTTTATATAATTACAACCAGGACTCCCATATTAACTGGAATTTTGCTTTTATTACTTTCAGTGTTTTTTGGTAACTTTTAAGTCTCATACTTTAAATGGGTACCTAACAGCTTTTCATGTGATTTACTATAAATTATTAACCAGTTAACTCTTGCTTAGCATTTAGGCATTTTCGTTGCTCATTATTTACAGGTGACATTGGAGGCAGCATCTTTGTGTGCCTTGCTGAGCTGAATTTCTGCTTTCTCACAAACCATAAACATTCTTACATCATTTTCACTTTGAACAGGCCACCCTTGACCTTCCATGGTCCTGTAGCTAATTTAGATATTTCCAAGCCTGCTGAGCTCTTGATGAAAGTGGCTAAAGAGGCTAAAGAGCCTCTTGATGAAAGTAAAAGAGGAGAGTGAAAAAGTTGGCTTAAAACTCAACATTCAGAAAACTAAGATCATGGCATCTGGTCCCACCACTTCATGGCAAATAGATGGGCAAACAGTGGAAACAGTGACAGGCTTCGCTTTTTTGGGCTCCAAGATCACTGCAGATGGTGACTATAGCCATGAAATTAAAAGATGCTTGCTCCTTGGAAGAAAAGCTACAACCAACCTAGACAGCATATTAAAAAGCAGAGACATTGCTTTGCCAACAAAGGTCTGTCTAGTCAAGGCTATAGTTTTTTCCAGTAGTCATGTATGGATGTGAGAGTTGAACTATAAAGAAAGCTGAGCACCTAAGAATTGATGCTTTTGAACTGTGGTGTTGGAGAAGACTCTTGAGAGTCCCTTGGACTGCAAGGAGATCAAACCAGTCCATCCTAAAGGAAATCAGTCCTGAATATTCATTGGAAGGACTGATGCTAAAGCTGAAACTCCAATACTTTGGCCACTCGACGAGAAGAACTGACTAACTAGAAAAGACGCTGATGCTGGCAAAGATTGAAGGCAGGAGGAGAAGGGGACGATGGAGGATGAGATGGTTGGATGGCATCACCGACTCAATGGACGTGGGTTTGGGTGGACTCTGGGAGTTGGTGATGGACAGGGAAGCCTGGTGTGCTGCAGTCCATGGTGTCACAAAGAGTCGGACTCAAATGAGCAACTGAACCGAACTGCAGCTTGCTGAAGAATGGGAAAACTGGTAGTGAAGGGGAATTGTGACATTTTTTCTATTCAAACTTACCCAAGCTTGTTCATTACAGTGGCTTCTGAAATTCTTCTTTCACTCTAATCTTTTTGCTTAATTTTGAGCAGGGACAAATTGAGCCAACTTGGTGACTTTGGATACTTCCTATTCACTCCTCAAATGTGCTGACCCTTTGTTTCTCTAAATCAGGAGCCTGAGTTCCCTGTCTGCAGTTCAAAGATAGGGTCTGAAGTCCAGACAGAACTTCTAGGTACCCAGGATATGGGGGTACAGATGTGATTCTGCTCTTGCCTTTCAGTTCATCCTCCAGGGTCTCAGTGCAGCAATCAGAGAACTCTGGACCAGAAATCAGCTCTGAGGGCTGGCTCTACACCAGACATTTGCTGACTTTGAGACCTTAACCTCCTGAAACTAACTGCTGCCTTTCAGAATTGGGAAGATCACACCAGCTAATCAGCATGGATGCTCTTAAGACCCCAAAAGATGTATCTGCCCATGTATAATGTGCATGCAAAGGTATTTTGGTGCAGAAATAGTTATAATTCTATCTTTTAATATTAAATGCTTAATACTTGATCACTTGCTAAACACTGAACTTAATCACTGATTTGTTACTTAAATACTTAATAGTTTACTACTTCAATGCTTTAATAGTTAAGAATCTCTGTGTTTTAAATTTAGTACTGTGATGACTACCTTCTCATCCAACTATATTGCATCCTTTATAAAGGGCCAAATTCTACCCTCTTGTTCTGTATTTCTATGCTTAAAAGTAATAATAATTTCTAATATTATAATGATATTTTATTCATTAAACGTTGAAGGAAATGTCTTGAGAAAAACTAGAATTGGTAAGGTTGTCACATTGATTGACACAACTGAAATATAACTATCTCCCTATCAGGCAAAAAAAGAAAAAAACACATTTATGAGAGCGTGGGCCTTAATAAGTCACTTACTTTATCTCTCCTGTTTATATTGTGAGAAAGTAAGAGCTACAAAGTGTTATGAATACTTTCAATAGAAAAAAAAATCAGAGGAAATTAAAAATTCTTTAACAGGGACCAGATGTATTTTTTTAAAAAGAACAAAGCAGTTGAGATAGCCTATTAAGACTGAACTCCCTTCTCCCCGCTCCCCCATAAGATCTTCTCGAATGCGAATGATAATTAAATCCAAGCGACCTTTCTTGTCTTAGACAAAGTGGGAAGCGAATTACTACTCCTTTTTAGAAAAGGCTTCACAAAACCCTCTGCCAACAGCAGAGGGGGTAAGCTGGTAGTTACGAGCCCCAGTCCCTTCCTGGGAGGCCCAGGCCACCCCTTGGGGGCCAGAGATGCGGGTCGGTGAGCCAGGGGTCCCATCCTGGGGGCGAGCCCGACCCCCCGCCCCGCGTGCGGCGGTCTCCGTGGCGGCTGCTCGGGGGTCCTGGCTCCGGGGTCGGCCGCACGGCCCCCGCGGGGCGGTAAGGGTCAGCAGGGTGAATACTTTCTCGGAATCTACCGCCCAGGCCGGCAGATCTGCCCCCACCCCCGCTCCTCCTCCAGTCACTTTCTCCGTCTGCCTCCCCAACTCGGAGCTCGCGGCGGCGGGGCGACCCTCACCCCCGAGTTGGGGATGGCTCAGGCTGTTCCCCCTCGTGCGAGAGAGGGGACCTATGGGGGGGGGCGGGTAGGCCTTTAGGGAGAGAGAGTCTATGTGGGGAGGGGTCTCGGGGGCAGGGGTCCCGGATCTGGGGAGGTCTCCGCTGGGAGGGGTCTCCGGGGAGGGGGGAGGGTCTCCCGCGCGGGCTGCGGGCGGTGGGCGGGGCCGGGCGCCGCGGAGGTCGGCGGGGGTGTGTCCGAGGGGCCGGCGGGCAGCGCAGTCTCGCCCTCGGCTGAGTCCCCGCGCGCGGTCGCGGCTTTCACCCCGGAGCTACCCGAGCGCGGCGGCGAGATGCGTGACGGCGGCGCGGGGCTGGCGCTCCTGGCCTCGCTGCTCTGGGTCTCCGCGCAGGGCCAGCAGAGAGGTGAGCCCGGGTCGCGTCTGGGTCCCCAGGCGGCAGGGGGCTGCGGGACAAAGCCCCACGCCTGGCCGCGCCAAGGTCGGTGCGCGCATACCGCCTTCACCCCCGGCCGGGGATCCGACACATGGGTCTCCCGCGCGGCCCCTGGAAAGGTCGCCGGGCAGGCGGGAGAGGGGTGGGGGGGCACTCCAGACGGATGCGGCCCCCTCCTCGGCGCCTCGGGCTCTGAGTCCCCGGGTCTGCCTTGGCGACCCGGGGGCCCCAGTGGAGAGCCGCGCGGGCCTGGCTGTCGGTCCGGGCCGCGGCGGGCAGGCGGGCGGGGAATGAATGGCAAAGGCGTCCGCAGAGCACGCTTACCGTCAGGCGGCAGAAAGCCGGTGGTCCGAGACCCGGCAAAGTCGCGGTGGGGGGGCGGGGGGCCGGTCCCCGGGCCACTCAGGGAGGGTGGGCGCGCGGGAAGCGCACGGGGAGGTGCAGGCTTGGGGACCCGCCGCGGGCGTCTACCAGCCACGCTGGGTGCAGGCCCCGAGGTGGCCGAACCGGCTGTTCCGCGCCCAGAGTAGACCGCGGTCACTTAGGGGTGAGGGAGCGCGGGCTCGGATGCCTGGCAACCTCGCGGGGCAGGGTTGGCCAAGAACAGAGATCCGCGGCCAACTTTCAAAGCGTCTGTCACTGCCCGGGAGGACGAGAAGCCCTCCTCCCCTTTCTGCGGACACTCGTGCCCCGCTTTCCCCAGAGACTAATCCTTCAGGGCGCCGCTTGTTGGCTAGGAGGTTACGAATATTTCTTGAAAACGTCTATGCATGCAACCCGTGACCCCCGGCACACTCCCAAAGATACACGTGTTATTCAAAACGCAGGAAGGAACAGGTCAAAAGTAGGGAGGCGGAGCGCACAGCACCCGCGTGGGAAAGATGCGTGTTTGGCCTCGTGCCCAGCTGTGCGCCCTGCAGCCAGGGGACTGTCCCTTTCCCGGGCGCATTCGCGGGGGACGCGCTGGACCGGAGCGGGCGACCGGGCTTTGAATGGCTGCGCGTCCTCTCCCCGCGCGGCCGGGCAGGGATGCAGGGAATTTGCATAGTTAGCCTGCAAAGAAAGGGGCCGGCCTTGCGGGAGAGCGGGCTGCGACTCTGCAAGCTGAACGCCTTTCTCTCGCATTGTTGACAGTGAAAAGCCTGGTTTCCCACAGGCTGGAGGGAGAGCAGCTGGACTCAGCTTTATTGTTCTAAGAATTGAAAGTCCTGGTCTAGGGAGATGCCCGGAATGTTTTCCGCGCCCCTCCGGGCGCAGCACTTGGCCTTGGCGGCTGTGAATGGTGTTTGGAGAAAGTGGGACCCCGTGGGGCTTTCCTGCTTTAAGATGCTACGGAAAACCACTCACAGCGGGAGGGCCTTTGAATCTGTCACACTGCCTTCCAGATTTGCAACCCCCACCCCATCAACCATCACCCTCTTTACAGGCGCCTTTGAGGGAGTAAACTGACTTTCTAAAATACAATTTGGGGGTCCCATGTATATAGCATGAATGACCAGTGAAATAGTATCATTAGCTCATAATACAATAATGAAATAATTCTGACTAGCATCATCAGTGAGATAGTTTCTGGTACTCATATATATATATATATATATATATATACATATATATATATATACATATATATTTAGAACAATCATCCGATAGCTTTTAGATTATTAGGAATTCTTTTTTTTAAGATTTTTTTTTTTTATGTGGACGATTTTTAAAGTCTTTTTTGAATTTGTTACAACATTGCTTCTGTTTTATGTTTTGGTTTTTTGGCCAAGAGGCATGTGGGATCTTAGTTCCCCAACCAGGGTTGGAACCCACAGCCCCTGCATTGGAAGGCAAAGTCTTAACCACTAGACCACCAGGGAAGTCCCTTATTAAGAATCCTTTATCATTTCACAGCCTCTCTGGATTACTGTTACTTCTCTGGTGGCTCAGTGGTAAAGAATCCCCTGGCAATGAAGGAACAGAGGGTTCGATCCCTGGGTTGGGAAAATCCCCTGGAGGACGGGATGGCAACCCACTCCCGTATTCTTGCCTGGGAAATTCCATGGACAGAGGTGCTGGCAGGCTACCCTCCATGGGGATCCAAAGAGTTGGACGCAACTGAGCGTGCAGGCACACACTGAACTACTGTACACCTCATGATATGTGACCCAATAACCTGTGTAAAGTGAGCTGTTCCTAGAAGTGCAAAATATTAGGTGGTACCTTTCTAACAATAATGTTGTGTTAAGTCCACAGCTGGCAATTACATGGAATTACAGTTGCTTCACAGGTTAGTTCATCACATCTTGTTTTGAACTGTTTTTCTTTTCTAAGTAAAAGTAGACAATTCCAAGGATAAAGGAAAAACTCTCTTCTAAACTCCAGTATTTTGGCTACCTCATGCGAAGAGTTGACTCATTGGAAAAGACTCTGATGCTGGGAGGGATTGGGGGCAGGAGGAGAAGGGGATGACAGAGGATGAGATGGCTGGATGGCATCGCTGACTCGATGGATGTGAGTCTCGGTGAACTCCAGGAGTTGGTGATGGACAGGGAGGCCTGGCGTGCTGTGATTCATGGGGTCGCAAAGAGTCGGACATGACTGAGCGACTGATCTGATCTGATCTGATCTGATGACTAGAGGAAATTTACTTCATTCTCATAAAGAATGTAGTATTCAAATTGAGCATATATGTGCTGCTCAGCAAAGCACGTGCCCGAATGACTTTTAAAGGTGCATTTTTCTTCCCCAAGAACTAAGAATTCCCCAAGTATTCCCCAAGTAAGGGCCAAGAAAAAAAAACTGTAACTGTATTCCACAAGTAAGGGCCAAGAAAGAAAAACTAATTTTAGCAGTTGGAAACAAGGTTTGTGTAATGAAAACATCACTGCCCACCTCCTACATATCCCAGACTTTGGCCCATTCCTTTTTTCTCTTCCACTTTTCCAGACGTTAAATATAGAGCGGACATCTGTAGTTAATATAGCATGATGGCGAATTCAACTGCAACAAGGATAGGAAATAAACACAGGCTGTTCCTTGGTGCTTTGCGCCACTCTTAGAATCACCAGAATCGTAACATGTTTACATGACCACTTATTGCAAGGTAATCATCTTTGAGACACAATTCTACAATTTTAGAATAACTCTTTCATAAAGTTCCGTGAGTACTCATTATCATCTACAGTAAGTTTTATGGGAGGAATAACAAGATATGCCTTTAAGCTTTAGATGTTTTACTCTTTGGCTTTATAAGCTGTGGGAACTTGGGCAAGTTACTTAACCTCCCTGTGCTTTGGTTTCGCCATCTGTAAATGGGCGTACTCATGGTGCCTCCTTGGAAAGACTGTTCATGATGGAATGAAAAGTGCTTAGAACAATGCCTAACCCTGGGGATAGCCCTCGATAAACACCATCTAAGCATCATTATTACTATTTTGGACATGACTACATGCAAATATAGATTATCACTTCCCTGCTATAGTCTCAAATTTAGAGTCTGGTTTTGGAGTCAACTTGAATTCAAACACCAGCCCCGTTGCTTTGATGAGCCGTGAGGTTGATTAAGTTTCTCGGCGTCTCTGGATGTCAGTCTTCCCGATTTGTGAGATGGAGAGGACTGATGTGATGCAGTAACACAGGAGAATGTTGGCCCAGCGGTGGGTAAGTCAGCAGCACGGGCATGTGGTCCGTGGTGATGGTCTACCTCTGGCACCTGCACTGCATCCTCCCAGCCTGGATCCACCTTCACTTGGGCGTTAAGACCTATTGACTTGACTTTCTGAAAACCTGTGCAATCCATCTCCGTTATTTTGTCTCCACTGCTGACAAGGCTCAGGAACTGTTTGTCTTTCCCATGAAATGTTGTGATGGTTCCCCCACTGGCTGTCCCTCCTCCCCTGCTCTCCCTCCTCAGCACCATCACCATCATGATTTTTCTAGAAACACCACCCACTGGGCTAGGACTAACGCCTCCCAAACTCCTCATAATGCACACACAAAAAATGACATTGGAGCATCCGATGGGACCAGAGGAGGAGTCTGGGATCCACTGGCTCAGAGCTCAGGGGTGTTACCTGGGACCTCCGTGCCCCTGTTCATAGTGACATGGGATGTTCAGTGCTGGACAGGCCTCCCATTTGGGGCCTAAGCCCTGCAGAAACCTTCCTGATCCCCTCATTGCTGAAGTATTTATGACATGCCCTTCCCTGGACTGCCGGTGCTCTGGCCACTCATTGCTATTGTTATCCTTATCTTGGTGGCTAAGCCAGTGGCTGGCTGATCGGTCTCACCCCCTGACCTGAACTTCCTGAGGGTGGGGGCTGTTTTATTCCCATCTTCGTGTCTGTCCATTGCAAGTATGCTCAGTTGCTCAGTCTGACTCATGTCTGACTCTTTGTGACTCCATAGACTAGCCCGCCAGGCTCCTCTGTCCATGGAAGTTTCTAGGCAAGAATACTGGAGTGGGTTGCCATTTACGTTGCTTTGCCAATGTTCCTGGTGGTTAATAGCCACATGTCTTGTTGAGTCACATTGACATTAATATCTTTATTTATGAATCAAGTAATTTCAAAAAATAGTTTTGAATAGGTAATCCATGGTCATGGTACAACATTAGAAAAAACAAAAACAAAACCCAAAAGGTGTATAGAAAAAGGTTAAGTCACCTACTTTTGAGGCAACTACTATTTTTAGTTTCTTGAGTGTCTTCCCTTAGATGTCTCTTCATTTAACTCTTAAAAGCGAGCTACTTCATAAAAACCTACTTCCTCCTGCGCACTTCCTAATAGTATAAAGAAGGTACCGATCATTTCCTGACAAAACAAGAGACAGTCTTCCCATCTCCACCTCCACTGCCCTCCCTCTCTCCTACTCCTTCAATATCCCCGCTGCTGGATGCTAAATGCATCACTAATACACATATACACCTGTCAACTTTTCACTTTCCAACTTGTCCCTTTCAACGTGGCCTTTGACAGAAGGTATTAGAGCCTTGTTTCCTAGATCTTTTGGATTTAAAAACTATAGCTCATTGATAGATTGCTTGACACTGCAGTCCTTCTGAAAGTATTGCTCACCATAGCCTTCATGGGCTATTCCTGGAGTCATAAATAAGTTTTAAAAATAAATTTAGGTGATTTGTGATGTAGAGAGGTTAAGTCTGCGAAGAATACTATTAGCAGTTATGGATAGTATGTTTATTTTTCTAAAAATTTTGGTTTATTGCTGGAACACCTATAGCAGACACAGGAAAAGTTAATTGTTTAAAATAATTTTTGAGGAATAAAGTTAAGCCTGCACCCTGAATACGAAGCTAAGTGGAGATAACTAGAGAAAACTGCTCGGAGATCTTAGCTGAAGTTGTTAGTGATATTCCTCAGAAATGTTAGGGTGAACAAGATAAGCGACAGTTTCTCTAGCAGGGTGTATGTAGCCTACTTCCATGCTTGCAAATAATTCTTTTACTTTTTTTATTGCTAAAATACTAACGTGTATCCATGCACAGTTGAGTAAATAAATGTATTTCAAAAATAATGGGGGGGGGAAGCTCCCTTATTGAAGTAATTTAGGTAAGGTCGCGAACTTGGGTTCTGTTGGGACATGCCTGCCAGGGAGCTATTTCAGTGTAAAATGCCACACTCCGGCTAGGTTCATTGGATCTTCACGTCCTGTATACTGAGGGTGACAGCCAGCATTTCGAGGCACAGACCCTTCCCCCGAGAGCCTTTGTTTTCTGGAGGCTGGATGGTGAGAGCTTTCTTTGGGACAGCTTGTTCCCATTTTGTGTCTTGCTTGGAGGCAGAAGATAGACAATGGGAGCAGTGAGATTCCAGACCAGCGTGGTGGATAGCTTTCTGCCTAGGTGGGCATTTACTTCAGAGGTTAATCCAGAAAAGATGCTGTGGAGACACATCAGATCCTATTTTCAGCGTGTATGTGCATTTTTTTTTTTCTCCCCCTTTTTTGATTCAACCATCTGAAGCCTGAATCTCTTCATTCCTGAACTTATCTTTGAAGTCTGATCTGGCCCAGCGGGCAGTGTGACTCCAGTTCATGTGCCAGAGAGCCTCCTGTCTGCTGGTGGGAATGTCAGAGTTAGCTCCAGAAGTGTTTCTGCGAAGTGCCCATCTTTTCCCATTCCCTGAAAGATTTCCTGCATTTTGTTTCATTGTTCTGTAACTTCCTGCCAGAGCCTCAGGAAACTCGACAATGTTAAAGAAGATGCTTAAGTTGAGCAGATCCTGTTTAGTTAAGAGGGGACCTTTAGAAAGGAGAAGACCTCACCCCACGACACTGATTTTTGTACATCCTACATTTAAATGTCTTCTAATCTCTTTGTCATGGCAGGATCTTACTCAACAAAAGTGAGTATCTTGTTATCTCAGGCCCAGCACATGAATTCTTTCCTGCTCCAAAGACTACTTTTCCTGTTTCTCCCAGTTGATGGCATTCTTTGGGTCGCCTTGGTTTCATCTTCCATTCCTTTCTTTTCTTTTTTCTGTATTCTCCTTATCCAAATCGTCCCTCTCCATTTTTGTTTCTTCCTTGAAAAAGGTCCCTGTGGTCCAGTGGTTAAGACTATGTCTTCCAGTGCAGGGGGTGCAGGTTCGATGCCTGATCAGGGAACTGAGGCCCCTAGTGTGTTAGTGTTAGTCATTCTGTCGTGTCTGAGTCTTTGCCACCCCGTGGACTGTATCCACCAGACTCCTCTGTCCCTGGGAATCTCCAGGCAAGAATACTGGAGTGGGTTGCCATTCCCTTCTCCAAGGAATCCCCCTGACCCAGGGATCAAACCCAGGCCTCCTGCATTGCAGGCAGATTCTTTACCACTGAGCTACCAGGGAACCCCATAGTGCCTAAGGTGCAGCCAAAAATTAAATAAATAGGTTTAAAAGGTCCCTGATTTTTTGGCCTTTGTTCCTCTTTATGACACTGCAGATGATCACTGGCTGTTGAGATGACTATCACATGAGGGAGTTAGGACTTCTAGTAGGACGGAAACCTTATTCCTGTTTGGATGCCAGAGGTGGAAGGAATTTTACAATCAGCCTTCAAGATGGGCCTTTTGGGATTCTAATTTAAATAGTTGTCTCCAGAACTATCTCTGCCACTTGGTGTACTTCCTGTCCCTGTTGCTCTGTCCAGTGGTGGGCACTCTTTCCCATCCTCAAAATTCCCATTGTCCATCCTTCAGCCCCTTCCTTCTAAATCTCCAGCTCTGGCATTTCTGTCTTTGTTTTTCTCCACAATCTAGTTTTTCCAGCTCTTTACACCTCTGCCCTGACTTCGTGGCTATACTTTTGTTCACTCTAGAAGTTTAGAGGTGGGAGAGTTCGAGATATTCATGACCTTGTGAAGTGTCTTTGGGAACTCCACTGCTCTTGTTGTAAGGGAGCTGGCATAAAGTCCTCGATACCTTCTTGGGCTGTGGAGTAATGTTTTCTTGTGGGATTGTTGTCATTTCTAGTCAGTTTTTCTCCTTTTCCCCCTGTGTTTGCCCATTCATATACCTGCTCAGCTTCATGGACTGAACATGTAGTGGATCCTCCACCAGCCAGGCCCCAAGTCAGGATGTATCCTGTGGTCCTTGTTCTCAGCGGCTTTCCTCATTTTGATTCCAAGTGGACATTCTTGATGGAGGAAGTCCAAGTGCATATCTAGAAAGAAATGTTCTCTGTGAGAAATTATGGTGGAGGAATGGTTGGGAGATTCAAGTAGCGCCAGTGGAAATTAGTGTCTATATTTTGCTTGCTTCCAGTCACATAAATTCATGTTGCAGCCCAGTGGTGGGCAAGGAATGGGGAGGCAGGGAAATTGAGCTCCTGGTGGCTTCCTCACCAAACTTCCTGTTGAGTGACATCTACTCCTCCAGGCATCTTTTCTGTCATGGAAACACACAGCTCACCTGTTTGGTGACTCCTCTGAGCCCTCACAGAGAGGGTACAGTTAATACAGACATTTTCTCTCTGGGCTACATGTTTGATTTTAATCACATCAATGTGGAGGCCCCAGCCCCAGGGATTACAGCTTCTGTGGTCTCAGGTAAGGATTAGTCATTTGCATTTTTAGGAGTTCTTTTCAGTGTTTGGTTTATGACTTCCCTCCTAGCTCCACCAGCAAAATAAGAGCCATTCTTCCTTCTACATCCCCAACACCCACCCCCATCACCCCCCACATATACACAACAGACACACTACACACACATACACCACATAACCTTACATATTCAAAAAGTATTTGTTGAGTTTCTAGAATGTTCCACACTCTGGTGGCCAGTGGTCCTTGAATCCCCAGAGCTGTAGTCTAGCAGGCACGAGAAGTACCTGAGGAATCCTACTACCTGTGTGCCTCAGCTCAAATTTGGAGGAATTTTTGTTTCTGAATGCCTTGACCATCACCGTTGCCCAAGTTACTGCAGTGAAATAATGTCCCTGAGAACAGAAAGAGAGTGCTGGTTAAAAACGCTGGTTATTCCTACTGCACTGAGTTTTCTTTTAGTTTAAAGACAGTGACTACTCTATTGACTTCAGTCTTGTTGGCATTTGTTGACCATCTCTTGGAGTTATGTTTTTATATAGAGTTTTTGTTCAAAAGAACTCTACCTGCCTGCGTGTGGAGGATGTTGTTTAAGTGGGAGACAGCTGTTCCCCCCAGGCTCTTGGGGCTAAGCCAGCCTGGTCTTCTCAGGAACAGAACAAAGGCACACAGAATTTATGTCACAGATGGATGTTTGTTTGATAAAAATCACTTATTACTGGATGAAAGAATGGCCCATTCTCTCCAGAAATATGAGCAGAACATCTAGTATCCCTTTAGAGCTTCCCACTTTGTTGGTTTGTTTTAACCATTATCATTGACTGAGTTGAGTTGTACCTCTTTTTCTGTGGTCAAACATTCCCTGAAAATTTGTGCACGAGGGGGTTTTCTGTAAATGACATAATTTCAAATTCAGTGTTCAAATAATTCAAAAATAATATTTGAAGGAATTGGCTAGATTTTTGATATATATTTCTGGACTCTCTGTTGCTCCGTTGATCCATGTGTCTATTCCTAAGGTAACTCTGTCTGGATTCCTTTGGCTTTGTAGTAAGTTTTGAACTAGGGCGTATAAGCCATTCCACACTGTTGACTTTCTCGAAATTGCTTTGACAGTTCTAGGTCCTTTTTGCATTTCCATTAGTGTCAGCTTGTCAATTTCTACAAAAGAGACGACTAGAATTTTGGTAGGAATTAGAGTGAATCTGTAGATCCGTTTGGGGAGAAGTGCTGTCTGATAATATTGAGTTTTCCTGTCTATGTATAAGAAACATCATCATTCATTTTGATATGATTTAATTTCTCTCAGAAATGTTTCATAGTTCTCAGCGTATTAGTCTTGAATTTCCTTTGTTAATTTTTTTTAAGTGTTTTATTCTTTTTCAGTAAAAAGTCTAGAATGTATGGAGAGCTGATCTGGCCCTTCTCTGATGCCCATAAGTATTAATATATGTATAAATGAATCACTTTGCTATATACCTGAATCACTGTAAGTCAGATATACTCAAGAAAAAAGAGAAGTTGTACATAAATGTGGCCTATTTGAGAGTTACCTATTTATGTGGTCCAGCCTGGGCCTTGCTTTCCTCATTGCTAATGTGCAGAAATGGACTCGATGGATGTGAGTTTGAGTGAACTCCGGGAGTTGGTGATGGACAGGGAGGCCTGGTGTGCTGCGATTCATGGGGTCGCAAAGAGTTGGATATGACTGAGTGACTGAACTGAACTGAATGTGCAGAAATAGACTAAATTTTCCCTGACTGTATTATCATAATGAATATATAGGGAAGAATTTTTAAAATGAAAGAAAATTAATATTATTGTTGTTGTTCAGTTGTCCTCCTGCCCTCAATCTTTCCCAGCATCAAGGTCTTTTCCAAAAAATAACTTGAGAAACCTTAAATTTAATCAGACAAGGGGTGCTCACTAGGATGGGAAGACGTCCCCTCCTTCTGAGAATGGCCCTGTTTTGCTAAGATTCTCTCCTCTCATCTGTCACCTAGACCTGGACTGTCTCCCGGAAGCTCAAATGCACGATCCCAGGGTGGTCAGGGGATGTCCTCTGCCATGCTGTCCCCTCTGGCCTGCCCCCTCCTCCCTGCTGTGCAGGGCCCTCCCCAGGCCTCTGTGAAAAGACGGCGGGTCAGAAGACCAGCAGCATCAGACAGGATGGGCTGAGAGGGCTGGATCTCTGTCAGCATCAGGCAGGGAGGGTACATAGACTTCTTTATATTTTAACATCCCTGAAGCCTTTCACTGTGCCCTCAACAGCATCCTCTTCTGTATGGATGAACTCACCAGGGGCAGCACCACTCGGATGAACAGGGCTGAGGAATCAAGACCCTGGTTTGCTTTAATAGCTCGCCTGGTTGACGCATAGGGGACCTCGTTCCTGTGTTACGTCTTTCAGTTTGGAAGCCTTGACCTTTTTTCCTTCTTTACAATAAGCCCAAAACCTTGGTTTTAACCAAGGCCCCCCAGTTCCCTCTAAAAATAGTTTTCCAAGGTCTCCAAGATGTGAATGTAGGACGGGGAATCTAGAGTTCTGGTTAAATAGTGACAGAACACTCTGGAGGAAGCATGATCTTACTCATCAGTCTGATGAACTTTGTGCCAAGCCTCAGCCAGATTAACCAATCCCGTTGTGTTAGAGCTGGAAACATCCCAAGAGATCATTTTATCTGTTGAAGTCAGAGCAGCAGCCCCAGGGAGATACTGAACCATGAAGAAGCTTAGCCCCAGCCCAGCCCAGCCCTGCAGAATATTTGCATTTGTAATAAGATCTCTGGGTGATTTGATAAAAGTTTGAGAAGTTCTGCTTGAACTCTCTCTCTGCCCAGCTGAGCCCAGAATGAATTTCAAGTATCTCCTGCAGAGCTCAAGGATAAGGATCACAATTGTGGATGCCAAGGGTCATCTTCTGTTCATTCCACCTCAGTCACATTCACTTATCTCGTAGCGTCATTTTCCTGTTGTGTGTCTTCATCACTGGGAGCCAGAGCATTTTTTCTATCTTGGCCCAGGTTGTGTGATGCTGGATGGTGGGGGGTGGGGTTGTTGGGTGGGGGACTGGTTTGGGGAAATGTGGAAGGTCCCGCACCTCCCCTTCTCGGGAGGCTTGTACATTTTTTATTTCAGCCACTGTTAAGATTCCGCTCATTCCAGAGCCCAGTGGGTTTACTTCCCACATGTTTGATGCCCTGTTCTGTCCTTACCCACGTGGGGCTTGGTTGTATTCAACAAGGAAGCGCTGGGCACATGGGATGAAGAACCCAAGTCTCTGTCCTCAAGCCCGTATTCTTTGTGTCATTTCTCTTGTGTTTGGAAATAGCTTTGGGGAAAAGTACACACCTTCCTGCTTCCCCCTGAGGATCCGCTTGTTGGGGGGACCTGCCTCTTCTGCTTTTTCTTGGGACATCAGGTCACAGGAGAGTCTGGATCACTGGCAGAGATGGCCAGCAAGGCACTGTAACAGAGGGACAGACTAGGAGTCTGCAGAGTGAGAGAGCCAAGGGAGAGGGGCTTAAAGCCAGAGAGAAAAGCCCTTGTTTACGGAAGCTATTGTGGGGCCAAGTGAACCTCATGCTGGGGAATGGAGACCTTGACAAGGACCCTTTGAGTGATTTGAGGAATAGAATCTGAACTGCAGTTGAGTGAAGAGCCAGTGTGAGGCCAGGAACTGGAGACAATGACCACCACTACTCTCATATACATCCTTGATTCAGTAACAGCTTTAAAAAAATAAATAAGAAAAGTGATCACATTAAGTGTATGTATTCCAGGTGGAGCTAGTGGTAAAGAACCTGTCTGCCAGCGCAGAAGATGTAAGAAACATGGGTTCAATCCCTGGGTTGGGATGATCCACTGGCTACCCACTCCAATATTCTTGCCCAGAGAACCTCTATGGACAGAGGAGCCTGGCAGCTACAGTCCATAGAGTGGCACAGAGTCGACATGACTGAAGGGACTTAGCACACACCTTCTGGATAAAGAGGCAGCCCAATCCCTACTAGTACCATTGTTTTTTTCAGTTTACCATTGAAAAAATAATGGTGCTAGAACTCAGAAAATGCAGTGTTATCAACCCCAGTGAGGTCAATACCAAGATAACATGACTCTGGACTTTTGATTGGGGTGTTTACCCTGGTTATCAAGTCTATTTGTCTATTGTTGGTCTCAGGTGAAAGATATGGCAAATGCTTTTGTTGTTTGTAAGCTGTCCCTCTAGGTATGTTCTGGATTAAGTGGAGCTGTAATCTGGTGGATGCAACCTCCTCAGGGTCATTGTTCTGGTGTGAGAGATGGTGATGCACTGGGTGTCTCCACAGCCAAGTGGTTTGACCAGAGGTCCATGGGTGCTGTGCTCCCGAGGACAGCCCTTGATTGATGCATTCAGGAGGCACATCCAGAACCAGATACGTAATTTTAAGAGAGTTGATGAGAAATGAAAGTGTGTGGGGGGGTCCCTGTTTAAATGATGAAAAACTTCCAGACAGTTTCGACAGAGCTTTAAACCAAGGGCGACTGCATACCCATGAAGTAGCCATTGGAACATAAAGACAATGCAAAACTTAAAGCATAAACAAGTGAAATCTATGTGATAGAGCTCAGAAATGGCAGACGAAGGGGGGAAAATTACTAAGACTGCTAAGGCCTTGAAGGGTTTATGGAAAAGTTGGTGGTATTGGAAGCAATGGCTGGTCAGAAAATGTTAAATTAATTGATGTTTTTAGGTATTTAAGCAAATACTATAAACATTGCAGACATGATCAATGATACAAGCAAAATATAACTTCATTTTCATTCTGCAGAGTTGTTCATTTTCCCACTCAAAAGCTGCACTTGTGTTTTGATTTTAAGCTGAACTCACTGACTCAATGGACACAAATTTGAGCAAACTCCAGGAGATAGTGAAGGACAGGGAAGCCTGGTGTGCTGCAGTCCATGGGGTTGCAAAGAGTCAGACATGACTTAGCAACTGAACAACAAAATAAGCTGAATTCCCTCCTGTAAGAATTTGAAAGGAGGGGAAAAGGCAGTGCCTTCCCAGGGTAATAAAAATGATTTGAAATTAAAAAATAACCATGAATGTTGTGCTTTGCCTGTGTGCAATCATGATTTTGATCAAAAAAAGCTTTTAAATTGCTATCCTTCAATTTCAGTTTTGTGGCAACAAAAGAGAAAACCTCTTAATGAATGAATTGTAGCTATGGTCTCTTCTACTAAACTTGGGTGTTGAATAAAAACTCATGGTGTCCTGAAACAAAAGCATGAAGGAACCTGTGTGGGAGGAGGAGGCAGTCTTGATAAATTGTTACAATATTCGGGCCAAGGTCTTCATGACTTGTTTATCTTACAGTGAGAAACTCTGCCTTTGTCAAGGACACCTCCAGCCCATTGCCATGGAAATGGACACTGGAAAATGCTTCCAAGGCCTTTTGCCCACCACCCCCTCTGGGTTTTCTGAGATTAGATTTTTTTTCATCTCCCCATGTGAGAAAAAAAGTTAAGGGTGTTAAATGGCAAACTCCCAGGGGCTGGGGTTTGACTTTTTCAAGACCCTGTGAGGTATTTCTCTTTCTCTCCCACCTATTTTTTTCCCCACTGTGTTGGAAAGGGCCTTAGAATCTCTAAAATATTTTAATACTTTTTGTAACAGCTATCAGTGATTAAATTGTTTGTTGTTTTTCAGTCACTAAGTCTTGTCCGACTCTTGGCGACCCCATGGACTGCACCATGCCAGGCTTCCCTGTCCTTCACTATCTCCCAGAGTTTGCTAAAATTCATGTTCATCGAGTTGGTGATGCTATCTAAACATCTTATTCTCTGCGCCCTCTTCTTCTTTTGCCTTCATCAGTCTTTCCCAGCAACAGAGTCTTTTCCAGTGGGTCAGCTCTTCCCACAAGGTGGCCAAAGGATTGGAGCTTCAACGCCAGTCCTCCCAATGAATATTCAGGGTTGATTTCCTTTAGGATTGACTGGTTTTATCTCCTTGCTGTCCAAGGGACTGTCAAGAGTCTTCTCCAGCACTACAATTTGAAAGCATCAATTCTTTGGCACTCAGCCTTCTTTATGGTCCAACTCTCACATCCGTACTGACTACTGGAAAAATCATAGCTTTGACTATCTGAACCTTTGTTGGTAAAGTGATGTCTCTGCTTTTGAATACACTGTCTAGGTTTGTTGTAGCTTTTCTTCCAAGGAGCAAGCATCTTTTAATTTCCTGGCTACAGTCACTGTCCGCAGTAATTTTGGAGCCCAAGAAAATAAAATCTGTTACTGCTTCCACTTTTTCCTTTCTGTTTGCCATGAAGTGATGGGACCAGATACCGTGATCTTAGTTTTTTTCAATGTTGAATTTTAAGCCAGCTTTTTCAAAATTCTCCTCTTTCACCTTCATCAAGAGACTCTTTAGTTCCTCTTCACTTTCTATCATTAGAATGTTATCATCTGCATATCCGAGGTTATTGATATTTCTTCCAGATTCCTGCCTGTGATTCATCCAGCCCGGCATTTCACTTGATGTACTCCGCATAGAAGTTAAATAAGCAGGGTGACAATATACAGCCTTGTCATACTCCTTTCCTAATCTTGAACCAGTTAGCTGCCCCACATTCAGTTCTAACTGTTGCTTCTTGACACACATGCAGGTTTCTCAGGAGACAGACTGTGAAGAAAGAGAGTTAAAAAGCAAAGTCTAGTATCTGTCATACAGAGTGAAGTCAGAGAAAAAATATTGTATGTTAATGCGTATATGTGGAATCTAGAAGAATGGTACTGATGATTCTATTTGCAGGGCACGCGTAGAGACACAGATGTAGAGAGTGGACAGGAGGCGGGGGGCGGGGGGAAGAACTGGGAGAGTGACATTGGCATATATACGCCACCATGTGTAGAATGGCTAGCTAGTGCGAAGCTTCTGTCCAGCACAGGGAGCTCAGCTTGGTGTTCTGTGATGCCCTAGAGGGGTTGAGTGGGGTGGTGGGAGGGAGACTTTAGAGGGAGGGTGTATATGTGTGTTTATAGCTGACTCACTTTGCTGTACAGCAGAAACCAACACAACATCATAAAGCAACTATACTCCAATTTAAAAATAATTTTAAAAAACTGCTGGGGAGTGAGAAAGAATTTATTTCACGCTTGATAGGTTTGGCATTATGAAGTCTTTAGCCACTGGTTAAACATAGGATGAAAAAATGAATCCATTGTGTGTCCCGAATGAGGGCAAAAGTACGAATCACGGTAACATTAGCTAAAGTAAATAATGTCTCCCGACAAAAGCGTACAGTTGTCTCATGCATTAAGTGCACGGCCAGGTGATGGGAAACCATGATCCACGTGCCAGCTACAGTCCTCATTCTGCTTTCGATTTTTATATGTAAATCAAACTTTTATTCTTGGTGGATTCTTGATCCCAATGCCCTACCTCACCCTTCAGTTTCCTATTTCTCCTCCTACTGGAAGCTCATGTTAGCTGTTCTTTATTGAAATACTTCAGTAGTCTTTTGTTAGCGTATTTAGTGCTAGTTTTTTAAAATGAATTTTTATTCGAGTATAGTTGCTTTATAATGTTGGGTTACTTTCTGCTGTACAGCAAAGTGAATCAGCTGTAGGTATGTATGTGCTGTGCTGTGCTTAGTCACTCAGTCGTGTCTGACTCTTTGCAACCCCATAGACTGTAGCCTGCCAGGCACCTTTGTCCATGGGGATTCTCCAGCAAGAATACTGGAGTGAGTTGCCATACCCTCCTCCAGCGGATCTTCCCAACCCAGGGATGGAAGCCAGGTCTCCCCCATTGCAGGCGGATTCTTTACCAGCTGAGCTATCAGGGAAGCCCTGAGGTATATATATATTCCTTCTTTGTTGGATTTCCTTCCCATTTAGGTCACCACAGACCACTGAGTAGAGTTCTCTGAGATCTGAAATACTGAAGTATTTCGGTAGTCTTTGAAAACATTCAGCAACCTGAGGAATTTTTAAAAATTCTTTTTCAAACATGCTTCCTCCAGTGCAAATTTCCAGCTTTCTTTCATCCTCTCACAGCTGTGGTCATAGACAGTGAGGAATAATAATTATTCTAGAACTATGGAATGAGAGCAAATGTAGTAAGTAAAGAATAATTTTTAGTGAATTTTTTCCCCCCAAACATGAGCTTATCTGAGAAGAAAGATTTAGTTTTAGCGAAAGGCAAATGCACCACTACAGAGTTTTGAAATTAGTCATGCTAACGAAGGGGTTTCTCTTTCTTTTGCTTAGGAGTGTCTTTACAATACCAACCAGAGAAGCACCCATCTACCAATGTAGGAGACACAGGTTTGATCCCTGGGTCGGGAAGATCCCCTGGAGGAGGAAATGGCAACCCTCTCCAGTACTCTTGCCTGGGAAATCCCACAGACAGAGAAGGCTGGTGGGCTTCAGCCCAAGGGGTCGCAAAGAGTCGAACATGACTGAGCAATTGAGCCCGCACGCGGGTGCTCTAAAACCTGTGTAGTGCAAGAACAACCTGTTGTTGGTTCCTACAATTAAGCTATTATTCACTGAAATTATGTTGATATTCACACAGCTTAAAGTTCTTTTTCTCAGTGACTCAGAGTGTAGGCTCCTGAATGGAGAAGCAGGTGCCCTAATGACCCTGACTCCCTCCATAACTCAAGGCTCTTGCAGGTCAGGGTTGGGGGAGCCCCGAGCAGGAAGTGGGCAGTTCTCTTGACATCTCGCAACTGAAGGGGGAGGAAAAAAAGAGAAAGTGAGAACATTTTTAGAGTTAGCTGGTAAAGGATTTGTTGACAGAGAAATGCATTGTTAACCAAGTTCCTGTGACCTTTTTTCTTCTCCTCGCTTGGCTGGTCTGTGGGAAGGGAATGGAGAGGGTTGATTGTACTGCAAATCTAAATGCACAGACATGACCCAGAGCCCAGAAAACTCCGTTGCAGCTCTTTGCATGTGACTCCACAGTTTCAAACTTATTGTGTTTTAAATTGTCAGTTCATAATATACATTCAAACCAGATTACTAGAATATTGTGGTCATAAAGGAAGGAGAAAATTAATATTTACCTCAGTACCAAAAACAATAAGTATCAGCTTCTCCCCCCAATTAAGTAGCATTCCCAAGAATTATGTGTCACTTTAAGAATTAGATCATTTTATTGCATAAAATATGTGTCTTAACTACTGGTTGATAAAAAGAATAAATTGAGGAACTGCATAATTAAACATCAAAGTACATCTGTTTTATTCATTAAGCCTTTTTAATTAGGAAATCCCAAAAGCATGTGATAAAAATGACCAACTTTAAGTTAAAAATGAAAAAACATGTTTATACCTAGTATACTGTGTAAGTCTGCTATGTTTCAAAATTAAGAGTAATACTCTAGAATATAATATGCTATGACTATTTTCTGTTGAGAAACTAAGAGTTTATTGATTTGATTAGGGTCATTCTCCTAGGATAGAACTGCTAATTTGTTGTTTTTTAGTAGGTCAGTGGTGTCCAACTCTTTGCAACCCCTTGAACTGTAGCCTGCCAGGCTTTTCTGTCCATGGGATTTTCCAGGCAAGAATACTGGAGAGGGTTGGCGTTTCCTCCTCCAGGAAATCTTCCCAGATCAGAGACTGAGCCCATGTCTCCTGCATTGGCAGGTGGATTCTTTACCACTGAGCCACCAGAGTAGCCCACAGAACTACTAGGGTAGCTCTGTTTTATGTGGGAAGTCTTTGGAAGACTATCTAGTAACTTATTATTTTCTTATTAATAGATGCATAGTGAGTTTTTTTTTTTTTAATGTACTTGGGCGTCCCAGGTGGCACTAGTGGTAAAGAACCCTTTTCCCTTTGGTGACCATAAATTGGCCATCTTCTGTGGCTCAGATGGTAAAGAATCCACCTGCCAAAATGCAGGAGACCCAGGTTCAATCCCTGGGTCGGGAAGATCCCCTGGAGAAGAGAATGGCAACCCACTCCAGTATTCTTGCCTGAAGAATGCTATGGACAGAGGAGGCTGGTAGGGCTTCTACATAGACTGTAGGGCTACAGTCCATGGGGTTGCAAAGAGTCAGACATGACTGAGTGACTAACACTTCTGCTTCACCAGCAGAGTGAGATGCAGTGATATGACCTGTGGTTTCAAGTGGCTGAGCTGATCTGGTGACTTTGACTTTCAGGCCTGTTCCCTGCCATCCTCAACCTTGCCAGCAATGCACACATCAGCACCAATGCGACCTGCGGGGAGAAGGGGCCAGAGACGTACTGCAAGCTGGTGGAGCATGTGCCTGGGCGGGCCATGCGCAATGCCCAGTGCCGGGTCTGTGATGGCAGCAGCGCCAACCCCAAAGGCAAGTGGGGCCCCCGTAGGAACGTACCCCTTCCTAAGTGATAACTGGAGACTTCTATTAGGAAGCCACGGGCCTGTGTTCTCCTTACAGCTGTTCATTTCCACTGTATTACAGTTTAGGAGTTAACAACCTTAAACCACAATCTGAGAGCGTAGCGGGTTTTTGTTTTCCTTCAACAGAACGGCATCCGATATCCAACGCCATCGACGGTACCAATAACTGGTGGCAGAGTCCTAGTATCCAGAACGGGAGAGAGTACCACTGGGTCACGATCACGCTGGACCTGAGGCAGGTGGGTGAGGCTGGAGGTGCTGCAGGAGGCGGTGGGTGGCTGGGTTGTAATCTCACGTTGTTGTTGTTTAGTCGCTAAGTCGTGTCTGACTGTTGGTGACCCCATGGACCACAGCACACTAGACTTCCCTGACCTTCACCATCTCCTGGAGTTTGCTCAAACTCATGTCCATTGAGTCAGTGATGCCATCCAACCATCTCATCCTCTGTCTCCTTCTTCTCCTGCCCTCAGTCTTTCCCAGCATCGAGGTCTTTTGCAATGAATTGGCATCTTGCATCAGGTGGCCAAAATACTGGAGATTCAGCTTCAGTATCAGTCCTTCCAATGAATATTCAGGGATGATTTCCTTTAGGATTGGGTTTCATCTCCTTGCTGTCCAAATGACTCTCAAGAGTCTTCTCTAGAACCACAGTTTGAAAGCATCAGTTCTACAGCGCTCAGCCTTCTTTATGGTCCAAAACTCACATCCATTCATGACTACTGGAAAAATCATAGCTTTAACTATCTGGACCTTTGTCAGCAAAGTGATGTCTCTGCTTTTTAATACACAAGGAAAGTCCACTTGTTTCCTGACATGTTTACATCCTGGTCTCACTGTTTTTTCACTTGATGGATTTGAGTGAAACACAGAGTTTGTCCTTGGTACTGGTTTTTGTCACATTTATCATGCCTAGGTATCCTTGGGGTGATGAATGGAATTGTTCCCATGTGGTTTGATGTTCTTAGACACTGTGTCAGGATGCTGATCATCCATCCACCCATGATGCCTTGACAAATGGTACCCAGTGTCCACACACACACAGCTGCTGGGGGCACAAAACACATGCATTTGCTGCCTTTCAAGCTTATTATCTTACCGTTTTCACCATGCAGCTCTAGTAAAGGGTGCTGTGTAGAAAATAAGGCTTGGAAACAGAAGGAGAAGGCATTAAACCTCTGGACTCTTTGATGCTGTGTATGAGAGCTGTGAGCACCCCAGTGCTCGATGAGGAAGCCTTCAGCACCAGCTAGGAAAGGCAGGGTTTAATTGGCTGAGATCACATGTGTGTCTTCCTAGCTTTGCTCAAGACCATTCAGGAGAATGGAGCAAAATACAATATGAGCCCTGGTTGCCCCAAATATTTCTAGGGAAAGGAAGGAAAAGGAAAGAAATCTGAGTGAAAGGGATGAAAAAGAAAGGTGGCAGCTTTTGTCAAATTTCTATTTCAGTTCTCTGGAAAAGCCATAACATAGCCTTCTTATTTATTTCCATTCTGTTCCTCTTGGGTCAGAACTCCTCAGTATCATGGGAAATATGTAATGAAAGAGAAAACTCGTTCAAAAGGTGTACAGTATGAATTTTGGAGATTTCATGATGAAGAATCATAATTTTTTGAATGAAAGTGAAACATGAAAGTGTTAGTCACTCTGTCGTGTCCAACTCTTTGTAACCTCATGGACTGTAGCCCAAAGACTCCTCTGGCCATGGAATTCTCCAGCCAAGAATACTGGAGTGAGCAGCTATTCCCTTCTTCAGGAGATCTTCCCAACTCAGGGATCGAGCCTACATCTCCTGTATTGCAGGAGCTTCTTTACCATCTGAGCCACCAGGGAAATCACAAAATATGCAGAATTTTAAGTAAAAGCAAGACAATACTGTGTATGTTCACGTGTAAGGAAGTTTTGAACTCTAATCATAATGGTAAATGAGGTAGTAAGATGTGAAGCTGAGGAGACATTTTCCAAGTTCAGGTTCGTAGAATCACGTAACTAAAATAATACATCTGGGCGTTTTCACCACAAATCCTGAATTAATATGACATGCCTTTGCCTTTTCAAATCCACCTAAAGGAAAAGAGCAAAAATCCCCTTTTTGCCTTGGCTTTTTTTTTTGTCTTTGTTTCAGTGGTAAGGATGCTTCTGCAGGAAATGTTGGTTTTCTCATCATCTTTTCAATGTATTTTCCTTCTTTGAGGGAAAAAAGTACAACATTTTCATTATTAGGAATGTGATACTATGTGGGTTTGGCCAAATTAACAGCTGGACATTTTACAGAGAAACTTCAAATCCCAAGTTCAACTGCTATTTATCTTGCAATTTGTGGATCTTGGCTTCTCCTAACAGGAGAGCTTCTGCCGTAAGTTGGACTGAATCAGCTTGAGGAATTCAGGGGCCTCAGTTTTAGGTCTTTAAGACTTATTCACACAGAGTCATGGACAGAGTTATATAGGCTTCTAGATGGCACCCCACTCCAGTACTCTTGCTTGGAAAATCCCATGGATGGAGGAGCCTGGTGGGCTACAGTCCATGGGGTCGCACAGAGTCGGACACGACTGAGCTACTTCACTTTCACTTCTCACTTTCATGCACTGCAGAAGGAAATGGCAACCCACTCCAGTGTTCTTGCCTGGAGAATCCCAGGGACGGGGGAGCCTGGTGGGCTGCCATCTATGGTGTCGCACAGAGTCGGACAGGACTGAAGCGACTTAGCAGCAGCAGCAGCAGCAGGGCTTCCCAGGTGGTGCTAGTGGTAAAGAACCTGCCTGCCAGTCGATCCCTGAGTTGGGAATATCCCCTGGAGTAAAAAATGGCAACCCATTCCAGTATTCTTGCCTGGAGAATTCCATGGACAGAGGAGCCTGGCGGGCTATGGTGCATGGAGTTGCAAAGAGTCGTACACGACTGAAGCGACTTAGCACAGCACAGCAGGCAAATTCTAGTGTTTTTAGATAAGCTTCTAAATTAAGATAATTTTAAATAACAAAATACTCAGAATTTTCTTCATCTTTTGCAGAATATAAAATTTCTACTGTGCTTTAAGTTTTTTTAAAAAAAGTTTAGATGGTTATATCTGAACAAACCTTTCTCAGATATATTTATTTATTATTTTTATTGTGAAATATTTTGAATATGTAGCAAATGTATTATTGTGCCACACATATAACTACCCTCAAGATTCAGGGATTTTTAAACATTTTGCCACATTGGGAACACTTTCCAAGTGAATTGCAGTCATGGTGACATTGGACCAATGCAAGGTTTTTTGTATCTTCAGAAAATAGGACATTTGTTACGAATAGGCACTGTGCCATTAGCTAACAAAGCTGACAGCAATGTCCTAGTAACTATTTCTTCACTGAGATCCAGTTGTCCCAATTTAATCACTGATGTCTTTTATAGGTTTTGTTTTGTTTTTCAAACCAAGGTCCATAAGGAACACACATTGCATTTGATTACTATGCTTCTTAAACCTCTACCTGAATTGTTCTCCCTTTCGGTGGGGTGGCGGGAGGGGCGCTTCCCAGGTGTTACTAGTGGTAAGGAACCTACTTGTCAATGCAGGAGCCGCAGGAGTTGCGGTTTCAGTCCCTGGGTAAGGAAGATCCTCTGAAGGAGGGCGTAGCAACCCACTCCAGTATTCTTGCCTAGAGAATCCCATGGACAGAGGAGCCTGACAGGCTGCATCCATGGGGTTGCAAAGAGTCAGACATGACTGAAGCAACTTGGCACACACTGTTTTTAAAAAGTGATATTCAGTTTTTGAAAACACAAGGCTTTTTGTCTTGTAGAATATCCCACATTCTGGATTTGTCAAGTGGTTTCATTGTGATTTTAATATGTTTCTTTATGTCCTTTATTTCTCATGAACTAAACTCAGCTATAATACTTGATTACATTCCAGTGAAGTATTTTTGGCCAGAACCCATGCTTGGCAATCCTGGCTGCTCTTTTGCATCCAGGGCTGGTTGTCTCGTGAGAAGCAAGGCTATCTTTGGGTCCCACTTAGGTATTGGCATCTGGATCACTCCCTTGTCATGCTGTTTCCTTTTTTTTCCCATCTCTCATCCTTGTTTCCTGGGTCTCATTGACATGCAACTCTTAGAACGTGAAAGTGGTTACACCTTCTGATGATTTTTCCGTTGTCAAAGTCTGTATGTTTCTCTGTCAGGCCAGCTATTCACCACCTGCTAGTTAATTTCTAGATTATACACACCATGAGGGCAGGGACCACAGGTGTCTGCTTCCTCTTTTCTTCCTCCTCTTTCTCTCCCTTCCTTGTTAACATTTGTAGAGGCTTGTCTTGCATGCCCAGAAATCAGCAGAGTTGAGGCAGTGAGTGTGGAATCACTGTGAACCAGTGCTTTATTTTTGCATTCCTTTTTTTGGTTCGCAACTGGATTAAAAGATAACCAGCCATTAGCTATAACCCATCAACTGCTTTGTTTCCCTTCTGTAAAAATGTAAGCTGTGAAGTACAGGTTTTAAAGTAAAATTAGGCAGACTTTAATGTTATCAAGAATCATAGCATCTTCATGTTGTAAATGTGTCCATACAACTTAAATATGTCAGCTCCAAGGTTTTATGACCAAATCAGTCAGCTTCATTCTGTTGGCAAGTGCCAAAGACAGTGATCCTGTTCCTGACTTTTTAGTTGATGACAGCTGTAGGAATTATGGCGTTTTTAGCTTCTGTAGACAATGTTTGGTTACTTGAAATATAAACTGAAGAAAAGATAGAAAGTGGTGTTATCAGAAAGTCCATAAATGTTGTTTGGTTTGCAGTAAGATTTAACTGTGGAGTGTCTGCCTTAGTTAACATATTACAGGAGGAACGATTCAATTTATCTTTTTACTTCTTTAAAATAATGCCTGTGATTCATTTCTTTCATCGATTCACCATATGTTAGAATTTACACTGTTAGATACTTAGCAATGTCTTACTTAAAAAGAAAACAATTTGTAGGAATTGTTTTAAGAAAAAACTGATGAGTCACTTAACAAATGTAAAACTAACATATACATGGATGGTGTCCTGGAGAAGGAAATGACAACCCACTCCAGTATTCTTGCCTAGAGAATCCCACGGACAGAGGAGCCTGGCAGGCTACAGTCCATGGTGTCAGAAGAGTCGGACTTAGTGACTAAACCACCACCACGTGGATGGTGTCCAGTCATAAACTATTGCTCACTGTCCAGTGACTTAAGAATATGTTCCATGGTGTTTTACCACTGACGCAAGCCAGGGATCCTTTGTGATAACTTAAAAATTTAAAGATATCATTCTGAGATAGGGAGCATGCACGTTTGACAGATTTTGAATTTTATGACTGTCAGGGTTCTTTTAGTTGTTAATTATATGAAACTGTATGTATTCTATTAAACATATTTAAATGTATTCCTATGGTAGTATTTTTCAACTGAATAACTCAAGGATTTCCAGTTTGAGATACTCTGTGTTAGGATGCTGGGCCGATGAAAAGATGCTCAACATCTTTTGACACTGTGGAAATGAAAATCCACAATGAGATACCACTTCATACCCATCAACATGGCTGTTATTAAAAAAAAAAAACAAAACAGAAAATAAGGGTTGGTGAGGGTATGGAGAAGTTAGAACCCTTGTGCAGGGCAGGTTGGAAACATCAAATGGTGCAGTACTATGGAAACAGTATGGTAGCTTCCTTAAACATAGCATTTCCATATGTTCCAGCAATTCCACTTCTAGATATAGCCTCAGAGGCATTGAAAGTAGGAATTCAAAATGATATTATATTCGAACACCCATGTGTTATTGCAGCCTTTTCACAATAGCTGGAAGGTAGAAGGAACCAGGTGTCTATCAACAATGAAAGGATGAACAAAATGTGCTCTCTACATCGAATGGATCCTTTTGCCTTAAAAAGGGAACAGTTGTGATATGTATGCTTCAACGTGGGTGAACCTTGAAAACATGCGAAGTGAAATTAGCATTTTTATTTCCTATTCCTCTGGGCCAGGTGTCCTGCAGCACCTTCATCCTGAACTGGCTCGTGGGACCCTCATAATCACACAATGAGTCTGGTTCCCCATTAGCTCCTTTTGACAAATGATGAACTGAGGCTTAGCTGAAGTAATTCAAGGGTAGAACTCATGACTGTCTGCATTCTTGGACAATATCGACCCTCTGGCTGGCTAAGGTTTGTGACACATATGTTTGTGTCCTGATGTTTTATTTAACTTTATAGCATGATCGTTTCCCAATATAATTGAAATCATTATGAATCATTTTAAAGCTCCACTAACATCCTATTCTAGGGCTTACCCATCATTTGCACAACAGTTTACGCCTGACATTTTGGTTGCTTCTCTGTTATGGGTAATAACTTGAGGTTTCAGTGAAAAAAGAGTACATGCCAGTGAAGGAGTGCAGTGTGGCCAGATCCTTTCCAAGGCTCAGAATGCACGTTTCTAGTTAGTTTTGAGTATTTCTTTTAAAAGAAACATTCACTGCCTGTTGTGTAGAGGGATCTATACATGTATTCATATATACAGTTATATGTAAGGAATCTATACATAGTATATAGATTAAACAGTACATGTAGTACATAATCTATATATAATATATATAATTTAGTATTTTAGAATTTAGAATAGTATAGAGTTTAGTAATAGTGCATATAGAATATACACAATATATTATCTATGTACCATATAGAATCTATTAATGTTCTTCTTGTTCAGTCGCTAAGTCATGTCTGACTCTTTGTGACCCCATGGACTGCAGCACGCGAGGCTTCCCTGTCCTTCACTATCTCCTGGAGTTTGCTCGAATTCATATCCATTGAGTTGGTGATGCCATCCAACCATCTCGTCCTCTGCACCCTTTTCTTTTTTTGCCTTCAATCTTTTTGCCTCCCTTTGCCTTCAGTCTATTAATACATATACATGAATGTTCAGCCTGTGTATTGTACACTCATATACTATCTGTGTATATATAGGTGTGTGTATATTGCTGCTGTTGTTCAGTCGCTAAGTTGTGTCTGACTCTTTGTGACCCCATGGACTGCCGCATGCGAGGCTTCCTTGTCCTTCACTATCTCCCAGAGTTTGCTCAAACTCATGTCCATAGAGTAGGTACACACACACACACACATACATGTATCTACACAGGTATAGTTTGTAGACTCTACAGCATTTTTTCTTGTCCATATTATTTCATCTCTGATAGTCCTGGAGAGGAGATGGCCCCCACCTTGGAGATTAGGAGGTAGCAGTGCAGAGTGTGGTCCACTGGCTTGCCCAGAGTCACATGGCTGTACAGCTGCCCCTGGGGCTGGGCACTGTGACTTCCATCTCCTTCCACACCGTCCAGGTGGTCTCCCCTCCTTTGTTCTGGTCTCCCACGATTGTTCCCTCTCTGTTATGATTTCATGGGGAGACTGGCAGGCACTCTGACAATTTCCTCCTGCCTTGGGAGCGTCTGTCTGGGTTCTTCCTAAACCCCTCTTCTCTTTGCCACCCAGCAGGGTCCTCTCCCCTGGGAATGGGGCAGAGTATCAACGCTCCTTGCATGGTAAATCTGGGTGCCCCCTAATGTGATTTTTGGTCAAGAAGCAGGAAAATGCATCAAAGTTTAGTAATCCCCTTCAAAAATGTTTCAACCTGGGCAAAATTTTCCCTGAGAGTAGTCCGACCGACTTGTGAGTAAAAATGTGTAATGTCCCTTTAGAAGACAAAGTGTGTTTCGTAAAAAGAGGAAACATTTTCTATGGCATTGAAGATAAAGGCTGCTTTTTGAAGCAGTGCTTTATACTCTGTGTAGGTTTAATTAGGAAGTAGCACTTTGTTGTGGGAACATAATCACAGAAGGGCCTTTGTTTTACGCAAACCTTTAGACAAGAGCTGCTTGTGTGCTGGGTTTTATAAAACCTCATTAATTTGGATGTCTGCTGTTGTTTTTTTCCCCCCAAATTTCTGAAAAATTGGCAAGAGCTGGATTGAGGTCTATCATTGTATCATCCAAATGTAAAGTGTTTGCTAAGCACATTGACAGGTAAACAAGAAAAGAATAGGCAAATTTTGCATTCTTAAGGCAGAAAACCTTGAAAGACTTTTAGAACAAGAGTTGCATGTAAATTGGAGCTTCTCATTACAAATGAGTCTTGGGTGTTTGTTAAAACAGGTCAGGCAGAAATTCTTCCTGGAGATCCTGGTCAAAATGACCGATGGCTGTGTATTTGCATCTATTCAAAATGATTTTATTTCAATTTTGTATAATTTGTATACTTCACATGGGTCCCAACCGATTTCAAATACTAAGTTTTTCTTGAGTTTGTTTGGCAAAATGAATAGATTGGAAGAAACCAAGTCCCTCATTATGAGTTGGAAGTAAGCCATGAGAAATTCTTGTCCTTCAGACGTTTTTATCTCTTTGGTCCCGTTCTCAGTGAAGCTGCTAGTCTCAGAGATATGTCTGTCTCTTGTTTTTACATTTTTATTATATCACTTTGTTTTCTCCTTCGCAGTGTCTCTTCCGGTTATCTACGGTTGTGTAAGAGACCACATGAAACGTTATGGCTTGAAGCAACATTCATTTTTTGTCTTTCTGGGATTGTTTCTGGGGGTCAGGGTTTCAGGAAGACTGAGTGGGTGTGCCTCAGGCTGCAGTCCATTGCCAGGGGAGCAGCTGGAGCAGGTGGTCCGGAGGAGGGGCCCCTGGGCAGTTGCGGGTAGGGTCTGGGCAGCTAAGGGAAGGGTGCTAGGGTAGCTGGGGAGGGGTCTGCGCTTCTGGAGTAGAGGCCCTGGGGCAGTTGAGGGGGGGTGTCTGAGAGGCTAGGGAGAGGTCTGGGCAGCTGGGGAGGTGGCATGGGGGTAGCTGGGGGGAGGGCTGGCCAAGACTCTCCCTCCATGTGGTCTCAGGGCTCCTCCTTGTGAACTCTCCTTGTGGGCTAGGGGCTTCCTCACAGCATGGCGGCCCTAGGCAGGTTTTAAGCGGGCAGTTCAGGGCTCCAGCACAGGTGTTCCAGAGAAAGCGACATAAGTTGCGTCCCTTTAGGACCTGGCCTCAGTGCCACTCAGAATTTCCCTCTTTGCTCTGTGGACCTCCCAGTCCCTGAAGTTGGCTGAGATTCAAGTGGAGGAAACACAGGGCAACCCCAGCCTTTCACAGGAAGAGGGGTAACCACTCTGAGATGTCTCTGAACCCCCACTGCCTCACACTTCTGAAAAGAGGCTTCTCTCTGCCGATCTCCCATAGCTTACCTTTTAGGGGCTATGCCTTTATATTTAGGCGACATGAAGAGCTGTAGGACCAAGTGGAGATACAGACGATGCACCTTAAATTGTTCAATGTTAATGATGAGTGAGCTGAATTTGTTGTTGTTCAGTTGCTAAGTCGAGTTTGATTCTTTGTGATCCCATGGACTGCAGTACCTCAGGCTCCTCTGTCCTCCAGTATCTGAGTTTATTCCAACTCATGTCCATTGGGTTGGTGATGCCATCCAACCATCTCGTGCTCTGCTGCCATCTTCTCCTTTTGCCTTCAGTCTTTCCCAGCATCAGGGTGTTTTCCAGTGAGTCAGCTCTTTGCACCAGGTGGCCAAAGAATTGGACCTTCAGTTTCAGCATCAGTCCTTTCCATGAATATTCAGGGTTGATTTCATTTATGATTGGTTTGATCTCCTTGCTGTCCAAGGGATTCTCAAGAATTTTCTCCAGCACTACAGTTCAAAAGCATCAATTCTTCAGTGCTCAGCTTTCTTTATGGTCCAACTCCCACATCTGTACATGACTCCTGGAAAAACCATAGCTTTGACTATCCGGACCGTTGTTGACAAAGTGATGTCTCTGCTTTTTAATATATGAACATAATTGAGGGCATATGTGGATTTTCCTTTCCTGACAAGATTTATTTTTAAGCTTTATCCAATGTGTGTCATCAATGATGGTTTGCCAAATAGTCAAGCGTAACCATTTTTCCAGTTAGCACAACTTAGTTTACCAAAGCTCCCCCCTTTTTCTTTTCCTGATTTAAATGGCAGAATGTTGGCTGTACTGTTAGTCTTGCTTGCTCTACGGGGCTTCTTAGATCAGCCTTGGGAGGATTTTAGAAAGTGAGTGAAGAGAATTTTGCAGGACTCTGTCAAAATATACTTTCCTATCTCCAACTGTTTTGGCTTCAAAATAAAGCTTTTTGTATATTTATGGAAAGAAAGGGAGGTCTGTTCTGGAATTATTTCTTCCTGTGATAGTAAAGCCAAAAAAAAAAAAAGATGTTTTAATTTCTGAAGAAATTTTTCTTTGAAAAATATATTTTGGAATCCATTCTTGTGTTTGCTTTTAGCTTTTTTCCCCCTGCTTTTTACTTAGCAATGTATTCAAATGGTAACATCTAACATCTTCATCTTTAAAAGGAAAGCTGTAGCAAAGTGAAAAAAAAGTAGCTCATGAATACCTCTGCTGTATTTCAAAATATCTCACATGCTTTTAATGCCTTCAATGGACCTCTCTATGCAGAACTTCCTTTATTCTGATATAGAAGCAGAAAATATTTAACATGAGAAAAAACTTTTAAAAAAATCACTTGTGATGCTAACAGCCAGGAAGTATCTTCTGATCCATTCCATCATATCTGAGAACACTGTCTATGTTTAATAATTCATGACATCTGCTTCTGAAGGGCTGACATCTCAGGATTCCTTGATGAATCCTGGGATTCAATGGCCACATCCCAGGAAAGTAATCAGCAAACAATTGGTTTATATTGGTTCCAAATAAATGTAGATATGGTCACTGTATCTTAAATTGTCGTTTAAGGTTGATCTTGGCCTTCAGGGGCTTCTGGGCTAGCAGGGGAGAGAGGCAAGGAAGCAGATGAGTGGTTTGGGGGATGTGAGGGTTGAACAGGCTTGGGGTATAGGTAGAATCCACCTGCAATGTGGGAGACCTTGGTTCGATCCCTGGGTCGGGAAGATCCCCTGTAGAAGGAAATGGCAATCTAGTCCAGTATTCTTGCCTGGAGAATTCCATGGACACGCGGTTTACGTACAGTGAGCTGCACATTCACAAATACTGCTCAGTTTATACACTCACTAGCAGTGAATGAAAGGTGTGTCTCATAGCCCCTTAGTAGCACAGATGCTAACAGTTTCTTTTTTTGTTCTTTGTTTATTGAATAGCAGGGAATTTTCATTCATTTGGATATAATGTATATTCATTTATTTGCATTTTGTTACTTTACTGAACACATATTTGGGAGCACTGTGCTGAATTCAGGTGCTTAACAATGTTTGTCTGATATTGTTGATCACCTTCACAGATATAAATTATGCCATGATTATTCATCTCTGTCCAGGCAAATGTTTTGTCAAATGGTGGTGACAGTTTTAATCTTTGACTATGGTTGTAAGAGGCAGGAAAGAATTTTCAAGTCATAACAAAAGAGAACAAAATTGAATGAACTCTAAATACTATCCTTTTGAGAGGTGCCAGTTGTCAGGAGAATAGCTATGGTACTTAAGGAAGGTGATCAAAAGTCCGATAGTGATACCTAACATCCCTACTTTGCATTTTATAAAATGTTTTCCTATTTATTGTTTCACACCTATGATGGGAGAAATCTAAAGAACGTGTAGATTCATAGTTATATTACTTATTGTGAATAATGCATTGTGGTGTAGAGAATACAAGTGGATCGATCATTTTAAGCCTGAATCCTGGAAAACATATTTTTAAAACAAACTTCTATTTTATATTGGAGTATAGCTGCTTAACAATGCTGTAATAATTTCAGGTGCACAGCAGAGCGACTCAGCCATATATGTATGTACGTGCACCCATTCTCCCCAGACTCCCCTCCCGTCCAGGCTGCCACTTAATATTGAGCAGAGTTCTCTGTGCTCTACAGTAAGTCTTTGTTGGTTATTCATTTTAAATACAGCAGTGTGTGCATGTCCATCCCAAACTCCCAAACTCTCCTTTCCCCACATCCTTCCCTCTGGCAACGAAAAGTTCCATCTCTAAGTCTGTGAGTCTCTTTCTCTGGATTGTAAGAAATTGAAATCTATTAATCACCAGTCAGAGTTCCTTGGACACCAAGATCAAAGCAGTCAATCCTAAAGGAAATCAACCCTGAATATTCATTGGAAGTATTGATGCGGAAGCTGAAGCTCCAAGACTTTGGCCACCTGATGCAAAGAGACAACTCATTGGAAAAGACCCTGATGCTGAGAAAGATTGAGGGCAGGAGGAGAAGGGGTCGACAGAGGATGAGATGGTTGGATGGCATCACCAACTCGATGGATATGAGTTTAAGCAAACTCCGGGAGATGGTGGAGGACAGGAAAGTCTGGCATGCTATAGTCCATGGAGTCACAAGGAGTCGGATGTGACTTGGCGACTGAACAGCAATAAATCACAAAGCGTTACCTTTTTTAGTGCACGGGTGGGGATTAATCCTAGAAGTCTGACTCTGCGAGCGTTGGTCTTAGTGAGATGATGACGCTGTGGAAGTCATGACAAAGATGGAAACTCTTAGGGACTGAGGCGGCCGCCTGCTTGTGCCAAGGCAGGCAGACCTGTGCTACTTTGAAATCTGTACTCAGGTACGTGGAGGCACTGGCTTGCCCTGGCCTGGTGGCCGCCATGACCCATAAGGTATGGAAATGAAGCCTGGGAAAGCTGGGAGATGAGATTAAAAGCTGCAGGTAATTAGCTGGGATGCCCACACGCCTGAGAAGCTTGGTGAGGCCTGAGGGCCACTCATCAGTTTCTGTGAACCAACTGCAGTGGCTTATGCTTTCTTAAGAGCAGATGGTAGCCGCTGCGATGTGGGCAGATAGCTCTGTCTTTGTTGTGTGTGTGTGTGTTTAATTAGTAGACTTTCTTTTGTAGCAAAGTTTTAGATTTGCAGAAAAATTGAGTGGAAAGTATGAGTTTCCATATACCCCCACATAAGAGGTTTTTTTTTTTTTTTAAATCAAATTTGGGTTATTCTTCATCATTGTTTTTAAAGTGAAATCATAAAATGACTGAGCTAATGTAGTTTTTTTTTTTAATTTATTTTATTTTATTTTTAAACCTGAAACACTGTATTAGTTTTGCCAAACATCAAAACGATGTAGTTTTAATAGTTTCCAAGACCTTTCCTCCAACAAGTAGGTGACTGTTGGGAATTTCCAGTCTTATAACTTAAAAATTTCTCTTTTCTCTACTATTTTATGACATGTAATCAGAAGATATTTATCTTTGTGCTTCATGTGCTAGAAGCATGAGAAAGCCCATGAAATAACCGTTTCTTAGGTTTCCACTGAGGTGGCGACCATTTACAACCTCGAACCAGACTCTAGGACCAGGCAAGGAGCGGGACTGCCCAAAGGTCAGCCCAGCACGTAGGAAACATCACCAGGAGGAGAGCCCACCTCTGAGCTGTGGGTCTCCAGTCACGTCATGCAGAAGCCTCCTTTCACACTCAAACCCTAACGTTTGTCCTCCGATTCTGTATTTTGTGAAGCCATCAGGCCTTGCCAGAGCTTAGTAAGAGCCTGACAGAACTAGGGCTGGGAGAAAGACAGGACTTCATCATCCCCTCTGAGCTGCTGGCCTGCCCTCCAGACTGCTCGGTGGGCTGCTCCAGACTTGGTTCCTGTTATTTTGGTTCAGTCGCTCGGTCATATCCGATTCTTTGCCACCCCATGGACTACAACACGCCAGGCTTCCCTGTCCTCCACTATCTCCCAGAGTTTGCTCAAACTCATGTCTATTGAATCAGTGATGCCATCCAACCATCTCATCCTCTGTCTTCCCCTTATTCTCCTGCCTTCAGTCTTTCCCAGCATCAGGGTCTTTCCCAATTTCTAAACAAGAGTTGATTCCTAATCACTCTCTATTTAGAAATCTCCATTTTCCCCCAAACAATTGAGTCTGTGTATCATTCACTTTTCTCTCCCTAGTTTCACATCTTTTTTTCTCTTGTGGTAGAACATACATAACCTAAAATTAGCGTTTTAACCATTTCTGGCTCACTGACATTCACACTGTTGTGTAACCATCACCACCATCTACCTCTGGAGCTTTCCATCTTGTAACTGAAACGCTGTCCTCATTAAACACTAATCCCCATCCTTCGTCCCCTCCCCAGCCCCAGTTTTCCACAGTTCTAACTTTCATCTCCATGAGTTTGATTGTTCTCCACAACTCGTATGAGTGGAATTATATAGTATTTGTCCTTTTGTGTCCAGCTGACTTCATTTAACATAATGTCCTCCAGTTTTATCCATGTTGTAGTGGGTATCAGAATTTCATTCCCTTTTCAGGCTCAATAATATTCCACTGTATCCCAGAGCTTGTTTAGCCATTTATTTTATTGCTTTGACAATTTCATTTATTATTTATTTATTTATGGCTGTGCAGGGTCTTCACTGCTGTGTGGGCAGCTCTCCAGTTGCGGTCTGCAGGCCCTTCCCATGCTGGCCTTCCTTGTTCTGGAGCACAGGCTCTAGGCTGTGCAGGCTTCATAGTCGTGGCACCTGGACTCCAGGGCACAGGCTCAGCAGTTGTGGCACACCGGCTTAGTTGCTCCGTGTGGCATGTGGAATCTTCCCAGAGCAGGGATCGAACCCGTGTCCCCTGCATTGGCAGGCAGACTCTCCACCACTGAGCCACCAGGGAAGCCCCTGTTGAGCCATTTAGCCATGATTTTTGGAGGAATCGCCGTATTGTTTTCCATAATGGTTACATCAATTTACATTCCCACCACATTTTTTAAATAAACAAAAGCCTTCCTGCATAAGACATTTATTTAGCAGTTTTTAAGTGTAACGGTTTGTCAAGTTGACGCCTGAGAAATTCTAGATGTTCCGTGAAGTTAGAGGTTCCTAAAGAAAGATGGGAATCTTCAAATAGGATGTGGATCAAGGTTCCACGTACTGAGTGAAATCTTGCAGAAACAAAAAAATGCTTTCTAATCTCTCTCGGGCTGATACTATAAGCGATTCAGCTAGATTTAGTGACCAACGGAAAGAAGCACATAATCACTGTGTCCAGGGGCTGTCAATGTGTAACTCAAAGGTTAATGTTTAATGGACCCGGTCAGGTGCAGATTCGCACGGTTTCTCTAGACGATGTTGCCAGTTGGATTTGTGAGGCTTAATGATTAGGGGCCCCTTTTACTTTTAGGGAGCGATGGGACTGTTTTCTCACGATGAGGGCTGAGCAGAGGGCTGTGGGGCCATCTGCTTCTAACTTGTTGAATCTCCTGGGCACCATAGGTCAGCCTGAGGACCAGGAGAGGAAGTGAAAGGAAGTTTTCAAGTGCTTTCAGCCAGAAATTCTCCGGGACTGAGGACAGAAGAGGGGAGTGGTGGCTTTGAGGCCACACGAGGGAGACTTGTCCTGTCTTCCTGAGGTGTCTGGCCAAAGCTGGAAAACCTTGCTGGGCCTCCACGTTTTTCTTTCTCACTCACATTAGACCTTTAGGAAAACTCTCTAAGACTCACTGGCTTTTTCACCGCTTTAGTCTTGGTCTTTGCTTTGTCACCACCACCATCGCTCACGACTTCCTGGCACCAGCATCCAATTCCGTCTTCTTCTCATCCCTGGTGACCTGGGAACTCTCCTTGGTTCAGGGTCCTCAAATGGTCAAGAACTTTGAACGTTCTGCAAAGAGCCCTGTCCTGTCTGCTCCCCTCCCATCTCAACGCTCAAGCCAGCTGGGCCTCCCGTTGTGTCCCACCTCCGTGCTCTGGCCCTGTAGGGTCCCAGCTTCCTGTCCCCCAGCAGCTTTCTCTCCTCCCCTAGATGTCTCCCTCTCTTTCCCGAGATGCTTCAGAGAAACCTTCCCTGACCCTACCGCTTCTCCAGACGAGGATGCCCCCCAGACATCGTGATCACCTTCTGTCCTTCTTCCGGGGCCCTGGCCCACCTGTCTGCCCATCAGGGCATCCAGGCCACACTGATGACCGTGTCCCCCACTTCAGCGCTGTCTTCATGGCCCCTGACACAGTCCTGTTACTAATACGGAGCAGACGTTCAATCAGTGGCTACAGAATGAGTCTCAGTGAAAGGGTGTTAGAAGCATCCTTTGCTCTCAGCCTCCTGTGTCCTGGGGAGGGTGTTGGTGGCGAGGGGTGGGGACATGTCTGGCAGCAGCAGCTCTGCCTTCCCACCCCTTCCCAGGAGAGGGGCTGTTGTTTTTCTAACAGGGAGCCGAGCTGACCCATCCCTCTGGGCTCCACCTGGCTCTGCACTTCTCCACCCGGGCAGGCTGTTCTCAGGAGGCACAGGTCCTGACGCCAGGACAAGGCCACCAAGCGGGCGGGCGTGTGTCTCTTAGCCTGTGACGCCAGAGGCTGAGCGTTGGGCTGGCCTCTGCAGCCACCTTCTAGGCCACCACCTCCAGCTCTGCTTTTTCCTGGATCATCCCTGACTTCCTCCAGTCTCCATGATAGATTCCCGAGCCTGCTTCCATGGTCGGGAGGGAAGGATGGACTCTTCCACTCTTTTCCACTCGCCACTCTGTTCCAACATGAACAAGTGGCACTGCGTCTGAGGGAGAAAGTCCAGTGTAATTTCAAAGGCTGAGATGTTCCTGGGTGAAAACCTGTGTCCCTGGGTTATGGGTAGTCAGGAGTCTGGGGACAGGAAAGGTGCTTTATAGGTTTCTCAGGTCCTTGAAGGGTTGGTACCTGCATTTCCCATGTGGGTTTATCTCATTCTTGGGCTCAGCTGTCACCTGGCACCTCCAGGTGGGGAAAAGTAGTGAAGATCTCCACAAAGAGCATTCGGGGACCTTCCTGGCTGTGCTTTTGAGGTTGTTTCAGTTCATCGCCCACAAAACTTAGCCAGATCTTTCCAGAATGCTTGGAGAAATTAAGTGCTACGAGCATTTCTACAGAGAGATCCATGAGACAAGGGATGGAGACCAGCCTAGTACTTCCAGTTTTGATTCTTCATGGGGCTCAACACGTATCCTTAGAAATAATCCCCTGAGTCATCCTGAGATGGAACCAAGGGGTCATGAACCCTGGAACTCCTTACCTGTGGGCTCTTTTAGAAAGAGCTTTCCTATTTGATGAAAAACAGAACTTCTCCTGCAGGGGTTTAATTACCCCTTTCCCATCCCCAGGTAACTGGTCCCGGTTCCCTTTTAATTCTGCAATGGGCCCCTCTCTCTGCCCTTCCTTCCTTGCTCCTCAGCTTTCTCACCCTGGATCTGAACTTGGTTCCAGAATGAGCCAACCTTGATTTTCTGAGACAGGAAGCTTAAGAATTTTCAGAAAAGAAACCTATTTGATCTACATTTGCCACTATAAGTAGCTAGTCCCTCCTCACCTCCATAAAAAGAAAAAACAAGAAGACAAGAAAGATGGGAAAAGACAGTGGATTCTGACCTGTTTACCCTGCACTTCTAATGACAGCAGCAGATTTAAAGAGCAACAAACCTCTTTTATTTCACACTTCTCTTCTCATTCATGAAGTCAAGTCCTTTTGTCTGTTCATTTTGAGTACTGGTCCTAAAATGAGGCAATAATCGTATAATAGTCATTATCATCAAATAGAAATGATATTTTAAGATCACTGTCCATTAGAGATTTACCTAAAATGTGAATCCCGTGGATCCTACATACCAAGTAAAGGTCCAAGACCCAAACTCCTCTCGTTCTGCCGAGTGTTTGATGCTGTTTCACGTCATTATCAACTGACAAGCTACTTCGGGATACATACGCTGTAAAACCAGAAGGGAATCATAGCTGTATTAGTAATTAGCCTTCTGGTAAGTAATTGCTTCTTTATTCTTAAGTAATAAATATTAGCTCAAATGATCACTCTGAATTTTATTTTCTAATAATATCCAAAGAAATACACTTTTACAAAGCACAGATTCACCAGTTTTATAAGAATAGTTGAGAAATTGTCATACTCAGTCACTCAGTTGCTCAGTCGTGGCCGACTCTTGCAACTCCATGGACTATAGCCTGCCAGGCTCATCTGTCCTTGGGATTTTCCAGGGCAAGAATACTGGAGTGGGTTGCCATTTCCTTCTCCGGGGAATCTTCCCAACCCAAAGATTGAACCCGTGTGTCCTGCATTGGCCACTGGATTCTTTACCACTGTGCCACCAGGGAAGTCCCAAATGAACAGTATGATTTATCAAAGAGACTGAACTATCTCTTTTCTAAAATGTAATTTGACTACAAAATGAAATCTCTTTTGGACTTCACTGGTGGTCCAGTGGTTAAGAATGCACGTGGCAATGAAGACCCAGCGCAGCCAAAAATAAATAAAATGAATGAAAATTTACAAAACAAACAAACAAAAAACTTAAAAAATCTAAATCTCTTTTGCCTATGAAAAGGTCATTCCCACTGGGTAAGAGAAAGCAATCCTCCATCCACTGTTTCACTATGGCCTGGGAGGCAGGTATGTGCTTGTGGGCAGAATTTCCAGCCAGGGTCCCGTGTGGCATCTGGGCCCCTGCAGTTACACAGCTGAGCTTTCCCGGGAGCAGAGACACTTGGCCTCCCCAGCACATGTGAAGCTGAACCCTGATGCTGGAGAATTAGGCTCCGTGTATTGTTCTTATCTCTGCGCCTGAGGTGGATTTAATACATTAAAGATTGAGGCCCACATGAAAGTTCCTGTCTGGATTCCTGTGTCGAAAGCAGTGTTGGGTGTGCGTGCACTTTATTTATGCGGCACAGTTTATGTGCATTCCAGCGATCATTAACAAAGGCCCCTTGGTGGAAAACCCTGATGAAAGTGGATTTGAAAGTGGCTGTATCAGCTACAGGTTTTGGCAAGACCTCAGTGACGCTGAATGTAGTGAAAGCCCTGTGTCATCAATTTGTGTTCAGCCAACCTTATATGGAGAGACAAGGCAGTTCAGTCAACCATGCTAAAGAGCGGCAACAGAAATGTCATGGATTTCATTTGGGCAAAGGTTCTATATATAACAAAGAAGCCCTCACTTTTTTTTATATTAGGTGCTAAGACCTGTTTGTCAGCTTACAACGGGTGAATTTGACAAGCTTGTGTTCATTTGCTTAGGGCTGCTATAGCCCATACGGAAGACCTGGGGGTTTAAACAGCAGAAATGTGTTAGCAGAGTTCTGGGAACTGGAAGTTCAAGATCAAGGTGCTGGCAGGGTCAGTTCCGTCTGAGACCTCTGCTCTAGGCTTGCAGATGGCCATCTTTTCACTGTGTTCTCACAGGGTTGACCCTCCATGTGTGTGTATGGGTCCTAATCTTCTCTTCCTAAAAGCACACCAGTCAGACAGGCTTATGACCTCCCTTGACCTTGATTAACTCTTTAACCTCTTTAACCTCTATCCGGATACAGTCCCATTCTGAGGTACTAGGGGTTAGGACTTCAGCATTTGGATTTTAGGGAGACGTTTCTGCCAGTAATGTGATTTAACATATTGCATCTAGATGCTTCATAGCCCCCTCTTCCGCTTTTGCAGATTTACATCTCATAATCCCTTCTTTGGTTTGTTTCCCAGTCTCCAGTTGGGGAAATACTCAGAGATTGTGAGAACAATGCCCAGCGTCATATCTGAAGGCCTTGATCAAGATACTTAAACCATTTGTCCTAAAGTTTTCCCAGTATGTTTGCTCTTCCACTGGATATCATTCTGTGACACGTGACTGACCTCTGTCTAAAAGCCAACAAGGGTTTGATGAAAGTACAAGAACATGGTATTGAAACAATTGCTGCTGGTTGAGGTCAGAGATTTGGAAAACTGGGTTGGTGCTCACTTGTTGCTCAGCTCAGGGTTTCATGCTTTTCCCTTGCAACCTGCAGAAGCGTGGTTTACATTTTAGAAACTGTGAGATCCTGGGACGATTACTTAATCTTTCTATGCCTCAGTTTATTCATCTGTAAAGTAGCGGGAGTAACAGTACATATTTCATGAGAAGAATGCAGTTAGAAAGGCTTGAAGTGCTAGTATTTCTAATAAAGCACTTAACTTGTTCTCAGGCACAGCAAGTGCTGTGGCTCAGCACGTAAAGAATCTGCCTGCAATGCAGGAGACACAGGAGGCTCGGGTTTCATTCCTAGGTCAGGAAAATCCCCTGAAGAAGAAATGGCAACCCACTGCAGTATTCTTCCCTGGAGAATTTCATGGACAGAGGAGCCTGACAGGCTATATAGTCCATGGTTCTCAAAGAGTCAGGCACAACTAAGCAACCGAGCAAACAAAATATAGTAAATCAAAAAGCATATAAATGATAGAATATATGATTTACAAAATTGGGGAAATGTTTAAAAAAAAACTCCCCCAAAGAAAAAGCCATGTAATTATGTTCATAGGAGAATTTTCTTGAGATGTTTATGCTCCAGCAGAATAGTGTTTGCCTTATTTTAATTACTGTAAGTGATTTAAATTGATGAAGATGGTTCTAGATTTTTAAACACGGACATTCAGTTGTGGATACAAGCAGTTCCTGATTTTCCTCTTTACTGAAATCCAATAACATTATTTTGCTTTTAATATGCTTTAGAAACAGGGGGTATGCTTTATTGGGGGGCGTTTCTTGTAGGTGAACAAAGTTATTATAATGAGATAGAACTGTCCTTCCCAGGGAATAGTTCAGTAGATGAAAGTAAAATATTTTGGTTTATGGTGGGTTAATTTTGAGGAATTGTGTTCCTGGAATTGGTGAGGGCTAAGATGGGGAGAGGCTTAAGACAAAAAACAGAAAACCAACAAGCCCAGAGGTCATATATGGTTGGACTCATCCAGTACATAGCCTTTTCAGACTGGCTTCTTGTACTTAGCAATATTCATTTAAGGTTCCTCTATGTCTTTTTGTGGCATTAGAGGTCAATTTTTAAAATTATTATTACTGAATAATATTCTGTTGTATGGACATCACACTTCCTTTATCCATTCACCTGTGTAAGTTTTCAAGTCCTTTGGGTAAATACCAAGGAGCATGATTGTTAGATTGTATGGTTCAGTTCAGTTCAGTTCAGTCGCTCAGTCGTGTCCGACTCTTTGCGACTCCATGAATCCCAGCACGCCAGGACTCCCTGTCCATCACCAACTCCCGGAGTTCACTCAGACTCACGTCCATCGAGTCAGTGATGCCATCCAGCCATCTCATCTTCTGTCGTCCCCTTCTCCTCCTGCCCCCAATCCCTCCCAGCATCAGGGTCTTTTCCAATGAGTCAACTCTTCCCATGAGGTTGCCAAAGTATTGGAGTTTCAGCCTCAACATCAGTCCTTCCAAAGAACACCCAGGACTGGTCTCCTTTAGGATGGACTGGTTGGATCTCTTTGCAGTCCAAGGGACTCTCAAGAGTCTTCTCCAACACCACAGTTCAAAAGCATCAATTCTTTGGCGCTCAGCTTTCTTCACAGTCCAACTCTCACATCCATACATGACCACAGGAAAAACCATAGCCTTGACTAGACGGACCTTTGTTGACAAAGTAATATCTCTGCTTTTGAATATGCTATCTAGGTTGGTCATAACTTTCCTTCCAAGGAGTAAGTGTCTTTTAATTTCATGGCTGCAATCACCATCTTCAGTGATTTTGGAGCCCCCCAAAATAAAGTGTGACACTGTTTCCACTGTTTCCCCATCTATTTCTCATGAAGTGATGGGACCAGATGCCATGATCTTTGTTTTCTGAATGTTGAGCTTTAAGCCAACTTTTTCACTCTCCACTTTCACTTTCATCAAGAGGTTTTTTAGTTCCTCTTCACTTTCTGCCATAAGGGTGGTGTCATCTGCATATCTGAGGTTACTGATATTTCTCCCGGCAATCTTGATTCCAGCTTGTGTTTCTTCCAGCCCAGCATTTCTCATGATGTGCTCTGCATATAAGTTAAATAAGCAGGGTGACAATATACAGCCTTGATGTACTCCTTTTCCTATTTGGAACCAGTCTGTTGTTCTATGTCCAGTTCTAATTGTTGCTTCCTGACCTGCATACAGATTTCTCAAGAGGCAGGTCAGGTGGTCTGGAATTCCCATGTCTTTCAGAATTTTCCACAGTTTATTGTGATCCACACAGTCAAAGGCTTTGGCATAATGAATAAGGCAGAAATAGATGTTTTTCTGGAACTCTCTTGCTTTTTTGATGATCCAGCAGATGTTGGCAATTTGATCTCTGGTTCCTCTGCCTTTTCTCAAACCAGCTTGAACACTGGAAGTTCACGGTTTATGTATTGCTGAAGCCTGGCTTGGAGAATTTTGAGCATTACTTTACTAGCATGTGAGATGAATACAATTGTGTGGTAGTTTGAGCATTCTTTGGCATTGCCTTTCTTTGGGATTGGAATGAAAACTGACCTTTTCCAGTCCCGTGGCCACTGCTGAGTTTTCCAAATTTGCTGGCATATTGAGTGCAGCATTTTCACAGTATCATTTTTCAGGATTTGAAATAGCTCAACTGGAATTCCATCACCTCTACTAGCTTTGTTCGTAGTGATGCTATCTAAGGCCCACTTGACTTCACATTCCAGGATGTGAATGATCACTCTAGGTTAGTGATCACACCATTGTATGGTTAGATCATATTTAATTTCGTAAGAAATCACCAAACTATCTTCTGAAGTAGCTGCAGCATTTTGCATTTCCACTAGCTCTGAATGAGAGTTCCTGTCACTCCACAACCTCACCAACATTCCGTGTTGTTAGTGGTCTGGATTTTAACCATTATGATAGGTGTGTAGTAAGTTGACTTTTTTTCTCATGTTCAGATGTGTTATCTCCAAATCAATGTATGAGAAATACATTTAACACTACTATTAATGAAATATATTGCAACTACAACCATTAAGAATCCTGCTGGAAAAAGACATTGAAAACAAGAAAACAGGCACTTATTAACATTATTGGGACTTCCCTAGTGGTCCAGTGATTAAGACTTCATACTGCCATGTAGGGGGCACAGGTTCCACGCCTGATGGGGGAACTAGATCCCACATGGTACATAGCACACTCAAAAGATATTAAAAAAAAATTACACTTCTAATAACAATAATAATAATACATTCGTTTGTGAACAGTTTGAGTATATTTTGAAAGCAAATGCCACCAGCAAAACATTTACAAGATGCATCTCTGATGAACACTTATGAGCACTTATCTTCAAAAGCAGTAAAAGACACTGGAAGTCATCATATGGCAGTGCTCTCAAGAGGCACTTTGGTTTCCGAGCACTTGTTGCTGATTATTGATTGAGACTTTTCAATGGCTTTGTTCCAGGTCTTCCAGGTCGCTTATGTCATCATCAAGGCAGCTAATGCCCCTCGACCTGGAAACTGGATCTTGGAACGTTCTGTGGATGGTGTCAAGTTCAGCCCCTGGCAGTACTATGCGGTCAGTGACACGGAATGTTTGACGCATTACAACATCACTCCGAGACGGGGGCCGCCCACCTACAGGGCGGATGACGAAGTCATCTGCACCTCCTATTACTCTAGACTGGTGCCGCTTGAGCACGGAGAGGTAAGGCGCCCCCTACCGGCTGGGAGGTCTGTTTTTCCCCACCTCCAATGACAACACAGCTGTCGTAGGAGCCAAAGCGGAGGACTCAAAATAAATCTCTCCTGGTGCAGATCACAGAGATCTTTAACTATTGAGATTCTGGAGCTGAGGTATCATTGCCTGCTGTCTACTGATGCTTCATGTTGCCCCGGGCACATGTTATTTATTGATTTCTTCCCTTCAAGGTCCCTCAACTTCACTCTGCTGTGATTTAATAATTCATCACGTCCTCCCTGGAGGATCCTTCCCATGACCCCAGGGCAACAACATTTGTTGATAGAGCTCCCAGTTTTCTCCAGGAAGTTCTCACTCTCCCTGGGGGTGTTGTGGGTTGGATATGGTTGATGAAGTGTTCCAGCTCCCTGCTCTACATGCCCAGACTGCACACACATCATTAAATCAGAGTGTGATCAAAACTTAGTTGTGCCTTGATAGAATGCCTTAATGAGCTAAAACCACAAAAACCCTCCAAAAAAAGTGCTTTTTCACACAGGAACTCTGCAGCAGGCCCTGCATTGTTTCAAGAGCAGAGATGAGTTGAGAGAGTGGGAGTTACAAAGCTCCCAGGCACCTTTTCCCACTCTCCTCAGTCTATCCTTGACATTTAGACTCTGGTTCACAGATGCCTGCACATCCATGTTAAAATGCTCTCATCACACCAGGAGAAGTGTTTTGTTTAAAGGTTTCCTACAATCCCTGAGACAGTAGAATGAATGACTTTAATAAACTGAACTTGGGTTGTGATCATTGCTGTTCACAAGTGTCAATGAACATTAGATTTCTATAAGAACCTAGTTATTTGTTTTGATTTTAGATAATATCTGTAAAGATTATGTCCTGAATTTGAACCATCAAATTTTTTGGAATGCTTAAAATGGATATTTCTTTATTTTAATGTTTTATCTTTAGATTCACACATCGTTAATCAATGGCAGACCAAGCTCTGACGATCTTTCACCCAAGTTGCTGGATTTCACTTCTGCACGATACATCCGCCTGCGTTTACAGCGCATCCGAACTCTCAACGCCGATCTTATGACCCTCAGCCACCGGGACCCTAAAGACCTGGACCCTATTGTCACCAGACGAGTAAGTCAGGCCGGGCTCCTGACCTATGGAAAAACTTCATGTCATTTAAGGGAAATAGACATTTCTTCCCTGGTTGGCCTTTTTTCTTATTTTTTGTTGACAACATTAAATGCCAACTTTAAATGAGGTAGAAGTTCTGATGTCCTCAGGCCCCCTTGTCTCCACTCATCCGATGACATCATCTTGCAGGGGATGTAGTGGCCATTTCTTCATTCTGATCTGGCTCCACGACTGACCAAGCAAGTGAGAGTTGTTGGGTTTTTTTTTTTTTTTTTTTTTTCACTTTAAAGTTTAAACTTTGAGATATATGTATAGTAAATGTATAGTAAAGGTTCATAGGGACAGACGTTTTCAAACCCCTTGGATAAAGTAGGAATGGGACAACCAAGTTACAGGATAGCTGTATGTTTAGTTTTGGGGAATTTACTGAGACATCAAAAGCAGCTCTGCCATTCTGCAGCAGTGTGTGAGGGCTCCGGGTACACCACACATGTCCACAGTGGGGTGTCGGTCACTGTCACCTCAGCAGTGCCGAAGTGCATGGAGGAGCGTCTCCTTGGGTATTAATTTGTATCTCCTTGAGAATTATGTTGAGTTTGTGCTTATTTGTATCTGATCACATTTTTATCCATCTTTAAATTGGGTTAGCTGTCTTTTTATTCCTGAGTTATAAATATCTTTATATATCTTGTGTACAAATCCTTTGTCAGATGTGTCTCTACTGAAAATCCATTCTCCGTCCTCTGTCTCTTGCTTATCCACTTTCTTAACTATGACTTTCGATGAGTAGAAGTTTTAATTTTGATAAAATGCAATTTATCATTTTTTTCCTCAGAATTAATCTTTCTATTCCTCTCTGAAAAATACTTGTTTACCCCAAGTTTACAAAAATATTTTCTGATGCTTTTTTGTAATAGTTTTATAGTTTTAGTTTTCACCCCTATTATCCATTCTTGTTCATTTTTTATCTGGTGTAAGGTAGAAGTTACATGGATGTTTTCTCCATGTGCACATACAATTGTCCCACATGACTTGTTGAAAATATATACATTCTTTTTTTCTTTAAATTATTTTGTGGCCTGTTGAAAATTACTTGACCTTATTATTGTGGCTGCATTTCTGGACACTGTACTGTTCTGATGATCTGTTTGTCTGTCTTTATGCCAATAAGGGTCTTTCTCCATTACTGTAGAAGTCTTGAAGTCAGGTACTGTAACAGTCCACTTCAGTTCTTTTCCAGGATTGGTTAGGCTGCTCCAAGTTCATTGCGTTTCCTTATGAGTTTTAGAATCAGTTTGTACATTTCTGCTGAAAGAAAGAAAGCCTGCTGAGACCTTCACCGGGAGTCCATTGATTCCATAGATCAAATAGATCAATTTAGGAGGAATTTTGGAAGACATTTTGATAGTATTGGATCATCCAGTTCACAGAGGTGCTATACGTCTCCACTTACGTCTGACTTCTTTCACCCCTCTTGGCATTGATCTATTGTTTATCGTCCATCTTTTGTTCAGTTTATATTTAAGTATTTCATGTTTTTGAATGTTAGTGTTAATGGCTTGCTTTCTAAAATTTGTTTTCCATTTGTTCATTCTAGTATATAGAAGTGTAATTCATTTTTGTTCATCCTGATTTACAAATTCTTGTAGCTTTTGATAGATTTTCTATGTACACAATCATTTTATCTACAAATGAAGACAGTTCAGTCTTACTGTGCCCTCTATTTGCCTTTGACTCCCTTTTTCTTGCATTATTGAACTGTATGGGTGACTAAAATGTTGACTAGAAATGGTGAGAGCTGATTTTAGGAGGAAACTGTTTAACTTTCCACAGTTAGATCCAGGTTTTCCATAGACACAGCTTTATTAGACTGAAGAAGCTTGCTTCTGCTTCTGGTTTGCTGAGTTTTTTGAATGATGGTGTTGCCTTCTTTAAAATGCTTTTTCTGCATTTAATGAAAGGATCTTAGTTTTTCTCCTTTATTCTGTTAATATGGTGATTCACATTTATTGATTTTTACATGTTAAATTAACTCTGCACCCCTGGGATAAGGCCTATTTGGTCATGAGTTATCCTTTTTATATAGTGAAAAAGTGAAAGTCGCTCAGTCATGTATGACTCTTTGCAACTCCATGGACTTCTCTAGTCCATGGAATTCTCTAGGCCAGAATACTGGAGTGGGTAGTTTATATAGGGCTGTATTCAAATTAGGAATATTTTTAGAGTTTTCAGTAGCCTAGGTTTCGAAAATGACTGCCTCAGTTTATGATGGAGCCAAGTTGGGAAATTCTTTTTCAACTCCTTTGGTTTCTATTGATGAGCTAATTTGAACATTATTTACTTTAATTGAACATAAATATTTTATTTATATTTATTTGTGCATGAAATATGATTTAAAAGGTATATGTGTGTTTTTGATTACCGATAGCAACTGAGGTATTTGTGTGGATGTCATTTTCTTTGCACTGAAATAGAAGAGCTTTTAATTTTTTTTTTAACTTTCTTTTTCCTTAGTATTATTATTCAATAAAAGACATTTCTGTTGGAGGAATGTGTATCTGTTATGGCCATGCTAGTAGCTGCCCATGGGATGAAGGTACAAAGGTGAGTAGTAGTATTTCACATTTTACTAAAACTTCAGAAGTTGTAGCTGTAATGTTGGCATTGTACTTTTTATTTAAGGCAAGTGTTGAAAGTTTTAAAATCATGCCACAAAAAGAGAACTTTTCAGATAATTTAACTGGTTTAATTTTTTAAAGACAGTTTAATTTTGCTTTGGTTGAAGAATACGTTTTAATTAAATCTTTCTAGGAATTATTTTTGTTGCAAAACAAGATATAACATAATATTTGCCATTTTAACCTTTAACTGTAAAAGTGTTCAATCCAGTGGCCTTTTGAATTTTAAAGCTCTTTTCTGTAAGATAGTAAGTGAAAATCATGTGCAGTTAGAAATTATGCTTATGTTTTTAAGAGTCCCTTCCTCTTTCCTTTCTGTGGTGCTAAATCAAGATAAAACAAAGTTTTCCTGTTTTAGCATCATATTAAGTGAAGAAGAGGACATTCTCTTTTCTTCTTCTCTTAAATAACTTACATGGAATTACTTTTTATTTTTTCCAAATCTTTGTTATAATTTAGCTCCTGAATAGGATTATTCTCTTATTAATGCTGAAAAATACAGAGATGAGTATCAAGAAAGTTATTCAGGAACTTCTCTGGTGGTCCAGTGGGTAAGAGTCTATGCTCCCAATGTAGGGGGCCCAGGTTTGATCCCTGGTCAGGGAACTAGATACCGAATTCTACAACTAAGAACTGATGCAGCCAAAATAAATTTTTTTTTTAAAAGAAAGTTGCTCATAGGAGTTTCCAAACCTTTCAAGTCAATATATCTCTTTTGAAAAGTTTTTGTTAGTTAACCCATGTTAGTTTGTTTTATTTCTTCTCAATTCTGCATGTAACCAGGTTCTATGTTTATTTTTATCTTTAAAAATGAAATACCAATTTGCTTATATGTCACCATATATCCTCAACTGCAAACCCTTGCTATGTATTTGACTGTGATGAATTTTTCTTGAAATAAACTTAAGAAAAGCATGCAGGTCAATTTTCAGATGCAGTTTTATGTTCCTTATTGTCTAGAAATTCCAGTGTCAGTGTGAACATAACACGTGTGGGGACAGATGCAATCGATGCTGCCCTGGGTACCACCAGCAGCCTTGGAGACCTGGCACTGTTTCTTCCGGGAACACGTGTGAAGGTGAGGCCACTCAGAGGTGCAGGGATGTGAAGTCTTCCCCCTTCGTCTGCTTCAGTTCCCAGTGACTTCATATTTATAGTGTGTAATGGTTTGGAAAAGACCTTGCTGCTGGGAAAAATTGAGGGCAGGAGGAGAAGAGGGTGACAGAGGATGAGATAGTTGAATTGTATCACCGACTCAGTGGACATGAACAAACCCAGGGAGATGGTGAAGGACAGGGCAGCCTGACATATTGCAGTCTGGAGGGTTGCAAAGAGTCAGACACGACTTAGCAACTGAACAACAATAAAATGGTTTTCTTAGATATTCAAGTAACTCCCAAAGCTGCAGACTACTGTCATAAGACGTGAAGGATTGAGACCTGATATATCATTATGATTTACTGTTTATTTGATTTCCCTTACCATGTATTCATTTATTCTGTATTAATTTGGATTTAGATTTTAAATAGACAGTATATTCACAAGGTTCCAATATCTACAATATATTAAGGCATATTTATATATTTCTATCTCTACCTTTCTCACTTTGTATTATTTCCTAGTAGGTTCTTCCTGAAATGTTTATGCAAGTAAAGCATGTTAACACCTTACACAATTTGTGCATAGAATCTAATGTAATGTGCCTGTCGATCTGTGCATTGCTTTTATATTTAACAATATATCTTAAAGAAAATCTTTCCATGTTAACGGTATGAAATGCTGCTTTAAAAATAGTTGCACTGGGGAATTTCCCTGCTGGTCCAGTGGCAAAGACTGCATTCCCAATTCAGGGGACTCAGGTTCGATCCCTGATCAGGGAAATAGATCCCACATGCTGCAGTGAAGACCTGGTGCAGCCAAATTAATTAATTAATTTTAAAAAATAGTTGCATTGAACTCCATTATATAGATGTAACATTATCAAAACATATACCTACCTATAGTATTTTGTTTGTTATCAGAGATGGTTAGATAGCATCACCCACTCAATGGACAATTTGAGCAAACCCCAGGAGATAGTGAAGGACAGAGGAACCTGGCGTGCTGCAGTCCATGGGGGTCACAATGAGTCACACACAACTTAGCAACTGAACAACAACAGCAAGTGTTCTGTTAACACAGGCAGTGGTACAGTGGTTCACCTTCATCACTGACAAGTGAGCAGGTGCTTCTGCAGAGTGTGATCCCAGGAAAGAGGTTGATGGATCCAGTGGGTGTGCAAACTCATAAATCAGAGAGCTATTCCCCAGCGCCTCCAGAAGCTGGTCCATGCCCTACAAAATGACTTACTCTATAGTTTTAATTTATAGCCAGGTTTGCCTGGTAGCTCAGCTGGTAAAAAATCCGCCTGCAATGCAAGAGACCCTGGTTCGATTCCTGGGTCGGGAAGATTCACTGGAGAAGGGACAGGCTACTCACTCCAGTATTCTTGGGCTTCCCTGGTGGCTCAGCTGGTAAAGAATCCACTTGCAATGCAGGAGACCTGGGTTCGATCCCTGGGTTGGGAAGATCCCCTGGAGAAGGGAAAGGCTACCCACTCCAGTATTCTGGCCTGGAGAACTCCATGGACTGTATAATCCATAGGGTCGCAAAGAGTCAAACACAACTGAGCAACTTTCACTTTTTGCAAAACTTAGGGAGGGAACGCTTGTGTTTATCTAGACCACGACATCTATATTAACTGAGATATGAAAATATTCTCCTAGAATGCAATTGCCACAATAAAGCCAAAGACTGTTACTATGATGAAGATGTGGCCAATCAGAGGAGAAGCCTGAATATTGCTGGACAGTTCAGAGGAGGAGGGGTTTGCATTGGCTGCCTGCAGAACACCATGGGTGTTAACTGTGAAACCTGTGTGGATGGATATTACAGACCCCACGGGGTAAGAGTGCGGATGGATATTACAGACCCCACGGGATAAGAGTGTGGGTGGATATTACAGACCCCACGGGGTGAGAGTGTGGATGGATATTACAGACCCCACGGGGTGAGAGTGTGGATGGATATTACAGACCCCGTGGGGTAAGAGTTGGCTGTCACCCAACTTTGTGGTAGAAAAGAGCCTCAGACCACCACACAGAACCACAGCACTGGAGACATTTTCTTCTATAACATTTGTCTGTATTCTTTTTTTGACTGAATATTTATTAGGGAGTCTTTTATAATCCAAGCAATTGAAGGCATACAAAGGTGAAAAACCATTTGTTTTCGAGGAACTTAAAACTTGATTGGGGAGACAGATGTGCCCAATGGTTAACTATAAAATCAATCACCAATTAAAGGGCTGAAATAGAGGTACAGGCAGCCAGCTGTGAAGATAAGGAAGGTTTTGAGTCCTGACCATTTCTCACTTGTTTTGTTTTCTGGTTCAGAATCCCTTTATTGGAATGCTAGTAAAGGGTATGTGCATGTAATTATAAGGATTCCGGTTCTTAGGACCTTTCTTAGACTATGACTCATGATTTTTCTTCTGTCCTTCTACTGGCAATTGCCCTGGGAATACCTGCCACTTAATCTTTGTTTTTTAGCTTATAGTGTTCTTCAGTATAGATATCCTGCTCTATTGTCCTCTATTCTGGCTCAGACTAGGATGTTTGGTCACTGCTACTTAATTTGAATTCAGAGCCCCCTGGCTGCATCCTTTTGGAGTTTTGTGATACTCAATGTTTACGCGGAGGGTCAGCCAATAACTGAAGCAGCTGTCTCCTGCTCAAAGGAAGTGCTCACTTCTCACTTGACATGTAGCTGACATGGGAATCCCGTGGTGGCTGGGTTATAGGAGATGCTTCTAAATAACTCAGGGTCACAGCAGAGCTAGGGGGCCTGAGAGCTGTGATAATGGGAAAGGAGGACACTTCGCTAATGATGCCAGCGGCTGTAACCATCAAAAGGATGTTTGGTCTTTTCTGGCTTGACCTACATACCCTGGGTACACAAAATCATGGTGATAGTCACGTCTGGGATGAAAAATTAACACTTTGTCATTGATGTTATTGTCAGTGTTAATGCTAAGATTGCTGTTATTTCTAGCAAGATAATCTAGGACAACCTCTGCCTTTCAGGTGTCTCCTTATGAGGACCACTCTTGTCGCCCCTGTGACTGTGACCCTCTGGGGTCCCTCAGTTCTGTCTGTATTAAGGATGACCTTCACTCTGACTTACACAGAGGTACTTGATTCATTTCTGTGCTCGTAATCCGTGTGTGTGTGTGTGTGTGTGTGTGTGTGTAAGATTGCACCTAGCAAGACTGTTACCATTGTGTAATAATTTGGTGATGATTCTCTATTGATGTTTTGCTTATCAAATATTTATGAAGCACCTACTACTATGTGCCAGGCAGTTTTTTAGGACCTGGGAACATATATATATACAGTTGAACAGATGACCAAGGTCTCTGCTCACAGGCAGACACTAAATGAACAAGTCCATGAATAATATAAAGCCAAGTCTCGGTGCCCTGGGCATAAAGCAAAATTACTAATTGTGATGAATTTGAGGAAGGGAGGGGTGGAGATGGTGATGTCAAGGTGACGAAATGACATTTGAGAGGTTAATTGAGCTTTTGATGAAAGAAGAAATGAGGCTCTGTTTCAAGTCATATGTGGAACAGTAAATATCAATCACTGCATTTAGCTCTCAGAAGACAGGCAGAGGCTTAAGCATACATCCCCCTACAACACAAGCAAATCCTCCAGGTAACCTTGTAAATGTCAGTGTTCTTTCCGTTTCCCAAATTGGCAAATGGGCGTGCAAATGCCAGAGTCCCCTGAATAGGCTGTATCTGCTCAGAGACCCCTGCGGCCCCCTCCGGTGCTCAGTCGCTGGCAGTGGAAGTGGATATTGATCACCTGAGAAGGGTGTGCTCACTGTGGGGCCCGCTGGTTGAGGGGGGAACTAGTGATTCATATGGAGAAGGCAATGGCACCCCACTCCAGTACTCTTGCCTGGAAAATCCCATGGATGGAGGAGCCTGGTAGGCTGCAGTCCATGGAGTCACTAAGAGTCAGACATGACTGAGTGACTTCACTTTCACTTTCTACTTTCATGCATTGGATAAGGAAATGGCAACCCACTCCAGTGTTCTTGCCTGGAGAATCCCATGGACGGAGAAGCCTGGTAGGCTGCAGTCCATGGGGTCGCACAGAGTCGGACACGACTGAAGCGACTTGGCAGCAGCAGCAGCAGTGATTCATATCTGCAACCCACGATAAGATGATGCTGATGATGACAGTTACCTTTGATTGGGTTCACTAAAAAATATACATGATTTTAATTTTTAATCATAGCAAGTAAAAGTTATTTTACCCACTCCACAGGCAAGGAAACTGTAGCTCAGAGCACTTGAGAAACTTGGCCAAGAGTCTGCAACTTTCGAAGCTGGCATTAAAGCAAAAGACAGTGCTTATCACCCTCCACCACTGGCTTCTGTGCTTTTTCCCTAAAAAAGAATTTTCTGATATAATTGCATACAGTATACCCATTTAAAGTGTACAGTCCATTGTTTCACCACAATCCAGTACTGGAATATTTCCATCACCCTGTAAAGAAGCCCCCCGACCCATTGGCAGCTTCACTGCCTGTTTCCCTTCACCCCTCCCCTGCCCCGCCCCAGCTCTAGGCAACCACTGAGCTACTTTCTTTCTAGAGATTTGCTTATTCTGGCCATTTCATAGAAATAAAAGCATAGAACATGTGGTCTTTAGTGACTGGCTTCTTTCAGAAATCATACTATTTTCAAATTTCATCCCTGTTGTAGCAGATCGCAGCATTTCGTTCTTTTTTTCTTGCTGTATAATGGTCCATTGTGTGTGTGTTTAGTTTACTCATTCATCAGTAGATGAATATTTGAATTGTTTTGACTATTGTGAATAATGCTGCTATGAGCCTTTGTGTAAAAGTTTTGGGGAAGACATATGTTTCCATTTTTCTTGGGTAGATACTTCAGAGTGGCATCTCTAGATCTTATGGCTACACTATGCTTAGCCTTTCAAGGAGGAACTGAATGGTTTTCAAAAGCTACTGCATCATTTTACAGTTACATGTGTTTTCCATCTTTTCTTTCTTTAAACCAGGGGTGGTTGTCAACTATGTTCTATGGGCCATATCAGGCACCACTGTCTTTATAAATAAAGTTTTATTGGAACAGAGCTGTTTCCATCTGTTTATGTACCATCTGTGGCTGCCTTCAAGCCATATGGGCTGAGTTGAATAGTTGCAGCAGAGACTGGCCAAAAAGCCTACAGTATGTACTCTCTGGCCTTTTATAGAATAGTTGGCTGGCCCCTGCTTTAAACCCCTTTTACTTTCCTGTTGGATCATTTTGCCACTTTTCCTTGCAGGGAAGTGGCCAGGTCAGTGTCCATGCAAGGAAGGTTATGCGGGAGAGAAATGTGATCGCTGCCAATTCGGCTATAAGGGTTACCCGGAGTGTGTGTCCTGTGACTGCAACCCAGCTGGCAGCGTGAATGAGGAACCCTGCTCTGAGTCTTGTCTCTGTAAGGTATGTATGACAGTAAATAATCTTGAGCATTCATTTACAAGATGAATAAAGTCCTCTTCAGATTTTAAAATGCTTGAAAGTTTGGAAAACATAGAAGATTTAAGACAAAACGATACGAAAAAGCCATTTCAGTATAACAACCAAGCTCTAGATCCTTAGCTTCAGTCTTGAGTACAAAATCAGATGATAATATTTCAGACTATCTGGAAATTGTGACATCATGAGGCTTTGCATTTGTCTTTTTGTTTACCTATGTCTGGGTCACCAGACATGTTTCCCGCTAATGTCATGTCATTCAGTTGTTCAGTTGTGTTCGACTCTTTGTGACCCCCACGAGGCACATCAGGCTCCCCTGTCCTCCTCTATCTCCTGGAGTTTGCCCAAATTCATGTCTATCGAGTCAGTGATGCTACCTAACCAGCTCATCCTCTGCCACTGTCTTCTCCTTTTGCCTTCAGTCTTTCCCAGCATCAGGGTCTCTTCCAATGAGATGGGTTTTCGTATTAGGTGGCCAAAGTATTGGAGCTTCAGCTTCAGCATTAGCCCTTCCAATGAATATTCAGACTTGATTTCCTTTAGGATTGACTTGTTTGATCTCCTTACTGTCCAAGAGACTCTCCAGCACTGTGTCATGTTCATGTCATTTTATTCTGTCCATTATTGGTTTCAAAAGCTAATTGCTTGCTTCACTTGCAGGAAAATGTTGAGGGGAGTTACTGTGATCGCTGCAAGCCAGGATTCTATAACTTGGAGGAAAGGAATCCCCAGGGCTGCTCCGAGTGCTTCTGCTTCGGCGTCTCCGACGTTTGTGAAAGCCTCTCCTGGCCCGTCAGCCAGGTGGGGGCACCTTCCGAAAGCTGGGAGGTGGGAGTGTGGCAGGTGGCATGGAGATTACGAGGACAGTCAGGGTGTCCTAGCTGTTTGGGGAACAGAGAGTCTGGGGGGTTGGTTTCTAGAGGGACAGCATGCTGGCTCGAGCTTTGGGCTCTTCCTTGACCTCCCTTCTCCTTCCTTGCTAGTGCCTGGGGAGGGGGGATTCTGGTCAATACTTGAGCAGGGCTAAGTGTTCCTGCGGGTGGTCTCCTGTCATCTCTACATAGGTGACAGATTAGGAGGATAGGATCTGGAGGCTTTATATAGGTTTTGGCATTTGGCTAAGAAGTAGGGGACAGCAATGAAGAAGTCAGCATTAGCCAGAGATGTTTTATTCAGTGCATTTATTGGGTTCTTTGCTATTGCTTTAATCTGAGATATATATCCATGGCCTGTACAGTTTTGCTTATCTATTTGCTTCTAATTGACCTGGGTTTGGGGGAGTGTGACTCATTCTTAGGTTTTCTGGGTTCTTTGATGAGTAGAAGCCATGGTGTGTGAACTCCATCCTGCTTGAGCTCTCTGGCTCTGCCCCTTCACTGTGAAGATGCTAGTGCTGGGCTGAGGGAAACCCAAAGGGATCCACACATCGGAAATTCTTGGATCTTTTTTGAAGGTGAAAGATATGTCTGGGTGGCTGGTCACTGACTTGGTCAGTTCCAACCAGATCCGGTCCCAGCAGGATGCGCTGGGTGGACGTCACCAGATCAGTATCAACAACTCGGCGGTGGAGCAGCGGCTGACCTCCCAGTACTACTGGGCGGCCCCGGAGGCCTACCTGGGAAACAAGGTATCTGTGGTGATGGTGTCTGGGGCAGGGATCTTGAGCACATTTGCAAAGAACTTTGGTTGGCCTTTCACGTAGTCTCGTTGTTCTCTTGGGCATTTGGCAGAATATCACATAGTGTTTACTCCCACCTGACTCCCACGGTCTTTTTATCCCTGCTTGACTTTACTACATCATTAAAATACGAACTTGTGTCCTTCCTGGCACCATGGTAAGCTCCTGGTAGGTAGGGGAAGCCTGTCCCCTTCTCCCATACAGACTTTCTGCCTTGCTCTGGGTTCCTGGGTCACCCGGGCCTTTGTGAAGGTCCCTTGTGTCCCTGTTCTGTGGAGTTAGCCATGTACCAGTTTTGTGCTCAGTCCTGTCTGCTTCTTTGCGACTCCATGGCTTGTAGCATGCTAGGCTCCTCTGTCCATGGGGTTTCCCAGGCAGGAATACCAGAGTGGGTTGCCATTTCCTTCTCCAGAGGATCTTCCCAACCCAGGGATCGGACCCGTGTCTCCTGCATTTCCTGCTTTGGCAGGCGGGTTCTTTACTTTAGTACTGAGCCATCTGGGAAGCTCATACCTCTCTCACCGGGAGTATAGAACATTCCTAGAAAGGGTGTGCAGGGGCCCCCCTGCTTCTTTCTCATGATTGTTGCTCACGTGAAGTTCATGTTTAAGAACAGATAGGATCCTTTCCATTGTAAGAAAATGCTCAAAGGGGATTCTACAAAGTGGGAAGTTGATTGATATGATTTAACTTCTCCCTTCTATGACATGGTCCCGTCCCTCCTCACCAATCATGCACCTTCTCCAGATTCTGATCTGAAAATATATTCAGTGGAATATCCCTCAATGGCTCTGGCTCCCTGCTTGCCTTAGCCTCGCCTTTGGTTTAAGTCATGGTGTAGGTCTCATACCATAGTCCATTTCTAGTTAATTTGATGGTTACATTTTAAATTTTATAGCTGTTTTGTGTATGTTTAATTGGTATTTACTTTTTTAAAAAGATTGCTTTTCCGCACTAAATTGCAATCTTAGAAGTCATTTTCTGTTTAGAATGAGGTCTTATCACCAAAATTCAGTAGTTTGTGTGTCTGGGGATCACCTCTCCAATTTTTTTATGGTGCAGAAATTGGCTTCTGAACATTGTGTTGTTGTACCATAGCTGGCAGGGAAAAAAAAAAGTCTCTCTTTTACATTAAAGGATATGGGGTCAGGGAGAGAACCCTTAGTCCTTCCTTTGGCTGATCACTCATGTGTCTGTCGTCCTCCCACAAGCATGGTGATGAGACCCAATGTTGAGACTATAGTTCTGGGGCAAACTCCCCACCCGCTGCAGTTCTTCCATGAAATAAAGGTCTGTTTTTGGACTAGCATAAGTTCATAGTAATTTATCTCATTAGCTCTAAGAAGGAGTGCATTTTCTGTGCATTTAAAAAATATCCTGCATTTGGTGATGTCAGTTAAACAGAAGATTCGTATAACATGCTTCCTGTCCACTGCCTTAAATGTGAAGTCCTTACGCGCTGGGGCCTCGGGGGCCTTGTAGCCCAGCAGTTTCCAGATGAGTCCTAGCCACCGTGTCCTCTGACTGCGGGCTATGCTCCCTCCTCTCGGTGCTCACTGTCCCTTCATGGTTCCAGCTGACGGCCTTTGGTGGATTCCTGAAGTACACAGTGTCCTACGAGGTCCCAGTGGAAGCAGTGGACGGTGACCCTCTGTCTCACGCCGACGTCATCATTAAGGTAACTGCTTTCTTGTCACTGTGCTAGAGCCGAGGGCTTCGTGGGGGGTCAGTTTTATGACTAAAAGTGTCTAAGAGGGGGTGCGACGTAGCGAGGAGCTCAGGGCCAGGAGGGCTTTCAGCAGTGGTCTGCCTCTCAGGTCCCCTGAGACTAGAATTTCCAGAACTGCCCTGGGGCCGCAATGTAGCTCTTCCCTTTATCCTGTAGTGGAGTTGTCTATTCACACTCGAAAGGGAGAAGGTTTTCCTCCATGTGGGGACTTCCTGATCGGCCTTGGAGCCCCTCCGCCCCTCCGGTCGTGTCCTCCCCACTGAGTGACCAGAGTCTGGCTGGTCACAGAGGCTGGCAGCACAGAGTCTGGCTGTGAGGGGACAGGAGATGTGTCATTGTTTTTATCTCACCTCTGTCCCCTCCATCCCTGTCCTCACTCCCATCACAAAAAGAAACATAACTAATGAGAACCTACTGTATAGCACAGGGAATTCTACTCAGTGCTCTGTGGTGACCTGAAGGAAATCAAAAAAGAGGGGATATATGTATGCATATAGCTGACTCACTTTGCTGGGCAGCAGAAACTAACACCACATTGTAAAGCAACTGTGCGCTTAGTCGTTCAGTCGTGTCCGATTCTTTGGGACTCCATGGACTGTAGCCCCCCAGGCCCCTCTGTCCATGGGGATTCTCCAGGCAAGAAGACCGGAGTGGGTTGCCATGCCCTCCAGGGGGTCTTGCCAACCCTGGTGTCCTGCTTTGGGGGTAGATTTTTTACCATCTGAGTCACCATGGGGTTTCCTAAAAGAAATGCTAATTGTCACGTCGGTCCTTGAAATTAATTTTACAAGAATTAAATTTTCTAATTAAAATAGGTATTCTCCTAATTGTTATTTGACAGACTAGGTTAACAAACACTCCATATAAACAAAACCTAAGGTTGTGAAAAAATGAAAAATGGACATTACCTTTGGGGGTACACACATAGGTCAGAAAGCACATGATGATAAATGGGCTCCTATCTGATTACTTTTATGACTTTTAAGAAGTGAGCATGACAATGAAATCTTTATTTTCAGTTATTACCCACCAGTAAGAGGAAGTTAGGTTCACAGTTTTAGCTCGTGACATAAAGTGAACTAGGAGACAAATCTACATTCATCAGATACAACTAATGGACTGACTTTTAAAATCCAGGCTATCTTGAAAGCTTGCAACATACCAGGTATTGGTGTGTATTCTCTAGTGACAGAATGCCAGCAAAGGCTGACAATGAGTAGAACTTGTGGGTTTTTAATAGGTATTTTCTTACATTGCTAGAAATCAGGAGGTTTATTACATGTTTGTGTCCAGAAATGAGTTAAGATACTATATTCCAATAAAAATTGCAACAAAACCAAACAAAAAACTCAGCAAGGCCTTGGCCTTTGCTATACCCCTGAAACATTGTAAATCAACTGTACTTCATTTAAAAAAAGATGAGGGGTATCAGATTGGTTGCTTTGAGGAAAACTTGGTCTAGGGCTTGCCTGTGTTTCTTTTCTGAGATTAGCAGAGGCACAGTCTTTAGACTTATTATCCAAATTCCTCTGAGAGGATCACAGTGAAATATCTCTGATCCTTCTGGACCAAGGGCTACATGGATATCATTACACGTTTGGCCAAGACATGAAAAGCCAGGTGGCTGAATACAAAATTTGCTTTACGTGTTTCATCATGAAAATGAATCATGAATGTATTTCCTCCTTGTTTTAAAAATGTTAGGGAAATGGAATCACTTTAAGCACCCAGGCTGAGGGCCTGCTGTTGCAGCCATACGAAGAGTACTTGAACGTGGTTAAACTGCTGCCAGAGAACTTCCGAGATTTCAAGAGCAAGAAAGAGATAGATCGCGACCGGCTGATGACCGTCCTCGCCAATGTGACCCATCTCTTGATCAGAGCCAACTACAACTCTGCCAAGACAGCTCTTTACAGGTGTGTACTGGAACGGAGGGAAAACTTACGGTGGTCTTGCCTTTTGTACTGTATAGTTTATGAATTGTCTATTTTATGCATTATGTATTTTAAGTTGAATACACTTGATTACTTTCAGGACACAGCTAATGGAGCTGTCTGTCTTGGAGTTATTTTTTATCACTATAATTTTATCAAAAGTGTAAGAAGAGTTGTCCATGACTGCTGTATCTAGTAGGAAATAGACTTGGTGTCAGGATCAGAAACTTTCAGGGTGGTTTTCTGAGAAATGAGGGGACAGTTGCCAGCAATATCACACCTAGTTTTCACCCTCTTGATGTTAATGGACTTAGATTTTTCACAGCTCATGAGTTCAGCCTTAGTCATTTTGTCACTTCAAGAAGGTCTGTTTCTGGCAACTCCAGTCAGAGCGTGCACAAAGAATACGGCTAAAGCAAACCAAAGGGCACACCCTGTGACAGTCTCTCTGCACCAGAGAGAGTTCAGCTGCCTGGGCTTGTTCTTCTGAAGTTCATTCTTCCGAAGGGGCCCCACGGAGCCTTGCCTCAGCTGTGTTGGGCAGTAGCTCATCTTTTTCTAAATTTTGAAGGCATTTCCAGGGACTAATGACAGCTCCCAGAAAATGTTCTGTTGTGAAAATCTCTCGTTACTTACAACACACTCACCTTTTTAATTAAAAAAAAAAATCATTTTGTTTGAATTAAACCTTTTTTAGGAATTCGTCTTCTTTGAGGTTCTAGATGCTGCGTGCAAGCGTGTTAAGTTGTGTAACAGGCCCTATCTGTTTGTCTGTTGGTAGGTTGGATTCTGTCTCTCTGGACGTGGCCAGCCCTAACGTCATAGACCTGTCCCTGGCCACGGAGGTGGAGCACTGCGAGTGTCCTCAGGGCTATGCGGGCATCTCCTGCGAGGTAACCCTCCTCCTCCTTCCTGTCTGCTTCCTCTGCTCCTTCCTATGGGGGAAAAATGCGTTGAAGGTGATGTCATGATGTATGTTTGAATTTTAGTTTTGGAAACCCAGTGTTTCTAAGTTTCAGACTTTTGAGGGATCTTGGAATATAGGAAGCACATTGCTTAAAGAAATCTAGGGACTTTATTGGCCATCCACTGGTTAAGACTTTGTCTATCAACACAGCAGGTGTAGGTTCGACCCCTGGTCAGGGAGCTAAGATTCTGTGTGCTTCACAGCCAAAAAAAAGAAAAAACCAAACAGAAGCAACATTGTAACAAATTCAATAAAGACTTTAAAAATGGCCCACATAAAAAAATCTTAAAAAAAATAAATCCGATTTCTCTGAAGCCCCTGGGAATACTCTCATAGGTGTCACTGTCTGGCTTAGTCAATAGGAAAGTTGCAGCACCCAAGCCATGTTTTGCATTCCTAAGGAGGATCGAACTTAGATCATATTTGAATATTTACCAGTTACCAACACTTGACCTGGAAAGCTTTGGCCAAGCCAGCCCTGTGTGGAGACCTTTGATGGCACCCAGCTGTGTTACTTACGTGGGCTCCACATCATATAGTCAGTGTATGAACCTACTCTTACATTCATTGCTAAAAGTAATCTGTTGCTTAAAAATGTTGAGGTATGTTTTGAATTATTTGGACATCCATATTGATAATAACTCTCTCTTACTGAGAACTTTGTATGTATCTGGCACTGTTCTGAGCCCTTTCCACATATTACCCCCATTTAATCCATACAACAGCCCTGTCAGGTAGGCCCTTCATATGCTTTCTGTTCCACAGATGAGGAAACAGAGACAGAGAGAGGTTAAGTACCTTGACCGAGGTCACACAGCTAGCAAGCGGTCATATTAAGATTTGAACTTCACCCCTGGCTACTGCCATGAGGTCTTCTCACGTGTCCATGACTGACTGTAATTGTGAACATTTGTCATTGGCTGTGATTTCTTGGCTTGCACTTTTACAAAGTGAGAACATTTAACTTATAATCTGTTTTTACCTTTACTAACTTTATAGTTAATAAGGTTGGCCTGAAGCCTCCTGGTGCAGATATTTAATTAAATATTTTTATCTCTATTTTAAATATTTAGAAAAGTATTTTTGGTATGGGGTGGGGACCAAAGAACTTTTTTTTTTTAAACATCTCATTTATTTTTAGGACCAACAAGAGTTCATAGGTCCTAATCCCTGTGGGTCTTGTGCTTAACGGAAAAATGACCCTCAGACCACCTCATAGTATGTGGATGTGAGCTTGGGGAGCCACAGGTAGCGCAGAGATAACTGTGCAAGTGGGAGCCTTGCCAGCTAGACTGGAAGGAGGAGTTACTGCTGGAGGGCAAGTGGGCGGGGCTTTGGAAGGCAATGTTGGTGTGGGCGGGGCTTTGGAGGGTAAGTGCTCTTGTGGGCGGAGCTTTGGAGGGCAAGTGCGGATGTGGTGGACCTTTGTGGGGAAAGTGCTAGTGTGGGCAGGGCTTTGGAGGGCAAGTGCTGGTGTGGGTGTGGCTTTGGAGCAAAACTGTGGGTGTGTGTGGGATGATACTCAGGCAGGAACAGGAAGCTCAAGTCTTCTTTGTCAGGGTTTGTGTCAAGTAGAACTCATTCTGTAATCCAGCTCTTGCTCAGAAGCTGACTTAAAGAATCAGGCAGCTGTTGACTGAGAATGGAATTTGGGGGAGCCCTGTAGCTGCCACACAGACCCCCAGGCGGCTGCCTGCTCAATGCCCATCTGTAGAGAGGCCTGCTGTACCCAGGGGAGCATGGCTGTGGGAGGTGATAGGGGACATTCCCAAGATTAGTGTGAATGAAGGCATTATACATTATTACTATAATGAAATGCTCTCTAAGAATCCTTAGAACAATAGAAAACAAGCCCACACCCCCTCGTGCCATGGCCCCAAGGGAGTGTGCCAGCCTCAAATGAATCATTCCCCAGTCTGCACTCTGGATGCGTTTCTTGCCTGCTGTCGCCCTGGGCGGCCCATGGACAGGGGTCTTGGAGGTGTGCACACCTGGCGTTGAGTCATTGTATGAGCGCCGAGGACCAGAGCTAATGCTTCATGTTTCAGATTGCGTGTCTGTCAAATGGAGAGTCAATTGCTCAGGGTCACCAGGAGGATGACATGAAGTACAGTGTCTAGGGGACTTCTTGTCCCCGAACCTCCACGTTGTCAGACCAGCAGGAAGACCAAGGGAAGCTCACCTGTAACACTTGTTTTATTAAACTGATGCTATTTGACACAGATGTGCGTTTAATACTATGATAGCAACATTTTATAAATTTTAAGCAAAAGAAAAAATAGTAGAGGGAAAAATATCCTCTCCATTTACATTGAAATGTAAATGACTATTACATGATTTCTAAGAATGTTGCAGTGGAAAACTCCTATGATGTACGCTGGCTTATTGAATAGCTATTAAGTTGTTGTGTGCATGTTCTGCCTTTAAAACATATAAGGAACTGGATTCTGGTGGTAGTTGTACCACTCAGTAAATTTACTGAAAAAAAAAAAATCATTGAATCGTATGCATCATATGGGTGCATTTTATGGCATGTTTGGGCAAAAAAATAAGTTTTCTGTTCCCGGAAGACTGAGTGGTTTTTGTTTCTAACATATTTGGAAAAGGATGATTTGCATTTTGCTTAAGAAGTTACTTTCACCTGCATGGTCACCTGTCCTTCTTTTGCAGTCCTGTCTTCCCGGCTATTACCGCGTGGACGGAATACTTTTCGGAGGAATCTGTCAGCCCTGTGAATGCCACGGCCATGCAGCTGAGTGTGATGTTCATGGTGTTTGCTTTGTGAGTCTGAGACCTCATGTGCCCTTCCCCCACCCTGAAGCCCTGGCTCTGCTCAGAAGTGATTTTTTAAAAAATGCTTCCTCCACAGGGAACATCCCTGCCTTTGTGAACCCCAAAGGAAATCTGGAGGTTTAAGTTTAAGACATAGACTATCTCCTGCTTTTTATTTCTTGTTTTTTTGAAGAAAAGTTGCTTTGGTAATAATAGAAAAGGGAGGTATCATTTCACTGCAGGTTTTTTCTTGGGACAATAAGTAATGATTTACTTCACAAGACTAAAAAGTAACATAAAGGTAGAAAACGTCCACTGATTAAGCAAAAAAGATCAGATCTTTTAAAAGCAAATGCTAGATTTTAACATTATATCATATAGTATATCATAAGAGGAATAATAAGATATCTGATAATCTCACTCATTTCTGCAATATATAATGCTTCATCACTGTTAGCAGATGAACTCTGCGAACAAGTCCCTCTTTCATGCAGTAGAAGTTGAAACAGGGCTTAACAAATGTGTGGTTAATCTTGAGAATGAACTTTGGGGCAGATACAGGGCAAGACTTGTATTTTAACTTCAGTCAGGAATTCTTTTAGGCTCTTGTGCCCCCACACTCCTGGGCTCTAATGGATTCACGGCTCAGAGACAGAATGAATGTGTATGGTAATCAGCCGAACCCTATTCACCGGCACAGCACAGAGGGAGGTTCATGCTTTTTCCCTAAGAGATTGATTGAGTAGCAGGGCAGGGAAAATTTAATGATCATGGGGAAGACCTCGGCGTGGTGCCGCCCATTGCTTATTCTCTCTGGAGCCTCATTTTTCTGTTTCTCTGGAAGGACAGCTTTCATTTAGCTCTTTGTCTGTGTCTTTGTTCTCTGTAAGTGAAGTGTCTGTAGGGTGGCGTGGAAGGATGGCTTGCACACAGACTCAGTCTTTCCACGATAAGTTCCTCAAGCTCAGCTTCCCATTGCTTGATGAGGTTGTTGTTCCTTTAAAAGCTCTCTCCCTCTTCCTTTCGGGTTTGGAGGCCTCTGCCCACACTTGGGCTGGGGGGGGTCCACATTCTGCACCCTCTGCCGTCTAGGATCCTAGAGCAGCTCTTTGATCCATTTTGTTACTGCAGAGGAGACCGAATATAGTGGTTGGAAGTGAAAGGTCTCTTGCTTCCTGTTTTCACAAATTAAAAGATTTTATCAGCCAGTGTAGAAACAGGCAGCCGCTCCTCGTATAGGAGTGTTTAGTGACTTTTTAGTCTTTTGCCTTTTTTTTCTGCTTGGACCGCAAGTTGTTTGTGGGTAACTGAGGCTCGCTCAGCAGGCCAGAGCCAAGCCTCTCCACACGTGTTTCCTAGGCATGCCAGCACAACACCACTGGGGACCACTGTGAGCGCTGCCTGCCCGGCTTCTTCGGGCTGCCTTCCCGAGGGACCCCCGGGGACTGCCAGCCCTGCGCTTGCCCACTCTCCACGGCCTCCAACAAGTAAGCCCGGCACCTCCACCAGCCAGCCCTGCCCCGAGGGGCCAGGGTCCCCATCCAGACCCGCACTGATGTCCTCAGAGCAAGACCTGTGTGCAATGAGAGTGTGAATTTGCCCCATGGTAATTAATTGGGACTCGAGATGGAGGAAAAGACTCTGTCTTTTAAAAAAAGCTTGACGTGTTGAAGTATAAAAGGCAAGTTGTGTAGTGGCAAGGACATTTGCCTGCCTTTTTCCCTCTTGGTCTCATGTCGATCATCACTTCCTTCAGTGTTGTGTGCCTACCAGTGGGCTAGGAAGTAGAGGGGGACATGGATATGAGTAAAACTTGTTCCTGGGCTTCAGGAGTATTTGAGCTAATGACCAAAATATGTAAATATGAGGCTCATTGTGAATGAACTGAATTCATTAAGTTGATTCAACAAATCTTTATTGAGTGCCTGGTATGTGCTGGGTATCATGGTAGGTGTCTTGAGTATCACACTGTTCAGCCGTGGCTGCCGGTGCCATGGCATCCACTGTGTGATCATGAGGACAGGGGAAGTATGTCCACTCTGCAGGGGGCATCTACCAGGGGCGATGCCCTGAGGAACCAAATTGTAAGTGAACTTGCTCTTGGCCAGTGTGGGCAGTTCTGAGGCAGGCAGCCCAGCCCCAGGGATTGGAGAGGAACTTGGCTTTGAGCATCAGAGCCGGCCTCCTGGAGGAGACCGCTGAGGAGGACATTGAGGGTGAGCCAGTGAGCCCAGACAGTGGGGAGAATCGCAGCCCAGGCCAAGGGACAAACAGGGAGTGTCTGGTGCCCACTGGGTGAGCTGTGTGATGGGGGGGCCTTCGTTTCTGGGCTAAAGAGTGAGGATCCAGTGAAGGTGTGTAAGGATAGGAGTGGTGGAAGCCAAGCATTTCAATATTTAGGAGTTCTGCACCATCCGCTGGTGAACTGCATGCATCTCTGCTGTTTTGTCAGTTTCAGCCCCACCTGCCACCTGGATGATGGGGACGAAGTGGCGTGTGACCAGTGTGACCCAGGATACACGGGGGTTTGGTGCGAGAGGTACTCCTTCACGCAACCAGTTTCCGAAAACATTGACAGTGAATTTTGTGTTTGTTTTTAAATGTGTAGTTACATGTGGCTTTAGAGTTTTTGATATGTAATTATTTTATAGACTCAGAGAGAGAAGCCAGTCGATCAATTAAAAAACTAATGTTGAAAATCCATGGGCATACTTTGATCTCTCTGAGCTAACTTGAGTTCTCGTCGGTAGCAATGTGAAACAGCCACGAGTTCGTATGTCTGTTCACACATTTGAATGTCCTTTTACTCTGGATAATCCCACAAGTGAGAGCTAGTTTGATATAAGTGTCTCCTGGTGCCAGGAGGCCAGGGGCTGTCTTTCCCGTGTGAGTCTTGGTGCCAAGTCTGGCTGGTCTCCATGGGAGGTGGCCTCCCTGAGTGGTGGGATGCGGGCCGAGTTGCCCGGGTCTGGAGCCTGTCCCAGGAGATTGTTGGCTTATTTGGACGCACTTCCCATGCCTCACAATGAGTGATGGGATCTGTGAATGCCTGAACTGGGAGCCACATTCCTCTCACAGTAAATCTTAGGTGAAGAGTCAGTCTGATTGATTAACCACTCAGAGAGTCCCTGGATGGTGGGGGACCATCTACAGTAATTGCATTTGTGCGCATCTCTGTCTCCATCTTTTATACAGATGTGCAGACGGTTACTATGGAAACCCAACAGTGCCCGGAGACTCCTGCGTCCCATGTAACTGCAGTGGCAACGTTGACCTCTTGGAGCCTGGGAGCTGTGATTCCGTCACTGGAGAATGCCTGCGATGCCTTGGGAACACCGACGGCCCCCACTGTGAGAGGTGTGCTGACGGTTTCTACGGGGACGCAGTGACCGCGAAGAACTGCCGTGGTGAGTGTGTGGGCTGTTGCAGCTGGGTCCACTACTTGCCACCTTGTGAAGACTCCACTCATCTTGTGCTCATGCTGAGTTGCTAAATCATTTTGGACTCTTTTTTGACCCCATGGACTGTAGCCCACCAGGCTCCTCTGTCCATGGGATTTCTCAGGCAAGAATACTGGAGTGGGTTGCCAGTTCCTCCTTCAGGGAATCTTCTTGACCCAGGGATTGAACTTGAGTCTCCTGTGTTGGCAAGTGGAGTCTTTACCCCTGAGCCACTGGGGAAACTCATCCATCCATCTACCTACCATCAAACAGTGCTCGGCCCAGGAGGTCACTTGACCCCATCTGCACTGGGTTAGCTCCATCAGTTACTAAAATGGAGGTCAAGTGGCCTAGAAAACACGCAGCCTCCCATTTCAGGAGGAAGTGGTACTCCAGAGAGTGCTGGCACTGCTCCCAGGGACTGAGGAGGTAAAGGAAGCCTGTCCTGTTTGTCAGGTAGATGCTAAGGGCTTCTTGAGGCAGATGGGATTTCAAGATGTGGAGTGGGAAATGGGGAGACCCTAGCCCTCAAATTGGCACATCTCAGCAGTCTTTGCCTGAACTGCTGACTCCACGTTGCTCTGCAGGGCTCAGCTCAGACCCTTGAAATGATAGACCATGCAGAATCAGTTACTGAGAAAAGCAAATTCCCAGGATGACAAACGTATAGCCTTAGGGCTGATACAGCTCTCGGTTTTATTTTTTGCCCGGTTCTTGAAAAAGGAATGAAAAAGTAAAAATTGCAGTGATCCGTTGTTCTGATGCATGCGTCTAAGTTGCTTCAGTCGTGTCTGACTTTGTGACCTGTAGACTGTAGTCCTCCAGGCTCCGTCTGTCCATGGGATTCTCCAGGCAAGAATACTGGAGTGGGTTGCCATGCCCTCCTGCAGGGATCCTCCCCACACAGGGATGGAACCCGTGTCTCTTATGTCACCTGCATTGGCAGGCAGGTTCTTCACCACCATCACTACCTTTTTGATAGTGAAGTTGCTCAGTCGTGTCTGACTGTTTGCGACCCCATGGACTGTAGTCTGTCAGGCTTCTCCGTCCATGGGATTTTCCAGGCGAGAATACTGGGAGTGGGTTGCCATTTCCTTCTCCAGGGGATCTTCCCGAACCAGGGATTGAACCCGGGTCTCCCGCAGACAGACTGTTTACCATCTGAGCCACCAGGAAAGCCCCTTTTGATGATTTCACCGTTTTGATGATTTCCTATAAATACTGAAGCCCTACTATGCTATTACAATGTAGAGACACAAGAGGGAGCCAGTGATACAGAAAAGATGCTGCCTAGGAGGACAAGGGATGAACCTGGGCTTAGGAGCCTGACGTTCAGCATCTTGATTGACTATCATAGGAGACGATAATTATCATAATTATGATAACCTGTGATTGTGTAAAGCTTCAGAGTTTACAGAATGCCTTCACCATTCTCATGGCTTTTCTTTTCACGTTTATTGCAAACCTCGATGATAGTTCATTTGTCACTTACTGCATGTCTGTTACTTCCCAGGCACTATGCTAAGTATTGTGATGGGAGTTGGAACTTTATCAGACTTGAAAAATCCCAAGTCTAGTGGGGAGCTATATAGGATGGTGTACCAGGGAAGCACATGTGTGTTCAGGGCGTTAGGGTCTGAATAACACAGGGTAGCATCCAGGGTTACATGGTCACCAAGCAGCCATGTGATATTAGGCAAATTTATTAACCTCGCCTAGCTGCTATTTCCTCATGCGTAAAATGGACATAAGTATATGTGTACACTAGGCCTTTCTGAAAAATAAATGGGATAACAAATTTAAAGTTCTAGACAGTAAAGAAATGGTAGCAAGTATAATTGCTAGCAATAAGAGCAGTAATTTATATTATTTTTCTGTATCAATACTGTCCGATATAAATGCAAGCCATGCATGTAATTGAAAATTTTTAGTAGCCACCTTTTAAAAATTATAAAGAAACGGATGCTGCTGCTGCTAAGTCACTTCACTCATGTCCGACTCTGTGTGACCCCATAGACGGCAGCCCACCAGGCTCCCCCGTCCCTGGGATTCTCCAAGCAAGAACACTGGAGTGGGTTGCCATTTCCTTCTCCAATGCATGGAAGTGAAAAGTGAAAAGTGAAAGTGAAGTCACTCAGTCCTTTCCGACTCTTAGCGACCCCATAGACTGCAGCCTACCAGGCTCCTCTGTCCATGGGATTTTCCAGGCAAGAGTACTGGAGTGGGATGCCATTGCCTTCTCCGAGAAATGGATGAAGTACATGTTAATAACACATTGTATTTAACTCAATATATAGAAAGTGTTAATCATGTAATCAAATTTTCAAAGTGTTAATGAGATGATGGCTTTCTTTTTTTAATAATGAGTCTTCAAAATTCAGTGCATCTTTTATCAGATCAGATCAGTCGCTCAGTCGTGTCCGACTCTTTGCGACCCCATGAATCACAGCACGCCAGGACTCCCTGTCCATCACCAACTCCCGGAGTTCACTCAGACTCACGTCCATCCAGTCAGTGATGCCATCCAGCCATCTCATCCTCTGTCGTCCCCTTCTCCTCTTGCCCGCAATCCCTCCCAGCATCAGAGTCTTTTCCAATGAGTCAACTCTTGGCATGAGGTGGCCAAAGTACTGGAGTTTCAGCTTTAGCATCATTCCTTCCAAAGAAATCCCAGGGCTGATCTCCTTCAGAATGGACTGGTTGGATCTCCTTGCAGTCCAAGGGATTCTCAAGAGTCTTCTCCAACACCACAGTTCAAAAGCATCAATTCTTCGGTGCTCAGCCTTCTTCACAGTCCAACTCTCACATCCATACATGACCACAGGAAAAACCATAGCCTTGACTAGACGAACCTTTGTTGGCAAAGTAATGTCTCTGCTTTTGAATATGCTATCTAGGTTGGTCATAACTTTCCTTCCAAGGAGTAAGCGTCTTTTAATTTCATGGCTGCAGTCACCATCTGCAGTGATTTTGGAGCCCAGAAAAATAAAGTCTGACACTGTTTCCACTGTTTCCCCATCTATCTCCCATGAAGTGATGGGACCGGATGCCATGATCTTCATTTTCTGAAGGCATCTTTTATAGCCTATCCTAATCAGTATGGGCTTCCTAAGTGACTCAGTGGTAAAGAATCGGCCTGCAATGCAGAAGGCACAAGAGACCCAGGTTCAATCCCTTGGTAGGGAAGATCCCCTGGAGAAGGAAATGACAGCCCACTCCAGTATTCTTGCCTGGGAAATCCCATGGACAGAGGAGCCTGGTGGGCTACAGTCCATGGGGTTGCTGAAGAGTCTGACACAACTTAGTTACTAAACAACAACAATAATAAGGATGCTAAATTTTCATCAGAAATACTTGATCTACATTTAGGTTACATAAAATTTAGTGTTGAAGAAGTGGATTCATACACCCAAGTTTTTCAAACACATTTACAAGTCTTCCTTTATGTACATCCAGCCTGACATAGCTGTGTGATTTATGGGAAATTATATCATCTTTCTAAGTCTTAGATTGCTCAGCAAATAGAAAAATAGATTTTTCACCAAATAGAAGAATGTTAGTGCTGCCCTTCTGTGTTTGTTGTGAAGGTTAATTCATTTATTCCACATTTTGACTGTAATGTGACAGACACAAGCCGACGGGTATGTGCCCTGCAAAGCGTGCCATGCACAGTGTGCTTGGGGCTGAGATATTTCGTGACGTTTTTCTTACATGATTATGCCATCAGACAGAGAGTGTGCATTTTCTAAGCCCAAGCATTCCTAAATAGTACACATCCTGGGATATCTTATCAGTGAACACATTACAAATTTTAAATGAAGTGCATGTTGACAGCTGTGATATGAATATCAATTCAGCCTTTCTTGGACTCATTAAATTGCATCATTTTGAGAAGGTGGGGGACTTTGTAGCTTTAAACATCAATATTATGGCTGGAGATGAAACTGAAACCTCAGGCCTGAAGGCCTGAGTCAAAGGACTCTGGTCTTAGAATAAGAAATATTCCATTAAATCAAGAACTATAATATTAATTATCTACATGGCTATAATTCAACTTAAAATATTTATATATGATTGGAATGAGCAAATGGCTAAATCGATTTTGAAATCTTCTTTGCATGTTTTTTATGAAGATTGGTTGATTTACATTGGCAGCTCATTTTAAAAATTTCAAGGGATTCATGAAATTGGTTAAGCTCATTTGCAGATTATTACCTTAATAGTTTCAGTACATTTTTTTCTCTATGATGGTTCCTTCCACCAACCTTATGTTGACTCACTCAGAAAAAGAGTAAATTTTTAAAGTTATTGCAAAGCAATCATTTTGTTTTCATTTTCCGATTTGAAACACGAATGTGTAAGATTTCTCCTTTGGGGATTAAGGGATTATATATGAGCCATATCCATAAATAGGCACAAATATGTCTCCTGTGTGTGTTAGCCTGTGAATGTCATGGCCAAGGCTCCCTTTCTGCCATCTGCCACCCGGAAACTGGACTCTGTGAGTGCAAACCACACGTGACCGGACAGCGGTGTGACCAGTGCTTGGTAAGATGCCTCCACGTCCTTGCATACAATTCATGTGTGCATCAGTGTTGACGTCTGGAACTGGTTCAGGTGAAATGGGATCACGACTGCCAGAAAGAGTGGGTGCCTGCAGCACGGTGGTGGGAGCTGCTGTGCACCCACGTCTGGAGAGTGTGTATCAGTTCTCAGGGTGGTGGGATGATGTCACGAGTCCTTTGTGAGCTTGTGACACATGCAGGTGCTGATTTGGGAAATGTTCTAGTAGATACTTTTGTTTTTGTCATTCAGTCTCTAAGTCATGTCCGACTCTTTGCCACCCCACGGACAGCAGCATGCCGGTCTCCTCTGTCCTCTGCTATCTCCCAGAGTTTGCTCAAACTCATGTCCATCAAGTCGGTGGTTAGTAGGTTGCTGCTACTGCTAAGTTGCTTCAGTCGTGTCTGACTTTGTGCAGCCCCATGGATAGCAGCCCACCAGGCTCCTCTGTCCCTGGGATTCTTCAGGCAAGAATATTGGAGTGGGTTGCCGTTTCCTTCTCCATTAGTATTTACTGCTGCTGCTGCTGCTGCTAAGTCACGTCAGTCGTGTCCGACTCTGTGCGACCCCATAGATGGCAGCCTACCAGGCTCCGCCGTCCCTGGGATTCTCCAGGCAAGAATACTGGAGTTAGTAGTTACTAGTCACTGACTAAAATCTGTTCTGCCCCCATGAAACAGTACGGCTACTATGGGCTAGAGACGGGGCTCGGGTGCCTGCCCTGTAACTGCAGTGCCGGATCCCTGTCGGATGACTGCACACCGGAAGGCCAATGTCTCTGCGTCCCGGGTGTGGCCGGGGAGAAGTGCGACAGGTGTGCCCGTGGCTTCTATTCCTACCAGGACGGCGGCTGTACACGTAAGCGCTGGGATTCAGCGTTTCAGACTTCCCTGTAGTGCCTAAACTTTTCTTGGAACTCTCCTTCAACTTCGGACTAATTCTGTTAAATTCCTTTACGTTTTTTCTTCACGTGTAGGAATTCATTCCTTTTTTTCTGTTTCCTGATCTCTGTTCTGGGAAGTCCATAAGCCTTGGTCAGGCTGTACTAACTGTGTGAGCTTAGGCTAATGACTTGCCTTAGCTTTGGTCTCCTCATCCGTAAAGTGGAGGAGCCGATTAGACTCCATCCAGGAGTTACTGTTAAGGTGGTACTTAGAGTCCTTGGCACAGTGACTGGCACACAGAGGCTCAGTAAGCCTTAGCAGTCTGCTTTCCTCACCTGTGGAGGCCTTGCCTGGCCTTCTCTCTGTTTCTCCGCTGCCTCCTGATCATCTCTCATGCAACAGCCTCTCTTCAACAAGGAGAAGCCTCCGCCTCTCATGAGACATGGTGGGGTCCTGGGGATCATGAGGTCTCTTTAGGAGCTACAGGAGTGGTTGAGATTATTAACACAGGCAGACACTGCAGCAGCAGCATCTCTGACTCCTTTGGTTGACCCGACAGTCCTGATCCCTAACAAGACCCCGTATCTCTCTTTTAGCCTGCGACTGCGCTCACACCCAGAACACCTGTGACCCGGAGACCGGGGAGTGTGTGTGCCCGCCTCACACTCGGGGTGCAGCGTGCGAGGAGTGTGCAGACGGACACTGGGGCCACAACCTAGAGCTCGGATGCCAGGTGTGAGCTGCCACCGCATGTTTTCCCGACTGAGACCTACTTTGCTGTGTCGGGTTTCATTCTGTTTCTTTTATCTGTGTGCTTAATTTTACCCTGTTGAGTAGCTTCATGGTTTCTAGTCATAAGTCAGCACCCATGGTGGGAATCAAAGTGGAAGAAGTGACATCCTTAAAATACAATATTCTAAATTTTCTTCAGCAGCCTACCTTTGAGAAATTGATAGCTTAGTAGATCAAAATTTTATTTTACTGCCTTTTAAATATATTCTGCAATATACACTATCTTCCAGGAGAAGGACATAAAGTGCTTTCCTGGGGCAGGGTACATATTGTCCCGTCTTCCACGGTTCTATTTTTCTGTGTTACTTTTGTCTGTTAAATATAGAGTTTGCATTTTGAAAACAGAGGGGACGTTACTCGTCTTCTAACATGATTTTGCTGGACTGCTTTGACATACTAAGTAGATTGAATTTCAGTCCACAACTGTGGCCCAGCATGAGGGGTTCGACAATGTCCAGCAATGTGGGTCCTGTCTCTTGATGGCTTATGTCATGAGTCCAAAAAGCAGCAGTGAGAGAGGTCCGTTTGCTTGTATGGTTTCTCCAAGTTTCCTGTCGTCCCCGTCTGTACACATTGTGAAAATGTAAAAGCTACCTCTTGATTTATTTCCCTGTTTTCTCTTCCAGGCCTGTAATTGCAGTAGTGTGGGGTCGGCCAGCCAGCAGTGTGATGTAGTCACTGGCCACTGCTGGTGTAAGCCTGCATTCGGCGGACGGACCTGCGACCAGTGCTCCCCAGGGTACAAAGGCTTCCCCGACTGCGTGGCCTGTGACTGTGACCCCAGGGGGACCCTGGCCGACACCTGCGACCAGGAGCAGGGTCTCTGCAGCTGTGCCCGGGAAACCGGAGCCTGCTCTTGCAAGGTACTGGCCTCAACCCCACTTCCTTTCCACCCTCTCACTCGTCATCATGACTTCGGGGCTTTCACTATTTAAATAAGCACCTGGCTTCTAGATGCTTCTCTTAATGAGTTTGCACCGCCTTCTGGGTCTGAGGTTAAATTCTGTGCGTGCTCTTCTAGAGTGATGGATGATGCTTTAGATGGAATTCGTACAGTTTATTACAAGTGTCAGATGATGGAACTGATTTGAAAAACACGCAGAGTTTTCTATCATGTGTCCCGGTTGGCTGAGTAGCCAGTCTGGAATATACAGATAAAATAGATAACAGGCCTTCAGGAGAATGTGCGGTTGTACAGCTGGTAAGTAACTCTTCTCCTGCGCCTGCTGGGCAGACTGGAGGAAATTTGCATCGATTATTTTCCCAGGAGGTTAGATTTCAACATCGTACCTAGCTCTGTGAATTTTCATTCATTTTCCCATTGTGCTTTGTTACCAGAAGGTCCTTGACCACTTTCTCTGGTTCTTTCCTTGGGCCCAGGAGATGAAAGCCTGGTCCTGGGCTGATTGGTGGTGGGGGATGAGGGAGGGGAAACTCTAGTGGGTCGGGGGTGATGGGATTCTCAGTGGATGTGTGCTTGGTTCCCCGCGTCTGTGGTCTCAGTTCTCACCACAGACGGCCAGTGCAGGACAACCGGCCCAAGGCTCTTCGCCTGACTGCTCAACCAGTCCCATGGGGACTCACTCCAGGAGGATCCAGGCCCCCTCCTGGAGACTCACTAGGGTGTCTACATTTTCCTGAAGCTTCTGAGATGATTCAGATGATTAGCTGAGCTTGGGAATCACTGATTCTGAGAGAACTGATGCTTAGAGCGGTTGAGGAGCCAGCCTAAGAAGCAGCTGGTTCATCCATCCATGCCTGTTCATCCAAAACGGTTTCTGTGTTTGGTTCCATTTCCGTTTGTTCAGAAACTGTGTCTTCTTTTCTCAAGTAGAAGTGAGTCTATCGCTTTGTCCGCTTTAGGAAAACGTCGCTGGGCCTCAGTGCGGTGAGTGCCGAGCTGGCACCTTTGCTCTGGACGAGGCGGACCCTCGGGGATGCACGCCCTGCTTCTGCTTCGGGCTGTCACACCTGTGCTCAGAGGCCGAGGGCTACGTGAGGACGCCGGTGAGTCACACGCGCATTAAGCGTTCTGTTTTTAACCCTCTACCCTTGGGAGCTGGGTCCAGGTGGGAGAGACAGTTAAGTACTTGTGTTGCATTTTCCTCTTCCTGCGTCAGAAATTCTAGGAAGCTAATTTGAGATCATTAAGAATCAGAACTCTAGGATTTCCCTGGTGGTCCAGTGGCTAAAGACTCTGAGCGCCCAATGCAGGGGGGCCAGGTTTGATCCCTGGTCAGGGAACTAAACCCCGCATGCCACAGTAAAGATTTCGAGAGCTGCAATTAAGACCTGCGAGGCCTAAAAAATAAAAGCCTCAGAGCCCTGCCTCTGCTGTACAGGAAGTAAACGGAGCAGGAATGAAGACGTTGGTGTCGCTCTGTGTTAACCTGCCCATAGCTTTAGTCGGAAGATGAAGTTGCAGTATCTCAGTGGTCTCCTTCATGTCGCTCAACATTGCCCAGTATAGCACTTTCAGTTCATTTTAGTCCAGCTGTTTAAGTTTAAAAGAAAAGCCTTTCTTATTCTTGTTTGAGTAATGAAGCCATCTCACCTGAAACAGCAAAGCCTCTGACGGTCTGAGGTGCAGAGTTCATTTACGTTCTGTGTCCTCCCCTCCCTGACTAGGTGACGTTGGGCTCAGATCAGCCTCTGCTGCGTGTGGTTTCTCAGAGTAACCTCAAGGGCACAACCGAGGGGGTGTACTTCCAGGCCCCCGATGTCCTGCTGGACGCCGTAACCGTCAGGCAGCAGGTCCACGCAGAGCCATTTTACTGGCGGCTGCCCGGGCAGTTTCAGGGAGACCAGGTAAGACAAGCACCCAGCCTAGAGCCCCATCCACCTTTCCTGGGGGCAGAGGTGCTGGTGGAAGTCACAAGGGCCTGGGTTGGCCTATTCCTAACTGGAGTGGGTATTAGTCTCCTCTTCTTTGAGGGGATGGAGTGATTAACACTTAGAAAAAGTCTTCCAGGTGAATGGTTCTTTTAATATTTTCATTAATTTTAAGGGGTTTCCCTGGTGGCTCAGATGGTAAAGAATCTGCCTGTGATTCAGGAGACCCAGGTTCAATCCCTGCATCAGAAAGATCCCCTGGAGAAGGGAATGGCTACCCAGTCTAGTATTCTTGCCTGGAGAATCTCCATGGACAGAGGAGTCTGGCAGGCTATAGTCCATAGGGTCACAAACGACTTAGCACACACACACATCAATTTTTAAAAGTCTTTTCAAGTGAAAGTCATATTCTTTTTCTCCCTTTTAAAGCAATCACTCCACAAACATTTATTTATTTATTTTTTTACTAATAGAGGCTCAATACAAGCCTGGGTGCTATGGCCTAGGAGGGTCTTCTCAAGAATTTGTCACCTATTTGGGGGAAAGAAAAGAAACTTGAAGACATTGTTTGCATTTTTGCTTATATAAATACATGAGTCAATGTGTGAATTCATCCTGATTTTTGAAACTTGGAAATATGTTCTCCAATGGTTATAGATCATGTTTATTTCAAAGGAGCTTGAAAATCATTAGAATGATTATCACATTGCTTTGTTACTTTGGAGCTCATCTTTGTTGGCATCATTAAGAGAAAACACTGGGGGGTGATGGGTTTGACTGTGACTTTGATGGTGGTGGTGGTGGTTTCAAAGGTGTACTTATCCCCAACTTATCAACTTGTATTCAATACATAAATGCAGCTTTTTGCAGCCAAACACACCTTTATAAAGTGGTTATAATATCATATATGAAACGAGTTGCCAGCCCAGGTTCAATGCACAATACTGGATGCTTGGGGCTGGTGCACTGGGACGACCCAGAGGGATGGTACGGGGAGGGAGGAGGGAGGAGGGTTCAGGATGGGGAACACGTGTATACCTGTGGCGGACTCATGTTGATATATGGCAAAACCAATACAATATTGTAAAGTTAAAAAATAAAATTAAAAAAAGGAAAAAAAAAATAAAGTGGTTTGTAAAACTTTTAAAGGATTGAGTACTTAACTACAGCTTGGATCAACTTAAGAATCCGGAACTAAGTAGAATTAGAAGGAAGCACGTGTCAAACAACATATTACACTCACGTGATGTATTTTTAAAGATTTCCTTCAAATGGCAGCAGGCTTATGCTGAAATATCTTTAAACCAAGGCTATGTCAGAGACGTAAACAGCACTTCTCTCCGACAGCTCCTGGCCTACGGCGGCACACTGCGCTACAGCGTGGCCTTCTATGCTTCCGATGGGATCGGCACCTCCAACCTGGAACCTCAGGTGCTCATCAAAGGAGGCCGGACCAGGAAGCAGGTCATCTACGTGGACGTGCCAGCCCCCGAGAACGGAGTGAGACAGGAGCAGGAAGTGGGGATGAAAGAGGTGACTGAGTGCTCTTTCCACATACACTCCTTGGGCTGGGAACTCTGCATGTAATGAAATCATGAAGCTGCTATAAATAAGAGAGAGTGAAGAAGGCTTTGGGTCAGAATTCCATTGGGTTTAGCAAGGTTTCTAAAAGGATTCAAATTTCTATTCTCAAGAAAGGCATATGAGGCTCATGTTCATTTAGTGCGAATGCAGCTTAAATCCTTTACCTGAATACAGGAGTCTCAGCCTACGGAGTCTCAGCCTATGAATGTAATGGTTCTGGGTTTTTGGATGCCCTTGAATTTGGGACGTGTGTGTTCCTTCCTCCAGGAGAGGTTTACTGATTGTTCTCTGTGTGGCTGGCCCCAGCGGAGGTGTTACGAGGTTGTTGATAAATGAGGTGGTGGGACTACTGCGCCCAGCAAGTGACAGGAGAGCTTCCATAGTTAAATTTAAGGTCACGCACAGAGCTGGGCTTACCGCTGGAGAAATCTCTAAAGGAATTAAGTTCATGTGCCTCTGATGATCTGTACCCTAACTTTAGTTGAATGTGCTTCTCATCCGCAGAGTTTTTGGAAATATTTTAACTCTGTTTCTGAAGAACCTGTCACACGTTCAGATTTTATGTCTGTTCTTAGCAACATTGAGTACATTCTTATCAAAGCCTCTTATGGCCAAGGATTACAGCAAAGCAGGTACTTGGAAATTTCTAGAATTTTTAATGTATCTTTCTTATTTGAAAGCAAACCTTAAGGATTTGGTTCACTTCATCTCCCATTACCCCATGTTGTTAATATATATATCTCTGTTCCTCACCAAAATCTTATTAAATATTAATGTTATTATGAAGTATGTGAAAATGACATGGATTATCCATCTCCTATAGTAATGTGGATATAGCTTGTAAGTACATGAGGATGATACCTTCCATATAAACAGCAAAGCAGTTCTACGTTTTCTGCCCTTCAACTGCAAGGCCCATTCTTTGTCACAGTGCATCAGGAATGCCATCCCTTGCTCATTTAGTATCACGATACTATCCCCTAAAGAGAGCCACCCAAGTTATGGCCAGACTAGTCCTTTGAGTTCTTGCAGGTATGCTTTCTCTAACATTGTTCTTAAGTTCTGAAAATCTGGCCGAGGACTTTCCCTGCGGAATGCACTAATGTGCATTTTGTGTGTTTTCACCCATTTCCTTTATAACTGTGAATGGCAACAACCCTCCACCTGGCAGGAAAGTTCTGGTTCTCTAGGTGCGCCAACATGATTGTGTAATGTGCTGTTTCTGAAAACTCTCTTTGTAAATATTAGTGCCTGCTTTCACACTTCTTAACCCAACGGTTTCACAGGATCTCAAATATTTCAATGGAGGTCGGCAGAAAGGTGGAAGAGTTACACGCAGGCAGGGAGGTGGCCCTCCTGTTAGAGAAGTGCGTCTGTCCTCCTGGCACGGCTGGACTCTCGTGTCAGGTAGGAGATGGTGGTTGAAGCCTGGCTCCTGGTTTGGGGTTGAAATATGCTTGTTAGAGCAGCTCTGAGAGATGACTAGCGTGTGCATTTCTGTTATGTCATTTTTTCCCCCTTTTAAAAATTACTTGTGGTAGGATAGGCATTTATCATCTTGACTATTTCTAAAGCATGCAGTTCAGTAGCAGGTGGGTCAGTTCACTCATGCTGCTGTGCAACCAACCTTCAGAATTCTTCATCTTATAAAACTGAAACTGTACCCATTAAACACTTACCCCTATGCCCACCCCCGGACTCACCCTTCTACTTTCTGTCTTATGAAACTGCTACTCTAGGCCCTTCATATAAGTGGAGTCATGCAGTATGTATCTTTTGGTGACCGGTCAGTTTCACAGGGCATGGTGCCCTCAAGATTCATCTATGTTGTAGGCCGTGTCAGAACCTGCTTCCTTCTTAAGGTTGAATCACATTCCACTGGCAGGATGGACCACATTGTGTTTATCCATCCATCCATTAGTGGACATTTGAGTTGCTTTCACCTTTGGCTATTGTCAATAATGCTGCTACAAACACGGGTGTAAAAATATGGCCAAGACCCCGGATTCAGTTCTTTGGGGTTTATACCCAGAAGCAGAATTGCTGGATCATGCGATAACTCTTTAGCTTTTTGATGACCCACCATACTAACCATCATACTGCTTTCCATAGTGACACACTTTTCTTTGTTCCCACCAGCAAAGCAGCAGCGTTCCAGTTTTTCCACCTTCCTGCCAACACGTACTATTTTCTGTTTTTTTTTGTTTGTTTTTTTGATAGTAACCGTGGGAGCTGGCATCTCATGGTGGTTTTGATTTGCACTTCCATGATGATTAGTGATGCTGAGCATCTTTTCATGTGCCAGTTATCTAGGCATCTTCTCTGGAGAAATGTGTATTCAAATCCTCTGCCCATTTCTTAATCGGATTTTTTCTTTTTTCACTTCCTTCCCTTTTGCCTCCCTCCAGGACTGCGCTCCTGGTTACCACAGAGGGAAGCTTCCGGAAGGTGATGGCGGGAGACCACGCCCTCTGCTGGCCCCGTGTGTGCCCTGCAATTGCAGTAACCACAGTGACGCCTGCGACCCGGAAACCGGGAAGTGTCTGGTGCGCTGCTTTGTGTGGGTGCTTGTCTGACATTCAAAATTGCAGCGGACTCTGAGTGTCTACTTTTCTGGTTTGAGATCACACCAGTTCCTTGATTTAGAGTATTTAAATTTAGCTAAATGTAAGGTATACAAATATTTCCTTCAGAAAGGTCTAGCTAAGTGGCCTGACATGTTTGGTGGAAATTCTTTTATAAATTCTTTGAATTTGTTTATGGGTATCAATTTGGAAATGAGTTAAGTGTCTCTTGTTTTTACCTGCAGTAGAGGTGGTACATGAGAACTTTCTGTCATAGACTTTGAAGGGTCACCTGGACGTTTTTAGATGAGTTAAGGCCAAAGTTGAAAATGTATTTCTCTATGTAAGGTATTGCTTTCTCCTTGCCTTTGTTAAAAAGTACATGTTTTCCTGGAGGTCTTAGTGTGCATTTGCTTCCTGGCTCTCTCCCCCCAAACCATTAGTGACACAAGGAGAGCTCTGACCGCTGAAAAGGACCAAGAGCCTCAGACAGAAGGCTTGTGACCTTGACTGAAGACAAACTCTTGTGTCCAGGGTTTTGCTTTAGCCAACAAGATCTTATTGATAACACAGAATAATCTTATATTTTTTCCTTACTCCTGAAATCTCATTCTTTATGATAACTCATGTGGGAACATTGGTTCCCTGTCTAAATTGTGCTGAGACTGACTTGATGCAGGCAAAATAGCTCATTCAAGGAAAATGAGCTGCCCACCAAGACACACCAAAGCCTCCTAGATCCTGGCTGTAGCCTCATCACAGGAACCAGGGCTCCCACAGCAGATCTGTCTTCCTCTTCTTTTATTCGGAAGCATCTTTCATATGTGGAATTTAAAGGCAGTCTTCCCTGGGAAAACTGTTAAACCATAGCCATGCACAGGTGAATTTAAAAGCTGAAATGCTGCATGGATTTCCTCAATTAAAAAGATGTGTGTTCACCTTTGCTGACTCCATTAGATATCTGGGATTAAAGAATTGTTCCAGTCATTCACGGTAAAAATGAAGATGCAGATAGCTACAACACTATTAAAAAATTTATTCATTCTAATCAGTTCATGCCCCAGGCAAAAGTAAAGTCCTAATACTGAAAACGAGAAAATCTCATTTAAGGATTTAAGGAGAATTGATTTCAGGTAACTTCGGGCAAGATGTAATTAGCTAGGAAGGTCCCTTGGCCCATCACAGAGACAAAGGTCATGTGGATAGTTGGGGAAATTCATGGTTCTTTCGAGATGCATCTTTCTTTGGGGAACTAATCATTTAACAAGATTAGGTACTCCTAGGGGCACTGAATCAGAGAAGGCAATGGCAACCCACCCCAGTACTCTTGCCTGGGAAATCCCATGGACAGAGGAGCCTGGTAGGCTACAGTCTATGGGGTCGCGAAGAGTCGGACACGACTGAGTGGCTTCACTTTCACTTTTCACTTTCATGCACTGGAGGAGGAAATGGCAACCCACTCCAGTGTTCTTGCCTGGAGAATCCCAGGGACGGGAGTCTGGTGGGCTACTGTCTATGGGGTCGCACAGAGTCGGACACGACTGACATGACTTAGCAGTGGCAGCAGTAGGGGGACTGAATGGGCTTCCCAGGTGGTGCTAGTGGTAAAGAACCCGCTGCCAGTGCAAGAGATGTGGGTTCGATCCCTGGGTCAGGAAGATCCCCTGCAGGAGGGCATAGCAACCCACTCCAATATTCTTGCCTGGAGAATCCCATGGATAGAGGAGTCTGGCAGGCTACAGTATATAAGGTCACAAAGAGTCAGACATGATTCAGTGACTCAGCGTGCACACACACGTTGGATGAATCTAGTCTTATAATGAATGAAGGCCACAGAGCTGCCAGTGTTGAGGAATTTTAAAATATGACAAAAAATGCTCACGCTCCCTTGAGAATAAAAAACTGTCAACTGATATGAATTGGGGTGTTGCTGGGCTGTCCCCAGCTGAGAAGCTGTTCTAACAGTTTCCTATTGTTTTCTTCTCCTTTTGAAACGTGGGGTCCCAGAACTGTGGCCACAACACCACTGGCGACCACTGTGACACGTGTGCCCCTGGGTACTATGGGAAGGTGACCGGCTCGGCCAGTGACTGCTCTCCGTGCACCTGTCCTCACAGCCTGCCTGCCAGGTGAGCACACAGGTGTGCTGGCATGCCTCTGCCGCCCACCGCCGAAGCCGGATTGCTTCCACTGTCAGCTTCACTTTCCAGGGTTTCCATGGGATCCATCTTAGCGGATACTCTTCGTGTGTCCAGAAAAGCTAATTTTAAGAAAAAAGTGTTCATTCTCCCAGTATTCAAAAAGAATCTTTGCAAAAACACAGTACCTGTGTGTTAGTACTGAGTGTTAGAATGAAATTAATAAAAGAAAGGAGATTCAGGTTTGATTTCTTTAAGACTAATTTTAGCCTCCAACCTCCATGTACAGTGTGCCCAGAGATGAATTATTATTAATTTTATGAAGAATGTTATGCAGAATTCAGTTCCTATTTAATGTAAGGTGGTTGGGATTAGAATGTATATATGCTGATGACTGATGAAGTTCAGAAAGGTTGCGTGGCGGTGAAATTTGGGCCAGGTTCCATCTTGTACACACGATGCTTGTACAGAATTATCTGAACACGTTAAAAAAACCCAGAGATTTTTAGTGGAAATTGGAATATCTGGGGGTCCTTTTGGTTTTGATGAAAATTGTAATTCATAAATAACATTTCATTCTTGCTTAGAGTATTTGGTAAGGCATTGAACGTGTGTAGATCAGATACCAACTTTTGGTTTACCAAAATGAAGTTTTCCTTTTAATTTGTTTGAATTTTGTCTCTTTTGTTGTCTCCAAGTAAGTGTTGCTTGACGTTGAATGCCTAATGAGAGGCATTGTGTAAACTTCTCTTGCAAACTGTCAGGCATCTTAAAATTTAGTGCTTGCTATTGTTTACTATTATTTAACTTTTTGTATTAAATCTGTATGTAAATGTTGAATCATTAATTCCAACCCTGTCATCTGAGCTATAGGAATACTTGCAAATGTGCATAAAGAGGAGCACTACTTATGTTGTTGTTCTTTAGTTGCTCAGTCATGTTCGACTCTTTGTGACCCCCTGGACTATAGCCTACTAGGCCTCTCTGTCCATGGAATTCTCCAGGCAAGAATACTGCAGTGGGGTGGCATTTCCCTCTCCAGGGTATCTTTCTGACCCAGGAATGGAACCTGTGTTTCCTGCTTCACAGGTGGATTCTTTACTACTGAGCTACCTGGGAAGCCTGGCATTGTTTGCACTCACAAGAAATTGGAGGTGTGGAGCTGAAATATACCTACAGGGGATTGATTAAATGCCTCAAGTATCTTTTGGAAGACACCTAGAGTGAAATATTATACTAACACTGAGAAAAGAATAAGGCATATCTGTGTGTACAGACAGAGAAGGCAATGGCACCCCACTCCAGTACTCTTGCCTGGAAAATCCCATGGGCGGAGGAGCCTGGTAGGCTGCAGTCCATGGGGTTGCAAAGAGTTGTACATGACTGAGCAACTTCACTTTCACTTTTCACTTTCATGCATTGGAGAAGGAAATGGCAACCCACTCCAGTGTTCTTGCCTGGAGAATCCCAGGGACGGGGGAGCCTGGTAGGCTGCCATCTATGGGGTCGCACAGAGTCAGACACGACTGAAGCGACTTAGCAGCAGCAGCAGCAGCAGTGTGTACAGAATTGGAGAAATGCCAGTCAAATTATGAAATTGAATATATGATGTGATGCCCTTTGGGGAACCATTCAAATCCATATGTGTCTCCACATCCACAGCTCCATGGCTATACGTGCCTGGAATGTCAGGATGGGTATTTCACCTTTCTACTTTGCACAGTTCTGTACTGTTTGTGTATTTTACTTCTTCAATCACAGAAGGTCCACACCATCCCCACAACCTCCTTCACATTGGTAAACTAATAGGTACACAATTAGGAAGTGGCTGTGAGATTGTGAACATGCTGTGTGTGCTGTGCATCTGAGAGGCCCCCAGAGATGTTTTTTTTCTATTAATACACATTTTGTGTTTCCACTGAAGTCTGTCTATTTAGTGCCGAAGGAGGAAAAAGGTCAGAAGTGAAGTGGGGCTCATAGCAACCAACTGACTCATGCTGGGAACTTCTCTTACCGGCCAGATACCCTGGCATTTTTTAGTGGCTTGCAGGTACCCAGCTGAGCCTCCAGTTGGTGACTTAAAGTGTGGAGACTAAAGTGGTTAGAAAAAAGGAATATACCAGAAGCTGAAGTCCCAGAGTGAGGGCTCAGCATCCGAATGGATTGTTCAGTTTTGAGAGGCTCCATCTTATTGCTACTAAAGCTCCTCACCTGACTCCCTACTTAGGTCCAGTGACCTCGAGCCCACCTTCACTCTCTGCTCTTTCCAGACTTCTCCCCCTGGCCTTCCACTGCAGTCGGGTGAATCCCCAGCACTCTTCCGGCTCACTTCTCCCTGCTGGGCCCACGTTTGCTCATAGTCAGCTATGGTTCTCCAGCCACCCTTTCATCTAATCAGTCAGATAATTCACGCAAGTCTCAAACAAGCCCCTTTCCACTTGAGAAGCTTTCTCGTTCGATGACTAATTGGTCGTCCTCTGTAAATGGGTCTCCATCCCCTCAACACTCATGTGGTTGTCACTGGATAGGCATCTGTGAATGTCTTCTGGACCCACTTGTATTGACTACATGGTTGTTTTGTTTCTGCCCAATAGAGTTTAAGCCCTAAAAAGCTTGCCCAGGTGTCCAGTTTGTAATTACTTATTTTTTAGAACAGTATCATGTACTCTTAAGAGTAATGAATACCCTAAGAAAGATCTGAAGTTGTATGTCTGAAAATTCAAAAAAATTCTTCTCTTCCAGCTACAGTCCCACTTGCGTCTTGGAAGGCGATCATGATTTCCGCTGCGATGCCTGTTTTGTGGGTTATGAAGGACAGTATTGTGAAAGGTGTGTTGCCTGCTCCTTTTATATGCACAGGACATATTTACAGAAGTGATGGGGAGTCGTTACCAGTTTGATAATGCAAAACCAGACCCCCTGGGTAATAAGGCAGGTAAAGGCACTTCCTTGTGACCATCTTGTCCTCCTTTGAAGGAATAGAGTGCAGAGGGAGGTGAGCGGACCTGTGTGCTCCGCGATTCATGGGGCAGAAGTGATGACTGTCCCTGGGTGGCTGCTCTGTGCGTTCACTCACTCACTGGTGTGGACCCTGCCTTCTGTCCTCCCGTCTCCTTCTGCAGGTGCTCATCCGGTTACTATGGGAACCCTCGGATGCCAGGCGGCACCTGCCAGAGGTGTGACTGCAGCCCGCACGGCTCTGTCCACGGCGACTGTGACCGTGGGTCCGGGCAGTGCATCTGCCGGCCGGGGGCCGCGGGGCTCCGCTGCGGGGACTGTGAACCGAGGCACATTTTGGTGGAAAGCGACTGTGTGTGTGAGTGTCACCCCTCCGAAGGGCTAAGGAGGGTTTCTTTTCTTGGATGGTTTCCTGGTACCAAGTGGTGTCTGCAGGCTAAGCTCAAGGGCTAAGTTGCTCTGCGGCATGTGAGATCTTAGTTTCCTGCCCAGGGATTGAACCTGCATCTCCTGCATTGCAAGGTGGATTCTTAACCACTGGAGCCCCAGAGAAGTCCCTAGATGTTATTACAGGAAGGATGGGCACCCATCCCAACCCGGGCAGACTCTTTGCTGTAACTTGAACATCCTCTTTCTTGTAGCCTGTGATGATGACTGTGTGGGTGTCCTGCTGAATGACTTGGCCCACGTTGGGGATGCCATCCTGTCTGTGAACCTCACCAGCACCATCCCTCTCCCATATGGGGTTTTGTCAGACCTGGAAAATAGAACAAAGTCTCTCTGGGTAGGTACTGCAAATACAGAGATGGATAGAAGTGTGTGTCACAGGAAGTTGAAGAGTTGGTTGGGACCCTAGGGGTCATTCTGTCTGTCCTCCGCCAGTGCAGGAGTCTCAGTCCCAGTGTCTGGGGCTGGGAGCTGCCCAGCCTTCTCCCTCTGAACCTGACCGAGAACTGCATTGTCCACATGATTACTGGTTTCACTGTGCAACAGCCCTGATTGTTCAAGACTTGATCCACAGATGCCTCCTGTGTATAAATTCTTCCTCTGTGCTCCTCCTGCTGCCTGTGGAAGAAGCCAAGGTCCACTCGCCCCTGTTGATAACAGGTCTTTGGACAGAAAGCAGCTGTCTTAATACAAACACAGAAAATGAATTGAGATGGCATTGTCTTTAATGTGCTGAATGAAGAGGAATTGTTTTCTTTCCATCAATGTATTATTCTTAACTAGAGTTGCAGGGCACAAAGGTTCCTCCTCCCTTGAAGACTATATAAAAATCTCTGGGGATAAATCATAGTTTTTATGTTTAGTTAAAATCTGTGTTTTTGATCTGGGTCCAAAAGATGATGGGAAGGTAAGAAATTGACTTGCTAGACAGCATTTTTTATTCTAATTGGGGGGAAAAAATTGAATCTAAATTTGGCTCGAAGCCTATGCTTTAGAATTTGAGGTATTTAATTCACCGTGTCATGCCATAATGCTGATGTGTGTTTGTGTGTGCAATCCAGCTGCTTCAATGATCCGCTCTTGTTAATATTGGTCCTTTCTCTATAGATTTAATGGAGTTAAGAAAGGTTAGGAAACTGTAAGAGATGTTTCTATGTTATTTTTCCTGAAATAGAACAAAATGTTTTCAAACATTAAGGGGGAAAAAAAGAAACAAGTGTTGAAATTTCTTTTCCACTCACCAGAGATACAATCAATAAATACTACCTTCCATCAGTTTGGTTTCCAACTGTACAACTATATTTTTTACCACGTGAGATGAATACTTGATTTCAACTTTAATTCTTAAGTGATTTGCTCCCATTTAAAGCACTTTGTCAGCTCCTTTGTATGACCTTTTTACGTTTATATAAAGGACTCAGGAGCTTGAGATTGTGAACCCTCAACTATTTCTTGTTTCCACTGTTGACCTACATAGCAATGTGGGCAGGTTAATAACTGTCCATAGACAGTAATCTCGCCCCTTCACGGGTTGTTATAAGGTTTGAGTAGCGTCACACAAATAAAGAAATTAGAGGACTGTTGGCATAAATTAAATACTTAATTGTTGTAATTATAAAGGCTTTTCTTTGCTTAATACTTTTGTATTTTAGCTTAGTAAGCGTTTTTTTTTAGGTGTTAGCAATTACAATTAAAATTTATGTGACTCTGCTGTTGAAATTCTGCCAGAGCCACCCAGGAACTGCAGCATTGTCAATTCCACACAGCACACCAGGCTTTACGTTTATATCTACATGGGAAATATAATGCACAAGACCGCAGTCTGGAAATGTGTTCTGTAATCCAAACTTCAGTGAATGTGGTTCATTTTATGTTTTAATGCAATGTCAGGGAAAAGAGAATTTCTTTCCGTGAACAAAAAAGGTAATGACAGGTGATTCTTAGTTAAGAACCAGAAGATTTTTTTTGAAGCATTATAATTTGTTTTCTTCATTCTTTTAGGACTCTTTATTAAAAGAAAATACGCAAAAAGAACTGGTGAAAATTCAACTTGAAGGCGTCTCAGAACAAACGGAGGACCTGCAAAGAGAAGTAAGTTCTTCATATAAAGGGTCCGCTCTGCCTGCACTCCCACCCCCAGCCCTTGTGAGCACTGGCATGGGGACCTCTTGGAAGGTCATGAACAGATCAGGGCAGCCCCCTACTCCCAGGAGCTGTGTTCCAGCTCCTGTAAAGTCAGATTGAGTAGGTTCTGATGGAGCCAGTCTCTGTGCTTTGGTGGGAAGGGGCCCCTGACTTAAGCTGTCCCCTCTGCTGAAGGAGGAGTCGGTCTGTCAGTTAACATCACCGCTTACTTTCTCCTGTGAATCAAGGTTGGGCAGGATGAAAAGATGGGGGTCTTTTCCCCATCCCGTATTCACTGCACATGGTGAGCACTGTTTTCTCCCCCCCGCCTGCCCCCAGCACCAGCACAGGCAGCTCCTCCTGGGGTGTCTGCAACACTTAGACTTCGGCCCCTACTTCTGATGGTCTCACTTTGAATGGCAGGACAGTTCACTTTGATGCCAGCAGGGAGTTATTCATTCTGTTCAGCCCAGGCCAGATGAATGGTTTTTAGTGACCAAAAAAATAATCTGCTTATTTGCAGATGGTGAGGGAGGCCTATTGTCAAATTTATGATTTTCACTTTAAAATTGTGTGCCTATGTGTGTGTGAGTACATAGATGTGTGTCTTTTGAAAGTGAAAGTGTTAGTCACTTTTGACCCCATGGATTATAGCCCTCTGGGCTCCTCTGTCCATGGGATTCTCCAGGCAAGAATACTGGGGTGGGTTGCCATTCCCTTCTCCAGGGGATCTTCCCACCCAGGGATCAAACTCAGGTCTCCCGCTTTGCAGGCAGATTCTTCCCCTTCCGAGCCACCAGGAAAGTCCCATCTCTGTATATATACGTCTTGTCTCTGTCTCTCAACGTTCACACGCGTACACAATCATGCACCGTAAAATGCAGTAGCTTGGCTTCTGTTAATTTAGAATTAGTGACCATTTGGGAAGAGTTGAAGGGTTTCTGTGTGGGCTTTTAAAGTACCCGAGCAAGCAAACGTTTGGTAGGAGTGATAAGCCAATTAAAATAAATTGTTTCTATCCATTAAAGAAGATTCTCTTTGGATTTTGACTAGAAAACACTTTTAGAACCATTCTGAGTTACTTACTTTGGGCTTCCCTTGTGGATCAGCTAGTAAAGAATCCGCCTGCAGTGAAGGAGACCTGGATTCAATCACTGGGTTGGGAAGATCCCCTGGAGAAGTGAAAGGCTACCCACTCCAGTATTCTGGCCTAGAGAATTCCACGGACTGTACAGTCCATGGGTTCGCAAAGAGTTGGACACTATTGAGCGACTTTCAGTTCTGGGAGTTACTTTACGTTCTTAGAAATTACAGACAACCTTCCTTCCCACAAATTGTTGTTGTTTAGTCTCACCAAGTCATGTCTGACTCTTTTGCGATCCCATGAACTGTAAGCTCATCAGGCTCCTCTGTCCATGAGATTTCCCTGGCAAGAATACTGGAGTGGGTTGCCATTTCCTGCTCCAGGAGATCTTCCCGGATCAGGAAATGAACTTGGGTTTCCTGCATTGGCAGGTGGATTCTTTACTGCTGAGCCACCAGGGAAGCCCTTCACAAATTAGAATACCCTTAATAAAAACAACAGCTGAGAGTAACTAACAGGCGTGAAGTCCTGTGATTCAAGTGTTATAATTACTCCAAGTTATGGATGAGGCTGTCCAGCCTGGCAAAAGCAGGTCTATTTGCCTAACTCTGTGTCTTAACCGCTTGACTAAGTTCTCATGGTCAATACAAATTAGTAAGATTTTACTTTCTAGATTCTGCAAATTTGGGTCCTAACATGAACATGAGGTCTCCACAGTGGCAACACCTGGGAGATTCTGTGGTTTGATAGCCGATTAGGCTGCTTTTTAAAATGTACCATCTTTTTTCACCAAGAGTGAGCAGTCCATCATTTCATAAACCACGTAGTTCATTTCCAACCCTGCACTGTTGACCTTGGCATCCATGATGGTGAACCTTTTCTGTGTTCTAGAATATGTTTTGTTGCTTAAAAGAGACAACATCTGGCATACTGAAGCTTGCATTTTATTCAGAGCGAAACTCACCCGAGGCCTTTATTTTCCATCAGCTTGACAGAGTGTTGACACGTAGTGAGCAGGTGACCAGGGCCACTGAAAGAATCCTGGACAAGAGTGTGGACCTTATTAAGTTGACCGAGAAGCTGCAGACAGACATCGAAGGTAGTGTCCTCAGAACTTTGCTTGATGAGTCTGGCTTATTTGGTAGGGAAAGCCTACTCTCTTCACTCAGCACTTGAATAGCCATGACTTGCACTGGACTCTTGGGGCCTTCCACTGTCCACACCCAATGTGCTAAGTCACTTCAGTTGTGTCCAACTCTTTGAGACCCCATGAACTGTAGCCCCTCAGGCTCCTCTGTCCATGGGATTTCCAAGGCAAGAATACTGGAGTGGGTAGCCATTCCCCTCTCCAGGGGATCTTCCCAACACAGGGGTTGAAACCCAGATCTCTTGCCTTGGCAGGTGGATTCTTTACAGCTGAGCCAATACAAATCAGACTTTATAAGGCAGAAAGTAAAGACATTATTAGCATGAAAGACATTTTTTAAAAAGGAGTAGTATCAAGTATTGGTGGTTGTTCAAAGAGTAAACGTTACTGAGAGCTTCTACATGCAGATGTTCCTGGCAGGGGCAGGGAATGCTGCAGTGATCGTGATGCCTCAGCCCTGCCTGGACAGGGTTCATGGGTACCGGGGAAGCAGACAGGAAATAAAACAAGATCCCAGGTTCCTGAATGTTTTTTTAAATACTTTTTAAAAATATTTATTTTTGGCTGTGCTGGGTCTTTACTGCTGTGTGGTTTTTTCTCTATTGCTGCGAGCGGGGGCTACTCTGCAGTTGTGGTGTGAGGGCTTCTCATTGCAGTGACATCTTTTATTGCAGAGCACGGGCTCTAGGGTGCACGGGCTTTGGTAGTCATGATGTGAGCTCAGCAGTTGCAGCTCCTGGGCTCTAGAGCACAGGCTCGGTAGTTGTGCCATACGGGCTTAGTTGCTCCTTGGCTTGTGGGATCTTCCCAGACCAGGGATCGAACCCGAGTCTCCTGTATTGGCAGGCAGGTTTTTTACCACTGAGCCACCAGGGAAGCCCCTCTCAAGTGTGTTGACAGGGCATGTCCAGAGCGCACTGGATACACGGCCTAACCTGGCCTGGTTAGAGGGTCAGCCCAGTGTAGGTGGGCAGAGCAGCCTCACTGGAGAAGGTTCTAAGTTCTCCCATCCTAGGACTGTCTACTTTTGAGAGAGTTATTCAGTGATTGATGAACTTTCTCCATAGAAATGATCAAAAAGGCTATGACTATAAATCAGACGCTGGATGATGATGTCCAGCTGCCCAGCTCTACTCTTCAGGACATGCAGGAGAACATCACGGCTTTGTTGGAAGTCCTACGGAAAAGGCAGTTCCTGCCGCTGCACCAAAATGCCACCCTGGAACTCAAGTAAGTTCCTGAACGGCGCTCATCACACGACCAGTTAGAGGGAAGAATGTGACAGTGGAGGAGGAGGGAGGCAGGTGGAAGGAGAGGAAGGGAAGTAAGTTCTTAGAGGGACAGAGTGCCACAGAAGAGAGGGGTACGACTCCCCCACCGACAGACCACAGTGTGATCAATGGCAGTGCTTCTGCCTGTGCTATTATGTCTAGATTTGGTTTTTCTCCGTGACCCTGAAACATCTTTTCGACTTAGCGTGAACAAACAAACCTCCTGATCCTGTCTTTATTGAAGATTAAGTATAATGCAGGAAACTCTCACGGGAAGCAAACACAGGCAGTGGCCACCGCCAAAGCTGTGAACTCTATGACAGACTGACATCATGCCAGAATAATTTTGCTCAGTTATGCAAACTGTCATCGAAACCTGGGCTTTGAAAAACAGGTCGCAAAGAACTGTTAGACGTGGTCACGAGAAACTTTCAGTTTGCTTTCAGGCTCTTTTTTTCTTCGTGTTTTCACAAAATTATTACTTGATGCAATAGCAAAGCTGTCTTTCTGCCGGGTTGTGATAAATATCTGATTAAGTACTGGCTTCAGTGGTCACACCACACTCCATCAAAACTCCAGTCTCTGTAATGAGATATTTAAGCTATTTTAATACATTATGCTATTTTAAATAACATTTTATAGAATAACTTAGATCAAAATCTTTTTCTGAATTTCACATTATTATCTTATCAGGGTGAATGTTAAGAAGTGAAGTCATTTAACCAGAGTTTGCCTTTTGAGGATTCCCGACTTGCATTGCCACATTATTTTCTACATGGGTTTTAATTACTTTGAAAGTTATCTTTTATTCAGTGGGAATTTTTAGGACTTAAGCCTGGGAGGCAGTATCTCGAGTAACCACAAGAGAACTGCTCCAAGGAGGCGAGGTGCGAGCCTAGTTATATAGAAGTTTTGCAACAATGGACAGCCAGCCTGAACACTGAAAGATTATTGTTAATTAAAGAAAACAGATAGCCCAAGTTTAGGAATTTAAAACAACATCCACTTCTACCAGCAGGATCCTGGAGAGCTGAGTTTATATATATTTTCATCATTGAGTGGGATTTTTGACATTGTTGTTGATACGGTAGGTGAAAAACAAAAGGTGGAACATACTGTCACATAGGCTTTGAAGAAAAGGACTAGTAATTTAATTAAGGGATGTTTGTTAGGGCCCAAGAAGGGCCCTGAGAGGACTCTGGACTGGACAAGGGGAGCTCAGAGTTGGGCGAGGACTCAGGAGATGGGAAGGGGGCTGTTGTCTATGGAGCACTCCTCTGTGCCGGGTGATGGGGAGCTGTAGATATCCCCCCTCACTTCTGCATGTGCTCATCCTCACCTCCTTGTGAGGTGGGAAGGATGCAGCTGAAGTAACTGAGGCCCAGAGAATATTTGCAACTCCATCAATGTGGAGCTGCCAGGACAATATGAAACCTGCTGTGTTCTGCATGCTACGTCACTTCAGTTGTGTCCGACTCTTTGCAACGCTATGGACTGTCGCCCACCAGGCTCCTCTGTCCATGGGATTTTCCAGGCAGGAATACTGGTGGGGGTTGCCAGTTCCTTCTCCAGGTAATCTTCTCAACCCAGGGATCAAACCTGTGTCTCCTGTATCTCCTACGTTGGCAGGCGGGTTCTTTACTGCTGAGCCACCAGGGAAGCCCATCTTTCCCTTTACGGCGCCCTGCAAGTGATCCTTTGTAGCTGTGTTTCCTGACTGTTTTCCAGTTTCTTAAGGAGAGGCCGAGTCTTTACCACAAGTCTTCAGGCTGAGTACTTAATCTTGAATCTCCACAGTGAGCCTGGATAAGACAGCTGACTACGTGGCACCACGCAACCCTTTCTCATGGAACTTGCTTACCTGCTCACGGCACTAGTATGGTGGAGAAATGCCACTCGAGAAACTGTGTTTTACCGTATTAACTGAATTTTACAGGAAGAAGCTGATAAGAAGTGCTGAGGGGTTTTGTGATTTTTCTTTGTAGTCTTTCAAGTCATTGTCAACTATGTCATTTCATTTGATCGTGGTTTAGATGGTAAAGTCATTTTGTAGATGAAAATTTGATCTCTATTTTCAATTTCTTAGAGCAATACTTTCTTTAATGATATGAACTGAAGGATTAATGGCTAGATATTAGAAATATATTGGACTTTTTTGTGTGTCTCCCATGTACTATTTTTAGTTCTCTTTGTAACTATCATAATACAGCATCTTACTATCTTTTTTATAATTCTTAAAATCACAAGAATGTTCAAATAATTCCTGATGATGCTCTAATGATGTCAGAGTTCAAATATATACCTTTGGAAAATTTTTTTGTGGTGTTTTAGCCCAGCAATCTGATAATCTGAAAATTAAGGGGGATTTACAAGGCATTTTCCACAAAAATATTCAAAGTTCTCCTGATAAATTGAAGAAAGAAGTTAATAGGATATATTCAACCACTGCAAAGTTAGGTAGTGTGAAAATTGTATTATTCTATATAGCTTTAAGTTCAAATTTGATAGCACATTTATAAAAGAATAGAGGGAAATGTCTTTTGATTTCTTGAAGCTTGCTTTTATCAAAGTGGTAGAAATTATATCTTTCTGGCAATTTAAATTTGCAAGTTTTTATAAAATTTGTTTCTTTACTAGCTGCAGGAAAAATCTTTGTATTGTATGGATACATTGGTGACTTTGGAGCAAATCACTGAAGCGTCTCCTTTTTTCAATATCTGACCATATTATAATGAAGATTTCAGTTGCCATCATTCACAGGCTATGACCCCAGTTTCCTGAATCCAAATCCACTGAGATGGTTTTTTTAATTCCATTAAATATGTTAGGAAGTTTGTTAAATCAAGAAACATCATTAAGGATAAAGTGTAAACCTGCCATACATATAGCGGCCTTAGGAAAATTTTTTCCCTTTTTAAGGGATTGCGATGTACCACTTAGGACTTGAAGATGAGCCTGAGAAGGGATATGTAGAAGTTCCTTTCGCTATACATCAATGCTGTGAGCTTTGTTGTTCACTTCTTACCATCTTTTATGTTCCCAGGGCTGCCGAAGATTTATTGTCACAAATTCAGGAAAATTACGAGAAGCCACAGGAAGAGTTGGCGGTGTTAAAAGAAGCAGTAAGCAGCCTCCTCTCAACACACAACAGTGACGTGTGGGCTGCAGAAGAGCTCCTGAAAGAAGCAGAGACGAAGACCCAGGAGAGCAGTCGCCTGCTGCTCTTCATCGGGGCCAACCTGCGAGAGTTCAACGTGAGTCCTGCCAGCTCTTGCCCCCTTAGAGCTGGTCCCAAATTCTCCCACATAAATGACGTCATCCTTTGCTTCTTAAAAAAATGAGCCCCCGGGCTGACTTCAGCACACAGTGTCAGGCACCTGAGGTTCAGAGGCCGACTTGCTTTTATGAGGCATCCTTAGAGGTGATGTTTGCTGCAGGAGAAGAAGCTGCGTATTCAGGAAGAACAGAACTTGACGTCAGCGCTGATCGCCGAAGGAAGAGGACTGCTGGATGCGGCCGCTGCTCCTGCAAACGCATCGGGGGAGGCTCTCGCGGTAAGTCCCAACTCAGCACAGCCCAGGGTTTCCAGGGAAGCCTCCCCGGCCCCAGACAGGCTGTTAAACAGACGGGCACGTGGTCACAGTATTAATCTCTGTGTAGCAACTAGAGCAACACCAGGACGAGCTGCTACTGTGGACTGCCCAAATCAGGCGCCACGTGGATGACCTGGTCATGCAGATGTCTGAAAAGAGAGCGCTGGCGCTTGTGTACAGGGCGGAGGATCACGCCGCTGAGCTGCAGAGACTGGCAGGTGTTCTGGACAGGTGAGGCATATCTGGCAGGAACCCCACAAGTTGTGATCCACCGATCAGAGAGAATAATAAGCCTGCCTGTTTAATTCACAGTGTTGAGTCACATTCTTTTTTGTGTGTAAAAACAAAGACTTCTCTTAGTTGCAGGGCAAGGAGGGTTTCCTCCCAAGTCTGGTGGTGTATTTGACCATTGGCAGGAATGTACGATGGAAAAATGTGAACTGAAGCAGATAGGAATGAAAACAAATATGCTACGATATCAAAGCCTTCAGTATCTACCTGGTACTCAGGACTTTATGAGTTTGCCCATGGACAGAACCAGATACTGATTTCCATATGCATCTTGCCTTCTTGGGACTTGTGATCCAGCCGGCTTTCTGCATAGATGCAGGTTGTGAACTGTGTGTTGAGGATCTATTTGCCAATTCCTGAAAGATACCATCTCCATTATTTTCTACTGCTTCAAAGGCTACCATTGTACTCATTACTTTAACATATATTTTTGGATATTTGTCAAGTATATCCTCAGTTTGTTAGATGTGCCTTTAAATGAGAAGCGAGACTTTAGGCCAGTGGTTCCTGAATTGTTGCAGGAGGAGCCTGGGGAACTTCAGAGTACTGATGGCTCTGTCCCCTGACCTCTCCCCTGTCCAGACTGTGGGGTATGGCCTGTACTTTAAATTTTTTGTTAAGTCCCCAGGTGATCTGATGGCAGCAAATGAGGGAATTGGAGTTTAAGGCCTTACACAATATTGTGAGTTAGTACATTTATTTCTTTAGAATCTGCTATTAATTATGAGTGGAAAAAGTCTGGACACACTGGGAATACATGTGTTTCTGTGTGTTGGGTGTGTTTTATGGAAGGAGAAAAATGAGTATTCTTTCTAATTTGAGGAGTGCTGCCATAAAAGACGAGCTCACACAACAAAAGCAATTAAAAATGACTATTGTATAAGTCTGGTGCTTCAGTGAGCTCTACTGCCTCCGTCTGCTGTCGGAATCAGTAACAGAAAATGGAGTTAGGTACTCAGTTAGTTTTTCTCCTTTCCTCATCTTTCCTCGTTTTCCAAAAAGAAAAAGGATGTTCTGACTACATCTGTAGCTACAACGAAATCTTTATTACTCAGTATGAGTCATAAAAACAGCTTGGTGTGATGCATAAAATTAAATAACTTTGTCTTTTATTTGTAAGTCACTGAATTTTGCCAATCAAGTAGTAGCAAGAAATACCTACTGGTCTCTGCTTTGGAAAGCACCCAACTCAATAACCTAGGGGAGAAAATGAAGTGGCCTACTCAGCAGGCAAAGACTTGTCTATTGTCAGGTTTCATTTTGAAGCGAGAGTGAGGTGGATGAAACTGCACCATTACCAGCTGGCAAGTTCCTGAGTGATCAGTCCCCTTACAGGAGTGAAGTTCAGATGACTGAAGTATTATCTCATCCTCCTCCCAAACCTCTGGTGAACTTCATCAAATTGGTGTATGTTGTTTGAGGAATAAGCTTCAGCATCCTCACATATGCTTAGCTAAGAAAGCCTTTTAAAAATGAACACGTGTGTAGCAGGAGAGATTACAACCAGCACAAACAGGCAGGGGATTTGAACAGAGATGAAAGACTGGGTGGTCTAAAAGGTGAGACACAGTGATCACCTCTTCTTCGGGTGTTAATTAAGCAGCAGTTCTTAGTGTTACCGAGACAAGGTGACCACAGCTTCTTAAGACAGCGTTTGGAATTAGAGGGGAATCCACATGTTGACACAGACTCCTGTCTTCCTTGTTGATGGTGTTTCTCTAAGTGGGAGGCTTTTAGGAACAGTGGGCAAATTCAGTTCCGTTGATCATAACATCTCTAAATATGCCGATTGCACAGTGGCCTTGGGAATGTCAGACATGTGTCCCTGAATGCCACCAGCGCAGCCCACGTCCACTCCAACATCTGGAGCCTGATTGAGGAATCGGAGAGGTTGGCGACAGACGCACTCGGAACTGTGAAAGAGGCGAGCATGGTAAGGAAGGCCCTCGGGTTTCCCTGTGTGCCTGCTTTTCTCGGCGCTGTGGTCAAGTGAGCCTTCCGTGAGATGCTCAAGCAGAGAGGCAGTGGCTTAAGTTTACACTTGTCAAGGTTCTTTTCTGGTGGGATTCTGTCATCACCTGCATTTTCTTTTCCTGCATGCTTAGTCACTCAGTCATGTTAGACTCTTTGCGACCTTGTGGGCTGTAGCCCACCAGGCTCCTCAGTCCATGGGATTTCTTAGTCAAGAATGCTGGAATGGGTTGCCATTTCTTTCTCCGTAATATATTCTAATTAGTCAAGAATGCTGGAGTGGGTTGCCATTTCTTTCTCCGTAATATATTCTAATGCATTAAAAATATTGTCTTTTCCTATGGGAGTAAATAGTGGGCCTTAAACAAGCTCATATACCCCTTAGACTACTTCCGTGTCCAATCCTGCATTCAGGGATTGAACCCACGTCTCCTGCATTGGCGGGCAGATTCTTTACCTGCTGAGCCATCCAAGTCATAAATAATTCTTAGAACAAAAATGATAATATTAATTGAAATCTACCTTGGACCTCTCTTCTTACCCGTGGTGAACATCTTCATTTAAGGGCTGATTTTTGTGTTTATAGATTTAAAAATGACTGTGTTCCTTCTCTTCAGCCACAAATTAGCACATGTTAATAGGCCTTCTTCAGTTGTCCCTGCCTGTTGTCTGCTTGACTTCCTTCTTCGGAAGGACCCTGGGGGATATTCTGACAAGACAGAGTTGTTCTCTCCACCTTCAGCAAGAGCCCACCCTGCCCTGCAGGTCCACGTTTAAACTGTTCCATTTTACAGGCTTCCGAATCTCTTGTTTCTAATGGGAGAGCAGCCCTCCGGCGCAGTTCCGAGTTTCTCAAAGAAGGCAACCGCCTGAGCAGAAAGCATCGAGGTCAGTTCCCAGCTCGGGCTTGTGTTGATGCCAGAGTGATTGTGGACACACCTATGAACATACTTCCAGAACATTCTTCTTTCCTGGAGCAAGTTGAATTTTAACATTTCTTTGTCACAATAATATTCCAATTTCCTATCGTAGATACATCATGTAATTTTTATTGTGCAGTCCCCTCCAATCTTCCATAGACTCAACAAGCCTCCCCTGAGAACGAAACCCTCTGCTCATTGCTCTAGCTCCTGAGCTCAGGCTGGTCCTCATGGCGTTTGTCAGGATACCTGTGACGTCACGTGCTTCTCTGTCCATCTCAGGGTTTCACCATTTCTTGAAGAGTTGTATTATATTTGACTCTTGTCTTCTGCACAGGGCTAATGCAATGTTAGAGCCATGGTAGGTTCTCATAAAGTTATTGAATTAAATCAATATTGATTTATCTATTAAAAATACCTATACAAAAAAATACCAATGTGGTTTCATTTTTCCTAAGACTTTCAGTAAGCAATTTTTGGCATATGTAAGAATTAGTAAGCATAATGCAGAATGGCAGCCGACTCTGTTGTGTAAGAGAAACAAACAAGTTTTATAACATATAATTGTATATATAGATCTGTATATAGTTATTATCTATAGAGAGATAGATATCTATCACCTTAATATACTCTGCCGCCGCTCAGTCACTCAGTCGTGTCCAACTCTTTGCAACCCTATGGACTGCAGCCCGCCAGGCTCTTCCGTCCCTGGGATTCTCCAGGCAAGAATACTGGAGTGGGTTGCCTTGCCCTCCTCCAGGGGATCTTTCTGACCCAGGGATTGAAGCCATATCTTTTATGTCCTCTGCACTGGCAGGTGGATTCTTTAACACTAGCACCACCTGGGAAGCCCTTTTTGCCCTAGAGCTCTAATTGAATCAAACATGAATTTAAGAAGTATTAGTGAGAAGGAAAACAAAGTAAAAAAAAAAATTATCAAGTAAGCCCCCAAGCACACAATTTGAGTGTGGGTTGAGTGGTGCTAAGTCTTGTTAGACAAACTTTCAATATTTGGGCTCTCTGTAGAAAGCTGCTGATTTTATAGATGGGTCAGGAATGATAAAACTGTCATCCAGGCAGCTTTTCAGGGTCAGCTTAAAAGGAAACACTTTTTCCCCTTTGAATAGGTACCACATTGGAACTGAGTAGATTGAAAGATACTGCAAAGAGATTTCAAGAGGATGCTGATAAAATTACCAGGCAGACCAATGAATCACTCTTGATACTTAGAGCAATTCCTGAAGGTAAGTGGAAAGGGGGGTTCTTGATTTAAATTAATATCGTCTCATTGCAAAACACTTGCACACGAGCAGAAGACCTGCCGCAAGTCCGATGGAGACCCCTCACCCGAAACCAAACCAAGATTGACAGAATTTTCCCTTGCAGAGGGATATGGTTTGGAAGGAAGAGCACTGTGTTTTTTATAGCTTCAGAACACCTGCATTGAAGTAGTAGAATTATACTCTGAAAAAACAAAGCTTTAAATTCTTTATGCTATCATATTAATTGCTAACTATTAAAATAGGCCTGAGATGAAAGAAGCTAGCAAGTAAAGAAGCTGAAATATTCCTGCTTTAAGGCAAAATGCTAAATTCATTATAAATGTGATAATTTAGAGAATTCTTGTTTGGAAATTAAGGAAATCTTCTTTTGTGAGACAATAAGCATTCTAAAATAGATCACTTTAATATTGATGGCTTGAAAATGCACTGTTCCTTAAAATTTTAAGTAGGGTAACTTTTTAACACAAGCAAGTTGTGCTGTGGTGCATTATTTATCTTACATTCCTTCAGCCTTTTCTTTTTCCTTAAGTCTTGCAAGATACTGAAAACATCTCCCAAGTTCCTCTGTCTGCTGGTTCACCTTATTGTTGTTCTGTCACCCAGTCGTGTCCGACTCTTTTCGGCTCCATGGACTGCAGCACACCAGACCTCCCTGTCCCTCAACATCTCCCAGAGTTTGCCCAAGTTTCACATTCACTGTATTGGTCACTTTATAAGCATGAAAATTACCCTGGGAAGCTGGACTTTAGAAGAGTGGAGCATTTTCTGATCTGAAATTTTCTTTTTCTTTTATTTATCTGTTTTTAAGGATACACGATGTATGTTGATCAAACATTCAAAAATAATTTTTTATTTGGAACCAATTTCACATTTGCAGAAAAGTTACAGAAGATTGAAAAGAAAACCTGTATACCCTGCATCCACCTTCTTCTAGTGTTAATCTTTGTCCCTTTTGTGTTAAACCCTTTAAAAATGAATAAAAGTGCCTTAAAAAAAAACTGTCACCCAGATTTTCTAGAGTAATTGAACTGCAGTTTATCTTTAGTGACCATTTAGTTTTTACTGTGCTATTATTTCCAGCAGCCACTTGTGGGCGAATACACTTCCTCTGGCCTAGGATACTTCTGTGGCACCTTCAGGTTTAAATCCCTAAACCTTCTTATCCAGACATGGAATGATTTGGAGAAGCTGTTAGTGACTGTAAGAAAGGAATGATCGGAAAGGGAGCAAATGAGTTTAGATTGTTAACATATAAGATGCTGAGCAAATGGCGACTAGCAGTTGCTTTTGTAATCTCTTTGTGTATTGAAATCATACTTCAATATAGAGTGTTGTCATCAAAAACATTTCAGTTCAGTTCAGTTCAGTCACTCAGTCATGTCCGACTCTGCAACCCCATGGACTGCAACACACCAGGCTTCCCTGTACATCGCCAACTCCTGGACCTTGCTCAAATTCATGTCCATTGATTTGGTGATGCCATCCAACCATCTCATCCTCGTTCATCCCCTTCTCCTCCTGCCTTCAATCTTTCCCAGCATCAGGGTCTTTTCTAATGAGTCAGTCCTTCACATCAGGTGGCCAAAGTATTGGGGCTTCAGCTTCAACATCAGTTCTTCCAATAACTATTCAGGATTGATTTCCTTGAGAATTGACTGGTTTGCTGTCCTTGCAGTCCAAGGGACTCTCAAGAGCCTTCTCCACCGCAGTTCTAAAGCATCAATTCTTTGGCGCTCGTGAATGAAAAACATTTCATTCATCCAAAAAAGGAAGTGGTAGCACATATGTGTGTGTGTGCTCTGTCACTTCAGTTGTGTCTGACTCTTTGCGACCCCATGGACTGTAGCCCCCGAGCCTCCTCTGTCCATGGGATTCTCCAGGCAAGAATACTGGAGTGGGTTGCCATTTCCTACTCCAGGGGACCTTCCCAACCCAGGGATCCAACCCAAGTCTCCTGTGTCTCCCGCATTGCAGGTGGATTCTTTACCACCGAGCCACCAGGAAAACCCCAGCACATGTGACAGGCAGCCTTAATACTGTCATTAGAAACAGAAGCCCCCTTTTGTGTTCAAGGACCAGAAAGGAATTCTGTAACATTTTTCTGTGTAAAATTACATTCGTTGTGGCCTTATGGTTTTCTGCATGTTATAACCATCTGTATAACCACCAGAGTATATACTTGAGTATAAATTTATTTCAGGTGTCAGAGACAGGGGAGCCAAAGTCACAGACCTGGCCATGTCTGCAAACCAGAGCGCCACCAGCACACTCAAGAATGTCATGGGGCTGAGCCAGAAGCTGTTGAACACATCCACTGACCTGTCCAGGGTTAACGCCACGTTACAGGAAACAGACGAACTCCTACGAGACTCCTCGATGACCAGTAGGTCGTGGTCTGCTGTCCCGTTAGGAAAGTTTTCATCATGCCACGTGAGCTGGCCCAGGGCACATGGGTGTTCGCAGACAGCAATCCTAAATTATAAAAATGTGGCAACATCTGGATTTGCATTTATAAAGGAAGAGAAGAGCCTCGGGTACTGCCTTGGGCTGGTGCATTTTTTATATATTTACCAAGATATCAGGGATTTGATGATTTGGATATTCTAGTATATCCAGCACATATTCTAGTAATGACCAGCTAATTTCTCTTGTTTCCTCCCTGCCTCCCCCCGCCCCACCCCTGCCAACTTTTTGTCCCCTTCATATATTAGCTTTGTTAGCTGGAAGAAAAGTCAAAGATGTGGAAACACAGGCCAACCTCTTGTTGGATCGGTTGAAGCCTCTGAAGATGTTAGAAGAGAACCTGAGCAGAAACCTGTCAGAAATCAAACTGCTGATCAGCCAGGCCCGGAAACAAGCCGCATCTGTGAGTGTGGGGCCCACGGGTCTCGGGAGCCCTGCACCACCCTGCTAGCTGAAGCTCCTGAAACCACACATCCCAGGGTCTCCTATGCAGAGGGCTTCGGTCACACTTTCTACTGACAAGTTCTCAGAAATGCCCGATTTCTCACAGCCTTGTCTCCAGGTGTATTTAAAGCCTTGTCTTACATATTTTACTTTGTTGTTGTTCAGTCGCTAAGTCATGTCCAACATTTTGTGACCCCATGGACTGCAGCACACCAGGCTTCCCTGTCCTTCACTATCTCCCTGAGCCTGCTCAAACTCATGTCCATTGAGTCAGTGATGCCATCCAACCATCTCATCCTCGGTCACCCCCTTGTCCTCCTGCCCTCAGTCTTTCCCATCATCAGGGTCTTTTCCAGTGAGTCAGCTCTTGGCATCAGGTGGCCAAAGGAAGGGAGCTTCAGCTTCAGCATCCAATGAAGCTTCAGTCCTTCCAATGAATTTTCAGTGTTGATATTTACATTAAGTGTATTTAATGAGTCCCATTTTCCTTGATTCCTGCTTTTGTTCTGTGTGTTTCAGAATGTTGTTAGCAAAGAGATCTCCGTGTCCTTATGGAGATTTATAACCATGGCCTAGATTTCTAGGTCCCCACCGATACGCTAGATAGTACAAACACATTGGTCCACGTGTTAGCGTTGCTGGAAGTCCCACTGGTTGCCTACAGTGTTCTTTCCATCATTTTCCCAACTCGGTGTTATCATAATCCAAGGATTCTTCAGAATGCGTGTGCAGTGTGGGCTGCATCTCTAGACTTCTGACAAAACAGCTAGCATCCCATGAATGTTGCTCAAATCCAGGTCACTACCTGCGTAAAACACACAGCTTGAGAGAGTGTTTCCTGGCCATCCTTTGCCATGGCCCTGGCCGTGTGCTAAAGGAGAGGCGTTTCAGGGAAATAAGATTGAGAGCATATCATTTGCCGTGCTCCTGGGGACCTGTAGACAGTAAAGGTGACTTCTGGTCTAATGTTTACCTTCCTGAAGCTTCTAGCCAAGAAAAAGGAGCTCTAGATTCTTTGATCCCTGAGTGATTTCACTTTGGGAAAAGAGCTAAAGGTTTATAAGAGCTCTGGTTTCCATCTGCCTTAGTTCCAGTTGCCAAATAAAAAACCTGACGGATGGCTCCAAGTGCTCTGGTTAATATAAACTTATAGTCTTGAGGGTTAATGTAAAGATTATGTGCAAGTAATTATTTACCAGAGTGATATATGAGTGAAATAACTGGTCTATAAATATTTGCTGAGTGATAGATCAACCCTCCATTTACTACATATTATGCATGCTCAGTTGCATCCAACTTTCTTGCAACTCTGCAGACTGTAGCCCGCCAGGCTCCTCTGTCCATGGGATTTCCCAGGTAAATGATCATCAAATAGCCTTTCTGTGTCAGGTGTAAGATTCCAAAGTGATTTAGAAAAACTCCTTATCTTTAAGGAATCAAGTCTCATAAAATAGAGTTCCTTGTGTAAAATTCTTCTTTAAAACCTCACGACTGGCTTTTTCCATAGTAAAATATTTTACCAAATGGAGTAAGTTTCAGCCCCATCTGATTTTCACCTTTTGAGACACATAGCACTATTATCTGGAGAGGAATCCTGCCTAGCAGCGAAGAGTCAGACCAGCACAGCACTTCTGAACCCTAGGCCTGCTGCCAGTGTGTGTCCTGGATGACTCTAAGGCACTTGGGGACACGTCTCTTCTTCTCCAGATCAAAGTTGCTGTGTCTGCAGACCGAGACTGCATCCGGGCCTACCAGCCCCAGATTTCTTCTACCAACTACAACAGCCTGACGGTCAACGTGAAGACAAGTGAACCCGACAACCTTCTCTTCTACCTGGGCAGCAGCACTAGCGTGAGTATGACCTGCGGAAGCCACGCCGAGTCTCTTAGGCCAGAGGATATTTTCTCAATTGGTACATTTTTGGCTAAAAAAAAAAAATAAGGCCTTCATGAAATCACTAGTGCTTCTAATCTTTTGCTAAGCTGGTAATGTTAGATGGAAAACAAACTGTGAAACTGCGTGCCTGTAAAGAGGAGAGTGGCGTTGATGAGCGGTGCCTCCCTCTGCCCCTTTAACTGTGAGCTGTGGGGACAGAGCTTTCCGTAATGTCTCCCGTGACCTCTGAAGCCACGGAGCTTCACTTCGAGTCTGTGAAGTCGACCTTGGCAGTTGTCACCAGGCGTGGAGGCATGCACCCCGAGGGACACGTCAGAATCGTCAAGCTTCCCCCAGACTCTTCCACCCACTGAGATTCTTGCAGTTCTCCCAGAGGGCAAGTCCCCTGGGGAAGACTGTTGCTTCTTTAGGCTGTGTCGGTGGGGACGGGTCAGACCCTTGGGCAGAAGATACTAGCAAGCACAAATGCCATCTGAAATGTATTCTTAAGACCCAAGGTGCAAAGCACAGGTCAGTTGGTGCTGTAGGGCTTCATGGCTTCTGTCTTGTTGCATGATTCACGTTCACACGTTGCCTTTTCAGGCTGGGCAGGCAGACAAGTGCCGCGCCTTCCTTATGACCCCTGTAGAGGCTGCTGACCCCCAGCGAGTTTTCTTGGAGAACTTCATGGGAGGCTCCATGGAGGGCCATGCCGGGGAAGGGTGGTGGGCACTGACGGCCAGTGGTGGCCACTGTCTCCAATACGATCCTTCGGGCCATGCTCCAGCTCCAGGGGAGGAGCTGGACAATAGAAGACAATTTAGACAATATTGTCTACAGACAATAGAAGGTCTTTCTTGGTGTTCATTTTTTTACTTTTTAAGAATAGAGAAATGTAAGAACTCCTTTAAAGTGTGACAGTGGTCATGCCCACAGTCTGGCCTGTGGACTAACCCCAGCTCATGCCTTGCACCCAAGGCTGATTTCCTGGCAGTGGAGATGCGGCGAGGAAAAGTGGCCTTCCTCTGGGATTTGGGCTCTGGATCCACACGCTTGGAATTTCCAGACTTCCCAATTGATGACAACAAGTGGCACAGCATCTATGTGACCAGGTAGCAGACAAAGTTCTGTCTGAGCATCTCTCATTTCTCTAATGCATCTTTTAAGTAACTACGTGTTTACCCTCATGCGGGAAAGATTGAAGGCAGGAGGAGAAGGGGGCAACAGAGGATGAGATGGTTGGATGGCATCACTGACACAATGGACATGAGTTTAAGCAAACTCTGGGAGATGGTGAAGGACAGGGAACCCTGGTGTCTGCAGTCCATGGGGTCACAAAAAGTCGGACACGACTTAGTGACTGAACAACAGCGTGTTTGTAATATCATGTAACAGACCTTGAAATTTCTAGGGAATAGGATTATAGTGAAAGAATACTTGGTTTAGATTTACTGTAGGAATTTTTTTCATTATTACAAGAGAAATGAACTTTGTTGCCAAAATCAACGATCAAATGAAGAAAAAAGTTTAAAGTTTGTATTACCTTCAGAATGTCAGGTCTAAGTCTGGGCAGCCAACCCAGAAGAGGGCAGTAATGTGCCTTATAGTGGAGACGCCACATGGCTGGCAGGGGGACAAGCAGAGAGCAGGCCAGGAGGGAACCAGTGGGGGGTGTGTTTTCTTAGAATTCAGGAAGGACGTGAAACTCTTTTACAGCCCCTCCCCAGGGACTTCCCTGGCAGTCCAGTGGTTAGGACTCTGTGCTTCCAACTCTAGGGGGCAAGGGTTTGATCCCTGGTCAGCGAACTAAGATCCTGCCTGTCATGTGGTTCTGCCAAAAAATAATAAAAAGTTATAAAAAGTAATAAAAGTTATAAAAAATAAAGCCCCTCCCCAGAGACAACTACTGTTAAGCAGCTTTATGTGTATCTTTCTCTTCACTTTTCTGTAATATCACATTTTGTTGTTATGGTGGTGTTGTTGGGAATTTGTGATTTTTACTTTGTTATTTGAGAAAACAGGGATATAATAACGGCAGTGGGCTGTTGAAACATATTTAGTCCATTATCTGTAACTATTGTAAGCAAAGAGATAACAGGATTGAATTGATGCTTTAGAAGAAATACTCCACAAGATTCTAGAGGGCACACTAGGGCTGGGCTGGGCAAACCTAGAAGCAGAGAGGCCAGTGGAGACGTGGGCAGAAGCCGGTGGAGGCTGTGTGTAGAACAGATGTGTGTGTGTGCACGCGCCCGTGCGTGTGTGCACACATGTGGACCGATTTGTTGTTCTGAAAGTGCTCTTTTTGCAACTGTCTTTGACCCCCAGGTTTGGGAACATTGGTTCATTGAGCGTAAAGGAAATGAGTGCAGCTCAAAAGCCTCCACCAAGAACAAGTAAATCCCCTGGAACAGCCAAAGTTCTGGATGTAAACAACTCAACCATGATGTTTGTTGGAGGGCTTGGCGGACAGATCAAGGTAACATTGTGAAGGCTCATCTGAACAGGCTGATTTTACCAATAGATGAAATGAATATGCTTACATTTTTTAAAATATTCTAGGCAGAGAACAATTTTCCTGCTTCTATTATTTTGTTTAATGACAGTTCATCTGCAGAGTTGGGTTGGTTTTGTAAAGGATCATGTTTCATAAATGGTATAAAGGGAAAAGCAGCCAACGGTTCGTTTTACTGTTTTTTCCCCCTCAATAATAAAAGAAGAAATTCAGTATTCCACATTAATTTTTGTGAACTCCCTTATCTCCATTCTGACTCTAGAGGTGTATTAGTCATTTGGCCATGTCCAACTCTTTGTGACCCCAGGGACTGTATAGCCTGTTAGGCTTCTCTGTCCATGGGATTCTCCAGGCAAGATTACCGGGGTGGGGTGCCATGCCCTTCTCCAGGGGATCTTCCAACCCAGGGATTAAACCTGGGTCTCCTGCACTGCAGGCACATTCTTTATCGTCTGAGCCTAACTGAGGTAGTAGACTAACCCTAACCCTAGTGTTTAGCAAAAGAGTTCATGGTATATTTTATTACATCAGTTATCCTCCCACCGAATAAAGCTGGGGTTACCTGGACCTGGTTCAGTGTAACCAGGTCTGAAATTCTGAAATGAGAGTGAGGCGTCATCACTGACCGCATCCTCTGGGTCTTTTCTCATCTGATGAAGGGCCTTCTCTCCAGCGACCCTAGTAATTGATGTGCCCTGAGTTCTCGTCCTGCTGTCTGTCACTCATTCTAGGATCCCAGTTCATGATTGGAAGGAAGTCCAGCGATTACAAACTGGCCATTTTCCTGGATGTTGTTTTCTCAAAATTTGCATCTGTGAAATTTGAGCTCCCAAGGAAGAGCTTTGGACACTTAAAGAATACATTTCTTTTCACTCATTGTGTGTTTGTTTACATTAGAAGTCTCCTGCCGTGAAGGTTACTCATTTTAAAGGCTGCATGGGTGAGGCCTTCCTGAATGGACAGTCGATCGGCCTGTGGAACTATATTGAGAGGGAGGGGGAGTGCCACGGCTGCTTCGGAAGGTAACTCGCCCCACAGGTGACACCTCAGATGCTAATATGTACAGTGACCTGGTCCAGGGAAAAGGTTCGAGTTGTGGCATTTCTCAAAGGCATTTGACCCTGCTTGCATGCTTAGTCGCTCAGTCATGTCCTTTGAGACCCCATGGACTGTAGCCCACCAGGCTCCTCTGTCCATGGGATTTTCCGGGCAAGAATACTAGGGATTCCCATTTCCTCCTTCAGGGGATCTTCCCAATCTGGGGATCAAACTTGAGTCTCCTGTGTCTCCTGAATTGTCAGGCAGATTCTTTACCACTGAGCCACCCTGAACTCTTGCTAATAATGAGTTTTCTTAATGTTCCATAGAACACACTTTGTAAATGCTGATACAGACACAAACTGGTGCTTTATGTCTGCATTTGTCACTGGATTAAACTGTCTTCATTTTAGATAAGTGTCCCTACCTAGACAAAAACTTTAGCTCCGTGAGTTAATAAACTACTTCTAGTAACTGAATCCATTTGAGCAGGCCAGTGATTAGAATTCATTGTGCTTTTCACCTTTGTGTGTAATTTTCCATTATTAAATCATTAATATGGTCCAGTGATGCCCTTTAGATTTAAAAAAAATTTTTTTCTCAATGTGATCATGTACCTTTAACTTTGGCTTATATTATCAAGGAAGCTAACTGGTTTTTTTTGTTCGTTTGTTTGTTTTTAATTCCTCTTTGAATATATTTGTACTCCTTTAGTGTGGTGTCAGCATACATTTATAATTATGAAAAATCTCTTAGATCCTTAAAGGATAATATAAAATCATTGATTTTAACAGTTCACATCTAAATATGGGGGGATAAGATCTTTAATCGGCAGGCCTTTATTACTGTGTAGGTTCTGAGTGGCTGGTGCAGCAGCGCAGTGGTTGCTTAGCTGACCTTTGATAGGGCAGTCTTCTTTTCTTTGCATATATTAAATCATGTATCACCCTTCCAGAGAGGTTCTCTCATGATCCCTGTTTTACAGATAGAGGGAATGAGACACAGAGAGGTTAGGTAACTTTTCTGAGGTCACACAGCTAGTAAGTTGGGGAGTTGAAATTTGAACCCCAGCAATCTGCTGCTAGAATCTGTGTGCTTCCCTACATGAATCCAATCTTCCGAAGGTAAAGCAATGGGACTGGCTTCTAGGAGGTGATTAAGAATTAGACCATAGTTGATTTATGCACAGTGTATTTCTTATACTTCTTTATGGGAGATCTCAAGACAGAAATTTTCAGAAAGAATAGGACTATAGAAAGCTATCAATTTGAAGCCTTGGGTTTTACAGAGTACCGCTACGTTTTACTTTGTCAACAGAAACGCTGTCATTGTTGCGTCTTCTGTCTCTGCTTGGAGTTGTGACTCAGAGTTTGGTTATTACACCTTTACCAGGAGAAAGTGCAAATTCATACCCCCGGCCCAGACACTCTAATCTAAATTTCACTCTCAAGCCCTATGACATTCCAGAAAAGTACCTTTTGAACATAATAATGACATGTTCCAAGTACTTTGCATTTGAAGAGTAAATCAAGTCAGCTTTTTGAGGCATGGGGAAAACTGCAAAACACTTATCTAAGATATGCTGGAGTCCACAGTGTGTAACTGAGTTGTAAGCTCATCTTGCAGATTTTTGAGACTCTGTTTGGTCAATGATATTTTTGTAAGCTGATCCTTCTGGCACATTGGTACGGATTTGTTTTCCATTATTAGTCCAGTTTAACTGATGCATTTAGTTAAAACCAGCACCAGGTAATAAATGCCAATATAAAATTTATTCCAGAAGCACTGAAGTTAAGACAGGACATTAAAGGAAATGAGATATTAAAGGACATCAAAGTCACATTAAAGGAAATTAGAGCAAATGAAAATCTAGTTGCTAAGGAGAACTATTTATAGCCACAATTCATCCTTTGAGGAAATTTCTTTTTACTACAGTGAATGCTGCCTACGTTAACTCGCTTTTCTTTATAAAGCAACTGGGTGCTTGTCTCATATTATCTCATGGGGGGCATCTTTTAAGTTATTATGACTTAAGACTTGCTATCAAATTACGGAAATACATGCTCTATGACAGTTTTTTGAGGAAGAACTCATGAGTGTCGTGTGTCCTTGTGAACTACCTTCCTGAGAACAGGTTATATTTCACCCTCTCTCTGTACAGCCCCCAGGATGAAGATGCCTCTTTCCATTTTGCTGGGAGTGGGTATTCTGTCGTGGAGAAGACTCTCCGGGCTACTGTGACTCAGATAATTATGCTTTTTAGTACCTATTCACCTAACGGGCTGCTTCTGTACCTGGCTTCAAATGGCACCGTAAGAGTCTTTAAGGGTTCTATGCCCTGCTGTGCATATACAGTTGGATTGCTATGAGGATATTTATTAAATGATTGTTTTATGAGCACATACAAGGATAATATATACACATGTATGCCATACTAGTTTGTCATTTTAAATTATTTATCAGTACAAACTCACTGACAAACATTTGAAAAGCATGTCAAATAGAAAATAGCTTCCCATCATTATGTGCATTTAGCCATGTCCAACTCTTTGCAACCCTACGGACTATAGCCCACCAGGCTGTTGTGTCTATGGGATTCTCCAGGCAAGAGTACTGAAGTGGGTTGCCATGCCTTCCTCCAGGGGAATATTCCCAACCTGTGGATCCAACCTGAGTCTCCTGCGTCTCCTGTACTGCAGGTGGACTCTACCCACTGAGCCACCTGGGAAGCCCTCCCCTCATTATAAATGTCACTTAAACATTTATTATTAGATTTTGAGCCTAAATAAGAGGTCTTGTTTTATTCACTGTGACTTCCTAATCTTATTTGAATTCCATCAGAGGAGTTCCTGTTCTTATTTTTATCTTGAGTGCGGGTGATCTTTCTGTTTTGTGGTTGTATTTTTAGGACTGGCTCATTTGTCAATCTAAGTGAACAAGATGCAGAGAGTCCACTTCTCTTATTGTGTTGTGGACTTTGACGTTCATGAGTTTATTTCACACGTCTGTATATTAATCTAGAAAGCTTTGTGGACACTTTTAATGTCCAACTATTAGGCCAGATCCTGTTCTCTCAGTTTGACTGTAGGAGATTTCCACCCTCCCTGACTTGGAGGGGAAAGAAATCTTGTGATAATAATGTAACCATGGGTAAGTGTTTTCTCTTGTTTTTTACAGAAAGACTTTTTATCCATTGACCTGGTCGATGGCAGAGTCAGGGTGACAGTTGACCTGGGTTCTGGGCCCCTTGCTCTGATTACCGACCGACGCTATAATAATGGAACGTGGTACAAAATTGTCTTCCAGCGAAATAAAAAGCAAGGTAAGTATGAGGACAGACAGACAAAATGCCCTGGTAGGAATGGAAATCTTTCCAAAGTTAGCAGTCTTTGTTTTTTCTTTAGCTTTCTGAGTCTTCTTGAATGACATGCTATTCAAAAGCCCTTGTTTTCTTTGGAATTCTGAGCACTGGGATTCACAGCTTGGTGAAGGAATATTCTATTTGTCTGTGGTTTCCAAATGCATTGGGCTTCCCTGGTAGCTCAGTTGGTAAAGAATTGCCCTGCAATTCAGGAGATCCCGGTTTGATTCCTGGGTCTGGAAGATCCGCTGGAGAAGGGATACGCTACTCACTCCAATATTCTTGGGCTTCCCTGGTGGCTCAGCTGAAAAAGAATCCCCCTGCAATGTGGGAGACCTGGATTCGATCCCTGGGTTGGGAAGATCCCCTGGAGATGGGAAAGACTATCCACTCCAGTATTCTGGCCTGGAGAATTCCATGGACTGTATAGTCCATGGAGTTGCAAAGAGTCGGACACGAATGAATGACTTTCACTTTTGCAAATGCATTATTTAACATTAAAGGCTAAATTGGAATCAAAGGTCAAATTGATTCCATTTTCTTTCACACATTGTGGTGCCATTTAGCATGTGCATTCTGGATTTATTGACTTGTAAAGAGGGTTTTCATTTGCCCTTTAACAGTCAAGAACATTCCTTGGTCAAATTTGCAGGATGGAAAAGAATATGTCTTTGTTAATGAACTTTGTGAGATGTCTGTGTTTTGTTTTACTGTAGAAAATGATTTTCTTATCCCCTGGATCTCCTCTAGGGCTCCTAGCAGTTATTGATGCTTATAACACCACCTACAAAGAAACCAAGCAAGGAGAGACTCCAGGGGCATCTTCTGACCTCAATCGTCTGGATAAGGATCCAATTTATGTGGGTGGATTACCAAGGTCGAGGGTGGTGAGGTATGATACCACACTGCAGAATTGTTGTGTCCCTAATTACTATTTTCGTTTCCATAACAAAATCCCACAAACCGGCCAGCTTAAACAACAGAAGTGATTAACAAATGTATAAGAAATGTCTCTTACGATATCTGGAGGCTGCGATTCTGAAATCAGGTGTCCACAGAGCTGCTTCCATCTGAGGATCATGAGAAAGAATCTGTTCCATGCTGTCTCTGGGCTTCTGGTAGCTTCAGGCATTCCTCAGCTTGTAGGTGGCATTCTTCATCTGTGCGAACACATTGTCTTCCCTCTGTGTCTCTCTGTGACCAAATTTCCCCTTTTTATAAGCACACCACTCATACTGGATTAGAACCTATCCTAATGACCTCATCCTAACTTGATTACAACCACAAAGACCTATTTCCAAGTATGGTTACATTCAGTACCTTATGAATACTACGTCAAAGTAGAATGTTAGAAAGTCAAAATCTTTTTTGAGAGGAGGTAGAGAACATAATTGAGCCCATAGCACTCTGTTTTGATTAGTATGCCATATTTGTTGTTGTCGTTTAGTCTCCAAGCTGTGTCCAACTCTTTGCAACCCCCTGGACTGTAGCATACCAGGCCTCTCTGTCCTTCACTATCTCCTGGATTTTGCTCAGATTCATATCCATTGAATTGGCGATGCTATTTAACCATCTCATCTTCTGCCGCCCTCTTCTCCTATTGCCCTCAATCTTTCCCAGCATCAGGGTCTTTTCCAGAGAGTCGGCTCTTCACATCAGGTGGGCCACGTATTGGAGCTTTAGCTTCAGCATCAGTCCTTCCAGTGAACATTCAGGATATATTTCCAAGTATGCCATATACTTGAGAAATAAAGAAAGCCTCTTGTAGTAAAATTTATGGTGTTCTACTTACTGCCTGTAGAACATCTAAAAATGGTAACTGTGTAATATTTGGAGACCTCACTTCCCATCACACGTCATTCTCCTGTCCAGACTTTCTACTAGAAAAATCTCTTTGGAGACAAAAAAAAAAAAAAAAAAAAGATCGTGCTTTCTGCAGACTTATCTGGATTCCCCGTTTGTGTGATTAGAGTGAATAATGTATGTGAAAGCTGAAAGACCAGCATCAGCAAGTTGGATTAAAGATAGCAGAGAAGAGGTGCACTGATTCTGATTCTTGTTTAGCTTTGCGACTTTAATAATTCACATAAACTTTCTGTAGTTTGCTGTTCTCAGTTTTGTAATTTTGAACTGGGGACAAATTAAGCGAGACGTTTCTTTCACACCATTAAAGAAAAAGAATGCATCCACAGCTGGCAGTGAAGGCAGCCGAGCTCCCAGAGACTGAACCGTAAACCATGAGCCGTAACTTCCTTAGGACAGTGCGCTGCCTTTCTTATAACCGGCCCCTGTTTTGGTGAGTGCGTCCAAATGCTAATGACTGTAATAGTTTCCCTGAAAAATATTAAGCAGGGTTTGTCTAGGTAGCCACCTAGGTGGTTGCTGTTCAGTTGCTCAGTTCTGACCGACTCTTTATGACCCCATGACCTGCAGCCCTCCAGGCTTCCCTGTTCTTCATTATCTCTGGAGTTTGCTCAGACTCATGTCCATGGAGGCAGTGATGCCATCCAACCATCTCATCCTCTATCGCCCCCTTCTCTTGCCCTCAATCTTTCCCAGCATCAGGGTCTTTTCCAGTGAGTCAGCTCTTGGCATCAGGTGGCCAAAGACAGGGAGCTTCAGCTTCAGCATCAGTCCTTCCAATGAATATTCAGGGTTAATTTCCTTTAGGATTGACTGGTTTGATCTTCTTGTGTCCAGTAGACTCTAAGAGTCTTCTCCAGCATCACAGTTTGAAAGCATCAACTCTTCGGTGCTCAGCCTTCTTTGCGGCCATCTGGGTAGTTGTGCTCACTAAATTCGATCCTTTTCTTTAGTCCTAAGGCGGGCACATGTTTGACCTGAATTCTCACCATCTCACGGTCAGTAACCTTTTTACAGGGAGACCTAGACATTTTTACAGGGAGACCATGACACCTGAAAGGAGATCTTCCTTGTTTTTATTTCTTCTTTTAAACCTGGAGTTATAAGATCCAAACTTTGTTGCTGCTGCTCTCCTGTCCTTCCCTACAGGAAAGGTGTCTCCAGCAAAAGCTACGTGGGCTGCATCAAAAACCTGGAAATATCCAGATCGACCTTTGATTTACTCAGAAATTCCTATGGCGTGAGGAAAGGCTGTATACTGGAGGTGGGGAGCATTTTATGAATATTGAAACAAGTGTAATAATATTAGGGCGAGTAAATCAAATGCACATTGATGAACTAATGTCCTAAGCAACAGGATCTAAACCAGGGGACTGAATAGAAAAGAGGGGGTGGGGTAAACAGCAGCAGCCCCTGGGTGATGGTTGGGTGGGGGAGGTTCCACACACGGTGGACCTGATGGGCTTTCTTCTCTCCTCTCTGACCAGCCTGTCCGAAGCGTCAGCTTCTTGAGAGGTGGCTATGTTGAATTGCCCCCCAAGTCTCTGTCACCAGACACGGAGTTGTTGGCAACATTTGCCACCAGGAACAGCAGTGGCATCATCCTGGCTGCCCTGAGCCAGAGCAGTGAGAAGCCAGGTGATCGGCAGGCCCATAGGGTGAGTGACCCAGAGGCTCTCAAGCCAGGAGCTCAGGGAGGAAATGACTTCAGGAAACATTGGATGGAAGATGACTTAGTTCTAACGTGTATTCTAGCCGTGTGCCTGGTGGTTTATGGGGGCACATTTTTACTAAGGAAACGTGTTCATTGCTGAATGTGTTTTCCTTCATGAATCAGTGGTGTCTTTGTGTTGCAAAGTCCATCTTCCTTGTCCAGCCACTGAGAAGCAAGACAGTGTCTACCTTGGATCATAATAAAATAGGTGATATTTACCCTTTCCTCTCCTCAGACTTTATATATTATGTAATTTGAAGAGACTCAGAGAATGCTAAGGTATTGTATTAATGAAAGAGAAGTCACAGAGCTACAATTTAGAGTATGGCTCTCTACTGTGCAAGATATTTTATGGACACTGTATGTGTGTGTGTATCTGTGTGTTTATTCAGTGAAATTTTATTCAGCCATAAAATAGGAGGAAATCCTATGAATGAACACGTATGAACCTCGAGGACATTATGTTAAGTGAAATAAGTTAAATGGAGAAAGACAAGTACTGTATGATCTCACTTATATGGGGAAACTTAAAAAAAAAAAAAACTCATAGAAACAGAACAGACTGGTGGTCAGCAGAGTTTTGTAAGGGCAGGAGGGAACTGGGTGGAGAGGGCCAAAAGGCGCAAACGCGCAGCTGTAAGAGGATCAGGGGGCGATGTACAGCGCGCTGACTATAGTCACCACACCATATTGCATTTGAAAGTTGCTAAGAGAGTGGATCTTAAAAGCTGTCCCCATAAGAAAAAGATGTTGCAACTATATGAGGTGATCGATGTTAACTAAGCTTATTGTCGTGATCATTTTGTGATATGTTCAAATATCCAATGGTTGTGTTGTATACCTAAGGCTAATACAGCGGTATATGCCAATCATGTCTCAGTAAACCTGGGGAAAGAGAGAAATAGATCAGTGACTTATGACGTGACTATTTGTTAGTACATAACGTAGCAATAAGTAAGTGTGAAGACTGTAGAAATGGAAATCTTTGATGTGGTTAGTGATAAGAGCCTAATGCAGAAAGTAAATTAAGTGGGCAGAGATTAGAAAGTAGCATACGAAGTAGAAAGCAGTTGTGTCACATGGTGATGTTTTTAAGGAGCTGCTTCCTTGGCACTAATACAGCCACATTGCCTTCATCAGATGATAATTCTTTAAATCCTATAGTAATGTCTTTTCTATGGGAATTCGCTGTGTCTCCTTCCTAGCCCTTCTGGTCTATCATGCTAATCAAAGGCCATGTTGAAGTGCATGTTAACCCTGGGGATGGAACCAGCCTGAGAAGAGCTCTCCTGCAGGCTCCCACGGGCACCTACGGTGACGGTCAAGAGCATTCCATCTCCATGATAAGGAGCGGAAGGTATTTGCCTGACCTTACGAAGGTTCCCCAGTAGGATGCCTGTATGGGGCTCTTTGCAGTGAAATGATTGGGATAATTAGTATGATGTCATTAGCATTCAGTTTTTAGAGTTCCAAAATAATTCTAGAAGCTTGCTGGAAGACCTCCTTGGAAATCAATTTCATTTGCTTTGTAATAAGACATTTGCATATTTTTCATAATTGAATAACCTTAACCCCGCCCTTTCGTGGGGCCCAGCATAAATTGTCTTTAGTTGGAAGAATTCTGTGTCAAATACCATTCATTACAGTGTTAGTAAATCCTCATAGTGAGTGGGAAAATGGTAAATAACTGTAGTGTGTCAGTTGTGTCTGACCCTTTGCGACTGAACCCAGTCTGTAGCCTGCGAGGCTCCTCTGTCCCTGGGACTTTCCAAGCAAGAATATTGGAGTGGGTTGCCATTTCCTCCTTCAGGGGATCTTCCTGTCCCAGGGGTTGAACCTGCCTCTCCTGTATGGCAGGCAGATTTTTTACCGCTGAGCCACCCAGGAAGCAAATTTTAATAGTGAATCGTATAATAGTAAATAGCAACAATGCAAATAGTAAAATGTAAATAGTAGTAAGTAGTGTTAGAGTAACATTTCTGTATTAATCTCCCTCAAAAACTATGGACCAAATGTTTTAAAAACACACTGGACATTTTGTCACAGATAAAGAAGTAGAGGATATGCTCCAAAAAGCACTCGAACTGAATAATGTTTAATCACATTACATTCATTTTGGGAAAATGTTCAGCTGTCTCTTTTCATGTTCAAGAGTTGCCTTTTTTTAATTCACACATGTTAAATTTCATGTTAAAAAATTTCTTTCAGGGAAAACTTTTATTAGTAAGAACTTGCTGGAATAAAATGGACAGTGATGTTTCATTGTATTTAAAAACCTTTATATTCTCCTTTGACTCTTTAGAGTTGTTACTGTTCAAGTGGATGAGACAACTCCTGTGGAAATGAAGTTGGGCCTGTCAGCAGAAAGCAGGACTATAAATGTGTCCAGCCTGTATGTTGGGGGCATTCCAGAGGGTGAGGGGACACCCATGCTCAAGATGAGAAGCTCGTTCCACGGCTGTATCCGAAACCTGGTCTTTAACATGGAGTAAGTATGACTGTACTCAGCCTGACTATGCCCATCCTGATCTTTCAATGCCCAGTACCGACACTAATCTACAGTCTAATTTTGCCACTGGAGCTGGCCTCAAATTCTGCAAGTTCCCAAATAATAAGTGGATCCCGTGTTTTATCATGAAAGTCCCCCCAGATGGCCTTTATTGAACTAGAATGGTGGACAGTCTGTCATCATGCATGAGAAAGAAAAGAACCGCTAGGCATTGCTTCCACAGGTGCGGCTAGTGGTAAAGAACCTTCCTGCCAATGCAGGAGACTTAAGAGATGTGGGTTCTATCCTTGGGTCAGGAAGATCCCCTAAAGGAGGGCATAGCCACCCACTCCAATATCCTTGCCTGGAGAATTCTATGGACAGAAGAGCCTGGGTGGGCTACAGTCCATGGGGTCACAGAGTCGGACACGACTGAAGAGACTGAGCATGCATACGGGCTTCTAGTCATTGTGGGAAATGGTCGATTCGGTTACTTTTAAGAGTATTGTATTAGTATTTTTTAATGGATTTTAAGTGTTCAGTAATCGTGTTGGCTTGTATTATCATCATTGATTCTGAAACGCTTTGTTTGTATCTAGACTTCTGGATTTCACGAGTGCCACTGACTATGAACATGCAGACCTGGACTCCTGCTCACTCTCAGAGAGGCCGAAGCTAGCTGTCTACCGAGAGGACGGAGAACTCCCGCCAGAGCCCCAGCCTTTACCAAGTGCAGTAAGAAGGCCCTTCTTTAATTATGCAGTTTAGTATTAGTCGTGTCTGACTCTTTGTGACCCCCATGGACTGTAGCCTGCCAGGCTCCTCTATCCATGGGATTCTCCAGGCAAGAATACTGGAGTGGGTGGGTTGCAATTCCTTTCTCCTAGGGATCTTACCTACCCAGGTATTGAACTTGTGTCTCCTGAATTGCAGGCAGACTCTTTACCATCTGAGCCACCAGGGAAGCCCTTGTTAGCTTTCACTTTTCTTTCTGTTTGATGATTTCTCTGCTTCCTTGGTTGAGAGCTCATGCTGTGATGATGCAGATGGCTCAGTTGTATAGAGCAAGGCCCATCTCTGAGTTCAGGGCGGTGGTATTGGTAGCCTCCATCCACTGACCTGGGAAACTGAGTCTACGGCCTTACTCGGCCTGGACCCAGGGCACCTGCCCTCCAGCCCGGCTCCTCCTGGCTACACCTCGCTCCTGTCGAGGAGGAACCACCTTGGCCTGTCCCCTGTGGGCACGTACAGTCCCCTGCTGCCCATGTGCCAGCTGTTCCTGCAGCCGCTGACCCTTCAGGCCTTCCCCAGAGCAGGTTTTTTTTTTTGAGGGGGAGTGGTTGCAGGCACAAGCAAGGCCTTTGCCCCTTGGACCTGATGAAAATTCATGGGAATATGGTGAACTTGAGTGGGATTGAGGTAAAAAACAGAGGCTCTAATTGCCTTCTCAGAGAGACAGAGGGGTATGGAACAAATAGCCAAGAAGGTAAAGGCAGTGCTGGTGTGTTTGTGTTGCTGGTGTGTTTGTGTTGCTGGTGTGTTTGTGTTGCTGGTGCTCTGACACCCTCGCTTCTGAGATGTTTCCTTCGTGGAAAGACATGTTTGTGTTGCAGGGTGTGGGGAAGGGCGGGGGTGGTGGGCCTGGCCTTGCATGGCTGTGAGCCGTGTGCATCTCTTACAGGAACTGTGCGCCACGGAAAGGGCCCCAGAATACATCCCCAGTGCCCACCAGTTTGGCCTTGCAGAAGGCAGCCACTTGGTGCTGCCCTTTAACCAGCTGGCTGTCCGAAAGAGGTAGGTGATGCTCTAATGTCCTCACGAGATGTCTCATTGCTAGAAGAATCCCGGGCATATTCTTCAGCAGTGAGTCTTTTCCGGAAGAAGCTTCTCGTGTTTCATGAGAAGTGAACACTTTGGTGTGTTCAGCTTGCCACCACGAGGCGGCAGTGAGAGGCAAAGAGGAACGCAGCTCCTGTGCGGCTCAGATGCGCCAGCGTGGCTCGGCCGGGTTCCGTGGTTTGTCTGGACCCCGTCTTGATGATGGTGGGTGGCTGCCTCTCTGGCAGTGTGGAGGAGAGCCCTGGCTACCTATACCCCTCTTCCTTCTGGAATCCTAAGTCCCCTGAAGCTGTCTTCTGGACACTGAACCCAATTCTACAAGAAGCATTCACTAATCAGCAGAAACGGCCCCCCCAGCTCTATCACCATGACCCCAAATTCCTGGAGCCACACGCACGCCAGCCTGCAAGTTCCCTCTGCCCTTCACACCTGGCTGTCCCAGGCAGCCTTCTCCAGCCGGGGAAGCCGGCTCACATCCCAGAGAGCTCGTGGCCAAGGCTCCTCAGGACCTGCATGCCTCCCTGTCCTGCTGTGGGTCTCAGCCCCGCAGTCCACGCCCTCGGCTCTGCAGTGCTCTATGCCTCTGTCGCCGCCATCTGGGGTCACTGCCCCTTGTCTCCTGCCTTCAGTCCCCATGAGCTTGGTAGCTGCCCAGCCCTTGATCTTTGAGGTCCTCTGGCTCCGATCTGTCAGAGGTCTTTTCCCTCGTTCCTCCCTGGCTGCCTTCTCCCCGTGGTCACACCGCTGAGCACTTCCTAAGTACCCACCCCACTTGCACAATCTCGCTTTAAGCATCCTGCTAACCACCTCTCTCTCCTCCTTACTTCTCTCTCCAGCAGCTGCTCACCCCCATCAAGACCTCTGAGCCCTCCGGCTTTCTCACCATCATCACCATTTTTTGCCACAGCTCATTAGCCCCCTTCCCCACTGGCCTCCACGTGACCCAGTTTTAACTCTGTGGTATATTTCTGGTGTTAGTTTTGGGGAGAAAGGGACCCTCCTCTGTTCACTGCTTGATCCTCTGCTCCTAGGAAGATTCCTGGCAGATGGAGGAGGTAGGCAGTTACCACAAATGAATGAATGGATAGGTCAATGAAAGGATGGATGACCTGAGATGTTCAAAACAGATGTTGAAACACTTACTGGGGTCTTTGAATTTAAAGAGTGACTTTAATTGAAATTAATTTAATTGAAGAAATTTAATTGAAATTAAAAAGTGAATTTAAAGAATTAAAGAGTGAGAGCGTGTTCCTTCCTGAGAGCCCTCGCCTCCCTCCAGGCTCTCAGTTCAGCTGAGCATCCGCACATTCGCCTCCAGTGGCCTGGTGTACTACATGGCTCACCAGAACCAGGTGGACTACGCCGCGCTCCAGCTGCACTCGGGCCGCCTCCACTTCACCTTCGACCTTGGGAAGGGCAGGACCAAGGTCTCACACCCTGCGCTGCTCAGCGACGGCCAGTGGCACACGGTAGGCTCTCGGGAAGGTGGGGTCACTCGTGCCAAGCTCTGTTCCACAGCCCCTCGTGTGCACTCCGTTTCACAGTAGTGGGGATCAACCCCTTTGATTTCCAGCTTGCTCTGTGTCTGATATCTGCCCCATAGAATGTAGGCTCCTGAAATACCCTCAAGGGATCACTCAGTGCATGACACTTAGTAGGCACTCAGCAAACACTGGTAGAATGAACAAAATGTTCATTCACCAGGTATGTTCTTGGTTTGACGAGAAGTCAACCAAGCCCATGGGTGGTGTGAATGGGCCCAACCTGATGTCCTTGCTTGCGTGTTGCTGTGATGGGGACTCTCCAGCAGGTCAGGAGCAGCTAACCTGCTCCAGGCTCAGCCTCCTCTCAACCCCGGAGGTGCGAACACCTGAGCCGTCCTTGAGGGTTCCATTCGGGTTATTACTCCAGCAGTGAACAGATGCTGCAAACAGCTGTTGTTTTCTCAGATTCCTTAGAAATGACTCATGTCTTTGGATCGCTCTAGGTCAAGACAGAGTACTTTAAAAGGAGGGGCTTCATGACGGTCGACGGCCAGGAATCGCCCATGGTGACCACGGTGGGAGATGCCACCACGCTAGACGTGGAAGGAAAGCTGTACCTCGGAGGCCTCCCCTCCGAGTACAGGGCCAGGAACATTGGAAACGTAAGCAGCGTGTTCTCCGTAGGCCTATTTTTACCTTTATTGTGGTGGTTGTTTGTCTTGTGGAGGAATGTATTTATGTTTAAATTACCGTGTTTGGGCCTGGAGCTTGCCCGCAAAATGGAAACATTTGGAACCACATCCCTCGACTGTGTGTTGGGGCTTCTCCTTGAAGCCCAGCCTGCCTTCCTGTTGGTTAGTGAACAAACAATTCCCTTCCCACAGGCGTTTAGCCTCAGTGCAACTCAGGAAAAGTCCAGCAAATTTGTATTTGCAGGTTAGAACACGCCACAGTCTTTTCTTTTTTCCTGATTTTTCATTTATCATTTTTGACCGTGCTGGGTCTTTGTTGCTGCGCCTGGGCTTTTCTCTAGTTGTAGCAAGAGGGGGCCGCTCTCTGGTTGTGGAGCACGGGCTTCATTGCAGTGCCTTCTCCCGTTGCGGAGCACAGGCTCTAGGGCGCACGGGCTTCAGCAGTTGCAGCTCCCCGGTTCTAGGGCACTGGCTCAATAGTTGTGTGACACACAGGCTTAGCTGCTCCATGGCATGTGGGATCTTCCCAACCGGGGATCCAACCTGTGTCTCCTTCACTGGCACGTGGATTCTCTACCCCTGAACCCCCAGGGAAGCCCCACTCCACAGTCTTGATTTCCACAACGTTTACTCAATAGAAAACCCTTTTTACTCTGTTATAGTAGCTTTAAGTTAGACCTTCATGTGAAGTATGGTGGCCACTGGATTTTTAAAACCGAAAGACAGTGTTTTACTGTGTTGTGTTGAAGGGTGGGAACAGCGTGTGCTTGTCCTTCTCATGTCCTCACCGTCGCCTACTCCTGCATCATTTCACTTAGATCACCCACAGCATCCCTGCCTGCCTCGGGCAGGTGACAGTGAACAGCCAGCAGCTGCACGCGGACAGCCCCGTGTCTACGTTGGCAGTGACCAGGTGCTATGCCGTGGCCCAGGAAGGAACTTTCTTTGAAGGCAGTGGATACGCAGCCTTCGGTATGTACGATCATCCATCTCACAGGCAGTCTCTGGGATGCCCTGCAGTCTAAGATGATGAGGATCCAGGAATCGTCCGATAGGACAGGACCCGCTGCACAAGCTGCAGTGAGAACACGAATTCTGGATTCTCAGCATCTTGTGTAAAAACCTGCTCACCCGTCATGGTACCCAGATGGCCTCCTCTCGTCAGGAGAGGTGACCCTCCAGACGGCAATATGTGGTCCTGGTGTCATCTGTACTGGCCCCAGATTTACATAAGGCAAAAGCTGTCACTGTTCAGGTTAATAAAGACCTTTGAATTCAAAACCAGCACCATAAAATGTCTGGACCAGCCAGCCAAGTGAGACTCAGTTTTGATGAAGAAATTAACTCTGTTTAGACTGTTGAAATATTCATGAGTAGTAAGTAGAGGAATTTAAATCTCTAAAATGCTTTAGGATGGAAATTCCTCAAGGCTTAGAAGTAGCCCTTGTTAAATATCTTACGTGCTTTCCCACTTCAGATGCTTAATTGGTCAGCTAAACCTGGTGATTCAGTGGTAAAGAATTCGCCTGCCAAGCAGGAGATGTGGGTTTGATCTCTGGGTTGGGAAGATCCCCTGGGGGAGGGCATGGCAACCCATTCCAGTATTCTTGCCTGGAGAAGCCCATGGACAGAGGAGCCTGGCAGGCTACAGTCCATGAAATCGAAAAGAATCTGACACGACTTAGGGACTGAACAACAGCAGCTTGCCGGCTAACTTCCTATTTGCACTCAAACAGTGCTCCCCTGGCTCCTGTTCTATTTCCTATCACAGGGAACTAATTTCTGGGCTCCTTTGCCTGGGGCTTTCAGGGAGGCTCTGGTGGAAGGTGGAGGTTGGGAGGGAGGAGAGGAAAAGCCAGCAGGCTTCTCTCTTGCACTCTGTGCTTCTAGTAACACCACCGTCTCCCACTTTTCCTTCAGCCTTGGGCCCCATAGGTAACAACTGCCTGCTATTGCTAATATCCCTAACTTAGTCCAGCTTCTTTATCACCTGAATGGAAAATTCATTCAATTAAAACCCCACTTAAAAAAAAAAAAAGCATAGTGTGGAGTCTAACACACTTAACACACTCAGCAAATAATGACACACCTGTTAGTGGATACTGGGAAAGTAAAGTGCTCTATTTTTTGGATGGATGATTAGCCAATTACATGGATCAAATCCCTTCTGACTTTTACCTACGTGGCTCTGGATAAAAGCATGTGCCCATGTCAGCTCTAGTCCGGTTTAGCCCAGCTGGTTGTGTGTTTTCTTTAAAAGCATCACTTCATCCTACGGAGGTGCAAGCTGAGGCTCAGGGGTGGAAGAGACTTGCTGGTGGGGGTGGAGCTGGATCCAGAGAAGGAGCTGGAGCTAGGTCTCGTGACCCTCATCAGGAGCCTGACAGCACAGCCAGCAAGCCAGCCTAGCCCCTGGCCTCTCTGAGCCTGTGCCTTCGTGCACCAGGCAGGCCCCATCACTGAGTGTCTTCCTTGTGTGTTTCAGTCAGAGAAGGCTACAAAGTGCGATCCGACGTGAACATCACGCTGGAGTTCCGTACCTCATCGGAGAACGGTGTCCTCCTGGGGATCAGCAGCGCCAAAGTGGATGCCATTGGACTGGAGATTGTAGATGGAAAGGTGAACGCTTAATCTGGATGGGCACCCCCCACCTCCCCCGCACATCTCATCCCAGTGTCAGAGACAGCAGTTGAGAAACAGTAGAAATATCTAGATCCAAATTTCTAATTATTCACTTTCATGGAATGGAGAAAAGATTCATTTAATATTTAAAAATAGATAATCCTAAAAAAGGGCTTCCCGAGTGACTCAGTGGTCAAGAATCTGCCTGCAATGCAGGAGACACAGGTTCAATCCCTGAGTCAGGAAGATCCTCTGGAGTAGGAAATAGCAACCCACTCCACTGTTCTTGCCTGGGAAATCCCATGGACAGAAGAGCCTGGTGGGCTACAGTCCAGGGGATCACTAAGAGTCAGACACGACTGAAGTGACTAAACAATAATAGCAAAGCTTCACATACAGCATAAGAAGTTGACAGTAGGATACGTAGTGTTTCCCTCCCACCTTCTGCAGGTCTCAGATTTTTTGTGCTACCACCTGGGGTGGTGGAGCATCCGTGGTTTTTCAGGAGGGAGTTAGTAAATGTTCCTTCACAGGTGCTATTGCAACAGCTGTGAACCAACTTTCTTAGTAGACCCGTGGGCTTCTGTCATGCTGAAAATATGACACTGATTTGAGGATGCATCAAAGATTGTGGCTCAGGCTTGCTCCCATGGAGGTGGCCGTTTTCCCTTCCGAAGCCTTGGGAATAGGCTAGCATCAGAATCCTTAGGACACTGTCTTACACCACTGTTTGTTTTTCATAGGTTCAGTTCAGTTGCTCAGTCATATCTGACTCTTTGCAACCCCATGGACTGCAGCACACCAGGCCTCCCTGTCCATCACCAACTCCCAGAATTTACTCAAACTCATGTCCATTGAGCTGGTGATGCCATCCAACCATTTCATCCTCTGTCGTCCCCTTCTGCTCCCACCTTCAGTCTTTCCCAGTTTCAGGGTCTTTTCAGATGAGTCAGTTCTTCACATCAGGTGGCCAGAGTATTGGAATTTCAGCTTCAACATCAGTCCTTCCAATGAATATTCAGGACTGATTTCCTTTAGGATGGACTGGTTGGATCTCCTTGCAGTCCAAGGAACTCTCAAGAGTCTTCTCCAACACCACAGTTCAAAAGCAGCAATTCTTCGGCACTCAGCTTTCTTTATAGTCCAACTTTCACATCCATACATGACTACTGGAAAAACCATAGCCTTGACTAGATGGACCTTTATTGGCAAAGTAATGTCTTTGCTTTTTAATATGCTGTCTAGGTTGGTCATAACTTTCCTTCCAAGGAGTAAGCATCTTTTAATTTCATGGCTGCAGTCACCATCTGCAGTGATTTTGGAGCCCCAAAAAATAAAGTCTGCCACTGTTTGCCCACCTATTTGCCATGAAGTGATGGGAATAGATGCCATAATCTTTGTTTTCTGAATGTTGAGCTTTAAGCCAACATTTTCATAGGTAGCCCTCCCTTTTAGCAGAATGCTCTGATTTTATGCACTCTAAGAACATCCTGTGAATGGACTGTGTTCCTTGAATAAGGAAGAATTCACCGAGGTATTGGCTTGTGTCTCGTTTGTTTAGCTCTTGTTTCACGTTAACAACGGTGCTGGGAGGATAACAGCCACATACGAGCCCAAAGCTCCCAGTAGGCTCTGTGATGGGAGATGGCACACCCTTCAGGCAAACAAGAGCAAGCATCGCGTGGTTTTGACTGTCGACGGGAACGTGGTTCGAGCGGAAAGTCTGCACGCCCAGTCCACCTCCGCTGATACCAACGATCCCATTTATGTCGGCGGCTATCCTGGTGCGTGTGATGTCTACTCTGCTCACTTTTCGAAGGGCACTGCCTCTGGGGGAAGTCTTATTCAGGGGGATAAAGAATAGGGGTGAAGAAAGATACATGGTTTGGGTAACAAATCCTTTACCATTGTAGCTCTATTCCAAATGCCTAGGAATTCTTGGAAAAATCAGAATAATCTACATATATAAGTTGATCAGGGCTTCCCAGGTGGCACTAGTGGTTAAAAAACAAAACAAAAAAACCTACCTGCTGATGCAGGAGATAAAAGAGACATGGGTTCAATCCCTGGGTTGGGAAGATCCCTTGGAGAAGGAAATGGCAGCCCACTCCAGTATTCTTCCCTGGAGAATCCCATGGACAGAGGAGCCTGGTGGGCTACAGTCCATGGGGTCTCACAGAGTCAGACACGACTGAAGCCACTTCGTATTCGTGCACGCGGAAGTTGATCATTAGGTAAGACTGAGAACATCAGGTATGGTGTACGATAAGCTGGGTGACTTTACTGACAGAAATCTTAAATGATGCCCTGAAGTGGGAATCAATTTATGGGTTGGTAATCATTTTAGAGGACAAGCATGTGTCTTACCCTCTCACATCGCTTTTCAGATTCTCCAAGTAATTAATACAAATGTTAATAAGATAAAAATCCCTTTTATGACAAGTCACAACTATGCCTTAAAATTATTGCTTATTAATAGTTTTCTATAAATTACGCTATCACTGAAGCCATGTATATGGAAAAATATTCTTCTAATCTTGATGCAGAAACCACAAGCGGTTAGTTTTGTTTCTACTGCTCTTCTCACATCATTTAATACAACAAGATTTATTTTGTCTTCTTTCCTAAACAGCTGATGTGAAGCAGAACTGCCTGAGCAGCCGGACCTCCTTCCGGGGCTGTGTGCGGAGGCTCACTCTGACTAAGGGCCCTCAAGTGCAGTCCTTCGACTTCAGCACAGCTTTCGACCTGCAAGGAGTTTTCCCTCATTCCTGCCCTGGGACTGAGTCCTGAACTTTGGGGAATCCTTCAGTTGGGAACCATCGTTTATATTTTGAGGACTATTTTATATTTTGTGAACTAAAATCTTTACAGTTCAGATTTCATTTCCAACTCAGGTTCAGTATTTCCAGAGAGAACGTTTTTGTTTATGTTTAACTAAAACCATGTGTACAACAAATACCTCTATTAAATAGTTTAAAATGTAAATTGAAATCACTGGCTCTTTTAAGTTTTTTTAATGAAACTTTTGAAATGTTCTGTTGATCGCCTGATAATACTTCATGTTTTGCATTTTAAACTTTTAAAAAATATCATTATAGACTATCATAGATTAGAGTGGTGTATGAATACTTTCATGGGCTTTCCCTGTGGCTCGGTGGTAAAGAACCCACCTGCCAATGCAGGAAAAGAGTTCGATCTCTGGGTCGGGAAGATCCCCTGGAGAAGGGAATGGCAACCTACTCCAGTATTCTTGCCTGGGCAATCCCAGGGACAGAGGAGCCTGGCTGGCTACAGTCGATGGGGTTGAAAAAAGAGTCGGACATGACTTAGCAACTAAACAACAACAACACGAATACTTTCATTTCTTTATCAAGAATTTAAGCTCCAATTTCTACAATGAGCAAGTAACACTATTGGTTCTATTCCAGCAGAGGGCACCAACTGTTTGCCACATAAGCACATTAAATAGACTTCAGCAAGTCAAAAAGCAAAGGGAACACAGGAAGACAGAGCCTGGTCTAAACAAAGCTTTGTTCTGAGAGGACCTAACCTAACAGAGCATTTTGCAAGATTAAAAAAAGAAGTGGCATCATAACTAGACAGCTAGTTAGCCCTTTTACTATTGTAACCGTTTTTCAGTGTACAGTTCCCTGCCTGAGGTACATTCACACTGTTGTACAACCATCACCACCAGCCAGTTCCAAGACTCACTCCGTCTTGCAAAACAAGCTCTGTACCTATTAAATACTAATTCCCAGCTGCCCTCTCTCCCCAGCTCCTGGCATCCACCATTTTTCTTCCTGTGTGCATGGGTCTGGCGACTCGAGTCACCGGAATCATTCAGCATCAGTCGGTCTGTGACTGACTTATGTTTCAGGGCATAAGGTCCTGTAGGATCATCCATGATGGAGTATGTGTTAGTGTCCTTCCTTTCTTAAGGCTGAGTAATATTCCATCGTGTGTATATACCATATTTTTAAATTTATTTTTTATTGAAGGATAATTGCTTTACAGAACTTCATTGTTTTCTGTCAAACCTCAACATGAATCAGCCATAGGTATACATAAATCCCCTCCCTTTTCAATCTCCCTCCCATCTCCCTCCCCACCCCACCCCTCTCGGTTGATACAGAGACCCTGTTTGAGTTTCCTGAGCCATACAGCAAATTCTTGTTGGCTATCTATTTTACATATGGTAATGTAAGTTTCCATGTTACTCTCTCCATGCATTTCACCCTCTCCTCCCCTCTCCCCGTGTCCACAAGTCTGTTCTCTATGTCTGTTTCTCAATTGCTGCCCTGAAAATAAATTCTTCAGAACCATTTTTCTAGATTCCATATATGTGCATTGGAATATGATATTTATCTTTCTCTTTCTGACTCACTTCACTCTGTATAATAGGTTCTAGGTTCATCCACCTCATTAGAACTGACTCAAATGCATTCCTTTTTATGGCTGAGTAATATTCCATTGTGTATACGTACCACAACTTCTTTATCCATTCACCTGTCAATGGGCGTCTAGATTGCTTCCATGTTCTAGCTATTGTAAATAGTGCTGCAATGAACAATGGGATTGATGTGTCTTTCTCAACCCTGTTTTCTTCAGGGTATATGCCTAAGTGAAAGAAAGAAAGTAAAGTCACTCAGTCATGTCTGACTCTTTGCGACCCCATGGACTGTAGCCTACCAGGTTCCTCTATCCATGGGATTTTCCAGGCAATAGTACTGGAGTGGGTTGCCATTTCCTTCTCCAGGGGATCTTCCCAACCCAGGGATCGAACCCAGGTCCCTCGCATTGTAGATAGATGCTTTACCGTCTGAGCCACCAGGGTATATGCCTAGGAGTGGGATTGATTGCTGGGTCATATGGTGGTTTTATTCTTAGTTTTTTAAGGACTCTCCATACCATCTTCCATAGTGGCTATATCAATTTACATTCCTACCAACAATGCAAGAGCATTCCCTTTTCTCCACACTCTCTTCAGCATTTATTGTTTGTTGATTTACATGCCATATTTTTGTTTATTCATTTATCCATCAATGGGCATGGGGTTCCTGCTACCTTTTGGCTATTGTGAATAATGCTGCTGCGAATATGAGCATACAAATAGTTCTTTGAGTCCCTACTTTCACCGTTTTAGGGCAGAGACCCAAAAGTGGAATTACTGGATCATACAGTAAGTCAATTGTTAATTTTTTGAGGAAACTCCATACATTTTCCCCCATAGTATCCAGTGCAATTTTTAAGCTTAGGTTTTCCACCTGTAAAATGTAGTTATGCCAACAACCACAAAAAGGTCTATATTTGGAAATATCATTAAAATTGACTCAGAGAACATCTGGATAAACCAATAACTTCGACCTTAGTGAAATTTAATCTTCAGTCACATTTGCTGGCAGAATGTACAAAAATTAGTTGGTTTAAAGACATGCCTTATTAAACACCAGGAACAAGAAAAAGAAAACTAACCAATGCATTTAACACAGCTGGTATAACCTTTATGAGAGGCCTGATTTATATTCCTGTTTCATTTTCCTTATTCATTTTCCTGTTTTTCCTGTCTGTGCCACCACCTCTAAAAGGATGCATCGTAATTAGGAATGATACACTCGTGGCTGGATATGGGACAACCACATCCAACACAGGCTTAAGAATTAAGGGCCAATTTAGTGTCCAAATCAGAAATTGCGATGAAAACGATTAAATGCTCTGTTAGAAATGCTGGACCAGAAGGCACATGTATTCTCACCTTAGAACACTATAAATCAAGGGCTAAATTGTGGTACCAAGTGAAAGACAGATCTGGGAAGGTTGACAGAGGCAGCTGGAACTAGGCTTTGCAGAATAAACAGTAGTAGCAGCCAACATACAAAGTGCTTTCCTAGGCACGGGCTTCCCTGGTGGCTCAGACAGTAAAGAAGCTGCCTGCAATGTGAGAGACCCAGGTTCGATCCCTGCATCAGGAAGATCCCTTGGAGAACGGAATGGTTACTCACTCCAGTATTCTTGCCTGGAGAATCCCCATGGACAGAGGAGCCTGGCAGGCTAAAGAATGGGACATGACAGCAATGAACACTTCTATGCAAGGTGGTGTTCAGGGCTAGAGAGGCAGTATGGAAGCATGACACATGGGTACAAGCCGCCCAGCTGAAAGAAAGTGGACTGATGGGACTATTAGGAGGTGGGTGGGGGGATGGGCAGGTGGAGAGAGAACAGAGTGGATTGGGTCTAACCTTGGAGAGCACAACATTTAAGCTGGTAGGCAGGAGACTGGATGCCATGCCTTATGAAGCATCTGGGCTTTCCATTAGGAGAGTGTTGTGATGAAATGGTGCATTTGAAATCATAAACTAGCTGGAAAGGGCAGCCCGAGTCTGCCAGTTGAGCAGCACTGAGTGGCAGCTGATACCACGGCAGGGATAAAGACAAGAGAATTGTATAGGAATGTTGGAGGCTCCAGCAACGCGTTAGCTTTAGGCAGTAAAAGATTATGAGACTCGAGCAGGGAGCTTGGACAGTGAGAATGGCAGTTCCACAGGCAGGAGGTAAACAGAAAAATTATGAACTCAAGCTCCGAATGTATTGAATTTGAGAGACTGGTAAGACAGTCCGAAGGGAGGATTTTCAACTGGCTGGCTGGATTATGGACTGGCCCGGGACTCTTCTCACAATGCAAGCTATGTTGTTTATCTATCAAACAGTATTTGTCTTTCTCTGTCTGACTTATAGTGAAATAAGCATAATACCCTCCAATTCCACTCATGCTGTGTGAAGGGCAAGTTTTCATTCTTTTTTAACAGCTGAATAGTTTTGCATTGGGGCTTCCCTGGTGGCTCAGATGGTAAAGAATCCACCTGTAATGCGGGAGACCTGGGTTCGATCCCTGGGTTGGGAAGATCCCCTGGAGAAGGGCATGGCAACCCACTCTAGTATTCTTGCCTGGAGAATCCCATGGACAGAGGAGCCTGGCGGGCTATGGTCCATGGGGTGACAAAGAATTGGGTATGATGGTGACTAAGCACACCACAGTATTGCATTGTTTATATATATCAGTTCAGTTCTGTTCAGTCACTCAGTTGTGTCCGACTCTTTGCGATCCCATGGACTGCAGCACTCCAGGCCTCCCTGTCCATCACCAACTCCCGGAGCCTACCCAAACTCATGTCCATTGAGTCGGTGATGCCATCCAACCATCTCATCCTCTATTGTCCCCTTCTCCTCCTGCCCTCAATCTTTCCCAGCATCAGGATCTTTTCCAATGAGTCAGATCTTCTCATCATGTGGCCAAAGTATTGGAGTTTCAGCTTCAACATCAGTCCTTCCAATGAACACCAAGGACTGATCTCCTTTAGGATGGACTGGTTGGATCTCCTTGCAGTCCAGGGGACTCTCAAGAGTTTTCTCCAACACCACAGTTCAAAAGCATCAATTCTTCAGCACTCAGCTTTCTTTATAGTCCAACTTTCACATCCATACATGATTACTGGAAAAACCATAGCCTTGACGAGACGGACCTTTGCTGGCAAAGCAATGTCTCTGCTTTTTAATATGCTGTCTAGGTTGGTCATAACTTTCCTTCCAAGGAGTAAGTGTCTTTTAATTTCATGGCTGCAATCACCATCTGCAGTGATTTTGGAGCCCCAAAAAATAAAGTCAGCCTCTATTTCCACTGTTTCCCCATCTATTTCCCATGAAGTGATTGGACCAGATGACTTGATCTTAGTTTTCTGAATGTTGAGCTTTAAGCCAACTTTTTCAATCTCCTCTTTCACTTTCATCAAGAGGCTCTTTAGTTCTTCTTCATTTTCTGCCATAAGGGTGGTGTCATCTGCATATCTGAGGTTATTGATATTTCTCCTGGCAATCTTGATTCTGGCTTGTGCTTCATCCAGCCCAGCGTTTCTCATGATGTACTCTGCATAGAAGTTAAATAAGCAGAGTCACAATATACAGCCGTGACGTACTCCTTTTCCTATTTGGAACCAGTCTGTTGTTCCATGTCCAGTTAAAACTGTTGCTTCCTGACTTGCATACAGAGTTCTCAAGAGGCAGGTCAGGTGGTCTGGTATTCTCATCTCTTTCAGAATTTCCCACAGTTTATTGTGATCCACACACTCAAAGGCTTTGGCATAGTCAATAAAGCAGAAATAGATGATTTCTGGAACTCTCTTTTTCAATGATCCAGCAGATGTTGGCAATTTGATCTCTGGTTCCTCTGCCTTTTTAAATCCAGCTTGAGCATCAGGAAGTTCATGGTTCACCTATTGCTGAAGCCTGGCTTGGAGAATTTTGAGCATTACTTTACTAGAGCATGAGATGAGTGCAATTGTGCGGTAGTTTGAGCATTCTTTGGCATTGCCTTTCTTAGGGATTGGAGTGAAAACTGATTTGTTCCAGTCCTGCGACCACTGCTGAGTTTTCCAAATTTGCTGGCATATTGAGTGCAGCACTTTCACAGAATCCTCTTTTAGGATTTGAAATAGCTCAACTGGGATTCCATCACCTCCACTAACTTTGTTTGTAGTGATGCTTTCTAAGGCCCACTTGACTTCACATTCCAGGATGTCTGGCTTTAGGTGAATGATCACACCAACATCATTATCTGGGTTGTGAAGATCTTTTTTGTATAGTTCTTCTGTGTATTCTTGCTGCCTCTTCTTAATATCTTCTGCTTCTGTTAGGTGCATACCATTTCTGTCCTTTATTGAGCCCATCTTTGCATGAAATATTCCCTTGGTATCTCTAATTTTCTTGAAGAGATCTCTAGTCTTTCCCATTCTATTGTTTTCCTCTATTTCTTTGTAGTGATCACTGAGGAAGGCTTTCTTATCTCTCCTTGCTATTCTTTGGAACTCTGCACTCAAGTGGGTATATCTTTTCTTTTCTCCCTTGCTTTTCACTTGTCTTGTGTTCACAGCTATTTGTAAGGCCTCCTCAGACAGCCATTTTGCTTTTTTGCATTTCTTTTTCTTGGGGATAGTCTCGATCCCTGTCTCCTGTACAATGTCATGAATCTCCATCCATAGTTCATCAGGCACTCTGTCTATCAGATCTAGTCCCTTAAATCTATTTCTCACTTCCACTGTACAATTGTTAGGGACTTGATTTAGGTCATACTTGAATGGTCTAGTGGTTTTCCCTACTTTCTTCAATTTAAGTCTGAATTTGGCAATAAGGAATTCATGATCTGAGTCACAGTCAGCTCCGGGTCTTGTTTTTGCTGACTGTATAGAGTTTCTCCATCTTTGGCTGCAAAGAATATAATCAATCTGATTTTGGTGTTGACCATCTGGTGATGTCCATGTGTAGAGTCTTTTCTTGTGTTGGTGGAAGAGGGTGTTTGCTATGACCAGTGTGTTCTCTTGGCAAAACTCTATTAGCCTTTGCCCTGCTTCATTCTGTACTCCAAGGCTTAATTTGCCTGTTACTCCAGTGTTTCTTGACTTCCTACTTTTTACTTTTTTTTACTTTCCTACTTTTTACTTTTTCTGTATCTTGGATATTGTAAATGATGCTGCTACATCGCTATATTGCAATGCTGTAGAGGAGTGCCTATATATCTTTTCAAATTAGTGTTTTTGGTTTTAGTGGTTCTTATTTATGCTCATTTCCGCCCTCAGATAGCATGTGCATCTCAACAATCTAATTGGTCCACAACTCCTGTAAGGGCTATATTGTGTCAGATATTTCTTGGGCATTTCTCTCAAAGCTAACATAATTAGGACCTATGGGAGATTATTAGTAGATAATTGTTGAGTTGAATATTAGTTTATCATTTTTTCTAAAAATACCTCAGCAGGGTAGCTCTTCATATAAATTTCAAAAGTTCTTTGCAAACGTCATTCCTCTGAGCCATCTAATAAGCATAAAACAAATGGCAGCGTAAGCCTCTTTTGCAAGATATTCCCAAAAGTAGTTCTATAGGCTTAACAGTTTTCATAATATGTAGTGAAATGTTCAGCATAATATACTCTGAAATGCAAAAACTATCAGGATTTTTTTTTCAGTGACAAAGGCATAGCTCATGTTTCTTTCAAACTCTTTCAGTGTCCAGCCAAGGGACCCATTGCGGCTGTCTGAAGCAAGGACTTGGGTAAAAACATAATGGAGAGATTTTTTTTTCTGAGTAACAAAATTTAGAAATTGTACTTTCTTCTCAGATTATATGGAGTGTATAATAATTATAAAGTATTACAATACAAACTCCATCTTCAATATTGAAAAGCTGTGGTTTCTGTTTACATAATTAGAAGAATTTCATAAACATGAAAGAATAAAGTTTATGGTAGTTTGTTTTAGCCAGAACCGTTATAAGCATCCAGCATTTCATCAATAATTTACTTTTTAGCATGTGTTGAAAATCCAAATGTGATTGTCTGTTATGAATAAAAAGACAGTAAAAGCTTTGATAAATATGGAAGAGCATTGCTCTGTGTCCCCATTAGGTGGTCAGAAGAGGACATTTAGGGAAAGAACGTCGGTCAATGGAGCAGATGGGAGCTTGTGAAGTACAGACACAGCAGAGGTTACAACGGGGGCTTTGCAACCAGACTAGAAAGGTAAACAGGATTTAGGTGTGGTGAGGAAGTCAGTGGGGCTTCCCCAGTGGCTCAGTGGGTAAAGAGTCTGCCTGCAATGCAGGTGATGTAGGAGACTTGGGTTCCATCCCTGGGTTGGGAAAATTCCCCTGGAGAAGGAAATGGCAACCCACTCCGTTATTCTTGCCTGGAGAATCCCATGGAGAGAGGAGCCTGTGTGTGATTTAAATGTAATTGTGTATTCTTGAAGTTTGATTAAATTGATCATGGAGTTTAAGAAGAAATATGAGTGAGAAGGGCAAAAAGTAGAAAATCATCTGGCACGTTATGCTCACTGAGTCTGGCTGGGAAGAAATGTTCAAACTTGGATAACTGTGAAAGTCTTTCAGCCTTCTAGGTGAGATCAGAAGTGAACTGAAGAAAGCACTTCTTAACAGGCTAACCTAAGAGATAATACTTTTTTCCTCCTTTCACTGTTATATTAGAATTAAGTAACGTTGGGAGTGGGGAGAAAGGAGAGGAATCCTGAACTGATAACGTGACAAGGCAAATCAATGAATTATTGCCGAGTATTATAGCAGTTCCCAAAGTCAACTGAAAGGTATGCATCCATGTGTGTGTTTTAATTGATATAACCAACAGAAAATGGGAGAGAACTTATGGTCTGAACACAACCTAGTCAATTTCTTACCAAAATCCAAAACATCAACAATTCCTCAGTGACTTATAATAGGACCCAGAATTTATATAGCACATAACATTCACAATATCCAGGATACGATTCAAAATCTTTCTACACACATCCAACCAGGAAAACAGGACCAATTCTCAAGGGGAGAAGATGCCAACCTCAAAATGGAATTATGAGACAAAGATCTCAAAGCAGTGATTATATCTATGCTACATAAGGTCAGAGTAAGCACATTGGAAATGAATGTAATGACAAAAAAAATTCTCAGCAGATAAATGGAAAATAGAAAAGGGAACCAACTGAAAATTACTGAACTGAAAAATACAATATCGGAAGTGAAAAAAAAAATCACTGGATGGACTCAAGATCAGAGTGTAGATGATAAAGGAAAGAATGAGTAAACTTGAAAATAGAATAATGAAAATTATTCAACAAATTAAATAGAGAGATGAAAGACTGAAAAATAAAAACAAAAACAAAACACCAGTGTCAGGCAGATAACTTCTAAAGATCTAACATAGAGTAATAGGAGCCCCATATGGAGAAGAGAGAGAGACTGGAACAAAAAAAATTTTTTTTGCATTAAGATGTGGTTGCAGATGCCCCTGGCATGCTGGGCCATCTCCCAAGAGGGAGGCCAAGACTATGTCTAGCAGCTCTATCCAAGGTGACATGTAGGAGAACACAAAATGGGGAAACCTCCCTTGCCCGCTCCCCACCACCACGCCCCCACAACCTACTTTTAGACTTTTTTAAAAGTATGAATGCTGATTTTTGTCTGGGAAACATTGTTGAGAAATTAGCCTTCTTGGGGCCTGAAGTTTGTCAGGGTGGCTCAAGTTCTCCAGCAAGCCATCCTGGCGGGTGGGGGCCATTATCTGCAGACCATGTTGAACCCTGAGTCACTTTGCAACGAGACTGTGATTTTGCTGTTATTTCCTGAAGGTTGCAAGACACCTGTCCAGCGACCTTACCTAACTGGGTGATTTCTCAAGAATTGTAGCAATAATCAAAAGCCCTCTCTAGGCATCAAATGTAACAGAAATTTCCTCTCCTTTGATGCCTCCATCGCTGCAGGCAGATCAGACTAGGGTTCTTTCTCTCTGGCATTTCATCCCCACTTTATATTACTGAAGCTGCTTTGAAAATTCGTCTTATAGAAACTGGGGCTTGTTACTTCAGATCGTTAGTGCTCCAGAAAGGAACCCTGGCCCAGGGGTTCCATTCATCTGGGACCCCAGGGAAGGCTTAAGTAAAACTTCTTTTTCCCTATCATGTCCCAACAGGCTGTGGGGCCAAGGACTCCAGAAGCCTCTGTGAACCATTTCTGTTACTGCTACTGTCCCATGTTGGCTGTGAGGCGGCCCCTGGAATCCCAGCCATGGCCCACTCAAGAGACGAGGTGGTGTACGCCCCTTCACAGCAACCTTGGGGTCATTGACTGGGGAACCGTGGGGGCTCTGGCCTCCTGGGAAGTTTCACGTGAAGACCCAGTCTCTTTCTGGGAATTTTTCCAGTGAAAATCATCATTTTTGCACAGGAGATATTCTTGACTGTCCTTCTGGGCAGCCTCACAATTTAAATGTCGTCCCCAAGTTTGCTGCTGGGTACCACTTTCCAGGCATGGGCAGTGGGGGTGAGGCCTAGTTGTCTCCCAGCGTCCAGTCCCAGGGAATCTGGGGCACACGTGTGGGAACCCGAGCTCAAAGCCCAGGCCTGAGTGTGTGTCGCTGTTTTTTTTTTTTTTTTTTTAACAGGTTCACTGAGGTGTCACTGACATATGATAAACTTGATGCACATATTAATATTTAAAGTGTACAGCCTGATGACTTTGATTGTATGTATCCATCCTCGCAATCATCACCTCATTCAGGAAAAAGAACACACCCACTACCCCCAAAGTTTCCTCCTGTCCCTTTGCAGCCCCTCCCGCCCACCCCTCCCTGAAACACCTCACACACTGTTACAAAGTTGAAGACAAAAACAGGAAACAGGAAAGCGACTCTACCCATTGGACAAGTCGGCTATAACCCCGGCTCCAAAACAAGGTAAGGAAATTATAAGACAATTACGGGCCAATTTTTATTTTGGACCTAGATGTGAAAATCTTCAATAAAATGCTGGTTAGTTGATTTCCTCAATTAGGGAAAAAAATATGACCAATTACAATTGCACCCCAGACTCTTTTTTTTTTAATTCTCCTGTGTGTTATATATTTTTCACCGAATCTTTGTTCATTTTCCAGTTTTCCTTCCAATTTCCTTGCAGTATTCAATTTGGCTGATACTCTCATTTTATCCTGACATTGCCCGAGCAGCTTGGCTGTTTTCTTATAAGCTCCTGGAGGGGAAATGTGTCCTGGAGGAAGAAAGGATGCTGGTGGGTGGCAATCACCCAGATTTCAAAATGAAAGGAGCAGAGGAGAAGGGAGGTTGTGTTCAATTCCAGTTTTCTTAGATCCTTTTATTGCTTGTCAGTCTTGTGAATGTGTCTCAAGAAATACCACTAAAGGACCTGGTATAACTTTGCGTCAAAGCTCCGGAATACAAAGGCTGCTTCTTTGATCGGGAGGTTAGGGCCCAACAATTCGGGTTTCTAGGGTAAGGCATTCGTTTTCTATTCCCTCAGTCTGGGCAGCTGTCTTTAACACGACTCATGGTATTGAGGATGTGACACGTGGTGAAATGTCGAACATCCATTTATCAACAAATATTTATCACTTAAGTGTGAACTCAATTAAGTGTGAACAGTTTGTGAAGATGAAGACAATGCTCTATTGTTTGCATCAAGAAGCACACGTGTACCTGGTTTTCTGTGTGTGTGCTCAGTCGTGTCCAAGTCTTTGTGACCCCATGGACCGTAGCCCACCAGGCTCCTCTCTCCATGGGATTTCCCAGGCAGGAATACTGGAGTGGGTTGCCATTTCCTTCTCCAGTTAAAACACTATAAAAGCAAGGGCTATGTTGGGGTTCAGTGGGGTAAAAAGGGATGGGAAGGCTTTAAGATCTTTGCAGGATCTGCCATGGCAGCACTTGAGGAATGACTGCCCAGCTTGCAAAATGCTTTCACTGTGGTAACGGGAAGGTTGGGGATGGGGTGGGTGGGGCATGGAGACAGCTGTCCAATGGAGACAAAGGGCCCCCAGTGTGGAGTACCGAGAAAGGCTGCAAAGTGGGCTGGGCCTTCTCATGGAGAACCCAGAAAGCTACCTCATGCCCGTCTCCAGCCAATCCCACCACAAAGCCCACCACTCTGATGTCTGTGGCCACATAAGGTAGGTGTGTGATTAACCTTGTACTATTCTACCAGTTTCGCAAAGTGGTTCTCCCATTTCACACGTCTACTAGCAATGTGAATGCCAGTTATTAACGGGGATATTCTGTGTTTACATAGTGCTATTACATTGTAGTTTAATTATCATTTTCCTAAGGGCTGATTGGAGAAGGCAATGGCACCCCACTACAGTACTCTTGCTTGGAAAATCCCATGGACGGAGGAGCCTGGTAGGCTGCAGTCCATGGGGTCACTAAGAGTCAGACATGACTGAATGACTTCACTTCCACTTTTCACTTTCATGCATTGGAGAAGGAAATAGCAACCCACTCATGTTCTTGCCTGGAGAATCCCAGGGACAGGGGAGCCTAGTGGGCTGCCGTCTATGGGGTCGCAGAGTCGGACACGACTGAAGCGACTTAGTAGTAGTAGTAAGGGCTGGTAGTGTTGAGTACCTTGCCGTGTATAGCAACCATTTCTATACTTTGGCAGAATGTTAGTTCAAGTCTTTTGGCCATTTAAAAACATAAGTAGTCTTTTATTTTTAATATTTAAGTATTTGCTGCGTCAGGTCTTAGTTGCAGCACATGGGGTCTTCCTTGTGTCATGCAGGGTCTTTCCTTGCAGTGCACACACTCTTCAGTTGTGGCGCTCTAGCTTAGTTGCTCTGTAGCATGTGGGATCTTAGTTCTCCAACCAGGGATCGAACCTGCGTCCCTTGCAATGTGGATTTCTAACCACTGGGGAAGTACCCGCCTCCCCCCCCTTTTTTTTTTCTCTTGAGCTTTGGCAGAGTATGTAAAGAGTTCTTTACATAGCCTGGGTGTAACATGTGCATTTGACATACACACACACACAATCTTCTCTCAATATGCCTTTTCGTTAATGATTGTTGTCGTTCAGTCACTCAGTTGTGTCCAACTCTTTGTGACCCCATGGACTGCAGCACGCCAAGCTTCCCTTTTGTTCATTCTCTCCTTAGAGTTTGCTCAAACTCATGTTCATTGAGTTGATGATGCATTCCAACCATCTCATTCTGTCTCCCCCTTCTCCTCCTGCCCTCAATCTTTCCCCGCATCAGGGTCTTTTCTAATGAGTCGGCTCTTCGCATCAGGTGGCCAAAATAATGATATATTTGCTTAAAATCTTGTGGATCCAGATTGTCAATTATTTCCTTTTACAGCTAAGTGTTTGCTATCCCATTGTACTGTGATGTGCTGAGGGTTACGTGGGAGAAAAGCCTGTTCCCAGTTTGTCATCTGAGGACATGGAGCCAAGAACCGCAAAGCCCACTGCTGTGCCGTAATAAACACGTTGTACAAATGCAGAGCAACTGCTGAGAATGAACTGTTACGGCATTAAAGTTCATGAATAAGATGACAATGTGTAGAGTCCACATGTGATTATTAGTTGATAAAACTCAGATGAACCTTTGGAGATGGTCTCCCCTCCCCCAAGATCTGTCTGGCCTGTCAGGAAAGGTGTCATTTCCTGCTGGGAAGATGAGACAAGCAGATCTGGGGGCCCCCCAGCACCCCAGGAACTCCAGATTCTTTTCCATCTGCTCGTGTGCTCTGCTGTCAAAGCCCATTTGGCAGAGATCTTTGGAACTGAGCTAATGTACTTCGTCACTTGTTACAGCCAGCCAGATTCCAAATTGATCTAGTGGAAGAGATGGCAGCTGGGCTCAGGCAGGGTGAGAACCTTCCAGGATGGCCAGCAGAGAAAGCACACACTCCCCAGTCGAGAGCCATGGGAAGGGAGAGTCCTCGGAGCAACTAACCGGGGGCCTGGGATGACAGCTTCATCAACCATGGAGCAGGAAATGTGGATTTAATTTGCATCCCCCTAGTGGCACACGATGCTGAGCATTTTGAACACGTGGTTACTGGCGATTTGTAAATTTTCTTTCGTGAAGGATCTATTCAAGTCTTCCCCCATTTAAAGAAGTTAGGTTGCCTGCCTTTTTTTTTTTTTAATGAGTTCTTAATATAGCCTGAATATCAGTCCTTTGTTAAATATATGCTTTACAATTATATTTTTCCCAACCTGATTTTTATATAATAATCTTGTACGCCATGACCTTGCTAAATCATCTTATTAGTTCTAATAGTTGAAGATACCTTAGGCTTTTGTATATAAATGATCATATTATTTGCAGATGGAGACTATTGCAGATGGAGACTATTTTATCTCTTCTAATCTTTATGCCTTTTTATTAGCTATTGTTCTTGCCTTTGGTATATGGTAAAATGTTGAGTGTAAAAAAAATCATGAATGAGTCAAATATTCTGTTCTGTATCTATTGAAACTATATATATTTTTTCAAAAGCACATATTAAAAGGCACTAACTCAAACAAGTTTAGTAAATAGCTTTGCACAAACATCCACCATTACCCCAGTGCCTAGAACATCACCATTTATGACAGATGGCAAAGACTGGGCTCAAAACACAAACCTTCTGACTGTAAGGCTCCTTTTCTTTCACCAGCGCACCATGGTGTCTTCGGACTAGTTGAACATAAGAAATCTCATGATAATGCTTTTGGTTTTTTCCTCTTTATTTTTATGAATAAAATGCAACATACATATTATACTTGGCAATGAAACTGACGGGATGAAAGAACATTAACTCTTGAGATGGGAGACAACATAAAAAATTGGCACCCTAGGGACAACATGACTTTTCAATCAAATCACATCATTTCCAAGAACAGCTGGAAAATACCTGAAAGAAAAGATGTCATTTTTAAATTAAGGGTGTGTGTGTGTGTACAACTGTTGAAAAATGTTTAAAACATTTTAATCCATGTCGTATTATTTTTTATTAAGTGACATGTTTATGAAAAAAAAAAACAAAACAAAACAGCTGAAAGTGCCAGACAGAAAATATAAAACTACAGAGTCCCAGAATATATATTCCTTTCAGATGTGTAATACATTTATGAAAAACAGTTGAAATATGTTTGACAGAAAGAAGGGGCACTTTAATCTCACGTGACTTTCAGTCAAGGGCAGTGTGGGGAAAACAGCTGAAAATGCGTGAAATTTGATGAAGTGAATTCCTACATTTGAAAACCTGTGACTCCACAGGGTTAAACGCACAAGACGACAAGTAAAGGACAGACTCTCTCGGCCTCTACAACACACCTCACAATTACAGAGTATTTTTGGTTTTAAAGCTTTTGCTAAAAATATTTTACATCATTAAATGCATATTATTAAATGTACATTGAAAGCTAAGTGAAGTGACTTAAATAATAAGATCAGGGACCATTTGTAACAAAAATTGTTAACGTCCGTCATTTATCCCCCCAAGGAAAGACAAGTGAGGTAGTTTATACTGTATATACATTGTAAAGAGATTAATATTCCAGTTTGTTCAAAGATCTCCCCTTGAACTCACTGAACTCATTGTTCAGTGACCTGAAGACTCATATCATCAAGGGAGCTGTTTAGCAAAGGGATCTTCTTTTGTAGACTGGAGGCAAGAAGGAGCGCGTTCTAGTGTTTTTTTCTGAATAAGTCTTCCTAAAACGATAACTTTCTCTAGCGCTCTCCTAGATGTCCTTTTCCTAACTGCACACAAAGAGCGCATGGGACAAGGTGAGGGGGAAGCTACCAAGAACAGAATTTAGAAGCCCAGGGTCTGACTTGTCTTTTGTTTGCAGATACACTATTCATGTTTGCCTTTACACTATTCATTGTTATAGATGACTGTAACTATTGAAAAACAACTCTTCATAAGGCAAGTATAGTTTTTTCAACACTTAGGTGACTGCCATTTTTGAGTTTTAGTTGTACGGGTTTGTTTATTCATTAAGAATAAACTCAAGTTTTAAAAAAAGTAATAAAATCAGTAAAAAGAACTTTTTTAACCTCACAAAAATTAGTTTATGTGTCTACTGGAAATTCTTCTCTGATCAGTTAACTGTATGACTAAGAATTCAAGTTACATCCAATATATTGGTATTGACATGGGCTTCCATATTATATAGTTATTTTAAAGTTGTCACACATCCTTGAAGGCAGTGATTAATTTAAGATTATTGACTGGGCTGAGCCTTTGACATCTAAACGATGTCACATCTTATCCACATCAAATGTGGATAAGAAATTCAGAAACTTAATTTTTTTTAACTGTCATTTTTTAGCCATTTATTTAAAACTAATGACTAATGGGGTAAATCTTAAAACTTTTAGAAGTCTTCCATCAGTGCTAATGTGTTTTCAGTCAAAAGAAATAAAAATTCCGAAATAAAAAATTGGCTAGGTTGGTGAATTTTCTAAGCACAACAGAATTTACTCTAAATGAGAGGAAATTCAGTTAGAGAAATCAGTCATTGTTTTAATATATACACAGAAGTGTAAGGCACCTAATTTGAAGAACTTCCTTGTATGTGGGCATCAGTTACAGCTATCTTAGGTCTTGGAACTTAGCAACTAATACACGGACTAAAATGCTTACTCCTGTTGTTTGAATTGCAAGAATGATAACTGCATTTTCTCAGACCCTCAAAGTTCATTATGCAAACTCACATGCTGTCAATTAGCCATACATTGAAAACTGATGAAATATAGGAATAAATATAAACCAACAGAATGCATGTTTTTCTTCCACTGGGTTTTCAAGCAAAGGAAATAAAAACTCTCAAATAAACAAAATGAATGGATATTAGCTTTCCACAAAAATGTAACACAGCTCCAATGGGCAGGAACGTTGAATATAAATCAAGGTTTCATAGATATCAAGGCATAATGAGCATGGAAAAGATTTCTTCTATAATACAGGCTTAAATTATCATCACATTATGTTCTGAGACTTGGTAAGTAGATAAAGGGCTTCCCAGGTGGCACTAGTGGTAAAGAACCCACCTACCAATGCAAGTAGATAAAATGTTTTCTGCATTTGTAAGCAACTTTGTCTATTGTTTGAACTGCAAGGGAGAGTCATTTGGATGTTAAATTTCATTAAAACTCACATAAGCTTGTCAAAATCTCAAGCTGTAGATCTAATCCAAAGCACACATGTGGGATAAGTGAGACCTCTATCCCTGTTTCTATATGCTGCAGTCCCCAGAGGAAAGGCAGGGCTCCCTGACCTCTCAGCACATGTCAGATCTGCTCTCAGAATCGTGGAGAACTGTGCTTTCTCACCAACTGCAGGCCTGGAAAAATGGCTCTGTGGGCTTCTGGGAGCGAGGCAGTTTTCAGGTCACCCAACATGCATCATGATTCTAAAGCCTGATGCTAATCCATGGGGCCTGGCCAAGTCTATGATGGATGAACACAAACAAAATCTGTTTTTATAGCATAGGAAGTCTGGATAGAATGGTATTTTTCAGCACTCTTGGATAAAGAGCAGTTGGATAAAGGCAGTTCTGCATTTGAACACTGGGGCTGCAGAAGTGATTATCTACAGTCATGAAACTTAAAAAATGATGTGTTTGGGGAGGAAAGACAATCTGGGCCTGGCACATGGAGAGCTATTCACTGAGCACCATCATCATGATGAGAAACAGAAGCTCCAGGACTGCTGACTGCACCGAAGGTTATGGAAGCACAAGAAAATCCTTTGTAAACCTGACCTTAACTATGTGTTCATAACAGAGTAAGCTTTAAAAGTATCCGTTTTCAATAGTCCATGATAGGGAGATGTTCACTTGCACCAGAAAGCAGTCACAACACGGTACAGCATACAGAACAGTACAGTGGGCTGTACACACAAGTTCCTCCTCCTCCAATTCAGGAGCAAGTCAGAGCGTAAATATTGTTATGTGTGACTTTGGAAACAGATTCTCTTTGGAAAGGAGATCTAAATTACTGTTCAGAGAAGAAATTTTTGTTTTTTTTCTTGCATCCTAATTCAAAAAGGTCTCTCTCTATATATATATATAAAACATAGGTATAAAAAAGTCTCTTCTACCTCTTGTGTTTGGCAGCATTTGTTACGTCGAGAAGTGCCTCTTATCCCCAGGTATAAAGACCAAGCTCATTTCTGTTGTGAGTCAAAGTATCAGAAATGATGAGAGCTCCATATTTTATGCTGGCCTTTCTTCTGGAAGGATCACACCCTCTTTCCTTCACTCTTACCAAGGAACCACCATGAGACGGCTTCAACTCAGATGGTCAACCAGCTCCTCATCCACGATTCATGCTGACAATTCCGGGAGACACCAGTTGGGCTGAGAAACACTGAGAGGGTCTAGGGAAAGACATGTCAGAAGCTTGTTTTTTCCCTACTGAATGTAGGACTCCTTGGCATGTAATATATGATAGCTGCCATCTTGGGGGGTGATTTCAAACACTCTGTTGGGGTTTAATCACCCATTCTGCCTGGGGATTCACATGATAAACATCCAATATATAAGCATCCGGATCCAAGCAGTGCTGTCCTAAAAGAAATGAAAATCGGAGAATGTTTTCAAAAGGCCACACTTCTATGCATGGGCATATTTTTGTGTATGGGTGTTGCAAGTCTCAAATAAGGCCAATATCATTCTCTCAGCTAAAAGCAGATTCAGTTTAAAGTTTCCAGGACAGCCAACCTACCTTCCTTCCCTCTTTCCTTTATTTCTTTCTGACTGTGAAGTACTCCAAATAAACCCCATGTGGGAAAAAACAGACTAACCCCAGGAAAATTGCTCCCCAGATCACCACACCAATTAGAAAAACATGGCAAGAACCTGTTTCAGGCATCAACTCATTTATATGATGATGATCACTGATGATCATCTATGTGATAATACATGTCCTCTAATTTTTTTTTTTTTTTTTTTACAGATAGTAACTTGACCAGGACTAAAGATGAGCATGAAGTTTTATTTTAGGAGTGGTCGTTTCATTTCTCCTGTGGGAAGAAGATCTGGAATAACAACAGAAAGGGGAAAATGCATTTGAAAATTCTTATGTACAGTGTGTTTGAAATGTGCACTAAAGTCTCAAACAAAATACCAAGATTTCATTGCTTGCTTGACTCATTCCTTCAGTTCTCAAGTATTTCTCGAGCCATTATGGTGTTGAGCATTATTCTAAGGGCTGAGGCCACAGCAATGCATCAGACAGGTAAAAATATCTGCCCTCTTGCTTATGTTCTAAAAGTGGTAAAAGGCAACTAGCAAATAAGAAAGTAGATGGGAAGTAAGCCCGATGATGATTAGAACGTGAGAGAACGAGAAAGCCGGGAAGGAAGAAAGGATCCCGTCCAGGAAGCTCTCACTGAGAAGCTGATACGGCGGCAAACCTGCCAGGTGGGGGAGTGAGGAGAGGGCCATCCGAGGGAGGGCGCTCTGGGCCCGAGTCAGCAGAGGCGAAGGCCCAGGACAAGATGGCTGGTGACCGGATGTGAAGGTGGGTGTCGAGGTGGGTCTGGACGTAAAACCTGAGAGAAGGCGGCACCCAGATGCCTCCAGAGCAGGCATCGAGCTCACCACGGAGACAAGTGCAGAGAGAATCGTCCCCCGCGCTCAGAGAGTGAGAGGATGAGGAGTAACAGGCAGAAGACGCTCAGAAGGAGCGGCCTGGGAAGTGGGGATGGAGGGCGGGGGAGCCAGGCGCCCGGGGCCCTGGACACCAGGGGAAGAGGGCACTGTTTTCAAAGGAGGGAAGGATCAACTCGGGTGATTATGAAGACAGAAGGAAGCCCTGGATCTCACACCTGAGAGTCCTCTGCTGACCTGGACGAAAGAGCAATTCTGGTGAAATGCTGAGGTGTAAAGCCTGACTGGAGTGGCTTCAGGGGAGAAGGAGGAGGAGAGACTGGAGCACAGACGACCGGAGGAGGAGAGACTGGAGCACAGACGACCGGAGGAGGAGAGACTGGAGCACAGACGACCGGTTCAAGGAGCTGTTGTCACAAGTGGAGCAGAGAAATGGGAGTCGACTGGAAGGGGTCCAGAGAGTTGTGTGGAGATGAGCGGAGTTCCGGAAATGTTTATACAGAGAGAAATGGTGGGGTTGGGAGGGGAGAGCTGACGACAGAGGGGACGATGACCACAGTCCTCATCAGCAGCAGGGACGCGCCAGCCGCAAACAGGAGCACGAGGATTTCATCCCAACCGTGAGGGGCAAGAGGGAGCTAAGGGCACACGCGCGGGGATGGAATTTTCTTTTTATTCCTTCCTGTCCCCTCAGGGGAAGAGGATGAACCTGGACTGAGAGCTGAACAGTGAAGTTCAACCAAAAGGAAAGTGCCACAGTTTCTCCTTTCATTTGCATGACTCTCCAGAGATGCTCTAACTTTCAGAGTCATCCTTAAAAGACTCAGAAATCTACTCCACATCAACTACAGTATTTACATGCAAAATTTGAGAATATTTTAGGAACACTTTTTAGGAAAATTACACTATTCTTAGGTGAGATTAAAAAAAAAAACAGACACTTTGATTTTATATCTAAGAAACTTGTAAAATATGTTTTTATTAACACAATTGTTGTTCAGTGGCTCAGTTGTCTCTGACACTTTGCAACCCCGTGGACTGCAGCACGCCAGGCTTCCCTGTCCTTCACTATCTCCCAGAATTTGCCCAAACTCATGTCCATTGAGTCAGTGATGCCATCCTACCATCTCTTATTAACACAATAATAGCATCCTGTTTCCTTTAGAGCATTACTTAGAGTAATCAGCAGATTACTCAGTTTCTCTGCTCCAGGAGATGGTGAAGGACAGGGAAGCCTAGCGTGCTGCAGTCTATGGGGTCACAAAGAGTGGGACCTGACTTAGTGACTGAACAACAACAGAGTAATCAGAGCCTGTAGGAGTAAAAATTATTGACAAATGCTTACCTATATTACCTCCAATTTCATATAACCTTTGGTTCTGGATCTTAATGCATTCCGATGAACCATGACTGAGAAAAGAACAAAGCGATATAATTTTAACCCTCTTCAGACATTCTGAGGTAAACCTGTGGATTAAGTAACCATAGCAGCAAACAATTCATTCTGCTTTGAGTGGAATACACCCCACAAATCATGATGATGACTGAAGGGAGGATAAAAGCTTTTTTTGGTCTGTTTGACACAGCGAAGCGTCTGAGGCAGACAGGAAGACGGATGCAGCCAGGCTCCACAGCCACACCAGCCTTTCCGTCCACGACTGTCACACTGTCAGCTCCACTCGAGAGGGGACACGGTTGCTGACACATCAAGGCTGGCCAAGGAGCAGCTGGGTGCTCCGCACTGCCTTGTCACGGGCCGCATCACTCTCAGTTCAAAAGCAGTCCAGCCTCACTTCTGCAGTTGTCAAAAATAGAATGGAGCTCTCTTCTTCGCCCATGCCACATTTCTAAGCTTGCCCAGTGCTTTGCAAACTAACGCTGACTTTGTTGTATGTCTCTGCCTGATAATGAAAGCAAGTCGGAGCAAATAATTGGCCAATTTTAATTTTCCACCCTGGACTAGGTTGCCAGGATAGAAGAGTCTGGAAAGGCTACTGCTGAGCTCTGGTTCCTTGAACTGTCAGCCTGGTTACTTACAGACATGGTTACAGACTATCCTCTCTCTCCACTGTGAGGGAGAAGGATATGCACCCTCTTTGTTTAAGTAAACATTTTATTTCAGATAGTTGTAGATCTGTATGTAGATATAAGAAAATATACAGACACATCCTGTGTACTTCTTTCCGGGTTTCCCTGATAGTAAAATCTTGCAATATCTGAGTGTGATGTCACAACAGAAGGGCCCCATGGATTCAGTCAAGCTACAGTGTTTCCTGCTCCACATGGTCCCCCTAGTTCCTACTGATAGCCCCACACCCCGCCCTTGTCCTTATCCTCCATCATTTACCATGACTTAATGTTCTTTAGGGTGACTTAAGGCAGACATGGCTCAGACAGTAAAGAATCTGCCTGCAATGCAGGAGACCTGAGTTTGATCCCTGGGTCAGGAAGATCCCCTGGAGAAGGGAATGGCAACCCATTCCAGTATTTTTACCTGGAGAATTCCATGGACAGAGAAGCCTGCCAGGCTACAGTCCATGGGGTCACAAAGAGTTGGACACGACTGAGCAACTAACATCTTCACACTTTGAAGGCGGACATGCAAAAATATTTTGTCAACATCACTCTGATCCTAAGGTTCATTGATAGTAGGTTTTATGACGTTCACTCCACTACATAAACTGTACTTGTTACAGTCATGTTAAAGCCCAGTGGAGCCTGGAATAACAATATTCCTGGAAATCTATCAAGATATATAAAAACTAACTTGCTAAAATTTTTATCCAAATAAAAAGTAAAACTCAATGAGTAAATGAAGCCACCAAGACAGAAAATCTACCTATTTAAGAATCTCAATTGTAGAAGTTCCTTGGGAAAAAAAAGCTTTTGTTATTGATAATTCTACGGTATACTTCTTTCTCTACTTTTGATTCTTCAGTTACTGGTGAAATCCTTAAAGTAACAGGTTCTAATTTTTCAAAAAGGTCAAATTTTCAAATAAAAGATTTGCTCATCAGATAAAAGCCCATCTGCCTTACAGAGACTCTTACGTCTACTCACCTGTTCTCACACTGAAATTTTGCCAGGATGTCTTTGACTTTGGTTTGACTGTTGAGTTGAATGGCCATGGACACCTTGGAGAGAAGGGGCGCGTGGACCCTTATGACGCCCTCTGGCACGTCGGACTGCCAAGGAGGAAAAAGGCAGCACGTTTTGTCAAACTCAGTGATTGCACTTAAGACACACAGAAATCAGTGGCATTCCAAATGAGGGAAATGTGGAAACATGACGGGGATTCAGCCAGAACAGAACACTGCTTCCTTTCTTACAGGAGATTCGCTAATAACTAAACTTAACCTGGGGTTTTACTTCTGTTACAGGCTTTGGTCTCACTATGCCTTAAAATCACGAGAGGGGACTTCCCTGGTGGTCCGGTGGCCAAGACTCTGTGCTCCCAATGCTGAGGGCCCACATTCGATCCTTGGTCAGGGAACTAGATCCCATTTGCTGCAACTAAAGATCCTGTGTGCTCCAACGAAGACTAAAGAGCCTGCATGCCACAGCTGAGACCCGGTGCAGCCAGATAAACAAATATTTTTTATAAGTCATGAGGGAAGTGAAACTGGGTTGTGACAGAAATCTAATGTTTCTATCCATGCATTTTCTTGAACAATGTCCTAAATAGGCCTATTTGAAGCAGGATTCTGTATTTCAATTTTTTTAAGAAAGTCAACCTTCTGAAAATTTAAGGATCTATTTGAAATGTGCCTTTCAAATATACCTGTTTCTTTAGTCAGCAGCAGTGAATGGTCATCCCAGATTGCATTCCAGATGGACACCGAACTCGACCCTCAAAGTGTGCTAGGAGCACTGCGAAGTGTGGGTGGCTGGGAGGGGTGTGCTGCTCTCGTGTGCTCTGATGGGCCCTGGGACCTCAGAGCTCCCGTCTGCATGAAACAGTCAAAGAATGGTGCTGTCTAATGGACAGTAAAGTCTGTTCTGTTCTAACTGGATGGAAATTTCCCATTGTTTCAAAATTTTGAGTGTTTTAAATCTTAATTATCTATTTAGAGATGGACAGAAAGAAATAAATTTCTATCTGAGGATCTGGCTATACCTCAGGTAATTATTTTAAATAATCTGTGTGTTATCAAAGGATGGTATTGTTGATGTAGAAGGTTCATGTGAATTGACTCACTATATCCCCTAGAAGAAATATGGGTTGAATTGTGTAGAAGTCCTAAGCCCCAGGACCTCAGAATGTGACCTTGTGGAAACAGGAGTACAATGTGCCCTTAATCCAAGGACCAGTGTACTCCAGTGACTGGCCACTGTACTCTGGTGACCGCTGTCCTTATAAGAGGAGAAGACACACACACGCACACACACTCACACGCACGCGGGGTGAATGCCATGTGAAGACGGAAGCAGAGACTGGATGATGCCTCATCCACAGCTAAGGAAGGCCCAGGACTGCCGGCATCGCCAAAAGCTAAGAATGCTGTCAGAATCACACACTTCTTTCACAGCCTTCAGAAGGAATCAACCAAACAACACCTTGGTTTCGGAGCTTCAGCCTCCAGAACTGTGGGAAAGTAAATTCTATCACGTCAGTCCACCCTGTTTGTGGCACTAGGCAGCGCTAGGAAACTATTTTTAAAGGATCAGTTCTTACAATACATTTCTACTATTACCAGCGAGAACCAGGAGAGCATGCAGGAATGGCCAATGCCAGGGGTCGGGAGCTGGGAGGGAGCAGGGAGCTAAGAGCACCCTCCTAAAACACTCTTTGGGGCATCTCACATCCCTCCTCTACCAGCGCCCCCCAGAAGCCTCTGAAGATGAATTCCACACTCCTGACATTATTGAGACTGTTATAATGATCACAGGCTCCCTCTAACTTTGCAGAATATTCACTCTTGTGAACAGAACCCCTAGCCACAAATTCCAAGTCATCAGTTAGTTGAGTCCCTATACCATTCCTTCACATGCTACACTGAAAATGTCAAGTGTGCAGGGATATCATGACCAAAATTAGACACAGATAAGGTAGATACAGCCAAAGAATATTATGTAAGGAGTTAATAATTAGGGAGGAGAGGGAATAATTTGTTTCCTTACCATTCTTCTTGTAGAGGGTGATTTTTGCAGTACCTTTGATGTCTTGGGGCTTGTAACCTAAAAACACACACACACACACACACACACACAAAACACATTTAATCTTTAGAATTGATACAGAGAAAACAAGCACGTACTGCTGCTAGAAGTGTAGACTGGTACAACCTTTATGGAAAACATTTTGGCAATATTTACCAATTATAAAATATATTCACTCTGACCCAACAATTCCACATCTATAACTTCATCCTACAAATAGTTTTCATTTGTGAGAAATGACATATGTCTAAGTTTATTCACTGATGCATAAACTTTAATAGCAAAAGGTTGGACACAATCTAACTATTCAACAATCTGGGAATATTTAAATAAGTTAGTGTGTCTTTGGAATATCATGCAAAAGAAGCAAAGAGGAAGGCTTTGTGGACTGACTTGGAATAACCACTATGATTCCATAAGTCATTAAAGATGATGCAGCACAGAGTTTCACCTACATTACCATTCGTGGGAAAAAGGTGAAGACCATGTCCTCACATTTGCTTGTATGTCACAGCACCTCTCTACAGGTAAATATACCTGTGTGTTCCCGTGCACACACGCTGTCACTGGTTGTATTCCTTGTCCTCAGGAGGGGAAGTCAGAGCTGACCAACTTTTCTCTACAGTTTCTCCCCTTCCAATCTTTTTGAATTTTATAAACTGTTAATGAACTATCAGTCTAAGTCAAGAAGTAAAAATACAATATAGCACAAGAGAACCAAAGAAAGACTATTTCTTCATCTTTAAGTGCTTGCTTCCATGGTATTTATAACCTTTTAAAATTCTACTTAGTTCTATTTATAATTAAAACACTAAAGCAACTGACATGCATAAAGCATCACACAGTTCTTTACACCCACATTATGTGAGTTGGTGCTGAAGACAACTTGGTGAAATAGGAAGGTATCATGACTTTTCCCCCCAAAGTGAAAATGTAAGAAAATTGAGGCTCAGAGATAGACTTAAATTTGCCTGGGCTCGCAAAGCCTGACCTGACCTCAGATTCAGCTCCACACACATCATACTAACACCATTAAAATTTTCCAGAATGAAAATGGCAAAGAATAAGAAATCTAGAAGTCTGTCCCTCCATAAAAGCAATGAACAAACTGGAAAAACCTGTCACTGTCATCTTCAGAACTCCAGAAACTAACCCCAAAGTGGCAGCCAGGGGAGTGCTTAAGTAAGAAAAACGACTGAGTCTTGATAAGAATGGTGAACTCAGTGGCATTTTAGCTTACACTTTCCCATCTCTGCTCCACAGCTCAGCGACAGCCTTGAAAATAACCGCCTACATTCCTGGTGTAGGTTCTGAAGGGCGTGGAAGGGACCTCATTCACAAGGAATTCTAGTTATTTGTTCCCTGGAAGACTGGCTGGCCTTTATCTTGTCTGACTTGGAACCTGACCAGTGCTAAAGCGGTGTGATGTTGAAAACATTTATAGGCAAATGTTGTAATCGCTGCTGCCTAATGCAGTGCCTAAGAGCAGGGGAAAATATAAACTAATTAAAAATCTTGGAAGGCAAGCCAAGGGAACTAGATGCTTTGGGGAGTAAGGTCTTTGAAAAGCCTCAACATATTCCTGAGAACCTAGAAGGTCATGTGCATGCTCAGGGCTGTGCACATATTCAGGAAAGACCTGAAAAGAACCTAAGTGCTCACCTCTGGCTGACCTTTAAGTACTGTCCAAACAGGAACTGAAGTTCAGGCCAAGTTGTAAGCCGCCTGGCTGAACGCTGAAGGTGTGTCAAGCACACAACACACAGAGCTCATCTGCAAAGACTGGGAGATATTTTTGGCTCCAGGTATCTAAGAAAATCTCTGTGCAAACACCAGCAAACCACTAGGCTAACGGAACAGAGATTTCAGCAGCCACACAAAACATAGAGACATAAGAAAATTAGTTCAGCGGCAAAGTCATTAACAAATATATAACAGCTATAACAAACAGCAACCCTGGGGAGGGGGAAGAATCTGAAGTTGACCTAGGAGACATCTGTAGGACAGTGACAGCAGAATCCATTCTTAAGCACATATACAACACTGTCCAGGATAGACAGTATGTTAGACCACAAAACAGGTCTCAGTCAAGTGTAAAATATCAAAATAATACAACACATGCTACATAGCCACCATGGAATAAAATTAGAAATCAATAACAAAAGGAAATTTAGAAAATTTATGCCTAAATAACCAATGGGTCAAAGGGAAATTAGAAAATACCTTGAAATGAACAATAATGAAACACAGTACACCAAAACTTACTGGATGGAGCAAAAAGTACCCAGAGGAAAATTTACAGAAGTAAATGCTTACTTTAAAAAAAGACCTCAAATTAGTAGCCTAACTTTCCATCTTATGAAACTAAAAAAAGCCAGCCAAACTCAAAACAAGCATAAAGAAGGAAAAAATAAAGATCTGAGTTTTAATAAGGGCTAGAGAAAAACAAAAAATAGAGAAAATCAATGAAACAAAAGCTGGCTCTTCAAAAAGACCAAAGAAATTGACAACCCTTTGGCTAGATTCACCAAGAAAAAAGAAAAGATTCAAATTATTAATCAAAAGTATGAGAAGGAACATTAATACAAACCCTAGAGAAAAAAAAAAGATTATAATACTATTTATATGAACAATTAGTATTTCAACAAATTAGATAACCTAGATGATATCAAGTCCTAGAAACACACTGACTATCAATACTGACTTAAAAAGAAACAGAAAATCTTGAATGGAGCTATAACAAGAACTTGAGTTAGTAATAAAAAAAATTCTTACAGAGAAAAGTCCAGGACCAGGTGACTTCACTGGTGAATTTTACCTCATGTTTAAAGACATAACACTAATCTTTCTCAAACTCTTTCAAAAAATAGAAGGAGGAACCACTTTCTAACTCATTCTGTAAGGCTGTTATTTCCCTTATACCAAATCCAGACAAAGACATAACAAGAACAAAGAACTAAAGGCCAATATCCCTTATAAAAGTTGGTGCAAAATCTTCATCAAAGTACTTACAACTGAACATAGGGTTGCCATATGACCCAAGAGATGCCCAAGAAAAATGCAAAACAAACAAACAAAGTGAAGTAGTGATACATGCCACAACAGGGTGAACCCTGAGCATTATGCTGAGTGACAGAAGTCATGTACACAATAGGCCACATATTGTATGATTCCAGTTACACGAAATGTCCAGCTAGGTAAATTCATAGAGATAGAAAGTAGATGAGAGTTTGTCAGGGATTGTGGGGAAGGGAGTAGTGAGGAGTGAATGCCTAACTGGTATGGGGTTTCTTTTGGGGATGGTAAAGATATTCTGAAGTTAGACAGTGGTGATGTTGTACAACACTGTGAATTATACTAGAAATAGATACTAAAAATTACACTTTTTGAAATAGTTAAAATGGCAAATTTTATGTGTGAATTTTTTCTCAATTAAAACAAAAAATTTTCCCCAACTTTAGTATGTTGGTTCTACTTGATCTGAAATCACTTTGCCTGTATATAGTGAGGAAATGCAGCCATCCATCCTGACTGTGATAGATCGATTAGCAATACCTCTACCTTACTGCCTCGGGATTCACTATTTCTTTCCTTGAATGAACTCTCCTCTCTTTGTTCCCTTTAGAATGCTATCCATCCTTCAAGATGCAGTTCAAATGCCACTTTCTCCACGAAGCCTCCACATTGGACACACTTCTTTCTCCTCTATGTGAGCCCCAGCCCGCTATCTGCACAACACGCCTGACATGGAATGCATATTCATGGTTCTTGTGTACACTTCTCTATCAGGTTATCTCTCTGCTGGATACACATTCCTTTAAGGACAAAGTGAGTTTCCTGTACCTCTGCATCCTCCTCAAGGCCAAATGCTATGCCTGACACTCGCAATCGTCCTCAGAGATCTTTAAAGCAGTAAAGATAATTCTTCTAAAGCCTGTTCCCATTATGCATCTCCACACAAGCAACTGTGCTAAGGCAAAAATTCTTTGAAGTGCAACAAATTTACACTAAATGACTTGAGGATTAGATATCCTTTCAGCATCCAATCACCATGGAAATCTCGGTCTCTAGCTATTAGATACACTGACAGCTGGACCACCCTTAAATCCAGTTCACAGGGATTAAAATGTTGACTCTCAGCATCTGTAAGAACCATTTGCCCTTAAGTACTTGAGAGAATATTAACGGAATTATCTTTATTAATATTAATGAATTATCTCTCATGATGATAGACGGAATTCAAAAACTTCAAGCAAAAAGCACCTAATTCAACGAAATGGAAACACCACAGCACTCTGTCGTGAATGCAATTTCCACAGTCTTTACAGTCACAAGAGTGACACTTTGTGAGAACATAACAATTCTGCTTCTAAATTACAAGCTACTTTGTGCATCACTTTGAGACAGAAGAGCCTGGCGGTCATGATATTCGTGCATTTATTTATTGTCTCATTACCCCTCGTTCTATGGTCTTCCTCCTTAGCAGCTTTTTGACACTTGGGAGTGGCTTCTTTAACAACATGGTGGCTTCATTCATTCTTCTGACTTGAGAGATTAAGAAAGAAGGAACCTGGAGAAGAAACAGAGCCTGAATAGAAGGAAAACATGTGGATTGACCCTCCCTGGTAGAGTCTGTCTTCAGTTTTGTTTACTCCTTCTGGCCACTCAGTATCCAGGAACCAGGAACTGTGGTTCTGTCCTCATAAAGATTAGGAAAATCTACTAGGATTCCTGTTTCAAGGAAAATATGTTTGGGAGCGAGCAGCCCTGTGGAATGCAAAAGACACCACCAGGAACCCGGGATCATGTCTCCCATCTCCCCCTGTGACTGAGGGCACTGCTCGCTCACCAGCCTTTATGTTTCCTGGGTGGGTGCTGGTGGACATAAGAGGAACATCCAGGTCGTCACAGTGGTACTCACCGTCCACAACATCTCCTGGTACTTGAGCATCAGACGGATGATGTGGGCAGCAGTGTTTGCTAAGAGTAATTCTTCACAGTCAGAATGTTTGCTTCTACTGAAGAAAAGATTTGGTGCCATGACGGTAGAAATGTTCCATATACTCATGCGGTTTTTTGACTCATTGGCAATGACTTTATTGAAGAATGTCATGAGGGCCTAATAAGAAGCAGCACGGGGTCACACTAGTTGCAAATCATAAAAAGGCATCGCTGACTACTGTCATTCATTTCTATACCCACTCACGAGGCCTCTAGAAAATGGTCAGGACTAAAGAATGGCTAAACATGTCACGTTTCTTCTTTAATTGTTTGAAAGTGTGGATGAGAAATGTGAAGAATTTACTCATTTCTCTGCTTCATAAAAGTAGCTTCATTTTTTATCGAATTTGTTATATTGGGATCACTATAAATAATAGTTTGCATTTTCTTATTTTCTTTTATCTTAAGCAAGTTTGACAGATATTAAAATTAAACAATAAACAAGGGAGAAAAAACACTACAGCTCAAATAAACATGAAATGCAGTTTTGTTGTGAAGGAGGAAAAGTAACTCACTCTTAATTTAAGGCAATATTGTTAAAAATATTTTCTGTTTCCTTGGGAAAGAAAAACACATTTTAAAAAACTGAGCTTTAAAATAAATAAGTTATGAAGTAAATAAGTTATGGGGATATAGCACATAGCATGATGACAATAGTCAATAATATTGTATTGCATATTTGAAAATTACTAAGAGAGTAAATCTTAATAGTTCTCTCAAGAAAAAAAGATTTTCTGTATTGGTAGTGGAGGGTAACAAGACTTACTATGGTGATTGCTCTGCAGTGCATACTAATATCAAAACATCATGCTGTATATTTGAAATCAATGTTATATGTCAAAAGTGAAAGTCACTCAGTCATGTCCAACTCTATGCAAACCCATGGACTGTATAGGGGTCCAGACTGTATAGATTCTCCAGGCCAGAACACTGGAGTGGGTAGCCATTCCTTTCTCCAAAGGATCTTCCCAACCCAAGGATGGAACTCATGTCTCCCTCGTGGCAGGCGGATTCTTTACCATCTGAGCCACCAGGGAAGTCCCAGAATACTGGAGTGAGGAGCCAATCCCTTCTCCAGAGGATTGTATGCCAATAACTCAATAAAAAATTTAAAAACAAAGAGATTAAAAAATAAAACAATTTAAAGAATAGCAACAACAAAATGAGTATCTAATTTCTCAGTTCACAAATATGTCAGTTGAAAAGCAGAAAACTTTTATTTTGGGGGTGTCATTTTTCTGCTGCTTTTTCAATTTTGGAGTCTTTAGCAGACCAAAGGGAAAGGCTTATATGCAGTTGCTCTCCCTATTGGAAAAAAAAAAGCAAGCTTGATAAAAGTTTGGCTGGGCCACCAACATATAACAGCCTATCAGAACTTTCTGAAATTCACCAAGAGGGCTGAAATCCTAAAAGGAGATGCTCTTCGGTTTTCCATGTTTGATTTCTGTACAGTATATGTAACATACGCACATACTAGTGATCACAGCTACTGTTTATTTGTGGGTTAACTGAGAGCCAGGTATTAGTTTTAGTACTTTACATACATCCACTCATTTCATCATCACCCCAAACCCTAGGAGGTAGGTACTATTATTTAATATTGTTTTACAGTTACAGAAAGTAAGGTAGGGAGCGACTGAGTAGTTTGTCCAGTGTTACGTAAGTAAATGGCAGAGGCAGGACTTGCCCAAAGAAGCCTAACTCCTCAGCCAGAGCTCTTGATTTGCACAACGCACTAGCTTCATCTTCATTCCAGTCACAATTTACAGTGGAAGAGAGAGAGTGAAGAGGACATTCTATTAGAAATGGGCTGAATTCTTCAGTCATTGCTACATCCTTGGTGATACGAAAGGGGAGATGACATTTTGACCCAGATATCTGATACCAAATTAATTTTTTTGGAAAGAAAAAAATTGTTCAGATAAAGGAAAGAAAACAAAGCTACTAAATTTCTAGCTTTTGGAAAATTACCAAATTGTACTAGAAACAGACATTTGCATGCCTCCGCCTATTCCTCGTTTTGGGTGGAGGATGTAATACAATTGGCAGATGGTTTCACTGGAGGAGAAAAGGTCCTCACCAAGCTGAAACGTCTGACAGGAGGCAGCACGAAGATCAGCTTTGTTTTCAGCATCGTGTTTACTGGCCCCCAAATGACGGGCTCTTTCCAATTCATCCTCACCTCAGTTCACTTAAAAGAACCTGGCACCTGCTGTACTTATAACTGATTTCCTACTGTATGCAGAATCAGGATCAAAACAGCAACAGAAACCCTGATCTTTGCAAACATAAAGAAATGAATCTGAAAGAAAAGGAAGAATATTTTGGATGAAGACCTATGGAATATACTTCTATGAAATGTTCTAATGTTCTAATAAAGGAGAAAGAACTTTTCTCAGCTTAATTTTCTTAATCTGGAAAAGGTCAAGGTCCAATCAGGAGATCTCTAAAAACCTGATTCTATCATTCTTTAAGTTGAATTATGGTAAGACATGAACATTCTAGAAACTTCATTTAAATCAGGGTTTCATTTACTTCTGATGTTATTCCATTTAAGCCTTCCATCTTGGCTTCTTCCTACTCCTAACCCTAGCCCAGTGCCTGGCACATCATAGACACTCAGTTTCTCTTAACAGATTGAATGAATGAATGAAACAGAAATGTTTAAAGATTCTGGGATGCTTCTTTCCTGGCTTCTTCCAGAGAACAGGAGTGGGGTCAGGAAAGGCAAAAGGCTTGCTGCAGGCTCGACTGGTTGATAAAAGTTTGGCTGGGCCACCAATGTATAAATGCCTATCAGAACTTTCTGAAATTCACCAAGAAGGTTGAACTCCTAAAAGGGGATGCTCTTTGGTTTTCCAAGTTTGAATTGTGTACGGTATATGTGACATACACACAGTTTTCATTTTTCCACCTGGGCCGTGTCTTCTGACCAGTAAGAGTTGACGGCAGACCGTGAGGTTGATACAACCTACCTGGGCTGTGTCCCTGTTAGCATCAGGCAGCGCCATGACCATGAGATGTAAGGCTTGAAACTGTACTCGGATGTGAGGCCCTCCTGACAAGAAAACAGAAATACCCACGTGTTGAATTACGCTAACGCATCCTGACAGTGTCTCTTGCTAACTAACACCGAGGGGCACAGGAGGGCCCTGACAGCTTTCAGTGCTAAAGACTTGGGTTTTGTGACCAAGAACGTGAGTCTGTTCCCTTGGACAGGAGACGGACTCTATCAACGCCTTTTTAGCATCCCAGAACGCCAGTGCTGGGCAGGTGGCCAATGAGACCCTCAAAATAATTTTGGATCCGTGTGACACTTCCCTTTTCAAAGCACTTGCACAGACCTTGCTTTTACTTTGAGGCTATAAACAGTTGGCCTAAGGCTCGATTCAAGACAACTTATTTCCACATAATGAGGCAGCCAGGCACAATTATTAGGAACACAAATTCTAGAATCAGATTCAAACTCTGCATCGACTACTAAGTCCCTAAGTGACCTTGGGCAAGCTATTCAACCCCTATGCTTCTAGCTTATCACCTGTAGAATGGGGACTATCATCATTCCTACCTCACTGGGCCCTTACCAAGGTTAAACGAGTTAACGTGTAGAATGTTTACATCAGTGCCTGCACAGTTACCTCTGTACGTGTCATTATGATCAGCGACACTGACTTCAGATCTTAAAGGGATGTGGATGGAAAGCGAAGTGAAAGTCGCTCAGTCGTGCCCTACTCTTTGCGACCCCATGGACTATACAGGCCAGAATACTGGAGTTGGCAGCCTTTCCCTTCTTCAGGGGATCTTCCCAACCCAGGGATCGAACCCAGGTCTCCCGCATTGCGGGCAAGTTCTTTACCAGCTGAGCCACAAGGGAAGGTGACCACAGCTGGATCACTGGAGATTCTTGACTATTTTATTCCTCGGCAGTGACAGAAGGTGTCGCCAGAGGGTTGGCATCCTACTCCTGTGTGCTCTCAATACTGGCTCTTTCCCTGTTTTGGGGAAAGGATTTTAGGAAAATCCATCCAACAACGGAATAATCCACAACCGGCTGTGCTGAAAATGGAGGGTAAGCTGGAGCATCCGGCTTTGCCCGGTTCTCTCTGTTTTCTCCCCAAAGTGGTCTCTTGGTGGGGAGGCCCTGGAGGGAAGCATGCAGTTCTGTAATCCCTGGGGAGCTCTCAAGTTGCAGGAAAATCTATCAATTTATGGCTCAGTGGATAAAGGCAGTCAGCTGCCTACAGTTACTTGGCTTTACAGTAGTGGAAACACTCTTGTGACAAGTTCCTAGGTCACAGGAGGTCATGGGCACCCGAGTTAAGAGTGGATGACTGATGTGAGTAACCACGAAATGAAGGAACAGTTGGCAGGAGTATTTATAGGCTCATGTCATATTGCCCAGCAAATCCTCATGTGGATTTTTAAAAATTTATGTCAGATTTGTAAACAAAAATGACACAGGTCCAGGTTGCTTTTAAAAATGGCTAATGCATGCTGACGTGAGTTTGTCTGAATCACAGGCACCATCGGGAGCATGTCTCAGCATAAATGTTTGGGGACAGAGAAGACATGATTTTAATGCATATCTTCCAGGCTATAGGCTGTCTATAATTTTCTAATGCAACCCAGAAAACCTCTGGAGGAAAACAATAGATGCAGATGCAGGCTCTGTATTTCCATCAATTCCAGATAAATTACGAAATCCCCTTTAAGATTAAAAATCTAAACTGGCAAATAATCCATTTTCATTTCCATTAGGAAACCTGGCCCTGCACAGTTTTGTGGTTAATCGCTTTACAGTTAATTCATTTATGGCATCCTAGTTGAGTCTTTTCTCCCCCGCCCTGCCCTGAGGTCATTATTTTCCCAGAAAGTTATTAAAGTTTTCAGGAAAGTATCTAAGGTTTGATTGATCAACTATTAGTCTTCTAATTTTATGGGAAATTTTTGGACCAAGTTTGAAAAGAGAAAATACAAAGTGGAAAACACTGTATTTTAGAGTAAAACTAGGGGTGGCTTAAACACACAGATGTCCACTGTTCTTCCCTTCAGAAATCTCATTAAAACTAGAGCTTACCCCAGGTGGGAAAAAGGCCATTTTCCCTGCTGGTCACAGCCCATAACTCTGGGTTCCCTGCAGGGTTGGCTGGTATCAAATTAATCACTGCAATCTAGTATTTTCCACTTTCAAAGTCACATAGAGAAACCTGGACCCTCCTGTGAACCTTCTCAGGATCTTTTCCAGATTCTCTCCCTTCCCTGAAGCACACTGGCTTCAACATCTGAATAGAGGTATGAAGAAGAACTAAATATGATTTCCTTCTTAAACACAATTCTCTGAACAGGTCTTATATGGGAGACTGATTCCTCCTTACATAATTTCCTGAGACCAAAAGAAAAAAAAAACAAAACTAGAACAAAAAATCCCTCAGTGGCACCCTTTGTTTTGATGAACTGTTCAGTATATAAGCTGCAGATAAAGGTGAAGCTAAGACTTCGGCAGCCCATCTTCCAGGACAGCAAACTTTACAGAAGCTCGGGTGTTTCTGACTTACAAACAAAGAGGTTCTGCTTCTGCCATGGCTGAGTAAGCTCCTTGCCAATCAACTCTCCTTAAGATAACCATAAACTCTGGGCAAAGTACAAAAAGCAGCCACACAAGGCAGTGGAGAATGAACAAAAGCAGGCAGATTCAGGACAGGACCGGACACTCAGAATTAGGGAACAGTGGAGGGAGAGTGTCTAATCGCCTGGCTTTTAGTCTGAAGTCAGGCCATAGAGAGCACGGCATAAGGTGGCTAAAATTCCAAAAGAAAGCCCCAGTCTTTCTGGCCTGAACAATGAGAGGGCGGGGTTCAGGATGACCACACTGGGGAGTTATGGGGAATCCCAGAAAGGTCAAAAGGTAGAAGGCCCCGGTTCTGGTTTAAAATCCACCCAAATCTTGGCTCACCCCATTAAATCATGCATATGTGGAGTAGCACAGGTAAAGATTAACAAACTGTCTGCTTAAATACAAACAAAAAGCAAAACCAACCAAAAAATCCCATTCTCTGGAGAAATATTACAGAGTACAGGGTCTCCAAAAAAAAAAGCCACCATGTTACAGATACAGTTTAAAGTTACTTGATACAAACAATGGCCCATTTTCAAGAGAAGAGATAAATCAACAGAGACCAACCCTCAGATGCTGCTAAGTCATGTCAGTCGTGTCCGATTCTGTGTGACCCCATAGACGGCAGTCCACCAGACTCCCCAGTCCCTGGGATTCTCCAGGCAAGAACACTGGAGTGGGTTGTCATTTATGACCCAGATATTAAAACTAGTTATGAAGTAGCTATCATACTGACAGAACTAGTAAAGTAGTTATCATATTGATAACTATGCTCAAGGATGTGAAGGAAAATATACTTACAGTGAATGAAAGGACAGGCAAGGTCAGTAAATAGAAAATAGGTATAAAGTAGCCACTGGAAATTCTACAACTGGGAATATATTGGGTTGGCCAAAAACTTTGTTCAGATTTTCTATAAGATGTTATGGAAAAAACCTGAACTAACTTTTTGGCCAAGTCAATACAATATCTGAAATTAAAAAAAAAAAAAAAGAAAGAATAAGAGAAATAGTTCTCTCTGTCATAAAACAAAAATGCTACATCTTACAAAGAACAGAGACACTGGTCACAGCATGTCAATTAAAGCTTAGAAAAGTCTCTAATCATAATCTCTTCTCTGAAGACATAAAGGATTGTTTTATGAATCTGGTTTAGTTAAACATTTTAAAGATTGAGAACCAACTAATTTTCAGGACAAGTTTTGTCAAAAAACTTCGGATGTTATTATTTTCTTTCATTGTGGTTTTAAGGATTTGATGGTTCTGGCCAACCTGCCAAAGGTTGTAAACTGGCAGATACCGATAATACTTGTTATGTTCATGTAGTGTTTTAAAATGTCAATTTTTGGCTCACATTCTCAAATTACTAATAAGACTTTCATCATTAAAGCCTGGATTTTGGCTTTCACTCCTGCGTGATAACCTCTTCGAGAACTGAGCAGTGGCCAACCCCTTTATATGGATATATCTTCTCAATTGGGCCATGGTCTCTTTCTGTCCATACAGAATCACCATTTACTTAGCAAGCTTATACATATGTAGGCTGTGAACCCTGAATTCCTCAGGTTAGTAGTCAAAGCCCACACTATGTAACACCTTTCCACTTTTCTAAATTTCTCTCGTCACACCTTCTTGAATACTCAACCCTTAGGAGGAAATTACTTTCTTACTGCCAAATACAAGACATGCTGACCAGTTTCTATACTTTTTTTAATCCAAGTACCTTAGCTAAGGGCTTCCCAGGTGGTGCTAATGGTAAAGAACCCACTTGCCAATGCAGGAGACCTAAGAGACACAGGTTCAGATCCCTGGGTCAGAAAGATTCTCTAGCGGAGGGCACGGCAACCCATTCTAGTATTTTTGCCTGGGAAATTCCATGGACAGAGGAGCCTGTTGGGCTACAGTCCATGGGGTTGCAATGGGGTTGCAAAGAGTTGGACATAACTGAAGCAACTCAGCACGCACGCACGCATGGATCTCAGCTAAGGCCTCATCTATGTGACTTCATAAGCTTCAGAAACACTATGCAATATAGTAATTTTCAGAGACAAAACTCTTTCTTGTTTCATGCTACATCATCGGATCTAGGACACTGGACTTAAAGAAGGGAGAGATCTTCTATTTTTGAAGGACTATTATATACCAGTCACTGTCTTAGATGTCTTCATTCAATATTCACAGCAACTTTGACAAGTAGTTATTATCTGTAATCTACAGGGACAGCCATAAAGCTCAGAAAGGCTGACTGCATTGTTAACAGATGTTTGAGCAGGAATTCATATCTCAAGACCTTGGTCCTTCTACATCCCTCTCTGCCTTTTAATGATTATGAAAAGTCACTCAGTCATATCCAACTCTTTGCAATCCCGTGGACTGTAGCCCACCAGTCTCCTCTGTCCATGAAATTCTCCAGGCAAGAATACTGGAGAGGGTGGCCATTCCCTTCTTCAGGGGATCTTCCTGACCCAGGGATCGAACCAGGGTTTCCTGCACTACAGGCAGATTCTTTATCATCTGAGCCACCATTATAAAACCCTCTAAATCCTAATGACCAGACTTTAAATATATACATGCAAAGAGATGACAGTTTACCATCAAACTTAATACTTCGCCAAGCATTACCAGGAAACAGCAAATGTATACACTTATGATCACATCTGATTATGCATCTTTATTCTGCTCTGTGCCACTTCATTGACCTTGTATCTTATCCATTCGTATGTAACTTCTTCCACCTACTTTCCATTAGAGTGATGAAGGCAGGTATATATTCCACGGGAAAGAGAGAGGTGGGCAGTTCTCTGAAAAAGGCTTTCAGCATTACTGCAGCTTCTCTATGGCACATTTTCTCCCATTTAAACTTGTCAGCATTAAACTTGGCATCCAGTTCTTCACGGTATTGCTGAAAATCAAGGAAAACAGTGAGTTTACAACCTGATCCCCCTCTCTTCCCCTTTAAAAACTGTCATTACACAAACTATTTTTGTAATTAGATTGAAATGCCAGTATCTACTAAGCTCCTCTTTTTCAACACGATTGAAGACCTGAAATAGCTCTTTCTGAATGTATTTTTAAAAAAAAACATTCTCTAAAATCCTTTTAGAATAATGCTAATCTTAAAGTAATTTGCCATCTGTACAAATACAAAAGTTCTTTACTCAGACCACAGCTTCATTTATATCGTTTTGGCAGAATACTGACTATCCCCACATGACAAATGCACTGCTGGATTTTGACAAAGCCTCTATTTCTTTTTTTACCCCAATGATTCCTTCCTTCTGCCACCTCATCTTGTACTAATATTTCTAAATTCAATGAAGGATGTATGCCTCTTGGCTGGTTTACATACGGAATGAAAACTAACCCAACAAAGGAACTCTGACCTCACTGCAACATGCATACCCATGACATCTTCCTGGAGCAAATACAGAAGTTTCATGCCAAGATGGACACATGTCTTCCACATGCCTGCATGCTTGCCCGGTCCTTTGTAAGGTTTGGAACACTGTGTTAATACTTTTTAAAAAAAATCACTAAATGTCCTTAAGTTGATTTGGGTTATCCATTTTAAATTATTAACTCATTTGATGGCCAGTACCCCCCGGGCATTCTATTGCTCCCTGAACTACAGGGTTTACCAATAACACCAGGCAGTTATAGTCAGTTCCCCAACTGACAATAACTGCTTCAAAAAGGATACTTTAAAAAAGAAAACTGTGAAAAATCCTTAAGGCCTTTGCTTTATTCTCAAGAGAAACCTAAGTCCTCCAGCCTTGAATGTGCAAGAGAAGGAGAGGACGACAAGATGAGATTTATCTTCTCTGGTGGCCGGGTGGAAAAGTGATCTGGCGGTGGGGCGGGGGGGTGGGCAGGTGAGGGGCTTGGCGCTGGGGATAACGGAAAGCAGCCACTGGCATTTCTGGTGATGGATAATCGGCAACTAACCTGGGTGACCAGTTGCAGGACAGGAAGAAGAGGCGGCATTTAAGCAACACCCAGGAGGGAAAATTCTCAAGGAGAGGCGATGGGTTGAATATGAGACTCAGAGGGAGAAATAAAAGTCCAGGATGGCTCTCAGATTGCAGGCTGGGATAATGGGCAGAAGGAGGTGCTGTTGACAAGAAGTGGAGGGGGAGGAGCCAATGTTTCCCTGTCCCACTGCCCGAGAGCCAAGGGGAAGCTGGTTTTCAGGAAGCACTGGCAAGAGCAGGATAATTCAGATCCATTTCCACAGACCTATGCCACAAGAGGCTGGCTGAAACACTAGGTGACTGTTGTTGAAACCTGCCATTGCTTCCCTGTCACCTATGGGGAAACATGGCCCCACGATCAAGGGCAGGCTCTAGAAATACACTCATTAAAAAAAATTTTTTTTTTTTACTGTGGTAAGAGTCACATAATATAAAAACACTATTTTAACCACGTTTAACTGTGCAGTTCTGTGGCACTAACTACATTCACATCGTTGTCCAACTCTCACCATCATCCATCTCCCTAATATTTCATCTTCCTAAACCGAAACTCTGTCCCCAGTAGACACTAAGTCCCCTGCTCCCTGCCCCATCTTCCAACCGCCCCTCCCCCAAGCCCGGCATCCACCAAGGTACTTTCTGACTCTAGGAATCTGACTTTTAGGTACCTCGTATAAGTGGAATCAAGCAGCATTTGTCTGCACCTACTGTATACTGGAATGCATTCTTAAGGTATAACCACATTCTTTAGGTGTTTATGCTAGTTCCACAATGGTCTAGTTGAAGGCCTGTGAAGTTTCCCACTGCATAACAGGGATATTCAAACAACCTTGCAGAGATTAAACTGGATAACACAGAGCTCAGGGGGCGGGGCACGCCCACAGAGAGCGCTCAGTAAGTGCTGGCTGCATTTACCCTCCCTCGTCTCTGCTACAACCTCTAGTGTTATTACTATGGGAAACCTATGTGTATGTGGAGTGCTATTCGGGGAATAATAGCACCTCGTTCTGTCTAGAGGGCCAACAGAAAAGAGGGGAAGGACGCCCTCCCTGAGTTTGGAGCAGAGCACATCGGAAGCTGGTGCAGAGCTCCACGGTGTCCTAAACAACGGACCGGATGAACCAGGGGCGGACTCTTCCTCACCAGAGACCGGTGGATGTTTAAACTGCTAATGAGGACGCTAGGCAAGGATCCGGAGAAGGCAATGGCACCCGACTCCAGTACTCTTGCCTGGAAAATCCCATGGACGGAGGGGCCTGGTGGGCTGCAGTCCATGGGGTCGCTAGGAGTTGGACATGACTGAGCGACTTCACTTTCACTTTTCACTTTCATGCATTGGAGAAGGAAATGGCAACCCACTCCAGTGTTCTTGCCTGGAGAATCCCAGGGACGGGGGAGCCTGGTGGGCTGCCGTCTATGGGGTCGTACAGAGTCGGACACGACTGAAGCGACTTAGCAGCAGCAGCAGAAGGCAAGGATCAGGAGTCAGGGCCTTAAACCCCGTCTGAGCAAATATCCAACCCGCTTCTCCTCCTGAGGTAATTTTTCAAAAATACAAAAAACCCACCTTCAGCCTCAAAAAACCAGTTCAGAGTGGGAAACCAGCAGACCAGGTAACATTCTCACAAAGCATTTAGAGCAGCCTCTGAATAAGTGAAACAAGTCAAAAAAAGAAAGCCATGCACGTCAAAGCAGTCTGCTTTCTTCCATAAAATATATTCCCTGGTGTTTGGCTCAAATTTCTGTCATTTGTGGAAAAGAAAATTACTGGAAACACCGAGCCATTAAATTGGTTCCAAATGACCCAAGGCCTCACGTCCAGGATGGGCTCGGCGGTTGGTGCCCTGAGAGGTTAAATCCGCAGCTTCCCCCAGGGATGCTTCCCTGTAAGTCTAACCAGGCTCTGAAAGTACAATCCACAGTGATACCTGAGGGTTAGAGTCAGCTACTTGGCACAACTTGACGATAATTATGAGGGAGATTTTTTTTTTTTAAAACTTTCTTTCCCCAAGCACATTTGTAGAAAAATATAGTCTAACTGATGAAAACATTTTTTTAAGTTTCAAGTTTGAACAAAGGGAAGAAATAAAGACCCCTTGGCTGTATCAAGTTGCAATGCCTTTCTAACTGCAGTATTCCCTTGTTTCTGTTCACTGACCCAGCGTTCTTCCACACTGGCTTTCCTGGAGCTCAAACCACGAAAACATCTGGAATACATTTTTCGGACGGACAAGAAATGGAATAAATAGGCTGAAACTACATAAAACCGATTAAGGGCCAAAAGGGACTTTTACCTAATGTGGTTCAGGAATGCATGCGTCTATTAGAGCACGTTAAAGGAATTACTGGCCTTTGATAAGTGCTTTTCAGTCAAAGATTAGCTAGAGAAAAGCAACGTGTGCTATGATGTTAAACTTCATACACACAAGAAACATTGTGTAATGTTTTCTCCTTTGAATTATTTTCAAAAATAGAAATTTTAAATCATATCCATTATGCTACCACTCTTCCCTACTAATGCGTGCACACACACACACACACACACACAGAATAAGTCAGTAAGAACATGTACAAATACAGCTTCCCTATTATGGAGGGAAGTTTAGAGGGATGGAGTCTGATTCGGTTTAGGAAACTTGTTCTCCTAACTTCATTTTGGTTCTCTGACTCTACAGATATAACCACAAAGACTTAACCAAGAAGTGATAGCTTTTGTTCTCGGATTTAGGACACATTTATTTAGAAGTATATGTAAAAACTGTTCCTGTGAGAAGCTGAAACAAAAACCAGATCCCATTTAGCAAGTATGAACCTTAAGGAGCCATTAGGAATTTTCCTGCATTTTAAGTGAACCTGTGCCAGGATTTAGTAATCTCTACTCCCAAGGAAGTCACGGGTCCCAGAGACATGCAGTGACAAAGTGTGGACCACCACTCAGGTCTCCCTTCAAAACAGAACTGGCTGTTCATCTGCAAAAACTCCAGGTGGATGACTCCCCAGCTGCTGGCACCTTCTGCTCAGCCTCAGGCCCTTCCCCAGGGTTGGGGCTGACAGGCACAGGGTGATGGTCCCGCCTGCACCTGGTCTGAGGCTCAACACCTCCAAGTCCACCTCCCCCGACCCTCGATCCTTGAGAAGCGAGGTCCCCCTGTAACCCTCTTCTCCTCCTAACTTGGTCCAGCACCTGCCTTCTGGAGCTTCCAAAGATATAGCCTATTGATTCTCAGTTTCCACCTTGAAAAATATCTCCTCATACTTCTATACAAGACTGAAATTGCTGATACAAATATAATCTCCCAAAGCATGTGCCAAAATGAATTCGGGAAGAGATGCTTTCCCGCCCCTACACAATTCCTTTTAATAGTTCTGAACACAGTCAAGTTCCCTTTTCCCTCTCCCTGAGGTTTTTTTCCTTCAAGGATTCATTATTGACAACTGCTCATGTCTCCAGGTCCACCCACCAGGGGGTGACCCAGGGCAGAGAGGGACTCTTCATCTGTGTACCGGCAGAGCAAGTGGGATGTCTTGCTGGCAACTGATGAGCAAAGCTTCCCTTTAATTCTTTTCTTTGCTGAACTGAAGACTTAGCCTCCATACAGAGGGAAGAAAGTAAAGGAATTCCCACTGCACGGTGGTTTTAGATGTAGACGCTAACATTACCTTCAATGGAACTGGGTTTCAGAACTGCTGAGGGAGTATTTTAGTGGTTACAGCCATTCCTACAAATTCCTATAAGGATGTCCATTAAAAGGAAAGCCAGAGAACGTTTCTAAGTTTAAAACAACTGACAATAGATACCAGGGGTCATCTAATACTGGCTCAGTGAATTCTACGACAAAGAGTAACATAAAAAAACTGAAGTGTTTAACCCCCAAAATAATGATGGGACAAGACAAGCGGTGGTTTCTGAGAATGAATTGATGTGTTCTTTCACTGTTGTTTGCTTTTATTGTTGTTATTTTAATTTAAAAGAATGCACAGCTCAGGATCATGGAATAACATTTAGTCATAGGTGTTGAGGAATGCTCTACAGTGCCGAGTGAGAGAATCAGAAATGATGACACCACCACAGAGGATGCCTGCGTGAACTGATCCAGCTAGCTGAGATCTCTAATGAGGAAGAGAGACAATGTTTGGTACCTTGACTTTGGCAGTACATCCTGAAAGTCGAAAGATCCCTTCGGATTCCAGACCCGATTCCTCAACTTTCTCAAAGAACTAGAAAGCAATGATACAAGACAGAAATAAATATCTCCGTATGATTATGAGCATTTAAAATAACAACGATGATGAAAACGATACATTACCAAGCATACAGACATGCCGGGTACTTGAATGCCTAGTTAAACATTCACATGCTCCCAGGAGGTCAACACTAGCCTCCGATTGGCAAATGAGGAAATAGAGACTTAGGGTTGTTTTTCACTTTCCCAGGGTCATCCTTAAAAGTGACGCACCAACTCTGTTCTTAACCATGAAAGCACATTGCCCCGTAAGTATTTTAACATCTGATTACTGTATCTTTCTGCAGGTCAACCAGTAAGCCAGTTCAGTTGCTCAGTCGTGTCTGACTCTTTGTGATCCCATGGACTGTGGCACAACAGGCTTCCCTGTCCATTACCAACTCCCAGAGCTTGCTCAAACTCATGTCCATTGAGTCAGCATCACCAACCAGTAAGAAAAGACCCTAAATTACTATCATTAGTTACACTATCCTAGCTAAGACACTGTGCATGCCTGCAGGCCCAGTTGTGTCCAACTCTTTGCGACCCCTGTCCATGGAATTTTCCCAGGCAGTAACACTGGAATGGGCTATCATTTCCTTCTCCAGGGGATCTTCCTGACCCAGGGATCGAGCCTGTGTCTCTTGCATCTAACCTGCACTGGCAGGGGAGTTCTTTACCACTGCACCACCAGGGAAGCCCAAGACACTGTAGGGCTTCTCAAAATCTGACCAAGGAATTAGAAATTGTAAAGGCTTATCTGTCTCATGGTAATGGTGATGCTTTACTACTAAATAATAAACACTAACACTGATTGTGCACTTAGGGTGTGTCAGACAACATTCTCAGCACTTTACATATATTAATGCACGTGACCCTCATGATAATTCTGTGGTGTCCCCATTCTACAGCTGAAGAGACTGAGGCATGGGAGGGGTAAAGATTTGCCCATGTTCACACAGCAAGAGCAGGATTCCAAGTCTCTGCTATTTTCCCTTCGAGAAATGATGATGCCTGGAACTAAGGCAGCTCCTGCAGGTATGAGGAGATGTAAGTATTTAGGGAGAAGAGACTTCTTCCTGAGAAAAGCCTCTATACCCAGGAGTGGAAGAACACCACCTCCAGTGTCTTACAAGAGCACCGCTAACCTCAGCAGTACCCAGAGTGAGCCTCTATTGAGGAGCTGGTATGAGAGGAACCAGGCAGTATACGGTGCACCTTCTGTGAGCTAGGCTTCTGTACCTACGTAATAAGACAAACGTGTGTTGAATCTTCTCAGTCAGATTTTTATGCAATTTCTTTAGACTGTGTCCTCTTCCTAGAGGATAAAGGGCACAATAATGGTTCAACACAAGGATGGAAAGGAAATCTTAGAGTCACCATGGACTTGCTCCCCTTTGCATCTATCTCTTGCTGGCTGTGTTTCTGGGCGTGTTATCTCACCCTATGATGCCTCAGTTGCCTCACCAGTAGAAAGGAGATGACCATAGCGACCTCCTGGGGCTCAGTGATGGTCAGATGTGACAGGACACAGAGATCACACATGGCTCAGTGAAGGGAGGTGCCCTGGGGATGCACACACTGGGGGGCCTTGGCATCCTCTGGACCCCGTTTGCTATCCTCCCTGTGCCTATGGGCGGCCAGTCAGTCACCCGACTGGAGGAGTAGCTCAGTTTGAGGTATTGGTAGCCAAACTGAGGAAGACAGGAAAGAGAAGTGCTGTTGTGAATAAAGTATGTGTCCTCTGTCAGTATTTTCACATATCATTTAAAACCTGAATTTAAGGGACTTCCTTGAAGGTCCAGTGGTTAAGACTCCATGCTTCCAATGCAGAGGGCGCAGGTTTGATCCCTGGTCAGGGAACTAAGATCCCACATGCCACAGGGTGCAGTCAAAAAAACCCCAAAAAAACTGAATTTAAAATTCAACAAGATTTATATTTAGGGCTTGGAATTTTACTTGTACCACTGGATATCCCTATTGAATAAACCAATGTAAACTGTCGGCTATAAAAGGTGGGGCTTAAAAGCAAATGAGCCATCCACCAGTGAGGGTCACTGAGACAACTGTATTGTTCAGACATCATTTTCACAACTTCCTAAACCAGAAATCTTCTTTGTCGCAACGTATACCTACCCAGGCACTCTGAAAACACCACCAGAATAAGCTGATTTCTAGACTTTATTTAGCTTTGTCTGTAAAATTCATTTAAATAGTAATACACAAACATCATAAAACACCCAACCTGTGATATATCTCAGCAAATACTTGTATGATTAATAAATGGACTATTAGTAATTAGTAGTCATCTTCTATTCAGGAGAGAATAATCATATATACACACACAAACACATACATACACACAAATAACATTTTAAAAATATTGGAACAAATGTAACAGAAGGACGCCACGTGACAGCATCTGTGTCTATAGCCTGACGCTTTCTGGCTGGACAATGCAACAGAGGTTCTTAGCAAGGCAAACACACCCAGGCGCCTTAGATGTCACATGGATGAGAGGAGGGAAGCCGAGAGTCACAGAAACCCAAGTCCTAAAGGGGCCTTCGTGTCTTTAGATCTAAGAATATTCATCGGTGGGTTTCCGAATAGCATGCTACAAGCACAGAGCTCTATGAACTCCCCAGTTATGTACACCGAACTCACCTTTTGTAACACAAGGGGAACTTTGACCCCAGAGTCTTTCCTTCGGTCATTTTCTAGCAGGACTGTGAGGGGAACTCCAAAAATCCCACTGTCTTCATTGTAAAACAGCAGGGAGAGAAAAAAAGAGTCAGAAAAGAAAGCACTGTCTTATTCCCGTGTGTCAAAATGTTAGAGTCAGAGTAAGTCTCAGTACCTCGTCCTTTGACTTTCTCTGTTTTGTTTCTTTTCAGCTGAATTCGAAAGGCATCAAAAAAGGCCGTCAATTCAATCAGAGAGAGATGGCGGATTTTCTTCATGTCTTCTGCAGACAGATCTTCTGCTTTGGTTAGGCCAAATCTGGTTTTCTGAACAACAAATTTCTAAAATACATATTGAGGATATTTATTTTTTTATGGCAAAGGAAAATTATTATACCTTCATTCAAAGGAGACCTGGATCTTCCAAATCTGTACAGCCTGACATGCTTGCTATTCACAACAAAAGATATCTGAGGCGCGTGCTGCGCCACAGAAAGGTTATGAATATGACTGTTAGAACCTCTGATGATCACAACTACACTAAACCAAACGCAAAACAGTCACCTGAAGTATATTATAATATCATCATCACAAATGTGATGTACAGAGTGCAGGTAATTCCCCTATTGAAACTGACGGCACGTGCTTCCTGAGACAATAGCCATTCTATCTTAAATGTCAAATTTAGGTAATTAAAAATTTCCTTAAAAAACCAAAATGCACAGGAAGTGCCAAATAATCCTACTCTCATTTTGAAGACAATGCCATTGCTATATTCTCCATTTCCACGTTTTACTTACAGGTAAAACATAGTCTTCTTTCTTAAAATCTAACTTCTTAAATCTGTTCCTTTTTGGAGCCTGTGTTAGCTTTTCTGAATATGATACTTCAAAGGACAGCTCTTCAGCTTCTACCGGAATGCTTTTTTCCAGATATTCATCATCTAAAGAACAAAGGATGTGGAATATTTAATATGCCATTTAATTGATCAATAGCATTGACTGTAAAATAAGCATAAAATATTGATGAGTTAATCCACAAGCACATTAAAATGTTTACATCCCTGGAAAAGCAACAGACTCACTTAGAATGATCTCGGTTAAACAATTAATGCAGTATCATCAGACTTCCATATGAACAAGCTTCTACAATCGTTATGCGAACTTCCTATTTAATCTGATTTTTTTAATTTTAGAGGTTAATGTCTCATGAAAAGCACTGAAGATTATTAGATTATTAGAAAGTCCATAACAGAATGTTTCTATGTACTCTTATGCAATGACGTCTATCCATACTCAATACTGCTGCTACTGGGGAAGCAAAAGCTTAAAGCAGGAGGAGGAAGGGTGGAGGCCCCACAGAAAAGTTCTGCCTGCTTTCACTCCTCTTGGGTTTTTATCCCAAACTGTGGGACTATGCCGCTTCAGATTTGTTCCAATCCAGTTTGCCTTTCACTGTGAGATTTGTTCAGGTGAATTAATCCTGATTCCTGTGACTCTGTCCTGGTTTTCTGGTCTTGGATGGAGATGAATGGGTGACAAATCCTGTCCCCTATACCTGTTTCTCTCAAGTTTGAAATTAAGACAATAGATTCCTTACCAAAAGCAAAGGAAATCACTTGAGGAATCCTAAATCTGATTTTTGACTGAGAGTCTGGCTTGCCATCTTGTTTTATTGCCTGGCAAAATTGTTCCTATGTCATGAAAAGAATTATTTGACGACAAAAAAAGAACTCATCAGCTTTACCCTCTTCTATATTAAATCGTTATCCAACTCTTTGCAATCTCATGGACTGCAGCCCACTAGGCTCCTCTGTCCATGGGATTTTCCAGCCAGAATACTGGAGTGGGTTGCCATTTCCTTCTCCAGAGGATCTTCCTGACCTGGGGATCGAACCTGCATCTCCTCCATTGGCAGGTAGATTCTTTACCACTGACCTGGGAAGCCCACCCCCTTCTATAAACAGTAACTAAAAGAAAGCCCAATAGAACAAAAGAAGCAACAGACAGAAATAATAGAAGACCTAGTTTATCTCAATTAAAAGTTTAGTGGAGAAATTTGTAAAGCAACAGATCTAAAATTCTAAAAAATAATATTGATTTAAAACACAATAAATGGATCCAGTAAGAATTCAGAAAATAACAAGGCAAAGTTATGATTTTCACACATTATACAGAGGCTTGCATTCAAATCAGAGTAATAGTTAATTGTTAGATAAGACTCTAACTACTTGTTCTTCTTTTTAAAATATTTATTTGGCTGTGTCGACTCAACTTGTGGCATGCAGGATCTTTCATTGCGGAGTCCGAGTGCAGTAGCTACGGTACGTGGCATGTGGGATCTTAGTTTCTAGACCAGGGGTCAAACCTGCGTCCACTGCATTGCAAGGTGGATTCTTAACCACTGGACCACCAGGGAAGTCCCAAGACTCTAAATTCTTAAGGATCTATGGGCAGATTCTTTGGACAGTGGTGATTATACAGGCTGAGGCGTCAAATCACTGGACTACTCCAAGAGGACTTTTACCTCTCAGTGGTACGATTCGAACTGAATAACAACACGGCAGCAAACAGAATGATGTGGAATAATTTATGGTAAATCCATTATCTTTAATTTGTTTTGATAACGGTTTTATTAAAACGTAATCCACATGCCCAACAATTACTTATTTGAAGTGCATAGTCAATGATTTTTAGCATATTTGCAGCATTGGGTAACCATTGATCGATGTTAGAACATTTCAGCACCTCAACTTATTTGAATTTTGAAGCAAACACTCAAAGTATGGAGCTCTGTTGTGCCTGAGAGGAGCGTGTATCTTTAGGGGGACCTTTGGGGAACCACAAAACTGTGGCCTAAAGGGGACCTATTTCCTACAAGGAGGATTTGAGATTCCACTCTGAACCCACGGAGAGTACCCAGCTCTCAAGTGGAGGAGGCCCCATTAAACGTTCACCCTGTTATTTTGTAAGGAAACATCACAAGTGTCTCTGGTGCTGCATATACTTGAGCATAACTAGAGATTTTCAGAAGGCGGTTCTTTCCGGCCTGCTTGATGCTGTTCAGCAGATCCAGGTTACCTATAAAAGAGACCCCAAACTAAAGGCACTGCCTGAGTGAGTAGTTTCTAAATGATACAGTGGTCGTCAAGGTGGAAACGATTCTGCTTGCAATGTGACTACTGGGTGTGACAGGATGGGGTGTTCGGAGGTAGAGGGAGCAGAGGTCCGGGGTGATGGAAATCAGAAAGGGGAGAAAAAGACACATATACTTTGCTTCAGAAACCCACTGCTCACCGAAGTGAGCGTTGGCACAAAAGCAAAACCTCACACAGGCTGAGAAGGCTGTGTCACTCACCACTTGCCGCGTTCCGCGCCGACCGTCCAGGGTCTGCCGCGCCGTTGGAATGAACTGGCACGTCTGGAATGGCCTCCAGGATGGACTGTGGACCAAGGGAAGACGGACACAGAGCAGTTCACCAGGAATGCAGGCCACCCTGCACTTCAACCTGACTCATGTTGGGCGGTGTGTTAGAACGACCTCACCAAAAAGCAATTCTTGATTCCATGAAGGGCTGGCATCTGCTTTCCTGTTTTCTCACTCACTTCAGACCTGTACAGCCCACACAGTTTTCTCAAGAGAACTAAGCCAAGGTCAGAATAACCACGCCTCCTCAAGTGTTTACTGGCGTATGTTTCCTAACATGCAGAAATGACAAAACTTGCAATCACATTGTTTGACGATTATGTTATCATTCTGGCTTTTTAAAGAATTTTTGATGTGGACCATTTTTAAAGCCTTTATTGAATTTGTTACAACATTGCTTCTGTTTTTATGTTTTTATTTTTATTTTTGACTGAAAGGCACATGGGATCTCAGTTCCCTGATCAGGGATCGAACCTGCACTCCTTGCATCGGAAGGCAAAGTCTCAACTACTGGACCACCAGGGAGTCCCTGTACTTGTTATTCTTGATGCAGCTGGTCATACATTTTGGTCATAAACCCTAAGTCATGCCATAACTAGATGGTTAACAGAAGGGATGCGGGAGCCAGGCTGCCTGGATTCTAATCCTGGCTCTTCCACTTCACATGACTTCAAGTTACAGAACTCTCTATTAGTCTCCCTGGTCTGTAAAATGAAAATGATAAAAGAACATATTTCCACAAGTTTTTATGAATTTTAAATGACTATAAATCACATGGGACAACATCTGATGCACAGAGACTACTGTATGAGGGTTAGCTACTATTAATATACTAATACGTTAAGTTCTTCATGACAAAATACAGAGGGATAATTACTACCAAAGGGTTCAGCATGTTTTCTAGTTGTGTCCTCTCCTAATTAATTTGCTATTTTCTTCACTGTGATCCTGCCACACTGCTGCACTCCCCTGCAATGTTATCAGAAGCTGGGTATGTATCTTCATAGAGTTTGGCGTTACTATTCAGATTGGATGTTGGTGGCGGTTTACTTGCTAAGTCATATCCAACTCTTGCAACGCCAAGGAATATAGCCCGTCAGGCTCCTTGAGGTGGGTACTAGTAAAAACTTTACACAAATTCCACTATTTCTACGAATATGAATTTTACTGTGGAAGTTATCAACCATGAGTACGTTGGGGGTGAAAATTGGCTACTCCATCAAGAATCCTTTATATGCTCTTTATACATAAGTCTGTTCTTTTTTCCCCAGAACCTGGTGGTGTTTCTTTTATTCTCATATTTATTCAGCAATATGATGTGAACTGGAGAAGGAAATGGCAACCCACTCCAGTGTTCTAGCCTGGGAAATCCCATGGACAGAGGAGCCTGGTGGGCTACAGTCCATGGGGTCGCAAGAGTCAGAAAGGACTTAGCGGCTAAACCATCACCACTACAAACTGCACAAAGGAATGGCGAATGCTGAACTTCGTTTCTCTTTTCCCTACTTTATGCCAAAGAGATGACATATCTTATTATGTAAACAGAATGCGAAGGCATACCCAATTATTTTAACACTGATGCCCAAGTATATATTTGGTGGCTCTAAAAACTAACACCACAGAATAAAGATTACCCCACAACAAAATCTTCAAAAACGATGTGGAACACCTTTCAGTGGTTTCCTTAAGTTTTCCTACAGAGCAATACTTCATTAAACTTTGAAATAACTCATCTATAGTAGAGAATGCTCCTGAAAAATCGACATTCATGCTGGGCTTGGGCAGCTTAAACGACTAAATGTCAATTTAAAGATCTGTAGAGTGGAGGTGCCATCTGCTCCTTAGGTTTAAATGGCCTCCAGCCAGCCTACAGTATTGAACAAGGGCCCGCTCTTTGCAATGTAAATAACTCTGCGACTTTCCTGGGGGAAGAAGAAATTTAAATTGTGACCCTTGCTCTTCAGCTATTTATAATGAGAAGAGAGTAACATTTATGGAACATTATTAAAACACAGTCCACTGCTAAGAGTGAATTTCTACACTAAAATACAAGTGTTTGCTGGAGAGTAATGGAAAGCAAGGAGGTGCTGCCCAAAAGGTCTCTCTGAAGAGGTTGTTGATCCTGTGCTGGAACTCAAGGAATGATGAAAAGGACTTAAAAGGCAGGGAGGTGGGCAAAGCATTCAGGCCAGGCATGGAATTATAAATTCCAGGTGTGGAAATCTGAAGCATTTCGGCTTCATGAGAGGATCAATGGAGAGCCTGATTTGCCAGGAGTTAAAGCCAGGTAAAGGTGCTTAGACTCAGACTCATAAGGGTTAAAACACAGCAGAACAAAACAAACAGAAGAGCATTCTTTTCTTATGTATTAAAGCAGGAGAATGACTTGGTGAAAATGAAAAGGAAGATCTCACTGCCAACAAAGGGACCAGGAGTTTTGAAACACATTGAAGGGAAAGGCTCAGTGCTTGGTATTCATGTTTTGTTTTGTTTTTTTTCATTCATAGTTTTAAAACATCCCTTTACTCATTAAACATATTAGTATTAGAATCTTAAAAAATTTTTTTAGTGATTTTAAAGTATTTCAAACATATATGCCACTCCCACTTAAAACAAACTTCTCTGGCTTGTCCATAATGGATCCTGCCATCTCCCTACAATCCCAGCCATGAGACTTTTCCACTGGGGCCTCAGCTGGTTTAAGAGTGGCAAAGACACGCAGCCATCAGGGCTCGCCCTGCTGCCCAAATCCTACTACACTGGGACATCACAGTCAAGGCTGCAGGATTAGTATTTTAAATTCCAAGATGTAGAAGGTTAGCTCTATCTGCTTGGTGGTTTGGTTGCTAAATCATGTCCGACTCTTATGATCCCATGAACTGTGGCCTGCCGGGTTCCTCTGTCCATGAGATTCTCCAGGCAAGACTACTGGAGTGGGGTGCCATTTTCTTCTCCAGGAGGATCTTCCTGACCCAGGAATCGAAATCAGGTCTCCTGCATTGCAGGCAAATTCTTTATCAACTGAGCTATGTGAGTTCCCTTAAAACTAGACTTTGACTATGGCTTATTTCCTTCACATTGAAGAATCACCATACCAAATATTTCTCATGTTACTTACTTAAAGGAGAAATTTATCAACTAATATGTTCCTCACTGTCCTGACTGGTAGCTGGGTGTTTTCTCATGGTGTGAATCTACGTTTTGTAATTCGAGATACTAAAGCTGCCTGTGTTGGAGTCATTACAGAAAACATGGCTACCATATTCCTATTCTGCACCTGAGATCAGAACGGAGAAATCCACCTCTTGTAACCACTTTGTGCCAAATTCCCCAGAGATGAACTTAAATAACTCACATTCATGGACGAATATGCAACCAGCTTTGAAATTAAAAAACAACTACAACATCTATCCAAACGTGAATTTAAAGGCAATTCGATGACATCGCAGATTAAATACTGAATCACATCTGAAATTATAAACTAAATATTAAAGACAGTGAGAGTAATAAATTCCAAAAACCATGAGAATAGCCAAAGTATTCAGATTACTTCTTAACCTTAAATGCAAGTAAGAAAGTTGAAAAAGAAATGAAATAGGTCTATAATCTAAGAGACTAGAAAAACTTGTCCAAGTCGACCCAAGAATGAATGAAAAAAATAATTAAGATTAAATAAATTAATATGATTTATATTATATTATTTTAATAGAAAAAGTAGGCTTAATTAAGTAAAGGTAGTGACTTTAAAAAAAATATTGCCCACACAGGCAAGTATTTACATTCTGATTGACATAAAAGACATAAATCTTAGGAAGAAAAAGAATAGCACACTGCATAGAAAATGCAAAAATTATGCACCTAAATAAATAAATATATTATATATAACTATATATTTATGTACACACACACACACCAACATATACTGAACTGGATGTTTTGCTAGAACAAATACACATTATCAAATTCATACAAGATGGTCGAAGAAAGGAATATAACCCCCAGACCCTACCCACTGAAAAATTAATCAAAGCATTATGGCTACAATAATGCTAGGCCTTGACATAAAACTATACCTAACAGTTTTTACAGATTATATATTTACATCAGAGAATAACAAATTCCTCCATGTTTGATCCTCGTAAAGAACATCGCATTGGCATTAATTCATGGAGTCCTCTTTCAAAATGAGATCTAGTCATTCCCCAGTGTTTTGATTTGCCTTCTTCCTAATCATTCCACGTTGGTGGGTCCACTGGCAGCTGTGGTTTCCTTACAACGCTAGCTGAAGTTCATTTCATCTGTTTGAAGAAATTGCTTCTTATTGCCTTGAACCTGCAATTTTTCCCTGACACGCAACTGTCTGGGCAGGTGATGACTTACCATGGAGCCACTCCTGGGAACAGTAAAACTCCATTCTTCATCCTGGGACCCATCTGACAGGGTACTACTGTTGAGAGAAGCACCATCTGGCTAAATGGAGAAATGAGAGCACAGTTCTTATTTAGGCAAATGCTTTCTATCATGTTTGTGTGTATTCCACCACGTGTATGCATGTAGATACATGTGGCAATACACAAAGCTGTGACTGCGGGGGGGAGGGGGTGGGGAACTGCAGCAGCCCCTCAGGGATCATCACTGTGAGCCACCGGAAGGCCGGGCCTTCTGGCAGACCCCGGCCCCTTCAGCAGACCCTGCTATCATCTGCCACAAACTCCGTCTTCCTGAACAATATCTTAGTTTTGTTCCAGGGAGCTAGATGTTAAACCAAAGAACTTGATTTCCAGGCTTCTTTGCAGCTAAAAGTGACCATGTGACAAATGCGGTCAATGAGGTGTAATTTCAGTGTAATTTTACCAAGAGTGTTTTCAGAAAAGGTAAGTGTTTCCTGACTGAAAAGAGGAGGGTCAGCTGCTACATGCTTCACAGGGTCTGCAGGTGTCTGGCTCCAGAGAGGATGCTGGAGGCCATATATGGGTAGGTCTGTGCTGAGAGCATCACGTGGCTGCCTTGTCAGTCCTGGACCATCCCTCATAATCATCTCCACGTGAAACAAAGCAACTCCTACTTTCCTATTACATGCAGCTAAACACAAACTTGTCTAATCTTATTATTTTTTTTTACTATATTCTAAGACTTCTTTTTGCAATGATTAGAATTCAGTAGCAATAGTACCAAAATGCTTTTTCATTTATAAACTTCGAAGATTTTTGCTTTAATGTACAGTGGTGTTACTGAAATTTAAGACATGAATATTCTTTTCTTTCACTGCAAAATCAAATATACTTGATACTTATGAAAAGACATGATATTTTGTCTTTTAAAAAACTGTCACTCATCTTGATTGACCATATTTTCTGAATTTTCTGGATGGTATGTGTTATTTTAAAAAATGAACAAAGGGCTATTTTTTTTTCTTCAAAGGAACAAATAAAACACAAGAACTAGTGCAAGAAATTTAAGTCATGATGGCAAACTCACCATCATCCAGCTCCCCTCTCACCCCAAATTACTAAAAATGATGGGGAAAAAACACAAATTTTTAAAGGAACAGGTTTTTAACAGCATTGGAAACCAGCAAAGAATTCCAGAACTGATAGACATTTCTAGATGAAAAGCAAACAGAACTGGTTGGTAAAACAAAACCTCTAACTGAAAGCAGCATAAAAGAAAATTTTTCAGACAGGGAAGATAAAAACAACATGATGTACAAAGAGTAGGAAAGAGCCGCCAGCAGATAGTCAAGAGTTGTTTACAAACCAGGGATGAAGCAGTCAATCATTCCTTAAAATATAGACAGCCCCTAAATATAATCTGAGGGAAAAAACCCAAATTCAGTCTAAATAAAATGAACTGCTTTGGGGTGGGTGGGTTCCTGGTTTGGGTACACTTGACCCCCTGTCTCCACAGGTTTTCCATTGGCAGATTCATCCAATCCAGATGGATAGATAACGTTTGAAATATCTGAAAAAACAAAAAACCCAGAAAGCTCCCAAAAGCTAAAGCTTGAGTTTTGCACATGCCAGTAACCATTTATATAGCATGTACATTGTAATAAGGATTACAAGTGATCTAGAGATGGTTTAGGGAAGGTGTGTATAGGTCATATGCTAGTACCACATCATTTTATATAAGGGATTTGAGCACCACTGGATTTTGGTATTCTAGGGGGTCCTGGAACCCATCCCTCATGGATACTGAGGAAGGAGGGGTCTAAGAGAGAGGCAACTTGGGAGACCACACAAGACATGGAGGGGAGATGGAGAAATGAAATCAGCTTTGACCTTCATTAGTTTTGCATCTGGGGAGTGTTTACTAACCTACCTGAACCCTATATGCACTTTTACCTCTTTAAAGTTAAGTACACCCCAATCACTCTCAAAAACACACAATCAACAATTTTGGCCTTTTAAAAAAATCAATCTACATGGCTGCAGAGGAAACATACAGCAATTTCCTACAGTAATCAGTCAAAAATCAATAAAGACTTGCACAATGACTGCAAAGAACTTTACGGACCCAGGGGCTGTGGTCCCCTGCGGGTGTGCTGGCATCTTCTACTTTGTTGAACACTTTCTGCTCTGTTTCCCTTTGGTGGGTCCTCCTACCCTCCTGCTGTGACAGGATTCTGATAGACAGGGATGGTGTGAGGGAGGGGCTGGGGATCTGGACAGGAAGAAACACCCAGGACGCACAGTCTTGGGGAGAAGCTCTCCCTGCACTGTAAACCGGGGGACACTTGCTGTCCCTCCCTCCCCACCGCAGGGCCCCCCTGGAGGCGTGCGCTTCCCTCCTCAGATGGTCCTCTCGCTTGGGCAAGACTCCGCTGCTTGTGTCACTTACTGCTACACGTTCCAGAAACTAGCATGTTCTGCACACAAGATGTTTACATTTGGGAAATACCTGGGAAAAACTAAACATCTGTTTCTTAGTTGATACTGAAGATACTGAAAAGAAATCTACATAGTCGTCTTAATTTTCTGTATAAGCTCACCCACAAGGCCCAAGCTTTAGTTGACAACATCCTTGCTTTAAAATACACATTTATTTAGTTTTTTAGTAAAAAAGCTATTTATTCCAATTTATTTTCTCAGGATAACTTGCTTAAAATACACATTTAGATATTAGTTCCTTGTAAAGCAACTATATGCCAATAAAAAATTAAGAAATGAGTTTATGTTGCTGGTGTTTCTGCCTATAGAAGCTTTCTCCAAAAGACAGAATTCAGTTATTTTTGATTTATTGAATTATTCCTTGCTGAATTTAAGAGTTAAGGGTGATGGGGCTGAGGGTGGCTTGTTGGCCAACAACCTGAATTATGTTGTGTGTTTAGCAAAGAGAAATGAGAGTACATATCCTTTCTACTGTTACAAATGAATGTTCATGGAGGCATTATTCACAATGGATCAAAAGTGTAACTAATCCAAATGTCCATCATCAGGTGAAAAGATACACCAACAGCAGTATACCTACACCATGGATTACTGTTAGTGATAAAGGGACTACATTTCTAACGCATGCAACAAGTGGATGAATCTTAAAATTATTTTGTGTGCAAGAAGCCAGACACAAGAGTGTGTACTAATCCCAACAGAGTTGGCCTCTGCCGGAGAAAGAGGACAGTGGGTGGGAAAGGGTCTGAGAGAAACGTCTAGGGTGACTGGAATGTTCTCTGTTTTGACTGGCTGTGATTACACAGGTAAAAACACTTCTCAAAATGAACTGAATTATATACCTAAAATGCAGGCACTTGTTTTAAATATATATAACAGTAAAAAACAGGCAGAAATAATCCCATTCCTTACAAATAATATAATTATCTTCAAGAGTCTATAGCTGCTATGAATCAAGAACCTACAGCTACCATGATGGGTAAAGCACAGAGAAAAAAGTTGTTCTTGGGAAATAAGAATATGTTTGCTGAAATTTATAAGGAGTAAGAGAAGCTAAACAAGATAACAGAATCATGACCAAGAAAAAAATTACTAACCCGGAGCATAAAGATGAAGAAATCTGAGCAAAAGAGAGTAATGTGAGAGAAAGTTTAGGATACTGAAATTCAATGCAAGCAAAGCAAGAGCCATCTAATACGGGTTTGCTAACCATCTTGTGAATTTAAGGATTAAATCCACATGCTATGGTGGTAGCATGGAAGAAAAAAGTCAGAAGCTCACTCCAAGGTTGGCACTGCCCTGTACTGTAGGTGTACCAGCTTGATTTGCCCACCGTTAGTCGCTTGTGATTAAAACAAACTCCTACTTGTTTAAATCAAGGTTTCTTAGATTTTCTTTTCTATAAAGCAAACACAGATGTAAATCATCATTTTTAACAGATGGTATGATTGTATTTTGCAGTGAATTATAAATCAATAGCAAATGTAGCTATTTGATTTTTACTTAAGGCACTGGAAATAAACCAGACCGACTACTTTGCCTTCTGAATTAACTAACACCTCAAATGACTAATTCATTTATGTCAACTACACATAAGGAAAATGTTTTCTCTTATCTACACGAATGATTTGTAGTTTGTGAGGATTGTAGAGTGGGTTCTAAGCCTTTTTGTAAATAAATCTTTTGTAAAGGCCTGGATTTAGTGGCATTTATGATTTAGAGTCAAGACTCAACCTCATATAATTTATAGACAATAGGCAATTATATATATATTATAAAAGACAATTCCTTTATTGTAAGTAGTTTATTGCAAAACCAACACGCTGGACATAAACAAAATCATAAAATATTATATGGACTCTTCAGATGACCAAACCTTTCTTTCCTAAAACCTAGTGGCATCAACAAACATAACGGAAAAAAAAAAAGTCACACTACCAATAGCGTCTCAGCAGGGAGGAGGGAACCTTCTGGGATTCAGCATTCCCTCCCCTAAGGAATATGAGGATGGAAACAGTAAAGAAAAGATGAAGTATATACATTTCACCAAGGGAGAGAAAAGATAGCTCAGGATAGAACTGCACGTAAAAACAGATGTGAGAGAAGGCTCTGTCTGGCTCAACCATGAATAAAGCAACCTTCCTTGTCTATAAACTGACAGATGCTGGATCCTTCTCCCAGGGCTTGCCTGATGTCTGCTCCAGGTAAGTGGGGAGTGGAGTGTCGGGGGTGGGGAGTGGCTCTGGGGACATGCAGGTGGTGGGGGAGGGAAGGGAGCCCTGGACGCCTGGGGTGAAGATTGCACTCAGAAGTAAGGTGCAGGGTGGCAACACGTGCTGCTGTCCCATGACGTGACACCTGTATCCAGTGGACCTGGGACCCAGTGGAACCGACACTCACAGGAGAATATTTTAAAATACGAGAAAAATGTAAAGGGGCTAAATCCGTCATGAAGAAATGCCTACCCTCACTGGTTTTGGTTTTGTGTCTGTTTTAATAGAGCATGTAGTTATTTGTGGCTATAACTATTAAACTTGGCTCACTTCATGGCTTCCTGCGAATACAGGCAGGCCGGCAGCTGACAGCTGTGCTCGTCCAGCTGCCTTTCTTACGCTGCCCCTGCTGAGGTTTCGTGCGGTTGTCTTGAAGGCCCGGCTGCCGTCTCCCCGCCGCCCCGTCCTCCCCATCACTTACCAAGGGGCCGCTGGCTTTGATGGTTCCTGGCAGCGCTTTCCCCTCCCGGGCGCCATCCAGCTCGCTAGCATGCCTGTCACAGGTATCACCTGGCTAAGGAGAGAAGTGAAGTCACTTTCATCCAGGCACGTCTTTCCCAATAAGGGCTTCCCAGGTGGGGCAAGTGATAAAGAAGCTGCCTGCCAATGGAGGAGACTTAACAGAAGTGGGTTCGATCCCTCGGTTGAGAAGATCCTCTGGAGGAAGGCATGGCAACCCACTCCAGTATTCTTGCCCGGAAAATCCCCATGGACAGAGGAGCCTGGAGGGCTACAGTCCATAGGGTCGCAAAGAGGTGGACACGACTGAAGTGACTTGGCACGCATGCACATCTTTCCCAGTGTGATGGTTTACTCAATTACACATTACACTGGAATCGGTTTAAAGGCACAGCCCTGTGGAGATGCAGAGTTAAGGACTCAAATGTAATGGTAAGAGCATTCACCAGTTCTTCCGAAAGGATGCTGATCCTCATAAGTGTCGTGCACTGGGACAGAAATGAGTCTCAAAAGCAGACATCACTACCTGCCTGCCAAAACTCGCTTTTCTTTTCTCCTCTAACATACGAACATCACGACCTTGCTGTAGGATGCTGTGTGTCTGTCTACGAGGACTAAGTGTGATCCTGTGATGGTTCGGTCCAGTGTGATTTTGCTTAAAATGCTACTAGGGAGAACAGCTGGGAAGGCTAGTGTTCTCTTGCTGACGTGGACGGAATCAAGCTGACTGATGCTTCTTCCAGGACGTGGACATGACACGTGTGATGCCCAGAATTCCCTCAGCATTAAATATTAGCCTGCATGGAGCACAATGGAAAGATTAAAAAACTGGTAGGTCCATGAGAGAGGTATTAGTCATACCAGCCTCAGAGTCCTTATTTTGTAAGGAAAACAAACCTCTAATTGTCTAAGTCAGGAAGCTTACTGATAAAACTACGCTACTTAAAAGTCAGACTTTATGACTATATTTTGGAATGATTTACAAATTAAAAGCAAGAGCATTCAGTGCTCTTTCAATTATGAAACTAGAAAAACATTAGACCGATTATCTCACAAACACACATGACTGAGCCAAATATTTCATTCCCATTCTCTGAGACTTGGAAAGGCTCTGGTTTTTTACTATGCAACTATGCAGCAAATGTATTTGAGACTATTCCAACTGTAATGCACTGCTCTGTAGGCCTTGTGTATATGCCCTAAGATTTTTTAGCAGCATTTGTGATATAACGGCAAATTTCCCAAAATAAGATGCAAATATCCTATCCATGATTAAAACAATGCTTTGCAAAATTAAACATGCTGGGTATTAATGAAATAAACTTTCACATGAGCCCTTAGAAACTTCTTTTTCCATATTTTCTAACTCTCCCTCAGTGTGTATGTATGCTATTCACGTGAAGAATACACATCTCTTTGGAAGTGTAAACAATGCTAAAAAGCGGTACAAGAAAACTTAGGTCAGCATGGAAAACAGAGAGTGAACCACTCCCAATAGAGAAAGGGCGTATTTTTGTAAGTACAGCTCCAAAGCGCACTGAAAACCAACAAAGTACTCTCCTAACAGATGAACAATTGTTAAAAATTCCTGGAAAGTAAAAGATAATTTGCTTCATAATCATAGAGAAATTCTCAGCCCAAGAAGAGCATAAGACAGCACTGCTGGCAAGGAAAGGGCAAATCCACAAAAAACAGACAAATGAACAACCAAACTTAGACTGATAATTACACAGGACACGAGGCTCCAGGGTGACAGCTAGGAAAATTCAGTGTGAGGTGTTTCCTCAGTGAAGGGGCCAAAGACCTCCCGACAGCCCCCTTTACACTGAGCAGCAGACAGAAGCCAGGCATAAACCCGAGGAAAGCCTTCTGGATGCCGAGCGTTGGGACCATGATAGACCTCAATATCAGGTCACTCTGGACCTTCATGAAAGATATGAGTGGGAAAGTAAAAGGAAAACATGAATTTTATCTGAGAATGATGTCATCTGTTACTTTCCCTTTGACACTGAAGGTATGCACATGCATGTATTTATCTGTGTATGTTTACACGTCTACACATACACACATGCACAGACTCATCCATGTATGCTGTTAAAATAACGTCCCTTCACAGACTGTTCACACACCTTACTGACTTACAAAGGACCCAAAGTCAGCCCTCTTAGTCAATAAAGAGCTCTTTGGGAAAACATCTATATAATGGTAGAGAAAGCATACAGCAAAGACATGTCCTAAAAGTCACTAAGTAGGCAATCCAGCCAATCACCAAGGATCATCAGTGACTGGAGAAAAATCAACACTATAAAAAAGTTAGCCATGGAGAAAAACCAACATTTTGGGAAAAAAAGGAAGTATACAGATAATGATAAACTTTATGGGAGAAAGAGATAATCGAGGGAAGAGAAAAAGGCTTATGATGATGTAACAGTTTCAGAGAGATTTGAGAGATTACTTCAATCATCAGTCAGGACTACCTATAACAAGAAAGGGTAAATCAGTGCAAAAAGCAGGAGTTCTTCTGAATTACGAGGATGATTGCTGAGTTTAAAAATCAACAGGGACCCAATTATAACCACTCTTTACAAAAATTATAAATAGGTTTCCACAGGATGATGTGGACAAAATCTGCTACCATACAGAACAAATGGACAAAAAGACACGGGAAATGTGAGAGACAACTTAAAAGCTTTGTGAATTTAATGCGAGAAATGAAAAGAAGATAAGGGAAAATGGAGATAATCTGGAAGGGACAAGGGGCTGGTCTGTAAAGTGCGGACAGAGTGCCCCACATAAGACACACGTAAGGGCAAAGGAAACTGCAGAGAATCTAAACATCATCGTCACCATCATCTTCATCAGATCAAGAATGGTACACGTGCCACTCCTCGACCGACACCGAACCCCTCTCCCTTTGCTGGGGAGGAAAATAAAGGGCTAAGGAGAAGGAGACATAGAAGCATCAGAGAAGCAAGTCTCTCCCTGTAGATTTTTGCTGCCAGGAGGCCACGTGGAGACAGATGTCAGTAACCCATGTCCTTCTCAGGGTGAAGGGTGTACTCGGTAAGAGGATCCAGCCTCACGCCAGGAGGTACAGACCACAGCTTGAGAGTCTTCTCTTTTGCTAAAATAGCCTCAGTGGCAGTTCTGAACTCCAATCAGCACTCTGAAACTCTGTACTAACCTGGGCGAGGTGGGCTCTAGTGAAGCGCATTTACCTCCTGTGCAAGATTGTGTGTTTTTCCCCCTTACTGTGACACATTCCAGAGGCTGCAGTGCCGTGTCCCCATGACAGATTTACATTTAGAAAATAACTGAAATGTCAAAATATTTCTTACGGTAAGAATTAAATTAATTCTGAAGGATTCAAAGAAGGCAGTCTAAAATTTTCCACTGTGCACTCAGCAGAGAGGACAATGGCTCAGCTGACGGCCTCCCCCAGTCCTGACTCCCGGCAGCCGCAGCTGTGGTTGTTTTTCTCACTGTAGGTACAAGGAGGCCACGTCGTTGCTTGTGAGTTTAACTATTTAATTATTCATTCCTGAGTCTGAGACCCTTTTTTCTTTCTTGTTACAAGTTTGTTTGTTTGTTTTCCCCTTAAAATTTTCCAGGTTGCCTTGAAGTAACCACTTCTGACCTCCGGGCACTCGCACCCCTCTCTGTCTTACCAGCTGACCATTTCTGCAGGGGACCGTTGGCATCCTTTCTTCATCCGGGCTCACATCCAGAAGAGGAGCTGGGACACAGCAAAACTCATCTGGCTATTGAGAAAAAAAGAGTGCATTTTTACTCAGGCATGTTCTCCCAGGGGTCACTGTGCATTCAATCATGTGTTATGCATACAGTGTGCACGTTTATCCAGACATGGTGAGACACCCAGATATGACTGCCTGTGCACCCAGCACTGCATGTGGCCACTTGGCAGCCAGTCCTGGGACCTCACCACACACCAGGTGCAGCGAAAGACACTGGTCTCTGCGGAAGACACTGTAAATCAACCGCCGGCCCCAAACCCAGTTGCCTGTCTTCCTTAATAGGGTCTTATTTTTTTCTTCAGGAATGTTTGTGTACAATTAGAAAGTATTAATTTCCCAGGCTCTCTAGTAGCTAAGAGTGATGATATAACGTTTCCAGACCATGAGAGGTAACTGGAATTCTACCAAGTAAGATTTCTGGGAAATTGAAGTCAGAGACAGTCAGGAGGTACAAGTACCCGGAGCTGCCAGGAACATGGATGTGGTTGTCAGGAGTGGCCCTGCCCCCTTGGTAAGCAGAAGGATGAAGGCCATTCATGAAAGACACAATACAAAGACAGAAGGAAGCTGAATCTATGCTAAAGCAAAGGAACACCTTTCAGTTTCCTCATTTGTACTTGTATAACTCTTGGGTTTTCTATGCCATGCAGTCAAGCGTATATATGTGATATAATCATGTTTGTTTTTAAAAAAGGACTGTATGCCTATATTTATACAGTTAATTGTGAGTTAGTCCCACCTTTAACTGTTTATCAATTATGAAATTCAAAATAGATTCAGTTGACTATTTTGCTCAGTGAAATGTATTACTGGACGTAATATCTGATTCACAGCTTCTGAATATTAGAAAAATTCTGTTTGGGCTCATGATGAAATGGATTTGAGATCTTGAACTATGTATCCAAAGGCTGACTTTATATCTGTGATTTAGTGTATAAGAGTTCTACTAAAACAAGGCTTAAATAGTCTTTTAGAATAGAATTTCACTGAAAATTATATTTATTGACTAGTCAATTAAATCACAAAATTTTATTTGGGCCCATAGAAATACTCCTGTTTTTCCTTGCTTGTCCATATTTTCTAAATTTCCATTAAAGACTGTGTATTACTTTTATAATAAGGAAAAAAAACACATTTTTTGGAACAAACACATACTACTGAGAAATTGACATAAGAAACTTGGATCAAGATGACATATTCTCCTGCTCTTGCAAATTACTCAACATGTCAGAGATACTTTTCTCAAAGAGTAGATCTAGAAACCATGAAACATTTCCATTAGCAGAACAGAAATTGCTGGATGTTCCTGGAAGATAAAAAGCAAGCAAGAATGGTTTGATAAGGGTAGAGAAAAACCTGGGCCTGAAAAAAAAGGTACATGAGAAAAATGTGTGGAAGGTCAATGCTGATCGAGAAAAAGCACATCTCCAGGATGAAAATTTAATGAGCAGGAGGGCATCACCTAATTCAGAAGACAACAGCTGTTTAGGAGAAGAGCAAGCAGCAGCTAAATGTATTCAGGATTCAACTTAACTGTCCCCGTGGTGACAGACTGACCATCTTCTTCCACCTGCAACCACTCGGCCTGCCTCACTCCCCACCGTCTCTAAAGCTGGACCTCCAGCAGTAAGACTGGGTGGAGAGAAGAGGGAGGTGCGCAGGACGAAGGCCCCAGGCCACTCCCCTGACCCACCAGGAATGTGGTCATCTCTCTGCCTTTGCTGGAGTTAAATATTGAACAGTTTTACTGCACTTACATGCTATAGAAAAATAAGAAAAATAAGACTGTTCATAACACTTAAGCCCTAGTGGGAAAGTGCCCACGTTATACTTTCCTTCAGGGTCCAAGTGAAAGGAGAAGCACTGTTTCTATGTGGCTATAGTGAAAAGTTTTAGGAAACCTAGAAAGGCTAGTTATGCATTTTTCTTGAGTAGCTGGGGGATTCAAGAGAAGCTACAGACACTTCTATATTTTGCAGTTTGCCAGGGAAGACGAATTGGTGCTTTTGAACTCCGATGCTGCAGAAGACTCTTGAGAGTCCCTTGGACTGCATGATCAAACCAGTCAATCCTCAAGGAAATCAACCCTGAATATTCACTGGAAGGACTGATGCTGAAACTCCAATACTTTGGCCACCTGATGCGAACAGCCAACTCACTGGAAAAGACCCTGATGCTGCGAAAGGCTGAAGGCAAAAGGAGAAGGGGGCAGCAGAAGATGAGATGGTCAGATACCACAACCAACTCAAGGGACATGAATTGGAGCAAACTCTGGGAGACGGTGAAGGACAGGGGAGTCTCGCAAGCTGCAGTCCATGGGGTCACAAACAGACACGACTGAACAATAACAGCAAGGGAAAACAAAAAATCTTAGTCTGAAGTAGCCAGAAACAGAAATGGGGAAAGAATGCATGTAGGCCAAGTTCTTAGTACTCGCTCAAGATGATCTGGGCGATAATTGGAAAATGACGCTGGAAATTTAAACCCGAAGGGCACACCTTTCCTTTGATAGGCATCTAGTCCAGGACTTGTGTGTATGGAGCCTGGCCTCAAGTTGTAGGCATTGCCTGTACCCAGTTCCAGCTGAGGACAATCTCACCTTCCAGGGAGACACAGGTTTCAACCAGGCTGAAAGTTCAAACAGCACAGAACTCAGAATGCTATAACTCATTATACATGGCAGAAGATTCTAGAACTTATCTAGAACTTACATAGTTCTATGGCTTATAGCCATATGTGACAATTTAGGTTTAAATCAATTATGATTAAACAGTTAAATTTTTCATTCCTTACTTACACTAGCTACGTTTCAAGTGCTGATGCCACATGTGGCTGGGGCTATCACACTGGAGAGCATAGAAGTAGGTCATTTCCACTACTTTAGACAGTTCTAAGAGTTGGATAAAGAAGGCTGAGTGCCAAAGAACTGATGCTTTCAAACTGTGGTGCTGGAGAAGATTCTTGAGGTTTCCTTGGACAGCAAGGAGATCAAACCATTCAATCCTAAAGGAAATCAACCTTGAATATTCATTGGAAGGACTGATGCTGAAGCTCCAATACTTTGGCCACCTGATGCAAAGAGCTAACTCATTGGAAAAGACCCTGATGCCGGGAAAGACCTTGACGGCTGGAGCAAAAGGGGATGACAGAAGATGAGATGGTTGGATGGCCTCACCAACTCAATGGACATAAGTTTGAACAAACTCCAGGAGATAATGAAGGACAGGGAAGCCTGGTATGTTGCAGTCCATGGGGTTGCAAAGAGTTGGACGTGACTGAGAGACTCAACAACAACAACAAGACAGGTCTAAAGCCCAGGATTCTTCTGGGATGTTGTAAACACACAGGCAAAGCTTAACTGTAGACGTGAGCTGCTCTGGCAACACCCCACTCTGGTTAATGTATCTAAGAGAAGACCTGATTGACACACAACCTAAAGTAACTCAAATTAGAGACTGTTTTCATTTACGTCAGCTACCAAATATCCGTGCAGAAGGGCACCAGCTGTGACGGACTGCGCAGAAGCGTGTCCGAGAGGAGCTACCCCTCACCCAAGGTCAGGGGCGGCGGCTGAGAGTGCCTGGCTGCGACAGCGCAGGAACGGCTGAGAGGAGCTACCACACACCCGAGATCAGGGGCAGCGGCCGAGAGGAGCAACCCCACGCCCAAGGAGCGGTGGCTGCGTGGAGGGCAGAGAGGAGCTACTCCACGTTCAAGGTCAGGAGGGGCGGCGGTGAGGAGATACCCCTTGTCCAAGGTAAGGAGCAGCGGCTGCGCTTTGCTGGAGCAGCCGTGAAGAGATACCCCACGTCCAAGGTAAGAGAAACCCAAGTAAGACGGTAGGTGTTGTGAGAGAGCATCAAAGGGCAGACACACTGAAACCATAATCACAGAAAACTAGCCAATCTAATCATACAGACCACAGCCTTGTCTAACTCAATGAAACTAAGCCATGCCCGTGGAGCCACCCAAGACGGGTGGGTCATGGTGGAGAGGTCTGACAGAATGTGGTCCACTGGAGAAGGCAATGGCAAACCATTTCAGTATTCTTGCCTTGAGAACCCCATGAACACTATGAAAAGGCAAAATGATAGGATACTGAAAGGGAAACTCCCCAGGTCGGTAGGTGCCCAATATGCTACTGGAGATCAGTGGAGAGACAACTCCAGAAAGAATGAAGGGATGGAGCCAAAGCAAAAACAATACCCAGTTGTGGATAGAAGCAAGACTGGTGATAGAAGCAAGGTCTGACGCTGTAAAGAGCAATATTACATAGGAACCTGGAATGTTAGGTCCATGAATCAAGGCAAATTGCAAGTGGTCAAACAAGAGATGGTAAGAGTGAACGTCGACATTCTAGGAACCAGTGAACTCAAATGGACTGGAATGGGTGAATCTAACTGAGATGACCATTATATCTACTACTGTGGGCAGGAATCCCTTAGAAGAAATGGAGTAGCCATCATGGTCAACAAAAGAGTCTGAATGCAGTACTTGGATGCAATCTCAAAAATGACAGAATGATCTCTGTTCGTTTCCAAGACAAACCATTCAGTATCACAGTAATCCAAGTCTACGCCCCAATCAGTAATGCTGAATAAGCTGAAGTTGAACAGTTCTATGAAGACCTACAAGACCTTTTAGAACTAACACCCAAAAAAGATGTCCTTTTCATTATAGGGGACTGGAATGCAAAAGCCAGAAGTCAAGAAACACCTGGGGTAACAGGCAAATTTGGCCTTGGAATACGGAATGAAGCAGAGCAAAGACTAATAGAGTCTTTGCCAAGAGAACATACTGGTCATAGCAACACCCTCTTCCAACAACACAAGAGAAGACTCTACACTTGGACATCACCAGATGGTCAACATTGAAATTAGATTGACTATATTCTTTGCAGTCAAAGATGGAGAAGCTCTATACAGTCAACGAAAACAAGACCGGGAGATGACTGTGGCTCAGATCATGAACTCCTTATTGCCAAATTCAGACTTAAATTGAAGAAAGTAGGGAAAACCTCTAGACCATTCAGGTATGACCTAAATCAAATCCCTTATGATTATACAGTGGAAGTGAGAAATAGATTTAAGGGACTAGATCAAATAGAGTGCCTGATGAACTATGGACAGAGGTTCGTGACATTGTACAAGAGACAGGGATCAAGACCATCCCCATGGAAAAGAAATGCAAAAAAGCAAAACAGCTGTCTGGGGAGGCCTTACAAATAGCTGTGAAAAGAAGAGAAGCAAAAAGCAAAGGACAAAAGGAAAGATATAAGCATCTGAATGCAGAGTTCCAAAGAATAGCAAGGAGAGATAAGAAAGCCTTCCTCAGCAATCAATGCAAAGAAATAGAAGAAAACAACAGAATGGGAAAGACTAGAGATCTCTTCAAGAAAATTAGAGATACCAAGGGAACATTTCATGCAAAGATGGGCTCAATAAAGGACAGAAATGGTATGGACCTAACAGAAGCAGTAGATATTAAGAAGAGGTGGCAAGAATACACAGAAGAACTGTACAAAAAAGATCTTCACGACCAAGATAATCACAATGGTGTGATCACTCACCTAGAGCCAAACATCCTTGAATGTGAAGTCATGTGGGCCTTAGAAAGCATCACTACAAACAAAGCTAGTGGAGGTGATGGAATTCCAGTTGAGCTATTTCAAATCCTGAAAGATGATGCTGTGAAAGTGCTGCACTCAATATGCTAGCAAATTTGGAAAACTCAGTAGTGGCCACAGGACTGGAAAAGGTCAGTTTTCATTCCAATCCCAAAGAAAGGCAATGCCAAAGAATGCTCAAACTACCGCACAATTGCACTCATCTCACATGCTAGTAAAGTAATGCTCACAATTGTCCAAGCCAGGCTTCAGCAATACGTGGACCGCGAACTTCCAGATGTTCAAGCTGGTTTTAGAAAAGGCACAGGAACCAGAGATCAAATTGCCAACATCCACTGGATCATGGAAAAAGCAAGAGAGTTCCAGAAAAACATCTATTTCTGCTTTATTGACTATGCCAAAGCCTTTGACTGTGTGGATCACAATAAACTGTGGAAAATTCTGAAAGAGATGGGAATACCAGACCACCTGACCTGACTCTTGAGAAACCTGTATGCAGGTCAGAAAGCAACAATTAGAACTGGACATGGAACAACAGACTGGTTCCAAATAGGAAAAGGAGTAGGTCAAGGCTGTATATTGTCACCCTGCTTATTTAACTTAAGTGCAGAGTACATCATGAGAAATGCTGGGCTGGAAGAAGCACAAGCTGGAATCAAGATTGCTGGGAGAAATATCAATAACCTCAGATATGCAGATGACACCACCCTTATGGCAGAAAGTGAAGAGGAACTAAAAAGCCTCTTAATGAAAGTGAAAGAGGAGAGTGAAAAAGTTGGCTTAAAGCTCAACATTCAGAAAACGAAGATCATGGCATCCGGTCCCATCACTTCATGGCAAATAGATGGGGAAACAGTGGAAACAGTGTCAGACTTTATTTTTTGGGGCTCCAACATCACTGCACATGCTGATATCAGCCATGAAATTAAAAGACACTTACTCCTTGGAAGGAAACTTATGACCAACCTAGATAGCATATTCAAAAGCAAAGACATTACTTTGCCAACAAAGGTCTCTCTTAAGGCTATGGTTTTTCCAGTGGTCATGCATGGATGTGAGAGTTGGACTGTGAAGAAAGCTGAGTGCCGAAGAATTGATGGTTTTGAACTGTGGTGTTGGAGAAGACTCTTGAGAGTCCCTTGGACTACAAGGAGATCCAACCAGTCCATTCTGAAGGAGATCAGTCCTGGGTGTTCTTTGGAAGGACTGATGCTAAAGCTGAAACTCCAGTACTTTGGACACCTCAGGCAAAGAGTTGACTCATTGGAAAAGACTCTGATGCTGGGAGGGATTGGGGGCAGGAGGAGAAGGGGAAGACAGAGGATGAGATGGCTGGATGGCATTGCTGACTCGATGCACATGAGTTTGAGTGAACTCCAGGAGCTGGTAATGACCAGGGAGGCCTGGCGTGCTGTGATTCATGCAGTTGCAAAGAGTTGGACACGACTGAGTGACCGAACTGAACTGAACTGAACTGACCCAATATCCTTGAAGTTTTAATTTATGTCATTATTGATATCACAATTAAGCAGAAAAGAAACCTAAATCAAAGTGATTAACTAACTGGCTTTAGCCAACTTTATCTGTGCCTGCAGCAGAGTATCAAGTTCCCCTTTTCCTATATATGAGTCTTAGGTCCATGAATCCTATCTGCATAGAACCTGATATAATAATTGCACAGAGGGACTTCCCTAGTGGTCCAGGGGTTAAGAATCCACCTTCCAAAGCAGGGAAGCTGGGTTCGATCCCTGGGTGGGAAACTAAAATCCCACATACTGTGGGGCAATTAAGCCCATGAGCCGCAACTACTGAGTCCGTGTGCCTCAGCTAGAGAAAAAGGCCATGCATTGCAACTCAGAGTTACATGCTGTGACTCAGACCCAACACAGCCAAAAATAAATAACAAAGAAATATTTTAAAAAAAAAGAATTGCACAGAGGACGTATCCAATAATTATCTGTTTCATCAATGATGCAATAAATGGATGAATGAAGTAGATCAGAGCTAGCACTGAAACGACCGCAGAAATAGGAGGATGTGACTCACAGCCTTGCAAGTAAAACTGTGGCCAGGAACTGCCAAGGGTGAGGTGGAATTTCAACCAGCCATGGCTCAGAAAACAAGTGAGGCTCCCCTGATTTTTTTTGAATCATTCTCTGGCTCACTTGATTAAGGCTGTATCTCACTTTTTACCATTTTAATTTCTTTGAACATAAAGGGTACCCTAACCACTCTCCCATTCCCACCCCCAGTTAAAGCAAACCACCCAGACATGCTCATAAGACTTGGGCCCACTTCTTCAGGAGTGCATTGCCTGTCCACAGAGCTTCCAGTCAGCACTCAGATTTAAGTAAGGCTCCCTGGAACCCATCCACAAAGATGTGCTCCATTACCAAAGAAGTTATCCTCCAGCTTCAAAAGAAAGGAATAAATTTTGTGTGCAGGGAGCCTGCTGCATGGGGAATAAGAAATAGTCACTTAAGTTTATAAAATCTTGCATGGTGCTGTCTGCTTCAGTTTTCTCTTTTAAAGCTAGAGGGTGACTATGAACTTTCCTGATATTTTTTCCATATACTCCTCTGCTCCCCTAATCATACCTTTCGAGCCCTGTCCATTACTTACAGGAGATTCGCTGGCTCCAAAGATGTCTCTGACATCCCTGACAGATTGCTTGTTCTTTTTCCTCAAGGTTTGTGTGTAAGTATTGTATCTCTTCTTCACTGCAGCTGCCTGGGTTCGAGTCAAAGTAGAGAGCAAGGCTTTGCCATCTTCCTCCTCATCACCCGAGATCAGGGTTGATAAACCGACATCTTGCAACCACTCTGCTTCAAGTTCTCCTTCTGTAAAATGAAGTTGCCAAAAGAAGGTGAGAATATTCTGTGACTGGATGACTTGTATATCTGTATGTCTGTACACATCAGTGAGTAAGAAATATCAGTAAACAATATTAATAAGACCATCTTGGACCCTGAGAACATTATGCCAAATGAAGTAAGTGAGACTGAGAAAGACAAACACCAAACACCATATGATCTCATTACATGTGGAGTTTAAGAACAAAATGAAGCAAAAAGCCCAAGTGCATAAATGCGGAGAATAGACTGGTGTGCTTAGCAGAGGCAAGGGGTCGGGGTGGGCAAGATGAGTAAAGGTGGTCAAAAGGTACACACTTCCAGTTATAAAATAAGTAAGTCATGAGGATGTAATGCACAGCATGGTGACTTTATTTAATAACATTCTATTGCTTATTTGAAAATTGTTAGGAGAGTAGGACCTTGAAAGTTCTTACCACAAGAAAAACAATTTTGAACGATGTGTGACAATAGATATTAACTACACTTACTTTGGTGACTGTTTCACAACCGTATATGTATTCAAATATCTAATCATTATGTTGTATACCTGAAACTAATATAATGGGAATAGAATGCTATTGATAAAGAATGTCTATAAAAACTTAACAGTTACAACCATTTTTTGTGGTGAATATTGAACCCTTCACCTGAAAAACTGGGATCACAGCAAGGATATAAACTGTCATTACTTACTTTCATTCAACTTATATGGAGGCCTTACCGGTATGATACGGCAAGATTAAAAAAATAAAAACATAGAAGTCAGAAAGGAAAGAGTAAAACTGTCTCTATTCCCAAAAAAATCTCTTTGTTTATTTAGAAAATCCTAAGACATTTAGTAGTAGACAACTACTGGTAAGTGAATTTAGAAAGATAATGAAATATAAGGTCAGGTTACAAAAACCAATTGTACTTTTGCACAAGGAGCAAACAATAGAAAAATGAGAGAGGAGCGAGAACAAAAGAGAGACACCCATTTACAAGATCCCACAAGGACTTTCCTGGTGATCCTGTGGTTAAGAATCCACCTGCCAATGCAGGGGACACAGGTTTGATCCTTAATCTGAGACGATCCCACAAGCGGTGGAGCAACTAAGCCCGCGCACCCCAACTACTGAGCCTGTGCTCTAGAGCCCAGGAGCTCGAACCACTGAGCTCACGCACCCCAGAGCCTGTGCTCTGTCACAAGAGAAGCTGCTGCAACAAGAAAAGACCCCCAGTTACGGAAACCAGAGAAAGCCTATGCACAGCAATGATAATCCAGGGCAGCCAAAAATCAATCAATCAATACTTGCACTTTCAAAAAACAAAAGGTGAAAGATTTATATGATATTAAGAGAAACCAAAGTATAAGCAGAAATAAAATTGCTTCTACCAATAAAAAATAAATAAACAAAAATAAAAAACCCCACTAAGAATATGAATAAAAAAGCCACAGATGGTGAGAAAGTATTTGCAATACATATATTTGACAAAAGATGAATCCAGAATATATGATGAATTCATAGAAGGCAATAATAGAAAGATAATGTTTAAAAATAGTCAAAAGATTTTACAAAAGCCAGATATAGGAATGGAGGAGAATAAGCACTAGAAAAAGTGTTTGACATCATTCAGTTCAGTTCAGTCGCTCAGTTGTGTCTGACTCTTTGCGACCCCATGAATCGCAGCACGCCAGGCCTCCCTGTCCATCACCAACTCCCGGAGTTCACTCAGACTCACGTCCATCGAGTCAGTGATGCCATTTGGCCATCTCATCCTCTGTCGTCCCCTTAGTGAAATGTAATTACAACCACAGTGAGATACCTCCACATGTCGCTAGAACCATTCATGTCAACAAGTCTTAAAGCATCAAAATGTTCAAGGACTGAAGCAACTAGACTTGTCAGACACTGAAGGGAGGAATGTGAAACAGTACAGCTACATTGGAAAAAGAGTGGCAGTTTCTTATGTACATAATTACACATATTCTATGAAAAATGTATACATCCAAGAGAAATAATACATCTCCACCCAAAGACTTTCACAAAACTGTTCACAGCAGCCTTATTCACAATGGCCAAAGCTGTTAACAACCCACAAGTTCACTAACAGTTAAATGGACAGACAAATTGTGGCATATTCATACAACAGAATATTGCCATTATGGGTTGAACTGGGTCCCTGGAAGATACATGGAAGTTCTAACCACCAATTCGGGTGAATGTAAACTTCTTTGGAAATAGAGTCTTTGCAGGTGTAATGAGGATCTGAGATGAAATGAGGTCATACTGGAGTAGAGTGGGTCCTTTATCCGATATCTCTCTTTAGTTGCTCGGTCAACTCTTTGCGACCCCATGGGCTGTAGCCTGCCAAGCTCCTCTATCCATGGGATTCTCCAAGCAAGAATACCGGAGTGGGGAGCAATTCCCTTCTCCAGGGGATCTTCTCGACCCAAGGATCAAACCTGCATCTCCTGCATTGCAGGCAAATTCTTTACCATCTAAGCCCCAGGGAAGCCCTTATCTAATATAGCTAGTGTCTTTATAAGAAAAAGAGAAGAAACATGGTCAACAACACAGAGAATAGGCTATGTGACAACAGAGGCAGAATGGCATGTACTGTCGGCAAGCTAAGGAACAGCAAGGATTGCTGGGAACACCAGAAACTAGGAGAAAGACATGGAACAGGCTCGTCCCTACAATTTTCGGAGAGCGGAGGGCCCTGCTGACCCCTTGATGTTGGACTTCTAGTCTCCAGACCCCAAGAGAACAAATTTCTTTTGTTTTAAATCACCTAGCTTTGTGGTACTTTGTTACAGCAGGCCTTGGAGACTGATGCAAACTATCCCATGATAATAAGCAGTGAAACATTAATACACAGAAGGAATCTCAAAAATACAATATTTGGCAAAAGAAGCCAAACCCCAAACTGATCTATGCCGCAGAAACATCAGAACTGTAGTTGTCTCTGGCCAGGGACAGCAAGTCACGAGAATGATGAGACTGGGAAAAACCACGAGGAAATTTTCTGAGTTGACTGGAATGTTATTTCGATTAGTGTGCGGTTACAAGGTAGCATTTGTCAAACCTCATTGAACTGCACACTTAAGATCTGGGCATATGCTTCAAGAGACAAAATATTAGTAAAATAAAATTTACACTCTAGTTAGCTTTTTGTAGACGTTTCTGTTGGTAAACCTTGAAGATGTTTTTTGCATGCTCTAGGCTGGAGCAAATGAAAAAATATATATACTGAAGAAAGAACGAACCAGGTTTCTCACTCTTGGAGAAGGGAGTTATAAATACAGAGAAAGGGGAGACAACAACAAATTTTGTTGGATTGGAATCGGAAGTTATCAGTAAGAGCTCACGATTTTTAATACGGATAGCGAGCTAGCTGCTGCTGCTGCTGCTGCTGCAAAGTCATGTCAGTTGTGTCTGACTCTGTGTGTGACCCCATAGATGGCAGCCCACCAGGCTCCCCTGTCCCTGGGATTCTCCAGGCAAGAACACTGGAGTGGGTTTCCATTTCCTTCTCCGATGCATGAAAGTGAAAAGTGAAAGTGAAGTCGCTCAGTCGTGTCTGACTCCTAGGGACCCCATGGACTGCAGAGCACCAGGCTCCTCTGTCCATGGGAGAGTACTGGAGGCAAGAATACTGGAGTGGAGTGCCCTTACCTTCTACCAGCGAGCTAGCTAGTGAGATGGAATAAGTGGGGAACAAGAGGCACTTTTCTTTATGTGTCTTTCTGAATCTGAAAAGGCAAAACGTAAGGACATAAGCAAATGCATTAAAATAGCCTTCTCTGAAGGAGGATGGTTCCCTTAACTAGATTCTCATTAAATGTGTGGTGGGCTTTTTTATTTCTAATCTTAAGTGAACTATTCTAATTGTGGTAAACCCAAACTATTTTTCTTCAGATCTAAGAAGGATAGACTAGGAAAAAAGAACAATAAATTTTTTTAACATTTTAGTTTATCTTGATAGTTGTTTTGAGCTTAGTCACTGGCTAATGGAAACATTCATAGATAGCTACTTACTCAACTACCTTCAATTTTTCTTGCTTTTTTTTTCCTGTTTCTTTTGGCCACGCTGCAGGGCATTCAGGATCTTAGTTTCCCAACTAGGGATCAAACCCAAGACCCCTAAAGAGGAGTCTTGACCAGTGGACTACCAGGGAAGTCCCAAACTACCTTCAGTTTTTCTTACACATTTACTTGTGGATAGGTAGTACCTGAAGAAGATAACCCATGCTTTTTTTTAACTTTTTATTTTGTACTGTGAAAGTCACTTAGTTGTGTCTGACTCTTTGTGACCCCATGGACTATAGCCTGCCAGGCTCCTCTGTCTATAGAATTCTCCAGGCAAGAATATTGGAGTGGGTAGCCTATCCCTTTTCTAAGGGATCTTCCCAACACAGGGATCAAACCCAGGTCTCCCGCATAACAGGATTCTTTTCCAGCCGAGTCACCAGGGAAGCCAATTTTGTACTGGAATATAGCCAATTCGGAGAAGGCAATGGCACCCAACTCTAGCACTCTTGCCTGGAAAATCTCATGGATGGAGGAGCCTGGTGGGCTGCAGTCCATGGGGTCGCAAAGAGTCGGACACGACTGAGAGACTTCCCTTTCACTTTTCACTTTCCTGCATCGGATAAGGAAATGGCAACCCACTCCAGTGTTCTTGCCTGGAGAATCCCAGGGGCGGTGGAGCCTGGTGGGCTGCTGTCTATGGGGTCACACAAGAGTCGGACACAACTGAAGCAACTTAGCAGCAATAGCAGCAGCATAGCCAATTAACAATGTTGTAACAGTTTAAGGTAGATAGCGAAGGGACTCAGTCATGCACATCCATGTATTCATTCTTCCTCAAACCCCCCTCCCATCCAGGCTGCCACATAACATTGAGCAGAGTTCCCTGTGCTATAAAGTAGGTCCTCCTTGTCCCATGCTTTTAAGCTCAGGTGAGTAATTTTGCTCTTTTAGAAAATTTAGGGCAATAAAGATTGAGGGCAGGAGGAGAAGAGGGTAACAGAGGACAAGATGGTTGTGTGGCCTCATGGATTCAATGGACATGAGTTTGAGCAAATTCCAGGAGATAGGGAAGGACAGAGAAGCCTGGCATGCTGCAGTCCATGGGTCGCAAAGAGTCGGACATGACTAAGAGACTAAACAACAACAACAAATACTTTTTTGGTTCCTCAATCTTCTTGTTTAATTTCACTGGAAACTAGTATAACCGACCTATCTGACATGGCATTTATCTTGTGAAGTGCGGATTATCCATTCTCTAAATACATTAATACTAGTTAAGTGCTTCAAAGTCAAATATTTTTTTGCTCCAGAATTATGCTGGCAATTTTTTTTCTGTATCTTTCTTTGGTAATTAATAGTCAAGTATGCAGATGTAAAAACCTCAAAATTAGAATACTCAATCTGCTAGACGATCATGATTCTAATCCACAGCCAGGTACAGCCTCCCTAAATGGTGATATGTTAGGGATCAATCTGGATGGTTGACAGCCCCCCTTCAGGTTGTGTCACCTGCCGAGAAGCCACCCTGAGCCAGACCAGCAGATAGAAACCAGCGGGAGCAGGAAGCTGGTACGCCAAAGTCTATCGATTCACTAGTTAGGCTACTCATGGAATGACGTCTACCTGCCAACAGAACAAGAGAGCATGTAAAAGGCTGCACAGTGGGGACCAATCTGGCATCTCACCGTCCAGGGGCTTGGCCTCGGCAGGCGTCTGTTCCTCCTGAGCCCCCAGGCTGGTCTCTTTGATGCTTTCTATTTCCCGCCAGAAATCCTCCATGGAGGCACTGTCTACGGAGGCTTGAGAGTTGGAGCGGCTGAACGCCGGGGACTGAAGGGACTCATTGGAGAGCATCCTGTTGATTCTTCGGCAGCGAGGGATGGACTTTCTGAGGAAAGAAAAATATTAAATATCGGTCAATGGAAATCAGTGTTTCATGTTATGAATCACACAAAAGTTTGAAACTAATGGAGAGAAGGAGTTAGTGTGATGGAGAGAGGTTTGAGCGAGTAACCTCCAGTCAGGTGGCCCCATCCTTTCATCCTCTCTAATTCACAACGACTTTGTGGCCATGTGGGAATTATCACAAAAATACTTTCTATGACTTTTACACACATAAAGAAGTTGCTTATATTAATCAAAACACATATAGTAAAAGTTAGCTTCTATAAATGTCAGAAGAGTGGAAAAAAAAAAAAGCCGGCTGTGCTTGGAATCCTAGATTTCTCAATCACCTTTAGGAGAAATTTCCAGAATTTGATCACTGATTCTGAGACTGTACCTGACTAGAAGCAGTTCTAGGTTTACACTGAGTTAGCCAACTTATTTTCAAAACTCAGAGCATTTCAGAAAAATGTAAGATATCCACTTTTTTTATTCTGTGCTGTGTAAGAAAAATAATTTGAGGTAGTTTTGTTTGATAACTAGGTCATAAGAGTTCTTCACTGAGTTCTTTATAAGCTTGACAAGACAGACACATTCTAGTGATTGAAATGCATATGAAATCAACACAGGTTATCAAGACAGCTATTGCTTCCTATATTATTTTTACGCTGTTAAGTCTTTCCCTTTTGCATCAAGACCAATACTGAAAACCATTAGCAAATTCATAGAATTATAAGACATCTACTTCTTGAAACCATAATCGATTACCACTGCTCACAAAGCCTACTTCCCTCTATACATTGTTCAGAAAAGATATATAGATGCCCGAAACTTTCTCTAGTTACAGATTTTTTGGGGGGAGAAGGAAATGGCAACCCACTTCAGTATTCTTACCTGGAAAATCCCATGGACAGAGGACCCTGACGGGCTACCAAAACTAAGAGATTTTTTTAGGTTTATTCTTTAAAAATGAGTATGACTGACATAAAAAATTTACAGTCTTAACAGAAGACACAGACTAAGTTTTTAAAATTTATAAGATGGTATATTATAAGGATAAAAGTTTAAGTAATACACAATTTATAAAGCAGAAACTGAAGGTCTTTCCCATCTGTATCACATCATATTGTTCTACGAGATGCTTTGTTTTTGCACCACTCAAAATCATGTCATAGATATCTTTTCCATGCCAACACAGACATACCATCTCAATGGCTGCATGGAACAGAATAATTTATCTTAGAAATTAAGCAAACATGCAGATATACCTCAGCACTGCAAATATGTGAAGAAGTGAGAAATCTGGGAACTATTAAGTAAATCTTAGAAGATAAGGAACATATGTATTTAGGATTAACAAGGACTGTTTTCATTTACTACAGTTTCTTACTCATGCAAAGGGAATACTGGTGGAATCTCAAAGAGATCATCATAAACTGCTGAGAGCAGGGCGATTAGATGTGCAATGCAGGTCATGAACATCTGCGTAACACACTGGTCTCATCTGAGACAACCCACCCCAAAAATCCTTTAATTGCAACGGTCAACTGTTTTTTTTGGCAAAGAAGTCAGACAGCATTTTTGGGATAAGCACATTTGGAAGGGTTCTTGCTTGTTTGGTGAGGGATCCGAATACTTCCCCTTCACCCCAGGGTAGAGTAGGGACCGTGACCTTCCAGTCCTGAAGTATTACATAACTGCAACGTTCCGGCTCATCCAACACTTTGAGGAGACTTACAGCTTCATACCTCACCATATTAGGATAAACAGAGCTTCAGCTTCATCAGCTGTTTGTAATTTTTTACTCCAAAACAATACCAGGAAAACATTATATGGAAAACAGAATGAGACCGTTACACAGCGTTATATAGCAACTTATGTTGGGAAAACACCATGAGGTTTAAAATTAGATTTTCAGTGGATGGTTAATTACCATAAAGTCAAAGTGCCATTAATAAAAAAAAAAATTATTCCATTTCTCCTCCATTATCTTTTAAGAAATACCTTATATAACTATCTGCCTTGAGTTAGTATTTTACATCAGAACGTAACTAACATGTGAGTGTAATTCTCCCTTCATTCCTTATCATACCACTATTGCCATATATGTTACTTCTTCACGTTTATATCCCACAATAGTTATTATAAAATCCTTCTAGTATTTGTCAATCATTTATGAAAATGGTAAGTGAAAATAACTTTTTGTCATCTTTTAAAAACACTGACTTAAAAAATGCTGAACTTTATCAAGCTCACATAAATCAAAAAAAGTCAACAATTTTTAAAAAGTTAAACAAGTAGACTTTTACGTTTATCCTTTCTGATTTGCTCCATCCTTCCTACAAGGCAATGTAGCTATAACAGATCACTCTAATCGGTTTTGCCAACCTCCTCTGGTATTTCTTCAACATTTCTTGTACTATGGATATGCTGGCAACAAATTCCCTCATGTTTCTTTCTGATTGTGTCTTTCATTCACTTTCATCTTGGATTAATACGTTTGCTGGGCACAGGACTCTAGGCTGGCAGTTTTTATTGTCTTTATAATCCTTTTAAAGCTGTCATTTCATGTTATCTGTATTCTTGATTCTGATGAAAAATCATTTATAATCCTTATTGATATTCTTCTAAGTATAATGTTTTTCCTCTCTAACTGCTTTTAATACATTTTTTTTCCTTTAGCTTTTGTTTTTAGAAGCTTAATTATGAAATGCCTAGATTGTGATTTTATTTTTATTTATTCTGTATTGTGGCTCAGTTGGTAAAGAATCCACCTGCAATGCGGGAGACCTGGGTTCAGTCCCTGGGTTGGGAGGATCCCCTGGAGATGGGAAAGGCTTCCCACTCCAGTATTCTGGCCTGGAGAATTCCACGGACTATACAGTCCATGGGGTCGCAAAGAGTCGGACATGACTGAGCGACTTTCACTATTTTGCTTGAGGTTTGCTGAGCTTCTTGAATCTATGGGTAGATGTGTTTCATCAGTTTTGGGGTAGTCCTATCCATTTTTTCTTCAAATATGTTTTCTGTCCAAATTTCTCTCTCTTCTTCTGGAACTCCAATAACAACCATCTGACGTTGTCCCAAGTGTCCTTCACAACATGCTTCACTTCTCCCCAGCCCTCGCACTTTGTGCTTCAGTTTAGAGAATCTCTACTACCCTGTCTTCACTTTTTCTTCTACGTGTCCGGTCCTTATTACGTCCACCCAGTGAACACTTCAATTCTGATACTGCATTTTTTCATATCAAGAATGTCCAATTGGTTCTTTTTAAAGGTTCTATTTCTCTGTTGACATTATTCACCCTTTACCCATTTTGTCTCTCTTCTGTAACATATTTATTGTTGTCATTTAAAAGTTGTCTCAGCGCCAACATCGCTGCTGTCAGTGCATCTGCTAATATTGATCAAAAAACAGTCAATTGCTTATGGGTTATGTCCTCCGGTTCATTTACAAATCTCACAATTATTTTGTCGTATGGCACACATTATGTTTTATAGAACTCTAGGACACAGGAATAAATAGTAAGATCCCCAAGAAGAGCAAGCCTTCTGTCTGGTGGCTGAAATGAGGTACAGATCACTCCAATCCATTAAGGAGCTGAAGTGGGTCTGAGCTGAGTTGCAATTTTAACCAGTTTTAGGTTACCGCTGGTTCCAAATGCTTTGAGGAGGAGATTTGTCCTGTGTGTATTACAGGTCCCTCTCTCAAGAGGGCTTTAGGATAAACACCACAGGATTACAGGAATTGCTGTCTACTTTAGAGCCTTTATGAGCAAAAACCCAAGGGAGAGAGTTGTCAGACGTGGAGAACCAGCTCTGCAATTTAGGCTTCGACAGATTCCGGCCTCCATGGTGTCTCCTCTCCCCGTAAAGCCCCTCTGTTGGGCAGATGTCATCGTCTGCTCAGCAGTGCAGAGACTCAGGGCGAGACACACACAAAGGAAGGAAGTGACTTCTGGGCTTTGCTCACTAGGAAGATCTCTTCCCTCCTGGAACTGAGCTCCCTTAGACTTCTTTGTGTTCAGAGCTCTCTCCACTATAGCTCTTAAAACATATGATTTTACATGCATCCTCTCTTCTGTCCTTGCAACAGTGAGAAAGATAATCAGCCATAACCTAGTGTTCATTCTAACTGGAAGCGGCACTCCCACAGAACACTGCAAAACACATCAGGGATTTTTCAAATGTTGCATTTGTTAATGAACCGCTTGTTCTGTCCAGTCACAACTTCAGTTGTTTTTAGTGTAGTCCACAGAGCATTTATAAGACATACTTCTTGCTAAGAAATCCTTACTCTGTGGCTTTTACTATTTCTAATTTTATAAAGAATTTCACACAGAACAATTTACTGTCACACACATTCCATCATTTGACCCTTATCTGAACGCCATGAAGTAGTCAAGGCAAGTATTACATGTCTCATCATACAACAGGGACAGGTTATGGAGAGTAAAGTGAAGACACAGTAACGTCCCACCACAAATACCACAAAATGCAAATTCTTGCCTCTGACTTTGAGGCCAGCATTTCTGTCCCCAGCTGTCTGATCCATCTCACCTTCTATCGCTCTCCCCTGGCATTAGCACCAGGCCTGTCATCTCTTCTCAGTTCCTCTAAAACAGTCAAGGTGTTCCTGCTCTTAGGGAATTTTCTCTTACTGTTTTTTTCTGCCAGGAACATTCTGTGTCTTTCCACAGCAAGATGCTTCTCGTCACTCAGCTCCTAATGTAAATGTTACCTCCTCAGGACGATTTAGAGAAAAACTCTAAAGCCTAGTGAGTTCAGGTTTGAATGTGGACTCTGCCACTTCCTAGAGCAAGCTCTCAACCTTGAGCAAGCTGCTGAGCCTCTGAGCCTCCATTTCCTAATCTGTAAAATGGAATATGAATCACATACATGCTCTGCATTATTATGAGGATTAACTGAGTACATATATGTAAATACATGGCACATACTAATCCCACATGCTATTACTATAATTTAGCTAACTTATTAGCATTCCTATGGCTAGGTATATGGTCAGGCTATAAAAGGCACTAAAATGTTACTAAGAATACAATTAAATAAATAAAACTGCACTTAATCAGAACTCATCTCTGATCCAACCCCATTCCCAAGCCTGGTTTCTCCAACTCCCTTAGGTCAGAGTGACCACCTGAAACAATTCTGGCCAAGTCACATAAGAAAAGTCTCTTTCCACGGTTTCAGCGTAATCTTTTGTTTTCCTGATTTCACTGCTATCCTTTTCTCTTCCTTCTTCTTTACTGGAATGTAGACAAGACGACTAGTGCTTCAGCAGCCATCTTGCAACCATGAGAAAAAGGTTATGAAATTGCACTAATCAGCCTTGATATTACTGAATCTCAGAAATAACCCCAGAGGCTGCCTATTCTCTAGACTTCCAACAATGTGAGAAAAAATAAACTATTTTGAAAAACTACTCTATGTTGTTGTCATTACTATTTGCAGTCCAAATGATTCCTAACTGATATAAGTAGAAGAAATACTTTAATGAGTAATTTGGGGTGGGGTGAGATGAGACACCACCTCCACCCCACTCAGGGGAATATTCAAGTAAGATTAGTCAGTCAGTAATGTGCCTCCTAAAGGAAAGTGGGATCTAATATAATGATTTTCCACTTTCAGTTCAGATCAGTTCAGTTCAGTCACTCAGTCGTGCCCGACTCTTTGCGACCCCATGAACTGCAGCAAGCCAGGCTTCCCTGTCCATCACCAACTTCCAGAACCTACCCAAACTCATGTCCATTGAGTCGGTGATGCCATCCAGCCATCTCACCCTCTGTCATCCCCTTCTCCTCCTGCCTCAATCTTTCTCAGCGTCAGGGTCTTTTCAAATGAGTCAGCTCTTCACATCAGGTGGCCAAAGTATTGGAGTTTCAGCATCAACCTCAGTCCTTCCAATGAACACCCAGGACTGATCTCCTTTAGGATGGACTGGTTGGATCTCCTTGCAGTCCAAAGGACTCTTAAGAGTCTTCTCCAACATCACAGTTCAAAACCATTAATTCTTCAGCACTCAGCTTTCTTTATAGTCCAACTGTCACATCCATACATGACTACTGGAAAAACCATAACTTTGACTAGACGAACCTTTGTTGGCAAAGTAATGTCTCTGCTTTTTAATATGCTGTCTAGGTTGGTCATAACTTTCATTCCAAGGAGTAAGCATCTTCTAATTCCATGGCTACAATCACCATCTGCAGTGATTTTGGTGCCCAGAAAAATAAAGTCTGACACTGTTTTCACTGTTTCCCCATCAATTTGCCATGAAGTGATGGGACTGGATGCCATGATCTTCGTTTTCTGAATGTTGAGCTTTAAGCCAACTTTTTCACTCTCCTCTTTTACTTTCATCAAGAGGCTTTTTAGTTCCTCTTCACTTTCTGCCATAAGGATGGTGTCATCTGCATATCTGAGGTTATTGATATTTCTCCTGGCAATCTTGATTCCGGCTTGTGCTTCATCCAGCCCAGCGTTTCTCATGATGTACTCTGCACTTAAGTTAAATAAGCAGGGTGACAATATACAGCCTTGACGAACTCCTTTTCCTATTTGGACCTGGTCTGTTTTCCACTTTAAGGGTAGCCAAATTATAAGCCTAACCTCATGTCTTGGTCTGGTCTTGATCAGTGCAGTCAGTCACGTACGACTTTCTGTGACCCTATGGACTATAGCCCACCAGCTTCCTCTGTCCATGGGATTCTCCAGGCAAGAAGACTGGAGTGGGTAGCCATTCCCTTCTCCAAGGGATCTGCCCAACCCAGGGGTCAAACCCATGTCTCTTGTGTCTCCTGCATTGGCAGGTGGATTCTTTATCACTAGCCACACCTGGAAAGCCCCAGTACACGGTAGAGTTAAACTTCAATCTTGCTGTAGATATCCCTGCCTAGATATACAGGGAATATGTCTATGTTGCTCTCAATTCAAACATAATCCAAGAGATTTTAGGCAGAATGTCTCAAAAGCAAAGATTTCCCCTTCTCTCTCTGAAAGAAGAGGACTGAATTCCCCTTCATCACGGTCACTGAGTGATGCTGGTATGGCACAGCCTGGCCATCTTGAGAAATCATCTTGGATGCTGACCATGCCGGGGCCTGTGCAGCAGGGCTCCTGCAAGAGAAACCTCTCACTCTCTGGGACAGACGCTGGGCACAGCCAGGGTCATGCAGCTGTCTGCCCTCTCAGCTTCCTGGGGAGGCCACCCAGGATGATAAAGACAGAGGATAAATACCTTGTTTTCAGGCTCTGGCTTCTCAATATCCTTGGATTCTAACATGCTTATAAACAAGCTCAACTTGGATGCCTTGGAGAAAGCACTTGAAAGGCAATGGTGATAAAAAGAAGCTATGGTTTCAGATTAACAGGAGCGAGAGCACAGAGGAGATGCCCGCTCTTTCTCTGGCCCCCAACTCGGTCTCTCACTATCATTCTGGCAGCCTCTCCTTCGCCGCCTGCCAGCCCCGTTTTCTGTTCTGTTCCCACCTTCCTCTGCTCTCTGAGAGGAGTGAGGAGAAAGCTGATGAAGCCTTTCCCTCAGAAGGTAAACAGGTCTGCCTGAACCTCCCTGTTGGCAGTACGAGATACAGAAAAATGTGTTTGTAGATTAGGGGAGGCTTAAAACAGCAAACAAATCTCAGTCACTCAGCATGGAATATTTGAAATGGTTTTGCAAGCTAGAATTCTTTTTTAACCAACTGAGGTGCAGAGCAGCAATTAAATTCTTATGCAGCTATATATCACTTTTGAGCACAGGCACTGGGCTAGAAATGGGAAAAGTGACAATGAGGAAATAACTTCCAACGATTACACGCTGCACCCCAGTGTTTATGAAGCAAGGGACTCAAATGGGGCCACAGTAGGGAATGGGGGGTGGGAAAGGAGGAATGAACACATGGAATACAGAGGGTCTGCGGGCAAGGAAACTGTTTCGTATGACACTGTGTTGTTGTAGTTGGTGTTCAGTAGATAAATCGTGTCCGACTCTTTGCGACCCCATGGGCTGTAGCCCACCAGGCTCCTCTGTCCACAGAATTCTCCAGGCAAGGATACTAAAGTGGGCTGCCATTTCCTTTTACAGGGGATCTTCCCAACCTAGGGATCGAACCTGTGTCTCCAGCATTGGCAGGTGGATTCTCTACCACTGACCCACCAGGAAAGCCCATACACTTGTCCAAACCCAGAGAATGTAAACTATGGACTTTGGGTGATTATGATGGGTCAATATTGGTTTATCAATTGTGACAGATGAGCCACTCTGGTGGCGGTGCTGTTCACGGGGGAGGCTGGGCATGTGAGGGGGGCAAGAAGTGTATGGGAAATCTCTGGTACTTCCCCATAATTTTGCTGTAAAACTAAAACTGCTCTAAAAAGATAACATCCTTTTTTAAAGTACTTGGGAATTTCAAAGTAAAGGCAAACTTCAGAAAAAGCAAAAAGAATCAAATTTTCAAAAAGGTCCACGGGTTTAGAAAGAAGGAAAGCTATTTCTATGAAAAGTCACTGGTTGTTCTGAGCAAAGGATAACAATCACAGATGGGAACTGTCATATCTGCTCAAACAATAATCATCTAAACAAGAGACAAGCTGAAATGTGTGCTGTGCAGGCAGAGGAAACCACCGCAGGTGAGTGTCCTATTTTGTTTTAAAACTAATATGCAGTTTATGAGTTTGAGGTATATATTGATGTTGAGGTATATACTGATTTTGGTGAAGCTCACTCAATCACACAAGTGACTTCTATCATATTATCTATGAGGATAAGCTACAATTATGAGTGAATAGTTTGGTGATACCTAATCATCCCTCAGAGGCTCTTTTTTTTTTTATTATTAAATTAGGAGATGTTCAGGAAAGACTGTAAAACAGAATGCAAGCAGAAAGCAGCTCTCCCACGTTCTCTAATAGAAATCTATCCTTTATCCATTCAGCGACGTGTCACCACAAGTCTCCTTTGTGCTTCTCAGATTACTATTCTTCATGTAACCTGGGTAAATAAACTTTAAAGGCTGTATTTTTACATCAAGAGTAAGCTACATACATGCAGATGGTACCACTCTAATGGCAGAAAGTGAAGAGGAACCCTCTTGATGAGGGTGAAAGAGAAGAGTGAAAAAGCTATCTTGAAATGCAACATGAAAAAAATACTAAGATCATGGCATCTGGTCCCATCACTTCATGGCAAATAGATGGGGAAAAAGTGGAAGCAATGACAGATTTTATTTTCTTGGGCTCCAAAATCACTGCAGACAGTGACTGCAGCCCTGAAATTAAAAAACACTTGCTTCTTGGCAGGAAAGCAATGACAAATCTAGACAGGGTATTAAAAAACAGAGACATCACTTTGCTGACAAAGGTCCGGCTGAGGCTGAAGCTCCAATACTTCGGCCATCTGATACGAAGAGCCAACTCATTGGAAAAGACCCTGCGTAGGGGAAATTATGTCCCTAGTCAAAGTTTTCATTAAAGAACAAGAGGAGAAGAGGGCAACAGAGGATAAGATGGTTGGGTAGCATCACAGACTCAATGGACATGAATTTGAGCAAACTTTGGGGACAGAAGAAGACAGAGGAGCCTGGCATGCTGCAGTCCATGGGGTCACAAAGAGTTGGACACAACTTAGCAACCGAACAATAACAACAAAGCTACAGAAACCATGTATCTTTTAGTACCAAACTGCAGAACTGCAGTGTACACTTTATTACATACTTTTGAGGAGCCTGCTGTGGCTGTATTGCTATGTCTGACTTTCAAAGTGATTAAACAGATGAGCCCCCCATTCTGGTGTCCTCTGAGGGTCTGCCTTTGTTTTCCAGCTCCCTGTGTGCCTCTCTGTGCTGTGATGATTTGCTGGAACACAACTGGCGACCTCTGTTTCCCCCACATCTCTGGTCTCTGTTTACTGTCATTATTACCCAGTCACTGACACTCAGCCATGAAAGGAGAAAATTATTCTACAGCCTCCTTGTGCTGTTTTCCAATTTCTTTTGTCCATTGCCTCTCTCTAGCGCCAAAAGTTCAATAATACCAGGACAGAGGCACACACAGGATCTCTGGGATTATCAGGCAGTCTCTCTGGCTGGTGTCCCACCCAGTCATTCTCCACGTGGATGGGCCTTAAAGAGCTCTATGGTTCCTCCTGACAAGGCTTTCCTTGAAGTGGAACTGGCCTTCTTTCTCGTGGGGCCCTGGAACCAGCTCAGCTTTAACCTGTTTGGTATAGAATGGAAAGCAGAACAGAAATCCAATGTATTACATTCTGATGGGAGTGACTGGCCTCTGGATAAATAATTACTCACATTCTTAGATTTCTCTCCTTTCACAGTATACTTTTCTACACTCAGACTCACATCATGATGGCTTTCATGCCACAAGGTCCATTTGAACAACTACTGTTTTGTGTTCCACTTGTTTTCACTGTCTAACTTTAAGATGACTCTTTTCTAACTTCCCTACAAACAGCTTTGAATTGGAGAGGCGTTAGTAGGGTTTCCAATGAAACAGAGGATCCAAGGATTTGAGAGCTGAGAGGAATCTGAGAAATGCCAATAAAACACCACATTTTATAGATAAGAAAAATGAAGCTCAGTGAGCTCAAGTAACTTCTCCAAAATCACACAGCTAATTACTGAGAACTACAAGGACAGGGAAGCATGGTGTGCTTCATGGGGTTGCAAAGAGCCAGACACGACTTTGCGACAAAACAACAAGAACTACACACCTGGCCTCCTGATGCCTCATTTCATGCTCCTTCCCCCCTGACCATCAGTCTACTAATTCATTTACACTTTATTCTTTACTCACTCACCAAACAAATTAAAACAAAATAAAGCTGCACACTTTCACACTGGAGATTATCCTCTGTGTCCCCTTAATGTATTCCTGAAACAGCACATGATAAAATAGGTGGATTATATTTTTATCATAAAAATGTTGGAAATTATGTCCCTAGTCAAAGTTTTCATTAAAGAACAAATAGACCTATATGCAAAAGTGTCCCACAAAATAAAGATTAAAAAAAAAAAAAGGCAAGTTTCTCTAAAAGTTCACTAATAATATTGACAAGTATAGCAGACCAAATACACTAAGATGTATATAAAATATCGACAGTTAACACACATTAAATACATCTGCTATATAGCCAATAGAAAAGGGATATATTAGCAGTATTAAACATGTCACATTTTAAATCATCTATTGGTTGGTATATTAGAATACATTAGACTTTATTGAAGAGAGTCAATAATTTATTCTATTTTAAAACTATCCAAGGAAGTAGAAGCTAAGACTCCCGTTTAACTCAGATTTCCTCATGGCATGTAGAGACAATTTCCGAGTACCCTAGCCAGGTTGAGCTACAATAAATTCTACAGTCACACTTTTATCATGATCACCATTAGCAATCATCACCACTGTCATCCAGCTGAAGGCATTTTGGATTAGCTCTCTACCTCATCCTGTCCAATTTACTCAAGACACTGTTCATCATCAGATAAATTCCTTGAGCAGATCCAAGAGCCAGCAGTCAGAGCACTTCACACTCTCTAAACGCTGTAAAAACAACTGTCAGGACAAGGGTCCTCAGAGCCCTCTCACAGGATGACAGGCACAGGCCTGTAACCTGAATGCCCACGTTAAACATGAGCTCTGGAAACACAAGAGCTGTTGTCGTCTCACTTCCATACTGGCTGGCTTGTGGTGAGCTTCATGTGGTGGGGCTCTCGTAGCCAATATCTCTGAAGCTCCCCCGGCACTGGCGATGAAGGCCCTCAGCAGTTCAGTATCTAATCCCTGACAGCAGACAAGGCAACTACACGTCCTCGATCAATACTTCAGGCCACTGGGGTTGGACAGGGATTTCAACATCCGTCATCTTAACCAGGTGAAGCTTTTCCCTTCCAAGAGGAGTACACCAGCCAGGAAGCTTTCCCTCCTTGAAGGCTTACTATTCACTCACTTTCTAAGAACATTACCTTCTTTCTTTACCACTGACTGGGATTAATTATGATAGTCAATAATCTCCTGAACAGACTCTGTTATGAGCAAATCCACCGAGCTTTCATCCCCTTAAAAAAAATTACAAATGACACAAAGGAATTAGGTCTTGCATTTCACTGTATCTACTTTCATTTCTTTTAAAAAGAAGCTGCCACTTAATATTTTGGCTTTTATTTTCTTTGTTGAATGGGCAAGAGAGTTTTCATTTCTGCTTCCAATTTCCATGCAAAAGCTCTTGTGTGTGTGTGCGTGCGTGTGTGTGTGTGTGTAGTCTCTCAGTTGCGTCCAACTCTTCACAACCCCATGGACTATACTTGTAACCCACTAGGCTCCTCCGTCCATGAGATTCTCCAGGCAAGAATACTGGAGTGGGTAGTCATTCCCTTCTCCAGAGGATCTTTCTGACTCAGGGATGGAACCCAGGTCTCCTGCATTACAGGTGGATTTTTTACTGAGCCACCAGGGAAGCCCTGCAAAACTCTTACAATAAAGCAAAAATTACTCAGCTTTTGCTTAATAGGTTATTTGTATTTCAGAAGAGCTATAAAATTGAAGTCTACCAGGGTACCTCCTGTCCCATAAAGCATCTATGTATGGACTCAAAAAAGGCTATCTTCTCAGGGGAAAGTGGTTTGCCTAACGGAGGAAGGCTGAACCCCCGCCTCACTTGATCCCTAAACTTTCTTATTCAATAAACAACTGATACAACTCTATTTATTATCTGAAGTCTATTTAATCTCTGAAGTCTATTAAATGACTCACACTTTCCCATTTGTTTCCAGTATAGAATTCTTTGAGGAAAATGCCTGTGTCCACTCAAACTTTTAAAATCATAAATTCAACAAAAATATTAGCTTTCTTAAGAGTTTCTAAATGTGGACTTACATTAATTCATTGAGGAAAAATGAATTAATTATGGGTACGGTTGTGAGTATTAGTTATAGTTAATAGGACTTGGACATGGATTTGAAGCTTCAATACTTTAAGATGTCAATTCTCCTCAAATTGATCTATAGACTTACTGCAATCTCAATCAAAATTAAAGTCAGATTTCTCTGTAGAAATTGACAGGCTTTCTAAAGTTCACATGGAAATACAGAAAACCTAAAATAGCCAAAAGAACTATGGGAAAAGGGAAAGCAGAACACTTGTTACCTAAATTCAAGATCTGTAGAACTACAGTGAAAGCAACATAGCATTATCATCAAATAGGCACACAGATCAATGAAACAGAACAGAGTCCAAAAACAAACCCACAAACATAATGTCCATCCATTTTCAGCAATGGTGCAGAGGGATTCAACAGGGAGAGAATAATTTTTTCAACAAATAGTGCTGGAACAAACAAGAACCATAATCAAAACAAAATATAAATAAAAACAAAAACAGAAACAACTTTTACGCTATATACAAAAAATTAACTTAAAATGGGTCATAGAGCTAAATGGAAACCCCAAAGTTTTAGAAACCTTTATGCTTCTAGAAGAAAACATAAGAGAAAACCTTTGTGACTTGGGTTAGATGAAGATTTCAAAGAGGTCACAAAAAGCATGATTCATAAAATAAAACTGGAGTTAAAATGTGCTCTTCAACTATACCACTAAAAAAAGAGAATAAAAAGATATACACAACAAGAAAATATTTGCAAATCACATGTCTGATAAGGTACTTGCATCAAGAATATTTAAAGATTTTCAAAATTCATTAATAATAATAAACAACTGAATTTTTCAACTAGGGTAAAGATTTGAACACTTTACCAAAAAAGGAAATTTTACACAACATTAAGAGAAAAATGAGATTTTATTTTCTCCCCCAAATATCCTCTCCCATCCAGGCTGCCACATCACAATAGGCTGAGTTCCATATGCTATACAATAGGTCCTTGTTGGTGATCCATTTTAAATATAGTAGTGTGTACATGACCCATCCCAAACTCCCTAATTTTCCCCCGCAACCATAAGTTCATTCTCTAAGTCTGTGAGTCTCTGTTTTGTAAGTTCATTTGTATCACTTCTTTTTCCACATACAAGGGATGTCATATATTTCTCCTTCTCTGTCGGACTTACTTCACCCAGTGTGACACTCTCTAGGTCCATCTATGTTGCTGCAAAGGGAAAATGAGATGTTTTACAGACTGACTGACATAATACTATCTCTGATAGTGTCTGATATTGTCCCTGATCTTACCAGATGAAAACTATCTGCCAACATATGCCACTTCCTTTCTTGGGTTACACGGACTTGAAGATAGGACTCACTTCAACTATTAGATTTTAAACGTGAAATCAAAAATTATATCAGATTTATCTTGACATCCCTCAGTCTTTCATCTATCACAGGTCCTGGCATGATGCCTGCTTCACTGATGGAAACAGTAAATGCATCTAGGCAGATGAATGGTGGGCATGCATGGAAATCTTTTTGTAAGCGAATGTTTTATTAAACACATTGCAGAAAATTATTTCATAAGTATCATTTTATAATTTATGTGTTCTAGAAAATTTTGAATTTCATTAAGGAAAATAAGTACCTGTCTTCTTCTTCCTTCCAAATTTAAAGCTTTTCCTTTGAACTCAAGGTTGCATTAAAAAAAAAAAAAGTTTTTTAAAAACCATTATCTGAAGTGAATCACTATTTTCTAATTTCCTTTCTCTCGCAGACCTCCAGGTTGTAGAAATCGGTTCCAGGCAGTGCCAGCTACTGAGAGATAACAAAGCTATGCTATTATGGAAGCAAAGAGGAAACAGAAGGCTTGGGAGAGGGAGGGGAGGAAAGACCACATGAACTTCATGGAAATCCAGAGTCCCTGCATGGCATGTATCGTCCCAGAGACCGGTGCCAGGAGGGTTCTGGCCTCAGCTGACATCCTGAAGAAAGGCAGACGCCTGGGCCACGAAAACCTCCGGAAGGCAGGCATCTGTGTCGACGGCCATCTTTTCTCTCCCAGTCTCAAAGCAACAGAGAACAAACTCCAAAAGCATCAGAGTGATCTGGGTTTTCCCACGTCTAAAGTGTTGCTTCAGGTGGGCCACAGTGATGCCAAAGGAAAATTAAAGGCTGTCTTCCACAAAGCAGGATGGATTTTGAAAGTGGATATAGGTGACCTCAGAATGCCAGGCTTACTTGACGCCGGAACAGTAACGAGCAGGCAAGGACCAACTGAGCCCTAGAGTCTGTTCACCTCCAGTGAATATTAACCAGACACAGACATATAGATACTACCCCACTCTGGTAAACTCTGAAGTCTGCCTCAATAAACCTTATTTTATTACCATCATCAGTTTCCGGAGCTCCGCACCAAACAGACACCCTGGCTAATGCTCGGTTTTCATTTTCCATTTGTTATTTGTTAAACTTGTAACTCTGAATGAAGCATGAAATCACAGAAGTGTGTGTGTGTATGTGCATATGTGAAAAGGAGAAGCACAAAGTGGCAATTTTAGACTAACTTTCCTAGGGCTTTGCTTCTTTAAATCACTAAAAGTCTGATAGGGCTTCATTAAAAAGGTTAACTTGCCCATCTCATTTGTTAAGACCTACAGGATATTGTGATGAGGTGTTTTGGAAAGTGACAACAAAGTTGAAATAAATAGAATTCAGAGGGGAAAAAGAGACAAATTAATTATTTTAAAAGTGCAGAGAACTGACTGCTACTGAATTTCTTAGCCTGTGTGACCACCTAACTTTTCTAAAGAAAATGACTAACATGTTGTTATGAGGAAATGTTGTACTCAAATAAGTGGCTATTGATTTAGAATGAGGATAATGTGAGCATCTTTGAAGGAAATAGCAGGAAGCTTTTAGAAAAGGAGAGATTCACCCATAAAAAAGAAAAAAATAATGCCATTTGCACCACCATGGATGGACCTAGAGATTATCATACTAAGAAAGTCAGAGAATGACAAATATCATATGACATCACTTATAAGTGAAACCTAAAATATGACACAGAAATGGACTCACAGACATAGAAACCAACTGTTACCAAAGTGGAAAGGGAGGGGGGGTACACTGGGAGACTACATTTAGCAGATATACACTACTATATATAAAATAGATAAATAATAAGATCCTACTGTGTAGCACAGAGAACTATATTCAATATCCTGTGATAAACCATAATGAAAGAGAATATGAAAATGAATATATGTATATATAATTGAATCATTTTGCTATAACAAAAAACTAACACATTGTAATCAACTATACTTCAATTAAAAAAAAAGAAAAAAGTAAAGAGACTGATCTTTAAGAGAGGGGCCAAGGAGACTAAGCAAAACTGCCAATGAGGCAGGAAGGTGGGGTTCAGTTCAGTTCAGTCGCTCAGTCGTGCCCGACTCTTTGCGACCCCATGGACTGTAGCACGCCAGGCCTCCCAGTCCATCACTGACTCCCAGAGTTTATTCAAACTCATGTCCATCGAGTCAGTGATGCCATCCAACCATCTCATCCTCTGTTGTCCTCTTCTCCTCCTGCCTTCAGTCTTTCCCAGCATCAAGGTCTTTTCCAATGAGTCAGCTCTTCGCATCAGTGGCCAAAGTATTGGAGTTTCAGCTTCAGCATCAGTCCTTCCAATGAATATTCAGGACTGATTTCCTTTATGATTGACTGATTGGATCTGCTTGCAGTCCAAGGGACTCTCAAGAGTCTTCTCCAACACCACAGTTCAAAAGCATCAATTCTTCAGCGCTCAGCTTTCTTTATAGTCCAACTCTCACATCCATACATGACCACTGGAAAAACCATAGCCTTGACGAGACGGACCTTTGTTGGCAAAGTAATGTCTCTGCTTTTTAATATGCTGTCTAGGTTGGTCATAATTTTTCTTCGAAGAAGCAAGCGTCTTTTAATTTCATGGCTGCAGTCACCATCTGCACTGATTTTGGAGCCCCCTAAAAAATAAAGTCTGTCACTGTTTCCCCATCTATTTGCCATGAAGTGATGGGACCAGATGCCATGATCTTCGTTTTCTGAATGTTGAGTTTTAAGCCAACTTTTTCACTCTCCTCTTTCACTTTCATCAAGAGGCTCTTTAGTTCTTCTTCACTTTCTGCCATAAGGATGGTACCATCCTTTGCATATCTGAGGTCATTGATATTTCTCCCAGCAATCTTGAGCTTGAGGCGGGGTTCAAGCTCAGCAGAATTCTGTTTTTCTCCATCAGGAATAGAACAGGAAGGTGAAGAGCTGTAATGGAGAAAGGCAATCCCACACAGTCCCGACAGTCTCTGAACAAATGCATGCGTACGTGTGCGTCTCTATGTGTACATAGATACGTGCGTGTGTGTGTGTGTACGTGCACATGTTCAGACCGCTTCCATTTAATGAGAACTTCTTTCCAGTGAGCTCCAGCCAGTAGATCTTGGCTGGCTACCACCAGGGCACGCTGCTCTTGGTATATGCGCTTCAGACTCAATAAATACTGGGAATCTCACCCTTGCATGTTCCATACATTTTGTTAAGCACTTCTACCCACCCGTTTACCTGACTGTCCCCAAACACAGGACAAGTCCGCAGGCCTTACCTGTGATAGTCCGCCTTGCACCACGAGCTATAGTGTGAATCTAGTCTTCCAATGTCACACGCGAAATGTAAGGGTGTAACTTACTTGGCTATGGTTTAAGACTTTCCCTGGAAATCCCCAAGCTGTGGCCTGTAAACCACAAGTGCTTTGGGAGGCCCAGTCTCTAAGTGTTGGGTCACCCTTCATGTAGATGGGAACCCCCCAGATGTTCCCTCTCGCCTTAAGGCTCAGGCTACACCCAGGTCACCCAGTAAGAAGGAGGTTCATTAAACCACATGTGGACAAAGGACCGCTCTACTGACACCCAGCCTCTGCCATTGTCAAGTACAGCCTGCAGTTGCATCCGTGTGGCAGTGACAGTGAATACTTGGCACAGAGGTGCTGCTATTGACCACAAAGCTGAAAGCATATACATTTGACTTTTTACAGGAAATGCGCTGCTGACCCCTGGCCAACAGCAAAAGAACACGTGCTGGGTGCAGGCTGCAGCTGTGTGCCACCTTAGACAGTGGAGAGATACCCCTCCCTCCCCCAGCTTAAGAGAGCAGACCGCTTCCTGGGGAACCGGGGCTGTGGATGCATCCCCACCCCCCGACTTCTCCCCACAGGCATCAGCTGTGCCCTCCTGACATACTGAGATGCTCTAACGCCTGACTCTCCTCGCTGGACCTCAGGAAGAATGGGAGGCCCCGCTAAAACTCGCCTGTGCTTTTTTCATACTCTGAATTGGAATCTTTGTATAAAGGTCCACTCATCTAGAAAGAAAAGTGCTCTAAGTTTCAGTCTTGGATTTAGAAAATTAGTTTTTAATAACCCAAATGTGCAGGAAAATACTCCAATGGCAATCTGGGAAAATAAAATATCAATGCTTCAGTTGATTTCTCCAGAAAGCCTGTTTAAACCTGTTTAATCTTCCTTGATATATCCAGGAAAAGCCATAATTGAAAAATTCAGTCATGTGACATCAGAATTCAGAGGCTTGAATTCTTCTGTTGAATGAGCAAAAAGCAAGGTCTATAAAGAAAGACTTTAGCCCTTAAAGTGAACCTAAAGAATGTACAAGAAGATTGAAAACCGTGAATTTTCAATATCACAAGTTAAGGAAGACAATGACTCTAAAACAAAAGCAAAGGATCAAGCTCTTCCTGGCAGGGCTGGTTAGTTCCAAGACCTTTCCGCAATTCACAGGACTGCTGCCTCATTTTCCTATTACAGCTGAAGGCCCATGAGTCAGTTTTTAAGAGTGACATTTTTTTCTCGTGTTTGAAGACAGGCAAAAACATCAAGCAAAAACCCCTGCAATTTACTTACCACATTACAAAGCAAAAAAGATGGATTCTAACAAAACTTGCTGGTCTATTATGATACTTAGTTTGTGGGGAGGGTCCAAGGGGTTGGGAGAGAAGTAGTGATGATGTGCAGTGAGATAAACTTTAGAAAATATAGACCCAACACGGCAGTTATCTGAACACAGTCCATCTTCTGTGCATCTGTTCTGCAACATCTTAAGCTTAGGACTACACACCATTGCACATTCTCTTAAAGAGAAACATTGTTAAAGTGGAAAAACAGCTTAACACTGTTTGCTATTCAATATTTTTATTTTTCTTAACTAAATGAATAAAGAATTCATATAATTCAACATTGAAATCTACAATGGATAACTCCGCTCTCCCCTTCATACCCACTGCAGGAATGATTTAATCGAAACTTGAATCCAGGATAAACTCATAGCTGATGGGTGAGTTCAGGTGTCAAATTTGCTTTTTTTATTTGGAGGATAATTGCTTTACAATGTTGTGTTGGTTTCTGTTGTACAACAATGTGAATCAGCTATACATATACATATACCCCCTCCCTCTTGAGTCTGCCTCCCATGCCGGGCATCCATCCCATCCCTCTAGGTCATCACAGACCATTCTGTTGAGCTCCCTGTGCTATGCAGCAGCTTCCCACTAGCTTCTGCTTTACGCATGGTCGTGTCTATACGCCACTGCTACTCTCCCAATTCACCCCACCCTCTCCTGTCCCCGCTGCATCCCCGCTGTCTGTCTCTCTACTACTGCTCTACAAATAGGTTCATTGGTAACATTTTTCCAGATTCCATATCAAAACTATAGTGAGGTATCATCACCAAACAGTCAGAATAACCATCAACCAAAAATCTACAAACAATAAATGCTAAAGAGGGTTGTGGAGAAAAGGGAATCCTCCTACACTGTTGGTGGGAATGCAAATTGATACAGCCACTACAGAGAACAGTATGGAGGTTCCTTAAAACAATGAAACACCTAACTACACCATACGACCCAGCAATCCCGCTACTGGGCATATATCCTGAGAAAACCATAACTCAAACAGACACATGTACCCTAAAGTTCATCACTTAGACTGTGAATTATATTTTCTGAGCCATTCTGGATTACTCTTAACCTTCATGGATCTCCCTGAACAAACTGGAAGCCAACTTACAACCTCTACTGATGAAAGCCAACAGAGGATAACTTGCTGTCTTTTCCGTATCCTGCCCAGAAACACATGCAGGGTTTTACAAGTCACAGCGCGGCTTCACATGCAGTTGAATGAGTGAAAAAGGAGAGGACGAAAAGACACTGAAACGGTTCCCTGAAGATTGACTGCCATTCTTTATTCTCCTGCCACTCAGAACATAACCACCAGGGCCCTATGTCTAATTCTTTTTTTTTTTTTTTTTTAAACTTTACATAATTGTATTAGTTTTGCCAAATATCAAAATGAATCCGCCACAGGTATACATGTGTTCCTAATTCTTTTCTTCCACAATGTTCCTATCCATCCTAAACTTACCCATTCCCCTTGGGCATGAAAAGATAGAAGAGGAAAAACTAAACATGAAATAGAGTTAAATGTAAGAGGACCTGTGGTCTGAATAGTTAAAATAACACTTCAAAGAAATACTAGAGGAGTAAGTTTCTTCAAGTGCCCTTACTTTGAGCATAAGAAAACCTTATTATTCCCAAATGCAAATGTCTTCTATAGTCCGCCATAGTCCCATGCCAACTACGGACCTTACACTTTACAGTATTTTAGAGTTTCACATTTATCATGTCTCATATGTGTTCTAATCATGAAGAAATGGAACCTGCCAATGTTAAGTGACTTGCCCAGGGTCACAGAGCAAAGGAGAATAGTCCCCTGGGAAGAAAAAAGGAAAGCTTTGGCACCCAAATGATCACTATAAAGGCCACGCAGATCATCCAGAATAACTGAGGTGTTTCTTTCGGGATCCTCATTGTGTTCTGCTTAATATTTAAAATACAAATCTGAACCAAGTGATTATAAGCATTGGTCTGGAAGCAGCTTTAAGGAACAGATTTAGTTTGTATGTGGGCTGGATACTGCTCAATCAATCTTTGCTAAGAGGAACTGCAGTACCTGTACGTCTAATGAATTAACCCAAGAACTTACACTTCAGTGAAGAAAGAAGGAATTGGGGAAATTTATGTAGAAAGGGCAGGGGAAAACTCGATAATCATTTAAGGAGGGAAGAACCAAGAATTCTATGGAGGTCACACATCACGTTAATTCCCCTCCATCTCTTGCTTAGCCCGAACTCTTAAAGCTAAAGAATTCTAAAGACGAAGGAGGGGCGTGTGACACGGGGAACCCGTGCTTCTCGCTTGGACTCTGTCACTCCGCAGGGAGTGCCCTGGAATGCTGTGGGAGAGCTTTTTATTGTCAAAACAACTAGGGGCCTTCTGGTATTTAATCAGCAAGGCCAGGAATGCTAGGAGTCTTACGATCCAGTGGACAGTCCTGCACCAAGAAAGAACTGTCCTGCGTCACATTTGACTTTCAAATGCCCTGCTAGACAGTGATCACAGGTGAGACACCCGTTTGTAATCACTGCAACTGAATCAGTGATTCAGAGCCTGATTCAGTTTCAGACTTAATACAAAGTATTTTGCATATACAGAATTTTCCAGGAACACAACCATAATGTAAGTGGAGGGAAAACTGTACTTTGTTTTGTTCAAATATTCACCGTTCTGAAAATTCAAGTCCTATGCAGCAAGGCAGCAGGAAGCCCAGGCAGCCTGATTTCCACATGCAGGGTCCCCATCCAGCCTGACTCTGCCCATCAGAGCAGCCGTCCAACTCCTTCACAGTCCCATCTGCTTGAGTCGTGTCCCAACGTTTATGCACTGAAATACTTGTTATATAAAATATACTTTATTTTTTAATCTCACAGTTGGAGCATTATGTTGATGTTTAACATTATGTGCACAAGTTCCCTGGTGGCTCAGATGGTAAAGAATCTGCCTGCAACACAAGAGACCAGGGTTCAATCCTTGGGTCGGGAAGATTCCCCTGTAGAAAGGAATGGTGACCCACTCCAGTATTCTTGCCTGGAGAAGTCCATGGACTGAGGAGCCTGGTGGGCGACAAGAGTCCATGGAGTCACAGACAGACACACCTGAGTGACTCATGCTTGGCACTGCTTGCACAAGCAGAGCATGTTATAGGTAAGTTTCATCAGGGATGATAAATGGAACAAATCTGTCTGATGAAGTTGAAAGCCAGGGTTGTAGCCATTGTTTTTTCTCTGGAAAATCTCATTTCTGGCTTCTTGGACAAGCTATCTCCCGACCCTCCTGAGCCCCTTTCTTACTCTATTTTACTGATTCCTTTATACCCAACTCCAAGCCGCAGTGCTCTCGAGTCATCTGCACACCCCCCCCCTTTTAACTGATGTATGTCCCCTGCTTACTTTGACAGCTGTGACTAACACTTATTTGCCAAATGGCTGTATGTCTAAAATTTAAAGCACACGTTTTTGCACTTTTTCTAAAATACAGGAAACAGCATTAAAGACTTAACGTTAAGTGTTGCTTAACTCATTAATTTTACTTACGTTATATAGCCTATAAAAATGGTTAATTTATACAACTTTATGCACAAAGTTGCTAAATAGAAGGTTGTTTAAGAAAATTTGGAAGTAACCAGTTTAGGGAATGGTTTGGTATTTTTATTGTGCAACAATCCAAAAGTGATTTTTCAGCCATTAAAGTTATGCTAATGGATGTCTTTATTATAATAAGACGGCTTTTCATAGTGTTAAATGAAACATCAAGCTCTAAAATTATCTTAACTGTATAAATTATGCAGGGAAAAATGACTGGAACGAGTCCACTAATAGTGGTTATCTCTGGGCAAAGAAGTATAGATGATTTGTATTTTCCCCTTCATGGTTTTTTTTTTTCCATTATCTTCATGATTTTCCACCATGCTCAGGTTTTTCCTATAAGGAATTACTTTAAATCCTTTTCAAGCCTTGTCAACAGTGTCTGGACCATCGTCCCGTTATTTGTGACAGCCTTCCTTCCTGGGTATTTTCCCCTCTGTCCATCTTCCATGCTGCATTGAGATGAAGGTTTTCAAAGCATAGATTTGTCCCTTCCCACTAGCTCCCTAGCAGGGCAAAGGTCGAGGAGCAAATGCATAGGCATGTCATGAAAAGATCAGAGAACTGCTCTCCCAAGTCTGTTTTTTCAGCCTTGTCCCCTGCAATTCCACATCAACAAACAGAAACCTGCAAATTTTGCTTGAACACGCTGTGGACCGTGGCATTTTCTGCAAGGCTGTTTTTCTCTAACAAGAATGTCCTTTTTCTCTTTCGCTGCCAGGTCAAATAGCACATTTATCCTTTAAGACTCTATTGAAATGCCATTACAGCCTGGAGCTTTTGCCCACAGAGTTAGCAGCCACTCAAACTCTCTTCCCAAATATCGTTGTGGATGCTCAGTGTTAGCACTTATCTCTTGGTATAAGAGAGAAATGACTGCAAGAATTCCTCTTCCTGGGAAAACACTGTGTTTTAGTCATCTTTGTGTTCTAAGCCCTGATGCTGAGTTTGCGTGCAAGAGGTACTTGATGAGTGACCAAATTAATGTAAGTTGCCAAAAGCTGCAGGAAGAAAATCTTCAAGCACCTCACATACCCAGCTGGCTTGCAGGAGCTGAAGCCTAGTTTCTGACAAGACAAAAGGTAGAAGGAACCAGAATGTGTCAAAAGAAGAAAACTAAGTCAAGTTAGTTAGGAGGAAATGGCAGCTGGATCAATCAATGATTAATATAACTGGTAGAGAGTGTTAGAAAAGATGAACTAAGCTTTTACGTTAAAATAATACTTTGTGCCTATGTATTTACAATAGATGAGTCTTTGAGAGTTGTGCTTAACACTTTGGTTAAATCTGTGTCTCTGAGTAGTAAAGTAAAGCACTTACAGGAAGCACTAGGGTATCACTTTGCAAATTCAGCTTTTACAATCTTAAAGCCCAGACCGCATTCCAGATCAACTGAATCGTCAAAGGGGTGCGGCCCAGATGTCAGTATCATTATTTTTTAAAAGTTCCCACTGTTGAGGATCACTTGCATACGTGAAAACATCTTTCCTCAGCTGCAGATCACTCACAGAAGGAAGTGAATACCTTCATAATTATTTTCACTGTTAACTCATTCCTAAAAAGTGACATGCGTGCATGCTAAGTTGCTTCAGTTATGTCCACCTCTGTGCGACACTATGGACTGTAGCCTGCCAGGCTCCTCTATCTATGAGATTCTCCAGGCAAGAAATCAAGTGGGTTGCCATTTCCTTCTCCAGGGGATCTCCCCGACCCAGAATCAAACCCAGGTCTCTTATATCTCCTGCATTGGCAGGCAGGTTCTTTACGACAAGGGCCACCTGGGAAGCCTGCAAATGGTAATTTTGTTTTCAGTTTTTTTAAGGAACTTCCATACTGTTCTCCACAGTGGCTGTTTCAGTTTACATTCCCACCAACAGCGCAGGAGGGTTTCCTTTTCTCCACACCCTCTCTAGCATTTACTGTTTGTAGATTTTTGGATGATGCTCACTCTGGCGTAAGGTAATATACTTCACTGTAGTTTTGATTTGCATTTCTCTAACAATCAGTGATGTTGAGCACCCTTTCATGTGTTTGTTGGCCATCTGTGTGACTTCTTTGAAGAAATGTCTATTTAGGTCTTCTGTCCAGTTTTTGATTGGATTTTTGTGTGTGTGTGTGTGTGTGTGTGTGTGTGTGTGAGCTTCACGAGCTGTTTGTATATTTTGGAGATTAATTCTTTGTCAGGTGCTTTGTTTGGAAATATTTTCTCCCATTTTGAGGACCGTCTTTTCTTCTTGTTTATGGTTTCCTTTGCTATGCAAAAGCTTTAAAGTTCAGGTCCCATCTGTTTATGTTTGTTTTCATTTTCATTACTCTAAGAAATGGGTCGAAAAAGATCTTGCTGAAATTTGTAGCATGTAACCCAGCAATTGCATTCCTGGGCATGTACCTGGAGAAAACCATAAAACAAAAACATCCATGCATCCCAATGTTCACTACAGCACTGTTTACAAAGGACATGGAAGCCGCCTAAACGTCCATCGAAGGACGAATGATAAAAGAGATGTGGTACTTATATACAATGAAATATTACTGAGCCATGAAAGGGAACAAAATTATGCCATCTGCAGATACACAGATGGAAACAGAGACTGTCATACAGAGTGAAGTAAGCCAGAAACAGAAAACAAATACCATTTAATATTGCTTATATATGTGGAATCTAGAAAAATGAGAAAGATGAATTTATTAACAAGTAATGAGTATGTGTTGAGTGACACACCTCGTCCTCTTAAAAGAAAGGATAAATGAATGAATGGTTAAATCAATATTCATTGTCCAAAGCCGGTATTTCTTATTTTGAAAAATCATAATGGTATAAAAATGGCCCCCTCCCCATTCTGCTTGGAAAATTTGGCATCTGTGTTATTTACATGAATTATGCAGTCATGAGTGGGAGAGGTGCTTACAGGTGACAAAGGATGAGGGCCTCATTAGGAACTCCAGGGAGAACCTTATGAAAGGAGATTTAGATTCTTTAACAAGCGCTGAAATTAATTCCAAAGACAGCTTACGAGGTAATCAGTTGGTTTTTCCTTGGTGCATTTCCTTTCAGAAAAAAATCGTCTCCTTCATGTCCTTAGGGATCTGGCTGGCCATGGGCATTTGCTGCTCAGCAGCCACCTCAGTACAAACAAGACTGACTCGGCAGACTGCTGGCTGGTCCTGGGAGAGACGCTGCTATTTGTCAAAAGTGACATTAGAAGGAAGTCTGAGGACAGGGGATTACAACCGGGTACCTGTCCTCAAGACTTTCAAATGTGACTAACATTGGAAAACATGAGGCTTTTCATAGAATTTTATAGACAGACTTCCTCACATTCAGCAGTTTTGATACTTTGGCCTTTTTACCACCACATTTTGTTCCTGTCTCTGTTACAAGCATGTACCTTTTACTGTCTTCACACTGACTGTGAACAAGTCTTCATTCCATCACTAAATCCAGTTCAGAGCAAGGAGATGTCATCTTATTCTTTGTATTCTCAACACCTAGACAGTACCTAAGGTTGACAATGTGTCCAATGGTGGTGGTGGTTTAGTCGCTAAGTTGTGACCCCACGGGCAGCAGTCCACCAGGCTCCTCTGTCCATGTTATTTCCCACTGACATTCCATGGGCTGAGAGTGGACCAAAGAATGCTGGGTGGGTAGCCATTTCCTTCTCCAGGGGATCTTCCTGACACAGGGATTGAACCTGCCTCTCTTGCACTGCAAGCAGATTCTTTACCAACTGAGCATTAGGGAAGCCCTATGTGTACAACACCCATAAACAAGTACAAAGAGGCTAAGAGGGATGTGAGCTTTGCTCAGGATGAGGAGGTTGGAAGCAGGACAAGAAGGGCCAGGAGAATTGTAGACTGTCCCTATAATGAAATGGAAGAGACTACATTCAGAGTAACAAGCCTCAACTCAACGGGAGTCCTGGCCACTTACTTCCTGAGAAGGAACTTACCTTTAGAGCAAGGCTCCCCAGTTTCTAAGGTACACATAAATCACCTGGGAATCTTGCTAGAACGAAGCTTCTGATTCAGGAAGTCTGAGTCAGAATCCTAGAGCCTGGTCTTCTAATAAGCTCCCAGGAGGTTACAGATGCGCTGGTCCACAGTTCAGATACACCTCAAGCACCAAGGCTGCCTCAGGACCTGTGCTCTGAATGTCTGTAACTCACGAATTCAACTGGGGTTGTGGAAAGAAGTAGAAAAAGTGAACTCAAACAGGTAAACTGAGCAGCCCTAATGTGAGTAGCATTTAGGGACGTCAACAAGAGAAGATTAAGGACCTTAGGACTTGGAACCAAGAGGATGCGCCGACACAAGCCCCAGACCAAAAGGGGCAAAGGGAGGGAGAGGCAATTTACTAGGACCGAAGAACTTCGAGGCTGGACTAGGAACAATAGCCCAGGGTCATGAAAACCGCCATGTTCCTGCGTATCTTGCAAGGAGGAGCAAAGGCATCTCCCAGGGACAAGGACAGAGAATGGAGGTCCCAGCCTCACTTCCTTCCCATCGTCTGATCCCCTCCCTTGCCTCCTACTCATTGGATGCAACTGGAGGACCAGGGGGCCAAGGGATGAGCCTCTAGAGCCACCCAGAATGAAGAACAGAGGACAGAGTGACCAGCACAGGGAGCCAGCGAACACAGGAACTTCAACCAATTTAGCAAGTCACTATTTCCTGTGGTTCAAAGTAAACACTCTTAAAACAGGAGTCCGGACTTGTCTAAGTGGGCTACATGAGAAAAGACTGTGAGAGTCTGTGCTGATTCTGTAGGCAGTCTTTAAGAGGAGAAGATTCTCAAGGGGCTTAGAAACAGGGGCAGCTTTAAAGATAAAAGAAAAACAAGCTGACTGCCTGAGGCAAGGGCAGAAATGAAGTCCTGGAAGACCAGCCCAGGGAGTTAAGAACAGAGGGACCCCAGGATCTCTCAGAGAAACAGGACCAGCAGGTTGGGGCTGGGGGCAGGCAAGCGGACCAGCCTTCACTCTAGTCTTAAGAGACACTTTGTCTAAAACCCTCTAACTCCTTTTTAAAAGTTAGATGCAATATCACGGAATTTCCAATATCATGGAATTTCAAGATCTGGGGAAGAAAGCAAACCTGAGGAAAATCAGAAACAATAAGCATAGTAAATGCTAGCTCCTAAAAAAATCCAACCAGAAGTTTGTTAGAGACATATGATAAAAATTATATGTGTGTGTGTATACATCTATACTTACACACAAAGAATACACACATGGTTCCTCATGAGAGCTCTAATCAAGGCTCTCAGGAAAACACTAAAAAATGGGAAAAACTACATCCTCATTAATTGGATTTTTTAACATGCTAAAAACCAGCATCTTTCACACTAAAAGACAGTGTCACCTCACAACCCTGGGGAATGTGACGTAGTCCTGGTCAGTGCTAAGCAGAGCAGTCCTTCTGGAGTGTGGAGGGCAATCAGAGATGGCTGGGCTCCCAAGGAAGTGAAAACCCAGTTTGGACCTCGATTGATGAGTCAGATCTGGTTGCCCTTTGCCAGGATGTTATGATAAACTGTTGATGAATGCATCCCCTCTTCGCCACTTCCACCTCCTTCCCTAAATCCATATTCCAAGAGATACAGGGTGGCTAGTTCACCACTTGCCCCAGGGGGAATTGTCAGAAGGAAAAAAAAAAAAAAATAGAAAACCAGTAAATAAAGATTCCAAATTCTTGGCTTTAGTTCAAATGAGAGACAGAAATAGTTTTGAAAAGAAATATGAACTGGCAGAACGAGTTTTGTTTGTTTGTTTTACCACCCCACTCCAAACTGGGGGAAAGGGAAGACTTAAGAGAGGAAAAAAGCGCAGTTACAGGCTGCACACTGTGTCCCATCCTCAGAATAAAGCCCCTGCATACCAGATGAGAGTTGGGATCACAGGCTTCCCACCAAATCTGGGAGGCTCTAGGAAGATTCTGTTCCTTACTTCCCGTCTTTAATCATTAAAGAAGGCAGATGCAGAGACTGAGACAGGGCAAGAAGAATCTGGATAGCCGAGCCTGGGGGGCTAAGGTGGATGGGCTCAGGGGTTCCCTGCCTTGCTAAACAGTGTCAATTTTAGCTGAGAGATGGAAAGAGGAGACTGACTGATTCTATGTCTAACAAGACACTACTGGCTTGAGGTACAGGTACTAATGGCAGGCGATGCCCAGCAGGTAGTTTAGACCAGGAAGCCAGGTTGGGAGCTGCCACAGATCCACACCTGTATCCCAGAAGCACTGCCTCCGAGTCCACTGGGGTCAGGGCTCAGCTCCGGGCCCCAAGAAGTCAGGGGAGGGGAAGCGGAGTCCTGAACCAAGGTCCCTGACGCCCCTACAGAGGTGGTGCTACAGGAAGGGGAAGGAGGGTCATGGAGGGGAAGGATCCCAAATATTCCTGACTCTTAACCAGGAGCAATTTGGCCTGAAATCAGATGGGGCGGATGGGCTGTGGCCGTGACTCGATTCATTTCTTCTGCTCTCTGTCAGAAAATTAGAATACAAACTGTGTTGCCAGAAATAATGAATGCTATGTCCTGTGACTGTGAAGTTCATATGCATTATAAGTGGTTGATTTTTCTTAGCCTCCACTGCTTAGATGTTCTATGTGAATATTCAGTGAAGGTCAAATCCTATCCAGAAAGAGCAGCCCCATGTCTGACCTGCGCCAGCAATGGACAAGCAGATCCTGGCTGGCCCTCTGGCCTTCATCTCAGTCCCACCTGAGCTCTGACTCAGAGCTGGGAGGGTCTTGGAGGTCCAGCCCACGTGTTGTGAGCAGCAACACTGCCTGGAACCACCTGCCTTTCCAGCTGCCAGGTCCTGCCTGAGAGGTGACACACACGGTCATGTCCCATGACACAGGCTGCACGGCCAGAAGCTCCTGGCTTCCCGGCTGGACTGGGCCATTTTGCTCGCCTTTTCTTCATGATGTCTTTCAGCGCAGCTTCATGTTCCCGCGGCAGCTTCCTGAACTGTCCCAGTTCTTAAGGATCTCTTCTACATAAGCTGGGGAAGGAAATGGCAACCCACTCCAGTACTCTTGCCTGGAAAATCCCATGGATGGAGGAGCCTGGCAGACTACAGTCCATGGGGTCGCAAAGAGTCAGACACGACTGAGCGACTTCACTCACTTTTGAGTTCCCTGAGAGTGACACCCTGGCTTTTCTCTTGTAGAGGGATGGTTGCACTTCTGCCAGAGAGTTGTTAGAAAGACACACACCGGCCAGAGTAATTATGAAGCAATAAATAATTGTCAGAGGCACTACTAATGGATTTTCATCACTAACTAAACATCTTTCCTGATAAGGACTTGTTCCGTTGCTAAATTGCATCCTGTGTCTGACTCTTTGTGACCCCGTGGACTACAGCATGCCAGGCTTCCCTGTCCTTCACTATCTCCCAGAGTTTGCTCAAACTCTTGTCCATTGAGTCAGTGATCAAACATCTCATCCTGATAAGGAGGATAATGGTCAAAATGCTTCATGAGAGCAAGAAAACATTTCTGTGACTGAATGTGACCTTTGCTCTAGCATCATAGCAGACCTCGCTCATAAATCAGCTGTCTGGGGATCCTGGCATAACTGTACCCTGGGAGCCACATGCTGAAGCTTTGTGGAATTCTAGTAAGAACAGCATGGAGAGCTCTGAACATAAACATAGTATTGATACTCGGTTGGCAAAAACCAACTTGTGCAATGGTACAGATCCTCGCAATCTTGCTCTATCCAAGAAAATGTGATAAATGGTTTCCATTCCTAAAAATGCCCAGTTTGCCAGCACTATTATTCATTTTCTATCAAGGAAATTCCACAGCGCTGATTAGCAGCCCTAGGAGGACACTTCTGCTTGCTTTGTAGAGCTTCCATGTCTATCTGAAGACTGCAATTTGGGGGAATTTCCCAGATAACGTGATATATGATTGGCTCAGCTGGTAAAGAATCTGCCTCCAATGTGGAAGACCTGGGTTTGATCCCTGGGTTGGGAAGATCCCCTGGAGAAGGGAAAGGTTGCCCACTTCAGTATTCTGGCCTGGAGAATTCCATGGACTCAGAGTTGGACATGACTGAGTGACTTTCACTCACTCACTTACATGAATACACAGTGCATCCTTCAATAATACCTGCATCCAAACGGCATTTGATTTTTTAACAGCCTACTAACAGGATAAAGAAATTCAAGAGGCAAAATGGATGTCCCCCCCAAGGAAAAGAAATGCAAAAAGGCAAAATGGTTGTCTGAGAAGGCCTTACAAATAGCTGAGAAAAGAAAAGAAGCGAAAGGCAAAGGAGAAAAAGAAAGATAAACCCATCTGAATGCAGAGTTCTAAAGAATAGCAAGGAGAGATAAGAAAGCCTTCCTCAGTGATCAGTGCAAAGAAATAGAGGAACACAACAGAAAGGGAAAGACTAGAGATCTCTTCAAGAAATTAAGAGATACCAAGGGAACATTTCATGTAAAGATGGGCACAGTAAAGGACAGAAATGGTATGGACCTAACAGAAGCAGAAGATAGTGAGAAAAGGTGGCAAGAATACACAGAAGAACCATACAAAAAACTATCTTTATGACCCAGATAACCACGATGATGTGATCACTCACCTCGAGCCAGACATGCTGGAATGCAAAGTCAAGTGGGCCTTAGGAAGCAACACTATGAACAAAGCTAGTGGAGATGATGGAATTCCAGTTGAGCTATTTCAAATCCTAAAAGATGATACTATTAAAGTGCTACACTCCATATGCCAGCAAATTTGGAAAACTCAGCAGTGGCCACAGGACTGGAAAAGGTCAGTTTTCATTCCAATCCCAAAGAAAGGCAATGACACAGAATGCTCAAACTACCACACAATTGCACTCATCTCACACACTAGTAAAGTAATGTTCAAAATTCTCCAAGCCAGGCTTCTACAGTATGTGAACTGTGAACTTCCAGATACTCAAGCTAGATTTAGGAAGGGAAGAGGAGCCAGAAATCAAATTACCAACATCTGTTGGGTCATCAAAAAAGCAAGCCAGTTCCAGAAAAACATCTATTTCTTCTTTATTGACTTTGCCAAAGCCTCTGACTGTGTGGATCCCAACAAACGGTGGAAAATTCTTCAAGAGATGGGAATACCAGACCATCTGACCTGCCTCCTGAGAAATCTGTATGCAGGTCAGGGAGCAACAGTTAGAACTGGACATGGGACAACAGACTGGTTTCAAATTGGGAAAGAAGTAGGACAAGGCTGTATATTGTCACCCTGCTAATTTAACTTATATGCAGAGTACATCATGTGAAATGTAGGGCTGGATGAAGCACAAGCTGGAATCAAGATTGCCTGGAGAAATATCAATAATCTTAGATATGCAGATGACACCACCCTTATGGCAGAAAGTGAAGAACTAAAAAGCCTCTTGATGAAAGTAAAAGAGGACAGTGAAAAAGTTGGCTTAAAGCTCAACACTCAAAAAACTAAGATCATGGCATCTGGTCCCATCACTTCATGGGAAATAGATGAGGAAACAGTGACAGACTATTTTTGGGGGCTCCAAAATCACTGCAGATGATTACTGCAGCTGTGAAATTAAAAGACACTTGTGCCTTGGAAGAAAAGCTATGCCCAATCTAGACAGCATTTAATAAAACGCAGAGACATTACTTTGCCAACAAAGTTCCGTCTGGTCAAAGCTATGGTTTTTCCAGTGGTCATGAATGGATGTGAGAGGTGGTCTATAAAGAAAGCTGAGGGCCTAAGAATTGATGCTTTTGAACTGTGGTGTTGGAGAAGACTCTTGAGAGTCCTTTGGACTGCAAGGAGATCCAACCAGTCCACCCTAAAGGAGACCAGTCCTGAGTGTTCATTCAAAGGACTGATGCTGAAGCTGAAACCCCAATACTTTGGCCACTGATACGAAGAACTGACTCATTGGAAAAGACCCTGATGCTGGGAAAGATTGAGGGCAGGAGGAAAAGGGGACGACAGAGGATGAGATGGTTGGAAGACATCACTGACTCAATGGACTTGAGTTTGAGTAGGCTCCAGGAGCTGGTGATAGACAGGGAAGCTTGGAGTGCTGCAGTCCATGGGGTGGCAAAGCATTGGACATGACTGACCGACTGAACTGAAGTGAACTGAACTAAAAGGATGGACCCTTTATGTCTGCATGATTCTAAGTCACGGACATTAAAGGAAACACTTCTACTGGAACATTTGGGCAAGCATGCTTTGGACCTGGACTGGAAAAAAAAGGACCATAACAGAATTTCAGCCCAGCACCTCATAGCTTCTGACCCCTGCTTAAGCTGCAGTTAGGCCAGCACTCTGCTTACAGATGTGAAGTGGTAATTCTGTAAGAGGAAGGGAGGGATGCCCTGAAAAAGTATAGTCTACCAAACCTGTGAGAATGAACTGCTGTGACTGTCTAGTGTCCCCTAACACCAGAGAATCTATTACTTACAGGACATCCAGGTAGGAGCAATACTACACTCAGGAAACTTAGAGCAGTCCCAGATAGTACAAAACTCATAAATATACTAAAACAGAATAAAAGAGAGAAACTAACTGTAGTCAGCGTGCACTTACACCCAGTAATTATACACAATACTCTCTTGCCCAAAGTGGGCAAAATACGTATCCTCAATAAGCCCATGAAAAATATTACAGGAACTGTCGCAATTCCTTTACAAAGGTTTAAGGAGAGTTCATTGCTGGCCTGAGGATTCCGAGCTGGTAAGGGGAAGGTCTGGGATTTCGAACCTGGGCAGTAGGACCTCGCAGCCAGAAGGCTTTGCCCTGTCCCATGGGCATTTCCCCGCAGGCTACCTGCAGCACTGATGCTTCTCAGGCAGTGGCCATTGCTAAGCAGTGGTCTATGAAGGGACGATATGACCAAAGTTTAGGTCAGTTACCGCTCATTACTGGAAGGGCATGCCACACTGCAATCAAGCATTCTTACATTTTTAGGACCTGGAAGCTGTCAGTAAAGTTTCCAGGACATTTGAGAAGGAACGTGGAACTCATTAAGGAATCATCCATCATTTCATGTGGATTCCATTACCACGCTAACTTATTTTAAAACTAGATCATGCAAACTTTATTTTCGATTGTCCTACAGAAAAGCTGGGACATCTAACAACCAATTTGTGAGTGAGTTACACATATCTCCAGATGATCCCAATCCTTAGTCAATTTACAGAGAGCAAACTGTTTCTCAAGTTCAGAGTCAGTTCCCTGAGAGTGGAACTAGTATAGATCAAAGGCCGAAGGCTTGGCACTGTCTAAGGAAGCCCCCCTGAAGGATGCTTACAATACTTGTAATCACGATGACTGAGGTTTGGGAAATACCTACATCTAATCTGAGTCCTCAGTGTAGCCATCAGATCAGCACACTGCTGAGGACAGTCTTACCTTCAACAGTGGTGTCTTTCCTGGGTTGTATCCTTAATCCTCTTTCAGCATCTCTCTATTCATAGCATCCCCAGCTCCTCCCCGTAACCTTATCCACTGTCATGGCAACACGCACAGGCTGAGGACTACTAATGTCCGGCCTGGTTGCTCTTGAGCCCTGGCCTTTCAGGATGCCAAGTTTTTCTTCGGTTTGTTCTCCTTTGGTATGCTTCCCTGGTGGCTCAAGATGGTTAAAGAATCTGCCTGCAATGCAGGAGACTCCGGTTTGATTCCTGGGTTGGGATGATCCCCTGGAGGAGGGCATGGCAACCCACTCCAATATTCTGGCCTGGAGAATCCCCATGGACAGAGGAGATCGGTGGGCTACAGTCCATAGAGTTGCAAAGAGTTGGACACGACTGAGCAACTAAGCACACACATGTTCTCCTTCACCTGCAACTCATGTCCAGAACTCAGCCCCTCCCAACTGTAGTCACTCATTTTTCCCCAACTTCAGGAATGACATCACCACATACCCTACCATTTTTACTATATTCCCTTTCTTTGCCCTCCATTCTGGACGGGTCCATAAGTCAGGGCAAGTCTACTTCAGACACATCTCTCAATCCATCTTCTTCAATGCTGATGCATGTCCAGTGCACACATTTAGACTACCTCTTGGCTACTGTACCACCTATCTTAATGCCCAAGATCTTTTCTCCCCCCATTTTTCTGGCCACACCACACAGCTTATGGGATCTTGATCCCCCAACCAGGGATTGAATCCAGGCCCCCCTGCAGTGAGAGCTTAGGGTCCTAACCACTGGACCACCAGGGAATTTTCATGTTTTCCTCTTAGTTTAGTATCCTTTACATACACTTGCAACAGTTAAGTTGCTAAAACAAAAGTTCAGTTCAGTTCAGTCGCTCAGTCGTGTCCGACTCTTTGCGACCCCATGAATCACAGCACGCCAGGCCTCCCTGTCCATCACCAACTCGGAGTTCACTCAGACTCACGTCCATCCAGTCAGTGATGCCATCCAGCCATTTCATCCTCTGTCATCCCCTTCTCCTCCTGCCCCCAATCCCTCCCAGCATCAGAGTCTTTTCCAATGAGTCAAATCTTCGCATGAGGTAGCCAAGGTACTGGAGTTTCAGCTTTAGCATCATTCCTTCCAAAGGAATCCCAGGGGTGATCTCCTTCAGAATGGACTGGTTGGATCTCCTTGCAGTCTAAGGGACTCTCAAGAGTCTTCTCCAACACCACAGTTCAAAAGCATCAGTTCTTCTGCACTCAGCTTTCTTCACAACTCATTAGTTTTTCATAAAAGTTTCTTTACCACCTGCCTTAGCTTAAGTTTCAGACTTAACTCTGTGCCCTACTCCAATCACATGCACTAAGGTTTGGCCATAACCATCTGCTCTTAGGTTCCCTTGAATAGGCATCAATAGAGACAGGAGAATACAGTGGTTAAGAAAGAGGGCTTTTCATTTGGACTGACATACACTGAATCACGGATTTACCTCTTACTCATATAATATACTATGCATCTATTCTGAGACTCAATTTTTCCTCCTCTCAAAAAAATGGAACAATATTGCAAGGTTACCATCAGAATTAAGAAAATGTGTCAGCTATAACAATCCTCCTCATCATCAGATATATCCATATCTATTATTTAACGTTTAGCAAATTTTCAAAGAAACACTTTGTATAACTATATTAGTGTTAGCTGGTTAATGATGTCCTCAAGGCTTGTATTCTTTAGTCTATAGAATGTCTTGATAGTTTGAGGAAAAAATTGAAACAGATTTGTAGCAATGAATAACTACCCAGTTAAAGCTCTTATAATGTCCACTTGTCTATACCACAGACTTAATAATTCACTGAGTACAGAACTTTCATATAATATGCTGTACATTATTATTTTACTTACTATGTGCTATATCTCCAAATAAATCTGAATATAGAGAGTTCATCTTCTAATTCTTAACATTGCCACACTACCTAACCCAACACAAGATTCTTGGGAGTCCTTCAATAAATACCGAGGTCAGAGTGAGTTATCCGCCTAAAGACTGCTGCTCCTGATATTGTTCAACCACGATGTTTTTTTCCCAAGGGAATAAAGGAAAACAATGTTTTGCAATTTCTTTTTTATCACACTATATAAAGCAAAATGCAAACTGGCATGATCCTACAGGCACACAGATTAAAATTAGGCTTTGAGTAATTAAGTATTTTAATTACAAAGTTGATAAGCAGTTCATAACAGTGAGGCTATGTTTCTCCAGACTACCTGCACTCCCTGATACCCGTAAGCATGCACAGTGCTTGTAAAAATGGTGGCTGATATCTGACTGCAAGCAGGAAAAAAATCTGTGTGCTGGCTCGAGTTGGAGACCGTCTCACAATGGCTCTGTGGGAAAAATGCTGTTCCTTGCCAATATTCTGTCTCCACAGATTCACACCTATTTCCTCTGATATTCATGGTTTGAAAAAAATTTTTTAAATCGTGTTCACGAGTTATTCTGAGCTTCTTCAGTAAAATTCACTGTCATGAAGTTAAAAGACGCTGGCTCCTTGGAAGGAAAGCTGGGACAAACCTGGATGACGTGAAAGTGACAGTGTGAGTTGTTCAGCCCCGTCTGACTCTGCAACCCACGGACTGTAGCCTGGCCCGCCAGGCCCCTCTGTCCATGGGATTCTCCAGGCAAGAATACTGGAGTAGGTAGCCATTCCTTTCTCCAGGGTATCTTCTCGACCCAGGGACTGAACCCAGGTCTTCCTCCTTGCAGGCAGATTCTTTACCATCTGAGCCACAAAGGAGAAGCATCCCTTTGCTGACAAAGGTCTGTATAATCAAAGCTATGGTTTCTCCAGTAGTCATGTATGGATGTGAAAGCTGAACCATAAAGAAGGCTGAGCACCGAAGAACTGATGGTTTCAAATTGTGGTGCTGGAGAAGACTGTTGAGAGTCCCTTGGACAGCAAGGAGATCCAACCAGTCAATCCTAAAAGAAAATGACCCTGAATATTCATTGGAAGGACTGATGCTGAAGCTGAAGCTCCAATACTTTGGCCACCTGATGGGAAGAGCCGACTTCTTGGAAAAGACCCTGATGCTGGGAAAGACTGAAGGTAGGAGGAGAAGAGGGCGACAGGGGGTAAGATGGTTGGATGGCATCACGGACTCAGTGGACATGAGTTTGAGCAAACTCCAGGAGATAGTGGAGGACAGAGGAACCTGGCATGCTGCAGTCCATGGGGCCACAAAGAGTCAGACATGACTTAGCGACTGAAGAAACAACAATGACAGAGATAGCTAGCAGTTATCAGCAGTTACTGTGCAGCAGGCACCACCAAAAGTGCTTTAAAAGGTACTAACTGTTTCAATTCTCCTGACAACCCTATAAGGTAGGTACTACTGTCTGCATTCTACAGATGCGACAGCCAGAGGTTAGGGAGAAACGCCCCTGTGCCCATGGTTATATCACTGCCGAGGGGTTCAGTCTGGATAGCACTTAGACCGTCCATACTCAGGGCCTCTGCTCTCCACTACCACGCCACTCTGCTCTCATCAAGTAGAATTCAGTAAGTGCTACGAGTTTTAGACAACTCTTCAGGAACTCAAAGGAAGGAGAAATGACTCCCTGTTTAAGTTCAGGGACGACCTCAAGGAGAACATATGCAGGATTCAGACAGGCAGATAGAGGCATGTGTGAATTCTGGGCTCCAGGTGAACAAAGCCAAAGAGCCAGGGAGGTGCAGAAACAGGACGGGATGGACAAGGACTCCACTGTGGTGAGTGGTGCACCAGAAGGCACAGTGGGAAGACCCTTCAGGTACCCCAGAAAGACACTCTGGGCCTTTAACCACTGGCCATGGAAAGCCTCTAAAGTTTCCCTCAACAAGGTGACATGAGCAGAGACAGTCTTTGGGAAGAGTTATTAGAATTTTTTAAAAGATTAAACCTTTCTTTTTTTTCCTCAGAAAATCATTTTCCTTACTTCTATAAAAGGTTATTTGGGGATAATAATCCCAAAGTCAAGACATTCTCCACTGGGAAGACTGAAGCTCCATTGGGACAAAGGCTAACAGGATGAAACTTAATAGGGATGAGAACGAAGTTCTGCAACTTCAGCTGCACATGTTTAGGATGACTGCTTTCTGGCATGAGTAGATCTCATGCGAAAAAGACAAAGAGATGTTGGCCAAATGGAAGGTCAGTACAAGCCAAGACCATTACATGGACGCCAAGAAAACTACATAATTGAGTCTTGAGTCCCATAGATGTACAGAAAGAAAGGGGAGACAGTTGTCCTGAATGCAGCAGAACTGGAATTCTGCTCTGGGCACCACATGGGAGAAGGATGCTGATGTCCAGGACTAAATTCAGAGCAGGGTGGATGAACAGAGATCATCAAGAAGCCACACCACATGTGGAAATGCTGTGGAAGCACTGGAGACAGGGAGAAAGCTCCAAGGACGCATGTGGTTTTGAATTATGGTGCTGGAGAAGACTCTGGAAAGTCCCTTGGCGACTCCAGTCAATCAAACTCCAGGAGATCCAACCAGTCAATCCTAAAAGAAATCAACCCTGAATATTCATCGGATGGACTGATGCTGAAATTGAAGCTCCCATTCAGACCCTTCTGATACTCTGGAAATTATACTACTTCCTGAAAAAGTTTAGGATGGGATTGTCTAATATTGATGTCTGGGTTCTATTTCACAGATTAGAATGCACTTCGAAGGGACTACAACCTCTTACTGGTAAGGGGTCTCCACAGACTTGCCTAATTTCAAAAGGAGGCTGTGCTTTAGGCCTTTTGTTTTGTCAGAAGGACAAAGAGGAGGAAAGCACAAGCAACAGCAGCAGCAAACAGAGATGGATCAAGTGATAAATCCTGGAATATTTGAACTAAAATACACTTAAATATTCATGCGTGTGTGCGGGCTACGTCACTTCAGTCGTGTCTGACTCCTTGCGACCCTATGGACCATAGTCCGCCAGGCTCCTCTGTCCACGGGATTCTCTAGGAAGAATACTGGAGTGGGTTGCCATTCCTCCTCCAGGGAATCTTCCCATCCCAGAGATCGAACCCAAGTCTCTTAGGTCTCCTGGATTGGCAGGCGGGTTCTTTACCACTAGTGCCACCTGGGAAGCGCAAAATATCCACACCTACTGAATCATTTGAGGTTGTCAAAGAATGAGAGACAACGGATGCATACCATGCTACTACACAGGAAGAATCTTCTGAAGTGCGCACACGCTCTGCTGGCCTCATGACAGTTACAGTTATACTGCTACGAAGCCCCTGGCTGACTATTCCTGTCACTCCCGGGGCTGCCTGACACCAGGCTCTCTAACTACCTTCAGCAGGCAGGGCTGGCATGTGGTTCCCATCTCCATAACTCCAAGACTCCTTTCCAAGTTTACGGAAGCACTATTTGGGATTAGCATTGCAACTCATGGAACAAGAAGAAAAGCAGGGTGAAAATAACTCTTAGTATCACCTACTTATTCCAGAAGTTTCAGATAGTTAAATACCATTTCAGTACACAAATAACAGATACTGAACCTTCTGTCCTTTAAAGCAAAATAATGGACTTTTCTTGTCCCAACTAGTGATTGCTGGACTCCTGGAAAGTCTAAAACAGAGAACTGCATTTAAGCAGGAGATGTTTTTTACATATCTGATCCCAATTTTACTGCCTATTTTCATAAGAGAAGGAAAAACAGTTGAAGTCTTGTGTTCATTTACTTGTCTATATCTAACAAACGGACAGTGCGTAACAGGGAGCCTCATAGCTCACAGAAACAAGACCTGTTTACCCTGCTCACTTACAAGACCTGAGTCTGTCTGGGACCTGACCTTTGTAAGCTTATTATTAATTTATCACTCTATTGCCTAGCAATGGAAGTCCACCTCAGCACTCACATGGTCTCCATAGTTTTTCCCCCTTCGATGATCCACAGGCTTCTCTAGCACTAAGAAACGAGTCCCTTTCTCGCGATCCTCCGTCCTTCTGTTTAGACAAGCACTTGGGGGCCATGGTTAGTGCTATTGTCTCTGTCAGTGGTCTCGCCTCCAGGTTGTACGACACCCTCAGAGCGAGCTGAAAGGCTTTTGCGCTCTGTCTCCCAAGACGGCAGTACTCTGCTTCCCGTGTCTTTACTGCAACAATAGTGCGCATCTCGACTGAGCTGCCTTCTCTCCCTGCTTCTGGAAGATTTCCAGGCAGGGTCTGTGTTTACGTCAGCAAGGCTGATTCAGAACACTACCTCTGGGGCTTTAACCAGGCTTTGAAACACATTCCTGCACTCAGCTCAGCTGGGGTCAGTAGGAGGCCTTCCAGTAAATCTGGTACTTCACTTTTTCATTCTGCTTATTGCAGAGGGGCACTGATTTCCTTTTAGCTCATCCTCTAAGCTATGTTATTACCTTTCAGATGATTTCTGCTGGGACATTAGCTGTTAGAGCCTTGCATTATTATGCCCACTGCCTTTAGAATTCCTTATCTGCAAAAACTGTGCTTTCTTGGTAACCTAAGCGCTGTTGTTGTTCTGTTTTCCATCTGATTTATTTTAAACCTTAGGATCATAAAAATTAAGTCCTTTGTTTATATATTTTCAAATCTAAACAGAAGTCGTATCTTGTTAAATTTGCCTTTGATTAGCACAGTTGCTCTTCAATTCATCCCTGGGCTTAGAGTTTAACCAGGGCCTTACCAAATTTGTAAAGATAGAACATGTATATAGAGGGCAGGGTTGTGATTAGATACAGAACTACAGGGGTTATCACAGAGAAACCATAGAATGTGAAACTGAAAATTATTTATAAATATAAAGCAAATTCCTTATTACTTCCAAGATTCAAAATTACATAATCCTTATTTAGTAATAGTCATCAAAGCACAAAAATGTAACTTTATTTTCACAAATAAATGAGTGCATCAAGCTATTTCCACAATCCTAGATATCACACTGAAGACTTATCTCCTGTCATGAACCTTGGTTATGCTTACTACCCCCTGAAATCTATGATAAAACTAAAAAGAAATAAACAAAAAACCAGTATTTCAGTTAAGCAGGCTTTCTCACCACATTCTAATCTAAAAAGAAGTCTCAATGAGGCCAAAGTAGACTTTACCTTTGATGACAAAATACACTAGTAAAACAATTTAAAAACAACAAAAAAAACAGACTTGCAAAATATAAAGATGATGCTACTTAAATAAAAAGAACCCAGAACACACTGAAGCAAATGATTCTAATCCGATTCAAAGGAAATGAATTTCAAATAAACAACAAAACCATTGTTCCTGATTCTTCACTTCCCCCCAAAAGACCACACAGAGGACAAGAAAAGGCAGAAAAAGAAAACAGAAGTGCGGTAAGTAGCCTTGACAAGTGGCTGTATGGACAGCAGTGCTCTGCGAGTTAAACAGGAAACGAGGTAAAGAGACCATGGAAATCTTCCTGGGGAGAGCATGCACTCCTGTTTCTTGAAGTAGACCCTCTGCTTGCGTTTAATCAGATGAATTTTTGGTGTTGCGTGTACCCTCTAACTCAGGCATCAATGTCTCAAAGAAGGTGCCTAAGAGAAGAGCAGATGGAGGGTAGGAAAAGATCAGAGGAAATGGACAGAGGCAGTCACACAAACCCCACGCCAGATCAGGGCAGGCACGAAAACGAGAACCCCTTTCTCACCCACATGTCTTCTCTATGGACCAGGCCAAGAGACTCAGCCATTTCCCCTTGGCGTCATTTGCCCCAGCACTGAAATCAGAGGAAAGACTGGTAGCCCTACCAAAGAAATATTTTAATTCCATTAAAGGGTGGAAGAGCTTGCTTGGGTAATGGAGTCTCCCTCAGCAGATGTTTCTAAGATTAGATAAATCATCTGGAAAGATTAGATCAGTTTAAATGCTCCCGCGAAAAAACAGGAACTGGAAGCAAAACCCTCCAAGTCATTCATTTAAGCATCTTTTTCTAAGATCCCATTTTAACTAGTCTTCTCAAATTAGTAACAGGGCGTACCTACTTCCCTTCTATATTTGGGCTTTAGAAACTTACATTCACACCACAACAAAAATTGTGAAAGGTTAAAAAGTTAACAGTTTACTATCACTTAATATTATGCATCATAATCTAATGAAAAAAAAAACTATAAGCCCCACCCATGCATTCACCAAAAAATGGATTTAAAACAAACAAAAAAGTTACAGCAACTGTCTGCTTTCTCCTTGTCTGTTATAAGTGAAAGGGAAAAAAAACAAAAACAAAAACCCAGTCAGCAGAAGGAAGCCTATAGCCCAAAATATTAATTGAGGAAGTGCTCTGAAACTTACCTCTTAGCAGGTTAAGAGGGTCACGAATGCTATCAAGGGAGACGGACGCTCAAAACATCTCTGTGGCCCGGTGTCCTCATGGCCCAGGGGTGAGGAGGCCATCCTTTGGCCCACTGCACCCCACCACCTACAGAGTTCTGTCTCCCCCTCCACGTGGGAGCCAGGACCTGTCCCGCAGCTGCCTCCAGCTCTGCGGGCCCGAGAAACAAAGGGCTGTGAGGCAGCTTCTCCTCGGAGTGGAGAACAATTCCCAGCGCATGGGAGCTATTTAAAGAGGTGGTGCCTGCGAGACCAATGCTGCTTCGGAGCCTTCCTGTTTGTGTCCCGGCTCACATTTTCATCCATTTCCGAATGAAGACTGCAGAGTGTAATCAGCCCCGAGAAGGCTGAGATTTATGCAAACCCGTGCGGTGTGCAAGGGTGATTTTTAGAAATGGTTTTTCCCTTTCCTTCTCTTCTCCACTAAGTAGACAGGAGGCTTTATTAAAAGCACTTTGAAAGTCAAAAGCAAAACCTGTACCTGTTGTGATCTGGTAAAAGTTGTTCCAACTCCTGAAAGCCTCTTAACCTGAAGTGTAGAAAGGAAAGACTGTGTGGATGATTGATCCAATGTCTATCAAGTAAGAACGCAGAGAAAAACCAAGAGATTCATGGTCAGAAAGCAAGGGTTTGATTCAAAAAACCTTCACCGATTACTAGCTAGCCTTTAGTAAAGAAATGCACCCAATCTTTCTGGGCTTCAGTTTCTTTGTCTGAAGAAACAGGACCGATAACACATGCTTTGTATGTCTGCTTGTGAGAACTGCCTAAGATGACTGGAAAAGACCCCACGCTGGGCTTCGATAAAGTAAGAGCACGTAGTCATTACATCATGGCGCCCAGATGCCCAGTGGCTGTTACAGACATTAGTAGCTGGGTAAAAACAAATAAGCCTGGCAGGCTACAGTCCACGGGGTTGCAAAAGAGTCGGACACACCTCGGTGACTAAACAACAACAACAAAAAGAGTGAATACCTCTCCTCACTTCTCTCCAAAATTATACAAAATATAAACTATACAAAATTATAGAAAATACTGTTTGCCTGTGGGCTGGCTGCCTCCCCACTGGCACCCAGGCTGCCAGAGAGTCAAAGGCTTCACTAGGAATGCTGGTTTTTAACAATAGCCCCAGTACCCAGAACACTTTCCAGATAGTAACATACAATAAATAATTGCTAAATAAACGAATAGATAACTGCAACATTTCAGGCAAAATCAAGCACAAAGCTCTACACATGGTAAGCCTGTAACAAATACATATCACATTAATGAATGTACAGCCACTTTTTTTTTTTTAATAGAAAAACATCCCAGGAAAAATGCAGTGTGATAGAATTTTAAGACAAGTTGGAACTCTGAAAAACATTTTAGATAAATGTGACTGTACGTTTTGTTAGATCACCCAGTTCTAAATACATTATTAAGATGGTTCTTGAAGTGAAGTGAAGTTAAAGTGTTAATCGCTCAGTCATGTTGGACTCTACAACTCCATGGACTGTAGCCTGCCAGGTTTCTCTGTCCATGGAATTCTCCAGGCAAGAATACTGGAGTGGGTTGCCATGCCCTTCTCCAGGGGATCTTCTCCACCCAGGGATCAAAGCTGGGTCTCCTGCATCGCAGGCAGATTCTTTACCATCTGCGCCATCAGGGAAACCCACAAACTTCTTACTCATGGAGAAAGGATTTCAAGAATAAACTCAGCTAAACGTTTTCAGCGAATTAATTCATATTGGATACTGTACCTAATATCCACAAACTTCTTATCTCATGGATACTAGTTACAATATCCAACGTGAATTAATTCGCTGAAAAAGTTTAGCTTAATTTGTTCCTAAAATCCTTTCTTGGGCCTGTTTTTGTTCAAAGTGGAAACTTGCTTTCTTTTGTTGCCCTTTAAGTTGGAGCTTGGTGCTGATGGGATTTGAGGAGAACTCATTGATTTTTTTTAAGAGCATTACCCAGACGAGAAGGCTAGAGATGCATGGTCCCTTGTGGCTCTTATGATCTGACTGCTGATGTTTAATATAACATAACAACGTGCCTGGAGACAGGAGAGTCATGGGGACCTGGAACAATAGATTTAGTTTTGAGCCTTAACATTGCTTGAATCCAGGTCAGGCTAGTTCAGGTCACTAGAGACTAAAAATCAATTCTTTGATGGCTGCTCATTAATCCATTATGTGTAAGGAAGAAAGCAACTGGAGTGGATATTTGTTCATTCTATAAAATTACCAGCAGAGGCAAGATCCTGAATCTTAAAAAGATCCTATGAAACGTAATCCCCTCTTTGAAGGGTTTCTCTTGCTTTGCTTAAGAAATAGGACCCCACTTTCAAGTTTCTCTTTCCTTCTCTGCACTCTTTCTGGCTCCTGCTTTATAGAAAGAATAAGAGCTGTCCTACCACAGGTCTTTCCACAAACATTCAAAGCGGAATATCAAGATTTAAAGTTGCTCGCTTTGAATGAAGTCATTTTAGTTCCAAAATATGAGGAAGCATCTCGTGATCACTGATCCTGAAAGTTCTACAGGTTTTGGCCAGCGAAGAAGAATCTCTGAAGAACAGAGAGTCACAACCAAATAAAGACAGAGTTTATTACCTTTAATAACTGTCTGTTCTGTTTTCCTAAGTTAGAATTTTAGACACTGATGATAAGGCTTTCTACATCCCTCCTCCTTCTGCTCTCATGGCGTCCCCCATGCTAGAGGCATTTTTAATTGAGTAATTAAAGATTTAAAGAAAGAAAGAAAGAAAGAAAGCGAAGTCGCTCAGTCGTGCCCAACTCTTTGCAACCCTGTGGATAGTAGCCTGCTCCAATCTCCTCCGTCCATGGGATTTTCAAGGCAAGAGTACTGGAGTGGGTTGCCATTTCCTTCTCCAGGGAATCTTTCCAACCCAGGGATCGAACCCAGGTCTCTCACATTGTAGACAGACGCTTTACCATCTGAGCCACCAAGAAGTTTCTACATTGACTTTTGACAGCTTCCAGCGACAAGGATTTCTCACCTTACCTGTAGCTTCCAGTCTAATAAATATCAGTCTACGTGGAGCTTGTGAGTTCAACCCCGAGGGTTATCAAGTGAGGCTTAAATGCCTCCAGAAACATGCATGATTGTGGGGAATGGGGGGTGAACTGTGGAAACTACCATCCAGTCCTCAAGTTTCTTCTTCATCTAATGAAGAAAGAACCTCTTTAAGCAACTCTTCGAGAAGTTCTAATACCCTCCCCCTTCCCTGGGGAAGCAGATGTACCCTGCTAGCTGTTTTCTATGAAACAGTTTTATTGTCCTAGTTATTAATACTAACAGACTTAGTCAGGATATCATTGTGTATGGTTAACGAATAAAAAGAAAACTTCAAGTTACTGATTACAGGGTCTCCTTATGCTTATTTCTATCATTATTTGAGACTATATATCTCATTTGAATAAATATTTATCTAATGTTACAGAAAGCACAAAAATCAATCTGGTAATGGACAAGAATTTATAGGCATGACTAACAGGAGCAAATATCTCAGAACATTATCTCAAAGAATAGCATTACTAGGTATAATAAACTGGACAACAGAACAATAATGAATATTTCCTTTCTGCCATCTGTTGTTTTATAGGATAGCACATCTCCTGCCAGCTGACTCAAATGAGTAAAACAAAGTCACATTGAAAGATTAATCTTATTGATAAGGATGCATTTTGATGGCAATTAATTCTAAGAGGTTAGGGCTACTTCTTTTCCAAAATGAGGAACGAAGAAGATAGTATTTCTCCCTCTTAACTGGCTGTGGGGTAAGAGCTCCGTTAAATGCTTTGAAGACATGAGGTTCTTATCCTCTATCAATTCACGAACTGGTGAGACAGGTACAGAAACTTCAAGTACAAGGTACTAGGTAGTAAAAGAGAAAGGATCACCAAAGGTCAAGAGTGCAAGGCAGGAGACCGGAAGGACACAGGGTCAAGGGCTTTGTCATTTCCAAGCTGCTTGATCTTCCAGAAACTTCATCCCTCTAAGCCTCACTTTCCTCATGGGTAAAACAGAGATCATACTAGTATCTGCTTCCCAGGGCTCTGATGAAAATTAAATGAATTTATGAATTCATTTCACAGCCTATGTGGCAGCTGAGCCTGTGGACTGAGTGTACGACTTTGGGGGAAGGATGTCTGAACAGTACAGTTCTATGACTTCCACATTTTAGGACAAAGGGCATGCCCAAGGACAAAGAGAGAGATTTTTTGAAGATAAAAAGCTAAATAAATTCATAAGAAGACCCTGACAATCTTAAATGTGCATTCAATGAAACAAAAGGCTTCAAAATATTTGAAGTAAAAACTCTTAGAACGGAAATCCCAGTAACAGTTGAAGAGTTCAATACTCAACACTCAGCAACAACACACAGAATAAGACAGAAAATCAAGAAAAAGAGAAGACTTAAATAGCATCAACCAAATCAACTTAATGGATATTTTTAGAATACTCTTACCCAAAAGAGCAGAATATATAGTCTCTTTAAGTTCACAGGGAGTATCACCGAGATAAATCATATGCCAAATCACAAAACAAAGCTTTATAAATTCTGAAGGATTGAACTCATACAAAGTATGTTTTCTGATGACAAAGGAAGTCATTTAGAAATCAGAAAATAAAAATATCTAGAAAATTCCTGAATATTGAAAGTTAAAGGACACACTTTTTTAAAACCCATATATCAAAGAAGAAATCCCAAGGGAAATCAGAAAATATTTTTAACTGAATAATAAGAAAACTATGACATATCAATATTAGTAGGATACTGCTAAAGCAATCCTTAGAGGGTATTTTATAGCATTAAATGGTTATTAAAATGGAAGAAAGGTCTATAATGAATGACCTAAACTTCTATCTTAGTAAGCTAGTAAAAGAAGAACAAATTAAGCCCAAAATAAATCAAAGAAATAATTGAGATAAGAACTAACAAAAATTAATGCAAGAAAGATTAAACAGATGAAAGATAGAAAAAAAATATTTAAAAGCTAGGTTTGGGAAAAGATGAACAGAAATGGTAAATCTGTAGCTATTTTATCAAGAAGAGAGAAGAAAAAAATTAGCAGTGTTAGGAAAGAAAAAGAGGATGGCCCTAAAAATCCTCAAGATAGAAAATGGATATTAATGGCATACTATAAACAACTATGGGTTTCCACAGTGGCTCAGTGCTAAAGAAACCTCCTGCAAGGCAGGAGACACAAGTTTGATCCCTGGGTCAGAAAGAGCCCCTGGAGGAAGGCATAGCAACCCACTCCAGTATTCTTGCCTGGAAAAATCCCATTGACAGACGAGCCTGGTGGGGTCACAAAAGAGTCAGACACAACTGAGAGACTAAACAACAACAACAATAAGCAACTATAACCCAAGAGATTCAACAACTTACATGCAATGGACAAATTCCTTGAAAGACACAAACTACGAAAATTGTCAGCAGAAGAAATGGAACCTACCTATATTCATGCTGAATACTGACTGATGATTTCATTGTACTTTTCACGCAGCACTAATTTATTCACAGATAAATGAAAACTAGCCTCACCAGTGTGATAACCTCAGCTTCAAAAGTTCTTATGCCAATGAAAATTAAAAACCTGAAATAGACTGCATGGTTACAGATACAGCAGGAAGGGAAAATGAAGGGTGAATCAATACAGCCAAAGTCATAGCACTTGCATAATTAGAGCAAAATTATTATTATTTAATACTCTTTATTACAAGTAGGTTTTAAAATAAGTTTTAGTGTGTGTCTAGATCTCAACCCATCTCTTTTTCGGAATTAAAAAGCTTGGAAGTGAAAGTATAGCTTCTGTCACAACACAAATGGTCCTGAGTAGATGCCTAGGAAGGAAAGAAGCAAGGTGACTGACAGGAGGAAGTGTGTTTTGAGTCCAGGAGAGCAAACAGTTCTTGTTTGCTGCAAACCGTGAACAGCCAGCTTTGACTATTAGGAGCTATGTGCCAATGATTACTAACTCAACTGCATAGTGAGGGCAGGAAGTCACAGGATGACTGTTGCTTTTATGCTGTACTTCTATTAAAACTTGATTTTATTGCCCATTTCCAATAGCTCTTGGGCTTGGGTGGTAAACGACAGCCTTTTAGTAATTCTGCAAAGGATGCAGCTGGTGAGAAAAATGTAATCACATATGTATCCAACACGGAAGAACAAATAAAAACAAAACACGATTCTCTACTTACAAGTCAAACAAGTTATGTGCCTTACCTAAGAGGTTGTCTTTAAATTCTAATCATTGGTGATCATTAATAAATGAAACACTTTAGTTTTCTCAAGTGTTTATATTTCTTATATTGAGAAGTCAAACAATAGGCTAGACTTTTCATAGGAGATATGTACAATCAAGATGTCATGCAGGCTTAAAATACTGATAACAATAATAAAACGCTTTAGGTGTTTGCTAGGATCTGATTAGGTATTTTAAGTGCTTTACATGTACTAGCTAATCTCATCCTCTGTACCACCCAATGAGACTGAACTACTACTTCCATCATTTTATAGATCAAAAAACAGAACCGCAGAGAGGTTATGTAACCTGCCCAGGACTGCACAGCTAGGCTCTGATGCTGCAAAAACTGAAGGATAATTTTCCAATGCGCCAGTTACTACCTCTGCTTTCACATTACAGGGATTAACATTTTTACAAGTTTGTTTTTTTTTTACTTCTGGGAATGACAATTTTTGCCTGTATGGTTTTACCTTGAATCAGGAAAAATACGGTATGAGGAAACAGTACTACCATACAGGTCTGTGAGCTTCTCATTAGCAGGCCATTTGCTGGGATGAAGAGCATTTTCAATAACACAGCAGCACACTCCCAAGGCAGCAAGCCCATCTGTGAACAGTGCAGGGAGGAGGTGTTAACATTAAAAGGCAAGCAAGGTGGAGCTGAGACCAGCGCAGCTCCCTGTCTTCCCTGACCCAGAGGACAAAGAAACCAATTCAGTCTCAAAAGCAAAACTTAATGAACCCCCACATCTTGGAATGAGCAAAGGATGTGACATCTGTCTACAGAAACTTGTCTTGGAAACTCGATCTGTAAGACAAGAAAAATCGTACTTGCTCAAGTATTCTCTTTGAGTAGAAGACCTACAAGGAAGATGCAATCACTACCTGATGTTTACATGACTTCCGGAAGGGAAAGGGAAAACACTGAACATTTATCGAGCCCCCAGGTTGAGCCAAACACTGTTATGTCATTCCCATTTCACCTGATTAAATCTTGACAGTTGTATCCAGAAGGTATTATTCTCCCCATTCCTAAGGTCTAGAAAAACTGAGGACAAAAGAGGTTATATGAAGTGCAAGCAATAGACGTTAGAGAAAATTCTGTACCTCAAACCAGAGACTAGAGTATAGTTCAGCAGGTAAAGAATCTGCCTGCAATACAGGAGACACAGGTTCCATCTCTTGGTTGGGAAAATCCCCTGGAGTAGGAAATAGCAACCCACCCCAGTATTCCTGCCTGGAGAATTCCATGGACAGAGGAGCCTGGCAGGCTATGGTCCATTGTGTTGCAAAGAGTTGGACATGACTGAAGCAATTTAGCACACGATTTAGCAAGATTAAGAAATTAACTCATATATAAATCTTACTGTGTGGCATTGTTCTAAGGTCTTTGCTTACAGTGATGTCTTTAATCCTCATGATAAGTCTATGAGATTAATTCTGCTATTAATATTATCCCCAGTGAGGAAACTGAGCAACTGAACAGCTAAATAACTGGCCAAAGTCAGTAGCAGAGCTAGAAAAACGCTCTTCAACACTAATTTGGTTCTTTTAAAGCTAACAGAGGGGAATTCCCTGAAGGTCTAGTGGTCTAGAGGTCTCCATGCTCTCTCTTTCAGGGCTTATGGGTTTGCTTGCAGATCAGGGACCTAAGATCGAGCAATATGGGATAAATAAAAACCTGGACCTCTCTAGGTTCAGGATGCCTCAGCCCTCTTCAGGATGAGAGTCACTTCATCACTGGGACTTCAGTTTAAAAATTAACCTTTTGGTGTCTTTCTGCATTCTTGCCTACAAAAATAAAGTCTGCTCAGCAGATTAATTGAATAAATAAAATGAAAGAAGTCCACTTTAAAAAAAAAAAAAAAAACACTAACAGAGTTGATCATTTCAATACTGGAGAGGCTGAAAGTGAAACTGGCATAGGACCAAAATGGCCCAATTCCTTTGTAACCAATATATGAACCCCAATAATTGAGATATATAGTAATTTAACTGATTTTTGTGTTTCTTGATAATACAGGCAAACTACTTAAATGTTATCCCAGAATGATATTCATCTTAGAAAACACAGGATGCATTTCAGAGCATCTGGGCTCAGGCATAGGATGACCATATGTGCTGGCTTGTTTAGAAAAATCCCAGTTTATACATGTTGTAAACAGTGAAAGACTTTATTTTTCTTGTGCTCCAAATTCACCGCGGACAGTGAGTGCAGCCATGAAATTAAAAGACGCTTGCTCCTTGGAAGAAAAGCTATGACAAACCTAGACAGCGTATTAAAAAGCAGAGACGTCACTTTGCTGACAAAGGTCCGTATGGTTGAAGCTGGTACTGGTTTTTCCTGTAGTCGTGTATAGATGTGAGAGTTGGCCCATAAAGAAGGTTAAGCACCAAAAGAATTGATGCTTTCAAACTGTGGTGCTGGAGAAGACTCTTGAGAATCCCTTGGACTGCAACAAGATCAAACCAGTCAATCCTAAAGGAAATCAACCCTGATTATTCATTAGAAGGACTTATGACCAACCTAGATAGCATATTAAAAAGAAGAGACATTACTTTGCCAACAAAGGTCCATCTAGTCAAGGCTATCGTTTTTCCAGTGGTCATGTACGGATGTCAGAGGTGGTCTATAAAGAAAGCTGAGGGCCTAAGAATTGATGCTTTTGAACTGTGGTGTTGGAGAAGACTCTTGAGAGTCCCTTGAACTGCAAGGAGATCCAACCAGTCCATCGTAAAGGAGATCAGTCCTGGGTGTTCATTGGAAGGACTGATATTGAAGCTGAAACTCCAATACTTTGGCCACCTGATCCGAAGAGCTGACTCATTTGAAAAGACCCTGATGCTGGGAAAGATTGAGGGCAGGAGGAGAAGGGGACGACAGAGGATGAGATGGTTGGATGGCATCACCGACTCGATGGACATGGGTTTGGGTGAACTCTGGGAGTTGGTGATGGACAGGGAGGCCTGGCATGCTGCAGTTGGTGGGGTTGCAAAGAGTCGGACATGACTGAGTGACTGAACTGAACTGAACTGATGCTGAAGATGAAGCTCCAATACTTTGGCCACCTGATGCGAAGAGCCAGCTCATTGGAAAAGACCCTGATACTGGGAAAGATAGTAGGCAGGAAGAGAAGGAGATGACAAAGGATGAGATGGCTGGATGGCATTATGGACTCAATGGACAGGAGTTTGAGCAAGCTCAGGGAGATGGTGAAGGACAGGGAAGCCTGGAGTGGCACAGTCCATGGGTTCGCAAAGGGTCGGACACGACTGAGCAACTGCTTTTCAGACATGATCGGAGAGCACTTGCTTTCACTTTCAAAAGTGTCCCATTGTCAAAAGTGACAATAAAGCATATAAGTCATCTCACTTAGGCACAACCAGTGCAAATGGCACAAGTCAAACTGCACAAGATTCAGAGCCAATCTTCTTTTCATATAATTTTCAAGTCATTTTTTTTAGCAACTCCAGAAGCTATTGGTCTAGGCCAACAACAACCAGCCCTTGGTTCAGTGTTCACTGTTAGTACTGACTCTTTTATCTTTATGTACATTTTTGTTTGTTTCTTTTATGGTCCCATCTCCATGCTTTCTATTTAACAATAATTTTCCACTTAGTTTTTCCTACCAATAAAATTAATTAGGATTACTGATTAACTCTAAAACTTCTAAAAGGCAAAATCAATACAAAACAAACACCCTCCTTCCCCAATTCAAAACATACATAATTTTAGAACTTTCTGGGCACCTAAAGCCACGTAGCATTGTCTCTATAAACGCTAGTTTAACATCATATATGCTCGCAAAAGAGAGAGTTCTACTGACCTTTCTGTCTCAAGCATTTTATAGAGTTGGTGCATCACCACAGGAATTTCAAATGATCTCACATTCACCTTCTGAGAATCAGAATCTGTATGAAAACTGTTCTGTGTTGCACCTGCTTTAAACAATTCTGATTCTTTCATCTCCTCATCTGAAAACCTGTCATTTTTTACCATCATCAGCTCAGTAGTCCTCTTCCCCATTTCTCTTTTTTTCTGCTTTTCCTACCTTCAAACACTTCATTTCCCTCTGGCCCTTTGGCCAAGTCGCTGTCTTTCCTCCTCCAATACTTTCCAGTCTATGACAACCACTCAAATGACACTTGTGTCCTTAAGGATTCCATTGTCACTTTTAAGAAACAAGTAGCTATTCAGTTTCACTCTCTGACACTGTGCTTCCAGTAACACCCCCAACTCGGCAATTGCCTTAGTAGGCCTATGCTGTCTCCTTATCACTTTATAATTCTTCTGAAAAATTACTTACCTTTGGACTCCTGGCCTCTCTATATTTGGATCAAAATTATCCACTCAGATAGAGCCTCCTTGGGAAACAGCTGACAATAAAGCTTCCCAGCTCCTGGCCTTCACTCACCTTATTGTTTATGAAGATCCTTGGGCAACTGGGATCTTCAGAAAGAAGGGAGAAGATCCCTGCCCTCCATTCATAGAAGATCGGTTTACGTGTCCTGAAGCACTGGACTGCACTGCTTTACTCTAACCTCGGTCCACACAGTCACTGATGCTGGAAGGTACAGTCACAACTAGTCACCATGGAGCCAATGGAAAGTTGCTCTATGCCAGCGTGAATCAGGATGACGGAGACAACAGCCTACCATGCCCTGCTTAGGGACTTACACATCTTGACGGTGTTCTCTCTTTCTGAGCCAGCACGGGTTCTTTAGATCTTAGCATTTAAATTCACCTTGATTATGATACCCAATACTGAAACATATTCATCTTAATTTCCACTAAATGGCCTCAAATATCCAAAGAGGTTTAATCTCACCATGATGATGTATCATTAGAGGTTTCCCTATAAAAGTTGGATGTGTGGTATCTTTTGGGGAGAAATTGCTGTAAGGTTTGAAGATCACATTTAATAGAAGTGAATTTCATTAAAGATGTAAGGAAAGTAATTACAGCTTCAGAGTCACATGGTCAAAGACAAATTATACATTCCATTCTATAATAATGTTTTAAACAGACATTTCTTCCTAACTATCTGTTACCTTGCTCCTTCACGACAATGGTCTTATTTGTGATAAGTAGATATCCAGAACAGAGCTGGAGTCCTTGCAAACAGAGAATCAATTGTATGGCGTATTTTAGAGCTACTGAGGTGATACTTAAGCACCTGTTCACTAACATGTAGACCAGAATTTGACCAAATCTTGATCATGAAAAACGAGTACGTCTCTGTGTGTCAGCTTTACTATTAACACTCCTACAGGAATTTCAGCAAACTCTTGGTCTTTTATGAACAGAGATAGTATTTACCAAGACAAAAATCAGTATGCTTGGGGTGAAATGTTTCTGACTAGACTCAGAAACATGCAGAAGACACAGCTCCAGGAAGACCATCAGAATCGGAATTCAAGCTTTAAAACAACAACAAAAAGAAGACACCTCAAATCATTCCACTTCATTTCTCCAAATGTTATCCTTTCAATTGTCTTAAAAACATTCCTTTTACTAAAAGTAATTTTTAAAGATCACTCTCTAACTAAACCACATACTATTGCACATATTCTATTCTTCCAACTACAGGCTGCATTTACTGAATAAGCTGAAAATTCACAGCGTGATCCAGAGTGAATCGTAGGACTGCGTTACCCGTAAGAATCACAAATAAACACAAGGGACAGAGAAGAAAAAAAGGAACTCGACTTCAATTTGGTCTCACTGAAAACACGATACTTGCTCTTACTGTCACTTTACATTAGATAGAACAGAAATGTCCAAACAAAATTTTTGAAAGGCTAATCTGAAGATTTATTTTTAATTAGACACAAGCAGTGACTCTCACATCAAATTGATTTCTTACTTTAACCTTTTACAACTGCGATACTGTATTGAAAGTATGCAGAAACATTTAATAATTTCTTTCAAGGACACTTTCCTTTAAAAAAAAAAAAAAAACTACGACATCAGCCCTCAGGTACCATTTCACACTGGGCACTTGGGTGGCCACAAAACTCTTATTTCTCTGCGCCCTCCCAAATTACAGCCTCGATGCAGAATCGCTTGACTAATTCTGTAAGATACAAAAGCTACTGATTTATTAAGAGAGGCCTGAGGCTCTATTTTTACTTCACCCAACACTCCTATGCATACTGCTTATCACACCAATAGAAAAAATCATCCTCCGTCAGTGAGTCAAAGACAAAGCAGACAGAATGATTATGAGCATATAAAGAGGGAAAAATAAATGCTCATCCTGGTAGGATGCTATTGAGGCACCTCGCAGGAGCCTGCCCTCTGCGTGCCTGAATTGTGGCCAAGATGATCAAGACGTGCTGGGAGGAAGAAGCCAAGGTGTGGTCGCCTGTCCGTGCTCCTCCACTGAGGAGGCAGAGCCTGGGAGTCACCATGCTGCAATTCCAGCTAAGAACTGGCCTGACACCGGGTGAGGAGTTTCCAGAGCCCACCACACAGAGTCCCTTCTGTTTAGACAACATCCTCATGGTGCAGGAGCTGGAGGGGGCTCGGTAACTGGCCCTACTGAGCCGGGAATCTGTGTTACACTGCACGAAGTCTGTGTTCACTGAAGACACGAATGGTCTCAGACGCAGAGAGAAAAGACTGTGAGAGACACAGGATCAGTGGGCATGCGTGCTAAGTCATCAGTAGCGTCTGAATCTTTGTGACCCCATAGACTGTAGCCCGCCAGGCTCCTCTGTCCATGGGATTCTCCAGGCAAGAATACTAGAGTGGGTTGCCACGCCCTCCTCCAGGGGATCTTCCCGACCCAGGGATTGAACCGGAGTCTCTTAAGTCTCCTGCGTTGGTAGGCAGTCTTTACCACTCGTGCCCTCTAGGAAGCTCAGAGACAGGATCCGAAGCAAGCTCAAATTTGAAAGTTAAGCTCTAAGCCTTGGTTCACCTGTGATACCAGTGATGCAACCAGAACAAATAAGAAGGTCTGTTTCACTTCACTGTCTGATTTTGGGTCTGGGCTGTGCTGTGCTTAGTCGCTCAGTGCTGTCCAACTCTTTGTGATCTCACACACTGTAGCTGCTTGGCTCCTCTGTCCATGATGATACTCCAGGCAAGAATACTGGAGTGGGTGCCCATGCCCTGCTCCAGTGGATCTTTCCAACCCAGGGATCGAACCCATGTCTCCCACATTGCAGGTGGATTCTTCAGTCTGAGCCACCAGGGAAGCTTGAATTTGGGTCTAAGGACCTGATAATTTATAACACTCACATTCTTTTGAGACAGTTTCAGAAACTGTGGTTATTCAATTCAGTAGGGGAAAGAATTCCATTTGGCCCCACTCACGTTTTCCTCTCAGAACAGAAATGAGGATTAGTAAAAAGCACGGCTGCGTAGAATGCTCATCAGTCTACCAAGGGAGAATGGGCACTGGCCAGTTTGTAAAGGGAGTTAAAATTAAATTCTTAATACAATTTAACATCAATTAAATGTGTGTAATGAGAATGACCACCCTGAAAATTAATCTATTTAACAGTTAAAGTACAATCAAATTAGTCTGTTCTACAAATGTAGTGCTCCTTCCTTTCTAATTAATCACTATTTTATGAAGTTGGACTTCCCAGACGCCTGGAATTCTTTAAAAGATTTGTAGGCATGTCTTCAAAATGGGGTGGGGGGGCGGGGGTGGAATTTCCATGGTGGTCCAGCGCCTTCCAATCAGGGGGTGAAGGTTCGATCCCTGGTAGGGGTTGCTGAAATCCCCCATGCCTTGTGGCCAAAAATCTAAAACTTAAAGAACAGAAGCAATATTGCAGCAAATTCAATAAAGACTTTAAAAATGGTCCACATTAAAAAAAAAAAAATGAGCTTTGCTATTTGCTATTTGTTATAGTAGAAAAATTGGTTTCTTGTCTTAGTAACTGCCAATTAACTTCATAACTCTAGATAATTCCAAGGAAAGGAAAGCCATCTGAAATCAGAAAGGAAAACGACATGCCAGGTATCTCGGTTTACACCATCGCAGAGACAGCTCTATTGTTTTCTCTGTACTTTGGCCACCACTGCCCCTGCAGGGTCTGGCAGGGCCATCTCCAGGCGGGCACACCAGGAGAGAACCAGGAGATCCTTTAGACACCCCAGTAAAGTATGTGTGAACCCATCGATTCGAAGTTTTCTTGTTGACTCAGCTGGCAGGGCTCATTTTGCTTTCAACATCCCAGCGCCAACAATCTCAATTTTTGTGTATGTTCCTCATGGCCATCATTTCCCAGTGTTTAAAATTATATCCTCTAATATCCTGTGAATCATCCCTGGTTATGGAGTCCTATATTAGACGCTGCATTTTCACTAAAGGAGACACGTTATGTCCAAGAACGACTGCCTCAAATGAGGTCATGGACACTCTCGTTTTACAGTATGAAAAACAAAAGGCACTTCCTTTTTCTTTCGCGTCCCAGGGATTTTTTTTTTTTTTTTTTTTCCCTTTACAAGAGAGAAAACCTAACAAAGTGAAAGCATAAGCAACTGGTCATGTGGAACCTGACCCTGATTAGCATTTCTTGGTGCGTCTTCAGTGTTTCATTTTCTCTTTCTCATTGTGAGAAACTGCCTTCTGTGAAAAATTTAAAACTAGAGTTGATTATCTTACTTTCTAGTTTGGGGAGAAAAAAAATCATATATGGCCCCATCCACTCCACTTCATAGGCGTCTATGGGGCATGCTGCTGGGCAGTGAGAAGGCAGGGACGCGCGGGGGCTTCAGCGCGCAGGGGGCGGCACACACTGGGGGCAGCTACAGAGCAGTCACGGCATCTTTATCATCGGGAATAATGACTGGAGGGCAGCACAGGCCCCGCATTCACCAGGAGCACGACGGATAGAAACTGGATACAGACTGGAGGGAAAGGAAGAGGAAAAGGCATTAGTGCAGATTTTTCTAGACAACACAAGCTGTGGCCCAGCCCCCAGGGATGGCAGGACTGAAGCCGCTGAGATGGGGAGGAGGCTCTTCAGGTAAGGGAACGAGGGTGTGTAGAAAGCAGGCAGAGAATGCAGGTGAAGAAGCACAGGCTCTGCTATATTTATTGTGTGTGTGTGTGTGTGTATGTGTGTGCACACGCATGCGTGTGCTCAGTCACCCAATTGTGTCCGACTCTTTGTGACCCCATAGATTGTAGCCCACCAGGCTCCTCTGTCCATGGGGTTCTCCAGGCAAGAAGACTGGAATGGGCATATTCCAGGGGATCTTCCCCAGCCAGGGATTGAACCCACGTCTCTTGTATCTCCTGCACTGACAGGTGGGGTTTTTTTGCCACTGCGCCACCCAGGAAGTCCAGGATATGTGTATTTTACCACAATTAAAAAAAAAGCAGCAGCAGCATGGGTTTTGGAGTGAGGCTGCTCTACTTCACTGGGGCAAATTACTTACCTTCTGCATCTGTTTCTAAACCTACAAAATGAGAGGCAAAACAGTACCTACTTCCTGGGTGTAAAACCCCCAGGGTTTAAACCCTGGGAGTGAAACCTTTCACTGGGACAAATTACTTACCTTCTGCATCCGTTTCTAGACCTGCAAAATGAGAGCCGAAACAGTACCTACTTCCTGGGAGTAAAACCCCCAGGGTTTCTGCCAGTGCCAGAAAGCACTGGCAGCCGAGCTGGCTTTATAGGAAGTGCCCAGAGATGGGTGAGGGCATGGTATCTTCATGGGCTGGAGAGTTTAAGCTGTCTCCTCCTACAGAGAAGTCCAGGAGACAGAAGAAGAAAGCCAGGAAAGAGAATTGAGCCGAAGGCCATTGTTTTGAAAATACATTTTTTCTTTTTCTTATTGTATATATACATGAGGCCATGGATATTAACTAATTATAATCATTTCACAATGTATGTAATCATTTCACATAGTCAGATAACTATGCTGACACTCTACATACAGAGCTATATGTTGATAATATCTCAAAAGAACTGGAAAAAAAGTTATTTAAAATTTTTTAAAGAAACCACATTTTGAAGGTAGTACTTTTTCCTTTCTGAGGTCCTCACTGAATTTTAAATGAGCACCAAGGGTATATCCGTGAAGCTACCTAAACTTGACAATATGAGAAAATCCGTTGGTGCAAAATAATTACATCTTCCGGTGTTAAAATACTTTTTTTCAAAGGACAGACTAACCACACTGCACTAAATGTGCCTTCTGTCCCACGACCTGAGAAGGGCTGCAGTCCTAAATCAATGGATGCCACACATCCCACCAACACCAGTGTCTGGTTACACACATGTCATCTGACAGTCTGTGGACAGAGGAGTGTCCTGTTGGAATACCGCATGTTCTATGGAAAGGAACAACAAGACAATATGAGAAGATGTAACGAGTCCTTCCCATAAAAAGTGGCAGAGAAATGTTAGAATATGGGAGACTTGAGCTGCTTAATATCTGTTTCCTCACTGGAAAAATAAGGTTAGATGTTTTCTAAGGACTCTTGGGACCTCAAATATGATATAAACTGCTTGATGAAACCAAACTGATTACATACAATCAGGCTGTATGTAATCAAGGCACAATATAAAACCCTGTATAAGGAGAAATATCTGTCCAGTCCAGAATTCTGTCAGACAGCACCACCAGGGAATCATTGTAGGGTAGAGCAGTATCTGTTTGGCTCCTTCATTTCTAACTTCCCTATAAAGACATGTTACTAATTTGCAACTCCTGACTTCAGCTCACCTTTCCTGAATCTATTTCCACTGTGGTACAGCTACTGAATAGATAATGTGCAAACAGATCAGGTCACTTGTTTGCTCTAATTAGCTTTCAGCTCAAACTTTTTCTCCTTGTGGTTACAATTATATTGGCCAGAGATGGACCCGAAGCTTTAACTCCAATCTCAGAAATGCTTCATTGGCATAAGCAAACATCTTCCTGTCTGTCTTGGCACACAAGACTAGGGACCAGCAGTCTCAAGTGCAGAGCACACACCTGCACAGGGATCCAAGAAAAGCACTAGAAACACCCAGAAAACTCCCATTCAGGACACGGGGCTTGGACTGTGGGAATGAGGGTCCAAAAAAAGCCCAAACGAAACAATTTCCCTCATCTTGCTATTAGAAAACAGTTATAAATCCCCACCCCCCACATGTGCAATACTGAAAGATTTCTGCTCCTCTAAACCTTCCTTGAGAAATGGCTAAAACGCAGTACTTTTGTTAGATGCTGCCTGCCAACGTTTTCAGCCCTGAGAACAGAAACACCCTTTTCATACAGGGATTATTCCATAAGCTCAAGAACTCCCAGCTTCTGCCCCACCGACTTTCTCACACCAGCCAGAAATGCCCAAGTCCAGATACTGGCCATCATGACCAGGCCACCTGGAAGTGTCCTGACTGGGGGGACACACACAGAACAGCAGGCATTCTAGCTGTTTTTATACTGAACTTGTCTGCACTTGTTCAGAGTTCATCTCTAGGTCCTGAGAAACACACTTGCTATCATGAGCGCTCTCTCCAGGTATATGAGGTCTCTCCAGGTCGTGCTAGCTACACGTGTAAAGATATCCTGGATGGAAGTAGAGAGGAAATTTTGAATAATCTGACCAACATCTTCTTAACTTGTGGTCCATGAACCATCTGAAAAATGCATGCAAAGTTGCACAGCATACACATGTGTACTTTTCATAGAGGTCACTGGTTTTTATTAGCATCTCAAAGAGCTCTAGGACTTGAAAAAGCTAAGAATTACATGATAAAAAAGAACCCTTCTTGTTTCGATATGTAAAAATATCACTCAGGTCCCCATGCTAGAGATATCAAGAAAACATAAAGTACAGCACCTTTGGTTCTCATTTGTATATCTTTGAGCAATTAATTTTAAATTAAAAGATAGCATCTGCCATGCATGCTGTTTGTGAAGTTATCTTGCTTCAGTACTTCATCAAATAATTTTGACAATACAATTTGTAATTTGGCTTTAAATAAATTCATCCTCTCACACACACACACATACACACAAAGATAGCCTATACATAAAATAGTTCCCCAAAATAGGTATTGATGCAGTAAATGGTTCATTTAATTGGATACTTGCTAAAACTGAGGTCTAATCCCACTTGGGTATGTGGAGAATTCTATTCTAGGGGTAGCATAATTCCAGGAAGATGGAAAACCTGTAACTGGATCTCATCTACCACCTTCCGAAAACAAATAGGGGTGCATTCCATTGGCCCAGCAGCCGCAGGCTTAACTGCAGCTGACCAAGTTTGAGACGACCTACAAAATCTGCTCTGTTATTAGCAACATTCTTGCCTTCATGGAATTACCAGAATGCATGTGATAGTCAGGGTTTCATTAGTGTTGAGCTAGTCTTCTCCCCACCTGCCTGTATCCCTCTGGTGCACAATGCTAGGAAAATTCTGTCATCCACAACACCCAGCTGTGTCATCCAACCACAAGCCAAGCTAATGGGGGTAAGAGCTACGCTAAATGTGAAGCCTGAGGATGGGACTCTGGCTGAAGCACTTGGATTCCAGCATATGCTTATGATTACCATTAAGCCAGCGACTCCCACGGGATAAGCTATTTTATATGGGTTATTTTTGTTGTGAGGGGGTGGGGTTGAGTAGGGGGTGGGTAATAAACTCTCTTACAGTTCTAAAACAGTTAAGTTTATGCTCTGGTCTGATTTTCGCAAAACTAGTTTTCATTCATTTTGAAAGAAATCTAAACAGAGTTGAAGACACCCATGGTGAGGTACTCTCCTTAATTTACTTTCATTGGTTTGGCCGTAACAACTGACACATCTTCGACCACTCGTTGAGCCAATCCCATCCTGCAAATAAAACCTTGCAAATATTTGTATAGACGTTTCCACTACTTCCCTCACCAATTCCACAGGACATCCGAGCTAGAGTATGAGACCCCTTGTACATCCTCTCTACCCCACACCCTACCCATACACCAATAAACCTACATTACCCAGTATACACACGCGCCCAACTTAAACACCATTCCTCTAGGAATTAAAGCTTGTGTCCTCTCCAGGAGGCATAAAGCTGAATAAGACATGGTTCCAAAGCCCTCAGGCTCCCTTAAAAGCCCCTCAAGCACAGAAACTCCATCCTGTTTAGCTGTGATTCTTCACAGTGCCCTCAGGAGAAGACTCTCAGAAGACAAGTGCTAAGAAAGAAATTCAAAGAAACAATAAATGGATGAATGGACTGAACGACAGACACTCTAGAAGTCTATTTTCTTAGTTAATTTTCTTACTTATTTTTCTCACACACATCATTAAAACAATTATTTGGACAAAAGTGTTTATTATACTCACTGTTTAAAACCAATTAATGTGTTGCTAAATGTAAAACTCTCATTCTTTATTAGCCAACCCTTGGTTTGATTTCCAGAAGTCCAAGCAAATTGAGCAGGAACCAAAAACAAATGTGCTTACTTCCCAATTTTGCCTGGGTCTACAACAGGGCTTCCCTGGTGGCTCAGAGGGTAAAGCGTCTGCCTGCAATGCAGGAGACCCGGGTTTGATCCCTGGGTCAGGAAGATCCACTGGAGAAGGAAATGGCAACCCACTCCAGTACTCTTGCCTGGAAAATCCCATGGATGGAGAAGCCTGATAGGCTACAGTCCATGGTGTCACAAAGAGTCGGACATGACTGAGCAACTTCACTTTCACTTTCACAACAGAGCTGAGGCTCCAGATTCTAATCCTGTGACGGGTTTTCATCTAAACCTGCTCCCTCACCTGAGCCTCTCCTTTATGCAACAGCCAATGTCTGTGGACAGCTGGATGACAAACACTTATAACAATAAAATGAACCCACCAAAAGGCCTACATACACTTTTTACCATTTTCAAGCTCTAATGAAATGATGTGTTTGAATTTCAAAAACTATTATTCTGAGTAAAGGAATGCAGACACAAAACAGTATCTACTGTAATGTTCGGTTTATACGACTTCCAAGAATAGGCAATACTGATGTATGGTGGTAGAAGTCAGAAACTGGCAGGATATAAACGGGGTGTGAAGGAGATTCTTAGAGTGATGGAAGTGTTCTGTATCTTACTTTGGATGGTAGTTACGTGGGTTAAAAGTCAACTAGCTGAATCAACTGTGAATTTTACTGTATATTGAGCATATCTCAACTTTTAAATGTATTAAGTACATTTACTACATTAATACCTTTAATATGTAAGTACATTTAATACTGAAGTGGCTACCCACTTCAGCATTTTTGCCTAGAGAATTCTATGGACAGAGAAGCCTGGTGAGCTACAGTCCATGGAGTTGCAAAGAGTCAGACACAATTGAGTGACTAACACTTTCACTTTTTCAAGTGACTATTATCACTAAATAAAAGCTTTTTTGAGGCTGTGTTTCAAAAATCTTGATGATCTTCAAGATCATTGCCATTATATTAATTTCTTGCCATAGGAGTGGTTGAGGTGACGAGAGACAGGAGAAGACAGGGGTGGGTGGTTCTTGGCCTCCATGCCCATCTCTCTCACAGGCATGTGCCAGCAGTAAGTCCTCAGATATCTCAACTGGGGGACTTGGTCTTTCACAAAAGCTCAAAAGCAGAAAATGAGGAAATAGTTGAACCATATTTTCCTCCTTAAATTGCGTGTACGTGTGCTGGACTATTGAAAAACACAGAGAAAATATAGAATATGTTCACATATTTCTTGGAAATCTCTGCTTTATTTAAATCATATTAAATTTATTCTAATTTTGTGCCAATATAACTAGAAGTATGACATTAAGAAAATTTATCTTTCAAAAATTAAGTTATGAATAAATACTGTTTTAAATGTGAACAAAAAACCATAAAAGGCCATGGCACTCTTCAACAGTACCTAACACCCCTATTAACTGGGCTGTGTGTGTCTTAGTCGTTTAGTTGTGTCCGACTCTTTGTGACCCCATGGACTGTAGCCCGCCAGGCTCCTCTGTCCATGGGGTTTTCCAGGCAAGAATACTGGAGAGGGTTGCCATTTCTTTCTCCAGGGGACCGTCCCAACCCAGGGACTGAACCCAGGTCTCCTGCATTTCAGGCAGATTCTTTACTGTCTGAGCCACCAGGGAAGCTATTACCTGGGCTACCAACTTACAATCATATGAAAAACAAAAATCAGTTCTGCTTATTGGACCGGCTGTATTTTTCAAAGAAAATATGAAAGACACAGGCCTTACTGACAAGTCATTCTAACTTTGGTAGCTTCTTTGAAATGAATCAGATTTTGGTTAAGAGTAATCAAAGGTACTACATGAGACAATACATGCTTCCCGCACAGACCACAGAAGTACCCAAGAGATCATCTACATAAGCAGAGTTAATGGAGAAGGGGAAAGATGTTATTACAAAATGAGGACAGGTAGGAATCCATGTTTTGGTTAAAAATCCAGGATTATCTGATTGCCTTCTTTACCAAATTAACTGTAGAGAATAAGAGAATTTCTATGTTAGGAGGGATCCTAGAGGTCAGCCTGTAGAAGCCCTTCATTACCCTAATGAGAAAACTGGACATGTAACCAAGCTCAGTCTGCCTCCATCATTTTCCCCAGACTGCACAGTGAGTGGTCCCTCCCCCTTGGCTGGTCTCCTGTTACCCAGCCTCAGCACACCAGCAACCATGGCTACGTGTGCTGTTCCTTTTCCCCAGACTGGTGCTCCTGACAAAACACTCTTCCCAGTCTCCTTCCTCCTGTTAATCCAGGCTCATTCTTTAAGACTTAATCTAGCTATGACCCCTCCCAGATGCCTTCCTTAACCACTTCTTATCCTCAACAATGTAGCCCTAAGTGTTAGTTACACCTTCTCTGCTTTCCCAGAGCATCTCATGAGATTTTCCTCCATCATTCTTCCCACCATTCAGATACTGAATGTCCACTCTGGGCCTGGGGGCTAATGCTGGGACACACAGAGAGAGAGAGACATCACTTCTACCCTCAACGAGCTGTACTTCAGATGCCACTGAAATGCCTGATGACAGTCCATCTATTCTCACTGAAAGGCGAGTAACCATTTTTGCAGCCCCAGAACCTGATAGGGTATATGGCATACAGAGGCTCAGTAGAAGGTTGCTCAATTTCGCTTTTATTGTAAAAATCAGTTTAAATTCTTCTTGTTTTAATAAGCGAAGTGACCCTTGAGCAAAATTTAATCTTTGAAACAATGGAGGCTATATTTACCTTCTTTTCATTATCCATGCTGCTCTCGTTTTATGTGTCAAGACATGTTCATTTACAATTGTTGCCAGCTTTGATTTCTATCTTTACTTCACAGCATATCATCAAAGAGTTTATGTTATCCTATGACCAAAGGCTAGTTTGGTAGATTCTGGGAAAGCAGGTAGTATGCAAAATCAGGATGGTATATTCTCCAACACAACACCAGTCCAACATTTCTAATACTTCTAGGCTCAACATTATAGCCAATTATGAAAATATGATCATATATTTAAAATACCTTCACTATTATTTAGTGAATTAATTGTTCACTTACTCGATAAGCATGTATGTGCCAGGGACCTGAGATGAATAAGACATGGTCCAGGGCATCAACAACCTCCTCATCTTTAGAAAGGTCAGCCACATAAGTCTTACTATTAAGTAGCGGATAAGCGTAATAAGAGGAGTATAGAGGCAGAGAAGGCGCAGAGGTGGAGTGAGCAGTGTGGCTTGGGGAGGAGGAAGCCCTCACAGAGGAAGCGACGCTGAGATTTTGAAAGACTTCCCTAACAGCTCCTTGGCCGAAGGAGAGGCCACATTTACACAGATCAGCCCCCGCAGGGTTTACTCAGCAGCAATTTGTTAAGACTCTTACTGAGTGTCAGGCTCTTTAACGGGGGAGGGGGAAGGCAGTGAAAGAGTCAGCCATGAAGTAAACAGTGTTCCCTTCCCAGAAGCGCTGACACACCACTGTGGGCCTAGTGATAAAGGCTCATCCTACACGCAGAAATGTTATCACGGGATTATAAGCAGGAGCTCAAGTGTGTTCAAGTCTTACATTTTAGAAGTGCTAGGTTTCTTTCTTGACTTTTGGCCAATATTCAGTTCATTTTAAAAGCTCCGCTCTTGGTCCTGCCTTCCTCTTTCCACCTTCCCACAGCTAAGCTTTGACAATAGGTTCCCCTGGCCGCCTCTGCTTCCTGACCTCAGTCACTCTCCAACCTGCAGCAAACAGGCTTCTCCCTCTCACTTCCATCAGACCCAGGCTAGCAAAGGTCTCCATTGTTATCTACACTACAAAGCCTGTGGACAATGTTTAGTTTTGACCTTACTGGTCATTTAGATACCTGATACAGCTGTCCACTCATTCTAAGTCTGATGCCTGAGCTTCCAGAAAGTTCCCAAATAGTCTCCATCAGAGGTCCCCAAAGCTCTACCTCACTCCACCTGGCGCTGCTCCTTGGGTTCCACCTTCGCTCCACTGCTGTCTCTACAGAGACACTATAATCTCCTGCCAGATCTCATCCAGTCCCAGTTTTAGCCATCTCTCAAATGCTGAAGTCTCCCGCGAGTAAATAGTTTAGAACTCTCAGCCTTGATCTCCTGCCCGAGTTTCCAACTTGTATAGCCAACTATCAGCTGGGTACCGGATGCAAAGAGCCAACTCATTGGAAAAGACCCTGATGCTGGGAAAGATTAAAGGCAGGAGGAGACGGAAACAACAGAGGACAATATGGTTGGATGGCATCACTGACTCAATGGACATGAATTTGAAGAAACTGGGAAATGGTGAGGAATAAGGAAGCCTGGTGTGCTACAGTCCATGGGGTCAAAAAGAGTGGGACATGACTTAGTGACTGAACCGAACTGAACTGAGCTGGGTACATCAGCTGAGTTCCAAATTTCACAGGCTAAATTTCTCCAGTTCACTTTCTGCTCATCCATCAGAATTCTCAATTTCAGTTCTTTCTGACCCCATGGACTGTATAATTCTCCAGGCCAGCATACTGGAGTGGGTAGCCATTCCCTTCTCCAAGGGATCTTCCCAACTCAGGGATGGAACCCAGGTTTCTCACACTGCAGGCAGATTCTTTACCAGCTGAGCCACCAGGGAAGCCCAAGAATACTGGAGTGTGTAGCCTATCCCTTCTCTAGCGGATCTTCCCAACCCAGGAGTCGAACCGGGGTCTGTGCATTGCAGGCGGACTTTTTACCAGCTGAGCTACGAGGGAAGCCTCAGTTCATAACACTTCAAAACAAAAACTCAAAAGAGTTTTTCCTGGTCCCCTGTATGCATTAATCACCAAATCACACCAACTTCATTGCTGTTTTCCCCACAGGCTTCCCTTATTATTCCCTTGTATCTGTATCCTCGTCTAGACTCTCATTGTCTTTACTTGGATCAGTGCATTAGCTTTCCAAAGAGTTTCTCTGCCCCACAATCATGGTGCACCTTAAAGCTATCCGTTCCTCTCCAGAGAAATAAAGACACAGGGGGATCTTGGAACAGAAGCAGCAAACAGTTACAAGACAACAACTGCGAATTTATAGATTTTAACCCAACAGCTCTGAAACCAGATTAAAACTGCAATGATCTGAACTGGGTATGAGCAGACAGGTGGGGGTGGGGAGTGGAAGAGACAGAAGAAGAAATAAGTGTAAAATTTAGATTAACTGAAGAGAGTTCCTTCTTAAGACCCCTTCAAAAGTCCTCTGAGTAGCTAAGTATTGTATTAATACTTCCATGAACTCTAAAGAGAATGGGTGCTAATGTTCCTTAACTTCCACAATAAAACTTTTTTAGAGTATAGATAAGAGTAGTATCATGTCTATTTAGGACTGTATAATTGAAACCAGCTTCTCCTAGGCTTCTTCTAAACAATGACTCATGTTGTTTTAGCTGGTGTTGACTCACTGCCCCACAAAGGATGACACAGCTTTAAACAAGCAGAGCGTGGCCTGCTTTTTCCAATTACCAGCTTCCAGCAACTGAAGAGGGGGGAGTCCTCTGGCATGGGGCTTTCTGCAACTAAGCACAATTTTGATTTTACCAAAATAGTTGCCAAGTGGACCTTGTAATCACTGAGCTTTCTAAGTGAGGAGGAGAGAAGTGAAGTCGTGGTATGTTAAAAATCACAGGGGCCAGGCATCATCTGTTCTTTCAAAACAGAATCTGCGGAAACTTAACAGTCAGCGCTTTTCCCATTTAATTGCCTGCTCGACTGAGGTCAGCAAATGTTTTTCTTTAAGATGCCAATGAAAAGTCACAGCGAGTGTGTTTTCGAGGCTCTCCAAGTTAAGTCTGGTGAGATAACGAGCATGGGGAGTCGTAATAGTGTTTGAAAGGAAGCTAAGGAAATGTCATTCTCATAACGGTCACCACCTTTTCTCCAGTTCTGGACATTTAATGGTCTCCCATCAAGTCTCCGGTTTCCCCCGCCTCCATGTTTTCCTTGTTGTTGGCCTGACTGCTCCCAGAACACATTTGTCCATGCCTTGGGCCAGCGTAGGTGCCGCGGTAATGTGAGCGGGTGACCAGGGGTCGGCAGGACAAAATCAGAGCCCTGACGCATTCCACAAGGCCCTTTTCCATTCTTTGCTCCCCAGCTGAACCACAGAGATTAGTCCTCACTCATTACTTTTTTTTCAGGATGCTCAGTTCCTATTAGTAATATACTCTGAACAACTCGGCTGGTTAAAAATAGAGAACACTTCTAAAGACATGGCAGTTGGCAGAGAAGCCCAGACCACACTGTTTATGTTTAACTAAAATGACCGTCCAGTCTTTAATAGTTCCAGTGTTCTGAAAAACAAAGCTGATCAAAATGAATCCCCTGGAAAATGAACACAAGTGCCTGGAGGCCACTCTGTGGACTCTGACCTCTCCAGAAGATTCAAGTCCAGACTGCAATGAGCCCTGGGTTTGTTTTCTAAACAGAAATCCTTGAAGCCCAATTTTGGTTCAGCATCATCCGTGGCTCCAGGGTCACTGAGGGACAAGGACTGTGCTCAGGCAGACAGGAGACCAGGGATGGCCCAGAGTCCAGACTGGACTGTACAATCTAGCTCAACTTATCCTACGTTTTCGAGCAACATTTAGAACAGACCTGGTCTGCACAAAGGCAAGGTCCAGGAGCTGCTTATCCCTTGGTTGGTTTCAGAGTCAAGATAAAGTGAAAACCTGACTGAATATTAGGAGAGACAAAAGGAAAACCCCGTTAATTCTCATGGAGCCTGTTTCTTGACCTGCATTAAGAACTACTATGTTATAGATCACATGGAAAGAACAAAATGAAACATATGTTTTTAGCCATAGAAATCTGTCTTAGTAGTTAGAGAAAACAATTGATAAAACTAAAATGAAAAAATTCTAAGAACATGAACCTACAGGTTAAAGGATTAAAAAAATGCCTTCCCTTCCTTCTGCCTAAAAAAGAGACCTGGGAATATTTCCTATAACTCAAAATTGCTTGGATCTCACTTCCATGTTCAAGCTAAATGACTTCTATAATACATTTTGTCCATTTTTAAAATACTGTTACCTAAATAAGACTGCAAGAGAGCAAGAATGCAACTTTTACATTTAAAAAAAATCTCATTATTTCCCTTCAAGGGGTAACAAAATTTCTCAAACTATATCCATTCACAATTAACTCACTCCATGCTTATTCCATTTAAACAGAATAGTCATGCTTGCAAAAAAAATTATTAAATCAATACTAAGCATACACATGCTAGTAAAGTAATGCTCAAAATTCTCCAAGCCAGGCTTCAGCAATATGTGAACAGTGAACTTCCTGATGTTCAAGCTGGTTTTAGAAAAGGCAGAGGAACCAGAGATCAAATTGCCAACATCTGCTGGATCATGGAAAAAGCAAGAGAGTTCCAGAAAAACATCTATTTCTGCCTTATTGACTATGCCAAAGCCTTTGACTGTGTGGATCACAATAAACTGTGGACAATTCTGAAAGAGATGGGAATACCAGACCACCTGACCTGCCTCTTGAGAAACCTATATGCAAGTCAGGAAGCAGCAGTTAGAACTGGACATGGAACAACAGACTGGTTCCAAATAGGAAAAGGAGTATGTCAAGGCTGTATATTGTCACCCTGCTTATTTAACTTCTATGCAGAGTACATCATGAGAAACGCTGGACTGGAAGAAACACAAGCTGGAATCAAGATTGCCAGGAGAAATATCAATAACCTCAGATATGCAGATGACACCACCCTTATGGCAGAAAGTGAAGAGGAACTAAAAAGCCTCTTGATGAAAGTGAAAGTGGAGAGTGAAAAAGCTGGCTTAAAGCTCAACATTCAGAAAACGAAGATCATGGCATCCAGTCCCATCACTTCATGGCAAATTGATGGGGAAACAGTGGAAACAGTGTCAGACATTATTTTTTGATGCTCCAAAATCACTGCAGATGGTGACTGCAGCCATGAGATTAAAAGATGCTTACTCCTTGGAAGGAAAGTTATAACCAACCTAGATAGCATATTGAAAAGCAGAGACATTACTTTGCCAACAAAGGTCCGTTTAGTCAAGGCTATGGTTTTTCCTGTGGTCATGTATGGATGTGAGAGTTGGACTGTGAAGAAGGCTGAGCGCCGAAGAATTGATGCTTTTGAACTGTGGTGTCGGAGAAGACTCTTGAGAGTCCCTTAGACTGCAAGGAGATCCAACCAGTCCATTCTGAAAGAGATCAGCCCTGGGATTTCTTTGGAAGGAATGATGCTAAAGCTGAAACTCCAGTACTTTGGCCACCTCATGTGAAGAGTTGACTCACTGGAAAAGACTCTGATGCTGGGAGGGATTGGGGGCAGGAGAAGGGGATGACAGAGGATGAGATGGCTGGATGGCATCACTGACTGGGTGGACGTGAGTCTGAGTGAACTACGGGAGTTGGTGATGGACAGGGAGGCCTGGCGTGCTGCGATTCATGGGGTCGCAAAGAGTCGGACATGACTGAGCGACTGAACTGAACTGAACTGAAGCATAATATCTACTGTGGGAGAGTTACTATTGCTGGTTGCTAAGTGGGGATATGATAATGCTGTCCCTGCTCTCAATAAACCTATAACCAAATTGCAGCAGAAAAACACTAAATTCATAATATACGAAATAATGTTTCAAGATTTAAATAACAGGTTCTAAGCACCAGTTTCTGAAAGACAGTCATCACCTTGCTATGTGATCTCAGGCTGATTCTCTGTGCCTCAGTTTCCTCCTACGTCACTGGATTGTGGGAAGGATTAAATGAGACAGTGCATGCCAAGCACCGTAAGCTATCAATAAAATGAGGACTTTTTGGGGAAAAAAAAAACCAGAATTGACACCACAGGACAGCATGTGATGAATTAGCAAATGATCATTATTGTTATGGTAGGTGACAACTTCTGGCTACGACTGTCAAGGAAATCTTCAGAAAGGAAGCTTAGTCCTTTCTTCTTTAACAACATTTATCCTCTTCTGTTTTGCTTTATATCCCCAGCCACTTAAATATGGGTTCAGTCCCAACCACTGACCTGTTAACTTTGGCGACTCTGTTGGTTTTTTTCAGTATGGTAATGAAGGCGGGGAAAAGTGGGAAGGAAAGAGATCAAACATCATATTATTAGTTAAAATGGCATTTTAGTAAGTTTAACCTTTTTGTTCTAAACACCTGTCAGGTTTCTCTATAGCTCTAAAAAATATAAATCTGTTGACAGGTCTTTGTATAAAGACAAACGCATGTCCATTGTTTTCTAAACACTGAACAGGAAACTTCGAAGGAATTCTTTTCCTTATACATTACAGAGTTACAAAAGCAAATCTGGTCCACTGGCCAGAAAATTTAACATAGGAATAAAGATTTCTCTCTTATACATAAAAGATATACAACTTAGAATGACTAAGACGGTACACATAGATCTCAGATGTTGGACAATTTAAAACTACTACATACTCCTCTCTTTGGTTTCCAGTTCCTCCTTCTGCTTCCTGTCCTTGGTATTATGTGTCTGTGTGCAGTCACCATCTATCTGTCAAAGGGATCAGAAATGGAATGCACAGGTTTAATCAGTTATTAAGAGCAACACGAGACACCACAGCTGGTTCTCAACTTGACATTAGTAGATGTCCTCCCACGCCTGGAATTACTTGGCACTGAATGTCTGTCAAATGGACAGTTTTATCTGTAATATTCATTTATTGAAGACTGATGTAAAACATCTGATACTCAAAGAATATGTCATGAACTGTGAATATTTAGGAAGATGATATATAATAAAAACAATCCACTACTTTTAGTTTCCACTCTAAGTTTTCCCACACAACCTTAACATTTTGCTGCACATCCTCTAATATTCTCAGAACAATGGACGCATGGAATTCCATGTTATAAAAGACAGAACATTATACAAAACCCACTAACTCAAGTAACCAGACCACAGCAAAACATGAATGCAAACAAGAAAACCAAAAAATTCTCAAAGAAATGGAAATAAATGCTATCAAAATTTCTCCTGAGATTATATATTTTAGTCGTTTGAACAGCATCTTCTTTACACAGTTCTAACCAGCTTGACTATCTAATCAAAAGTAAATCACGAAGCATGTTAAAAATAGCAGTATTAGAAAGAACAAAAGTACCACTAATGGCTTTAAGATCTGCCTGAAAATAAAGAAAAAAATAGCAACAATAAATAATATTTACATTAAATTACATAAGCAATAAAACAATACACCAACATACGCTATTTACTTTTTTTATCCTTTAGCTTTATATTGGAGTGCAGTCAGTTAACAATGTTGTGCCAGTTTCAAGCGCACAGCAAAGCAACTAACTCTAAGCTACTCACTTGTAAAGCAAACAACTTCACATCAGTCAGTGCCTATACTATAGCGCTGCAATTCTCCTCTTAATGATGACAGTCATTTAGGTTCTGCACTATTTGTAGATACATTTGACTTAATATTTTCATCCAAAGAGACTTAAAAACAAAACAAAGTCTATCGTTTAAATAAACTTTATTGCCAAAATTTTCTTCTGAGAAACATTTTATTCTCTTCCATTGCTTTTCTATAGACCATTTTACTTCTATTCTTGGCTAGAACTGGTATCAGGAGACCACAGATTGAGAAAACAGAGAATGGGAATGATTTTGGAAGTGAAATAACTTGGTTTAGGGATGAAATGAGAAGAAATTTTGACTATATGCAAACTAGAATGTTTATTTCATGTGACACATCTGCAAACCATTCAAGTAACATCTCGGGACACTGCTAAGGGGAGAAGAGTCCCACCAGAGCATCCTCGGTAGCCAATCAGACAAAGTGGACGCTAATACCCACCGTCCCCGAACACAGCATTTAATTCAGCAACTTTGCTTCAGTCGTGTCTGACTCTTTGTGACCCCGTGGACTGAAGCCTGCTCCTCGTCCATTGGATTCTCCAGGCAAGAATACTGGAGTGGGCTGCCATGCCCTCCTCCAGGGGATCTTCCTGACCCAGGAATCAAATCCACATCTCACGTCTCCTGCATTGGCAGGCAGGTTCTTTACCACCAGCACCACCTGGGAAGCCTCTTTCATACTAACCTTTAACTTTATATTGGAGTACCTTCAGTTAACAATGTTGTGATTGTGGAATAAAATTTTGCTTCCAAAAAACAATGTACTTTGAAAATTAGGAATTTTATCATTATAGGTTTCACAAACTCAGACCGGGTAAAACTAACCCTTTTTGTTGTATGCTGTGGCAAAGCTGAAAAAAAAAAGTAGGTTAAAATATATTGGTTGACTTTTTAAGGGCAAAAACGGCACATATAATAAAACTAGACGGAATACTGAATGTAGATTTTATAGTTTGTAAAATAAATTAAATGTAGAAGGAATGAGTAAAATAGAAAATCATTAGAACATCACTGTAATAAATGTTATTGGCAAGATCGATATATGGACAAGAAAATCAGAGGAAGAAAGTTTGAGGAGTTAACAGGATGTTAGCACCATCAAAAATTCTCCCAAGATACTGATGAATTTACATAGGGAAACCTGTAACAACCTGCAAACAACACCTTAACCAGGTGATGAGAGCTAACATCAACAAGACCGTGACATTGTGAACCCCCAAAATGATGTACTGAGAAAGGCCTGACATCATTCAGTGAAATTCTTGCCCCAAATGCGTAACTTCTATCCAATCAAGAGAAGACATAAGACCAATCCAAAGTGAGGGACTGCCTACAACAACCAACTGGTCCTTCTAAAGTGGCAAGGTCACAAAAGACAACAGACCGTCGTGGATTATGCAGGAGGTTCGGGCACCATGACCAAGCGCAATACGGAATCCCAGATGCAATCCTACAACAGAAAAATCCCAATCCTAGTGAAAAAAACTTGTGAAATCAGAATAAAGTCTATAGTTTCGTTACTAGTACTGTTATTGTTTAGTCACTCAGTCATGTCCAGCTTTTTTCGACTCCATGGACTGTAGCCCGCCAAGTTCCTCTGTCCATGGGATTTCGCAGGCAAGAATACTGGAGTGGGTTGCCATTTCCTTCTCCAGGGAATCTGAAGCAGGGCACTCAAAGCCGGTGCTCTGGGACAATCCAGAGGGATGGAGTGGGGAGGGAGGTGGGAGGTGGGTTCACGATGAGGGGACACATGTACACGTGTGGTGGATTCGTGTCTATGTATGGCAAAAACCACCACAATATTGTAATTATCCTCCAATTAAAATAAATTAATTTTTTAAAAATTAAAAAAAAGAGTTAAGGGAAAGTTAATGATTCTACAACACTCTAAGTTCCCTGAATTTGTTTGGAAACATTAAGGATTAATGATCAGGGAGAACAGCGCAAGATAAAAATGGACAGAGCAAATGGCAAAATATTTAGCCAAAGGACACAATCAAAGAAAATGTGCCAGATGTTTTCCAACAGCTCTACACATGGAGCCACCTACAATCAGCAAGGACCCCGCTGTAAAAAGAAACCAGAGACACCTACTCCAGTTTCAACTATCATATGAGGAATGATCTCTAAATACCTTATTCTCTCCAAAGAATTCTAGTTCCATTACTCTTTCTGAATCCTCTAGAAAGTATACCTACTAGGCCCCAGAATTTGGTGTACCTGTGTATATGTTTGTAAGCTCACATGGACCTACATTAATACTTAACTGAATGAGAGTTGGCACCTTGAAATAAATGTCTTTTTATAATTAATTAATTTTTTTCCAGGAAAGTACCCATAAATACGTCACTAAAAGTTGTTAATTTTAGTCTTCTCCACAAATAAAATATTCACTTTCTATTCATCACTAATTCTAGTTTAATCAAATCATCCCCATTAGGATGAATAGTTATGCTATTAGGAAACAATATGGCCTGGATGAAAGTTTTAAAATTGCCGTAGAGTTAGAATTCCTAGGATAACCTTGGGGAGCTTCTCTATTTGTTTTTGAGGAACAGCTGGCTCTTTTTCCTACTCTATTTTTGTCCTCTTTCAGGAAGTTTATGGTATCTTTGGAAAAACATCAGAAATACTCATGGTCATTTAAACTGTACCTTCACCAAAAAATGTTGTATATGTTATTTGCATATAATTTAGGAAACCTTTAAAAAACAAAATATCTATCTTCATCTTCAGCTACTTTTCATTTTCTAAGTGAAATCATTTTGAACATATATTTCACTCTCAATTCTGAATAAAGGTCTAGGAACTGAGCTTCCTAAAAATCACATGATTCTAAGCTAAGGACAACTCCAACCATCTGTTTTAACAGAACTGAGAATTTATAATCCTTCATTCTCTTTTATCCTTACAACAGAATGTAAATATAGATGTTTGTGAAATAAGGAATTGCTTTTTCACTCCCAACAAATGCTTAGTACTTGAGTATCTTTCCTGCATGAGTAAGTATGGAAAATAGGTATCAAAAACATTTTACTCCTCTTGACATCAACAACTGTGATTAAAAGCAGTAATAGTGTCTTCCTTGGTGTCAGACACTAGTCTAAGTAGCTGAAGCAGGCTCCCCAAGGTCACATGGTAGGAAACGGTATAAGTGATGAACAGAGTCTGGCAGTCTGACCTCAAGCCTGAGTAACTGGCAAGTGTACTTTATACTGGATACTTTAATAAAATAAAATGGGCAGGCCCCCCAAAAAATTACAACGGACACCCATCTTCAGTGTTGAAGAGTAACAGGGAGAGGTGTGAAATGGAGAAGCCACTATGAAGCTTCAGCCTGTGCAGGCCTGAGTTGTTGGATCCTTTGTTTTTTTTTTTTTTAATGGGAAACTGAAGTTCATATCTGAAGCCTCTTGATTTTGAAATGTACCACTTATTTCCAGCTTTTTTCTAAAAATCCTACTGGTCTGAAAGGTACAAGGCTACGTTCTCAAGGCAGGCTCTTTCATTTCATTCATCGTTGTATCACTAATGCCTACTGTGTTTCTGGGACATAGTAGGTGCAAATAGGTTGACTCATGCTGTTAAAAATGCTTCCATTTTACCTTGGCCATTTGGTAGGAATTCATTAACTTATTGATCTCCTGCAGTGGCTGGACACTGATCTGGGCACTCAGGATACAACAGTGAAGAAAAGAGAATAGAAGAGAGGGCGAGAGAGAAAGAGAAAGGGAGAGAAACTATATTTTAGTGGGAAAAAAAATAGGCCAAAAGAAAAAAAAATCAAAAGCACATAAAGTTAGATGAAGTATAGGCTTGGAGAATAAGCAGATGACTTGCTCTGAAATAAACTACGCTACCCAGAGCTAAAGAATGTTGATACTCAGGAAATCAGATACAATAGCCCATGCTTCCTAGTGCCACCCTGGTCACTACTCCACAAATATGCTACACATATGTAAGCAATTTCAAGGAGAGGGTACTCTTGAAAGAGAGAGTGCTCTCTTCATAAGTGGAACAATACATTCTTGCTCCTTGGCTTGAAAGGGAGTATTGATCAGTAGTTAGTGAGTCAAAGGTTAATAATTCAGGCCTGATTATTTCTGTTATCAGACGCATGATTGATGGTGTCCTCGGGCTCCCTGTAAGAACAGGGACCTCCTTTGGATTGCTGTTACTGAGAACCGAGGAACTGAGCTATTCTCTCACAATTCGGTTGCAGGGGGCAGGGGTCATCTATCTCTTGCATCAGAGGGTGAGGGGCACAAAGGTTCCCCCACAGGGGGTGCAGGGCAGTCACCAAAGATGCAAAGTTGAGGCAACATAGGTCTAATTGGCAACTGTACGGTAAAGCACCAGCTGGGATAGGCAACTCCTGCTCTCATGTATTATTATCCCAGAAGACCACATGCTGAGCAGATGGAACTTCTCCAGCCTGCTTTGGAAAGGGATGTAATTTCGGATAGCCCAAAGGGCATGATCTGGCTCCACTCTTAGACAGCTGCAGAGGGCTACAGACGGGGGCAGCCACACCAGGACCAGCTAGCAATGTGCAAACCCGGCCCCCACCTCTCACCAGTATGTCTATTTAGTTCCTCATAATCTGAGTGATTAGAGTCGACCATCATGCTTAGAAAAGAAAATACCCGAAAGACAAACACATGTTTGTACCTTCAATTAGCCTTTAAAATACTGTGCACGGCTCTTAAAACTGGAAGGAAAAAATGTTATTTTCTCATTGTCCTTATATAAAAATTAGATTTCACTCAACCTGCTCTTTTTGAAAGAAATGATATTTTCTTTGTTAGCCAAGCCCAGCCCAGGTCTCATGCCAATGCAGGTTGTTCTTCTCATGGATGCTAGCCAAGAGGATACTTCTTGAAATAAAGTAACAATCTGCAAAAAGCCTTGCAAGTCCATTAAATTAGGGAACAAGTAATCCTTATCACAACTAAAGATAAAAACAAGAGAAAAAAATTACTGAAAATAAACATGCAGAAAAGCACACCACTCAAACTCCCCACTGGTAAAGAAAACCATTGCTCAATGGATGCATGGCAGATAGTCACATTTAAACAAATACTATTTCCCCTAAATATGTGTCCGAGACATCAAACCATCTCACTTACTAGTGTAATATATCTGAACATCCAAGATAACTTTTTAAGGGTCTTACATTCGTTTACTTAACAGAAGTCTTGCCAGCCTTGATCTTGCGTCAAATAGATGAACACCAATAACGTAATTAAGCTAGATCCCTGATTTATGAAATCTAAAATGCACATAGTGAAAAGCTTTCAGACCTCTTCTGACCTAAAGGAAAATTAGAATTGCATTTATAAACAGTCAACATTAGCAATAAAACAACAGTGACACCAATGTATGTATACATTCAAAAGTTTTTTTTTTTTTTTTAATCTATAAGTAAAATCGTTTTTAAAGGTCTACGGAGATTTCCTTTTTGGAGAATCTCTCCATCTGTGTTTTAGCTAATGTGAAATGTTACTAAAAAGTTCTCGATAGTGTTTGCAGGTTTAAGATAATACATTTTACTTTCTTTTCTATTTTCTGCTGCTGCTTCATTTTTTTTTAATTCTCCAATAGTTCAATAGATGAATCTGGCAGAAACGAGTCATATGCCTATTACCAGCAAGTTGTATCAGAACACAACTCTGCTAACCTCTCCTGGCCAACGTCTTCAGAGGACAATACAAAGAACCACAGGCTCACTCACCGCGTCCACTAAAACTTGAAATCGGACGATGGTGGTCCTCTGATCTGGCAGAAAACCCAGCTGCCTGTGAAACCACCACCCCCCACCTCCCAGCCCAGGAGACTCGTGCCCGGTGGGCGATGTGGGTACCTGCTGCCGGGGAGGCTGGCGGTCGCCCGGGGCGCGCAGCGCGGCTCGGGGCTGGGCGGCGGGGGGCGCGCGTACGAGTGATAGGCGGTGAGCACCACGCCGCCCGAGTCCTCCACTTCCATCGTCAGCCGCGCATGGCTCCACTCCGGCCGGAGAACAAAGGCGGGGACCAGCATGGGCCAGCGCACCGGCCCGGTCCCCGGCGGGGCGGGGAGGCGCAGCCGTCGGGCTCCCGCGACCGGGGCTCCTCCCGCGGCCGGGCTGTCAGGGGCGCGGGATCGCCGCCCCGCCCGCCGCGCGGCTCATTAGCATGGATTCGAGTCCACGCCCACCAGCCCCGGGGGCTGGGGCGGGGAGGGAGAGGCGGGGGGCCGGGGGTGGCGTTGGGGTGGCTGGGGTGTGGGATCCCCGCTTCTGGGAAACCCGAAGCCCGCCGCGGTCGTCGGAGGCTCGCGCTGGCCGCTCGGGTCAAGTTTTTGTTTCTCGCCTTTGTTTCTCGCTTTTGTTTTTAGTTTCTCGCTTTTGTTTCTTTCCCTTTTTCCCTTTCTTGCCCCCGCCCCCACCCCTTCCAGCGGGAGGCTTATCCCGCGGCCGGGAGCGTTTCCTGCTAGGCAGCTTGGAGCCGAGAAAAAACCGCGCCTGGGAGCCCGTGCTGAGCGGCCGAAGGGCCGCCTCCAACGTGGGGAGGAGAGGGAGAAGATGGGACTCTCTCATTTAAAGCATCCACATCAAAAATTGAAGAAGCGGATTACGTTGCTGTTTACTTAGTCCGGTTACAGTGGACTTGATTGCCTCTGGGGCAGGAACTGCCCTCCTGCGACAGGCCGAGCACCTCCCTCACCCTGGGTGCCACAACCACCAAACTCGGCCTGGCCCCGCGTCCCTGCCCTCCTCCCCATCCCCATCAAATTCAGATACTGCCTTTGGAATGTCAGAAAACTAGACTTGATCCTTAGGCGAAGAGAGCATGTTCTTCCCAGAGGTGGTTATTGCAGAGGGGTCCAGGGACCCGGCAGGGAGGCGGGTAAAGGTAGCATATTCAGAAATTTGGGGTCTGAAATGCATCTTTAAAGAACACTCTTTCTAATCGATGAAAAAGAGAAGCAAAACATCTCACCCTATAAAAAGGCCCGCCCTGTCCAGGCGCTTGACTTGCTGGCACTTACTCTCCCCTGGGAACCTAGGTTACCCCTTACTGAGGGGCGACCTGGGTCCTGCTAAGACTTAATCTCTCAGGGTCTGTTTCTGTATCCCTGAACCAGAGAGTAATCTCACCAAGTACATGCTGGTTCTCTCTGTTGCTTCCTTCACTTTCACGGAGAAGGGAGACATTTGTTTTCATTGCCCTTTCAGAAACTGGGAAGACAAAAACAAACAATAATCCAAAATGGCTTTTTAGAAAATGTTTGGTTGATTAAAAGGTGGGATAATAATGACTAACATTTACTGATCCTATACATTAGCTCTTTGAACAATCCTGTAAGGTAGGTAGTGGGGCTTCCCCGTGTGGCTTAGAGGTAAAGCAGGAAACACGGATTCAATTCCTGGGTTTAGAAGATTCCCTGGAGGAGGAAATGGCAACCCACTCCAGTATTCTTGCCTGGAGAATCTCATGGACAGAGGAACCTGGCCGGCTACAGTCCATGGGGTCCAAAGAGTGGAACATGACTTAATGTCTAAAACAACAACAACAAAAACCCATTTTATTTAGAAACCTGTCTAGTGCAGTTTGAGACAGCACCGCTGTATTCAAATATTTTATTTCTTCAGCAAATAAATGACCCTAAGAGGGATAAATAAGGTCTACCAATAGTCTTATGTTTATCAAGGTCAAGTTTGTCATCAAATAACTTTTGACACTAAACTTTTTTAAAAATGTGTGACTTTTACAACTTTTTGATTTTTGGAATTACCCTAAGCAATTAGAATAGCGGAAACTTTCCCAGGCATGGGATTTCTCCTTGGCACTTTTTGCTTGTTTCTGAACAACAGACTCACAATTTTAAATACCTGCAGTGTATTTCCTTGGAAATATTTTGGCCATGACTCAGGTCCAACATGGCAGAGAGCTCCCTGATGCTAATTTCAGGGGCCTCCTCTGCTTTCTCTTAAATATTCGTATTTTAGACACTCTGGAGTCACTTTGGCCCCTCCCTCTAAACAGTGATCCCAGCTGTCATTTCTTTCTCAAACTATCTGCCAGCCCTTCTTTCTATCGTCATCACTGCTGTCCTTGTTCTCACGTCAGCATCTCTTTCCTGGGTGACAGTGATCCTCCCTCCCTTCAGCCCTCCCCCACATTCAAAGTGCTGGAAGAGAGATTTTCCCTAAACACAAGACCCGCCCCCCTCCCCCCCACTAAAAACCCTCAGTTGTAACCCACTTGCTGCAGAATTAAGTCCAAGTCCCTTAGAACAGGTTCTTTCTTCTGTTTTGGTCACCTACTACTTTTGCACTCCCAAGTCCTCACGGCCCACTTACACCAACCTTTCTCAAGTTCTTACCTTGCCTTTGCTCTTCCCTGTCCTTTTCCAGTCTGGAAATCCTTAAAACCACCCACCCACCCCCAAGAAGTCTTCTCAGGTGTTCCAAATTCAAAGGAACCCCTCCTCCTGCCCTCCTGAGGACGCTTCTCCTGCTCCTGTGGTGGGAACCGCCCCATCTTGCCATGCACTGAAAGCACAGTCAGCCAGAATCGTGTGTGCGCTAAGCACATGCCTGGTTCCTGGACCCTCATCACACGGAGCCAATAGAGCAGAGGAGTGCTCCCCACTGAGTCCAGACGTGGCCACGAAATCGTCTCAGAGGGAAGCCCACAGCAACGACGTAGGTTTGAGATGAAACTTTGCTAACCCGTAGGTTTGAGACGAGACTTGCTAACCCAGAGTGGTATTACTATTCTGCAACAAATCACGTCTTCTCCTAAGCTGTAAGCTGTTAGAAATGCTAATGTCACATTTTTGTTGCTACATCCCAGAGCCCATGTTTTGCCGAGTTCTGACTCAGTAGTGAATACTGCTGAGTGAACACAGAAATCGATGAATCAGTGAATGAGATAGCACTCTTGAATGCAACAGTTCCAATTTTCAGGGTAGCTAAGGGATTATTATAAGTGGTTCATAAGTCTCTATGGGACTTCCCTCGTAGCTCAGATGGTCAAGAATCTGCCTGCAATGCAGGGGACCTGGGTTTGATCCTTGGGTCAGGAAGATCCCCTGGAGAAGCAAATGGCTACCCACTCCAGTATTCTCACCTGGAGAACAGGCACTGAAAACTGGAAAAAAAAAAGTTTCACTTGTATGTATTAATATTTTTTGAATGTGGATGTGTGCTGTTGATTTAATAAATGATGGCTCTATAAGCATTTTTGAGTTTTGGGGTTTCATAAAGCTGGTGGGGCACATGTATTAGATATTATAGGATATGTGTGCGCATGCACAGTCATCAGTCGTGTCTGACTCTTTGTGACCCCATGGACTGTAGCTTGCCAGGCTCCTCTGTCCATGGGATTCTCCAGGTGGGAAGACTGGGGTGGGTTGTCATATCCTTCTCCAGGGGATCTTCCCGACACAGGGAGCGAACCCTCATCTCCTGCGTCCCCTGCATTGGCAGGTGGGTTCTTTACTGCTGTGCCACCAGGGAAGCCCCATTACAGGATACGCTGTACAAGATACTCACCTTTTGGCTGTTTAGATCTACTCGCCGCCCTCGCACCCTTCCTGGTGCTGGCGGCTCACTTTCTGGTCTGCCTCAATGAGCTCTCTTGCCTTTGGCTTTAGGTAGGCTGCGATCAGGGCTTCCCTGGTGGTTCAGAGGATAAAGCATCTGCCTGCAATGCAGGAGACCTGGGTTCAATCCCTGGGTTGGGAAGATCCCCTGGAGAAGGAAATGGCAATCCACTCCAGTATTCTTGCCTGGAGAATCCCATGGAGAGAGGAGCCTGGCTGGTTACAGTCCACGGGGTTGCAAAGAGCTGGACACGACTGAGCGACTTCACACACACACAGGGTGCAATCAGAGAGGCGCCAGCAGATCTTGAGTTCAGTTTAGTTCAGTCACTTAGTCGTGTCTGACTTTTTGTGGCCCCATGAACCGCAACACACCAGCCCTCCCTATCCATCACCAACTGTCGGGGTCTACACAAACCCATGTCCATTGAGTCGAGGGAGAGAGGAAAACCAGGGTGAGTGTATTTCCCAGGCTCTTTTCTGCGGTTCGGCTGCCGGCCAGAACGCTTGACTGTGACCTCCCCTGCTCTCTCCCTGGATTCCTGAACTCTGCCTCTGTCTGGCCCTTCACACCTGGGGTGGTACCAGAGCCTGCTTCATCACATAATCCCTCCCTCCTGCCCTCATGCATCTCTGCTGGTCCTTCACCCACCCACACACTGTTAGACAGTCCTTTATCAAACTCTGCTCATCCACCGGGGCTGAGTACCCCAGATCCTGCCTGATAAGCAGCCCCACAAGATCTGAGTGGTGCCCTGTGAGCAGAAGCAGCAGCGCGTCTACTGGCGTGTGCGAGGACTCCCCCACGAGGGAGAAGGACACACGATAAATAAAGTCCTGTCAGATCAGGTGCTCTGTCGCCAGCTAAGTCCAGGTCTCAACAGGGTTTTACACTCAAAATGAGTTACGGAAAAGCTTCCAGAGCTGAGGGTTTTTTGGATTTCGGAATGACAGATACGGGATTGTGGAACTAGTAGAGTCTGGATTGTGGACCGAGCAGTCACGTGTTTGACTTGCTGGAACCACTGGGCTGGGGATGACCGCACAAGAATGTGACCGTTGATTTGCCCTTGGAGCGACCAGGGACCCTGGGAAAGATTCTCTATCTGGGAACTGGGTTGATATATTGCCCTTGTGGTAGACAGCGGCCATTCAGCGCACAGGAGTAGCATTTCCAGTTTACTTAGACTAGGGACCACAGTAGAGGGAAAATGCTTGTTTGCTACACAACCCACTCCAGTATTCTTGCCTGGGAAATCTCATGGACAGAGGAGCCTGGTGGACTACGGTTCATGGGGTGGTAGAGTCGCACACGACTGAGGATGCATGTGTGCACGCACATATATATAATACATAGTTTACTAACTGCTCTTAGAATTCACTGTTTTGTGCTGCCTTGTAAATCTGTCAGTGGGATCACATGTATGAGGCGTTAGAGTGACATACGTGATCTACAGTTGCACAAAGAGTCTGCACTTTCCAGATACACAGAGGTGGAAGATTGGTCGACCAAAGAGGGTCAGAGTTGAGACTGAATCTGAATTATGGATTTGCTACTCACTCTCTGTGTTAATTTTTCCCTGTTTAAATTTCTTAATTTGAAAAGCAGGGAATCTCCTCCAAGAGTTAACAGACAGTCAGATACATGAAACAGCATCTGCCAAACACCAATCCTGCCTGGTACTGAGCTTGTCACAAATGCTCAGCAGATGTGGGGTCCCTTCTCTCTCCTACCCCATCCCAGCTCAGCCTTTCTAGAAGCATCATTTGTGTTCTACCTTCAAGACTAAATAGCCTCCTCTTCAGAATTCCAAAGGTATTTCATAACCTATACTGAGGGATGAGTCAGATTTAATTCACATTAATTAAGCTTATCTGGAAAATCTTCATGAACTCTGGGTGCCGAGTATGTGACAGGGAAGTAGATTATTAAGCATGTACGCAGCCCTACATAGCCGACCTCACCAGGAAGGGCAATAACACAGGGCCTTTATGCAGGAGTTCGTCATGGACAAAAGGAAAGTGTCTCTTGTGGCTGCTTATCTGGCAAAACTGCTGCTGGGATGGTCGTTTAGCACCAGAACAGGAAGACAGCTGTGGCTACAGGAGTCCCTGCAATGCTGACTGCTGGTCTCCCGGCAAGAGGGTCTGAGGTCTCAGAGCCAACAGAGCTGACTGCCGGAAACGAAGGCACAGTTCTTACCTACCTAGAGACACATGCTACTTCCGTCAAAACTCCACCTTACACACACATTCACCACTTCCTCAAAATCCTCTAGAAAAATTGAATAAAAGTAGGGGGAATTAATGCAAAATAATGGAAATCAGTCCTGAATATTCATTGGAAGGCCTGATGCTAAAGCTGCAACTCCAATACTCTGGCCACCTGATGCGAAGAACTGACTCACTGGAAAAGACTCTGATGCTAGGAAGGATTGAAGGCAGAAGAAGGGGACGACAGAGGGATGAGATGGTTGGATGGCATCACCGACTCAATGGACATGAGTTTGAGCAAGCTCTGAGAGTTGGTGATGGACAGGGAAGCCTGGTGTGCTGCAATCCATGGGGTCACAAAGAGTTGGACACGACTGAGCAACTGAACTGAACTGAACTGAATGCAAAATTTCATTTATGTAAAGAGGAAATACTTAAATGAAACAAGTATTTTAGAAGTATTTGAAAGTAATGAGTAATCCTTTGTCGCTAAGTCAGCTGATAATTCTTAAATTTCTTACCCTGAAATATTTTTTAAAACTTATTGGCACTAATTATACAGATTTATTTTCTGAATGCTTTCAAGAGGACACACAATTTTTAGATTACTCTGAATTTCCTATTGTTTTCTTAGCATCTATTTTTAAAAAGACATCAGGACCTATTTTCCTTCTGCAATTGTTCTGTATTCTCTGATTAGTTTTGTGATCACATGAAGCAGACTGTGTCACTAAGAGAGCCTGTCAGCCAGGCCAAGACTTGTGTTATTTATGGGATGGACATAACTGAGCCGCTGGGAATGACTTAACTGAGTGGCTTAAGTGACTTCTACAAATAAACTGAATCATTATTGATTGGAAATGAATCACTACTAATAGAGCCAGGCAGGGTGGGAGAAGCAAAAAGACATGACGCTTTGGTCTAAAAAGATTTGCACTATGAAATATTTTCCACAGCATCATGTTTTGCAATTATACAAAGGCTTTATTTATCTATCCATCCATCCATCCATCGTAAGAACCTACAACCTCATTGGTGCCTACAATGCTAAGCACTAAGAATATAAAAATGATGAAGAATTTGAAAGCACAGTCCCTGCAGGGGGTAGAGTGGGGCTTGAAGAAGTAGGTCTTCACAGAACCCAGACGAGGGAGGTAATGCTAGAGATGGGTCTTAAAAGATAAATAACTGGTCAGCTCAGGAGTAGGTCACTGGAGTTGCAGGGGATGAGAAGAAGGGCAATTCCAGAGAGAGAGAGATTAGACTGAAAAAAAAGCACAGAGAAAAGAAACAAGTTGGCACATTCAGGGAAAAGTGTTAGTTGCTCAGTCCTGTCCAACTCTTTGGACCTTGTTGACTGTAGCCTACCAGGCTCCTCTGTCCATGGGATTCTCCAGGAGAGAATACTCAAATGGGTTGCCATGCCCTTCTCCAGGGGATCTTCCCGACCCAGGGATCGAATCTGGGTCTCCTTCGTTTCAAGCAGATTCTTTACCACCTGAGCCATCAGGGAAGCCTGCTTTAGTTTAGCTCTGCTGGAGAATAAAGAGTAAAGGAGAGAATGCTAGAGATGAAGCTGAATACAGTGGCCAGGCCCTGGGGGGATCTGAATGCCCAATGAGGAGTTCAGATGGGAAATCCATGGCAGGTTCTTAATGGGTAGAACCAGGATGTATTAATACGTGTGCTTGTAGATGGTCCTTCCTGGCTTCTCCATAGTGTGTTCTTCTCTCAACTCTCCTGGGCTACATCTCCTGTGCTTTTTGGCCTCCTTTAGAGAAGAGTATACACTGTGGTCTGGGAAAGAAGGAAGCCGATTATATCTGTCCAGATGCTAAGCTCCAAACAGAGTTCTAAGTCCAAGAAGCATTTTAAACAGCTGTTGAGAAGTTTAGTTTAATAAACTGTGTAAGTGCCTCAGAGGGGAAGCTGAGGAAAGACTCCATCTGCCACTAGCTCATCCTTACAGGTAAGTTACCTGCCTCATGGGCTTCCCTTATGGCTCAGCTGGTAAAGAATCCGCCTGCAGTGCAGAAGATCTGGGTTCAATCCCTGGGTTGGGAAGACCCCCTGGAGAAGGGAAAGGCTACCCACTCTAGTATTCTGGCCTGGAGATTTCCATGGACTGTGTAATCCCTGGGGTCGCAAAGAGTCGGACACGACTGAGTGACTTTCACTTTCACTTTCCCTAACTCGTTAGCAGGCACTGTGGGCAGTACAGACCACCCGATCTGGAAAGTGGTGGAGTAAGGATACTAGGCTGTCACTGAGCTGGTGACAGACGAGCACAACAGTGAGATGCTTGGGGAGAGATGTGGCCTGTGGGACTACCAACAGGGAGGGAAGATTTATTACAAGAGTTCTCTGGTTGCAAACCACAAAAATATTTGATTCTGAAACAAGGAAGAATGTTTTAGAATGGTCGTGGGAATGTCACAGGATTATGACGGTCAAGCTTAAGAACAAGACTTGGGGCAGGAATGAGAACACAGACTTGCCTCAGTCGGTGTTTCTTGTAAAATGAACCGATTTTAACCTTTCTCCCATCCTGGCTTCCTTCTTCTCAGAATACGGAGTTTCAGAATATTGCATCAGATTGCCTTAGGCTGCACACTTACCTTCAGTAAGCATGGAAATGAGGGGGTGGGGTCTTAGTCCCTGAAGTTAACAAACAAATGGACCTATGATTTTGTGATGAGAACAGGAAGGTCCAAATTCATATCGATGAGTCCATCCTCAAATAGATCTCAGACTACATCGTTCATTAAGACTTACATGACCTGAAGTGAGCCACTTGGGTCTGGAGAAGAATCATTGAAAGTGTAACCTTAATTACAAGATTTGAATTGTAGGTTTGAATTACAAGGTTTGAAGCAAGGCAGGCATGCCAGTAAACCCTATTTTTTCCATTTAGTGCCATAGGACTAGGAGCCTTTATTTAATCTCTTTGGTATCTGATTTTTCTTATCTGTAAAATGAGATGACAATGTTCAACACACAGGGTTGTTGGCCAGGATTTAGAGAGGATATCATGCAGAATCACTGCACACATCATGTTCAATAAACATACGCTCCTTTTATTATGCACTGATTGCAAGACGGTCCTTTGAAACTGAGCAGGCATAGGCAGAGAGCAAGAAATTGATGTTTATTAGCTGAAACGTTATCCAGTGATGTCCCTAGTTATTATTATCATCTAGTTCAGAAAACTCACAGACAGCCCACTGCCTTGGCATCACTAGGCCAGAATCCTGGCATGGTCTCTGAAGAGGAAGTCTTGACTCACGACACTGGCATTCTGGACTGGTCATTTCTGGTTGGGTTCTCAGAAGCCTGCTAGCAGACTTAGTACAGCATCTGGCACAAAGTAGGCTCAAACGGCTACTTAATGAATAAGACGCCCTTGTCCATTCCATCCTCACTTTCTATACAGCAAATATAAGAAGAAATTACAGGGCCGCTACCTTCCTGTGCCTTTCTCAGAAAAGTAGGAAAACTCCAAAGCCATATGAGAGCAGTTCAATGGCCACAAAAATAGAGACTTAAATGCTGTGTAACATATGCACCTACAGTTGTGGGATACAGCCCTGTTAGAATGCCTTTGAAAAAAGGAGGGTCAGGATGAATTAAGTAATAGCTGTAGTAATAAAAGTTGTGTTGGACGGAGAGGACAGTGCTGATCTCTGCCCTGGCATCTGCTGGCCATGAGACAATATGAATACATAATATTTATTCATCTTTCTTCTTGATCCTGGGAACCACTCTAAGTGTCTTCACGTAGGAGCCCTCCTCAGGCCCTGGGTTTGGATGGGGCACACGTGGGTTCCTCAGTGTGTGTCACATGACACAGGCCTGGGGGCGGGACAGGAATAGGATCAAAGCTGGGTCACTCCCCTGGGACCTCTGCCAGATCTTCGAAACAAGAATTTTTCCATTCTCTGTGAGGATAATACAGCCCTGAGGCTGCACACAGCCCTCTCGCTTCCACAAATCTGATCTGGTCTATCCTCAAGCCAAGGAGAAGCAAAGATCCTGGGGGAGGTTTTGAACCTCTTTTCTAAGGCACGTCTGAAGCAAATGCTGCCGCCTTTTCTTTTGCAGCTTCAGCTAGCGTGAGCTGGGCTCTTATTACTTGCAACCACAGGATAATGACAACAGCCGGCATTCAAAGGGTGTTCAGCAGGTTCCATGTGTTGCGCTAGGATCTGGACTCACTCAGTGCTTACAGCAACCCCATGTGGCGGCACCAGGGTTATCGTCTCCTCTTTGCAGAGGGGAAATGGGAGTCCAGGGAGGTGAACTTATCTGAGGTCACAGACCTAGAAAGAGCTGTACTGAGGATTCAACCTGGGTCTAGGAACTTAGCAACACCACCATGCTGCCTCTTAAGTGCCCAGACAAACACTGTGAACTTGCGCCAGGAATGCACCACCTCTACACCTCCAACATGAGGAGGAAATACACAACATTTTCTCAGAGTGGGCTCTCAGTAAGCAGTAATGATTGCAGTATTTATAATTATCCACTACTTCATCCATTTCCATCATTCCATCCATTCCTTCATGAGTGGTGTTTGGTGAGTGGGAGTAAATAAATTCATGTTTATAAACAGCTTTGAGGACTGGGGATAAAAGTTGGGTTCTAAGAATCATGGGGCTTCCCGGGTGGCACTGGTAGTAAAGAACCAGCCTGCCAGTGCAGGAGACATAAGAGACATGGGTTCTATCCGTGGATCGGGACGATCCCCTGGAGGAGGGCATGGCCACACGCTCCCAGGGATTTCCTGGGAAATCCCATGGACAGAAGGGCCTGGTGGGCTACAATCCATGGGGTCACAAAAAGTCAGGCAGGACTGAAATGACTTAGCATGCAGCATACAAGAATCATGAGAGTCTGGCTCCCTAAAAACAAGTAACAGTTTTGTTCATTGCTACAGAGGAAGAATGGAACATCAGTTTGGACCTGATGACTTGATTGTATCCGTCCGTGTTGCCATCACATGTAGAAATAAATGGTCACTTGAAGCTTGGCTATTTTTAAAAATCCTCTCAGAGTGACAGAAAAGAGACTGAAGATGATGAGATACTTGAGAAAGAATTATTATACCCTTAACTGCAGTGCTTCAAAGATCTAGCAACCCTTTGTTCTGAATTCATTTCAACGGTTAATGGTGAAAAGGGGTGTATTTCCTAAAGTAGATGAATTTCTGTTCTCTACGAATCACAAATCTGATCCAAATGAAATACAATTCTGAAAGTAATTTGATGAGTGGCAATTTACCTTCAGGTAACTGCAGGCATTGAGATTCTGCCTCTTTTATGATTTTTCTTCCCTGCAGCTTCCCCGTTCTTATTGGAATCTGTTCTCGGCAGACAAAGGACAAACTAGCCCCTGCCCTTTTCTTGGCTGGTTTGCTCCTCCAGGTCCCCCTGGAGAAGAGGACTGTGGTCATTGCTGGGTGGAGTCACCTGGCTCTGGGTTTTGAATGGAAAAGACACCCTAATGTATCTTGTTACATATAAACTAAACATAAGTTTATAAATGTATACCTTTCTTGAGAGGATACATGCCAGATAGCATTCTGGGTTCTGAGGATACAAATATAGTAAAACAACACTATGAAATTTATTCATGTTTTCTTTTCTGTATTTCCTAATATAATGTTCTTCCTATTTAGCCAGAGGTTATAATTGCTTTAGTGTGGATTCTCCGTGGGTGAATCAGGAACAGACAGAAGTGCAAGGTGGTCTCAAGGCGAGTGGATGGCCCACAGAGATCAGAATTGTCCTCTCTCCCTTCAATACAAGTCCGGTCTGCAAAGGACCACGCTGGAAGAGAGACTGCCCCCAGAGGCGTAGGTTTCAGGGGCTGGACTCTCAAGATAAACAGGACTAAAGGTGCCTGGGGGTCCCCACACAAGCTCCCGTCCTAATTACACCTGAGGAACCCCAGATATTAATAACTGTGGGGTGCCAATCAGTCAATTTCCTTTTAGATACTGAGGCAACTTACTCCGTGCTTACTGAAGCCCCTGGCCCACTTTCTTCCCAATCCGCTTCCGTAATGGGACTGTCTGGATGAGCCAAAAGATGGGCCTGATAATCTATGTGAGCCTGCCTCTGCTGACTCCAAAAATCCTGAGTCTGCCATTTGATCCTCAAGACAATGCCTTCCTGTCCTGGGCTCAGTCCTACGCAGCATTTCACAATCAGTCTAACTGCTGGGTTTGTGGAGCGCTCCCCTCTCCATCAGTGGAAGGCTTCCCGTGGTGGACATCTCTACTGCAAGGAAAAGACTTTCTCCAAGTCTGCAAATACCTTCAACAACAATCGCATGCGATGCCTCTTCTTAAACTGATGACATCTAACAATCCTAAGATGGACTGATGTAATAACTGTGGATATAATATGACTTTTCATTTTGATTTTAACTTGGTTTAATTTTGGACTTCCCTGGTGGCTCAGACGATAAAGCGTCTGCCTACAATGCGGGAGACCCAGATTCAATCCCTGGGTCGGGAAGGTCACCTGGAGAAGGAAATGGCAACCCGCTCCAGTATTCTTGCTTGGAAAATCCCATGGGCAGAGGAACTTGGTAAGCTACAGTCCATGGGGTAGCAAAGAGTCGGACACGACTGAGTGACTTCACAATGAGTGTTTAATTGAGCCACATGCCCCTGTCTTCAAAGCTGTTCTAACAGAGCTGCATCACACACACAACTCTAGGGATACACATTATACAGCACCCTGTCCTCTGCTTCTGAGGCCCAGCGGCGCTGCTCTCCTTTGACTCTTGGGTTCCCCTACTTCTTAACGGAAGTCACAGTAAGATAACAGCTCTGTGTTGCATTTTACATTTGCAGGTGTAGAAACTGATAAGAGGTTGTTACAGCTGGAAGAGAGAAATGGCTAAAGTTTTGCAGTTCAGACTGTGTCTTGAGATTGGCTCTTGAAGGACATTCCAGATAAGATTAAGCAAGAGAACCAGGCTTCCATGACTAGAACTTGGCACCTGAGTTTCCTAAATCCTAAAAACTCACTATTAACCTCAGAAACCAAAGTTTGGGAGACTGAATGTGGAGACTATAAAGTTGCAGACAGTGATGTAAAGAGAAGAGCAGCACTGCTTCCACACAGGGTGGTCTCCATCATCTCATCTTCAGAGGTAGCATAGAAAGAAGAGAATTATACTCAAGAGGGGCTACCCGATCGGCCCCTTCCCGAGTTAAATCCTGGGGTGGAGGTAGCATGAGCAACAGGCTTGAATCCTGGAGGATGGAGAGGCTTCTTTGCCATCCCCACCTGAAAGTGTGGGATGAGGCAGTCCAGAGAGAACCCGAGACCACCCACACCTTCCAGAAACCATCGTAGAGGGCACGGCAGAGATCAGTCATCTCCCATGTTCCCCAGCGAGAACAGACTGGCAAGCTCTCAGAGGACTCACTATAGTTGAGATGAAAAGACCTTGTGACAGGGACTTCCCCGCCAGTCCAGTGGTTAAGACTCCACACTTCCCCTGCAGAACATGAGTGTTTGAGCCCACATGTCACAGAGCCAGAAAAAGAAAAAAGAAAATTTCTTGAACTGAATAAAAATGAAAATGAAACATATCAACTTATAAAAGAGAGACCTTGTGGCAGAGGACCTCCGGGTTGACAGACCTATCTAAGGGGTCAAATAGTAGATGCAGCCACAGGGGACCCCCAAGGCCAGTGAGATCTGAGTCGGAGTGCCAAGGAGCATGGGGACATGTCAGAACTCATGACACACTGCGAGTGTGGACAGAGTGACTATGAGGCTCCACCACCAGTGGGGGCAACATGGACAGCCACCTCGATCCTCTACCAAAGAGTGAAGTAGATGAGCGATAGTCTGGGGGATAGCACACAGCCCCCTGCACCCAGACACCATCTCAGGATCAAGCGGGAGATGAAAAACCAGGATAGTTTCACCACAGAGAGAAACCATGATGGGAAGCTGCGATGTGAACTGACTGAGCTTCAATTCTGAATTTAGTAATTTCCTAAAAAAGACTTTCAATCAGAAGATACTGAGTGTCTTTGAAGTGGTAGAGAGCTCAGTTGATTTCAAGGACGGATGTACACTTCTTGTACATCTGACTTGGGACTGTATTTGAAGTATAAAACCTACTGCATGAAGATGAATGAGATAAAATCTCTGCCTCAAGAACCTTATAATCTCGAGGTATGTTATAAAAGGAGGCATCGAAGCCGGGATTTTTCTGCCCTACAATTCTGCCAATGATTGATCTTGAAATTTTATGAATAAATACATTTCATGTTCATAAATTGGGCCTGTGGGGGTTAAAGTGAGAATCAATCAGCAAAGCCTAGGGACAGAAGAGCTACTGCTCAACTGCAGAAATACAATGCCAATTGAGGAAAAACAATTGGTAAAGGACAATGTAAGTGATCGATAGGTTGAGGAAAATGCTTTATGAAAAGAAATAGTAATATGATAAACTAGTTAAGAAATGCAAAGAAGGAACAGAAATAAAGTCTATCAGATTTTTAAAAAATATTAAAACCATCACAAACCATTATTCAATCTTACTCCAACAAAATTTAAAAATGATAGCACCAAGGATGGTCTGGTTCACAGCGGTGATTTTCTTGACTCCATAAACCCCACATGCTATCGGAAGTGACACAATCCCAGGTACTTTGTATTTTATGTGTTAGGGAGGTGGGCAAGGTTCATATGGTATGTTTACTTGTGTTGCCCAGAAATGCCCCAGCAACGGAGGATCTGTTTTCAGGAAAGACAAGAAGGGATTTTCTTCCCAAACACCTTACAGTTAGACACTGAGAAAACCCAGATGCAATGCAGAAGAATGCTCATTCCCCAGTGAAATTCCGGCACAGAGACACTGCCCACGTGGAGGACCTCGGAAAAGGCTCAAAGAGCTGCAGCCTTGCACACACTCCTAGGGCAGACAAGTCAAGTCTCACAATTCAGGGTAGGGTTTGGGCAAAAAGGCACAAGCAATGGCCTTGCTTTGTACCCAGGACTTTGAAGCAAGAAGCGGACATCTTCAAGACAGAACAGATTTTGAATTGTGGCAACAATTGGGGCAGCCAACAGAAGGCGTGGCGGGAGCAGCAAAGCCACTCAGTCACGAGAGATAGAGCACTGCCAGCGATTTCTCAGCAAAGAAGAAACAGACACCTGTATAGACACACATTCTGCCTCCTTCAGAGTACCTTTTGCATGTTCTAAATTGTAAGAGGTCTTATTACAGAGCATGCATGGGTTTAGTCATTCTCAACAAACGCTTTTGATGTTGCCAAAAAATCTAAGTTAAATATGCCCCTCTACACGGAGTCTGACTGGTTATTAAAGGCGAGATTCTGGTAAAGAGAGGCAGAGACTTTTACTTTTTGATGAGTATGCTAAATGGGCTACCCTTATTTATGCTGCTACAGCTCCTTTTCCCTATCATCTTTCCAGGCTGTACAATCTCGAGGTTTTGAATCTCCTGTGTGTCTTGGCTGGGGGAAGTGATTTCCCCCACACGCTCCTTTCTAAGTCAGCATATGAAGTCCCATTCTCGTGTCAGTGGTGTGCTGGAGCCGATTTGTACCAGCTCATAAAAGACGATTATTAAATTTTTAGGAATTTCGTGAATCAGTTGTTAAAACTGTTATTAAAATTGAGTTATATAAACTTACAGTTAAATAAATCATAAAGGTAGGAAATACTTTCAAATTATTTTATTATATTTTACTATTTTTTCCGCCTTTGAGGCTATTAACATGTAATGTTCCTGTATAGTGGAAATATAATATAATGATATGCAACTGACAATCTCTTTCCAGTTCTCCTTTCAGGACATTATGTCTGCTGCTTGAAAGTGGCCTTGATGGGGGGTATTTATACCAAGGGAATCAGCAAACTACTATCAAAGAGGGCTTGATTATTTTGTTGATTGCCTAAAATTTTAAAGATGAAGGAAAAAGTCTTCATGATATAGTTTAATCCTAAAACTATGCTTAGTATCCATAGCCATTACACTGCAAATAACACAAATAACATGAGGAAATATTCTTCCATCAGATTCAGCAAAGTGACTCACATCATCTACAAAAGAGATGCTCCACTCTGTCTTGCCTCACTGCTGTCTTTCAGGTTAACATAAATGCAAATATCAGTCAACACTCATGTGCGAACTACACTCATTCATCGGTTGTTGCCATAGATCACCAAGAGATACAAGGGCTCAGAAAATAAAAAAATTAATAAAAGTATTTTATGAGAATCAATGGTTATATGGAGTTTATAATAAAGGGCACAGTTATATTTATTATCATTTATAAATCACATATAAAATTTACATATAGAACTTACACATTCTTTTCCAGAGAGACAGTCATCAGATATTTATCAGTATATCACTACTTGTGTCTCACTTTCATCTAGGAAAAGTGAACGATTGGTCCAATTTTTATTTTTTTGTTAGTTCTGTTTTTACTCTTAGAGAGGACAGTTGTCTCTATTGAGAAATGTCCAATTTTGTATTTCTACCTACTGGCCCTTTATTGTTTTTTATGGTGTCAAAAGGAGCTTGCTTTAAGGTCTACTACAAGGAAAGAGAAAGTAATAATTACCTTTCTATTTTCTTTACAATTAAAACTGGCCTTTAAGGATAAATATGGACATAGCACATTATTTGTGCTATTCAAGCTGACCTGAAACATATTAGTGTGGGCTCTGAAACTATTTTTTATGAGTTGGAAAAGGATTTAAGTTTGAAATAAAATAACAGCCTTTGTATGTATGTACTGCTTTTTAAGAAAATGGTACGTGCAGTGCCTAAAGGCAGGGCCTGAGAGCCAGAATACATGCATTTCAAACCCAAATTTGCAAACTGCCAACTCTACTATCTCTTTAGATAACCTCTCTGATCTTTAGTTTCCCTATCTATGGAATAAACATGAGAGTACAATCTCCTTCATAGGGCTGTGTGGTGATTAGAGGAACTGACATGTGTGCAGTCTTCTGACGCAGAGCCTGGCACACAGGTGAAGTCCTGCCGTCTTCATTACCGCCACTATCATGGGAATCACAGCTGCAGCACGAAGCAGCCAATGCCCTGACTTAGATACTGAAGTAAACTGTGCAGAAGGTACCTGATCTTACATCGACTCTGGTGCAGAAAAACTGACTTACCGAAGATCACACAACTTTTAGTATTAGAACTCAAAGTAGGTGCCACATCTGATAATCTGTTCTCTTGTTAAGCTAAATGGCTTCTTTCTGAGCTATACTGTACTTATCTTGACTAGTTAATTAGTCAATTTCCAAGAACTATATTGCTCTTCATGAAAAAGAATGCTTTCATCGAATCATACTGGGATGCTTTACAGCTGCACTGCCCAGTGTGGTAGCCACGTGTGACCACTGACCATCTGATGTGTGACGAGGTGTTTGAGAAGTGCTCTAAGTATAAAGCACACATCGGATTTTGAAGATTTCATATGAAAATAAAGTGTAAAAGTATCATTAACAATGTTTATACTGGTTAAAAGTTTAAATTAGTAATACAATATTTTTAATACATTGGGTTAAATAAATGATTAAAAATAATTTCACCTGTTTAATTTTACTTAAGGTGGCTTCTATAAAACTTAAAATTATATTCGTGCCTCACAAGTATGACCTGTATTATATTTATATTGGACAGTTCTATCTAAGATTAATCTTCATGCCTAAATCTGAAAGCTGAAAATACTTTTTAGTTTAATAAGTCAGAAGTGTCCTCTGCCTTCGTTGAAGGCATTATCATCTGCCTGGTCCTCCACACCAGAAATCTAAGAGACATGTTAACTTCTCCCCTCTTCCTCGAGTCCACATGTAATAATGGTTGACTCGTTCTCAAATCCATGCCAATGTCATCATCCCTTCTACCAGGCAGTCCTCACTATTCTTTATGTGGGCATTATAAGAGTCTTCACACCAGTCTCCCTATTCACCAGTCTAAGCTCCCCAAACTCACCTCCTACATTGTCAAATCTGGCCACTCCTGAGCAAGGTCCTTCCACGGGGCCTATTACTGTGTTCACAGACAGCACGTCCACCACCATCATCACCCCTTGCCTTCAGACCCATTCGGATTTATCTCATCTCCTTTGAAGTGCTGTATTTGAAATGATGCAAAGAACTTCTTACGTATGTACATTTTGTTAAGGTTGTGGTGGAGGTGTACCGTTGAGTTGTGGTGGGAGTATGGGGAATGGAAGAGAAGGGAGAGGAAAATGTGGGCAGTGGTATGAAATAATCACTTATTATAAACAGATTAATTTTTGAACGAAATATAGAACACGGATTCAGCATCTTACTAGATGTCCTGGTCAATGCATTGAAATATCATACAGTTTGATCAGACACAACAATGATAATTTCTCCGATTTCCTCAGGACTATGACCTCCTCAGATGAAATCATGTATGCAAAGAGTTTAACAGTGATTGGGACACAGTATTCATAATCATTTTCTATCCCTTTGCTCAAATCTTGCCTCCACCAAGCCTACCTTCCCCCGCCCCCACCCCAATCTTTAGGTGAAAGCCCAGGAGCTGAAATTCAAACTTTCAAAAATATTGGATAGTTTGAGCAAGAGATCACGTTCCAGGTCACAGGCCAGTGATTACTGAAGAGCTTAAATATGTTACTGCATAAGATAATCTTATTTGTTGAGAATAGTGAAGTGATAAAAAGAAAAGGGCCCAGGAGGCAAACTGAGTAAAAATTGGTGAACAAGGGAAAACATGTCTCATGTCTGCTTCTTTCCTGAAAAATTAAACTAACAAGAAACAAAAGAAAAACTGTGGAAGACCAAGTTATTTATCTCTGTATTTCAAACAGCATATACCACAATGTATGGAGCTACCTAAGAGAATTTCATTTAGAATTATCATGAAGCTTGCATCTTGTTGACAGGCGATTTGCTTCCTACTGACATTCTCAGTAAGTATCCTGCTCAATAACTAATCTTTGTTTTTTCTCTCTGGTGGATTCTAAAAATTAAAAAGTAATTATATAAATGACTTAAACACTTCTGTAAAACAATAACTATGGAAACATCATTGGCTCCATGATGAAAGTTGCCATCTTCACTTTAATAATTCTTAGATTTTTTTTCCTTCAAAGACATATAGTCACTTTTTTAAAATTATAAGAATTTTTTATAGTCATTACCCTTGTGGCTCAAAAAGATTTGTATTCAGACTGATGGATTATGTGAAGTACATAATAATTATCTGTACTGTTACCAAAATGAAGACGCATCTAGACAACTGAATTTCTCTATTATTTAGCAGTTGGTCAAAGCCAAACATTCTGATAAGTTGTTATGAAGCTGCCTTTATTTGTAGAATCTGCACGTCTGAAGAATATTTAGAATCCATTTAATCCACCTTCAGACCCAATTTAGGCATCCTGTTCAATTTATTGAGAGGTTTACCCTTTTGCTCTCAGATCTATTCAATAATTCTCCAGACTTTTACGTAATGCTTGAGGAGCCTTTAAGCTTTCTATAACTTTAACCATCAAAATGACAAGCCTGGCTAATTACCACACTAAGAGGCTGACTTCCAATATCAAAATTCCCCCTTTGCAAGAGTTCCAGCACAGGGTGGTGCCTGCTTGTAACTGGGTTAAGATTACCCAAGTTTCTGGAAGACTTAGCTTTTCCTGCTCCCGCTTGGGCAAGGCAAAATGAGATCAGCATTCTTTTCTGATTCCTACAACTCATGTTTTTCAATAGAAAAGGTCAGAAGGATTCTGATCTAAGATTTACATACTATTTCTGTAAAGTTACATAGTGGGGACCACCACACTAGAAGTGTTTGCTCTTTGAGGATGCTAAAATAGAGACTGTGTTGCTTTGACTTTCCCCCTATACTTCCTAGACTCTTCTGTGTTTCTAACATCCCATCTTCCTTCCAATCCCAATCTTTTAGTTCAGGGAGAGGCAAACCATGGCACATGGGCCAAATCCAGATTGCCACCTGTTTTTGTAGATAAGATTCTTGGAACAGAGGCGTGCTCATTTGTTTCCATATCGTCTATGGCTGCCCTCCTGCTGTAACAGGAGAACTGAATAACTGTGAAACAGATCATACACACAGTCTCTGCAAGCCTGAAACATTACAATCCGGCCCTCTGAAAATGTTTCCTGACCTTTGGTCTGGCAAGATCACCGAGTCCTCTTATACCTTCCTTTTCACAACACATATGTGGTAGATGAACAAGTTAAGGGTCACTTTTTCATGAACATGTAATTTCATGTCATGTCTTTGTCTGACTTACTTCACTTAGCATCATGCCCTCCTAGTCCATCCATGTTGCTGCAAATGGCAAAATTTCATTCTTTTTTACGACTGAGTGGTAGTCCATTGTCTATATAATACCACTACTTCTTTATCCATAGGTTGCTTCCATATCTTGGCAATTGTCAATAATGCTGCTGCAATCTTTGGGTGCAAATACCTTTTTGAATTAGTGTGATTTTTTTTTTCAGCTATATACCCAGGAGTAGAATTGCTGGGTGATATGGTAGTTCTCGCTCGGAGAAGGCAATGGCAACCCATTCCAGTACCTTGCCTAGAAAATCCCATGGACAGAGGAGCCTGGTAGGCTATAGTCCATGGGGTTGCTGAGGGTCGGACAAGACTGAGCAACTTCCCTTTCACTTTTCACTTTCATACATTGGAGAAGGAAATGGCAACCCACTCACTCCAGTGTTCTTGCCTGGAGAATCCCAGGGACGGGGGAGCTGGGTGGGCTGCCGTCTATGGGGTCACATAGAGTCGGACCCGACTGAAGTGACTTAGCAGCAGCAGCATGGTAGTTCTAATTTTAGTTTTTGAGAAACCACCATACTGTTTTCCACAGTGGCTGTACCAATTTACATTCCCACTAACAGTGTACAAGGGTTCCTTTTTCTCCACATCCTTGTCAACATTTGTTATTTGTATTCTTTTTCGATGATAGCCATTCTGACAGGTATGAGGTGATATCTCATTTGTGGTTTTGATTTGCATTTTCTTTATAATTAATGATGTTGAGTATCTTTTCCTATTGCCTGTTGACCATCTGCATTTCCTTTTTGGAAAAATGTCTATTCAGCTCCTCTGCTCATTTTAAAATTGTGTTGTTTTGTATGATTCCACTTATATAAAATTCTAGAAAAGACAAATTATAGTGACAGAAAGCACATCAATGGTCACCATGGACCAGAAGCAGGAAAAATGGAATAACTGCAAAGAGGCACAAACAAACTTTTTGAGGTGAAGGAAAATAGTATGTATCACGGGCATGGTGGTGTTTACATGTGATACAACATGTAGTGTTACCCTCTTCAGAAGTCATCAAGTGATACAAATAAACTTAGCTACTCTTATTGTTTACCATGAAAGCTAATTTTTAAATTAAAAATTATTTTACAATATAAATAGTTATATATAGGAAGAGGAATTAGAAGGTACAGAGGAAGCTAGACTCAACTGCATACACCTTATTTGGTATTTATACACATTTCACATAGTTATAAAAGAAAATTAAGCATTATAAAATCAACCCCTTAAAATTTAATGCACAATAAAACAAGCTAACGTAATGTGCACTCACTCCAAAGCCTGATTCTTTTTGAGGAGCTATTCCATGTGACCCTATGGCCCAATAATTTGACTATACATTCTGAGTGGGTATGCTATAGGACAAAAAAATGGCCAAAAAATTATTTTTAGTACTCATATTGTTGATGGCAGTGTTATCACACTAGAAGCTACCAGTAACTACTGAGTGTTACTAATGGACTCAGGAACCAACAAGTGATAATCCCTCACTTGTCAAAGATGAAACAATGTCAATATCATCTTTATTATCAATAAGGATAATACCTGCAATGCACTGAAACATGTCAAATATCTTTAAATCAATGAATTCCAAAAAATTCACAATTCTTTATTATTAAAAGTGCTACATTTTTAAAAATGAATATTTATCCTGCCTTTATTTTAGGAACTTTACCTCAGGGAAATAAAAAAGTTGATGAGGGAATCTTTTCTTATAAAAGCAGTTCGACGAGTAACTGAGGAAGGAGTAATATAATTAAAATTCTGTAGAGCACAAACACAACATTGTAAAGACACTAAGCCCCAATAAAAATTAATAAAAAATCCAACTTCTTTACAACTTCTAGTGAAATAGTGAATCTAAGACATTGATCATCAGTAGCTACTAATATTCAACAAAGAAAAACACTAACTATTACATGTTTAGGTATTTACCTAAATAAACAATACTGCCTGTGAAACAGTCTTGCCAAAAATAAATAAATAAATAAATAACCTATATCCAATCAATCTAGATCTAACTACCAATGCAACAAATAGAAGAGTATGTTAAATGACACCATGTGGATGCAATCAATGATACACTGACCAAGGGAGACCCTATAGGACTACAGGACAAACTTGATTTCTTTAAAAAGTAAGAAGTTTTCATTTAAAAAAGACATGGCAATATAGGAATTATTGTAAATTTGAAGGGGTATGGTATTGTGATAACATTTAAGAAGTAGTGTTTGTTTTAGAGAAACATATAGAAATATTTAGAGACGTATTTACATGGTATCTGGGATTTCCATCAAAATAATATGGAGGTAAAAGGGATATAGGTAAGTCATTAGAGGAAGCAAAATTAGTAACAGATTGATAATTGTTGAAAGGTAGATGAAATTCTTCATTATATGATTCTATTTAGTGCATCTTTGAGATTTTCCATAATTAAAAAAAGCTAGAAGATACTTGCTGTCATAATATAGTAGATTAACAGTTAAATACAAAGAAGATACCTGAGAATAACTTTCAAATGCTTTTTGGAAGTCATCTTATAACTAGGATTTAGAGAATGAATCCTTTAAATAGTGTTGTAAGTAGCAAATCATACTTTCAGATTCAGGTTATTTCGAGGATAATATTTAAATGACAGATTTCAGTTGTTTATGAAACTAAAATGGCAGGTAGAATGAAATAGGATTTTTAACTTGATAGGAAATATTTTTTAAATGCCAGTCATTAATCATTATTTCCAAAAAAAGCCTTATTTTTTTATAGTACTGTAGAGAAGAAAGGGCTTATCAGGTTGCAGTTACAAGTGAGGCAAAGTATCAATGCTGAGACTAATAAGTATTATTGTGCTCTGATGAGGTGCTCCATTGTTACAAGAATATGTGCTAGAATGAGTGTATTAAACTGAGTTTTGCTAAGGAAAATAAACTGAAGTGAATTCACATAGCCCACCAGGTCTATCTTACTGTCATGGATAGCTGATGCTATCCGTGCCCCATCCCCCGCCCCCCGAGTGGTCATCATGGACTGTGGGGCTGCGTATTCCCAAACGGTCAGCCCTACTAGCCCATTAAATCCAGTGGAGTGAGAGATTTTGCTAATATTATCCGAGAATAGAACTACCAATTTAACATCAAAACTAATACTAATTCTTTGTTAAACCTATCATGCTTCTCAAACTTGCTGATTATCCTTACAGCTGAATGTATAGTACTGTACTGTGTTGTCTTGCTATTTTTCAGAAGTAGCTGTTTTTCTCATATCCAGCTTCCTACCACATATTCACACATACCAAAAACATCACAGGACTTCAGGGGAAGTACTGCTTGATGCCCTGATTCACTCCTGAGTCACAAAAGCAGAACTGAAATCTCCTCCTCCAACTGCACCTCATTCAGAGTCTCCCCCCACCATTCAGAGCAATACCCGGAAACCTCAAGCAGCAAGAGTTGGCAGCAGCTGGCCCCTGTCTGAGACCTGATGTGGGGAATGTAAAGAGCTCTTCAGAATAAATGGGTTTAGTTATTTTCATAATCTCCTACTGACCAGACTCTGGAGCAAGATTCAGAGTTCTTCATAAGGATCCACATAAATGTAACACTTACGCAAAGAAATGCACAGCTGAAATTTCATCAAAAATATTTTGCTAGTTATGAGAAGATTTTTACTTAATGCTTATTTTAACCTACTACAATCTAGGCTGTTGAAGTTGTTTAGTTGCTAAGTCATGTCTGAATCCTTTGCGACCGCACCAAGCCCCTCTATCCGTGGAATTCTTCCGGCAAGAATACTGGAGTGGGTTGCCAGGTCCTTCTCCAGGGGATCTTCCTGACCCACAGATTGAACCTGCCCCTCTTGTTTGGCGGGCAGATTCTTTACCACTGAGCCACCTGGGAAGCCCGTACTGTTCTCATTATTTTATAAACACTAATTTAACATCATAAACCTATAAGGTAATCAGTCACAAGCTATCACATAATGAAACACCACAGTTTCATTAAAGAAGAAACTGAAGTGCAGAGATTAAATAATTTATCCCAGGCCACAGCTAGTAAGTAGCAGAGGTGGGATTCGAACCCAGGCTTAAGTTGCTTAACCACTGTATTCTACCACCTCTCTGCTGAACTCCTCTGACACTTCAGCTATGCTATTTCTCAATACAAATTCCCTTTCCCTTTATAGCTAAAGGCCGTATTTTAAACATATCAATCAATTTAAGCTTATGGCAGTTTAAAAGATTATCTTTGAACATATTCTTAAAATCCACATAAAAGGAGACAGACTTCAGAGTAAGGGTCAAGGGGAATTTAAGAATAAGTAACTGAAGAGAATATACAACTCCTAATGGTTCACAGATGGATCCTTAACTGTTCACTTACCAAAAAAACAGGGGGCAACGAAAAATGTTCTCAATCTGCTATGTATTATAAAGGCAAAGGTTCATCCGTTAAAAAAAAGTTGCAAGTTTACTGGCTTTTTTTCTTTCAGTAAGGTAAGTGCATCTCATTTTACATGCTAAAAGCTTACCAGCTCCTGGAAGATTAGGAAGCACTGCTTGTGGACAGAATTTTGGAGGTCCACACAGGAGGAAAGATAGCCCACTTCCAGAAGATGCACAATTGAGACACACGTGAAAGTCAGTGAATACACCATAGCAGAAATTTTGTAAAATGTAACCTATGTTCTACACACTTGAAGACATAATGTGAGAGATTATCACTCTAGAGTTATACTGCTAGATAATTATCTAGAGTTATACTGCTAGATCGGAGAAGGCAATGGCACCCCACTCCAGTACTTTGCCTGGAAAATCCCATGGATGGAGGAGCCTGGTAGGCTGCAGTCCATGGGGTCGCGAAGAGTCGGACACGACTGAGTGACTTCCCTTTCACTTTTCACTTTTATGCATTGCAGAAGGAAATGGCAACCCACTCCAGTGTTCTTGCCTGGAGAATCCCAGGGATGGTGGAGCCTGGTGGGCTGCCGTCTATGGGGTCACACAGAGTCGGACACGACTGAAGTGACTTAGCAGCAGCAGCAGCATACTGCTAGATAATTTATTTTTGTGGTTAGCCTGTTTTACAATTAATTTGAGAAAATGGCCCAATTACTAGGACAGTCTCTTGTACTTTGCAGCTGAACTATACACATTCTATCGCTGCATTCCCTACCCTTGATAATTTGTTGTTGTTCAGTTGCTAAGTCATGTCCAACTCTTTGTGACCGCATGGATCTGTAGCCCACCAGGCTCCTCTGTCCAGAGGATGCTACAAGCAAGAAATGGAGTGGGTTGCCATTTCCTCCTCCAGGGGATCTTCTGGACCCAAGGATCAAACCTGTGCCTCCTGCGCTGGCAGGTGGATTATTTACCACTGTACCAGCTGGGAATCTCCCTTGCTAACTAGCGTGTCTAAAAATATAAATATGTTGAAGTTAATTTAAACTTAAGGGATCAGTGATATGAATATTCTTGTGCTAAATGTAAGTATCCAATGAAAAAATGCCTTTGCAAGTCCAATTCATATAGATGTTATAAGAACAATGGAAAAGATGAACAAAATTCCAAAAGCCTTTAAAAAAGATATAGGGTATCCCCAAGCAAAGGAGCAATACTCTTGGTCTTGTGAAATGAAAAAAAGGGAATTTAAATTTTCTTTTAAGGAGATCTTAGAGCAGGAGGGGAAATTTTAAGCAATGGGAGAAAAACTCCATTGAGGGCTATAGACAACCAATAATTTAATCAACATTTTAAGAAATAGAAAATCAATTCTCCTGCTCTTAAAACAAAAATATAATGATCAAAATGTATTTCAGTTCACTATTCAGGCTAGACAAGGGGAAAAGATGACAAAAACTATAAGAAAGAAAAGACCATCATCTCAGACTTATTCTAATCATCATTTTTACAACCACAGAAACCACATATGGTACATCTTCCTGAATCAGTCCATTTTCAAATATTCTGCACTAATGTTCAGATACATTCATTTGTATTTATCACATGTGCTGACTTTTGAAAGATACTGTTATCAAACCCACTTGGACCCAGTGCTCAGGTTCACTTCTGCTGTAGTCCCAGTTCCAACTCCCACCAGTAGCTGGACACCCTTTGGTTCCCCTATCATTTCCCCCTCAACCTCCCCCATGCCCAGACAATCCCCAGCTCCAATCTGTCTGGGCTCTGTAACTTGACCTTCCTTCTCACTGTGGTAGCCAGGATTCCCACCTTGACCAGCCTTCAGACCTCCAGCCCTAAATTGTTCTCCCATCCTCTACCTCAACTGGACAACATTAGTTTTCTGGCCTCTGAGCCTTGAACTCCCTATTATTCCCCGGCAGCTTTTTGACCACTAGTTCCCTTTCCACAAACCTCAACAACAGAAAAGAGAATTTTAGGTACTTACCTTTGGTCATCCAACTAGGTCTAGTTCCTCCCTCTCTGAAAGGTTCTTTAACAGTGCAGTTAAGATGAAGAAGTAGTGATGGGAAAATCAGTTTGAGTTCTCAAATATTTACTGAGCATCCACTGTATGTCCCAGGCTAGCATGCATTCCTCATTAGCTGATAGGGGTGGATCTGACACAGCCCAGTGAATGAGACATCTTGGGCTCTCAAAACCCTCAGAATTGAATGGGTAAGGGACAGAGGTGAACACGTAACTAGGATATAAGGGTGATCTTAAGGGAGATAATCTAGCTTCACTGGCAGAATGAATTTTAAAGGGAAAGGGTGAACGAGGGACATATGCTTGCCTACACTGTGAGCACAAAAGGAGAAGCAATTATTTCCGAACAGAAGTCTTTGTGGTGGAAATGGCTTTTGGAGCAGCCTGGGAGGGCCAGCGGGTTTTCAGGGAGAGAAAGGAACAGGAGAATGTTCTTGGTATGCTTGCCTACGTAGTTGCCCCCTTGAATATGTCTGGCTGCTCTCACTCATTTTCCAGTGTGGATGTGTATTACTTTGCTAAGGCTGCTGTTAACAAAGTGTGACAAACCGGGTGACTTGAACAACAGAAATTTATTGTCTCAAGTTTCCGGAGGCCAGCAGTTCTAGGTGAAGAAGGGTCTTAGCAGGGTTGGTTCCCCCTGAAGACTGAGAGGGAAAATCTGTTCACCCTTCTTGCCTAGCTTCTGGAGGGCCGATGGCCAGCCTGTCATTCTTTGGCTTGTAGAACCATTACCCTGATCTCCACCTCCTCCCTGTATGTCATTCTTCAAATTTCCCCTTTTTATAAAGACACTGGTCGCTGCACTAAGAATGGCATTAATATAGATGCACACCTAGAAAGGGACAGGTACAGTGAAATGGATTCTTCTGTATGGTTTGTGAAAATCACTCCATACTTACTATGCATATTGTATAGATAAATTAGGAAGATTTTTTATAGCACAAAGGCATTTTCAGATACACAGATTTTTGTTTGGGGGGAATACTGGTCTGTTGCAAATTCTTCACCTCAAAGCCCATAGCACATTGAAGAAACATCTCAAGTTTCATGTTTTTAGATTCTCTATATCTGAACAGACAAGAAAGGCATATTTTATGCTTGCAGATCCCAAGTCTACAAGTGACTTGTTTTCCTCCCGTGAGCGGTAAATGCACAAAGGGAAAAGATAATGCATTTCAGAACAAACAGGATCCAAACAAAAATATTAGAGCTTGGCTCCTGAACAAATGATAAAAGGTTTGATGCCATCTACTCTTACTGTAAGTTCTGTCAAGAGGATACTCAGTTCAAAAGGGAGGAAAGCAAGAGAGGATATTTTCATCCTTCCATTTCGGTAATAGGAGTTGGACAGAAAAGTGGTAATAATACTTTAGATTTTCATGGTGCTTTAGAATTTTCAAAGAGTTCTCACATACTCTTATTTCATTTGACTACTGTTTGGTGGGCAAAATAAGGGCAATGACCCCCATTTTACAGATAATGACATTCACAGAGTTTAAGGGGTCTCCCAACATGACCCAGATAATAAATAATAAGAAACACAAAGAGGGCATCCAAACGTTCAGAACAGCTTTTTGTTAGCCTTTGGGAACACTAGCCTTTAGGGACAGCACGTAGCTTCTCAATGTCAAAACTGAGTTGACTTACGAAGTTCTCACCAAGAATTTGTCACAAAAGATGTTCATGCCAAATGTTTATTAGCTGTTTCAGGTCTAACTGTTTATTAGCTGTTAATCAAAGTGTTCCTGATAAAGCTATTATTTCATTAATGGCTGCCATACATCACATGTAAACAATGAACTACAGAAAAAAAAAAAAACACAACAGGTCCATATCACTCATCCAAAGTATTAAAAGATAATTTAATTTATTCATTGAGACAACAAACGAGTTGAAGGTTGAGCAACGACTCTGTGCTACAGATTGGGTTACATACTGGTGGTAAAATAAGTCCCCGAGTGCCCCATCTTCATGGAGCTCACTGTTTGGCATGTGTCTATGGGGGTTACTCATAACTGTAAAATTATTAAATGTGAAGGGCACTAGGGAAGAAAATTGTGACAGAAAGATCCCCTCTAAGCAGACAGACTGGGATAATCAGGAAAGCCCTTTCTGAGGAGGTGATGTAGGGGCCAAGATTTGAAGTATGTGGATGAGTTAAGAAGGACCAGGAGATTTCACTTTCACTTTTCACTTTCATGCATTGGAGAAGGAAATGGCAACCCACCCCAGTGTTCTTGCCTGGAGAATCCCAGGGACAGGGGAGCCTGGTGGGCTGCCATCTATGGGGTCACACAGAGTCGGACACGACTGAAGCGGCTTAGCAGCAGCAGCAGCAGCAGTGGTGTGGTAGGGGAGGGTGAATACAGAGCAAGGAGATACGAGGCAGAAGAAATGGAGTGCAAAGGCCTCAAATTGGGATACAGCATAGCACATCCTAGAATACAGAAGAACCGTCTATAACAGCCACCTCTACTTTCTCACCTGTTTCTCTCTTTAACACTCTTTAGCCGATTTCCCATCTCCACCACTCCACTCACCCTGTTAAGGTCAGCAATGACCACCATAATGTAAATCCAACCCACACTTCTCTGTCATGTTATTCAATCTCTCACTAGCATTCATGGCTGATCATCAGCCTTCCATTTTAAAAAAGCTAGTAACAATCTCTGGGCTCACCTTCTCGGTTTTCTTTGCTATCTTCTTTTGCTTCGCTTCTCAGTATTAGAGCTACAGGGTTGGGTCCTAAGTGCTGTGCTTTTTTCTGTCTACATCTTTAAGAGATGTCATCCAGTCCCATGGCCTTAATCCCGCTGTATTGTGAATCTCAAATACATACCTCTGGATCTGATCTGTCTACTGAAATGTGATTCATATATAATTGCCTATGTCTCTACCTGAATACCAAACGGGTCTCTCAAACATATGGAAATAAACATGGGTTCCCATCCCTTCAAACCTGCTCATCTTCTAGTCTTCTCCATCTAAGTAAATGAGGAACTACTTCTCACATTTCTCTTCCCCTTACTTAACTCCCACATATACATACTAACAAGTTTCTATCTCCAAAACACATCCTATAATCATTCACTTCTCTCTACCTTGGTTACCATCACCCTAATCTGAAAAAACCTGCCCGGACAAGTTCACATATTCCTGCCAGTCTCCCTGTAGCCATTCCTTCCCTTTTGAAATCTAACTCCATTGTTATGGCTGAGTAATACTCCATGTATACATGTACCACAACTTCTTTATCCAGTCATCTGTTGATGGACATCTAGGCTGTTTCCATGTCCTAGCTATTGTAAATAGTGCTGCAGTGAACACTGGGGTGCATGTGTCCTTTCCAATTATGATTCCTTCAGTGTTCTTGCCTGGAGAATCCCAGGGACAGGGGAGCCTGGTGGCCTGCAGTCTATGGGGTCGCACAGAGTCGGACACGACTGAAGCGACTTAGCAGCAGCAGCAGCAGGGTATATGCCCAGCAGTGGCATTGCTTGGCAAATACAACGTTTCTTTTAACACGCAATTCAGATCACTTCACAGCTATTTCACTTGGAATAACAACCAAACTCCTTAATCTAGCCTACAAGCCTTTCATAACCTGGCCTAAGACCACTTCTCTAACCTCCTCTCCTTCAACCACTTTACATCTTTCTTCCACACTGTGGTAGGCAGGAAAGGCCTCTCTCCCCAAGATGTCCACATCAAAATTCCAGGAACCTGGAATTATGTTGCCTCACATGGCTAAGGGGAATCACAACTGCAGATGAAAGCAAGAAGACATAAGAAGGACAGAGAAGATGAATGCTGTTGGGTAGCCAAGGCAAAAAATGATGGTAAACTGGAGTAGGGAAGCAGCAGTGAAAAAGCTAATGTATTAGAGTGTAATTAGAGCTATAATTTGGAATTAAAATGAATAAGACAAAGTGACAGATTGGGATATAACAGGTCCAAATGAATAGAGCTCAATAATGAGTTTCAGACTGATATTCTAGGCAACTTAGAAGCCTGCCTGTGTGCTCAGTCACTCAGTCATGTCCGACTCTTTGTGACACCTTGGGCTGTAGCCTGCCAGGCTCCTCTGTCCGTGGCATTTTTCAGGCAAGAATACTGGAGTGGGTTGCCATGCCCTTCTCCAGGGGACCTTCCAGACCTAGGAATCAAACCAGAGTCTCTTGCATTTCCTGCACTGGCAGGCAGATTCTTTACCACTAGTGCCACCTTGGATGCAACTAGTTTCCCTATAACAAAATTATCTAAAAGGTGATTTGTCAAAGATCCCTTCTCTCCAGGTGGGCATTACAGGCCACAGCTAAACTCAAGTATCTTGATGGGTTTCACTGTGGAGGTCACATAGCACCTCCCAATTGTGTGATCCAGAGATTCCCAAAATGGGAACCCCAGGGTCCCCAAGATCCTTTCAGGCAGTTGGCAAAACCAAAACCATTTTCATCATCACAAGAACACATTATTTAAAGCCTAGATGACACGTGATATCACAACAGAAGGAATGTTGAAAGAGACAATGCAGTAAGGTAACTGGCAAAAATGTAAAAATAACGCCACTCTGTTTTGTAGAAATTATTTTTCACAAACATGTTAACATATAAGGAGTTCATTACTGAGTTTTAAGGAAACTGAAGTAAAAAACTTCCACGTTTTAATTTCTGACAGTAAACATTAACAAATAAAATCCCAGACAAACAGAAGCTCTTAAAGGTCCTCAGTAATCTTTCGTTGTGAGACAAGGTCCTGGACCAAGGTTTGAGAAGCAGTGTCTGAAAAGGCCACCAGAGGGTTCTGAAGATGGGGACAAGGGACAACAGGCTCCCATGTGCTCCCTCTGGCTGGCAGAGCCTCCTTTAGGCTGGCACTTGGGGATGCTGTCTACGGAAGCCCTGGATTTCATCCCCTGACCCCGGTCTCACCTGGAAGCCTCGAGGCCTTGAGCCCAGTTGGTCTGTGGTCCGCTGCCTGGGTCCAGAGCGCACAATGACCAGTCACTGTCGCGGGGTTGAGTGCCATCTACTTGCGTAAGGGCCAATGCTGACAAACGGGAAAAGGAATCACCGTGGGTGGAGAGGGGCACGGCCGGATGGCGGTGCAGGCACTGGGCCATGGTTGTCGAGGGCCCAGGTCCTCCCCCTGAGTCTGGGCCGCCCCCTTCGACAGGCTGCCCCCGATCTGAGGAGGTCTGAGGTCTGAGGAGTCCAGGAGCCCAAGTTCTCCGAGAGAGAGGGGGGCCCGGCCCTCACCCACCTGTTGCTCTTGATGGAATTTTCGGCCCCACCAGGTTGGGCAGTTTCGTGGTTCTCTGGGGCCCTTCCATCTCCTTAGACAGGAAAATACTAGGCAAAGTCCTCTGGGATCTTGTCATAGTCGTGTTGTCTTCAGGGTCAACGTGGTGAGACGTGTGAGGTGCCCTAAAGCACAGGAAGCGTCGTCTCTAGGTTCCCGCAGCTCAGCTGATAAACGTCGGACTCTGAGCCTGCGCAGTAGCGACCAAGAAATCTACCCCTCACACACTCCCCTTCTTGTGACCCGGAGCTGGAGTGGGGCATCTTCGGCGTGGGGCATCTTTGGCCTGGGGCGGGGCGTCCTCTAAAGAAGATGAGGTGTCCTCAAAAGAAGGCGGGGTTAGCAGGTTTGATTCTGTCTAGCGTTGATAAGCGTTAGTTGATAAGAACTGGGGTTATATGTTTGTTTTGCTTCTGTCTTTAGAAGGTGGAAATGTGTTTTAAGGATTAAAAACAAATACTCTAAGGAGCTGAGCATGGCACATGGCACATATGTGTAAATAATAGTTTGAAGGACAGTAGATTCAGCCTACTCCACCTAAGGAGGATTGTAAAGAAAGAGAACTAGATGCAGGGAAACGAAATTAATATCACATCAACCAGTTATGCATCTGAGGTTTCAACCAACCATCCATTAGAAATATTTAGAAAATTTTTTTCAGAAAATTCCCAAAAGCAAACTTTGAATTTGTGGAGCACCAATAATTACTTAAAGTATTTACAACCATTAGCATAGCATTTACATTGTATAGGACTTCCCTGGTGGCTCAGATGGTAAAGAATCAGCCTGCAATGCAGGAGACCCAGGTTTGATCAATTCCTTGAGTCAAGAAGATCCCATGGAGAAGGGAATGGCTTGTTGTTCAGTCCCTTAGTTTTGCCCGACTCTTCACAATGCCATGGGCTGCAGCACGCCAGGCTTCGCTGTCCTTTACCAACTCCTGGAGCTTGCTCAAACTCATGTCCATTGGGTTGGTGATCCCATCCAACCATCTCATCCTCTGTTGTCCCCTTCTCCTCTTGTCTTCCATCTTTCCCAGCATCAGGGTCTTTCCTAATGAGTCGGCTCTTCCCATCAGGTGGCCAAAGCATTGGAACTTCAGCTTCAGCATCAGTCCTTCCAATGAATATTCAAAATTGGTTTCCTTTAGGATTGACTGGTTTGATCTCTTTGCAGTCCATGTACTCTCAAGAGTCTTCTCCAACACCACAATTCAAAAGCATCAGTTCTTTGGTGCTCAGTTTTCTTTATGGTCCAACTCTCACATCCATACATGACTACTGGAAAAGCCATAGCTTTGACTATATGAACCTTTGTTGGCAAAATGATGTCTCTGCTTTTAAATACACTGTCTAGGTTTGTCATAGCTTTTCTTCCAAGGAGCAAGCATCTTTTAATTTCACAACTACAGTCATCATCTGCAGTGATTTTGCAGCCCAATAAAATAGTCTGTCACTGTTTCCATTGTTTCCACATCTATTTGCCATGAAGTGATGGGACCACATGCCATGATCTTCATTTTTTGAATGTTGAGTTTTATGCCTGGAGAATTTCAGGGACAGAGGAGGCTGGTGGACCACAGTCTATGGGGTGGCAAAGTCGGACATGACTGAGTGACTAACACTTTCATTTTCTACATTTGTAAGTATTATAAATGATCTAGAGATGATTTTAAATATATGGGAGGATGTGTATAGGTTATGTGGTTATGTGAAAATATTAAGCCATTTAACATAAGGGACTTCACTATCCAGTGATTTTGGTATCTGAGGGGGTCCTGGAACCAACCTGCAAGTTACAACTGTACTGAGTTCAGCCTCCGCCAAGCAAACCCTGGGAATCACCTGAGAATATCTGGTGCCCAGATGTTGGTGTCTGTCAACATCTGAATGAGCACCTACCTGTTTGTGTCCTGAGAAGCCACAGAAAAGTGTGTGGTCCAGCAGGAAAGGTTCCTATCTGTACTTAGAGATGTCTCTCCAGCTATGGACTACCTTTGTTGGAACACTGGACACCCTCAGTGGCAGTGGTGGTGTGAAAGGGACATGGTTGGGAATTAAAGGACCAGCTCAAGATTTACACTCCTCTCGATCCAAGCCCAGGCCAGAATGGTGGTGAAACCTCCTCCCTCTTAGCGAACTTGAATCCAGAAGGTCATGACCCAGAGAACGTGATTACAGGCCAAGGAATGACTTTTAAGTTCAAAGGAGCTAGTCAGGACCCGGTTGAGCAGAAGGCTTTGAGAGCTTGAGTTTAAAAGGAAATGGTGGGATTCCCTGGTGGTCCAGTGGGGACTCTGTCCTTCCAGTGCAGGGGGCACAGGTTTGATCCCTGGTTCAAGAACTAAGATCTTGCAAGCAACATGTAAAAAAGTTAAAATTAAAAAATGGAGTGGCAACCTTCTCTAAATCTCAGGGAAAAAGTTGCTCTGTCTCACAAATTCTGAACATGGGCTATAATAGCCTCTCTAGCTCCACTCTTTACACTCTCTACTAGACATTTTCTATGTATATCTAGGTCCCTCAATTAAAAAAGAAATGTTTCTTCTTGCAGCTTTTTGTTTTCCAATATCCAGTCTAGACTGTCTAACCATTATTGTTTTTAATATAATTTCTGATGCCAAAGTAGGGTCAATTCAACAAACCATACTGACAAAATTCAGAAAAACAAGCATATTAATGAATTATAGTTTTGCTCCTTCTACTGTTAAGTTTAATGATCTGTGTAAACAGGGCTATTTGATAGATACATATACATTAAAATACATTCTGGATTCCCAGAGTGATATCCATCTATCTATCTATCTCTCCATCTCTGTATCTACCTATCTATCAATCTATCTATCTATCCACCCATCAATCTACCGAGAGATAAGAGAGCTACAGACTTAGAAGCAGGTGCCCTGGTAGAAACTCAAATTTTCATGTCTTATACCAAATGTTCATGGTCACTTGCAGTGCTAATCAATGCTGGATATTTTATATTGAAAATACCCATTTCAAACAATGACCTTCACATTGAAAATGCAAATCCTAATTAGAAACCCCTGAGTCAGCTAATGAAAAGTTTTGTATGTGTAAGTTCAAGGCAAATTATAATACACATATCTAAGGCACAAGAAATGTGAAGAAACTAGTGTAAGAATCTCTGAAGTACATTCCTAGAGCTCATAAAAAGAATTTGGCAACCGTTAGAAGAACTGCATCCTGGCAGTTCTTCAAAAGCTTGGCAATCCTGAAAAGTTGACCAGTACTCAATCCCTAGCAAGAACTGAGTGAAGTCAGACTACATATTATGTTCAGTTCTCTTCAACTTTTTCTGTGCTGTTGTATTTGAGAATGCAACAAGGGACTTAGAAAGCTGTGTCACAACATATATTTTGACATCTGGGAGACTCTTTCACCTTATCAGATTACAAACATTATCAGGTATCATTGACAGTGACACAGAAATTGTGGGATGTAGACAGATGATTGTGTTCTAAAGCACAGAAGCTGAAGCAGCAGGTAATTTATCACTCTCAGCTTTCAGAGTCAGTGTAGCATGGGGGGCTGGCAGTGAGCCTTGAGATCAAATACTAGTTTACACAAGGGAATATTGTACCCAAGTCATTGAGGTTTCTTAGAAAATGAGAACTGTCACTGGGTTCTGCCTCTTAGGTTAGATAATATCCAGCAATGATAGATGCAGAGGAAGAAAACTGAGTTGAAAGGGAGGAAGGTGAGAAGAATGTATACCAGAAGAAAAAGAAGCATTCTTATTATTTAGAAATTGACAAAAGTGACAACCACATGGCTCCCAGGTAGAAGTTTAAGGCAAGTGGCATGATGGTTAAGTATCATCTTAACCAACTCCAACTCCTGGGAGTCCTGGGTTTGAATCCTGGCTTTGTCATGTCTCAACTTTACAAAATGGGCAGATGAATTTCAACCTAGCTTCCCTGGTGGCTCAGATGGTAAATAATCTGCCTACAATGCAGAAGACCTGGTTTCGATCCCTGGGTTAGGAAGAAACCTGGGCTTGGGAGGTCCTGGCTTTGAATCCTGGCTTTGTCATGTCTCAACTTTACAAAATGGGCAGATGAATTTCACCCTGGCTTCCCTGGTGGCTCAGATGGTAAATAATCTGCCTACAGTGCAGGAGACCTGGTTTCGATCCCTAGGTTGGGAAGATCCCCTGGAGGATGGCATGGCAACCCACTCCAGTATTCTTGCCCGGAGAATCCCCATGAAAGAGGAGCCTGGCAGGCCACAGTCTATGGGGTGGCAAAAAGTCAGACACTTTTGGGCAACTAAGTACAGCATTAGGGATAATAATGATGGTATCATAAAGAATTGAATAAGGAATATGTAGAATGAGTAAACAACAAGGTCCTATTGTATAGCACAGGGAACTACATTCAATATTCCATGATAAACCATCATGGAAAAGAATATGAAAAAGGATATATATGTATATATATGTATTTATACATGTACTGAATCTCTTTGCTGTACAGAAGAAATTAACACAACATTGTAAATAACTATCATCGATAAAATTTTTTAAAAATTAAAAATAAATATTATTTAAATTGAACTGAATGATTCACTGTGGTAACAATTGATGGATATATACAGCATACACATATATGAATAGAACATCTATAAATATGCAGCCAGAGCTTTATATTTAGAAATAAGTGACCTGGGGTTCAGTCTCAGTTCTGACACTTAAATTGCTCTGTAACTTTAAACTAGTTAAACAGTCTTCTCTTTTGTTTTCTCCAACTGAAGAACACAGATAATAAATCCCTAACTAACACCATTATTCTGAGAATCAAATATACTTGGATGAAGAGTTTATGATTTCTTCTAAAAAATACAATATTAGCAATTAGAATCAATAAGAATAAACATTTTTAATTGTGGTAAAATACAACTAACATAAAATTCACCCTCTTTGTTTCTAAATGAAGAGCTCTACAGTGTTAATTACGTTCACACTACCATACAAGCAACTTTCAGAATTCCAGAAGTTTTTCATCTCGCAAAATCAAAACTCTGTATTCATTAAATAACAACTTCCAATCCCCCTCACAACTCAGTTCTTGGAAACCACAACTATACTTTCTATCTCTACAAATTGACTATTCTGGACACCTCATATAAATGGAATCATGTAATATTTGTCTTTTCATGACTGGTTTATTTCACTCAAGCATATCCTCCAGTTTCATCCATGTGTATAGAATGTCCTTCCTTTTCAAGGCTGAATATAATATCCCTCTATTGGATATTAATGTGAATAATGTTCCTTCTCTGGGGTGTTCATTATTTTTAACTCCTGTTCTTCTTTTGGAGACATTTTAAGCTTCAGCCTCTTACCAACATGTATATCTTTCAATGTGATTCATTTATCACAACCAGCCTGATAAACTCATTTCTTTCACACCAAACACTATTCTGCTTTCTTCTGAGAACATCTAGTTCACAAAAAAAGAGGAGCCTGACAGCAGTAACTATAATAGGTCAGTGCTGTGCCTACCTGACATAAAAAGCATTTCAACGAATTCAAAATGATTAATGATAGTCTCTTAATTTAGCTGTGCCCAGAGAAACTGCAATGATTTGGTGTGTCTGTCACTATCCTTGAAGAAAAGTCATTTTTCACAGGAGCTATCTAGTCTGTTGTTATAATTGATAATATGGTCTAATGCTAAAGTTTAGTGTTGCTGATTCTGCAAAGAGAAAAGTTTGCCTAACCTAAAAGCACTTGCTTTATATAATTTTCTGCAACTGTTTATTGAAGGAGAAAGACCGAAGCACACATACCCTTACAGGATATAATACTCCATAGAGATTGGTTACTGAGTGTTTTATTTCAAGGGTTTTAAAAAATTATCTTACTTTCTCACTTCGTTAGTAAAGATACTTTTATGTAGCTTTTTATTTTACTACAGATACCCCACTCCAGTACTCTTGCCTGGAAAACCCCATGGATGGAGGAGCCTGGTGGGCTGCAGTCCATGGGGTCGCTAAGTCAGACACGACTGAGCAACTTCACTTTCACTTTTCACTTCCATGCATTGGAGAAGGCAATGGCAAACCACTCCAGTGTTCTTGCCTGGAGAATCCCAGGGATGGGGGAGCCTGATGGGCTGCCGTCTACAGGGTCACACAGAGTCGGACACGTCTGAAGTGACTTAGCAGCAGCAGCAGAGAACTGAAAGTCAATCTCAAAACATAAATCATTTCTAGGAGTTGTTTGAATTTTTTTTTTTCCAAATAAAGACATGTCACTTTTTCTTTCTGAGCTTTTTATTTGCATGTGGTTTGAATGGTTTTCTCAAACAGGAAATGTTTCAATACACAGATGATGAAACGAATTTGAGATGAATATCAAGGAACTTCCAGAGAGAAGTGTGAACCTTTCGTGGGTCTTGGCTTACGGTTTTCTGCTGCAGTGTTGTCTCTCAATCTCGATCATTTTCTCTGTTTATTTCAGGATACATGTGTGAATGATGAAGAGCACAACATTGATTACAGTCTGAAAGGAATTGCTTCTCATTGGTGTGTATATTATCCTGTATGATGAGCAGGGGACGATATGGTCCCTGGGTGTGGGGCACCCAGGATCATTCCTACCAGGCTCAGACACACCTATCCTTAGCTGCTGCTTTGAGGTTACACTTGTAAATGGCTCAACACTTTTGTTTATCCAATATTGACTTTACCTCTTCTAACTATTGACTAATTTTTATAGGTCAATTACTACAGCATATTCTCTACATAAATTATTAAGTAAATTCTGGTTGCTGTACCACTGAATTTAAGACTAGATGGAAATTGAATAACTTAGTCTCAGCAGGATCAAATTTGACAGCATATACCCATATTACCTTGATTCATGGACCTAACATTCCAGGTTCCTATACAATATTGCTCTTTATAGCATCAGACCTTGCTTCTATCACCAGTCCTATCCACAACTGGGTATTGTTTTTGCTTTGGTTCCATCCCTTCATTCTTTCTGGAGTTATCTCTCCACTGATCTCTAGTAGCATATTGCGCGCTTACGGACCTGGGGAGTTCCTCTTTCAGTATCCTATCATTTTGCCTTTTCATTCTGTTCATGGGGTTCTCAAGGCAAGAATACTGAAGTGATTTGCCATTCCCATCTTCAGTGGACCATATTCTGTCCATGACCCGTCCATCTTGGGTGGCCCCACATGGCATGGCTTAGTTTCATTGAGTTAGACAAGGCTATGGTCCGTGTGATCAGATTGGCTAGTTTTCTGTGATTATGGTTTTAGTGTATCTGCCTTCTGATGCCCTCTCACAACACCTACTGTCTTAGTTGGGTTTCTCTTACCTTGAACGTGGGGTGTCTCTTCACAGCTGCTCCAGCAAAGCACTGCCACTGCTCCTTACCTTGGATGAGTTGCCCCTCCTGACCTTGAACATGGCGTAGCTCCTTTTGGCCCTCCTGTGCCCGTGCAGTGCCTCTCCTTGGACCTCAGGTGTGGGGTAGCTCCTCTTGGCTGCCTACCCTGACCTTGGGCGTGGGGTAGCTCCTCTCAGCAGCTCCTGCGCCCTCGCAGCCTGGCACTCTCAGTTGCCACCCCTGACCTTGGGTGTGAGGTAGCTCCTCTCTGCTGTGCTTCCTGTGCCGCCCGTCGCAGACATTCTAGGAATCAGCAAACAAAGATGGACTGGAATGGGTGAATTTAACTCAGATGACCATTATATCTACCACTGTGGGCAGGAAACCCTTAGAAGAAATGGAGTAGCCATCATGGTCAACAAAAGAGTCCAAAATGCAGTACTTGGATGCAATCTCAAAAATGACAGAATGATCTCTATTCGTTTCCAAGGCAAACCATTCAATATCACGGTAATCCAAGTCTATATCCCAACCAGTAACGCTGAAGAAGCTGAAGTTGAACGGTTGCATAAAGACCTACAAGACCTTTTAGAACTAACACCCAAGAAAGATGTCATTTTCATTATAAGGGACTGGAATGCAAAGGTAGGAAGTCAAGAAACACCTGGAGTAACAGGCAAATTTGGCCTTGGAGTATGGAATGAAGCAGGGCAAAGGCTAATAGACTTTTGCTAAGAGAACGCACTGGTCATAGCAAATACCCTGTTCCAACAACACAAGAGAAGACTCTACACATGGACATCACCGATGGTCAACAACCCAAATCAGATTGATTATATTCTTTGCAGCCAAAGATGGAGAAGCTCTATACAGTCAGCAAAAACAAGACTGGGAGCTGACTGTGGCTCAGATCATGAACTCCTTTTTCCAAATTCAGACATAAATCGAAGAAACTAGGGAAAACCACTAGACCATTCAGTCAGTTCAGTTCAGTTCAGTCGCTCAGTCGTGTCCGACTCTTTGCGACCCCATGAATCGCAGCATGCCAGGCCTCCCTGTCCATCACCAACTCCCGGAGTTCACCCAGACTCACGTCCATCGAGTCAGTGATGCCATCCAGCCATCTCATTCCTCTGTCGTCCCCTTCTCCTCCTGCCCCCAATCCCTCCCAACTAGACCATTCAGGTATGACCTAAATCAAATCCTTTAAGATTATACAGTGGAAGTGAGAAAGAGATTTAAGGGACTAGATCTGATAGATAGAGTGCCTGATGAACTATGGAATGAGGTTCGTGACATTGTACAGGAGACAGGGATCAAGACCATTCCCATGGAAAAGAAATGCAAAAAAGCAAAATGTCTGTCTGAGGAGGCCTTACAAATAGCTGTGAAAAGAAGAGAAGCAAAAAGCAAAGGAGAAAAGGAAAGACCTAAGCATCTGAATGCAGAGTTCCGAAGAATAGCAAGGAGAGATAAGAAAGCCTTCCTCAGTGATCAATGCAAAGAAATAGAGGAAAAGAACAGAATGGGAAAGACTAGGGATCTCTTCAAGAAAATTAGAGATACCAAGGGAACATTTCATGCAAAAATGGGCTCGATAAAGGACAGAAATGGTATGGACCTAACAGAAGCAGAAGATAAGAAGAGGTGGTAAGAGTACACAGAAGAACTGTGCAAAAAAGAGCTTCATGACCCAGATAATCACGATGGTGTGATCACTCACCTAGAGCCAGACATTCTGGAATGTGAAGTCAAGTGGGCCTTAGAAAGCATCACTACGAACAGAACTAGTGGAGGTGATGGAATTCCAGTTGAGCTATTTCAAATCCTGAAAGATGATGCTGTGAAAGTGCTGCACTCAATATGCCAGCAAATTAGGAAAACTCAGCAGTGGCCACAGGACTGGAAAAGGTGTTTGCATTCCAATCCCAAAGAAAGACAATGCCAAAGAATGCTCAAACTACTGCACAATTGCACTCATCTCACATGCTAGTAAAGTAATGCTCAGAATTCTCCAAGCCAGGCTTCAGCAATACGTGAACAGTGAACTTCCAGATGTTCAAGCTGATTTTAGAAAAAGTAGAGGAACCAGAGATCAAATTGCCAACATCCGCTGGATCATCGAAAAAGCAAGAGAGTTCCAGAAAAAACATCTATTTCTGCTTTATTGACTATGCCAAAGCCTTTGACTGTGTGGATCACAAGAAACTGTGGAAAATTCTGAAAGAGATGGGAATACCAGACCACCTGACCTGCCTCTTGAGAAACCTATATGCAGGTCAGGAAGCAACAGTTAGAACTGGGCATGGAACAACAGACTGGTTCCAAATAGGAAAAGGAGTAGGTCAAGGCTGTATATTGTCACCCTGCTTATTTAACTTCTATGCAGAGCACATCATGAGAAACGCTGGGCTGGAAGAAGCACAAGCTGGAATCAAGGTTGCTGGGAGAAATAGCAATAACCTCAGATATGCAATGACATCACCTTTATGGCAGAAAGTGAAGAGGAACTAAAAAGCCTCTTGATGAAAGTGAAAGAGGAGAGTGAAAAAGTTGGCTTAAAGCTCAACATTCAGAAAAAGAAGATCATGGCATCTGGTCCCATCACTTCATGGGAAATAGATGGGGAAACAGTGGAAACAGTGTCAGACTTTATTTTTCTGGGCTCCAAGATTGCTGCAGATGGTGACTACAGCCATGAAATTAAAAGACGCTTACTCCTTGGAAGGAAAGTTATGACCAACCTAGATAGCATATTCAAAAGCAGAGACATTACTTTGCCAACAAAGGTCTGTCTAGTCAAAGCTATGGTTTTTCCTGTGGTCATGTATGGATGTGAGAGTTGGACTGTGAAGAAAGCTAAGCACCGAAGAATTGATGCTTTTGAACTGTGGTGTTGGAGAAGACTCCTGAGAGTCCCTTGGGCTTTAAGGAGATCCAACCAGTCCATTCTAAAGGAGATCAGTCCTGGGTGTTCATTGGAAGAACTGATGCTAAAGCTGAAATTCTAATACTTTGGCCACCTCATGCGAAGAGTTGACTCATTGGAAACGACTCTGATGCTGGGAGGGATTGGGGGCAGGAGGAGAAGGGGATGACAGAGGATGAGATGGCTGGATGGCATCACCGATTCAACAGCTATGAGTTTGAGTGAACTCCGGGAGTTGGTGATGAACAGGGAGGCCTGGCGTGCTGCGATCATGGGGTCGCAAAGAGTCGGACATGAATGAGTGACTGAAATGAACTGACCCATATTACCTAAGAAGATTAGAGTTATTAGACAACCTTACTGTACTCTACTCCACTTCCTTGGTGCCTCAGATGGTAAAGAATCTACCTGCCAATGCAGGAGACATGGGTTCGATCCCTGGGTTGGGAAGATTCCCTAAAAAGGGGAATGGCTACCTATTACAATATTCCTTACTGGAGAATTTCAGGGACAGAGGAGCCTGGCAGGTTACAGTCTATGGGGTTGCCAAGAGTTGGACACAACTAAACGACTAACACTTTCACTTCACTCCACTTTCATACTTCAAAATAATCTCTCATGTTTTTTCAAAGTGGTTATTTCCAATTTCATTTGGAAATGAAACATTAATTCATATCCTGGGAAAGACTGACTGACCAGAAAATATCATAATTATGGAAAGGAAAACAGGAGTTAACAGATGATTCAAGAAAAATATGGATTTAGAGGATACATGGATATAAAAAATACAGAGAAGAGAAATGGCCCATCAGACGTCAATAATTTTTTTAATCTTACTTCAATTTTATCTTTTGGGAAAACAAAATCTCTTTTAAGCATCTAATACGATCTCCAATGATATTATATCAGTTTGCTTATGACTTCTATATGACATAGAACAATGATTATGAACTATGACTTTGGGGTTCAGACAGATCTGAATTTGAATCTCAGCTTTAGTGCTGAGTAACTGTCTTATATTGGGAAAGATACTTAAGTTTTATGGTTCTCAACTTACTAGTCTAAAAAATGGACCTGACTAATCCCACTACATGTCTCACATGATTTGTGTGTGTACTAAATAAAATAATGCATCTATGTACTTAGTATGATGTCTGCTCATAGTCAGTGTTCAGTAAAGTTCAGCTGTGGTTGATTAAATTATTCTGATGACAATGATTATCCATATTGATGAAGTTAAGAGTTCCTACTCCAAATATTTTTTGGGTAGATGTTGAGAATCAAGCTTTTGACTGAAATTATTAAAAACCATGTCATTACTTTTTGATTCATGAGAAATTTTCAGAAAAGTGGAGAGTGAAAAAGTTGGCTTAAAGCTCAACATTCAGAAAAAGAAGATCATGACATCTGGTCCCATCACTTCATGCCAAATAGATGGGGAAACAGTGGAAACAGTGTCAGACATTATTTTTGGGGGCTCCAAAATCACTGCAGATGGTGACTGCAGCCATGAAATTAAAAGACGCTTACTCCTTGGAAGGAAAGTTATGACCAACCTAGATAGCATATTCAAAAGCAGAGACATTACTTTGCCAACAAAGGTCCGTTTAGTCAAGGCTATGGTTTTTCCAGTGGTCATGTATGGATGTGAGAGTCGGACTGTGAAGAAAGCTGAGCGCCGAAGAATTGATGCTTTTGAACTGTGGTGTTGGAGAAGACTCTTGAGAGTCCCTTGGACTGCAAGGAGATCCAACCAGTCCATTCTGAAGGAGATCAGCCCTGGGATTTCTTTGGAAGGAATGATGCTAAAGCTGCAACTCCAGCACTTTGGCCACCTCATGGGAAGAGTTGACTCATTGGAAAAGACTCTGATGCTGGGAGGGATTGGGGGCAGGAGGAGAAGGGGACAACAGAGGATGAGATGGCTGGATGGCATCACTGACTCGATGGACGTGAGTTTGAGTGAACTCTGGGAGTTGGTGATGGACAGCGAGGCCTGGTGTGCTGCGATTCATGGGGTCGCAAAGAGTTGGACACAACTGAGCGACTGAACTGAACTGAATGCAAGATTTAAAGAAATTGTATGAGAAGAATAAGAATTCGCTAAAACAAAATTATAGAAATATTGGAGAGTATTCTCTTTATAAATGATTTTAATTTGTCATCTTATAAACTTTAACGTTCTAGACAATAATTTTCAGGGAAGTCTTCAATATTTCCAGTTTAGGTTCTGAAGATTTTAACCTGATGTATAAGATGACTAATGTCAATAAAAGATGGTATTTGACAAAGTGTCTTTTGGATTCTAAAGAAAGAGAATATTTCTATTCACAGAGAGTGAAAATATATCTGGAATGGGCAAAATCTACCTGCCTGAAGGTTGAAGGCTGAATTTGGCAATTACATTTAATTTTTACTGTTACATAAAATTTACATAAAGGACAATGCAAAAACAAGTAATCGCCATCCAGGTCAAGAGATGTAATTATTACAGAGGAAACCTCAGAGCAAGAAAGACAACATTGCTAGAACCCCAAGAGCCAATCATAACACCATTTTATTTCCTCCTGGAGAAAACTACTAGCTTCATTTTCATTGTTTCCAGCAGGAGTGTTGGTCTAAATAATCTAGCTGGCAATTAGCAGAAATGGAAGGTCCATGTGACTTTTAGAGGCTCCTCTTAATCTTATCATTCAATAATCAAAAACAGAGGCCAACATGTTCTGTAGAGGTCTCTAATGTCATAGGCGGGGTCCACCCTCAATTGGAGGTCAAGGACCTCCACTGGACATTGGGCAAAATTCAGCTGACCTGAAAGAAGGGAAAAAAGGTGAAAAATTCTTAAAAATAAAATATGTCTATAAAGTAGTTATTCTTTATTACTCTAAATTTTTCAAAATTTGTATACAACTTGAACATATTGGCCAAGAATAAGTGTGGTATTCATATCTTCATTACATGTATTTAATAAAGTAAAGTGACTGTAACTTACTCTTATCACTCCTATCCATACCTCTGCCCCATTTATATAAGACGTGGCATTCCTACAGTGTCTGTTCATCTTTATAACTTTATAGCTTCTGGCTTGTGATTGTTTGGGGCTTCCTAGGTGACTCAGTAGTAAAAGAATATGCCTGACAATGCAGGAGACTCAGGAGATGTGGGTTCAATCCCTGGGTTAGGAAGGTCCCCTGGAGGAGGAAAGAGACTCAACTGAGCACGCACGCATGTGAGTGTTTAATAAGTATTTCTTAAGTGAATTAAAAAGCAAAGAAAGGGACATCTAAAATTTTGAGAAAAAAATGGATCACTGAAATTATTATTGAAAGAAGTTTATTGAAAGAAGTTTCCAAAGAGAGTATTAGACTTAAATAGATATGTAAGATTTCATGATCAGAAAAGAAAAGAAGGGGCACTTGAGTTGTGAACAGGTCTATAGAAGTGAGATGGTGATTGCATCTGAAGGAGATGAGCAGACAAATTTGATTGGATTAGACACAGATGTAGGCTCTATATAGTCCCCCTGCTAATCCAGTGCCTCTGCCGTCTGTTTTGTTTATTGGAACATTGTTTTGTTGCTGTTCAGTCATTAAGTCATGGCTTACTCTTTGCACCTCCATGGACTACAGCATGCCAGGCTCTTCTATCCTTCACTATCTCCCAGAGTTTGCTCAAATTCATGTCCATCAAGGCAGGGATGCTATCTAACCATTTCATCATCTGCCACCCCTTTCTCCTTTTGCCTTCAATCTTTCCCAGGGTCCTTTACAATGAGTCAGCTCTTTGCATCAGGTGGCCAAAGTATTGGAGCTTCCCAGCGTCAGTCTTTCCAGTGAGTATTCAGGGTTGAATATTGGAACATAGCCACAAAATATAAAATAAAATACTCATGAGTGTCTCCCATGATAAAGTTCCTTCCACTGGAAGGAATTACTGGTGGCTTCCTCTTTCACTGAAACTGCCCAATATTTATTACACCCCCTTCCCTCTCATCTCATCCACCTTTGTCTACCTAAATCTCAATTATTCACTCACTTCACAATTCGCTGGGGAGCTCCAGAGACTTTTTGACTCTTACTTCTGAATTTTAAATTCCCTTATAAACAAAAACCCCTTTTCCTATTGATTTTGTCTCGGTTTTCTGGAAGCTCTAGATGATTCTTGGCTTTTCTACATCAGTCTCAGAGTAATCGCTTTCTTTTCCCTTTGGAGCTTCTTAAAACAAGTCAGCATAATTGTGTCTACTTACGCCTTTAGCATAAAGCTTTCATTCTAGTCTTTAAAGCCACTCAATGATCTTGGAAATGTTTTCTTCACTTTTTTTGTTCACTCTTTATTTTTAAAGCAAGTAAAAGCAAGCAATCCAAGTATGTGATTTATTTTTATGAACAAGAAGACCCAGAGAAAAGAAAACCCTTTCTTCCTGAGAAGTAAAGGTCTAACTGACCATAACATTATTGCTTCAAATGTAATTCCTTAAAATATAAGGCTGTCTTTCTCAGGAGACAAGCACACTCAAAGCCAGCATTATTCCACTGAACCATGTCAGATAAAGTGTATCTTTTTCTTTTCTCCAAGATCAATATAATACCATATACAAAAGGAAAATTATATCCATGTAGACAAAAAAAGGGCTTTTCAGAGGGAAAACTAAAACATTACATGCTCTGTTTCTCCTTGTAAACATATATACTTTGTTCTGGAAAGGGCCACACAGATCTTTGCAATGGTTGCTTAAGATCATAGATGATGATGAGAGTCAGTTCCACTTTCCACAAGAAAAGAAAAATCACTGCTCAGGTACAGCCAAAGGTTTCCAGCACAGATAAGGAATTTCCTAAGTGTTTCCCATAAGATAAGCAGCCAGATTTACAAAAGTGTAAGGATGTTCACCACCACATTTCATTTTTTGAATAATAAATCCCAGAAGCAATCTAAAAATCCATTAATACAGAATTGATTAAGTAAATTATGATCTGGTTAAATATTTGAATGTTGTGTAATCCTTTGACCAATGATGTATATCTACATCCTTAGACAGGGAAAGAACTATATAAGACCTTGATTTAAAAGCAGATTTTGAAATAATACATAAAATTCACCTTATCTGAAATTGTGTGCTCCTGTATATGTATATGGGCTTCCCTTGTGGCTCAGCTGGTAAAGAATCTGTCTGCAATGTGGGAGACCTGGGTTCGATCCCTGAGTTGGGAAGATCCCCTGGAGATGGGAAAGGCTCCTCACCCCAGTATTCTGGCCTGGAGAATTCCATGGTCTATAGAGTCCATGCAGTCACAATCAGTCAGACACATACCTACATATACGTATATATATGTGTAGAGACATGCATAGAGAGATGGTCCTGCAAATGTTTATATGCCTGAGTGGTGTGATTTAGGAGTAATGTTTGCTTTCTTCATATAGTTTTGAACTTCCTCAAAGTTAAAAATGACTGATTGCACATCTGTTATACGTGGAATCTGAAAAAAAGTGATACAAATGAATTTACTTACAGAACAGAAAGAGACTTACAGACTTAGAGAAGGAACTTACAATTGTAGGGAGTTGGGGGGGACTAGGGGAGGGGATAGTTAGGGGGTTTGGAATGGACATGTACAAACTACTGTTTTTAAAATAGATAACCAACAAGGACTTATTGTATAGCACATGGAACTCTACTCAATGTTATGTGGTAGCCTGGATGGGAGGGGGAGAATGGATACCAGTAGATATATGCTGAGTCCCTTTGCTGTTTACTTGAACTATCAGAATATTGTTAATCGGCTATTGATTGCTCAGTCACTCAGTCGTGTATAGATGGACTGTAGCTCACCAGGCTGCTCTGCCCATGGAATTTCCCAGGCAAGAATACTGGAGAGGATTGCCATGCCCTCCTCCAAGGGATCTTCCAGACCCAAGGATGGAACCCCAGTCTCTTTTTCTCCTGCATTGGCAGGTGGGTTCTTTACTACTAGCACCATCTGGGGAAGCCCATAGTTAGTTATACTCCAATACAAAATAAAAAAGTTTAAAAATTAAATTACCTGATTGCTCTGTGACATGGATTTCACCAAAATAAAAGCCATGAGAATATATTGTAATTTTATTACAATTAATTATAATTAAAATCAATAAAAAGTGAAATTACCTTTATTTTGGAAAAAAATTATCTCGTTAATTGATTTAGTGATTCATTTTGTTTCAGTAGTAGCAATTGATTAGAAAGTGAAACATAGAGATTTAGTGACAGAATCTCCTTTACCGTGGACTATAAATAATGTTTTAGAAATGTCCCTATATTTTGGAGCAGATTTTAATTTGGGGAATTTTTACCAAACATTTAAAAATTTTCTGAACATATAAAAGATCAAATGATAGTCAAATAGCTAATTATTACTTGATATTTCTATATTATTTCTTTCTTACAGCCTTAGTAGAAACAGTATTAAAGACTTAAAAAGTACTTTGAGCTCTTGCTCTCTTGGTTTTTCTATGAAACTATTTTGGAAGAGTGCCAAGCATGTGTTCAACAAATGTTTTATACTAGAAATATTTTGCACTAATCACAAACTGGTGGAATAACCACGATAATTCAAGCATTCTTTTGTTCATATGCTTCCACATTTTGTTCATTTGCTTGAAATATGTGCTTTGTTTTTAGCTGAAATCAGGTTCATATGTGTTGAGAAATAAAGAGCTGTGTATTTCCAGAACCATATTCTTGTAACATGAGCTCTGTAAAAGATTTTAGAAAGAAGGTAATAATCACTTGGCATCAAGTGAAAAGAAAGCTATATATGGGATATGTTTTCACAGTAAGAACATTTGATTTTGGTCAAACTCATGTCAAAGAAGAATTAGAATTAATTTCAGCCTTGGTATGCCTAAGATATGGACAGCCAGATTATCTTAATAGGAAACATATTTATGCATTCAGAATTGCTCATGCTCAGGCAGAGTTTTCCATTGCAAATACTGTAGCCTCATGCAGCAAATCCATCATTTATGGGAAAACCTCAACTATTCAGATCACCAATGAAAATCAGGAAAAAAAAAGAAAAAGAGTCCTGAATACTAAAATAGAAGTCACAAATGGTGTTCAGTACACTACCCCTTCTCTTAGAACTCTGACATAGATTAAGAACCTTAAATTTACAAAAACTTATAAAACTCAAACTGAAAATAGTATGAAGTAATGACTGTTGATATTATAATAGCCCAAGAGGAAATGGCACAGCTATAAAGCAAGCATGATCAGAAAATTGAAGTCTAGGGCAATGTCATGCTGGATCAGTGTACTTTCTAAGGGCAATAGTCATGATGGCAAAGTACAGTTTGGATGTCTTAATGGCATTTATTATTTGCTCCCCAAATCCACGTCCTAAAGCTCATGGCTATCCATTCTATGTTTTCAGAGGGGAGAAGGATCATCCATGTGTCTATGCTCCTTGGTTATTTTGATTTTATTCTCACTGCTTGTATTTCTATGAATTAACAGAATGGAAATAAAGAACACAATTTCAGGGACAGCCCTGGCAGTCCAGTGGTTAAGACTCCACCTTCCAATGCAGAGAGTGCAGGTTTGATCCCTGGTGGGGGAACTAAGATCCCATATGCTATAGGGTGCAGCCAAAAATTTAAATACATAAACAAGCAAATAACTAAATAAATGAAACTTACAATAAAAAAAAAAAACACACAACACAATTTCAGTGTACAGTGACTTACCAGTAAAAAAAACAGCTAAAACAATGATATGCTTTGGCTTGGAGCATTCTCATATTTATACTGCAAGACATGTCTAGGTTTCTTGGGGAAAAAAATTGGTCAAGTAGGATGTAATCTGCTTTTAAATATAGCTCACAAAATTATATGGTGATTTTGCAAGTGTGCCATTAGTTCCACTAAAAGAAAGATGACTGGGATGAGTTTGTTTTCTAATGAGCAAAGGCATAGAAAGATCAAGAAAAAGAAACAGGGATCCTGTCTGTACTTGGCACGCAAGCCTTTCTTTGCGATCACAGAAGGTAGAGATAAAGGCTATTATGTGTGTGCACGCATACTCAGCTGTGTCCGACTCTTTGCTACTCTATGAGCTACAGTCTCATCTGTCCATGGGATTTTTCCAGGCAAGAATACTGGAATGGGTTGTCATTTTCTTCTTTTAGCAGTTAGGAATTCATCGCAAGGGCTAAGGAAAGCAAAATCTTTCTTGGTTTGCTTTTTTGTGGATTGCATAACCCTCTCTTGCTAAGACATGAAAAAACATGGGTTTTACATGTCTGGATTTTTACATCTAGGATCAGGCTGACCTTGATTGAAATCATATTATATTATTCATTTTGCTCTGGGTAGAAGCACTACAGTCTGGACATTGAGAGGTTCTAACTAAAGGTAAGAAATTGATGAGGCAAAGAACAGTCAGCCTCGTGCAGAGCAGGCAAGCGGGAGTGCTGAATAAGTCTTAAATCCTCAAAACAGGCTAGAGAGAAACTAGGCAGTCATGTGTTTCCTGAACAATACCTGCTTCCTCTTGCTTCCCAGGCTGCCTTCTCTCCCCAGTGGGTACCACTAGGGCTGTGAGCACATTGAGAGGACGCAGAGGTTTGTAGTAGGCACTCAAAACCTATGTGAATACTGTCTCTGGGAAACTCTGTGGGGGAGCAGAGAGGACAGACAGGCAAGGACAGTAAAGGACTAGTGGCAACAGGAAAAGAGTGAGAAAACGGACCTTTCTGTGTATTCTGATACACAGATATGAATGGTGTCAAATATCAGTGTACGGCTATCAAAATAATTTTAAAATTCTTGATGCGAATGCTAATTGCAGATCCAATCATTAGCATCTATTTGTAAATGTCATTTACACTACCCTTTGTCAAGTGTGCTACATGCATGCTCAGTCACTCAGTCATGTCTGACTCTTTGTGACCCCAGGGACTGTAGCCTACCATGGGATTCTGCAGGCAAGAATACTGGAGTGGGTTGCCATTTCCTCCTCCAGGAGATCTTCCTGACCCAGGGATCAAACCCGTGTCTCCTGTGTCTCCTGCATTGCCAGGCAGATTCTTTACGACTAGCAACATCTGGGAAGCGCCAAGCTTGCTATATTCTGCTACAATAGTCAAGAAAACTTTGGTAAAGACTTGCAGTAATTCCCTGAATTAATTTTTTTTAACACTTGATTTTTTCAGATATAATTAGCCTTTGTGGCTCACAGGTCCCAACTCCCTGAGCTAGTTTCATTTCTCCTTCTCCTTCCTCAAGTCTTTCCACTTTGGTGTCACCTGCTCAAGGAAGCATTTCCTAAAATTCTTGGTCTGGATTCCAGGAGTTTTGGTTGAATTTGTTATCATACTGTTTCTGTTTCATGTTTTGCTACTTTTGGCTGCAAGGCATGTGGGATCTTAGCTCCCAGGCCAGGAATCAAACTCACACCCCCTGCATTGGAAGGTGAAGTCTTAACCACTGAACCACCAGGGAAGCTCCTGTCCTTTGATTTTGACTCTCTGCTCCATGAGAACAGGCAAGTGATAGTTATGTGCCTGGGTTTTGCAGTGCATGCTATGTGCCATGTGTTATTCTGACTTCTTTGTATAGACGAACGCTTCTAATCTCTGTAACCACCCCATGGGAAGCAGGGGCAGACAGAGGTTATCTTTCTGAAGGTCACGCAGCCAGTAAGTAGCAGATCCACAATTTGAACTCTGGCAGTTATTTCCACGCACCATACTCTTGATTGTAATAAAGTGTTGCTTCTTAAATTAGAGCGTCTTTGGTTTTAGAACAATGTCACTGCTTACTAGTTGTTTCGCCTGGGATCTTTTCTTCCCTGAATAAATCTGTTTTCTCATCTGAAACATGGGAATAAATATTAATAACAATATTTGCCCTAAGAATTAAGAGGTTTCAATGAGATAATACATCTATGGACAGCAATAACACACTCAGTACAGGACTTGACATATAATAAATGCTCAATAATTGTTTGCTGCCTTTTTATCCTTATTCTTATAATCCTCTTTCTTCTGGTCTTCCTCCTCTTTCTTTTTCATCTCTTTTCCCTTCAGAATTGTGTCTTCAACTCTGAACAGAGAACAGACACATGGGTATCAATAAATAACTGATGAAAGAAGATATGAAGGAATGAATGAGTGAATACAGGAATGAAATAGACAGAGAAATGTCCTTGAAACCAGTGTGCATCAATGCCATGTGCCTTAGTCATACATTTTCCTCTTCAGCAGGCTGAGGGTGATCTTGCCGTGACATCTGAAACCCTGAACAGGGTTGGCCTGTCAAAAACTGGACCTCTTCTTCCTCATAGCAGCAAACTCTGCTGAAAGGCTGAGCCTTCCTAGGCTGAAAATGTGTCTCTTGGTTAAAAGAGGCTGGGTAGTCAGTGTGTCTTAGACCCAGAAAGTTGGTACGCAAGGTCCATTTGTCAGAGCTTTGGAAATACCTGTAATACCATCAGGTACTGTTTAGCCCCCAGTTTGAAATCATTAAGTATTCAAAGAGTTTTCAAACAATCTCAAGAATTTGCATTAAGTTGTCACTATGATACATAAACATTTTGCTGAATTAAGCTAAGAGATGTAGAAGGAAATGGCAATCCACTCCAGTATTCTCGCCTGGAAAACTTCATGGACAGAGGAGCCTAAGGGGATATAGACCATGGGGTTGCAAAGAATTAGAGACAGCTGAGCGCGCGTGTGCGCTCACACACACACACATACAAGCTAAGGGAAGCATCTTGTTAGACCATGACTACAATATTATGTTGTGAGATATTAAGCAGTAGTAATGAAAATAGTTATTGTGATACTTGGTTACATTTATACAAAATCTTTATCCTTTTGGAGTGCACGGCTCCAAAATAGTGTCAACATTTTAAGCTGCCAGATTTTATGGGGCTAAACGTGATTAGCAGACATTCTTCGCCTTACACACCCAAAGGTTAAACATAAGCCAGAAACCAACACTGAATGTAGTTCAGGCATTCCTGAATCAAATACCTTAGTGAAGAAAAATGATAAAATCTCAAGTGGTCTCATTCTTGGCAAATGATTTGACATCTCTTTTCTAGTGTGGGTAAATATTTAGGGAGAATTCCCATCTAGGAGGAATTTCCTATAAAGTGGAAATTTCACTGGTGTGTGTTTCCTACTCCTCCAAAGTTAATTCACAAAACTTGTTCGTTCTATCATCAGTGGCTATGATTCATCTGTCATCTTAACCTGTGCTTGTGTTCCCTGTGTGGGCTGGAAACGTGACCCGTACACAGGTGTGGATAAACATAAGCAACACACACACCAGAGGGAGCCTGAGGGAGTCTGCTCAGCTTGATTGCTATCAACTGGAGTTTTGCCAGTTCTTCTTTGTCTGTTAGCTCCCACTATTGCCCCCTCCTTTTTTTTCTGGGCCCGCCACATGGCACGTAGGATCTTAGTTCCCTGACCAGGGATTGAATCCCTACCACGCCCTGCCATGAAATCTCAGAGTCTTAACCACTGGACCACCAGGGAAGTCCCTTCCCCTTGTTTTGATACAGTTCTGCTGTTCTTTTGCTGTGGTTGGTGGTGGCGGTTTGGTTTTGGGGAATATGCAACTCCTAGCTTTATTCTTTGGCTTCTTAATCGTAAATCACAAGTAAAAAGGAATCCAAATTTGCATGGAGTCCCTGGGTGCCTTAAGAGAGTCTATCTCCAGATTATTTTCATTGTCCAAGGGGAATATTTAGAACCACACAGGGAGCTCGGCTGGGTGTGCTGTGATGACCTAGAAGGGTAGGATGGAAGTGGGGTGGAAGGGGGGGCTCAAGAGGAAGGGGATATATGTATACTTATAGTTGATTCATGTTGTTGTACAGCAGAAACTAACACAATATTGTAAAGCAATTATATTCCAATTTTTAAAAATTAAAAAAAAAAAGAACCATAGGCAGAACTCCACCTCTGGCACTAAGTGTATCACTGCTCTCCTTGACAGAGTTAATGGGCCCCAAGAAGTGAATTCTGTTTCAGCTCAATTCCTTGGCATTGTCTATTCCTGGCAGAAGAGTTCACTTACCTTGATTGAATTTGGCATATACTTGAAGGAATTTAAACTTCACCTTAAGTTTTAGATTATCTCTGATTTTTCTGGCCTTGGAAAAATAAAGGCAAGAGAACTTCTGGAAAAAAAGAGAGGGTCAGTGAGATTCAGCCTCAAACAAATCAGTTTCATGAAAATTCTAGTCTTTTATCCCCAGAGGATGTTAGGGTACATATCCCTGCCATTATAAGGTTCTTCTTTGTTTACAAGAAATCTGCATCATTATCTAATGAAATTCAAGCAATTTCTAAAGTCTCCATAAGTATATAGGGATTTAAAATCTTTTGCTCTTTATTTATAGAAAAGAAAACTGAACTGGCTAAATTTAGATTAATTAAATAAATCACAACTGATGACTTACATTTTAATTATTGAAGGTTGATGTCCCCCGGGGCCAGGCCTATGCTAAATTTCATAATATACCATAAAAATTATGTATAAATAAAAATAATAAGGTTCAAAAAAGTGAAAACACTTTAACAGTTACTCTGGAATGTGGCTAGTTACAAAATACAAAGTCTTATTGTTAAGGGCAGTCCAGTTTCTTAGGAAAGGAAAGATTCCTCTATGTTGTACGCCTGAAAGTAATACAATATCATATGACAATTGTATCTCAACTAAAAAAGAAAGAAAAAAGATTTCTAAAATTAGAGCTATATCATAGAAAGAAATTTACAGGAGAAAACCTCTTGGTGATACATAAGATGTGTGCAAAATTTCAATAATCAATGATGTTTCAAGGGAAGTCCTAGTGAGTGAAGAAAAGCAAAATAACGTTAAGCCAACTCAAGTAATCCTACCTCTGTTACGAACGTACACAGCATGTCTGAGGCTGGAAATCCGAGCTCTGGACAGCGTGTAGTGACAACAGATGTCACTCCTGGGCAAGACGAGACGGGGCTGGAAAGTGCACAAAGGTCAGACCTCCAGCGACGTCTTGTTATGTCTAGCGAGGACTTTTAGAGGCAATCAGTGCACGTGCATAAACACACACACACACAAACACACTTTTTATTTTATGACTGTACAGTGCTTGGTGTGCCTTAATGTCTAGTTCCTGTTAATTCCTCTCTGTTACCCTCTTAATTCATATCGGTTCTCTTAAGGGTCTGTGTATTTATTTGAATCTTCTTAAATTTTATCTTTTAATTTGGGACTTGCTTTGAGCCATACCTTAACCTTTTCTTTCTGCAAATTCCAGACTGTGGGCCCAGATTTCCAGCATCACTGTTACTGCAGCCTCCTGCTCAGTGAGATATTTCTGGCTTATTCTTTCCTAAAGAAGGATGCTGGGCTTTGACTTTGTGAGTTAGAGAAGTGGGAAGTCCCTGGTCACTGACGTGTGTGTCCAGCTTCCCTGTCTCTCTCTTCTACGCCTATGACTCCATTTGTAGCCAATGAGTGGTTTCCTCACGTAATATTTTTCACTATACTGTTGACCACACTCCTTTCATTCTCTACCCTTCTCCCCTACCATTCTTCACACCCGTTAACCAACATTTTAAAAACAAAACATTATAAAACTATTTCTAGTAGAAAGTACTTTTGCTAATTTGGCTGAAAGTATGTGCCATTTTAAGTATAGACAAGTTCCATTGATATGTGCACACAGACACACGCATGCACACACACAAACACACACATCACAGTACACAGACACACCAACACACACCATAACACACACAGCAGTTTCCTGCTGTGTGTGTGTACTCAGTTGCTCAGCCGTGTCTGACTCTTTTGTAACCCCATGGACTGTAGCCTCTAGGCTCCTCTGTCCATGCAATTTTCCAGGCAAGAATACTGGAGCAGGTTACCATTTCTTACTCCACAACTTCCTTCTAAGCAGCATCAAATTTTGAGACACCATCCTATTCCTTCTGTCCTTAAGAAAGAACTTCAACATCTTTACATTTGGTATCTGAAACATTTGCAAAGAACCAACAAGGGGTCTGGCTATAGAATTCCAAGTCTTAATTACCCTTGCAGAGATGAATATTCCTAAAACCCTAACCCCAGGCTTTTGAGGAAGCAGATGGCGCCTTTTGCCTTCCTCTGGTAAAGGGCTGGCTTCACTGCTCTGGTTTCTCCTGAACCCTTGTCTTTACTCACGAGGGCAGAAGAGTTCAAACAGAGCTTGCAAAATGGCAGCCTCCCAGACAAATCTGGCCTTCACATACATTTGAACGGCCTGCTCAGAAATTTAAAGATAGTTTTTAGTTAGGCTAAAATTTCCAAATGAGGACATTTTTTGGAAAAATCTGGATTTCCTTTTCTCTTAAACAAGTGCATGGTCTTACAACCCTAGGGCCATGCTCCTTCTTGGTAACAACTGGTAGGGGCTGCAGAGCAGCTCATAGAAACCAGGAGATGAACCTCCTGTTTCCATCACAGCCTCAAGAATTCACTTCCTGTTAACGTCCATCCCGAGACATTCTTGGCCTCACCTCCCTGACCCCTAGAGGCATGGGAGTTGGTCCTCTGATGGAGATGGTTTAAATCTGGCTGTGAACTGATTTGAGAGAAACAAAATAAACCTTACGTGATTCACAAGTGATGGTAGGTACTGGTGGTGAAGGTAGAGACTTCTGCGAACATGGAATCCAAGATCCACACTGAACAAATTGCTTACTGGGGTAAATTCTGAGCAAACAGCCTCTTGGTCAAAAACTGCTAATTCAACAAAAATGGAAAAGTGGGGACAACAAAATCGGAGAGCTACTGTCGTGTTTTTTCCAAGTTCTAATTCCTTGCTCTTCTGGGCTCTCTGCCAGATCACCCATCTCAACTCTACCTGCACATGAATGGCTCCTCATGACCTTGAACTTGAGCAGAATAAAGGACGCCACCTACAGGCCTGACCCAGCAAAGCTTCCCGCACAATCTTCCCTGCAACCAAAGGAGAGGACCCCAAGGACAGAAAGTGGGTGGAAGATGGAAGGGCTCTGGCAACCTGGCCCCAGGCCCAACCGCAGATCCCACCGCCCACTGAATGTGGCTTGAGTGGGAAATGAGTATTTGTATTTCACAAAGGTGCTGAGATCTGGGGATATTTGTTACAATACTTAGCCTACCCCTGATTAATGCTGAAGGCTCCTGAAAGCCAGGCAGGGAATGGATGGAATAAAATGTTCCTGAAGATAGGCATGATTGCTAATAAGCATGTCTGTGCCACCAAACAGATAAAGATCCAAGTAGATGTGCTTAGTCCTTAACCGGCTAGGAGCCTGCGGTTCCCAGGTTCCAGCTCCCTGCTGAAGAGCAGATGAAAAGCGGTGGGTGTATTTAGGAAATCTTTTACACAAAATTGCTTCATGCAGCTGTGCTTTTCCTACCCGAGTAGAGGGGAACACATAAAGCGAAAGCCCATCTGTTTGGGGACTGTTAATGCTCCCCGAGGCTCCTGGGAAACATACCTGAAAAGAGGAGCAGAGAAAATCATCAAGAAGAGATCCAATTCTGCTTAAGAAGGTGTCTGAAACCTACAGCCCCCCAGAGGGATGCACAATTCCAAGTCAGAACTCTTTATTAGTTGAGTACTGTCGAAATTATAGGAGTTTTAAAATCCTGGTTTACATTAACCTTAAACTAGGGATTCATTGCTCTAACTACAAATTTTCTCTTTTCTGTAGTGCCGAGACAGCTATAAGGAGGGTTTCTAAGGGTTTAGCAATTTGTTGTGATAATTAGGAATAAAGAAGAGATAGCATAATAACTAGCACATTTCTTTGGGCTTTTTTTTCCCTTCTCTACTTGTTATGGGTTTTTGGCAATATAGCAGTTTAGTATACAACACTTTGATGTTAATGATCTAATTTCCTGGGGATCTGCCCAAAATAAAAAAGTTGTTTCCTAAGTGGTTCCAGCTCACCAAATGAGACTTGACATATTAGAGAACTGAGCCCCTTAAAATGGTGCATTTCAGTCCTTAAAAGGGCTGACTATATCACAGGGTGACAGCTCGCATGTCTAATTCCATCCCAGGGCCTGGCCCATGGAGTCCTGTAGATCCCAGTCTAGTTGAAGGAAGTCATTTCTATAAGACATTTATTTCAATGTATATACTCTGCTTCTTTGAATAAAATGAAGATTAAGAATATATATATATATATATATATATGAGAAATGGAGTATTTCCTGCCATATCAGTAAACAAGTGTGTTACACTCATCAGGGATGTCACAGTCATCGGTGATTGTAGCCTTCCAATGTGAGTTGGTGAACCCTGAGGAAACTCAGGACGGAAAAGAGCACCTACCATCTAGCAGCCATCAGGTTCCAGCCATCCCTATGTTGAGCCCCAGTGGAGCTCAGGATGTGGAAAAACACAGGATATTGGACCTGGATAACTGAAAGTGAAGGTGAAGTCGCTCAGTCGTGTCCGACTCTTTGCAACTCCATGGACTGTAGCCTACCAGGCTCCTCCATCCATGGAATTCTCCAGGCAAGAGTACTGGAGTGGGATGCCATTTCCTTCTCCAGGGAATCCTCCTGACCCGGGGATCGAACCCGGGTCTTCCACACTACAGGCAGACGCTTTTCCATCTGAGTCACCAGGGAAGTGATTTGAGTGAGCCCAAGGAGTGATTTGAGTGAGCCCAGACTCTTGCATCTTCCCATACATAGTAAAGTGCTAATTTCCTTAACTTGAGATATCTTTTTTTTTTTTTTTAATTAGCAATAGTCTCTTGATGTTCAGACTACCTGCTCCTTGTTGCAAAATGTGTATATACCTGACTCCTCCCCTCGCCTCCTTGGAGCAGTTCTCTCAGGGTTACTTGAGTTGCTACCTCCTGGGCTTGAAGGCCTAAAAATTCTCACCGAATAAAACATAACTCTCAACTTTTAGGTTGTGAATGTTTTTTAAATCAACATAGGGAACTCCCTGGTGGTTCAGTGGTTAGGACTCTGTGTTGAAACTGCTGACAGCTTGGGTTCGATTCCTGATTGGGGAACTAAGATTCCACAAGCTTTGCAGTAGATTCCACAAGCTTTGCAGTGCGCGCCGCCCCGCCCCCCTCCTCAAATATGTGTGAAAGTTAATAGAACAGGAAGAGATGATCAAGGCTCTGAATGAAAAATATTGCCTGACAAATGAGTAAACAAGGGATGTTGCAGTTGAAGCCAACTGTCAGCAGGGCCCCTAATGGTGAGCCCTGAGGGGACTCAGGATGGAAAAGAACAGGATACTGGCCCCAGAGAGCTCAGGCACTTATCAAAGGAATGGTTTCAGTGAGCCCAAATGTATCTTCCCAAATGTAAAGAAGCTGTAAATTCCTTCCTTTAGATGTGAGCTTGGGCTCTGCCTAGAGGCGGTGCCCTGGAAAACCACTCTCCTGATCAATAGCCCCGCCTAAGGAAAAGAAAGATTTGCTTTACCATAGAAAACCTCAGGAGATAAACTTGAAGGATACATTGACCAAGTTTGCTGTTTCACCACAGGTAAATCAGGAACCTGATTAGACGTGTATAATCAAAGGCATTTTCAATTTAAGTCTTATTTGAGAACCATTCTATAAAGGATGTTACTTACTGGAAACTGGGGGCGGGGGGGTCAGATTTCACATAAGTTGCTCCTGAAAGAATGAAGTTAGGTCAGCAATGATGGGAACGTGTGAGCTGTCACACACAGTCATCTTGTCGGATACCCTTGACCCTGCAAACCACCACCATCCTTATCAAATGACCCTCAGCTTGCTTCTACATAGCATCTTTCGGATTATACATTTGCAAAGAAAGAGCCCCATGGCTTAATCCTGACTGGCTCCTCCTGACAGTTTTCCTCCTGGGCAATCTGCCACCATGTCTATATTTTGATCAACTATCTTTGTATGCTGAACGCTTTCTCCCTCTTCCTTCTCAGCTCCAACTATGAGTTTCTACAAACAACCTTGTTCTGAATACTTCCTTCCTCTCTGTCTTTGGGGAGGAGAATAGCATGCTTAGTCCAACAACTCTCTGCCCAGTGCTCTCCATCAAAGCCCTTCTAGGCCAAGGGCTCTGTGCTTGTCTCCCGTAGGTCTCCCCTGGCCTTCGCCTCAAACAAAGAATGACTACAGTTGCTAGACAAGTCCTCCAGTTTCTGATGGTTATCCTTCAGCCTATATGAACAAGATCTTTTCCTAGGAATTTCATAAAAAGGACCAAAAGGACTAAAAAGTGAGAAATGAGAATGACTAAAATAATCTCATGGGGTAAATTGTATACGGTTCAAACATACACTTACTTCCAAACAAAAGCTGTTGTCTGATGTGGGTCTGGTACTGTTTTTTGCTAAAACACTTCACTAAGTGTAGCGAAGGGAATGGGGCCTCAGAGTTCTAGCCAGACTTCCCTCTGTGTTCACGACTTGACCCCAGCTGGTTCCTCCTCCACGTGGATAACCACATGCCTTGGGGCTGAATACTGATGCTGGGGGTCCTTCATCCCTCTCACGCTGCAATTTCTCAATGTTCAGATTCAAAGTACAGATACGTCATCAACCACTCATTTAGTTTTAGCTTTCTAAGACTCTACAAATGATTACACAAATCCCTGCAAATCTCAATGTTAATTGCATTCATTTCCACCAAATTACTCTAGCTCTGTGTGACCTAAGGATAGATTCTCTACCTTCAGGTGGATCCTGCTATAAAAACTCCTCGGTCTGCACACATTCTGAGGAAAGTGCGTGGGTACAAAAGGCAGGAACTTCCAGCTACAAGATAAATAAACCCTGGGGATGTAATATAGCATGTTGACTACAGTCAACAATCCTCTATGGTATATTTGAAGGTTGTTATGAGAGTGGGTCTGAAAAGCTCTCATCACAAGGGGAAACATGTTTGTAATTATGTCTGGTGGTGGACTTTAAGTAAACTCTTGTAGGGGCCATTTTGTAATATCAATATATGTGCATATGTGTTCAGTCGTGTCCAGTTATTTGTGACCATATGGACTGAGGCCCACCAGGCTCCTTTGTCTATGGTATTTCCCACGCAAGAATACTGGAGTGGGTTGCCTTTTCCTTATCCAGGGGATCTTCCCAACCCAGGGACCGAACCCGAGTCTCTTGTATCTCCTGCATTGGCGGGCGGATTCTTGACCACTAGCGCCACATCTGAGAGTGTCACCTCAGGGTTACGAGCGAGAGGGAAAGAAGAAAGTGAGGCAGGGAAGGAGGCAAAGCAGATGTAAGATGTACATGACAGAGCTGGCCAGAGCTTTTCCAGGAAATACAGCTGCTGCTCCATTGTGAGGGGCACAGGAAAAATGTTATTTGAAACCCCTGTTTTACTGGAGAGTAAAAGGGGCAAATATTTTATGGACAAGCTTCTCAACACCAGACCACCCCGAGGAGAACCTATCTTCCCTGCCCTTTAGGTTTGGGGGCATAGCCCCTCCAGGGACTGCTGGAGACCAGCTCTTCCAGGGGCCTGGGCAACTGGCACAGGGGCAGAGGAGAGAATAACTATGACTGATTCCTCACTTCCAGCCTGGTGACTTTGTGCTCGGGTTCCTGCATCAGTGAATCCTCAGAAGAAACAGTAACCTCCAGACGGTCCCTGGGTAAAGACACAGGGTTGGAAGCTCTCTTCCAGGTGTGGAGAGACATGAGCCTGTGTCTCGTAGCCCTGGTAGGTTGAGGATATTCCTGTCAACAGCCTCATTTTCCACATGGGAAACAGCCTCAGTGAAGCATCTCAGTTAGTTCCAGCTTTTAACATTACAGTTAGCAAAGAACTTTCATACTCATCTTCTCATTTGATTGTTTCTTTCCACAGCCCTCAAGGGACACATCAGGTAGCATTACCTGCACCCGACAGTCCTAAGAAATGCATCTGGAGGCTCTGCATCTGGACTCTGGAGCTAAGGCTCTTTCTATCACGCTTCAGGTCCTATTTTTCTCACATCCCCTTCAGTTTAAGGAGGCATGGCTCTCGAAGGCTTTCCAGTCAACCCTCGCTTTGTTGTCTGAGAAGCCGAGTGATTTCCCATCTGTTAATCCACTGGGTACCTAGTGGATAATAAGTTTTCAGACAATGTGCTCAATCTATGCTCCCTGGCAGGAATTCAAGGAGGCTGGCTCAAGTGTCAGCTCCCTGAGCCAGAATGTGCGGGAAGGAATACCTACAATTATTGGCACAAGTTATAAGACAGTTGACAATGGCTGGTTCCAAGAGAGGATACCCAGAATCAGAGTTGGAGCATCATATTTGGAGCTTAAATGTGTTGACCGATCCAGTATACTCAGAAGTAGGATTTAGTGGCTAGAGAGCAGATCCAAAAGAAAAGACCAAAGAACACAGGACTGAAATAAAGGAGGGAGGGAAAGCTGGGCAGATTACTTAGATGAGATGGTGGCAGGTTTTTGAGTTTCTCAGGAATGAAGAGCATGACTGAGTTGAGCTCACTGGAAGAGCCAGACACAGAACCAAAACAATGCACTCTCTGCAGCCTAGTGGAAAATTCCTAATCTGATAATTATTTACCAACTGTTTACTTTGGCTACATACTTAAGGGCTCACTCTTAAAATGCTTACATTCTGTAAAGAAATATAAATTGTGTACCTATTGCTAAATCACAAGAGGGTATGAGTTAAGTATCACGTGAGTAGTAGAAATAGCATATTCTAGTCATTCAGAGGGATAAGAGAGCTGAACTTTGAAACCATAGGTTTTTGAAGAGAAAAGCATCACATTTTTGTGAAGATTTACCTGGAGGCAGAATATAAAACAGATCAGAGATGAAGTGACTGAGACACAAAGATCAGTGAGGAGATTATGGAAATAGTTCACACGGGGGCAAAGAAGATTTAGTATAAGTCTTGGCAATAAATATATTATTTTGAACTTACCTACTTATCTCTTTAGATATTTTTCTTTAAGATATAGTATCAAAGGTAAAGTACCTTAAAATTTTTTTTCTTTTCCATTATGGTTTATTACAGGATATTGAATATAGTTCCCTGTGCTACACAGTAGAGCTTTGTTATTTATCTATCCTATATGTAATAATTTATATCTGTGAATCCCAAACTCCTAGTCCATCCCTCCCTAGCGCCTCTCTATTCCACATTCTCCCCGCTTGGCAACCACAAGTCTGTTTTCTATGTCTGTGAGTCTGCTTCTGTCTTGTAGATAAGTTCATTTGTGGTCATATTTTAGATTCCACCTATTAGTGATATCATATGGTATTTGGTTTTCTCTTTGTGACTTACTTCACTCAGTATGATAATCTGTAGGCCCATCCATGCTGCTGCTAATGGCATTATTTCATTTTTGTATGGCTGAGTAGTAGCCTATTGTATTTATGTGTGATATTTTCTTTATCCATTCATCTGCTGATGGACACTTAGGTTGATTCCATGTCTTGTGTGCTGTAAATAGTGCTGCTCTGGACATAGGGCTGCATGTAACAATAACGTATTTAGCTTATGAAGTCCATACTCAACTAAATATCCTTTGAGCCATCTCTCTTCATACACTGTTTTAGCTTTGTTCATAGGGTCTGGAAGTGAGAAGGAAGGTTCTAAATAAGAAAGAACAATATCTGTTGGAGGAGAGAGTATGATAACATATTTGTGCCTATAGGAGCTTTGGAACCAGATACAACTGAGTTCAAATTGATTTGCCAGTTTGTAATCTGGAGCAAATCACTTTCAAGTTCTCTGAACATTTGTTTCCTCATCTATAACGTGGGAATAATACTATTTCCCTGGTGGTGATAAGGTAGGATTTAAATGAGGCTACAGAGAGTCCCTTGGACTGCAAGGAATCCAACAAGTCCATTCTAAAGATGAGCCCTGGGTGTTCTTTGGAAGGAATGATGCTAAAGCTGAAACTCCAGTACTTTGGCCACCTCATGCGAAGAGTTGACTCATTGGAAAAGACTCTGATGCTGGGAGGGATTGGGGGCAGGAGGAGAAGGGGACGACAGAGGATGAGATGGCTGGATGGCACCACTGACTCGATGGACGTGAGTTTGAGTGAACTCCAGGAGATGGCAATAGACAGGGAGGCCTGGCGTGCTGCGATTCATGGGGTTGCAAAGAGTCAGACACGACTGAGCGACTGAACTGAACTGAGTAGCTATCTCTCTCAACAGCCAACAGTCTAGAAAATAACCTATTGTGACTTCAGGACTGTTATAACATCACATCTCTGCCATATTCCATGATAATAATGGCATATTATCTAAACCACATGTATTCTGAATATGTGATACACAGTTGAAGCTATCATTAAAAATGCTTATTCAGTTCAGTTCAGTCACTCAGTCGTGTCCGACTCTTTGCAACCCCATGAATCGCAGCACGCCAGGCCTCCCTGTCCATCACCAACTCCTGGAGTTCACTCAGACTCACGTCAATCGAGTCAGTGATGCCATCCAGCCGTCTCATCCTCTGTCGTCCCCTTCTCCTCCTGCCCCCAATCCCTCCCAGCATCAGAGTCTTTTCCAATGAGTCAACTCTTCGCATGAGGTGGCCAAAGTACTGGAGTTTCTATTTCACGTTGCAAATACTAGTTTTAAATTACAGTATGTTCCTCATTTTTATACTTGAAATTAAAACTTGGCAAATTAATTTAACATATATATCAACATGAAGTTATCTTTAAATCCATATTATATTTCTTGGTTCAAAGCTCTAACATTTCAGAAAATTGCTTGGAAATACCAGATACAAAAGTGCATGCTCATATTTGTACCTTACTGAAGCACTTTCTTTCACGTGTGCCTGTGTGTACACGTGTGAGTGCACATAGTTTTAATGATTAGATCTAAGAGATGCCCGACGATAATTAGACCCCAGAGAACGTGGAAGAGGATTACCTGTTTCTCCTTTGCTTTCATGTGACTAAGCCCAATCAAGAAGATAATAACCCTGAAAACACTTTGATGCAGACTTTAGACTTTGAGAGAGGAGGGGGACGTATAAAAGTCAAGAAAGGTTCAGGAACAGAATTGTTGGTCTTTGACCCATGACGACTGAAGAGAACAGGAAGCTAAGGAGGTCAGCGGTCACATTGGGTGTCCAGTGTTCTTCATTAAGGAATATTTATTCATTATTCTTCTTTCCCGGTCCCCAAACCTAGCTCTAAATGTCAGTAGCGCCTGTGTATGTGCAAAGACAAAATCTCTCAGATTACTATCCATCTGGACTCCTAAACTGTTTGTTTTTGCAAGACAGTGTTGGGATTCACCTAGGAAACACAAAAATTACCCATAAGAACCTACAGTTTCTTAACAAAGATCAAAATCCCCTCTTCTCTGCAAAGAAGGAGGAAAAATCCAACATGTAAAAATAAATTGGACAATAAGTTAGCGAAAATAATTAAAAAAGAAAAAAGACTTCTAGATATAGAGAACATATTAGTGGTGACTAGTGAGGAGGTGGGAGGAGTAGCAGTTTAGGGGTGGGGGGAGGAAGGTATAAACTATCAGGTGGAACATGGGCTCAAGGATATATTGTACAACAGAAGGAATGTGGCCAATATTTTGTAATAATCGTAAATGGAAAGTAACCGTTAAAATTATATAAATAATAATTTTTAAAAAATTGGACCAACTAATCACTACCTCCTGCAATTCTGAAGGAGCATAAATGATACCTGCTGCATGTGTAATATCACACGAACATGTCTATGACTTATTTTGCTAGCATCACAGCAACTGCTATTATTATAGCGGTTTGTCATTCGAATTCCAATGTGAACAAAATTTTCTACTTTAGTTTGACCTTAGTAAAAATAATTTCCCCAACCAGTAAATAAACAAATAAGAGTAAGTCAAAGAAAGCTTCAGTTAGGATGTTAATATCTTGGTTTCCAGCCCCCCACCCCCACCCCCGCCTGGATAAGTATCTTCCAGATCCACTGGGTCCAGTTCAAGGAATCAATACAGAGAATGACAACAGAAGGAATGCCTGGCTTATTCAACAGCTCACTGAACGCCGGGGATGACGTTTAATGATCTGTGACTTTACCAGGCACAGACCACCTAGTTGCATGCCTTTGATTAGCCTGGCCAGGAGAAGTAACCTCCTGAACCCTGAGTAGATGTGGCAGACAGAAACGTAAACATCACCCGGAGCAGCCAAGTCATAAGCATTAACCTTTAACAAATATTTATTGAATATCTGGCAGCCTCCATGCTCTTATTCCAGGAGGACCTGGCAAACTCAAGAAGGGAGAAAGAGAAGAACATGTGACCAACCATAGTTTATTTTCACAAGCTCTGCACAAAGGAACAAAGAACCCGGAGAACACATAAAAAGAAAACAAAGCGATATACTCCTCCTGGAGAGTTTTAGGAGCCTGGAAGTACTCACAGAAGTGGTGAGGGCTTTAGGAAGGAAAGAAAGTCACCAAGCAGAGCAAAGGAGGGAGGGCATTTGATATGAGACTGGGAACAGCACACACGGTGGCAGCAAGTAGTCCATGGGGTGTCCATGGAATATGACGTGTGGAGGTTTAGTGGGGGATTAGAAGGTGAGATTGTATCTATAGGAGATGAGGGATTTTCACTAAACTTACTGGGACAACTATTTCATGGTATATATAAGTCAAATCATTACACTGCACACTTTGAACTGAAACAGTGTTATATGACAATTATGGGACTTCCCTAGTAGCTCAGATGTAAAGAATCTTCCTGTCAGTGCAGAAGACCCAAGTTCAATCCTTGGGTTGGGAAGGGAATGGCTACCCACTCCAGTATTCTTGCCTGCAGAATCCTGTGGCAGAGGAACCCAGCAAGCAACAGTCCATAGGATTGCTAAGAACTGGACACGAATGATGATAATTATATCTCAATAAAGCTGGAAGGAAAAAAATAGGTGATAGCATAGTCTTGTTCTGGAGGAATCTGAATGCCACATTAAGAAATTTGAGCTTTATTCTGTATTATGAAATCACTGAATTGTTCTTTCAAAGTATTATTCCATTTGCCATAACCTGACAAGTCTGTAACCAGAGTACAAAGCCTACCCCACCGTGACCTCCTGGTGGTGGTGTGATTACTCAGAAAGGTGGTCTCCATCGCCTTTGAAGGGTTGTTCAGTTCAGTTCAGTCACTCAGTCGTGTCCGACTCGTTGTGATCCCATGAATCACAGCAAGCCAGGCCTCCCTGTCCATCACCAGCTCCCAGAGTCTACCCAAACCCATGTCCATCGAGTCAGTGATGCCATCCAGCCATCTCATCCTCTGTCGTCCCCTTCTCCTCCTGCCCTCAATCTTTCCCAGCATCAGGGTCTTTTCAAATGAGTCAGCTCTTTGCATGAGGTGGCCATAATATTGGAGTTTCAGCTTCAACATCAGTCCTTCCAATGAACGCCCAGGACTGATCTCTTTTAGGATGGACTGGTTGGATCTCCTTGCAGCCCAGGGGACTCTCAAGAGTCTTCTCCAACACCACAGTTCAAAACCATCAATTCTTCGGTGCTCAGCTTTCTTCACAGTCCGACTCTCACACCCATACATGACCACTGGAAAAACCATAGCCTTGACTAGACGGACCTTTGTTGACAAAGTAATGTCTCTGCTTTTTAATATGCTGTCTAGGTTGGTCATAATTTTCCTTCCAAGGAGTAAGCGTCTTTTGATTTCATGGCTGCAATCACCATCTGCAGCAATCTTGGAACCCAGAAAAATAAAGTCAGCCACTGTTTCTACTGTTTCCCCATCTATTTGCCATGAAGTGATGGGACCAGATGCCATGATCTTAGTTTTCTGAATGTTGAGCTTTAAGCCAACTTTTTCACTCTCCTCTTTCACTTTCATCAAGAGGCTCTTTAGTTCTTCTTCACTTTCTGCCATAAGGGTGGTGTCATCTGCATATCTGAGGTTATTGATATTTCTCCTGGCAATCTTGATTCCAGCTTGTGCTTCTTCCAGCCCAGTGTTTCTCATGATGTACTCTGCATAGAAGTTAAATAAGCAGGGTGACAATATACAGCCTTTATGTATTCCTTTTCCTATTTGGAACCAGTCTGTTGTTCCATGTCCAGTTCTAACTGTTGCTTCCTGACCTGCATATAGGTTTCTCAGGAGGCAGGTCAGGTGGTCTGGTATTCCCATGTCTTTCAGAATTTTCCACAGTTTATTGTGATCCACATAGTCAAAGGCTTTGGCATAGTCAATAAAGCAGAAATAGATGTTTTTCTGGAACTCTCTTGCTTTTTCGATAAGATCTAGCAAACTTCTGTACTCCTAATGCCTTTTCCCCATTGAAATGTGTTTTCCTTCCTTCCTTTTTCCCATTTCTTCCCTTTCTTCCCCTCCTTTCTCCCTTTAATCCGAAGCTTCTTGTTGCTTGTTGTTCAGTTGCTAAGTCGTGTTTGACTCTTTGTGACCTCATGAACTGCAGCACCCAGGCTCCCCTGTCCTTCACCGTCTCTTGGAGCTGGCTCAGATTCGTGTCCATTGAGTCAGTGATGCCAACCAATCATCTCGTCCTCTGTTGTTCCCTTCTCCCACCTTCAATTTTTCCCAGCATCAGGGTCTATTCCTATGAGTCAGCTCGTCATCATTAGGTAGTGAAAGTATTGGAGCTTCAGCTTCAGCTTCAATCATTTCAATGAATGTTCAGGGTTGATTTCCTTTAGGATTGACTGGTTTGACCTCCTTGCTGTCCAAGGGACTCTCAAGAGTCTTCTCCAATCCCACAGTTCAAAAGCATCAATTCTTTGGTGCTCAGCCTTGTTTGTGGCCCAATTCTCACATCCATACATGACTACTGGAAAAACCATAACTTTGACTAGATGGACCTTTGTCAGCAAAGTGATGTCTCTGCTTTTCAATATGCTGTATAGGTTTGTCATAGCTTTTCTTCCAAGGAGCAAGCATCTTTTAATTTTAATCCCAAGCTAGACTCCTCCAAATCCCAGGACCCTTGAGTGTGTGTGAGTGTGTGTGTGTGTGTGAGTGAATTTGTGTGTGTGTTTCAGAAGAGGAACCTGGCAGCTGGGTGGTGGGACAGAGCGTCAGAACCCAGGGAGGTCACTTGACCTCTTTGATCCTCGTTTCTGGTTTATAAAATCAGGATGGAAGGATAATCAGAAGAGATGACCTCTAAGAGTTCTTATGAAATTCTTTGACCTGAACAAAACTCAATGGTGAAATAAACCTGCTACCAAAGTAGTAATGAGGGAACATTAGCATCTCATAGAACAGAAATCAGTCGTCATCTGCTGAGTGTGAGAGACTTGGAGGCCATAGTGAATGATCAGCAGAGCCTTCCAAAGAAACATTTTAAAGTTAAAAATGAGAGGCCCCCAAATACTTGGTGAAGTCCCTGAAATGATACTGCCTAGCTTTCTCAGGACCTGTCCTCCATCCTACAAGGATGTTATCAGTTAATTCCTGCAGATGTGCTAAGTGGTGATACCGGGGAGGTTTATCTCTTAACGAGGAACTCTTAAACATCAAAAAACCTTTAAGATCAGAAGAAATAATGAGCTGATGGAGTGAATCCAGGTGTGGTGACAAGCATGAGATGGATGCTTGAGGAGATTTTGTATAATACCACTAAATTTACATGCTGAGCAGGGCTCCTAATCTGTCGACTTGTAAAACAAGACCCCTGCGGCCACTGCAGTCAGAGCTCTGCAGGATGAGGTGGGGCATCAGAAAACAGATTATTGAACTAGCCAATATCTGCACTTACCCACAAAAACCTCAAAGGTTTCATGGGAAGACAAACATATTATTTAAAAATTAACTTTGAAGATTGCAAATGAAAGCAGGCTGCTATTTTCCTGTGTGGAGCAGGGAAGAGCAGGGAGGAGTGAGCCTGTATCAGGAGCCCAGGACTAGGCAATGGAGACTTTCCTTTTTATAGGGTGGTGTTAGCTGTTCAGTCATATATGACTCTTTGTGACCCCGTGGACTGTAGCTTCTCCAGGCAAGAATACTGGAGTGGGTAGCCATTCCCTTCTCCAAGGAATCTTCCTGACCCAAGGATTGAACCCAGGTCTCCCGAATCACAAGCAGATTCTTTACCTCTGAGACGCCAGGAAACCCTTCGTAGGGTGGTGACTGGACGAAGACTCACTCACGCCTCACAGCCCGGGTGCCTCTAACACAGTCAGTTCACATCGGATCTGCCTGCTTCTGGCAAAAATGACCAGGGCATTAAAAAATAATGAAATTTCATTATAAAGAAAGGCAGTATACAGTGTTGTCTAGGCCATTTGCTTCAGCATAAAATAAAAATGCATTAGTTTGATGGCCTTCAGGTGAACACAGACGAGACCTTCATCCCTTCCCTTGTTTTCCTGCCCCGCACGGGATAGTTTATGGGGGAAAACGTTGTACTGAAAAGTCTCCTTATATTTTTTCTACATTTGAGGAAAGGAAAAGAAAAAAAGAAGGAAATTTAGTTTCAGATAGTCACAGGAGTAAGTATCATTTAGCTGTGGCTGAATAACAAACACCCTCAGCAATGAGTGACTTAAGAGAACAACTATTTGTTTAGTTCGTGGATGCTGAGTCAGCAGTTTAGGCTCACCTAGATGGTCCTTCCGGAGAAGGCAATGGCACCCCCACTCCGGTACTCTTGCCTGGAAAATCCCATGGATGGAGGAGCCTGGTGGGCTGCAGTCCATGGGGTCGCTAAGAGTCAGACAGGACTGAGTGACTTCACTTTCACTTTTCATTTTCATGCATTGGAGAAGGAAATGGCAACCCACTCCAGTGTTCTTGCCTGGAGAATCCCAGGGATGGGGGAGCCTGGTGGGCTGCCGTCTATGGGGTCAAACAGAGTTGGACACGACTGCAGCAACTTAGTAGCAGCAGCAGCAGCAGATGGTCCTTCTGGCCTTGACTGGGCTCACCTGTGTGTCTGTGGGCAGCTAGCTTCTAGGTGCTGGCTGCTAGGCGGGGAGACAGAGGCAGCAGCAGAATGCTGGGCAGACATGTAAGGAGGGGAAGGAACTGTATCCACTCTCACAATCTAATGCAGATACAATGCTATACCTTGGGCTTCCTTGGTGGCTCAGATGAAAGAATCTGCCTGCAATGCAGAAGAGCCAGGTTCAATCCCTGGGTTGGTTAGATCCACTGGAGAAGGAAATGGCGACCCTCTCTAGTATTCTTGCCTGGAGAATCCCATGGACACGAGAGGCAAGCTACAGTCCATGGGATCGCAAAGAGTTGGACATGACTGAGCATCTAACACTTTCACTTTCATGCTATACCTAGACCCAGAATAAATATATTGAAGGAGGAAAAGAAAAGAGTAGCTTGGGCATTACAGCTACTTCTTTATTATTGCTCTATTGCAACAGAATCAGTTCTGAATAAATTTTATGTAGTTTCTTTTACCATCCTCAATTCACCTTAGTGTATAATAGTACATAAAATTATATACAATCAGCAGAGACTATTATATAAAATCATAATTTTAGTTTGTTTGGTTTGCCTTCCCCCTAAGGCTTTTTTACCTTCCTACTATCTTTGGATCACCTTCACCTGGAATCACAGTTGGACCATCACTGGAGAGAAAACAAGGATCACATTAAAGACTTGCCTTCATGACAGCAATGGAGTAATTCACTTACCGCTCAGAAAACAGAAATTATTTCCCTAAAGTCAGTTACACTGGAAACTTTCTGGGAGCCCCATTTCCTAAGTGTTGGTTTAATACTCTATTCTTTAAACCATTAGCTCAGTTGGTAAAGAATCCGCCTGCAATGGAGGAGACCTGGGTTCAATCCCTGGGTTGGGAAGATCCGCTGGAGAAGGGAAAGGCTACCCACTCCAGTATTCTGGCCTGGAGAATTTCATGGACTGTGTAGTCCATGGGGTCACAAAGAGTCGCACATGACTGAGCGACTTTCACTTAAACCATGCTGATTGGCTGGATGATTTTTATGAATTCAGTTTAAAGATTTACTTACTTTTGAGATGTCAACAGTGCTCAAGGACATAGTGTTCTGCCTGGAGAAGTTCTTTGCTGGAATCAATGAGGCCAGCCAATAGATCAGGAGCAACTTACCGTGCTAGGCTATTTGCTTCCAGTGGCTTTCGTCCCTCCTCTTTGCTGATGGCTGGAAATTCTAGGGATTTCTAGGGATGGGGGCACTGCGGGTGGCCACAGTGGTCATGCCTCTTCTCTGCTGGCAGTAGCACTTAGAATTAGTTTAGGCTGCATAAAAAAAGAAAACCTCAAACAACAGTTGTATAAGCATTGTTCTCTTGTGAAATTGTTCTCACACCATGAAAGTTGAGTCAGACAAACAGGGGCCAGGTAAGCAGTTCCACAAATTCCTCAGAGCCCATTCTGTTTCTAACTGAAGCTTTTGCTTATTACTTCTGTCCTCAAGAGCATCGTAGGGTTGCTGAAGCTTCAGCCACCATGTCTGCTGTCCAAGGCAGAAGGAATGAAGGCAAAAAAAGGACCAGCTTCCCCTAACACTCTACCTGGACATCATATCCAAATTTCTGTCTTATTTCTGTTGACCAGTGCTTATTACAAGGTTGTACTTTGTTATAGGGGGTTTCCCTGGTGGCTCAGATGGTAAAGAATCTGCCTGCCAATGCAGGAGATGCGGGTTTGATCCCTGGGTCAGGATGATCCCTGGAGAAGGAAATGGCACTATACTATTCGTACCTGGGAAATCCCATGGGCAGAGGAACCTGGCAGGCTACAGTCCATGGGGTCTCAAAAGAGTTGGACATGACTTGGCAACTAAACAACAACTTTGTTACAAAGAAACCTGGAAAATAGTCTTTTACTCGAACACATCACCAGCCTCAATAAAAGAAGGGTTTTAAATGCACTGTGTTTTAAAACTAAAGACATTATTTCACAAGCTTTCAGAACCAAATCTCCATTTTCTCTCTTACTTTCTGCTTCCCATGTAGGATGTTCTAAAATTTCACGGAACATCCTTCAGGAAACGCTACATATAATGAAGAGATAATTTAATTCTATGAGTGCACTCCCCAAAGGTCCCTGGTATTAGTGTCACCTGTGCGAAGTGATGAGTTGGCTTTTATGGACACATTTTGTCTTAATTCAGTAATTTTATATCTATGAAAGTAAGGTCTGGATACACATTGAAATAAAAAATTTAATTTCTACAATTTAGGGTGAATTTTGCACAGTATAAACTTCCAATTTATATTCCTAATTTGTCCACTTGCAGATGCAAAATTTGGTACCAAAATGATCATATAGGAAAGCAGTTTGATGCTGGCTAAATTAACATCTTTGGGTACCATTAGCCACCTGGTGTTCAGTAGATATGGTTAACTAGCTGGCTTGCACACAAGAGGAACTATTTCGTTCTTTCTTCCCTGATATCATTTCTGGAGGAAATTTTTTGTCATAATGGGGCAAAAATAGGGACATTAGAAGAACATCAGAACTCTCCCCCCAAATCACTATATTTTCAAACAATGTCTTAGTGACTGTCAGTAACTTGTTTGACCTCAGCTATTTTAAAGCTTTTGAAAGTTTTAAACGCATAGGAAATCCACTGAACGTGCTTGTTATGAAATTTTGATTTTCTTTATCAAAAGAACATAAGATTTCTCATTATTTACCTGAAAGAGTTAGATATTTAATCTTGTCAAGGGATATTAAGTGTAATTCCGTGATTTCTTGTTCATGCGCATGTCTTTAATTTCCAGAGTAGCTCTTTATAATCATCAGTTGACTCTTGTCAGTGACTTTGTAAAAAAAACACATACATCAAGTCCATGAAGGAACTATTCTGTGATCACCTGAATATGAGTATGTAATGCAAGCTCAAATGTTATAGATTTCTTGGTGCATTTTTCTTTCTTAAATCAAGATGGTTCTATATTTATAAAACCAACATAAAATGCCCCAAATTTGCTTTCCAGAGTTACAGACTACTGGACATATGTGTTCCTGGTGGCTGTCCTGGGACTGCCAGGTGTAACCTTGTATTTGATAGTTTATAAATTAATGATTAGAAATGTTAATATTGAAAAAAATTGACTTCGTGATTGTGACTAATACCAGGTATTACTACAGATTGCAGACCATTCTGATTAGGAGTCAGTTTAGTGAGAAAACAGTGAAAAGACACAGAGTTAGGAAGCCCTTAGTATTCCTTAGCATTAGGTTTGGTGGGACGGCGGAGCCTGGTGGGCTGCCATGTATGGGGTCGCACAGAGTCAGACACGACTGAAGCGACTTAGCAGCAGCAGCAGGAGCAGCAGGTTTGGTTAGCTCGATACAAATATACACCTTATTATTTGTGTACAGAAGTAACATTGAACCCGTCTAGTGTACCTGGCATCCAACCAGTCCATCCTAAAGGAAATCAGTCCTGAATATTCATTGGAAGGACTGATGCTGAAGCTGAAACTCCAATACTTTGACCACCTGATCCGAAAAACTGACTCATTGGAAGAGACCCTGATGCTGGGAAAGACTGAAGGCAGGAGAAGTGGATGACAGAGGATGAAATAGTTGGATGACATCACCGACTCAATGGACATGAGTTTGAGTAAGCTCCGGGAGTTGCTGATGGACAGGGAGGCCCGGTGTGCTGCAGTCCATGGGGTCGCAAAGAGTCGGATATGACTGAGCGACTGAACTGAACTGAGTGTACCTGGCAGTGTAGAGGAATTTATGCAGATTTTGCATAAAAGCATATCAGGCATAAAACAGTATTAAAATTTATGGGCATTTGTTCCTAATCACTTCGGATAGCTTGCTGTTGTTCAGTTGCTAAGTTGTGTCTGACCCTTTGCAACCCCATGGACTGCAACACATCAGGCTTCCCTATCCTTCACTATCTCCCAGAATTTGCTCAAACTCACGTCCATTGAGTGGGTGATAGTGTCCAACCATCTCATCCTCTGTCACCCGCTTCTCCTCCTGCCCTCAATCTTTCCCAACATCAGGGTCTTTTCCAGTGAGTGGGCTCTTCATATCAAGTGGCCAAAGTATTGGTGCTTCAGCTTCCTAGGATAGCTAGGAAGACCATATCGTTTTGATTTCTACCAAAGGAAGACTGGAAGGAAGGGAGAGAGGGAGGAAAGGAAAGATGGGAGGATTGGTAATTTGGATTTCATGCCAGTTATAATAAGGTCTTTCCAAGGGGATTATTAATTTAAAAAATGCTCACTATGTTGCCCCTGCTGAAGTTTGTTAATGACAACTCAGTTGTGATTTTCTATGGCAGCATTTGTAAAATGATACATTTCACATCAGTTGCTTACTCTACCCAACTGCTCAGAAGAGCGACTCCAGAGGCTTTGAAAAGACTCAAGAGGTCCAAGCCTCACTCCAGAGTAACTGAACCCTAATCTGGGAGATTCCCCCCACATGATTTTGTGTCCAGATGACTATAGACCCACCAGACTACAATTCTCACCATTAAAGAATTATTCCAGGTAGTCTCATGAATGTTAAGTAATAATATTTATGTCTATTCGAGATGCTTTTCATTAGAACAAACTAATATATCTTTTTGAAATAAATGACATGCTTAGGTCGATCACAGGGGAAAAATCTTAAAATACTCCAGTAATTATCCTTATCAGTTTGCACTCCAATTCTCAAAAAATTGAAATGTATATGTAAATCTATGTAAATTATATATCCTTATAATTAGAACCTTGAGGTTCTTTTGGCAAATTTCTCTTAAGCTGTAGCTATGAAACTCTGAATTCTAAAATTGGCCGCTGAAGGAGAATATTTTCCAATTAGGGTGTTTTCTCTTAACTAAATAATTAAGTAGCTCAGTGGATTTTAACAGACTTTAGGTAAGGAAAGAGAAAAATGGTAATGTCCTCATTAGGGGATAATATGTTCATGCAGGAAAAGAATTCACGAAAATTCACAGAGATGAAAGAAACATAAATGAGAATGATTCCTCAAGAATAAGAGCTCTGGACTATGCCGTCACTTCAAGCCGGGATGAAATTTTGGCATCTCCATATATTTCACAGAAATCCGAAGGGGTTCATTCTAAGGCAGAATGTACCATTTCAATAAGAAATATAGAGATTAACAAAAAGTGGAAATAAAATGTATTCTTTAGACTGTATTTATTCTTTTTTATATTAAATAAATACGGGACCAAATGTATTTGTAGAGTGCATTCATTTCACTTTGATTTTGAATCACTTAAAAGGGTACAGAATTATTGCAAATATTGTCCATCAAACTTGAGGTGCTTTCCAGTTTCTGTTATCCTTTTGGATCATACTTGCCCTCACTACATTTGGAAACTATAAAAGCTCAGATAATCAACTGTAGGTTTAACTGTTTCACAATGTTATTTATCAACTGAAAATTATTTTTGGTCCAAAAATTTTGATATCAAAAATCACTTTTAATCTGCCAGCTTAATTTCTGGGATGATTTATTCATCTTAAATGTTCTAAGAAGGCTTGTGGGTTAATTACATAGCTCATCTGGTAGGAATCCCAGAGTTCAGAAGACACATTAATTCAATCTTCAAAGAATATAAAAATAAGATCAACACAAGGAAATAGAAACTAAAAGAACATAAAATGATGCCATATTTTATTTCTATAAACTTGTCATGGTTCTCTTCAAATGTCACTTGGTGTTTTCCTCATATTTAGGATGAAAAGGTAAGACAAAAGCAGAAAACACGCTCAAGTAGTTAATATTAAAAAGTTTCAATGATGTTTCAAAGTGGAAGATTGCACTCATAGAATGCTGATGCCTCACAGTTTATAAACATGAGCCTCAAGACAGAACAACATCTGTTCAATTAACAAAAGTTTTCCTTTGTTGTCTGGTTTTTGGTTCTGCTTCCCCCTAAAAGCTCATGAAAGGGGACAAGAATAATTATGAGGAGAAACAGAGTTTACTCAACAATCCCTGAGCAATATGTATCACATTAAGACATGTCCTCAAGTAAAAAGCAAAGTAGACAAATTGGAAGCATTATGAATAAACTGATCAGATTTGAGAATTACAGCCAAGGTTTCCTATTCAACATGGCGGACAGAGCATTTACGTCCACATTGCAGTCCAGCAAGGTCCCTCTGAAATTATCAAAAAGGTATGTTTATTACTATGCAACTGTAAGTGTACCATCAATGGCCCAGAAATATTAAGGACTATATGGAGGATGTAAGTAAAAGGTATAAAATTTACAGAGGAGCAAAAAGAGAAAGCTACCTGAAGAAATAAGCCATTACTAAGAAGTATCAGATCTTTGAGGAAAACTAAGAACAAGTAATACACTAAGGTGAATAATCCTAGTAACTGATCTCAGAGAGAATAGAATTGGTTTAATAAACAGAATAAACCCTAAAAGATTGTCACCAGGGTCTCAGTTCAGTTCAGTTCAGTTGCTCAGTCATGTCCAATTCTTTGTGACCCCATGAATCACAGCATGCCAGGCCTCCCTGTCCATCACCAACTCCTGGAGTTCACTCAGACTCATGTCCATCCAGTCAGTGATGCCATTCAGCCATCTCATTCTCTGTTGTCCCCTTCTCCTCCTGCCCCCAATCCTTCCCAGCATCAGAGTCTTTTCCAATGAGTCAACTCTTCACATGAGGTGGCCAAAGTACTGGAGTTTCAGCTTTAGCATCATTCCTTCCAAAGAAATCCCAGAGCTGATCTCCTTCAGAATGGACTGGTTGGATCTCCTTGCAGTCCAAGGGACTCTCAAGAGTCTTCTCCAACACCACAGGTCAAAAGCATCAATTCTTTGGCGCTCAGCCTTCTTCACGGTCCAACTCTCACATCCATACATGACCACAGGAAAAACCATAGCCTTGACTAGACGAACCTTTGTTGGCAAAGTGATGTCTCTGCTTTTGAATATGCTATCTAGGTTGGTCATAACTTTCCTTCCAAGGAGTAAGCGTCTTTTAATTTCATGGCTGCAATCACCATCTGCAGTGATTTTGGAGCCCCCCAAAATAAAGTCTGACACTGTTTCCACTGTTTCCCCATCTATTTCCCATGAAGTGATGGGACCAGATGCCATGATCTTCGTTTTCTGAATGTTGAGTTTAAGCCAACTTTTCCACTCTCCACTTTCACTTTCATCAAGAGGCTTTTGAGTTCCTCTTCACTTTCTGCCATAAGGGTGGTGTCATCTGCATATCTGAGGTTATTGATATTTCTCCCCGCAATCTTGATTCCAGCCTGTGCTTCTTCCAGCCCAGCGTTTCTCATGATGTACTCTGCATAGAAGTTAAATAAGCAGGCTGACAATATATAGCCTTGACGTACTCCTTTTCCTATTTGGAACCAGTCTGTTGTTCCATGTCCAGTTCTAACTGTTGCTTCCTGACCTGCATACTGATTTCTCAAGAGGCAGGTCAGGTGGTCTGGTATTCCCATCTCTTTCAGAATTTTCCACAGTTTATTGTGATCCACATAGTCAAAGGCTTTGGCATAGTCAATAAAGCAGAAATAGATGTTTTTCTGGAACTCTCTTGCTTTTTCCATGATCCAGAGGATGTTGGCAATTTGACCTCTGGTTCCTCTGCCTTTTATAAAACCAGCTTGAACATCTGGAAGTTCACAGTTCACATATTGCTGAAGCCTGGCTTGGAGAATTTTGAGCATTACTTTACTAGCATGTGAGATGAGTGCAATTGTGTGGTAGTTTGAGCATTCTTTGGCATTGCCTTTCTTTGGGATTGGAATGAAAACTGACCTTTTCCAGTCCTGTGGCCACTGCCGAGTTTTCCAAATGTGCTGGCATATTGAGTGCAGCACTTTCACAGCATCATCTTTCAGGATTTGAAATAGCTCCACTGGAATTCCATCACCTCCACTAGCTTTGTTCATAGTGATGCTTTCTAAGGCCCACTTGACTTCACATTCCAGGATGTCTGGCTCTAGATGAGTGATCACGCCATTGTGATTATCTGGGTCATGAAGACCTTTTTTGTACAGTTCTTCTGTGTATTCTTGCCACCTCCTCTTAATATCTTCTGCTTCTGTTAGGTCCATACCATTTCTGTCTTTTATCGAGCCCATCTTTGCTTGAAATGTTCCCTTGGTATCTCTAATTTTCTTGAAGAGATCTCTAGTCTTTCCCATTCTGTTGTTTTCTTCTATTTCTTTGCATTGATTGCTGAGGAAGGCTTTCTTATCTCCTCTTGCTATTCTTTGGAACTCTGCATTCAGATGCTTATATCTTTCCTTTTCTCCTTTGCTTTTTGCTTCTCTTCTTTTCACAGCTATTTGTAAGGCCTCCCCAGACAGCCATTTTGCTCTTTTGCATTTCTTTTCCATGGGAATGGTCTTGATCCCTGTCTCCTGTACAATGTCACGAACCTCATTCCATAGTTCATCAGGCACTCTATCTATCAGATCTAGGCCCTTAAATCTATTTCTCACTTCCGCTGTATAATCATAAGGGATTTGATTTAGGTCATACCACCAGGGTCTCAGAGAAGTTCTAATCCAGGGGATATTAGGGTAAAAATTGGAAAAGCAGTCATTTGCTTATTTATTCATTCACCAATTTGACATTACATTATTAGCGTCTCCCACTGCCAGGAGAAGGCAATGGCACCCCACTCCAGTACGGTTGCCCAGAAAATCCCATGGATGGAGGAGCCTGGTAGGCTGCAGTCCATGGGGTTGCTAAGAGTCAGACACGACTTCACTTTCACTTTCACTTTCCACTTTCATGCACTGGAGAAGGCAATGGCAACCCACTCCAGTGTTCTTGCCTGGAGAATCCCATGGATGGAGAAGCCTGGTAGGCTGAAGTCCATGGGATCGCACAGAGTCTGACATGACTGAAGCGACTTAGCAGCAGTAGCAGCACTGCCAGGCACTATTCTAGTCCAAAATGGACTGAGAAGAGACTAGCACCAATCTTCTAATTAGTAACACTAAATGCTAGGTATAGATGAAACTATTCATTCAAAGTTCTGGGGAAAAAAATATTTTTAGAGAATAACTAGGTAGGGTTGATAGCAGATTTGACATAAAGTCAATGAACTTGAAGAAATAGTAATAGAATTGACATAAAATGAAATCCAGAGAGTAGAGAAAATTCTTGGGGAAAAAAAAAAAAGACAGACACTGAGCGATCTGTAGGACAATATGCCAGAAAAGAGGATTACAAAAAAAAGTGGCATTGTAACCAGTACAATGTAACCATTCCCTGTTTTCATAAAGTGTAAACTAACAATGATGGTAAGTTATAGTCTCTTTGGGAAGATTATGGAGATGATGAAAATAAAATAAAGATAGAAGATTTTCTTCTATCTTTCTGATGCAAATGAAGGCATTTCTATAGGGACAAATTGAACGTTATATGAAACAAAGTTGGGATTTTGGTCACTTTGATCCACAGTATTTAAAGTTGCTCTTTTTACAGAGCTTTGTTAGCTCCAACATGAGACTTTCTTCAACCACAAGCAGCATCAAAACTGTCCCAATTAAAAAAAAAAAAAAAAAGAAGCAATATAAGTGGAATTTAGTGGCATTAAAGACCAAAGGAGTTGAATTTTCATCATGGTTTCATTTAATTACAGTGATTTTGGTTATGGGGGTCATCCTGCTAAATCAATATTAATAATAACACTTGTCATATCTATTTTTCTCTAGAGTAAAAATTAAGTAGTCTAAATCTATTGACAGATTTTGAGAAAAACTGATATAAGAGCACAATTCTCAGAATCATATCTATCAAGAATTAGTTCCAAAGATGAAAGACACTTCACTGCCCCAAAACCACTCACTGCTCAATGAAGAAAGCTCACAGTCTGCTTCAGGACAGATTTCCCAAGCATTTTATTGAAAGGGAAAACAATACAGCAAATTGAATTTGACCTTAGGTCCAAAGAAGTAGTTTCAAAAGTTGGCTTACTTGCATTTCCACAGTTAAAAACTTGCTATCTCACTGAGACCCTCTCCACCCCCACTTTACATTCCACACAGGTCAAATATAGTCAAATAAATAGCACTTCCCATGGCTCACCACGGTACCCCACAACAGGCTGGCTGGAACGGAACACTCAGAGCCTGTCAGCACGACAGCAAACAGTGTGTTCATCCCAACTGCTCCCAAGGTCACTCCTCACTGATAATTAAATATATCTTTAAAATATTTTAAAGAAAAGATTTTCTGCTCCTAATCTTTAATACAGTGGAACTCAACTGATGAAACCTGGACATCCTGACAATTGAGAAAGTCATAGGACGTAGGCAGAACCTCTGAAAGGACCCATCTCATCATGGAAATTTGATAGAACATTTGAAGCACAGGGATGTTTCATTTCAAACTGTTAAACTGTAGCAGCTGGAGTTCAGAACAGATGGTATGAACACCCTGGTCATAGAACACCTCTAATGAGATTTCAACTGACTTACCTGTCACCTCTCATCTCCTGCCCAGCATCATTCATGGTAAACAAAGCCACTATAAACCCTTGTCCTTAGCTACCTCTGCCATGCAAATCTCCTAGCAGTTGGAAGCTTCTGGAAGGAATATGTGGAGATCAAGTGGAATATTTACTGACATTATGTCTCTTATTACTAGATTCCAAACCTTTCCATCAATGAATCAGAGAAGAAAAATCTTTGGGCAGCGTGCTTCTAAGTGATCATGTCAGTATTTGACCTCCCCAAGTATTCCACAAGGAAATCAACAGAAATTGGAGGGATTTATTGCTGATATATTCCTGAAGAAATCATTACTTGAATGTCTTGGAAGACAGGGTTTGCAAATGCATTATAATTTGGTGCAGATTTCTTTCCCCTTTTTATCTTTTATTTTATTTCTTCTTGTTTGTTTCTTTGGCTGGTCGTTTGGTTGAAGACTGCTTGTCTCTTTCATAGTCCTGAGTTTCAAGGCATAGTCATAATGGGTATGCTTTCCATTTTTGCACATATAAAATTATAACACTGAATTTGCTTATATTAAATATATTTTTTCTTTTTTTTTTTTTTGACTGTGGTGTGTGACTTGCAGGATCTTTGTCTCACAACCAGGGATCAAATCCAGGCACTAGACAGTGAAAGGGTGGAGTCCTAGTCATTGGACCACAGGATAATTCCCTTTATTTTCTCTTTCAAAATATTGGATGCAAATTTGATGTTATACTTTTATATTATATTTGTATTAATTTCAGAAAAGATAGCTCAAGAACTTTTATTGATAGATGACATGTTGAAAGTAAGTGTTATTTTTACATTTGTTAAAAGAAAAATCCTTTTCAAAAATGAAAAGCCTTGATGTAGCCCATTCCTCTTTTACTGGCTGCTCACAGAGCAAGTCACCCGAGAAGTTACATTGCCCCTGGCATCAAACTGGAGATTGAACCTGTGATGATGGTACTGAGTTCACAGAGATATTTGAGAGTATTAATTGAGAGAGGATTTGGGCCTGATATCTGTGGATAAATAGAGGTGAGCAATGCTTAAAACTCAGCTTTAAATAGAAAGCTGTGTCTGACTCTTTGTGACCCCTTGGACTGTAGTTGATGATGGACAGGGAGGCCTGGCATCCTGCAGTCCACGGGGTCGCAAAGAGTTGGACATGACTGAGCAACTGAACTGTAGTCTGTGAAATTCTCCAGGCCAGAATACTGGAGTGGGTAGCCTCTCCCTTCTCCAGAGGATCTTCCCAACCTAGGGACTGAACCCAGGTCTTCCACATTGCAGGCAGATTCTTTACCAGCTGAGCCACAAGGGAAGCCCAAGGACACTGGAATAGGTAACCTATCCCTTCTCCAGTGGATATTCCTGACCCAGGAATTGAACTGGGGTCTCCTGCACTGCAGGTGGATTCTTTACCAACTGAACTATCAGGGAAGCCCTTAAATAGGAAGTAAGAAGACCTGAATGTGTACAAAGCTTGAAGCATGAACTGGAAATGGTCTTTTAACTAAATTCTCAGAATTCTTGTATTTTCTTGCCCTTGGCTTTCTGCTCTATACACAGAAAAATGTTCAGTTATTTGCAGTTTCTTATTCTTCAGCCTCTCAATAATTAAAGTTTTATATATCTGTCTGCAAAGACAGACAGCAGGTTCACTGCCATGCGATGTTTCATTTGATGGCCGTGTGTTTATGAACATCAAAGCGTATTTTTGATGCGTGCTTCAGTCTAGATGGATGTTGTGGTCAGATATAGCTGTTCCCAGCTCTTCAGAAGGGTGCGGTGGTTGAAACAGAGCTCAGAAAATCACCAGAGTTGGAGACTCCCCAAATTAAAATAATAAGTATGTTGGGATTCAAGTTTAAACTGAAGAGAGAGAGAGATTTGTCTGAGAAAATTTAACACCCTGTAATATCTATAATCCTGTGATATGGTACCATTTCATTTTTCAATTTAATGAGGAAGAAATGAACACTCAGTCTCAAGTCAAATAAAAAGACTTTAAAAACCAGACTATATCCTGAAACTCTGTGAGCATGACCGGAATTGCTGGTTCCAACCACTGTGGTGGAAGTTCTGACAGAGTTCCCGTGATGAACTTCCAGTGTTAGGCTTTCAGTTTTATTCTAGAGACGTGCTAGGGCTGAAAGCCGACAAACAGGTTCCCACTTCTGTAGACGTGGAAAACATGAATGGGAAACAGCCAGCCATGATCTTGTATACACTTTGCAGTTTCTTTGTTTCTATATAGGAAGACTGGGGTGTTTGCATTTTCACATAGGCAGGCGTCTTCTGTTCTGTGGTTCAGATTTTTCGCTCAGTGTCAAGCCCATTCTATTGGGAAGGAGATTAATTTATGATATTAAACCCTTGCAGAATCCCTTTGTTTAGAATTCATAGGGTTTTTGCTTTAAAATAATTTATGATCAGATTATTTTTCTTTTTTCTTTGCTTGCTCCTTCCCATTTTGTTGAAGCTAAAAAGGAATGAGTTTGGACTGTTTATTATTTTTTTTAATTTCAGCCTCTGCCCCATTTATGCAAACTCCTCAGCCTTTTCTTTTCTTCTAGCTTTTCCCTAAGAAAAATGAAGTACATCATGCCAAGAGAAATATTTTCTTCACCAAGCATCTTCCAAGAAACTGAGTTTTTGCTCCAAGTTTCTAAATTGCACTTCAAAAATCTCAAGAACCCTCCACATTTTATCTCACCCTTACTTTTGGAAACCTCAGCGCCTTTATCTTTGCCGAAACAGCCGTTTCCAAATGTCAAGTGCGATTTATTCCATTTTAAGTAAAGAATTTCAACTTAATCTATTTTTTTCAAATCTTTATATCTACTTGCCCAAACTATAGCTCTCCCTTGGATAATTCTTAGATGGAAGTGAGCCTTTTCACAGGTTTATCATGTCACTGCTGACCCTCAAGGAATCCTGTCTCCACCTTCCCCTAGCTTTCTATTTAGTTAGTTAAAGTCACAGCCTCTAGGTTTCCATTAAGTTGTTAACATTTGCTACTAGCGTGTGTTTACCGAATGACATCTGAAGTTACGACTGTCAACGGAAAACTTCACAAACTTGGAAAGGTTTGCAAATCCAGGTGCAGTTTTTAAAGGCTAAAGAAGGTTAGATCCGTGGATCCTTCTCGAGGGACATAACCTTCTCTACCTCCACCTCCTTTCTTCTCGCTTGGCTAGCCACGGCATGAACTCCTCACAGAGAAAGGGCAGATTAAGGAGAAAAAAAATGAAAAATAGAAAAAAGGGATGGAAGCCAATCAGGCAACTGTCCAAGGTATGAGATCATTGCTGGGAAAAGGCAGAACTCTAACTTTACAATTAATCACTCTTTGTCCTCACTTATACGTTGCTCAGTCTTTGTTTTAAGTCCTGCAGAGGTTAAAAGAGAGAGATGAATACTTTGTTAAGTGATTCTGTACATCAGATGGTATTCCCCATTGTGTTCTCACCCTGCTCTCTGCTGTCTCCCTCTGCCATCACTATCACTCAGCAGGGATGGGACAAGACCTGACCATCAAGGCCAATGTCATTGCAGGTGCCATATCCTTATTGAAAGGATGTCCCTTTAAATTTACACCCATGATAGTAAATTTGCACGTTTGAGTGGACTGCTTTAGAGAAGGGCTGACTTCTCTGATGGTTGACATCCCTGGGCTGAGTTCACCGCCTCTTGTCCTGTCTTGGTTTCTTTGGTGCGTGAGTCTCAAATTTAGCTACACATACCCTTGGGATATGAAGCAATCTGTAGGATACCTGCGTGCTAAGTCATTTCAGTCATGTCCGACTCTTTGCAACCCAGTGCACTGTAGCCTGCCAGGCTCCTCTGTCCACGGCATTCTCCAGGCACGAATATTAGTGTGGGTTGCCATTTCCTCCCAGGGGATCTTCCCAATCCAGGGATCGAACCTGGGTCTCCTGCATGGCAGGCAGACTCTTTACCACTGAGCCACCAGGAAAGCCCAAAAATAAAAATATGTACATGCAAATCCTGAGAGCTGCTTCAATTAAATGAATCTTTTTCCTTTTTATTTAGTTTATGGTGGTCTCTGCTCTACTTTATCCCATTATTTCACTTAATTGGTTGTGTTAAAATAGTTCATCATACTTTTTGTGTAAATACAGTATTGTGAATGGTTTACTGCCTTCTTTTGTGGTCTGGGAACTAATTTCTTTCTCTTTGTTGAAATTAAAAGTCAATTGAAAATATGATCCAAATTAAAAATATTTATACTCAATTTCTTCAGAAATTTGCTTTGTGTAAAGTAAAGTGGCCCAGAGATGGCTGGGCTTTCCTCCCTGCCCGCCCCCACCCCCACTCTCACACAGGCAGAGTGGGAACCACCTGGTACCTGTGGGTGCAGACTCTGCCCCGGGGAGCATGGGTGAGGTCTCTTAGGTGGCTTGATGTGAGAGGCACTGAGATTCAGGGGTAACTGGTGTGACCCTCATTCCCCCTCTGCATGCATGCTAAGTTGCTTCAGTCATGTCTGACTCTTTGTGACCCCATGGACTGTAGCCCACTAGGCTCCTCTGTCCATGGGATTCTCCAGGGCAAAAATACTGAAGTGGGTTGCCATTTCCTTCTCCAGGGGATCTTTCCAACCCAGGGATCAAACATGTGTCTCTTATATCTCCTACATTGCAAACAGAATCTTTACTGCTGAGCCACCAGGAAAGCCTGTCATTCCTCCTCTGCTGATACCCAATTCCTTTCAATTTCAATCAGTCCTCCTAAAATGAAAAAAAAGGAAAATAATTATATATATATATATATATATATATATATATATATACATACACACACACACACACACACAAATATATTGATGTATTTGGGGTATACAGGGACCATGGGACTTGGATATGAGAGGGTTCTTGCAACAGTCTTGATCACCCGTCTATACCTCCCCTGGCATTTTCCTGTGGACCCTGTGGACTTGGCTGTGCCCCTGCCCCTCGGTTTCAGGAGTAATTCCATGATTCAGAACCACAATCATGAGGAAAGACATCACCAGACTTTATACAACTCTTTCCCAAGAGAGGTCTCTGGTCAACCACAGCCTCTCTCTCTCCTGCTGACCTTTAACATAACTGCAGAATCTTTCTCAACAAAACCTCTATTTGCTGATTGGAGCTGACGCTCTAAATGAAGTATATTTGCCATCACTGGCTGGTGTAAGAAGCGCCTCCGGAGGAATCCACTCATGCAAGTAAGTACCGCAGTGTTTGGAGCAGACCCTGCCATGCTCTGCCCATGTGTCCTTGACCTTACAATCTCAGTAAACATTTGCTGGACTCCCAGCTTCAAGCACCTGGATTTCCTTGCCTAAGTTCAGTTCAGTTCAGTTGCTCAGTCGTGTCCGACTCTTTGCCACCCCATGGACTGCAGCATGCCAGGCTTCCCTGTCCATCACCAATTCTCAGAGCTTGCTCAAAGTCATGTCCATTGAGTCAGTGATGCCATCCAACCATCTTATCCTCTGTCATCCCCTTCTCCCGCCTTTAATCTTTTCTAGTAGCAGGAAGTTTTCCAGTGAGTCAATTCTCCACACCAGGTTGCCAAAGTATTAGAGCCTCAGCTTCAGCATCAGTCCTTCCAATAAATATTCAGGACTGATTTCCTTTAGGATGGACTGGTTTGATCTCCTTGCAGTCCAAGGGACTCTCTCTATAACTAAAGGAACCCACTTTTCCAGCTTCACATGAAAGGCTAGATATGTTGGGAATTAATAATCGATGACTGGGCTTCTTTTGGTGGCTTAGTGGTAAAGAATCCACCTGCCAACAGCTTCAATCCCTGATCCAGGAAGATCGCACATGCCGTGCAGCAACTAAATCCATGCGTCACAACTATTGAGCCTGTGCTCTAGAGCCCATGTGCTCCGCAACAAGAGAAGGAACTGCAGTGAGAGGCCCTTGCACCGTAACTGGAGAACAGCCCTCACGTACCCACTCCAGTGTTCTTGCCTGGAGAATCCCAGGGACGGGGGAGCCTGGTGAGCTGCTGTCTATGGGGTCGCACAGAGTAGGACACGACTGAAGTGACTTAGCAGCAGCAGCAGCAGCTCTCACATGCCGCAACTATAGAAAAGCCCACACAGGAATGAAGACCCAGCATGACCAAAAATAAATAAATAAATTAATTTTTAAAATGGCTGCATGGCTGGTGGGAGCTGGTGTATAAATATCTTAGCTCCCTCACCCCTCAGATGTAACTCCTTCTTTGGGTTTAATCTGGGACCCACATCAAACAGTCATCACTTATATTTTTGCAATGGTAATTTGTTTGTTGATGAAACTTCACTTGCTTCTTTTCATTTTCTGTCTTAATTCTCCACTTCTCTGCTGATGTCTCCTGGAATCACTTCCCACGTGCAATCTAATTGTGATCTTTAGTGTGGGGAGGGCAGGGTGTTGGCTTTTGGAGGGACCAAAACTGAGACAATAGCTATTTCAAAAGTCTAAGGAATGAAGTCACTGTCTTAGCCTGAGTTATGCTCAATGTTGATTGTAAGATTAGGATCTTCTGTTGCGAGCTCCTGAGTAGAGCTGGGTGGCATGGGAAGGTGAGAACAGAGTGGGGCTGAAGGAAAGGACAAGGAGAGGAGGCGATTGTTCAAGAAGTCAGTTCTGTAGGAAGCTGGGAAACCTGGGAGGCAGTCGGCGCTGTGCAGAGGAGCAATGTGTGGAAGGATAGGAAGCCTGCCACTAACACACTGCCACCTTGGAAACCGTGCAATCCGATTGAAACAGACATCCACACCGGTTCCTTCTGTGCCGTGCCCCTTTCTTCTTGGGGGATTAGCATTTGTTGCGTCGGTCGCTTAGTTGTGTCCAACTCTTTGCGATCCCATGGACTGTAGACCACCAAGCTCCTCTGATAATGGAATTCTCCAGGCAAGAATACTGGAGTGGGTTGCAATTTCCTCCTCCAGGGGATCTTCCTGACCCAGGGAGCAAACGTGGGGCTCCTGCAAAGCAGACAGATTCTTTACCTTTTGAGGCACCAGGGAAGCCCTGGTTAATTCCCATATTCCCTAATTAAAAAGATATGTAGATTGTGTCTTGAAAAATGTTAAGTAAACCATTGTGCAATGCCTTCAATTTTGAGTAAGAAACCTGGTTTCTCATTTCCTTTGGCAATCTAATTGAATATTTCTTGTGAAAAATCACTTGAGGATAAGCACTTAAAATACATTGCTACCAGCCATGATCCTAATGCTTTCTGGTTTACCTACATGGAAAGCACATAGATCATGATCAGGGCCCTGTAACTGCCAAGGGAAAGGGTATTAAGATCATTTTGATTCATTATACTGAATGTGTTTTCATCTTTACTGTAGAAGAAATCACCTGGACCCAAATGATTACTCGAGTCACTAAATCTTTTGACATAAAAATGGTAAAATCTTTTGAAAATAGATGATTTAGTAAGACCAAGATTAAAGTGAGTTCAACAAAAATCAATGGCCATGAGATTTAGTTTGTCTGGTTTGATCATCTTGTCTTTTTTTCAGGGGAGAGGAGCAGATACCAGAACCTCAGACGGGAAAATCTCAGATGAGAGAAGCCGTTCTCTCATCTTGAAGGATGTGAGGGGGGCACTGTATGGAGAGAACAGGCCAGTGGGAATCAACTCCCCTGAGGAAAGTCAACATGGCTACATCACCTGTTGTGTGTACTTACCGCAGTGGGAATTTTAAGGTGAAGTATGAAGTATGGAGAGACTATGGAAAGCTGTGACAAACCTAGGCAACACATTTTAAAGCAGAGACATCACCTTGCCAACAAAGGTTCATATAGACAAAGCTATGGTTTTTGCAGTAACGATGTATGAATGTGCGAGTTGATCCATAAGGAAGGCTGAGCACCAAAGAATTAATGCTTTCGAATTGTGGTGCTGGAAAAGACTCCTGAGAGTCCCTTGAACTGCAAGGAGATTAAACTAGTCAATCCTAAAGGAAATCAACCCTGATTATTCATTGGAAGGACTGATGCTGAAACTGCAATACTTTGGCCGCCTGATACAAAGAGCTGACTCATTGGAAAAGCCCCCTCTGATGCTGGGAAAGACTGAGGGCAAAAGGAGAAGGGGGTGATAGAGGATAAGATAGATAGCATCACAGACTCAATAGGTATGTATTTGTGCACACCACAGCTAGAGAATGAGCCACAAGGAAAGATCCTGCATGACACAGCGAAGATCTGGTGTGCTGCAAATATAATAAATAAATTTGTGGCATGGCATGTGTACTCAGTCATGTCAGCCATGGACTGTAGCCCCCTTGGCTCCTCTGTCCATGGAATTTTCCAGGCAGGAATACTGGAGTAGGTTGCCATTTCCTACTCCAGGGGATCTTCCTGACCCAGAGATCGAAACTATGTCCCCTGCATTGGCAGGCAGATTCTTTACCACTGCACTACCCAGGAAGTCCAATAAATAAATATTTTTTTAAAAGAAAAAAAAAAGAAGAAGAACCAGCATCCAAAGACTGTCAGGAGCTCCACGGTGGCCTTAGCTGTCCATGGACTGCGGCTCTCCTCTTCTTCTCTGTTGTTCCTATGTTGGCGCTGAGCCCTTGGGAACTGCTCTCCTTGTCACCTCTGGATGCTGCGGAAGCAAGGGCGTCTGGTTAAGCCCTCAGCTGTCAGGTGGCTGAGCAGCTGCTGCCCAGGAGGCTGGCCAGGAAGTGCCAGGGCCCCGCAGGAATGCTGTGTATTTAAGTGGCTTCTCCTTGTCAGTCTTTCTCATTGCCTGTGGAAAAACACGGCACTGCTTGTTGCTGAGTCTCTTGGGGACCATCTGGGGGGTTAGGGGCATCTCAGTTACCCAGCCAGGTGAGGGAGTGGGGGTATTCTGGTGGCCACATTCCTGGGCTGATGGAAGGAACGCTCATCCCTCCCGTGGCCCCTCCCCAGCACGGCTGCCTCCTCTCACCTGCACAACTGTTCTGGTTGATGTTTGAGTCATATTTACTTCCCTTTCCCCAACCCCATCTCCTCAGTCTTTTGATCAGAGGAAACCACGGTAAGATCATCAAAATATTTCTAAAGGCCTCCTAAGAGGACACTTTTGGTTTGTCCTCCGTGAGTCTGAGGCAGCCGAATCTTGAGAGGAATCAGTGTGATGTCTCCGTAGATAGGGAGAGAACACAGTCTGGGAGGGAAAGCATGGATTAGAAGCCAAGCAGTTGCAGTAGTTCTGGAAAACAATGGGGTTATTGTTAACACAATGAGCAGTTAAAATGTAAATATCAAGTTGCCTACTAATCCCTTTGCTGAGCCTGGTTGAATAAACAAAACTGAAAAGTTGAAATTATTTCTCCTTTCTCCCTGGTTGAAATCAGAGCTGGAAAGGTGGCCAGCAGAAAACTCTAGAATCCATGGAGAAATATGTTGAGTATCTCGGTTTATTGACCAAATCTGCTCTCCAAAACAGAGATTGGGCCTTATCTACAGTAAGATGCTGTTTTCTTTTCTGTGTAATATGAAAACAAAAAGGTTTTCATGGTGACCCTTTGGGGGCTCTGGTTTCCCAGTCTTCCACAGTGGGCAAGTGGTGGGGATCAATCTGAGAAAGTCCACTGCTGTATACTGAGGCACGGAGGGGAAGCTACCAAGCTGTTTCTTTTTTTTTCAATGCTCAAGGGCTAAGTCCTGTCCAACTCTTGGTGACTCCATGGACTGTAGCCTGTCAGGCTCCTCTGTCCATGGAGTTTCCCTCCTTTTTTTTTTTTTTAATTTTGCCGCACTGTAGCAAATCCAAACAGTCCTGTGGTTCAATCTGAATTTGTTCTTTCAAATTATTGTTTCTTTCTGATTCTCTAAAGAGCCTAATAAGCTCAAATTAAGTCAGCAGTCTTTCTAGACTCTAGTTGCCTTTAGACATGTTATAGTTACTGGAAGAAGGCTGAGGCCTGTTTTTTTTTGTTTTGTTTTGTTTTGTTTTTTTGAGCAAACTCTAGGAGATAGTGGAGAACACAGGAGCCTGGTGTGCTGCAGTCCATGGGGTCGCAAAGAGTCGGACCCGACTTAGCAACTGAACAACAATGACAAAGGAAGGCAAGCTTTACAAAGCCTCTGGTACAGAGTAAGTGCTCAATAAACAGGCTTTCAGTTCCCTTTTATTCTATCTGATGATTCCTTTCCATCCTCAATTTCACCTAGGTTTTGATGGTTGTCACTTTTCCTTTTAGAGGTTAAAAATCCCAGCTGCCCTATGACCACGGCTTCTCTGATTGGTGAGTCTTTGGAAGGCTCAGAGGGAAGTTTCTGCAGCCAGGAGATACAGTTACTCAGATTTCACGATGCCATGTTTACAAAGCATTGTACGTTTTTGTGTTAGCTTGTCGCTCAAAAATGCTTTTTTAAAAGGAAGACAAGATTCTGGCCAACCCAAACTACCATGTTATGATTTCTACATGCCAAATCTATTTTCTAACTACAGTTCTGATATTTTAAAAATAAATCTTGCCCTCAGGAAATTTGTACTTTGGAGATTTCAGAGCACTAAAAACAAAAATGCAGATAAAGTGCAGATGACGATTGCAAACCCAGCAGCATCACCCTGCCCTCTCTGTGATGCTACGAGAATGTCCCTTGAGGTGTTCACCAGGTGACTACCAAGCTGCCACTCTCTGGGGTAGTAGACCATTCCAAGGAAGTTTCTTTAATTCCCACCTTTATCTGGAAACTATTACAACCAGTTTCTGAAGACTCTTCATTGTATTTTATAAACTATATTATTATTCAGTTATTCAAACTTCCTTGGTAACCTCAACTGATATGATAGTAACCATATAACAGAGAATTTGATGGGTGGAAAAATAATGATTTTTTTTTTTTTTTTTGCCTTAAGGGAGTGTTGGGCTGACCTGCATGCAGGCGAGGTGTTTGTACAGGTTCCCAGAGTTTTCCTTTTTAGCGCTTCTCCAAGGAAATGTTTGCATGGAGAAGAAAGTGGCCAATAGGCCAAGCATAGTAGCGATCTCAAAGTATGGATATCTAAGGGATGGCTTTGCTGGTGGCTCAGCTGCTAAACAGTCTGTCTGCAATGCAGGAGACCTGGGTTCGATCCCGGGTTGGGAAGATCTCCTGGAGAAGGGAACAGTTACCCACTCCAGTATTCTGGCCTGGAGAATGCCATGGACAGAGGAGCCTGGCAGGCTACAGTCCATGAGGTTGCAAAGAGTCAGACACAACTGAGCGACTAATCACATAACTCTTACATATTATCTGGTGGCTACCAGTTCTCTAAAAAATACAAATCCTCAAAAAGTCTTTCTTAAGTGACATGGACAAACCAATCTGAAATTTTCAGGATTGTCCCAGAATTTTGGCTGAAGGGTATTCCCCAGTTGGAGTTGTGAAACTACTTACTTTCAACAGCTACACAGTCTATGTTAATAGTTTTATTTTTTTTGCACTTCTGATGCTGATAAAAAAAAGATGAAGGTCTCACAATACTTGTTGAGTTTGATGTGTTGTGCAAACGAGGTGTGTTACCATTTTCACGGCAAATGTAGAAACGTGCATAAGCTGGGACAGGCTTGTTTTATGGGGGATTCACACATGTTTCAGGTTCATCAGCCTTGGGAGTCTATCAGCACGTGTCATAAAATATCCCCTGTGAGTACTAATGCCCATCTAATGGTGTGCACAGTCCATGAGGTGATAGCATTCATGGTGTGGTATTAGAATAATGTTCAGTGAACAGCTAGATGCATGAAGTTTAATTAGTCAGAGAACCAACTTCCCAAGCTCTAAACAACTTAATTATTTGCTGGCTTTCAGTGTAATCACTGCTTTCCAAGCAATACTTCCTCTAGGCAGAATGTGCAGGTAATGTTAACAACAATAAACAGTCCTTTAGGATTTCTGGAGCATTAGTCGTCCTGCCCTGATCCATGGCTCCCTGCCCCTTGCTCCCACCTCTGGCACTTCTGCTCTCAGCTGTGTCCTGTAGGGGTGCACTCAGTCTGGCCACTGTTGATTCCCCATCCCCCCATTCACTCCACAGACGTTTATGGAGCATCTTCCACGTGCTCCACGTTCTGTGCGACCCCATGGAGTTGACAGTGCAGCGCTGGTCTCTTTAAGTCATCCCACCTGACCGCTGCATCCGTGAGCAAGTCTGCAGGATGCCACAGGTCTTTTGGGGTCAAGCAGAGAGGGGGTGACCTTGCATTGATGCTTTGAGCCTGAAATCCCTTGTACTGCAGGCTCAGGTCTGCTCCCAGCCTCCCAGGAGGCAGACTCAGCCAGAGCCAAGAGAAGCTGGCATGACCTTCTGTCCCAGCTCCCAGGGAGCCAGGCTGCCTCTCCATGTCCATCTCAGGTCCAGCCTCCTCCACTCTGATCGCTGAGCTGCCCTGGATGCAGGGCCCCGACCATGATGGGCCAGCTCGCTGCAGACCTTTGCTGCCACCTGTTCAGTGGGTCGTTTCTTTCCCACAGTTCTCAGTACAACTGTTTGCAGCTCTTAGAGGAAATACTCTGCAGGGTACTGAAAGGTCAATGACATGCCACTGGGTTCTCCTAACCTGTAAGCAGTATATTAAATTTTTTATGAACAATTTTTAAAGTCTGTATTCGGTTTGTTACAGTATTGCTTCTGTTTCCTGGGGTTTCTTTTGGTTCCGCTGCCTGTGAGACCTTAGCTTCCTGACCAGGACTCAAACCCACAGCCCCTGCACTGGAAGGTGAAATCTTATCCACTGGACCACCAGGGAAGTCCAGGCTGTAAGCATGTTATACTAACTAAAACAAGCAAGAAGCTCCCTTCCAAGTGGACAGACTAGAAATATGTGGCCCCATCTGGGGCAAATGCCACCACATGGATGCACAGCAATGTGGGCATCCCTGGGCTGGAGCTTGCCCCCACCTTCCCAGCACAGGACACAAACCCCACTGTGGGTGGAGTGCTGGATTCTTTTACCGGACTGACTGGGCCCTCTGAGCCTCAGCCACCCCCTCTTCAGCAGGGGCGCCCCCCATGGCCACTCCCATCCGGCCTCAGCTCCCACGTCTCCCTTCCCCCGGGACCCTGCCAGCCCTGCCCACCCTGGCTCTGCCAGCTCTCCTGTGTCCTGGGCCTTCTTTTGAAGCAAACCACAGCGCATCCTCCTGTGACAGCCAGTCTGTTTGCAGGTTTGCCTCATGCCTACCACAGTGACCCTGTGAAAGCAAGGACCTTATTTTACTTAATTCTGGTCTTGTCTCCTGGCTGTGCCTCACTCTCAGCAGGTGAGCTTGCTTCTGGTTTGAAAACTTGGAAGGAATTAGGGCAGAGCTCCTTCTGTGTGCTGCTTGGACCAAATCCACCCCCACCTGCACCTGTACCGGGCCCCCTGCATCTGTCCTGATGGACGATGCCGTGGATCTTGTGCTGACCTGGGGGCCACTCACTCAACTACTCCAGGGTGACCAGTCCCCAGACCGTATCCACCTCAGGAAGCATCGTTTTTTCTCTCTATATCACGGTATCCCTATCAGAATAAGAGTGTCCTATAACACTTCACTTATCTTATTAAAAACCATCTCTGGTCTTCCTTGTGGCTCAGTGGTAAAGAATCTACCTGCCCATGCAGGAGACTCGGGTTCATATCCATGAGTAGCTGCTCCCTAGACGGTCACTGGATGAATGGATGGATCTTTAGGTTTTTGTTTGATATTGGGCTCACCTTGTAAGACTCATATTTTTGTAAATACCTGGGGACTGTAGGTAAAATGCCTGAGAAGGTTAGGACTTAGGGAAGGCCTTAGAAAGGATTTCCTTGTCGCTTCTAGTTCATCAGTTTATATATACAATGAACAGGTACCCTTCCTCAATATTTGAGGGCTGGAGTCAGAGGATGGAGATAGATGTTGCTTGCGGAGGTTGGGGGCGGGGGGTAGGGTGGGGGGAAGCTGGGACATTCACGCCAGGTGAGATTGGCTAGCCTGGCCAGAGGCTTTCCTCCTGGAAACGTGGTGAAAAGCCGGCCCAGATCCAGTCCCGGGTTTCTCAAGCCCTGACCTCACCTCTTGGCTGACTTTCATTTCCAGCTCACCTGCAGGTTTGCATTCAGAGCCTCCAGCTCGTCAACAGTGAAGGTGAAAGTCTGAGCAAACTTGGAGTGACAGGGCAAGGTCACCAGTAACTGGAGGAGACAACTCGACTGTAAATAACCCCCAGGTCCGCGCCATCCAGAGCACCCAGTGCCACCTCTTTGCCTTGCAACCACACAGAGGACCAATGTCAAAACACCCTTAAGAAGCTTAACAAGGAACTGCATCATAAAAGCACCATAAACATTGATTTTATTAACCTAGGAAGAGTAAATGCTGAGGAGGATTGCATTCAACAAGCAGAGATATTTGGCAGGCTTACCAAACAGGAGTTGAGTTCCTCTTTGGACGAATTTGCTTTTTATTTTTCATAAATTTATTCCCCTAGTGATTGTAACCAACTGGTTTAAACAGCACAATGCTATTCTCAACCATCTTATGAGTTTCTTAGAGTAACACAGTAATGCTAGAAAAGACCTGAGGTTTATTTTTTTTAATAATTTATTTTAATTGGAGACTAATTAGTTTACAATATTGTGGTGGTTTTTTACATACATCGACACGAATCAGCCACGGGTGTACATGTGTCCCCCCATCCTGAACCCCCTTCCCATCCTCCCCACCCCAGCCCTCTGGGTTGTCCCAGAGCATTGGCTTTGAGTGCCCTGAGTATTCTTGCCCAAACCCATTGTAGTTTCATAGATAAGGTAATAGGAGCTCAGCAAAATGCAGCAACTTGCCCTGGGGCTGTGAGTGGCATAGTGGGAATCTACTGATTCATCAACCCACTTGCCTGCCCTCATGATGAAGCCACACCTAGACACCCCCCAAGCAGCGTCCTCGCACCAGAGCCAAGGTCAGAGTAAAGTCTTCCGCATCTGTCACCTGCCCTCATCAAGCCTACTTCCAGCCCCGACTCTCAGAGCCCTGATCATGCCTTGGCCCGAGGCCAACTCTGCCCTCATTCCCTGGCTCCCTTGTTGTTCAATTGCTCAGTCATATCTGAATCTTTCTGACCCCACAGACTGTAGCATGCCAGGCTCCTCTGTCTTTCACTATCTCCTGGAGTTTACTCAAACTCATGTCCATTGAGTTGGTGATGCCATCCAACCATCCCATCCCCTGTTGTCCCCTTCTCTTTATGCCCTCAGTCTTTCCCAGCATCAGGGTCTTTTCCAATGAGTTGAGTCAGCTCTTTGCATCAGATGGCCAAAGTATTGGAGCTTCAGCTTCAGCTTCAGCATCAGTATTTCCAATGCATATTCAGGACTGATTTCCTTTAAGACTGACTGGTTTGATCTCCTTGCTGTCTCAGGGACTCTCAAAAGTCTTCTTCAGTACCACAATTCAAAAGCCTCAATTCCTAACTCCCTGTCTGAGCACAAAGCCTGGAGTTCAAAGCCTGCCTCCCTAAACCTTCTCCTGCAAAACAACTGCGTATGTCAGTTTCCTCCCCTGAAACCTGGGGGCTGATGCTCCTCACCTTCTGGATTGCTGTGACCTCCATAAGAAACCAAATTAGAGCATTTCCTATAACCTTACAGATAAATGCCAAGTAGGTGCTCTTCTCCAGCATCAAGTCCACTTCTTCACTTGCCTTCAGCCTTTATTGAGCAAGAAGCATCTCCGATAAAAGAACTCACAGCCCCTGTTTGACCTTGAGCAAGGTGCCAGAGGCTGTTTGGACCCTTAGGCAGAGAGACTTGGTTCTTTTAATCCTGAAGCCTGAAAGGGAGAGGTCGGAAGCTGCCCTGGACCTGCTGGTCACTGATCACCGTCTAAAAGAGGTGATGCCTCCACTTCCACATCTGAAGTTCCATCCCCCTCGGTATCCATGGTGACAAAAGGCATGTAGGGTCTCTCCTCCACACCTCCCTGTCCATCCCTGCACTGTGGTCACAGAAAAACATAAGACTTTAAAATGGGTGAAAAAGATTACAGGGACTTCCCTGCTGGTCTAGTGGCTAAGACACCACACTCCCCAGGCAGGGGGCTGGGGTTCCATCCCTGGTCGGGGGACTGAGATCCCACATGCCACAACAAAGACCTGGAGCAGCCAAACAAATAATTAAAACAAAGCAAATATTAAAAAGATTATTGGGTTTATTAGTCATTTTCTGCAGAGAAATAGAACCAACATATGGTATATGTTATATATATATATATATATATATATATATATATACACACAGGTGTGTGCATACTGAGTTGCTCAGTCATGTCCGACTCTTTGTGACCCCATGGACTGCAGCACACCAGGCTTCCCTGTCCATGAGCAACTCCTGGAGCTTGCTCAAACTCATGTCCATCAAGTCGGTGATGCCATCCAGCCATCTCATTCTCTGTCGTCCCCTTCTCCTCCTGCCTTCAATCTTTCCCAGCATCAGGGTCTTTTTCAGTGAGTCAGTTCTTCACATCAGGTGGCCAAAGTATTGGAGTTTCAGCTTCAGCATCAGTCTTTCCAATGAATATTCAGGACTGATTTCCTTTAGGATTGACTGGTTTGATCTCCTACAGTCCAAGGGACTCTCAAGAGGTTTTTCCAACAAACACAGTTCAAAAGCATCGATTCTTCAGCACTCAGCTTTCTTTCCTTGGTGGCTCAGAGGGTAAAGAGTCTGCTTGCAATGCAGGAGATCTGGGTTCGATCCCTGGGTTGGGAAGATTCCCTGGAGAAGGAAATGGCAACGCACTCCAGTACTCTTGCCTGGAAAATTCCATGGACGAAGGAGCCTGCAGGAATACAGCCCGTGGGATCGCAAAGAGTCGCAAAAGACTGAGCAACTTCATTTCAGCTTTCTTTATAGTCCAACTCTCACATCCATACATGCTGCTGCTGCTAAGTCGCTTCAGTCGGTGTCTGACTCTGTGCAACCCCAAAGATGGCAGCCCACCAGGCTCCCCCATCCCTGGGATTCTCCAGGCAAGAACACCAGAGTGGGTTGCCATTTCCTTCTCCAATGCATGAAAGTGAAAAGTGAAAGTGAAGATGCTCATTCATGTCTGACTCTTAGCAACCCCATGGATCACAGCCTACCAGGCTCCTCCATCCATGGGATTCTCCTGGCAAGAGAACTGGAGTGGGTTGCCATTGCCCTCTCCAATCCATACATGACTACTGGAAAAACCATAGCTTTGACTAGATGGACCTTTGTTGGCAAAGTTGTCTCTGCTTTTTAATATGCTGTCTAGGTCTGTCATAGCTTTTCTTCCAAGGAGCAAGCGTCTTTTAATTTCATGGCTGCAGTCTCCATCTGCAAAGATTTTGGAGCCCAAGAAAATAAAGTCTCTCACCATATCCATTGTTTCTCCACTTGCCATGGAGTGATGGGACCAGATGTCATGATCTTCATGTTTTGAATGTTGAGTTTTAAACCAGCTTTTTCACTCTCCTCTTTCACTTTCATTAAGAGGCTCTTTAATTCCTCTTCAGTTTCTGCATATCTGAGGTTATTGATATTTCTCCCAGCAGTCTTGATTATAGCTTGTGCTTCATTCAGCCCAGCATTTCACATGATATACTCTGCATATAAGTTAAATAAGCAGGGTGACAATATACAGCCTTGACGTACTCCTTTCCCAATTTGGAACTAGTCTTTGGTTCCACGTCTGGTTCTAACTGTTGCATGTTGCTTCTTGACCTGCATACAGATTTCTTAGGAGGCAGATAAGGTGGTCTGGTATTCCCATCTCTTGATGAATTTTCCACAGTTGGTTGTGATCTACACAGTCAAAGGCTTTGACGTAATCACTAAAGCAGAAGTAGATGTTTTTCTGGAACTCTCTTGCTTTTTCCATGATCCAGTGGATGTTGTCCATTTGATCTCTGATTCCTCTGCCTTTTCTAAATCCAGCTTGAGCATCTGGAAGTTCACGGTTCATGTACTGCTGAAGCCTGGCTTGGAGAATTTTGAGCATTACTTTGCTAGCGTGAGATGAGTGCAACCTAGTTTGAGCATTCTTTGGCATTTCCCTTCTTTGGGATTGGAATGAAAACTGACCATTTCCAGTCCTGTGGCCACTGCTGAGTTTTCCAAATTGGCTGGCATACTGAGTGCAACACTTTCACAACATCATCTATTAGGATTTGAAATAGCTCAAATATGTCCTATAGCATATAGAAAGTTTCCAGGGTCTGAGGAAAATATATCTAAAATATTTAGATCTTTAATAATGCCTAGTACAGATTTTTAGAATTTCCAGCTTGAATACTTTTTTTAAAAGGAGTTCTTATTTTGAAACTAATGGCCTCTAATGAGTGATATTATTTAGCTAATGATGATAAATAACAGGCACTAGTCAGAGGAATGTAATCCATACCCAGAATCTTTAGGCTGTCTGTCTGTCTGTTTCCCTGAATTCTCACCCAAACCCCATCCCTAGCTTGGTGCATATCCACAAAGTGCACAGAGATTTTCTGCTCTAATTAACCCCATGCTCTCCATTCTTTATTTATACCAACCCTAGTTCCTTCTCCCAACTTCTCAGAGATATGTGGTCATAGTGTGTTGGTACTACCTTTAAAAAAAAAATAATTTATTTGGTTGCATTGGGTCTTACTTGTGACATGTGAACTCTTGGTTGAGCATGTGGGATCTCAGTTCCTCCACCAGGGATCAAACCTGTGCCCCCTGCATTGGGAGTGTGGAGTCTCAGCCACTGGACCCACCAGGGAAGTCCCCATAATTTCTCTTCATCCACTCTTGCCAAGTTGTGTCCAACTCTTTGCAACCCCATAGACTGTAGCCACCAGGCTCCTCTGTCCATGGGATTTCCCAGATGAGAATACTGGACTGGGTTGCCATTTCCCTTACCATTCCCCAAATCCACAGTTATAACACAAAATCTGTTTTGTCAGTGCAAAGGAGCATAACTCAGATGAACACATGATTGAGGGAGTGCCAGTCATTGCCCTGACATATATCAACTCAGACACACAGGTCATTAGTTTCTGCAACCCAGCCATTTTATAACCACAACTTCTAGATGTTATGAAACATTAGGGTTTTTCTGGTGACAACTATTTTTAACTGAGAGGGATTGTCAACTGAAGCCAGGTTGTTGATGTTCAAACAATATCATTGTGCATAAATAAAGATCTCTTTCTTAGCGCAAGCATATGCCTAAGGAATGTATGGTAGATAAGATAGAAGATGAAACACAAAGCAGATTATCTCTGAAGGATGTTTCAGTTCCCACAGGATAGAATGGAAATTCCTGAAACTTCTAGGGAAAGAGATAAAACAATGTGTTCTCTACTTTGATGGATAGGATGCTAATGTTTTCTCTTCCGGAGCACACATCCCTAAGGAAACAGAAGCACATGGTAACTGGCTGAATTTTTACCTAAGTCGCTGCCTCCTGCTTTAGGCACATGGAGCTCTGGGAGTTCAGATTTGTTTTGGTTACCTATTTGTAGAGGAAATCCTCTTTCCTGAAGATAGGGGTTTGAATGGCCTTGAGAACTCTCTTTAGTTGCTCCAAAGCTGTGTCATAACACCCCTGTGTTTGCTTACATGACACACACACCTCTGCACACACTCAGACATGCACACCAAAGGCATGGAGAGGCAGGGGCTAAGGTGAACTTACGCTTTGTTTTTTTCCCTTTGTCATTAAGTGTTGCCTGACTCTTTGTGGCTCCATGGACCGTAGCACACAGAGTTCCACTGTCCATGGGATTTCCCCGGCAAGAATACTGGAGTGGGCTGCCAATTCTTTCTCCAAAGGGTCTTCCCAACCCAGGGGTCGAACCAAGGTCTCCTGCATCTTCTGCACTGGCAGGCAGATTCTTTATCACTGTGAAAGTGAAAGTCACTCAGTCGTATCCGACTCTTTGAGACCCCGTGAACTATACACTCCATGGAATTCTCCAGGCCAGAATACTGGCGTAGATAGCCTTTCTCTTCTCCAGGGGATCTTCCCAACCCAGGGACCTAACCCAGGTCTCCTGCATTGCAGGTGAATTCTTTACCAGTTGAGCCACAAGGGAAGCCCCTGAGCCACCTGGGAAAGACTTATGCTGGGAGATTATAAATGGTATCAGATACCAGGTTCCGAACACCTGCTCATTAATCAAATGAAGGAATGCATGGTTCAACTTTGTAAACAGCTGGACATGGGACACTGCAAGACACAGGCTTACACAACTGGGAATCCAAGAAGAGGCTGACCTCTTGGGTGAGGGACTGGATTGACTTATTTCTGCTTGTAGGACACCCATAGACAGAGGACTGCAGTGGGCTAGTCACCAAGTACAGTTCCTTTGTGCGGAAAATGGTTCCCCTCCATCTCTCCCCTCCGTTCTCTTCTCCACTTTCTCTGGCATGTGGGCTTCCAGAGGTTTCCCAAGGCAGGCCTGTTCCTGGCTCACGTTGGTGCTTGTGAGGCACCTGAGCCGAGCAGCACTCAGCAAACTGTTGGCGTTCAGAAACAGCCAGAGAATATCCCTCGTTACTCATCTGTGAGCACCAACCCCTCACCCCATCTCCTCTAATGGAGGTGGGCAGAAAGAGAGATGCTTGTGGGTTAACAGCATAAGATTAAACAACAACCAGTCACAGTAAGCATCCAGCTATTCTTGGATAATATTGTCCATTGAGAAAGCATACATATATGTATATATATATCAAAGTGAAAGTGTTAGACGCTCAGTAGTGTCTGACTCTTTGAGACTCCATGGACTGTAGCCTACCAGGCTCCTCTATCCATGGGATTCTCCAGGCAAGAATACTGGAGTGGGTTGTCACGTCCTCCTCCAGGGGATCTTCCCAACCCAAGGATCAAACCTGGGTGTCCTGCATTGCAGGCAGATACTTTACATCTGAGCCACCATGGAAGCCCTATATATATATACACACACATATACATATACATACATACAAATATATATATATATAAATATACAAAGAGTGCAAGGAACTCTTTGCAAAAGAGGCATTAGTCTATAGTATTTTATTTCAATTGGATGCATTTGAACTGTTCAGCTTTGAAAATCAGAGTCCTATTAACTGTTCAAGACCAAGGCCAAATGTAGTTTTTCATAGCCCAACCGTGAAGTTACATTAGGAGCCAAGATAACTGTGTAGAAAATACAATAGAATCCTCTTCTATTTGGAATTCCTTTCACGCATTACATGATAATAACCGTGTTTTTTTCTTCCTGCTCGTGAGTGTTCCCTTTGTCTGAAGCAACGTCTACAGCAATGAGTCAACAGCCCAAGAACCCTCCGCCTTCCTGCACCGTCACCTCTCCTTTGTGTGTTCAAGCCAAAGCTGCTTTTTCGGATTTGCTTACACTCTTATGTCCACTGAGAAGTGGATTCCAGAATGACGACATTTCCAGGAGTAATTAGTTACTCAGAAAGTGACTAACGGACCCTTAGTGTGTTCTCAGTGTGAGACTGATTCCCGTAGCTGGTGAGCTGCTGGGGTTGAGTAAGTGCAGAGGCCTCGGACAGACACAGATTCCCCGACTGTCAAAGAAGGATTAAGATCTCAAACCCAGGCAACAAAGCAGTTTTTAAAAAAGAGAGAGAGCGAGAAAAGAAAAATATTAAATAATAGAAAATAAAAAGATATAATTAGTGATGCCACCCTAAGTTTTGGAAATTTTCAATTAAGAAATTGAAAGTGGTGATTTCTTCACTAAGCCAACATACATGTGCTGAATACCTCTCTTTACCAGGGGCTCTATCGTGAGCCTGGCATAGAAAGTTCTCCATCTGAAGGATCTCACAGAGTAATAGTCTGGAGATTTACAGCTCAATGCACTAAGTACTATAATCGAGGTCTATACAGGGACTCTGGGAGACCGGAGGCCAGGCACTAAGTCAGGGTGGGCCAGTCACAAGAAGGCTTTTCAGATGAGGTGATGTTGGAATTCTCAGTAGACAGAACAGAATAAAGAAAGGCAGGAAAAGGGGGAAACAATAAAGTGTGATTAAAGATTGAGTAGGCAGCGTGGTGAATGTTGGCTGGTAGTCATAGCTACTCCTGGATTGATAAATTGAGCCATTGAAGGATAAAGTAGGAAAGCAGAGAGAAATGCTTTCTCAATCTGTGCTGGTGAGAGATGCTTTTGTAGCAGTGTGCAGGGCAGATGGAAGAAAAGTGGCGGGGGGTGCAGTGGAGACCAGATTGTAGGTAGTGAAATATTCCAGGGAACCAACCTAAGAGTCTAGACCAAGGGGAGTCTTCAGTCTAGCTGCAGAGGGGAGAAGGTGGATGTGGGGAAGACTTAGGCAGTGGGAACGGACCACTGTGATGGTCAACTTGCCTGGAAGTAGGGATGAAGGAGGAAGTGGGGGTAGAAGGAGCCCAGGCTTTGGGGCTCTGATCATCCGATGTTACAGCTGTCCAGCTGTGACTGTGTCCTGTGGACAAGAACGTGCCCATCTAACCCCATGATCTGGAGCATCAGAGGGCAACAGGATGGGCTGGAATAGGTCCCCTTCATTTGGTGTTAGGGCACAGGACCCTTCCTGTAGCTGGCACACCGCCACGTAATATACTCAACTGCTTGCTGAGCGAGGAAGAAAGAAGCAAGGCTGGCCCTGGGAGAGGTTCAGTAAGGATACATAGCTATGTTGCTTTGTCAGCAGCCACCCTGGGTTTCTGTAAAGGCCGAATATGGAAGGAACACGGACATGTCCCTGGGGTGTGGTTCCACCTGGTGATTTCTTTTGTTTTGGCAGAAGAACATTGTGTGGAGGAAAGATCAAAGCCTTAGCAAACGGAGGAGCATAAACTAAAATCTACAGTGCAGTGAAAGTTGCGTGGACGGCCTCGTCACTTCCAGCCATTTCTCCCCAACGTTCACCACGCAGCCTACTCAATCTTTGATCACGTTTTATTGTTTCCCCCTTTTCCTGCCTTTCTTTGTTCTTCACTGCTGTCATTCAGAGGGGACTGTCCCATCCTAGCGTCTGTCCCTGTAAGGCTGGCCCGTTTAGAGTTGTGAACGACAACAAAACACCTATTTCTAGGAGTGGCCAAATAATGGAGCTTCTAACATTGCTGTGGAAAGAAGCTTAGAAGTTTCAAATGTGGTTTGTGGCCATGAAATTGCCCATAGATTATGGAAGAGGATGAGGAAACGTACTACCTGGGGACATCTCTGGCAGCCCACTGGTGGGAACTCTGCTTAGATTGCTGGGGGTAGTGCTAGGGTAGAGGGATGGGTTTGATCCCTGATCCAGGAATTAAGATCCTGCTTGCCACAGGGTGCAATCAAGAAATAAAAAAATTAAAAACAAAAAAAAGCAACGTAGCACGTCTGGAGTCGTCCTGCCGTGAACAGTGCCCTTCTTATTTGGGTGTTGCACGTTGCACTCAGAAAGCGTGGAGCCATTTCTGCTGGGAGCTGCTTGCATCCCTCCGTCTGCCTGTTGAGTAAATAAGTGTGCTAATTGCTCAGTCGTGTCCGGCTCTTTTCGACACCATAGACTATAGCCCGCAAGGCTCCCCTGTCCTTGGGATTCTCCAGGTAAGAATACTGGAGTGGTTTGCTGTTTCCTTTTCCAGGGATCCAACCCTGGTCTCCTGCATTGCAGGCAGATTCTTTACTGTATGAGCCACCAGGGAAGCCTGTTCAGTAGCTGAAGCGAAAGGACACAGCTCATTCCCTGAAACAAAATGATTTTCAGAAGGTGTGGAAGAAAGATCAAAACCTGAGGAAATGGAGGAGCATAAACTGAAATCTACAGTTCGGGTGAAAGGTGTACGGACTGCCTCATCACTTCTAGCCATTTCTCCTGAAAGCCTCCACAACTATGGTTTCCACAAAACACTCCTGTGCTCTTAAAAGCATACTAGCCTGAAATATCAGAGCTTCCCTGGTAGCTCAGTTGGTAAAGAATCCACCTGCCAATGCAGGAGACGTGGGTTCAGTCCCTGGGTGGGGAAAATCCCCTGGAGAAGGAAATGGCAATGGCACCCTACTCCAGTACTTTTGCCTGGAAAATCCCATGGACAGAGAAGCCTGGTAGGCTGCAGTCCATGGGGTCGCTAGAGTCAGACACGACTGAGCGACTTCACTTTCACTTTTCACTTCCATGCATTGGAGAAGGAAATGGCAACCCACTCCAGCGTTCTTGCCTGGAGAATCCCAGGGACGGGGGAGCCTGGTGGGCTGCCGTCTATGGGGTCGCACAGAGTCAGACACGACTGAAGCAACTTAGCAGCAGCAGCAGCAGCCTGAAATGTTAGAGCTTCCCTGGTAGCTCAGTTGGTAAAGAATCTACCTGCAAATGCAGGAGACTTGGTTTCAATCCCTGGGTCGGGAAAATCCCCTGGAGAAGGAAATGGCAACTCACTCCAGTATTCTTGCTTGGAAAATCCCATGGACAGAGGAGCCTGGCAGGCTGCAGCCCATGGGGTCGAAGGAGTCAGACGCAACTTAGCGACTAAACCACCACCACAGCCTGAAAGGTTAAACAGACTTCGTTTCCTTCTCATCCGGTCACACCAAGCCACGTGCACTGGGCTTTTGTTTTGAAATCATATTTTTTTCTTAAGGATACGAAAATAAATGAAAGAGTGTTTCCCCAGTGCATTTCAAAGACATTTATTAGAACCTCGGTGATAAATCTTCTTTTATTTGAAGTGATAGCAACTTACCATCATGCCTTCAAAATAGAGGATCCTGACAGACAGAAAGCCAAGTGAACCCACACATAAATCTGTGGCCCGGGCCTTGTCTGTGTTAGCATTTTCCTCTTCGTCTGTTCCTCAAATGTAAATTTAATGGTCTGGAAATGCTGCCAGGCTTTCTAAATTTTTCTTTGCATGGTAGTAAACCAAGACTCATTTACGCAGTGTCCTAAACTATATTACAACCTTCCTAGCAGTGAATTGCTCTAATTATGATCAGACACCTAACCATTTCAAGTTAAATGACTTTGACAGGCCAATAGATTGGGAGGAAATTGTACTTTATTCTAGCCTGTTTCTCTCTTCTCTACTTGAGAGTTTTCCCCTAACATTTGAGATGAATGTTTCTATGGTCTATAATTCCTATTTAGCCCTGATCCCAATTTAAAACTTCTAAAACTGCATAACCTTACTCTTGCTCAGGGTTAAATTGCAGATTTCCTTCCTGCTTGATACTGGAAACAAAGTTCAAAGTATCTGGCCTTGGGACACTGGACCATCTTTGGAAAAAAATACTTTAAAATAAAAAGCCAGTTTCATGTATCTAGGTACTTCCCCTTTGAAATCTTTTACTTAAAAAAAAAAAAACTTTCAAATTTTCTTATTAGACTTTTTTTTTTTTAGCCTTTATTGAATTGGTTGAAGTATTGCTTATGTTTTATGTTTTGGTTTTTTGGCTGTGAGGCATGTGGGATCTTAGCCCCCCGGCCAGAGATCGAACCTGCACCCTCTACATTGGAAGGCAAAGTCCTAACCACTGAACCACCAGGGAAGTCCCAGATTTTCTTATTTAAATGGAAAAATAAGGATCAAGTAAAGACTTTCACTCAATAATGTTTGCATTCAGTAACAAAATTTCAAGCAAAGTTAAGTGACTGCATAAAAGGAAAGGGATGCATGGGTAGCTAAGAGCCTGCATCTTAAGGGAGAATAACTGATATGCCAATTAACTAGTTTTCCAACCATTTCTGAAGACAATGGGAAAACAAATGCACCCAAGGACGTACTACTCAGTTTATTCCATCCTATTGGACATTGCCGCCGGGTAGGGGTGGGGGAGGTCCTCCCAGCTACTCTCCCCCTCATACAAAGTATCATGAGGCGTAAGTCCTCCTGTAAGTTCTGGGATGTGAATCTGAAAACAACCGGAGTTTTCACCTCCCTAGGGCTTGCTGGGAAGCCATCACCACCCTCTTCTCACATCAAATAAAGGTGCATGCTAAGTCATTTCAGTCATGTCCGACTCTTTGTGATCCTATGGACTGCAACCCGCCAGGCTCCTCTGTCCATTGGCTTCTTCAGGCAAGAATATTGGAGTGGGTTACTATTTCCTCCTCTAGGGATCTTCCCAATCCCAGGGTCAAAGCCGTGTCTCTTAGGTCTCCTGCACTGGCAGGTGGGTTCTTTACCACTAGTGCCACCTGGGAAACCACCAAATAAAGATGAAGAGCTTCAGAATTATTATTACAAAAGGATTTGGCTCTTCAAGTTCATCTATTCCCTTTGCAATCATGTACTGCTGTGTCATGGTAATATGGGAGATTTTCTGAAAAGATTAAGCTTGGGAATTTTTATGAACAGTACCCAAAATAGAGATTTGCTTTTCCCGTAGATAATCTGTCAAAATTTTCTAAGGCCAGCTTCTTTCCTCTTTTCAAGGACTTAAATTGTAGCGGAATCACCTTTCGGAAGGACTGAAACTGAAGTCTCCTCACTCCTCCAAGTGCCCAAGACCCCCAGTTCCCTGCCATGCCATGCCAGCCATGGGATCCCTTCACCATATCTCACAGAGCTTCTTCTTGCCAAGGTCTGCACTCTGTCCCACCCTGAAGGGTGTGGGTGGGGGCAGGGAAGCACACACATCACACTGAGAAATGGAGTATTTCCTGCTGTATCAATAAACAAGCATGTCACAGCTGTCAGCGATTCCGGCCCTCCAAATGTGAATTTCTGAGTGTGAAGGGTGCCCAGAAAGAACAATGTCTGCTGTCTGACGGCCATCAAGCTACAGCCACCTCTTAGGGGGCACTGAGGCCCTGGGCGACGCGAAAAAAATGCAGGACGTTGGCCCCAGATAGCTGAAAGGCACTTGAAAGGAATGATTTCCGTGAGCCCAGAGTCTTGCCTCTTCCTGTACATAGAAAGCACTAAATTCCTTAACTTGAGATATCTGGTTTTCCTTAATTAACAATAATCTTTGATGTTCAGACTATCTTCTATATAATCTGACTTCTCCCCTCAACTCCTTGTCAGAGCAGTTCTCTCAGGGTCACTTGAGATGCTGTCTCCTGGGCTTGAAGTCCTAAAAATTTCCACCAAATAAAACTTGACTCTCAGATCTAGGTGATGACTTTTTTAAGTCGACATCTAGCCAGTCAAAGCAATCTGGGTTTCTCTAGCTGACCACTAGTTTCTCATGCATCCTTTATTCTTTAAAATCAGTTCTTTTCCTTCTTTTTTTTTTTAATTGGGGTGCACTCTTTGACTGGATCACAACAAACTGTGAAAAATTCTTAAAGAGATGGAAATACCAGACCACCTTACCTGCCTCCTGAGAAACCTATATGCAGGTCAAGAAGCAACAGTTAGAACTGGACATGGAACGACAGACTGGTTCCAAACTAGGAAAGGAGTATGTCAAGTCTGTATATTGTCACCCTGCTTATTTAACTTATATGCAGAGTATATTATGTGAAATACTGGACCGGATGAAGCACAAGCTGGAATCAAGATTTCTGGGAGAAATATTGATAGCCTCCAATATGCAGATGACACCACCCTTGTGGCAGAAAGCAATGAGGAACTACAGAGTCTTGATGAAAGTGAAAGAGGAGAATGAAAGCGCTAACTTAAAACTCAGCATTCAAAAAACAAAGATCATGGCATTCGGTCCCATAACTTCATGGCAAATAGATGGAAAAACAATGGAAACAGCGACAGACTTTATTTTCTTGGGCTCCAAAATCCCTGCAGATGGTGACTGCAGCCGTGAAATTAAAAGACACTTGCTCCTTGGAAGAAAAGCTATGACCAACCTACACGTCATTTTAAAAAGCAGAGACATTACTTTGTTGACAAAGGTCCATCTAGTCAAAGCTATGGTTTTTCCAGTAGTCATGTATAGATGTGAGAGTTGGATCATAAAGAAGGCTGACTGCCAAAGAATTGATGCTTTTGAACTGTGGTGTTGGAGAAGACTCTTGAGAGTCCCTTGGGCTGCAAGGAGATCAAACCAATCAATCCTAAAGGAAATCAGTCCTGAGTGTTCATTGGAAGGACTGATGTTGAAGCTGGAACTCCAATACTTTGGCCACCTGATGCGAAGAGCTGACTCTTAGTAAAGACCCTGATACTGGGAAAGACTGAAGCCAGGAAGAGAAGGGGACAACAGAGGATGAGATGGTTGGATGGTATCACCAACTTGATGGATATGAGTTTGAGTAAGCTCTGGGAGATGGTGATGAAGCGGGAAGCCTGATGTGCTGCAGTCAATGGGGTTGCAAAGAGTTGGACATGACTGAGAGACTGAATAACAAGCATCCCACTGGTAAAATGTCTTGAGCATCTCCAGTACATGTGTATATATGTATAAGCTATAACTATGTATTACTCTCTGAATATATTATATGTATTTTTAAGTATATACAAAAATTGAACTTAAAAGTATTAAGGTAACCATAAATAGAAGTTCTAAGATTGTCTTTCTTGCACTTCTGCTGGGATCTAGGTAGGCGACTGCAGGCCACTGGATGGTCAGTGGTGGCTGGTGGGTAGTGATCCCAGAACCCAGAGGTGATGGAGATGATGCAGATGCTGACAGCGATGTGGTGCGTGACTGCTGACTGAAAGGAGGCAAAAACATGCTGACCGAGACTGGGCTTTGTGACTTGCCTGCACCAGGACTCACTGAGTCATTTTTTTATAATCTCAACTCCCACTCAGCTCAGAGGTGTCATGCATCAGAATGACTAACCGAACTAATAATAAACCTATCGAGTTACGCATTTCTCAGAAACGTCTCCACAAAACTGTAAGGAGTTGGGCGAATATGACAGTCCTCAACTCTGTCTGCTAGAAACACAGTTCTCCCAGTTCTTCCTAAGAGATGATGTAAAATTAGACTCTTAGGACATGCCAGGATCCTAACCGGCAACTGCAAATCACATAATACAAATTATCCCCATCTCATTGAAGGACTACCCTGACCCTGCATAGACACGGATGATGAACCTTCAGAAATGCATTCAAGTTTTATTTTTTAAATTATTTTTAAATAATGTTATCTATTTATTTGGCTGTGCTGTGTCTTTGTTGCTGGGCGGGCTTTTCTCTAGCTGTGGCCAGTGTGCCTGCTCTCTAGTTGCGGCGCGCGAGCTTTCGGTTGTGGCGCAGTGGCTTCCCTTTCTGTGGAGCACGGGCTCTCGGGCGCTGCGACTTCATAGTTTGGGCACATGAGCTCGGTGGTTGCAGCTCCCAGGCTCTAGAGCACAGGCTCAATAGTTGTGGTGCACTGGCTTAGTTGCTCCAAGGCATGTGGGATCTTCCCAGATCAGGGATGGAATCTGTGTCTCCTGCACTGGCAGGCGGATTCTTTACCCCTGAGCCACCAGGGAAACCCTATTTATATTTTATTTATTTATTTTTAGGTCCAGCATGTGGGATCTTAGTTCCCTAAGCCGGGATCGAACCCATGTCCCCTGTGTTAGCAGTGTGGAGTCTTAGCCACTGGACCTCCAGAGATGTCTCATCTGTGTTTTAGACAAAACATTCGAAGCAATCTATTCTGTTTTCATTAACATTATGAAGATAAGTCATTCAAACATCAGTTTCAGTTTTCTTTAAAAAAAAAAAAAGAACAATAAAAAAAACTTACAGAGCTTTACTGGTTAAATCTTGAGGAGTTTGTTTGCAGTTGGTTAGAAAAAAGATACGATCACAGATGTCTTTGTCTTTATCACTTCTAATATCACCTCTGATCACTACAAGAAGAGGCAGAGATGGGCTCAGGCAAAGGTTTACTTCAAAGAAAAATGTGGAGGGAACCACTGGCTGCAGAGAGAGATCAAAGGAAGAGCGTTGCTTCATTCCCCGACATTCATATGTTCCCTCATTTATTAGGTGTCCACTGAATTCCTAAACTGTCAGGCAGTCAGGATGGAGAGCAGAGAGATGCTCCCCATCTCCAGTGAAGGGACAGGCCAGTGGGAGAGGCAGGTAAACCAGCAGGAGGTTAGTTTCCCATGAGAAGACCTTACTCGCAGGAGTGCCCACGGTGCTATGATGGCCCAGAGGGGCCAGGAAAACCCACAGCATTTGGGTGGTCCTCCACTCTGGCTGCCTGGGTTGAAGTCTAAAAAACAGAATACAGTTAAGAAAGAAGATAACCATAAACATTTACCCAGCAAGCAGCGCTGTGTGCCAAAAACCCTGCTACAGATTTGATGAATACAACTTCATGATGGGAATATAATGAGGGAAAACACGAAGGAAAGCCTGAGAGCCGGGCTTCTTGAATTCAAACCTAGCTGCAGCATTTCCTAGCTGGTTGTTTTAGGGTAAGTTAGCTCACCTCTCTAAACGTCACTTTTCTGGGTGTGAAAAGGGATAATAATAACCTTTATCTCAGAGGCAAATTCTACAGTTAAGAGAACAAACCAGATGATCTAGGTAAAACACACAGGACTATGTCTGACATAGCAGATGTTCAGTAATTGTTAGCTATAATGTAACTGTTAATCCTAATGACCCATGAACTAGCTGTTAGTGCTATTTTTTTTCCTCCATTTTATAGATGTAGAAACTGTCTACTAAAAAATTAGCCACAACCCGAAAGCAGAGAGGTATTTTATTTAATGGAGTCCTGTTAAGGACTCTGAGCCTTGCAGACAACATCTCAGTAGCCCTGAGAAAACCGCTCGGAGGAGGTGGGAGAGGGAGTCGGGCTATGTATAAGTCTGCAACGAAGGGGGCGGGCAGTCTGAACATCAAAGATTATTATTAAGTAAGGAAAACCAGATATCAAGCTAAGGAATTCAGTGTTTTTGTGTATATGGAGCCTCTGGGCTCACTGAATTCATTCCTTTCATATGCACCTCAGCTATCTGGGGCCAAATCCTGTTTTTTGATTGTTTACATCCTTAATTTCTAGTTCACTATAAGAGGCGGCAGCTGTGACTGATGGCTGCTTCCTGTATCCCTCTCCACCCCCATCCAAGCTCCTCAGCAGTCACGGCGGCGGGTCATGCCATCTGCTGGGTTGCAGGTATTGTGTTCCCCTTTGGGAGCCCTCATTCACGTTTGCAGCCCTGAAATGGCTGATGGTTGTGACATTTCTTGCCGACTGATATGGCAGGAAATATTTCATCTCACAGAACTCAGGTCTAGAGAGCCTGAATAACCTGGAGTGGAACCCAAGCTGTGTGGGGACGGGCAAGCAGAGGTACTGGCCCAGGAAATGGAGTGAAAATGTTAAAAACATGGTTAGGCAGGAAAGAAGGGAGGACAGGGTGATTTTAAAGGGTACTACTGTGATTATTTCAGAAAGAGGAGGCCAGTGTTGTCGAGTGTCCCACAGAAGTAGGTTGGAGATAATTTCTATCATGTGGATATTAATAGATTATATGAGCATATGATCCACACGAGTAGATCAGAGGCATTATCTTAGAATTTCAAAATTTTAAGTGGATTTTGGCTTTTATCCACAAATCAAATAGGAAGAGGGGAAGGAGAAGAGATTTAAGATGTGTAGCTAAGAGAGGTCACAGTTGCAAGGCGTGAGGATTAAAAAAGTTAATACATGGTATATACTGAGGGTTCATTTCACTTTTTCCATTGGTTCTGTACTTCGTTGCTGTTTTTTAAAAATATTTATTTGTTGGGCAGCATCAGGTCTTAGGTGCAGCATGTAGGATCTTCACTGCACCATGCCAGATCTTTCATTGCATCAGGACTCTCTAGTTGTGGCAGGTGGGCCCTGTAGGTAGGGCACAGGCTTAGTTGGCCATGCCATGTGGGATCTTAGTTCCCCGACTAGGGATTGAACCCACATCCTCTACATGGCAAAGCGAATTCTTAACCACTGGACCACCAGGAAAGTCCCTTTTGTTGCTGTTTGATATTTAATTGTAAAGACCATAAGGAAATCAAACTAGTCAATCCTAAAGGAAATCCACCTGGAATATTACTGGAAGGACTGATACTAAAGCTGAAGCTCCAACACTTTGGCCACCTGATGTAAAGAGCAGACTCACTGGAAAATACCCTGATGCAGGGAAAGTTGGAGGGCAGGAGGAGAAGGACAGAGGATGACATGGTTGGATACTATCATCGACTCAATGGATGTGAGTTTGGGCAAACTTCGGGAGACAGTGGAGGTCAGGAGAGCCTGGCATGCTGCAGTCCATGAGGTGGCAGAGTCAGACACAACTTAGCGACTGAAGAACAACATTTAATACAAGCAATATTGAATTGGTTCTTGTTAACAGAAATTCCTATTGCATGAATGTTTCATACCCTTCAGGATTTCATTTCTTGCCCCATTGTGTGGTAGTTTCCTAAAAACAGGTGTTCTTTAGAAAAGTGAGATGGAGGACACATGAAGTGAGGCTTTATGGGCAGGTCCCTGGGGACAGGCACAGCTTTCTCTGCTTCAGAGGATTATGCTGTCGAAAGCCTTTCTGTGGCTTTGTCTCTCTGCAGTGACTCATTCCCTGCAGCCTATAGTGTGTCTATTAGAAGTGGAGCGAGGCCACTTTCTGCATGACCAGCTAAGAGGGAGACCAACCAGCACACGCTTAAATGTCCGTGGCAAGGAAAATTCTGTCTGTCAAATGCCCAGACAAGGTTGTCATCTGGCCTTCCCACTGCTGCCGAAGGGGCTGAGTGAAATGATATCTGAGTTCAGGTCTCTGTGTGATGATCTGCTGGGTAATTCAGGACACCTTTGCCTCTGACTCAGGAGACCTAATGAAGTGGGAAGCAGCCCTGCCAGTTTTCTGAAACTCACAAAAGAAGGGTTATAAATATTCACTTTCCATCAATTCATATTTAATGTCTCATCTAAATTAAAACCAATTTCTTGCAAGGGCCTAAAAAACTCTTTAAAATTATACTTTCTGATCTAATCCTCTTACGGCCCGCTGCATGAATGAATTTTGACTGTCACAAATACATGATTTGTTATTCAGAAAAGATCCTAAACTTTTTAGATACAACATCAAAGGCATGATCCATGAAAGAAATAATTGATAAGCTAGATCTCATTAAAATTTAAAACATCTACTCTGTGAAAGACACTGTCAAGAGAACGACAAGGTAAGCTGCAGACAGGAAGAAAATATTTGCAAAGACACATCTGATAACGGATTATTATCCAAAATATACAAAGAACTCATAAAGCACAACAATAAGAAAATGAACAACTTGATGGGAAAGTGGACAAAAGACCTGAAAAGACATCTCAACAAAGAAGAAACAAAGATGGAAAATAATCATATGAAAAATGCTCCTCTCATATGTCATCAGGGAAATGCAAATTAAAACAATGAGCCATCCCTTCACACCTATTCAGTTCAGTACACTTGAGTTGCTCAGTTGTGTCTGACTCTTTGCGACCCCATGGACTGCGGCACATCAGGTTTCCCTATCCATCACCAACTCCCAGTGCTTACTCAAACTCATGTCCACTGAGTTTGTGATGCCATCCAACCATCTCATCCTCTGTCGTCCCCTTCTCTTCCTGCTTTCAATCTTTCTCAGCATCAGGGTCTTTTCCAAGGAGTCAGTTCTTCATATCAGGTGGGCAAAGTATTGGAGTTTTAGCTTCAGCATCAGTCCTTCCAATGAACATCCAGGACTGATCTCCTTTAGGATTGACTGGTTGGATCTCCTTGCGGTCCAAGGGAATCTCAAGAGTCTTCTCCAACACCACAGTTCAAAAGAATCAATTCTTCAGTGCTCAGCTTTCTTTATAGTCCCACTCTCACATCCATACATGACTACTGGAAAAACCATAGCTTTGACTAGATGGACCTTTACTGGCAAAGTAATGTCTCTGCTTTTTAATATGCTGTCTAGGTTTGTCACAACTTTTCTTCCAAGGAGCAAGCGTCTTTTAATTTCATGGCTGCAGTCACCATCTGCAGTGATTTTGGAGTCCAAGAAAATAAATTCTGTCACTGTTTCCATTGTTTCCCCATCTATCTGCCATAAAGTGATGGGACTGGATGCCATGATCTTCGTTTTCTGAATGTTGAGTTTTAAGCCAACTTTTTCACTCTCCTCTTTCACTTTCACCAAGAGGCTCTTTAGTTCCTCATTGCTTTCTGCCATAAGGGTGGTGTCATCTGCATATCTGAGGTTATTGATATTTCTTCCAGCAATCTTGATTCCAGCTTGTGCTTCATTCAGCCCAGCATTTCTCATGATGTACTCTGCATATAAGTTAAATAAGCAGGGTGAAAATATATAGCCTTGACATACTCCTTTTCCTATTTGGAACCAGTCTGTTGTTCCATGTCCAGTTCTAACTGTTGCTTCTTGACCTGCATATAGGTTTCTCAGGAGGCAGATCAGGTGGTCTGGTACTCCCAAGATGAAAAATTTTCCACAGTTTGTTGTGATCCACACAGTCAAAGGCTCTGGTGTAGTTAATAAAGCAGAAGTAGATGATTTTCTGGAACTCTATTGCTTTTTCTATGATCCAATGGATTTTGGCAATTTGATCTCTGGTTCCTCTGCCTTTTCTAAATCCATCTTGAACATCTGGAAGTTCACAGTTCATGTACTGTTGAAGACTGTCTTGGGGAATTTTGAGCATTTCTTTGCTAATGTGTGAGATGAGTGCAATTGTGTGGTAGTTTGAACATTCTTTGGCATTGTCTTTAGAGTTGGAATGAAAACTGACATTTTCCAGTCCTGTGGCCACTGCTGAGCTTTCCAAATTTGCTGGCATATTGAGTGCAGCACTTTTACAGCATCATCTTTTAGGATTTAAAATAGCTCAACTGGAATTCTATCACCTCCCACACCTATTAGGGTGGCCAAAATCCAGAACACTGACACTACCAAATGCCCAGGAGGATGTGAAGCAAAAGGAACTCGGAATATGATTTAGCATTTTCTTACCAAACTAAGCATACTCTTACTCTGTGAATCAGCAGTCTTGCTCCCTGGCATTTACCCAAATGAATTGAAAATTATGTCCACATGAAACCCTGCACATGGACATTAACAGCAACTTTATTCAGAATGGCCAAAACTAGGAAGCAACCAAGATGTCCTTTAGTTGTTATTCTTGTTGTTGTTGTTGTTCAGTCGCTCAGTCGTGTCCAACTCTTTGTGACCCCATGGACTGCAGCACACCAGGCCTCCCTGTCCATCACCAACTCCCGGAGCTTACTCAGACTAGTGTCCCTTGAGTCAGTGATGCCATCTAACCATCTCATCCTCTGTCGTCCCCTTCTCCTCCTGCCTTCAATCTTTCTCAGCAGCAGGGTCTTTTCTAATGAGTCGGCTCTTCACATCAGGTGGCCAAAGTACTGGAGATTCAGCTTCAGCATCAGTCCTTCCAATGAATATTTAGGGTTGAATTCCTTTAGGATAGACTGGTTTGATCTCCTTGCTGTCCAGTTGAATGGAAAAATCACCCTTCGTACATCCAAGCAATGGAATATCATTTAGTACTAAAAAGAAATGAGCTATTAAACCATGAAAAGTCATGGAGAAACTTTAAACAGATATTGCTAGTAGAAGAAATCAATTTGGAAAGGCTGAAAACTATATGATTCCAAGTATACCACATTCTGGAAAAGGCAGAATGATGGAGACAATTAAAAGATCAGTGATTGCCATGGGAGAGGGCTAGAGGGGAGGGATGAGCCGGTGGAGCTCAGAGGATTTTCAGGCCAAGAATGGTACTCTGTGTGATACTATAATTGCAGATACATGTTGTTATACGTTTGCTGAAACGCACTGAATCTGCCGCTCTAAGAATGAACCCTAACCTTGTTGATTACAAATTGGCCCTTGCCTTGGGCGCTTGCCATCTACCTCTACAAGGATTACATCATGTGCTGCTGCAGCTGCTGACCTTCAACACTTCTTGAAGGAGTTCAGAGTGGAGAGCAGAAATAAGGCACTCTGTGCTCAGGGGAGAAACTGGCAGAGCAACTCTTCAGATAATTAGATGTTCTCAGGAGCCGATTTTATGAGCCCAGTTCTTGTATCTCCCCATATCTAGAAAGGCACTAAAATCCTTCATGGTGACACTGTTGCTTGTGACTAGGAAAGACTTCATGAGACTAATAGAAACCTTCTGGAAAATATGTGCTTGATTGCATGTACTCCCCCTTCATCAAAAATCACATCTATACTGACCTCCTACCTCCCCCTCCACCCCCCTCTAAGTGTCCGACTCTTAGCGACCCCATGGACTGCAGCCCACCAGGCTCCTACGTCCATGGGATTTTCCAGGCAAGAGTACTGGAGTGGGGTGCCATGTTGGTATCTACCAAACATCAACATGAATCCGCCATAGGTATACTTATGTCACTTCCTTCTCTAAAGGAAGTTTTAAAGAGCGCTTATTCCCCTGCATCTGTGGGCTACAGAAGACCCACCGTCGACTGTGAGTCAGCACCCGGTCCCAGCCTGCACCCGGAATCACGGTGACGAGGGCAAGTGAGTCATCCTCTCTGAGCCTCTGAGCCTTTCTTTACTTAGGGAATGAAGATAATAATCCCCTGAAGATTGTTGAAGGCATTAACTGAGATAATAGTAATTGTTAATTTCCGTTCCCACTTCTCATCTCTCAGCAACGCTTTAAAAGAAAGAAAATTGAGGTTTCTTGATTTTCAAGTTTTCTTGCTCTTCACTCCATGCCCTTACATTATGTTCCCCTGGCAAGTTGTGATCTGCCAACAGAGCATCAGCGCAGAATTATAAACCACCAGCTGGGTCGACTTGACTTTGAGAGTTGTTTTCTAAGACAATCAACTGGCTGCCCAAATTAGGTATATGTAGACAGAACCTTGTGTTTTGCAAATGAGAATGCTGGAGACTAAACAGGATGTGGGAGGATTGCCTTTCTTACTCTTGAATATATTTCCTTTAATGTTTTACCATTTCAAAGACTTTTAAAAAAATGTTTTGTCACCAATCAACTACTTAGCTTGTAAATTTTAAAATGATTCTAAAAAAATTTTATTAAAGCAAAGGCCAGAACATGTTGCATGGAATAATGGCCAGATACTGGGCTTCCCTGGTGGTTCAGTGGTAAAGAATCTGCCTGCAATGTGGGAGACCTGGTTTTGATCTCTGGGTTGGTTAGATCCCCTGGAGAACAGAATGGCTACCCACTCCAGCATTCTTGCCTGGAGAATCCCATGGACAGAGGCTACAGTCCATGGGGTCACAAAGAGTGGGACACAACTGAGCGACTAACACTTTCACTTTTTCATTGTGAAACACTTTCACTTTTTCATTTCATTTCATTCATTATCACTTCTGTTGCTTCTCCTCTTTTCAAGCACTAGCTCACATTCTTTGCTTTGCTCAACTTGAGTTTCACCTTAGGTGCTTTTGTGATGTTGTCTGGAAACAACATGAAGTAAGCTTTTCAGCTGAAGATTCAAAGACTTCCTCTAAGGTAAAAGTTAAAATACTCTCAGTGAGTCATCTGTCAGGAGACTGTGACCCTCAGCACCAGTGATAATGTGCCAAGTAGTTAAGACCATAGCATCTGAGTCAGATGCAAAGCCTCCAGTGGTTTGGGGCAGGTTACCTAAACTTGCCAGAAAATGGAGCTAATGATCTTGCCTAATACATGACGTTGTTATGCGGACTGAGCAAAGAAATGTACATGAAACGCCTGACACGTTGGCCAGAACAGGAAGAGAACTTAGTACGTGTCAGTGTCTGACTCTACGTGGATGGAGATGGATTTATGATGATCAGGCTGGGGCTGCAGCTGCAGAAAATTCCAAGCAGAGTTCTTTGTCACTGATGGCTCTTGGAGTCAATACTGCTCACAGACAGAAACTTAAGATGTTTGTTGGAGAACTCTTCTACCAGCCTGTTCTGGGTTGTGCTCAGAGATCACCTGGGATTCTTGGAAGCTGGGCAGAATTTCCCTATAGGAAAAGCTTGAAAACACTGTAGGCTAACATGGAGGAGAAGCAGTGTGGGCTTCCTCCACGTGGGCGGAATAAGACAGTGGTGATAGTCATGAGTCAGCTTGAAGCAAGTCGTCAGTTCCAGAAGATTTTGATGTTTTTATGACGATTTCTAATCCTGAACTTTGGAAAAGAGTGTCCTGGATTCTAAAAATGAGCCTCCTTTGACAATTTCTAATCTTGAACTTTGGTAAAGAACATCCTGGGTTCTAAAAATGAGCCTCCTTCTTCCAGTTCATGCGAGCCTTTCCTTCAGTGTTTCCTGTTCAGAAACAATAGCGATCCCCAGGGAGATAAGACAAGCCACCTGAGAACATCTGAGAAGGCGCCTCTCTATGGAGCAGGTTGGTGCAAGTTCCACTGTTCTGACCGTGTGGGCAGAAGGAGCCGCGGAGATACAGTGCTGTTTGTTTTCACTCTTGCCAAATAGGCTGCAGTGTCAGTACTTGAGGCTCCTCGTGGATAACGGGAAAGGTGACTTTCACTTCCTTTTTCGAAGCTTTGAAGCCTCGGTTTCCTTATTCTACCAGAGATATCAAAATGTGGGTAAACTGGTCTGGAGAGTGCCATAGACTTCAGCGTCATCATGGGGCTCTGACTGATGGTGTTAACATGAGTGTTTAGACTTAATCAATGAAGGCAATGTATATACATGTTGATGGCTTTCCTGCATCCAAAGAAAGTCCATTTTATTTATTTACTCTTAAAATATTTATTTATTTGGCGATGTCAGGTCTTAGTTGTGGCACACGAGATCATCTTTCATCTAGACATGCAGGAGCTAGTTCCCTGACCAGGGATGGAGGTCAAGCCCCCTGCATTGGGAGCCCGGAGTCTTAGCCACTGGACCACCAGGGAAGTCCCAAAAGAAAATCGACTTTAGATGCCCAAATTTAATGAACTGTTCTAGCCCATACAGCAGTCCTTCCACGTGACAATACTGTCTTCACAGAATGAACGAGTTTAGTGAGCTACAGGTTTCCTGAATGGCAGGATGGTGATAAACGAACAGCGCTGAATGAGGGTCGAGTGGGCCCAGACCTAATTTCTTCTGTACCACTAAATAGTTTTGGATGCTCTTCCTACTCAGATCAACTCCATCTCTATGGTACACGGTCTACTCACTTGCAAATTCAAGAGCAGAATAAACTAAGTTCTAGAATAATAAGGTTTTTATGGACACTAGACAAACAACTCAGTCATGTTTGACTCTTTGTGACCCCATGGACTGTAGCCTGCTTCTCTGTCCGTGGAATTCTCCAGGCAAGAATACTGGAGTGGGTAGCCATTTCCGTCTCCAGGGGATCTTCCCTTCCCAGGCACGGAACCCAAGTCTCCTGTGTTTCAGGCCAATTCTTTGCCATCTGAGTCACCAGGGAAGCTCAGATAAACAACTTTTAAAAAATTGACTTCTGGACTTAGGAATGCATTTCACATTTATTGAAATTCATAATCCAAGCAATAAAAGTAATAAGGAAAAGGACTTTTCTAAGATGGACATGATCTGTTTTCATTTTCTTTTTATATTTGCAACTGGTTGGGGCAGAAAGTTCTGTGTATTCTTGTGTGGGCATACACCTGGTAATGGATTCGAGATGAAAAATCAATCTCTCATAAGAAAGCTCTTCTTATCACATTTTATGTACACCTATACCCTCTTTCACTTGAGATCCAACTTTGAATAAACACTGCTCTCAGCCAAGGACAAGCAAAGCCCAAATTAGTCATCATTGTCTTTTTCTACCCACATGGAAGAAGCTCACACCCTTTCGCCTCCACATTGCCCTATATTATTTTCAAACTTTTCTTTATTTAGGGGGATTCAGCCCAGCTTCCAAGATTCCTAAATGATCTCTGAGCACAACCCATAACAGGCAGGTAGAGTTCTCCAACAAGGTTCTACGTTTCTGTCTGTGAGTGGTTTCGACTCCAAGAACAAGCAGGTATGGAATATTCTACAGCCTGATTGCCATAAATCCACTCTAGATACCCAGCATATAGGCAACATCTCCATCCACGGATAGTCAGAGGCTGGCACATATTGTGGCCACTTCCTGTTCTGGCCAATGTGTGAGGCATTACAGGTGCATTTTCTTGCTTAGGAGAACTTTGGAATCTTACGTCTCATGAAGAGTCCTTAAGGTTGGGGATGTGGATTGGGAGTTTGGGATTTACAGATGCAAACTATTATATATGTGTGTATAAACGATATGCTATTGTATAGCACAGGGAACTATATTCAATATCGTGTGATAAATCATAATAGAAAAGAATAGAAAAAGAATTACATATTATATATTTATAACTGAATCACTTTACTGCAGAAATTAACACAACATCGTAAATCAACTGTGCATGCTAAGTCACTTCAGTTGTGTTCGATTCTTTGTGACCCTACAGACTGTAGCCCGCCAGGCTCCTCTGTCCATGGGATTCTCCAGGCAAGAATACTGGAGTGGGTTGCCATGTCCTCCCCTGGGGGATCTTCCCAATCCAGGGATTTGGCCTGCGTCTCTTGTGTCTCCTGCATTGGCAGACGGGTTCTTTACTACTAGCACCACTTGGGAAACTCAAACTATACCTCAATTTAAAAAAAAGGAGTTGTCGTTGATCATTAACACACATATACACACAGGTACTAGACTTTATCTCTGAGTTAGAATGCTGATCTCAACCCTTTTCTAATTTTACCACCCAACTTTCATTAGACTGACTTTTTGCCCCTATTTCCTCTGCCAGAAAATTTTTGAGCAATGATGACAATTTTAGGTAACAATTAAGAGCCTCGTATAGCTCGGATTTCCAAAAGTTGAAGGCTTTTATTCTATCAGGGAAAATGGTCCCCAACAACGAATTTCCAAAACTTCCTTTGGCATCACCATAAGTTTCTCTGCTGCTACTCTGGAGAAATGTGTTCAGTCTGCTACCTAATTTTTTTGTAATGACTTGAGGGAAGAAACCAGGGCTATGAAGCAATAGATTGTTTAGAGCACAATGGAACTCTGTCGATGGTACAAAACTTTTGATAAGCTACGTAAGTATTTAAACCAAACGCTGCCTTATGTTTGTGCAACAGTATTTACGATCCCTGGGACTTCTTTCTCCAGTTAAAGGTTGTTGCCTTTTGTAGGAGAAAAGCTAAACTGTCAGCATACTTGGGAGCATTTTGCTTGCCTCCTTTGTTTGCATGACTAAGTTGAGTATTGGGCTTTGCATGACATTCTCTGGATTAAAAATAACTAGTTCAACTGGTTGCATTCCAAGGATGAAACCTGTAAACACAATGCATCAATTCATGAGAAACGTGCCTGTTTTCATGCAACACTTAAACCAAATAAAGCTTAAAAATACTTTAGTGCTGGTTTTCTTTTTACGAAATTAACAAACAGCCCGCCCTTCAGCAGTTTGGAAGTTAAACCCCCCTCCCTCCAACAGGATAAAAACATGATTTGCTTATCAAATTGGATAGAACTTATCTGGGGAGTCGGTGGGGGGGCATGGTTCTCATGTTCATCTTAGTTCATCAGTTAGTTTTGAAATCAGAAGCAATCACCAACCATGTGAGTGCTTTAAGCCTTGGGAAAGTCGTGACCTAGATGTGGAGTGTACAACTTTGAGTAGATGGAACAAGGCTGAGGACACCATTTAACCAAAGGTTGCATTTGTATTAATAACATGCATCTGGTTCTGCCCCAAGCCAGCCTTCCTTCTCACTGGTTTTTTACTCTCACATCAGAAGGAGAAGAAGTTCACTTTCACATCATACCCCCACCCCAAACCTATTCTTGAGAGACAGCACAAAACCCCACCTTTTCCATTTCAACAAGGCCTGTCTTTTTTGCTTCTCTCTGTAGGAAAGGAGGTTAAAATATTTTTCCCGGACACATTAAATGGCGTGACTTGCAAATAGTTTTCACTGTTCCATTTACATAATCTATGAAACATTCATAGTATTTGTGTCTCAAGGGAAAACAGAAATTCAATTATACTAAAACTTCCATCAGGGTATTATATAATAAGCTAACAATTTTCTTATTGTGTTTTTTACTTATTAGTAGAAAGATGTGTCAGAAAAAAATCAGTGAACACACAATGAAATAATTGTCATAAGTGTGAAAAGTGAGTAAAAGTATTAGTCACTCAGTTGTGTCTGACTCTTTGAGAACCCCATGGAATATCATCGCCCACCAGGCTCCTCTGTCCATGGGATTCTTCAGGCAAGAATACTGGAGCGGGTTGCCGTTCCCTTCTCCAGGGGATCTTCCTGACCCAGGGATCAACTCCAGGTCTCCTGCATTGCAGGCGGATTCTTTACTGTCTGAGCCACCAGGAAAGCCCATCACAAGTGTACTGCTTAATAAATAAATATAATGTCCTATCCTCTAATACAATGATCAAAATTTGAATTAACTCTATATAATTTTGATGAGCTCATAGGTGACATTATTTTTATTTTTAAATTTTTAATTGGAGGATAATTGCTTTACAATATTGTGTTGGCTTCTGCCATACAACAGGGTGAATCAGCCATAAGTATACATACATCCCTTCCCTCTTGAATCTTCCCCCCACCCCACCTCACCCCTAATTTTAGTGAGCTTATAGATGACATTTGGAATGATTTCTTTCAGCAGATACCAAAAATTGTAACTTAAAGCACACAAACTCTTTGGAATCACATTTTCTGTATGACCTTTTGTTTCAGATCATGATTTACAAGAGATTTGCTGTAGGTCTCTTTCCTTGGGCAAGATTAAGATTATCTCTGGTTTGTGTGCTGAGACTGTGTACTAGAAATGTATTGAGAAGGGTTCCCAAGATCAACACAGGGAGGAGTGAAGGAAGATCAGGGCAAACGAAGGAATTGAACTGTGATGTTAATGTCTCTCCTACAGGGAGCCCTGGAGCTGAGACAGCTTTGTCCTACCTTGAACAAAGAAGTCAGGGCATTATGCACCCTCTCTTCTTCCCCACCCCTACTTGGCACACCCCTTACCCCCAGACCTATGAAAGGGGGCTTGTCTTTGGGTAAGGTGGCAGTCTAGCCCTCACTCTCTCCCTAGCTTCCTCTTTGACACGGACTTCATTCCTTGCTTCTCTTACAACTTTGGACTTGACGTCTCCACCGGGCAGTTTCCTTGGGCATCTCAAAGCTGAACTTTGATTTTTCCCACCAGAATGAGTCCTTCCTTTCGTCTTCATTTCTGTCCCTTTAAGGGCACTTCATTTTTTTTTCCCCATCCTTCTCATAAGAAACCCAGAGACACGTTTTAACATCATTTTCTATTATTCTATCATTCTGTCACCACATCGAAGAGGTTTGACCACCAAAATGTATCCCAAATTTGCCTACTTTTCCTCCCCCTCCTCCACTGACATCACATCAACCCAGCCAGCATCTCTCAGCTGGACTGCTGCCACTGCTTCCAGATTGACATCCCTGTCCATTCTCTTCTCCTGCCCGCTCCCATTCATCATGAGCCCAACACAGGTCACTATATCATCTGTTGCTTGAAACCCTTCAAGGTTTACCACTGCACTCACTTGAAGTGAGCCCCTTCTTACCTCTCCACCCTGTCCCTTCCCCTCTCGTAGTGTTTTTTCCACTTAACACCATCAAGTGCCCCGCTCTCTCTGACTGAGGGATCAGGGGTCATGTGGAGAGCCAGCATCACCTGGGACTGCTGCTGAGAGGCCAATCTGGACTGGATGGAAATGAAATCCAGTCTTCTGCTCCAAGCCATTTTCTTAAGGAAAATACTTCATTCTAAAAGGAAACCCTTTTCTTTCAACACCACTGCTTTCTCCAAACCCTACAAAATAGCACATCAGAATCAAATCTCAAGTCCAGGTCGTCCGTGTAGATTTGCTGTGCTGTAGGATGGATTTAATAAATCCCCAAGTCTTTGAGAAGCTGTTAGGTGGTAAAATAACTTTCACTAGGGATTTAATTATTTCTCTTCTGTGAAGTCTGGTCTCTAACATGTCACTACAAACAATCCCTCTCTCAGCTTGATACTAGCATAAACAAATATCAAAAAATATCTAAAGTCTTTTGTTTCTATAATGGCCTGTGATCTTTTTTTTTTTAAGCTAAGAACAAGCCAAAGGTAGGAAGAGCAAGACTAAGAAAAGAAAAAACCTCTGAACCTGTAAAATTAGAATCAAACTCTAGAAATAGCTAATGCAAGGAGGTATAGGGGGTGTTCTTTTGGAAAGTATGTTGATAGTCATCTGCTAATTCGGTAACCTTCAAACTATAGCTTTATTAGCTTTAAAAAGCATCATTGGCCAATAAAGTCAGCAGATTGTATCAATGTCCATTTAAAGTTGTGACATTGTTCTTTGTTATGCAAAATGCCATCCTTAGGGGAAACTGACAGAGGGGTCTCATAGGATCTCTCTGTTTTTTTCGTTCAAGTGCATCTTACATAATAATATATGTGTGTATATATGTATATACATACACATATATAATTCCTTTATCCCAAAATAAAGCAATTTTAAAGTATCATCTAAGTAAACTGATAAGAGTTTGAAAGATAGATCTATATAAAGAAAGAAAGTGAAAGTGAAGTCACTCAGTCGTGTCCGACTCTTTGTGACCCCATGAACTGTAGCCTACCAGGCTCCTCCGTCCATGGGATTTTCCAGGCAAGGATATTGGAGTAGGTTGCCATTTCCTTCTCCAGGAGATCTTCCCAGCCAAGGATTGAACCAAGGTCTCCCTCATTGTAGGCAGACGCGTTACTGTCTGAGCCACCAGGGAAGTTCAACCTCTTCATCCTCTGCAACAGCCAACATAGTTAGTTGGTTAAATGTGTAACTGTGTCTTTTCATCTGAAGCTCACATTTTATTCTGAAGCATTGCAATTATTCTTAAAAACTGCCTCTCACCTCTGAAAAGCAAACATATTGTTTTTGCAAAAAGGAAAGGTTCTTTTTAAAAGCAATTATGACAAATGCATTCATCTAATCCCAACATTTTTCCCATCCAAAGTTACAAAATTTTCAGTTTTACCTAGATGCTGTCCATGCGAATAAAATGCATTAAACTACACAAAAACAACTAAAAACTTTCCTTCATATTTTTCACTAGAATTTAGTTTGTTGGTTTAATCAACCAAAAAATATTTTAAGCTATGAACTAACAAACTGAAGTACACTGTGTCTGTTTTCTTACATTTTTTTAGGTGCTATAACGAATAATTTGCAAAATAGAGATTTTTAAAAGACCACTTTGTCTTTTAAATACTTTTAATTATTTTTAAAATACAAATGTTGAGTATCTTTTTAAAGTAATATGTGGATTTCTTCTCTTGTTACTTTTCTAAATTTTTTATAATTAGTGAAACTTTAAGATATACATTCACATTCAATTATAAGAAATAATACAGAGGGGTCCCATGTAATTATTACTGTTTATCCCAAAGGCAACATCTCATAAAACAATGGCATAATATCACAACCAGGAAGTTGAAAGAGATACAATCTGCTGATCTCACTTAGATTTCTTCAGTTTTACTTGTGTATCATTTGTTTGTGTGTATATGTCTATTTCCATACACAAATGTCATATATATATATATATATATATTTAATTCCATTAAGTGTTCAACCAGAAGGACATGGAACTTCATTTGTGTTCCTGCTTCTGGGAAGAGGAGATAGAGATTTTTAGGCACAGAAAACAGAATCCACCCTAGAGTGTGCTGGTCCCCTGTGATAGCATGAAAATATTCCACAGGGCTCTACAAAGAGCTATCAGCCACCGCAGAAAATACAGGATGGTTTTGGTGGTTTTTCAAATAGATCCAACCTTCCAGTGAACAAATCCAAACAAGTTTCTAAAAATAATAGATTGTTGATACTTTGTTATTTATTTATTATTTAACTGGAGTATAGTTGATGGAAGATCTCCTGGAGAAGGAAATGGCAACCCATTCCAGTATTCTTGCCTGGAGAACTCCATGGACAGGGGAGCCTGGTGGGCTACAGTCTACAGAGTTGCAAAGAGTCGGACACAACTGAGTGTCTGAGCACACACATAGTTGATTTACAATGTTGTGTTAGTTTTTAAGAGTACAGCAAAGTGATTTAGTTATATACACACATGTAAAAAGTTTTTCAGATTTCTTTCATTATTGTTTTTACAAGATATTAAGTAGAGTTTCCTGTGCTATACAGTAGGTCCTTGTTGTTTATCTACTTTGTATATAGTAGTGTGTATCTGTTAATCCCAACCTTCTAATTTCTCTCTCTTCCCCTTCTACGTTGGAAACCAGAGTTTGTTTCCTATGTCTGTGGATCTATTTCTGTTTCTACGTAAGTTCATATGAATCCATTTTTAAGATTCCACATGTAAATGATATCATATGATATTTGTCATTAATGAAAAACACAAAACTATGAAAGGTTCGGAGAATAAAGATGAAGAATGCATTCCCTGCAAACTGATGATTTCTTACATCTCAGGGTCCTCAGCTTAAATTAGCACACACATACACACACACACAACACACACACGAACATACACATACTTACATGTGGACACGTCTCTCACACACAAAAAGGCCAAGGGCCAAAGACGAAACCAAACACCCCAGCTAGACTGGTGGTTTTCCCAAGTCGCAGATACTGTAACTCCTGTAATAAATGGAAAAAACAAAAAAAGGATTTTTGTTGGCAAAGTGTGGAGGATGGTGATTATTTTCTCAGGAAAAAAAGGTTAGATGTCATATTTCCCCCTGTTTTAACACCAGTGAAAGAGCATTTAGAAAAACAAGATGCTTAAATCTTGTTAGGATAGGTAATCTCGTGTTAGCTTAACAGTTAAACCCTGAATCTGTTTGCCCCAGAACTTTTTCCACCAGGACGTGTCATTATCACTTGATATGATTTTCCCACCAGCCTTTTTTCTTTCCATGCTTCCTTTAGTAGATACGCTAGAGAGTAAAAAATAGGAAGAAATACAAAAAAATAAAAATAAAAAAGAAGGATCTAGAATGAACTGTTCACATAAGCCAGCCCATTTGAGCTTTTCATTCATCTTGGAACAATCTGAGACTTCATGCTGTGAAGTCAACCAGTATGAACCACAGAAAACAGACCCATGGGCTCTCAGAGGTCTGCAAATGATGGAGTTTCAGGAGGAATTCATGACACATACCTACTTCTGGTTCCGGGTCCTGATCCATCGCTCTGTGAGCCTCTGTTTTGTGTTTGAACTTTCAGTTCAAAGTTGAGTGAGAGAAGTCCTCAGGTTTTGTGAATTCCGGGTATCTGTGAAGCGGGACTGGAAACTTTTGTCCGCCCGCGGTGCAAGAGTTGCCTAGCCAGGGAAGGTGTTCTGTGCCTCTTCTGTTCAGACCCAGGGATTCTGAAGCCCACAGAGAGGTTCACAGGATGAGTTCAGAGGATTCTCTCTTTGCACTCAGAGATGGACACCCTGCCAGCAGCCGGGTCACGAAGGCCAGGCGCTGCACTTGAGTGTCGGCACAAGAACCTCTGAATTTGTCAGCAGGACATCATGCTGCATTAATCATCAAAGAGAGGAACCTTTAAAAACCATCCGCTCGACACATCACCGGCGCAGCGATTTATAAGCCAACGGCATCTTTTTTCGCTTATGCGGACATGGAGGCTTTTCCGGTGATGGCAAAACCAAGCACCATCTGACGGTCGCCAGGCAGCGCGTGGGAGCCTGAAGTCAGGGTTTCCCCCTGGCCTCGGCGAACTGGCTGGTGGAGGATATGGACCTGTTTCTGATTAGCCCGGTTCACCCAGTTCCAAAAAGAAGCCTGGCTGTTGCTCAATCTGGCAACAGAATTCTTTAGAAACATCGGTTTCGGGCAGCATCCCAGAGCAGCACTCAGAAGAAAGATCTTCCTGTGGGGGCGGGGGTGGGGGACAGAGCGGGGAAAAGCCCCTCTTCCTGTACACACAGCGTCTCCTAGTGAGGACTTAGTCTCTGGCCTGAAACTCAAGGTTTTGTGGCTCACTTCTCCCTTAGCAAGTTCCCGCTGCCATTTACACTCACTTACAGGGACACTTCAACCGAATTGATCTGGATAATAAATGAAAGCAAGAGACTCTTAGTTTCCGAGGCATTGCAGCTGAAAACCATATCTCTTCAACCCATAGAAGCCTCGGCTCACGTCCGGAATCAGAGGCTAGATTTAGGCTTATCTCTGCCCCACAGGCTGGACAGGCCTTCACAATGCCAGGCCAGGAGCGGCATTCCCAGGGATGGGGGATGTTGAATGCCTGCTTGGGGTCAGTACACTGACAGCTAGCCCCTGGTCCCCTCTCTCCTTGGGCTTCCTTTCTGTTCCTGGACAACTGCATCTTTATTCCTGCTGTATCTCTGTTTGAAGCATGCATGAGCGAATACACACACACACACACCAGAAGAGCTTCTGCGAATACACACGCACACACACACACATCAAAAAACCTTCTGTTAGTCTGTAAGCATCAAAGCTGATATCTGATCCTGCAGTGACCTGCTGATGACAATGTTTCCACAAAAATGTGGAAAAATAAAAGTATATCTTTTTCTTCCCTGGTTTTTCTCAAATAAGCATTTATAATTATTATTTATAATGCTTATTATAAATAAGCATCAAGATATTAATACTTGATATTACAGAAAACATGATAAATGCTTCAGATCAGATCGGATCAGTCGCTCAGTCGTGTTCGACTTTTGCGACCCCATGAATTGCAGCACGCCAGGCCTCCCTGTCCATCACCAACTCCCGGAGTTCACCCAGACTCACGTCCATCAGGTCAGTGATGCCATCCAGCCATCTCATCTTCTGTCGTCCCCTTCTCCTCTTGCCCCCAATCCCTGCCTCCCAGCATCAGAGTCTTTTCCAATGAGTCAACTCTTTGCATGAGGTAGCCAAAGTACTGGAGTTTCAGCTTTAGCATCATTCCTTCCAAAGAACTCCCAGGGCTGATCTCCTTCAGAATGGACTGGTTGGATCTCCTTGCAGTCCAAGGGACTCTGAAGAGTCTTCTCCAACACCACAGTTCAAAAGCATCAATTCTTCGGCGCTCAGCCTTCTTCACGGTCCAACTCTCACATCCATACATGACCACAGGAAAAACCATAGCCTTGACTAGACGGACCTTTGTTGACAAAGTAATGTCTCTGCTTTTGAATATGCTTCTAGGTTGGTCATAACTTTCCTTCTAAGGAGTAAGCGTCTTTAAATTTCATGGCTGCAGTTACCATCTGCAGTGATTTTGGAGCCCAGAAAAACAAAGTCTGACACTGTTTCCACTGTTTCCCCATCTATTTCCCATGAACTGATGGGACTGGATGCCATGATCTTCGTTTTCTGAATGTTGAGTTTAAGCCAACTTTTCCACTCTCCACTTTCACTTTCATCAAGAGGCTTTTGAGTTCCTCTTCACTTTCTGCCATAAGGGTGGTGTCATCTGCATATCTGAGGTTATTGATATTTCTCCGGCAATCTTGATTGCAGCTTGTGCTTCTTCCAGCCCAGCGTTTCTCATGATGTACTCTGCATATAAGTTAAATAAACAGGGTGACAATATACAGCCTTGATGTGCTCCTTTTCCTATTTGGAACCAGTCTGTTGTTCCATGTCCAGTTCTAACTGTTGCTTCCTGACCTGCATACAATCTTCTCAAGAGGCAGATCAGGTGGTCTGGTATTCCCATCTCTTTCAGAATTTTCCACAGTTTATTGTGATCCATGCAGTCAAAGGCTTTGGCATAGTCAATAAAGCAGAAATAGATTTTTTTCCTGGAACTCTCTTGCTTTTTCGATGATCCAGCGGATGTTGGCAATTTGATCTCTGGTTCCTCTGCCTTTTCTAAAACCAGCTTGAACATCAGGAAGTTCACGGTTCACATATTGCTGAAGCCTGGCTTGGAGGATTTTGAGCGTTACTTTACTAGCATGTGAGATGAGTGCAATTGTGTGGTAGTTTGAGCATTCTTTGGCATTGCCTTTCTTTGGGATTGGAATGAAAACTGACCTTTTCCAGTCCTGTGGCCACTGCTGAGTTTTCCATATTTGCTGGCATATTGTGTGTAGCACTTTCACAGCATCATCTTTCAGGATTTGGAATAGCTCAACTGGAATTCCATCACCTCCACTAGCTTTGTTCATAGTGATGCTTTCTAAGGCCCACTTGACTTCACATTCCAGGATGTCTGGCTCTAGGTCAGTGATCACACCATCGTGATTATCTGGGTCATGAAGATCTTTTTTGTACAGTTCTTCTGTGTATTCTTGCCATCTCTTCTTAATATCTTCTGCTTCTGTTAGGTCCATACCATTTCTGTCCTTTATCGAGCCCATCTTTGCATGAAATATTCCTTTGGTATCTCTGATTTTCTTGAAGAGATCTCTAGTCTTTCCCATTCTGTTGTTTTCCTCTATTTCTTTGCATTGATTGCTGAGGAAGGCTTTCTTATCTCGCTTTGCTATTCTTTGGAAGTCTGCATTCAGATGCTTATATCTTTCCTTTTCTCCTTTGCTTTTTGCTTCTCTTCTTTTCACAGCTATTTGTAAGGCCTCCCCAGACAGCCATTTTGCTTTTTTGCATTTCTTTTCCATGGGGATGATCTTGATCCCTGTCTCCTGTACAATGTCATGAACCTCATTCCATAGTTCATCAGGCACTCTATCTATCAGATCTAGGCCCTTAAATCTATTTCTCACTTCCACTGTATAATCGTAAGGGATTTGATTTAGGTCATACCTGAATGGTCTAGTGGTTTTCCCTACTTTCTTCAATTTAAGTCTGAATTTGGCAATAAGGAGTTCATGGTCTGAGCCACAGTCAGCTCTTGGTCTTGTTTTTGCTGACTGTATAAATGCTTAGAGGTACTAATATAAAATGCTGATTTCTGGCTTAAAAAGTGATACACTATAGTACTTGATAGAGATATACTGTATGACCTTCCCTGGTGTCTCGGATGGTAAAGAATCTGCCTCCAATGCAGGAGACCTGGATTTGATCCCTGGGTTGAGAGGATCCCCTGGAGAAGGGAATGGCAACCCATTCCAGTATTCTTGCCTGGAGAATTCCATGGACAGAGGAGCCTGGCGGGCTATAATCCATGGAGTCACAAAAAGTCAGACACAACTGAGCAACTAACACTTTCATTTTCATAGTACCTTAAGCATTCAGGCAGCTAGAACCAGAGTTTCTGGGTTAGAACCTAATTCTGCCACTTACTAAAGATGGAATTCTGGTGAAGTTACTTGTTACCAGGTTAAAACATACCTGGATTTCCTTATTTGTACAAGGGGCCTAATGTCACCAGGACTTACCTGGGGGGCAGTTATGAAGACTAGTACAGACGGAGGGCTTTGAACCTTGCCTGGCCTCTGGCCTATCAGCGAGCTGTTACTGTTTATTGACTATTATCGACTAAGGACTGCAGGCAGGCTCCTGTGGACACATGTAAGTATCAAGCCACTGTTGACAATATGTCACTGTTTCTGAACTACAAGCCCATCAATTATGCTATTACCCAGTCTTCATTGCGAGTCTCCTGCTGGCTGTACTGTCCATCAATACCTTTATTTACTGGCTGCAAAAAATGAATCTCAGGAAAGGTGTTTCAGATGCAAGCTTCACAGTTGGATCGAACCTTGGCTTTCCAACCTTTGGACCAGCACTCTTCCAGTAACTTTGAGATATTCAGCATACTTTGCTGTTAATGTAAATTATAATTATGGTATTCTTTGGGGTTGCAAAGAGTCGGACACGACTGAGCAACTGAACTGAACTGAACTTGCTGTATAGTAAGGTGTCATCTAGTACTCATAAAAAGAAATCTGTTCCATTTTTCATGCAAATACAAAAGAGCCCCTAGAAAGCTTTGTACACCCAAACTGAGCAATGATTTTGAAACTGTGGATCACAATACTTTAGTGGATAATGACATCAGAGTAGTGAGTGGTAACCAGCATTTTTAAAGAAAAATAAAAAAAGATAAATTATGCTCCGATAAAATGGAAAATACCAAAGTGAAAGTTTAGTCATTCAGTGGTATCCTACTCTTTATGCCCCCATGGACTGCAACCTGCCAGGCTCCTCTGTCCATGAGATTCCCTGGGCAAGAATACTGGAGAGGGTTGCCATTTCCTTCTTCAGGGGATCATCCTGACCAAAGGATAGAACCAAGTCTCCTGCATTGCAGGTGGATTCTTTACTATCTGAGCAACCAGGAAAGCCCTAGAAAATATCAAGGTACTGTATTATTTTGTGAAGCTTTTGTTTTAGTTATTTTTCTTTATGTGTGATTACTAGGTTGTAATATAAAGTACATATAATTTTAAGTGTATTTTTCACATGCATTAGGATGGCTATATTTGAAAAAAAAAAACATGGAAAATTACAAGTGTTGGCAAGGATGTGAAGAAATTGGAAAACTAGTACATAACTGGTAGGAATGTAAAATGATGCAGTTGTGAAAAATAGTTGGGCATTTTCTCAAAAAGTCAAGCATAGAATTATCATATGACTCAGTGATTCCCCGGTGGCTCAGGGGTAAAAATCTGCCTGTCAATACAGGAGACACAAGAGACATGGATTTGATCCCTGGGTCCGTAAGTTCCCTTGGCGTAGGAAATGGCAACCTGCTCCAGTTTTCTTGTCAGGAAAATTCCATGGACAGAGGAACCTGGCGGGCTACAGTCCACAGGGTCACAAAGAGTTAGATGTGACTGAGCACAGACACACACACTCCAGCGATTCCACTCTTCAGGAGGATTGAAAATATGTATGCAGACAAATACTTGTACTTAAATATTCACAGCCCCACCCTTCACAATAGCCAAAAAGTAGAAACAAACCACAAGTCATCAGCAGATGAAAGGATAAACAAGATGTGGCATATCCATACACTGAATTGTTATTCAGTCACACAAAGGAATAAAGTATTGATAGATGCCACAACATGGATAAACCTCAAAAACATTACGATAAGTGCAAGAGGCCAGACATATAAGCTCCATAATGTGTAGTTCCACTTATATGGACTATCCAGAATAGGGACAGCCATAGAGATAAGAAGCAGATTAGTGGGCATAGAGGCTAGAAAGTTTAGGGGGTGAGGAGTGGCCATTTAACTGGTGCAGTGTCCTTGGGGCAATGACAAGTTTTGAAACCAGAGAGACATCATGGTTGCATAACATTGTGAATGTACTAAATACAACTGAATTATACACTTAAAAAGAAATAGAGATTGGAATATCTTTTCAAGCTATTAAAAAAAAAAAAAACCTATCAAATACAACTAGGATCACACCAAAAGGATTCAGTGTCCTAATTAAATAAGCTCCCATTGGCTAAGAATAGGGCAATTAGAGCATCGATAAGTATCACAATGTAGAGCATTGAAATGTATCAACTATGTTTAGTGTTTGGTTACCTCTGAGGATATTAGCAAGCCAACTCATTGTGCTTGTCATTGAAAGAATTGAGCATGTATCCTATCTTTCCAAGGGTCCAGGCAATGATGTCAAAGCAGTAAACACCAAACAGAGTCAACCAGACAGTATCTATTTCCTGGTAGAAGTAAGTAGTATAATCTATGAAGAACTCTTGGGGAAAAAAAGAGAAAATAACTGAAACCTAATCAAGAATCTAGAGAAAACTACCATTTTACGGGAAGTACAGGTGATGGAAGGACAAAACTGTTGATTGTCACCACGAGGATGCAATCAGCAAATCCACACAGTCGGAAGCTGTTCTGGACTAACAACCATGTTCATGAGATAAGGGTTGGGGAGTGGGGAGCTTATAAACAGAGATTTTAGTAACTGCTAAGTCAAGTCTTAGGGTTCAATCCCTGGGTTAGGGAAGATCCCCTGGAGAAGGGAAAGGTTACCCAGTCCTGTATTCTGACCTTGAGAATTCCATGGACTATCCAGTCCATGGGGTCGCAAAGAGTTGGACACAACTGAGCAACTTTCACTCACTCACTTACTCAAGTCAAGTCAACTCTTCTGTGTGAACCTTACCTGGATTCTGATTCAAAGAAACCAACTACAAAGACCATAAATAGAACAATTGTGTGTGTGTGCTAAGTTGCTTCAGTTACGTCCTACTTTCTATGACCCTATGGACTATAGCCCACCAGGCTCCTCTGTCCAGGGGATTCTCCAGGAAAGAATACTGGGGTGGTTCCCATGCCCCCCTCCATCGGATCTTCCTGACCCAGGGATTGACCCCTCGTTTCTTACTGTCTCCTACATTGGCAGGTGGGTTCTTTACCACTAGCGCAAACTGGGAAGTTCCAAATAGTTCAATTAGGGGAATGTGAATACTAGCTGGGTATTTGATAATAATGTGGAATTACTCTTTGGCAGGATGGGGGAAGGTGGCAGTTATTGATATTGTGATTATGTTTAACAAGGGAAGTCCTTGTTTTTTTTAAAGATACATGGAGAAATACTCACAGATAATATGACATGAGATCTGAAATATAAAATAAATCAGAGGGGGTAGGTATTGGGTGGGAGCACAGAGAAAAAAGATTAGCCATGAGATGATAATTACTGAAGCTAGGTGATTAGTGACTGATGGATTATTATCTCTACTTTTGAACATATTTGGAATTTCCCAATATAAAAAATGTTAAAGGCATGAAAACAAAAAAATATTGTAAATAAAGCACTCAAGAAACTACTAATAGCAATTAGTTAAAAGATTAAAGACTTAATAGTCATAGGAAAATATTACAGATTTTCAAATAATCATTTCAAGAGTGATAAACCATATGGCGAACAAAATTTATCCATCTAAGAAACACAATGAAATCTTTGTTTATGTTAACTATGTGCCTGTTGGCTGACTTTTTGAAAAAGCCATTTTGAAAAATCCTTGCAAAGTAACTAGAGAATTGAATATGGCAAAAAGCATGACGAACTACGAAGTTGGACCTTTACCAAGTCAGACATAAGATATATAATCCAAGCTCCAGCAGGAAAACTAACCTAATCACCCAAATGGATGAGACATGTGATATTTTCTGTTATATTTGCACAATCAAAAATTTTAAAACAGATGTATTTATTTGTATAGTTCCCTTTGAAACTGATGGAAAAACACAGAAGGACTTAAATATGCATCCCTGACATAAATGTGGTTCAGAATCTAGAGATGCTCTTGCATTTCTGCAGATCAAGGAACTTATTCATTCACTGGTCTGCCATCAGCCCATCTCTTAAAACATGGCTGTCAGGACTGCATGAACCTTATAAAGCAAAACCTCGGAGACAGTCCATCCCCACTGAGATTTTGCAAACTAAACTTCCTTTAATAATTCTTTCACATGCCTAAAGAATTCCCTCTAGAATATTGACTTACCCAGTTGAGAGAAAGAAGAAAGACAAGCATGCCGTGTTTTATATTTATTCAGAGTCACTTGGAAAACCATTAAGTGGTACCACATGGGGATGTGGGCATGCTACAATGAAGTGGTCTTTGTGCCTTTATGTCTGTAGGAGGCAGAGCCATGGAAAGCACTGGACGGACAGTGGGGTACTCTGCTACTTAACTAGCTGTTTGATCTTGAGCAGGTCCCACTTTCCTCATCTGTAAATTAGGACTCCAAGAGTAAAACAGGAAAACAGAGGGAGGGTCTTAAAATTTAACCATTCATCGCAGGTTTTATGCTAGTGAGCCAGACCATGCTTGGCTCAACTTTTTATCAATAATAGCAAACAGTCAATGTCCATGAATTTCCAAGTACTATGTTCAGTACTAGGCTGGAAAGATAAGTAAAAACACTCCTTCCCTCAAATTCATTTGGGTAAACAGGCAGTTAAGTCATATAGAACAATGCTTTAAAATAATATCTCAGGGTAGTGTTTATTTGCTCTAGATCTTGAAGAATGAGTAGAGTATTGCTAGCAGAGACGAAGGGCTTCCCTGGTGGCTCAGACGGTAAAGAGTCTGCCTGCAATGTGAAAGACACAGGTTCAATCCCTGGGTCAGGAATATTCCCCTGGACAAGGAAATGGTAACCCACTCCAGTATTCTTGCCTGGAAAATCCCATGGACAGAGGAGCCTGGCGAGCTACAGTCTATGAGGTTGCAAAGAGTCAGACACAACTGGGCGACTAACGCACAGAGCAGAGAAGAGGGGATGGGTATGAGATGGACAAAAGGATATTCAGGGGCAAGGAAAGGCTCAGAGACAGAGTTTAAGAAAATCCAAGACTTTGAGTAAATATCCCAAAGTAGCTTACAGCTGGGGAGAAGATGCTGAGAGAAAGTAGGTTGAGAACATAGTGAAGGGCCATGGCTGCCCCATAAGGAAACTGTGGGTTCCTGGGGATCGGCTGAGACTTTAAACCCAGGGAAGTCCATAGTTCGTTTCTTGTTCCCTCACTGTCGTCACCTTGCACCGATGGAGTCCTGTTGTTCCCAGCAAATGGTGCCAACAGGACCCAACTTTTCTTATTCAGAAAGGTCCAGGCAGCTTTATACAGAGCACTGTGGGCTCCCTGTGCGACTAACCTTAATAAAACGTAGTGGAAATTGTTCAACTTACGCAATTGCTATTTAGGGTTAATTTTCATTTTAGACCTTATGTGCACAAAATACAGGAGAATTCCTTCTCCAGACTCTATTTGGGCAGATTTGTTCATTTTATAAGCTCCGACTCCACCTCCTTCAAATCATTAAGGTCAGTTTCTGTTCCTGAGCTATAGATGATGTGTTTGTGTTCTGAAAGAGTTAATGTAATTCCCAAATGTGTCCCTGAGAATATCTGAATTATAATGGAAGAATCTTTCCTATTTAGAGCTGGGAAAGTCAGCATTTATCTAACATCTTCTTCAAATACAATACTATATAAGTTATAAGCTTCCCAGGAATTACAAAGAAAAAAAAAAACAGGAGAAGGGCTGATTTCTGCCCCTTGTGGAGGTGACAGTCCAAGACCAGAGGCCGCATAAGCACAGACGAAATGATTGAAAGCAGTTTTTAAAAAACACATTACGAAAAAAAAAAAAAAACACATTACGGCAATATTTAAATGTGACACACTCAGAACAGACCATTTCCCCAAAACAAGCTTCCCATACCTTTTAGGTGACATCTTTCCTGGAACATGCTATGATGCCTCTATCAAAGCTTTTACAATGAAGCTTGCCAGGAAGAGAGATGTAAAATATAACTCTACCTGGGAAAAGCTATCATTGTAATTTTGAGCTCTTAATGTCTGCTTTAACATAAGCTTTTTTTTTCTTCACCAAGAGTTCAAATGCTCGGGTACAGAAAATTATGTATTTTTTCCTGCTTTTTATGTTGTCATTTTGTTAGGTGCAAGTTCTGAAAACAAAGTCATTTTTTTGTTGCTGTTGAACTATAGCTGATTTACAATGTTATGTTAGTTTCACGTGTAGAGCACAGTGATTCAGATTTGTAGATATATAAATAGATATTGATTCTTTTCCCTTATAGGTTATTCAAGATACTGAGTATACTTACATAGAGAGGGTAGTTGGCATAATAGTTTACCCAGATGGCAACTCTATGGAAATAAGAAGACTCAGTTCAACATTCTTACCAACCTTCACTCAGAATGTTCCTGTCGGCAGGCTCTGTAACAAGGATATAGGACCATCAGAGATGCTTTATAAATGGAGGGTTCAGATCCTGAGTCCCTTGTCTAAAATTCCAAAACCCCCAAAGCCCCTCACATCAAGCATTTTTCCAATTGTCCATTGTCACCAATGAGTAATTGGGTAGATTACTTATCCCATATAGTATGAACATATTTTCCTACAAAAACGTAAATATTCCATTGTGAATGCTGCCACTGAGCACAGATAAATCATTTATGCTTCATCATTAAATCCTGTGAAAATTCTGAATTCTGAAACAAACCTGGACCCAAGGGTTTCAGCTAAGACATCATGGCCCTGGAAGAGCAGGCATTGACTTCCATGTGCACGGTGCTCTACACAGAGCATCTCATTTGATCCTCACTGTGCCCTATGAATGAGGTACTAATTTTACTGCTCTAATGATGGAGAAACTTGCATTTAGCAAATTAAGCAATTCATCCAAGATTGTGTATCTCACAAGTGATGGAGCCAAGACCCAAATCTGGATCTCCCATGTTCATTTCACTCTGTCTGAGGCTTCTCTCTGCTCTTTCTTACCACATCCCTATTCACCAGCCCCATCAAACCACTCTCAATGGTGGTTATTGATTCTAGGATCCTTCCAGGCTGTGTAGATACCAAAGGAGAGAAGGGTGTTAAGTAATATCTCCTTTCTCTTCTTGCCCCTTTGAACTAACAATGAGTGTCTTCCTGCAAGACCTACATTTTTGTGCTGATTCATTGCCATCTAGTGGTTATTTTAAAGATGAGTTTTACATAAAATATGAGGATGACGTAGCATTGTTTTAACAGGTGGGAGAGTTGGTCCTTGGATGCTGTTGAAAAAAAACAAGACCTGCAGTAAAAAGGAAGCTAACCTAAAGAATGGAGAAGTCGATGTCACCCCACTCCAGTACCCTTGCCTGGAAAATCCCATGGACGGAGGAGCCTGGTAGGCTACAGTCCATGGGGTCACAAACAGTCGGATACAACTGAAGTGACTTAGCAGCAGGAGCAGCAACCTAAAGAAACATCCATAAAATGAAGTAAATTTTCATTTCTACATTCTTCAGGTGAATGACTAGCAAGATGGATGGGTTTTGCTAAGGCTTTATAAAAATCTCATCTATAAAAACTGACCTAAATAATCAGATTAAATCTCGATTTATGCTGCTTAGGAAAATAAAAGCTTTCTTTAAAACTGTTTCTTCAGCCTTTCTCTAAAGATTGCCAGGGATCATCTCTGTTCTAATGATAATATTTACAATGCAAATTAATAGTTGCAATGTATTCCTCTTCATGAAATTAAACATAGTCATTCATATCCTCATTTCCATACATTCCTCTGCAAAGCAGATGAACTCTCACTTATCTTTAGTAACAATGAAATAATTTATAAACTTGAAGGTGGATTCAAGGAAATGATAACATTGTCCATCAAAAGAAAAGTGTCTGGGGACTTCCCTGGTGGTCCAGAGACAAAGACTCAGCTCCCAGTGCAGGGGGCCAGGCTCATCCCTGGTCAGGGAACTAGATCCTGCATGCCTCAACTAAAGATTCTACACGCCACAGCTAAGGCCTGGTGCAACCCAATAAATAAATAAGTATTTTTTTAAAGAAAGTAGAAGAGATAAGTCTTTAGGTATTGTGTGTTTTAGTCGCTCAGCCATGTCTGACTCTATGTGACACAATGGACTGTAGCCCACCAGGCTCCTCTGTCCATGGGATTCTTCAGGCAAGAATACTGGAGTGGGTTGCCATTCCTTTCTCCAGGCCATCTTCCTGACCCAGGGATCAACCCACATCTCCTGCATCCCCTGCGTTGTAGGGAGACTCTTTACCGTCTGTAGTATTTTGTGACTTGTAAACATTTCCATAGTTACATATACAATCATGAACCTCCTAAAATTGTTTTGAAGTGACTTTATCAGTCTTGAACAGTATCATCTGGCAGGATTTCAGTGGAGAAAGGACAAGAAGGGGAACCGGACAACCACTTGTGTGGATTGCTGAGTGGAGACAAGGTGGCTTATGACCGAAGGTTAAAAACAAAAACAACTCCAAAAGTCATCAACCATACCTCCAAGGCCTGAAAGGGACAAAATCTCTCTCTTTTTTTTTTTTTTTGCTCCCATCTTTTAGAAAGTTCACTCTGTGACAAAAAAAGGGGTGCCACCCTGTTTTAACCGTTTTGCTGAGGGGTATGGTAGAGAGAAAGACAGAAAAGAGAGATAATGACAGACAGAAACTGCAAAAGGCATTTTAGGTATTGTAAATACTTATTTCAAGTATTTCAGGTTAATATTAATCGAGCTTCTGGAAAGTCCTATAATAGATTCAAATATGAGCTCAGCAGTTTCCTGGCTTCCAGTTGCTTAGAAACTAGAGAAGGAAGATTGGCAAGTAGATGTTAAGGAGAAGTACAGACTGGGATGCAAGAGGATGGGTCCAATATATCTGGAGATGGGAACAGTCCAGGATCGAAGTACTGAAGACACCCACTCGCTTGTTAGTTTCAGAGGTCAGGCCCTGGGAACTTCATGACACTAAAGAGTTCTCAGATAAAATGAAATCAAGGGTGACTACCTAATTAATGGACCCATGAGAGAATTCAAGAGCTTAGGGGTTAAAAATGGGCACCTTTGGGGACTTCCCTGGTGTTCCAGTGGTTAAGGCTCTGCATTTCCTATGTAGGGGCTGAGGGTTTGAACCCTGGTCAGGGAAGTAAGATTCCACATGCAGTGTGGCCAAAAAAAAAAAAAAAAAAGGAATTCATAAGTATATGTTGAAAATTTTAATGGGCAATATCCTCAAATAGAGTATTTTGAAACAATCAAAAAAATGTTCTTTGAGTAATTGTTCTTTTTGGTAAGTATCCTTACTGATATCCACCTACCCAAGATTATTTCTAGAAGCAGTACAATATGATGACATATTCTACTGTATGATGACACATTCTACTATAGGATGACATATTCTACTATAGGATGACACATTCTACTGTATGATGACACATTCTACTATAGGATGACACATTCTACTATAGGATGACACATTCTACTGTATGATGACATGTAGATATTGCATAGCTGTCATATGATTTAGCTTGCTTCAAGAAGTTTGGAAACCTTAAAGCGATGAATTTAAGCACATCCTTTGGAAAGCTTTTCCTCATATATACTTTCTTGACTGGGGTTTCTTCTGGTCAGTAATCAATTTGACATTGAGCTCTCAGAAAAATGGCTAAAGTATGAGGGAACTAGGGCATAACTGTATCAGGAGTCAGTGTAACTTTTTTCAAATATTTTTTATTAAAAAGTATTTAAAAAATCCCAGCACTCACCAACTGTGCAAAGAAAAATTCATAAAAGTAAAACTCCCAACCCCCAGTGTGTATAGGAAACGGAGAGAAAAATTCAATAAAAAAAACCAATTTCAGATTTTGGCTTCCTTGGGTTCCAATGCACCATATGTACTTGGAAATCTTTTAAAATGATGAAGTCAGCAATGTGTGTGAGACTCCTAATAGTACTCTGGTTTATTGGAAACCCAGGACAGTACACGAACGGTGGAAAAATTGTCACAGTGAGAATGTGAAGACAGAGTTAATGTTTGTAAAATGCTTAGAACTTTGAAGGCTAGAAAAATGGTAGAAAGAAAGCATTTGTGCTCTGCTCAGCTTTTTGCTTGTTTTTAGCTTCTCTCCAATCTTGGAGAAAATGTTCTCATACACAAACTCCCACACACTCTGTAAAATGTCCCGCTCTGTGTCTCCTGAATTCATGTACTCAACTACCTGCTTGACATCACTTCAAAGGACAGCATGATAAGAACTGAGCAACCTGCTTTTGTCACAGTCCACCCATTGAAATACAAGGCAACTTTATGCTCCCAACTCCAATTCATGCTGACAAAAAGTTTTGGAATCCTCCTTGGTTCCTTTCTTCCTCCCAAATCCATATCTATTATGCCAGGCCTCCTCAGCTTCACCTTCAAAGTCTATCCAGCACCGGGACATTCCTTCACAAGCAACCTGAGACAGGCTATGACCTGGAGCTCTTTGCTGCAGTGCCTGCACCTGGACAAACGTCTCTTCCAGCAACAAAATACAAAGAAACTGTATGAGACCACACAGTCAACGGGTCTCTAGGTGACCCGTCCCTGCTGGCACACCGTGAGCATTGTTTTGGGGAAAGGAAGAGATACCGAAGACTCGTCTGATCAGTTGCTGTTGTTCAGTCACTAAGCTGTAACCGCATGGACTGAAGCTTGCCAGACTCCTCTGTCCATGGGATTTCCCAGGCAAGAATATTGGAACGGGTTGTAATTTCCTTCTCCAGGGGATCTTCCCAACCCAGGGATGGAATCCTCATCTCCTACTTTGGAAGGCAGGTTCTTTACCCCTGAGCCACCAGGGAAGCCCCATCTGATCAGTAATTACAGACAAAATAATTCACAGCAATGAACGACAATGAGAAAAAGATCTTAAAGTAGATGATGTTCTTTGGGAATCACATTTGAAAGCTCAGTCTATTTTAAACTAATTGCATTCAAAGCGCTTTATTCATTTCTTTCTTGTGGTGGAACAGCCCCCAGTTTACATAGACGGGGTCTTGTCCAGTGGCCGCTGCAATGGGGAAAAAGGCAAATGACTCTCTAGCGGGGAAGTGTGGAGCCGTGGCCGGCGGCAGCGCCAGGCTGACTCCACTGTCACGGTTACACTGAAGCTTTCCCCAGCACGTGTAGTTCTGCTGTCACAGGATGTAACTGGATACAAATCCCTTGAGAAAGACACGGGGGGAGGAGGGAGGTGGGGGTGGCGGGGGAGAGGTCCTATCTTAGTGATAAAACTAAATGCCATTAAACCAGTACCTGAGATGGACAGGAGGAATGTGATGATTTCATAAGAAGACAAATTCTTCAGAAAGTAGAAACGTGTGCTTTCAAAATTGTCCCCGGAATTTATATGGATTTCGAAGCAGATACAGAAACCTATTTCAATCAGTGTCAATTGTGTTGACCAGGAATTTTAACTTGAAACGATCCTTTCCTTTAGTACATTTGACATCCGTCCATTAAATCTCCAGTTTCCTCATCCAATTTTGTACCCATCTGCTGGCCTACAAGCTCAACAGTCACTTGATCTTGACAGTTGCCCATGTTCTTCTGAAGTCAAGTGCTTTTTCTCCAGGTCCATTATTTTTTTGCTTGTTTGTTTTTCAGACAATTTCATGATCAACTTTGACCTCGATTATGCACTTTCCAAAATCAATGAGGAGTTATTGCTCCCTTCCCTGGATATAGACACACAGATTAGAGAGACAATACTCTAACCTAATTTTATACGTATTTTTTTTTCCTTGTAATATTGATCACCCCATTTTTCTCACCTCTCTTCTGTGAAAGCCTGGCAGGTTGGGGGGTGGTGGTGCTGGACAGCTCATTTGTTAAATGAGCCCCATGACAGATGAAATTAGTTTCCACTTCTTTCCAGAGGCCAGGGTTCAATTCATTCTTCTTACAAAGCCCCACAAATGCCAATAATGTAGTTTAGAAAAAATGAATCCCAAGACCAAGAATGACAACCGTTACAATGAGCTTGCCTGTGATTGTGTACAGTTCTTTATTCTGAGGCTTAGACTTTATTTGCAATATAAGATTTTAAAGATACTGCAAAATTAGGACAGATTAATTACTAATTATAATGGTCTATTCTTAGAGCCCTTGGTAATCACGCACTAGGCTCACAGTCTGGAAACCCATTAATCTGTGTGTTCCACAATAGCCTGAGAATATCTGGACAGTCATGGGTGAACAGATCATCTTTCTCATACAATAAACTCTTAGACTGTGAATTACCCCTCAAAAGACAAGACTAGTGTTTAAAGGAATATCTATGCATTCTAAATATTTCTGTCCAAGGAATCAGTTTTTCTATTATCCTGTTAAAGCACAGGTCTCATATACAATGTAATCAATCTTGACAACTTTAAAACCTATCTGCTACAAAGACAAGAATAATCAATAATCCTACTCCTGACCCATAGTAGAGGCTCTTACCCAGGACTGCAAGATGTTCAGTTAAACTTCACTGTCAGATTAACAATGAATAATTGTTTAATACAAATATGTCACATGTAATGTTTGGGACATATACTAAAAATTTATTCCTTGTTTATCTGAAATTCAAATTTAATTGGATGTCTTATATTTTATTTGCAAATTGGCAACCCTATTAGTACCTCTTGTTCTAAAGACTCAAAACGTGTCATTAACATTTAGAAAATATTATGCATCTATCCAACATCAATACAGGGGAGTTAAACCCAAATAGCATAACATATGGAAGGACTATTCCAGTTCAGTTCCAACATGTCATTTGAGCAGTTCCTAAAAGATCTAGGTCATAAGCCAATATTCTATTCTCCTTTTTAACAGTTACAGCAGACATGAAGGACCCATGACCCACAAACCATTCACAAATGCTTGTATCCTTGTCTTCCTCTTTCACATGGGTTGGGAAGATAAAAGTCTTATTTTCCCAGACCATCTATAGTATAGGGTGGGCATATGATCCAGTTCTAGAGGATGGAAGGCAAGTTGGAGACACTGGGTGAGATGTACAGAAAAGCTTTTTTAAATAAAAAAAATTTTTTTGTGATGTACACCTTTGTTGAAGTCTTTATTGAATTTGTTACACTATTGCTTCTATTTTATGTTTTGGTTTTTTGGCCACAAGGCATGTGGGAATCTTAGCTCCCTGATCAGGGATCAGACCTGTACCCTTTACATTGAAAGCTGAAATCTTAGGCACTGGAATGCCAGGGAAGTCCCCTTCCAGAAAAGTGTTAATGAATGGTTCTGCTTTGCTGGCTGGAAAATTGTCCCTTGGGATTTAAAACTGTTCTAAAGTCAGATAATGGTTGAGTTCAACCATAATCCCTCCTGTTCCTTGCTTCCGAACCTTGCCTTCCAACCTGCCAGGCTTGGCCTTCACCCCAGCTACTGTCCTCTATGTTCAGGAGTAATTAAGTTAACCTCCCAGATTAGCTTCACTGATGACAGGCTGGTATTCATGGAGATTATTCAATGCATTTGATGCCCCTCTGGTCCTTTTGTTTTATTTGACTCCATATCCACAAGCTGGATTCTTTCCTCTAGCCAACCAGGTCAGAAATGCATGTTTTTTGCTCTCAAGGAAGACCGGGCAAGATTAGACATTGGAAATACACCACTCCTTAGGAAATTAACTCAAGACGCTAAACCAATGGCGGGCCAGAGGCGTTAACCCAAGCCCTCCTTAAACGCAGAAGGAAATCCACTCTGCGTATCCCACCAGCCCTCAGTTGGCATCTTTGTATTCTCAGAGGAAGTAAAACTTTTTGTGGTGTTTACCTGTGTCCTTAGTTTTCTGTTCTGAAGCAATGTTGTCTTGACCTCTGAACACAAGGAGGAAAGAGACCAAAGATGACAGTGTTGATGCAAATTTGAACAACCCAATTTACTCGTGTTTACATCTCTGCCTTTCTAAATTCAACCCCATTTAAATAAGAATGTTTTATTTCTTCTCTAAGATAAGATCTTGTGCACAATGCTCTTATCATAAGCCAAGCTTATCAGATGGTTTGGGGCCAAGTGGAAAGGTAGCCAAGTTGCATTATCATTCTAAAAACACCCTATTCTTTTCTAAAGTTCATGGTAATTTTTATAATATATATTCACATCGCACCCTCATTTGAGATTGGTAAAAATTCTTTTCTCTAAATACATTTGGGGGGGAACAAAAGGAAGAAACCTAAGGTGAAAAAACTAAGTTAAACCTCATACCCTGGTAAGTTGGGTGGGCTTCATTCACTCACTCATTCTCTTGTTTGTCTATCTTCCTGTCCATTCATTCATCTATTGACAATTTTTTGGGTGCTTCCAATATACAAGCCAGACTCTAGCTGTGAAATAATTTTCTTGGCATGTGTGTGTATATACATGAGCAGGTTGTACTTTAAAAATAATTTTAGTTGTTAATGTACCTGTATTTCATAGTCTTATGAACATCATTTCTATTGTTTTGCCATCAAGAATAATTTTTAAAATGTTTAATTGGAGGATAATTCCTTTACAATGCTGTGCTAGTTTCTGGTATACAATGAATCAGCTGTAAGTATACATATCTATTCCCTCCCTCTCATCAAGAATAAATGTCTTATTCCCATTTATATGAACTTAAGAAAGCCTTATGTCTTAGAAATGAAGCTTCACCCAACCACTCATTTTAAAATGTCAAAGTTTATTAAAAGGCCAAAGATTCCTTTTAAGAGTGTGAAGGCAAACACCACGGTGGCACAAAACAAACACTATTACAGAATGATGAATATTTCATTTCTTATTGTTCTTTTAGGTTGGCTGGTGCTTGTGTGCGGCCAACTTCAGACAAATGGACTCAACAGAGGGGAAATTAGCACTTGAAAAATCCTGCTTGAGTAACACTTAGTCTCCTGGGTCTCAGGCTGTCAGGCCAGTCAGTCTGCAAATGAAATGTTCTTGAGTTTCTCAGGCAGTTCAGTCGCTCATTCATATCCGACTCTGCAATCCCATGGACTGCAGCACGCCAGGCCTCCCTGTCCATCATCGACTCCCGGAACTTGCTCAAACTCATGTCCATTGATTCAGTGATGCCATCCAACCATCTTGTCCTCTGTCATCACCTTCTCCTCCCACCTTCAATCTTTCCCAGCATCAGGGTTTTTTCAAATGAGTCAGTTCTTCGCATCAGGTGGCCAAAGTATTGGAGTTTCAGCTTCAACATCAGTTCTTCCAATGAACATTCAAGACTGGTTTCATTTAGGATGGACTGGTTGGATCTCCTTGCAGTTCAAGGGACTCTCAAGAGTCTTCTCCAACACCACAGTTCAAAAGCATCAATTCTTCGGCACTCAGGTTTCTTTATACTCCAACTCTCACATCCGTACATGACTACTGGAAAAATGATAGCTTTGACTAGACAGACCACTGTTGGCAAAGTAATGTCTCTGGTTTTTAATAAGCTGCCTAGGTTGGTCATAGCTTTTCTTCCAAGGAGCAAGCATCTTTTAATTTCATGGTGGCAGTCACCATCTGCAGTGATTTTGGAGCCCCCAAAATAGTCTCTCACTGTTTCCACTGTTTCCCCATCTATTTGCCATGAAGTGATGGGACCAGATGCCATGATCTTTGTTTTCTGAATGTTGAGCTTTAAGCCAACTTTTTCACTCTCCTCTTTCACTTTCATCCAGAGGCTCTTTAGTTCTTCTTCACTTTCTGCCATAAGGGTGGTGTCATCTATGTATCTGAGGTTATTGATATTTCTTCCAGCAATCTTGATTCCAGCTTGTGCTTCCTCCAGCCCAGAGTTTCTCATGATGTACTCTGCATATAAGTTAAATAAGCAGGATGACAATATACAGCCTTGACGTACTCCTTTTCCTATTTGGAACCAGTCTGTTGTTCCATGTCCAGTTCTAACTGTTGCTTCTTGACCTGCATACAGATTTCCTAGGAGGCAGGTCAGGTGGTCTGGTATTCCCATCTCTTGAAGAATTTTCCACAGTTTATTGTGATCCATGCAGTCAAAGGCTTTGGCATAGTCAATAAAGCAGAAATAGATGTTTTTCTGGAATTCTCTTGCTTTTCGATGATCCACCAGATGTTGGGAATTTGATCTCTGGTTCCTTCTGCCTTTTCTAAAACCAGCTTAAACATCTGGAAGTTCACGGTTCACGTACTGTTGAAGCCTGGCTTGGAGGATTTTGAGCATTACTTTGCTAGCGTGTGAGATGAGTGCTATTGTGCGGTAGTTTGAGCATTTTTTGGCATTGCCTCTTTTGGGATTGGAATGAAAACTGACCTTTTCCAGTCCTGTGGCCACTGCTGAGTTTTCCAAATTTGCTGGCATATTGAGTGCAGCACTTTCACAGCATCATCTTTTAGGATTTGAAATAGCTCACCTGGAGTTTCATTACCTCCACTAGCTTTGTTCATAGTGTTGCTTTCTAAGGCCCACTTGACTTCACATTCCTGGATGTCTGGCTCTAGGTGAGTGATCACACCATCATGATTATCTGGGTCATGAAGATCTCTTTTGTACAGTTCTTCTGTGTATTCTTGCCACCTCTTCTTAATATCTTCTGCTTCTATTAGGTCCATACCATTTCTGTCCTTTATTGAGCCTACCTTTGCATGAAATATTCCCTTGGTATCTCTAATGTTCTTGAAGAGATCTCTAGTCTTTCCCATTCTATTGTTTTCCTCTATTTCTTTGCATTGATTGCTGAGGAAGGCTTTCTTATCTCTCCTTGCTATTCTTTGGAACTCTGCATTCAAATGGGTATATCTTTCCTTTTCTCCTTTGCCTTTTGTTTTTCTTCTTTTCTCAGCTATTTGTAAGGCCTCCTCAGACAACCATTTTGCCTTTACTCATTTCTTTTTCTTAGGGATGGTCTTGATCCCTACCTTCTGTACAATGTCAGGAACCTCCATCCATAGTTCATCAGGCACTCTATCAGATCTAATCCCTTGAATCTATTTCTTACTTCCATTGCATAATCATAAGGGATTTGATTTAGGTCATACCTGAATGGTCTAGTGGTTTTCCCTACTTTCTTCAATTTAAGTCTGCATTTGGCAATAAGGAGTTCATGATCTGAGTCACAGTCAGCTCCTCATCTTGTTTTGCTGACTGTATAGAGCTTCTCCATCTTTGGCTGCAAATAATATAATCAGTCTGATTTTAATATTGACCATCTGGTGACATCCATTTGTAGAGTCTTCTCTTGTGTTGTTGGATGAGGGTGTTTGCTATGACCAGAGCATCCTCTTGGCAAAACTCTATTAGCCTTTGCCCTGCTTCATTCTGCACTCCAAGGCCAAATTTGCTTGTTATTCCAGGTATTTCTTGGCTTCCTACTTTTGCATTGCAGTCCCCTATAATGAAAAGGACATCTTTTTTGGGGTGTTGCAGAGTTCTAGAAGTGTATGTAAACTGTCCTAACCGGATCCTTCTGAGCAAAGGCTTCCCCATAGTGAACAGGGGCACAGAAAGACAATTCTCAACAAGAGGAGCAAACATAAATTAGGCTGTGTGTTGGGATCCATTGTGTGTGTGGCTTCTCAGTTGTGTCTGACTCTTTGCGACACTATGGATGGCGTAGCCTGCCAGGCTCCTATGTCCATGGGATTCTCCAGGCAAGAGTACTAGAGTGGGCTGCCATGCTCTCCTTCAGGGAATATTCCTGACCCAGGGATTGAACCCAAGTCTCCTGCATTGGCAGGTGGGTTCTTTACTGCTGAGCCACCAGACAAGCCCCCCAAACATTATAGCATCCTAAGAAAACCTGCACTACCATCTTCCCCATCCCCTGGCAAACTCACTGCCCACTGCTCTCATCCAGCCCTGTGATCTCTGCCCACACTGGCCTCCTCCTGGCCCCTCAACCCCAATGCTGCTCCTCTTGTCAAAAGTTTGCCCTTGGTATTCCTCTGCCTGGAATACCTACCCCCACATCCATGCGTACCTTACTCCTTCACTTCTTCCAGGTCCTGGCTTAAATCCATCAGTTCAGTGACACCTTCCCTTGACACTGGATCTCAGTTTCACACACACACGAGATAGTACCTCATACTCACTAGAATGGTTACTATCAAAAAAATAAAAAGCAAACCCAGAAAATAGCAAGTGTTGTCGAGGATATGCAACAACTGGAATCCTTTGCATGCACTGTTGACAGGACTGTAAAATGGTGCAACTGCTATGGAAAACATTTTGGAGGGTCCTCAAAAATTAAAAATGCCACATGAACCAGCAATCTCACATCTGGGTATTTGCCCAAAGACCTGAAAGCAAGGAATTGAAGACATACATACACACCCACATTCCAAGCAGCATTATTCATGATAGCCAAGAGGTGGAAGTAAGCCAGCAGATGAATGGATAGACAGAATGTGATCTGTTACCTGCAGTGAATATTGTTCAGCCTTGAAGAGGAAGACACTTCTGCTACCTGCTACAGAACGGCTGAATCTTGAAAACGTTATGCTAAGTGAAATAGGCCAGACACACAAAACAAATACACAGCCTGATTGCACTTACATGAGGGGTCTAGAGGACTCAGTCATAGAGACAGAAAGGAGAGTGCTTGTTTATAGGGTACAGAGTTTCGGTTTTACAAGGTGAACATTCTGATATCTGTTTTACAACAACGAGAATATGCTTAATGCTACTAAACTATAAGCTTAAAAATTGGAAAGATGGTAAAATTTATATAGTTTTTACCACAGTTTAAAATAATACTAAACAAAGTGTATACCTTCAAGGGACTAATACCAGTTTACTGTTTTTCTTTTGAAAGCGAACAGAGACGCAGACATTCTCTGAAATAATGACATGTCCAACCGCAAAGGATAAGCTTCTGGTTGCTTTCCAATCACCCTTATTCAATTTCTGTCCATTTTGGGGTCACTGAGACAGAGTGAAAAAGTTGGCTTAAAGCTCAACATTCAGAAAACTAAGATCATGGCATCCAGTCCCATCACTTCATGGCAAATAGATAGGGAAACAGTGGACACAGTGACTGACTTTATTTTTTGGGCTCCAAAATCACTGCAGATGGTGACTGCAGCCATTAAATTAAAAGACGCTTACTCCTTGGAAGAAAAGTTATGACCAACCTAGATAGCATATTAAAAAGCAGAGATATTACTTTGCTAACAAAGGTCTGTCTCATCAAGGCTTTTGAACTGTGGTGTTGGAGAAGATTCTTGAGAGTCCCTTGGACAGCAAGGAGATCAACCAGTCCATCCTAAAGGAGATCAGTCCTGAGTATTCATTGGAAGGACTGATGTTGAAGCTGAAACTCCAATACTTTGGCCACCCGATATGAAGAATTGACTCATTTTAAAAGACCCTGATGCTAGGAAAGATTGAGGACAGAAGAGAAGGGGATTAGAGAGGGTAAGATGGTTGGATGGCATCACTGACTCAATGGAGATGAGTTTGAGTAAACTCTGGGAGTTGGTGATGGACAGGGAGGCCTGGCATGCTGTGGTCCATGGGGTTGCAAAGAATCGGACACGACCGAGCGACTGAACTGAATTGACTGAACTGAGATGTCTCTCATCAGCTTCCACAGTCCAGCTCACAGCCTTCAGCCACCTCATGATTTTGTGTCAGTTTCTGGGAGTGTATGAAGAAGCATGATGCTAATTCTAGACATTTTCTGTGCAGAACGAAACAAAAGCAGAGGTTACTTTGGGTGGGGAGTGAAGACTGTAAGCAACACCTGGACCCACTGGCATCAGGGAATTTTTTCCACGGAACCTTGGGAGCCCAGAGCTGCCTGGAGTCTGAAGGATCAGAGGAGTGTCTTGGGGACAGTCCCTCAGCTCCTGGAGAATGGGTGGCTCCCTGTCACTTTTCTCTGCAGCTACCGTTGCTGATATCTTTTGGGGAGCCAAGGCAAACAGTGAGCTCTTTGCCAAGTATGTAAAACCAATCCCTTCATTTCTGATGATCAGCCTTCAGACTTTTTCCTGGAGTGGGCAGGCTGTGTACCTGGTGGAAACTGCTGTTTAATTCACTTTTTATCCTCTGGGGAAGGGCAGCTTTGCCAAGGAGGCTACATTCTGAGCAGATTAAATTAGTTTGCACTGGAGGCAGTCAATTTCTGGGTCATTTGTTCAGGCCCCAGTGTGTGCCAAGTGGACTACTTCCCCAGGGGTGCAGGGCAGTCTGAGAAAGGTCCTTGGGGTCTGGGGATTTGGTACCTCACGCTCCTAAAGACCTCATCTGGGGATGATGGGTCCCTCCAAAGGAAACGTGATTTTAGCAGACTTTTGGATGAGGTCCTGATGGTTAGAAAGTTTCGAGTGTTGAGAAAACTCGTCCTTATTGTAAGGGTATATATCACCCCTCTGTTGTTGTTGTTTATTTGCTGAGTCGTGTCTGAGTGTTTTGTGATCCCGTGGACTGTAGCCACTAGGCTACTCTGTCCATGGGGTTGTCCAGGCAAGAATACTGGGGTGGGTTACCATTTCCTTCTCCAGGGGATCTTCCTGACCCAGGATTGAACCCATGTCTCCAGCATTGTCAGACAGATTCTTTACACTACACCACCTAGGAAGCCCAGGTTGAACTGAAATCACAGCCTTGTCTTTGGATTGCAAATGGAAAAAAAAAAATAAAAAGAAACCAGGAAGCACAGTTGAGTCATCCAGGCTTATATAAAAGTCAGTTCTTCATTCACTCATTTGTTCAACAGCCTGGTTTGAACTCCTAAGTGCCAGGCATGGTCAAAGTGCTGAACATGTGGTCCAAATGGAACACTGGAGGTGGGCAAGGGGAGAGGATAAGCCTCCTGAGCATCATCTTGTCACCTGGCCAATGACCTGTACCAGGTGGGCAGTAACCCTGCGCAGCCCTGCAGTCTGTGCCTCGCCCATGCCCCTGCCCCTCACTGCAGCTTTCGTGAATACTTGTGACAATGCCACAGAGAAGCTTTTTCCGATATAGGAACACCCTTGACTCTCAGCTCTCTCTCAGGGCAATCTAGAGTGCTGGCAAGATCAACTCCTGGAGGCAGCCCTCAACCAATGAAGACCAATGAAGCAATGAGGCAACTGCTGCATCAAACCCCTACCCTCTCCGTCTCTCAGGAGTGCTTTCTGCTGCCCTTTAGTGGCCCAAAGACTTTTGCTGTTTTTCAGTCCCAAAGTTATGTCGGGAGAACTATCAATAGCCTCAAATATGCAGATGACACTACTCTTATGGCAGAAAGTGAAGAAGAACTAAAGAGCCTCTTGATGAAAGTGAAAGAGGAGAGTGAAAAAGTTGGCTTAAAGCTCAACATTCAGAAAACTAAGATCTTGATATCCGGTCCCATCACTTCATGACAAATAGATGGAGAAACAGTGGAAACAGTGTCAGACTTTATTTTCTTGGGCTCTAAAATCACTGCAGATGGTAACTGCAGCCATGAAATTAAAAGATGCTTACTCCTTGGAAGTGAAGTTATGACCAACCTAGATAGCATGTTAAAAAGCAGAGACATTACTTTGACAACAAAGGTCCGTCTAGTCAAGGCTATGCTTTTTTCAGTAGTCATGTATGGATGTGAGAGTTGGACTATAAAGAAAGCTGAGCGCCGAAGAATTGATGCTCTTGAACTGTGGTGTTGGAGAAGGCTCTTGAGAGTCCCTTGGACTGCAAGGAGATCCAACCAGTCCATCCTAAAGGAAACTAGTCCTGAATGTTCATTGGGAGGACTGGTGTTGAAGCTGAAACTACAATCCTTTGGCCACCTGATGTGAAGAACCGACTCATTTGAAAAGACCCTGATGCTGGGAAAGATTGAAGGCAGGAAGAGAAGGGGACAACAGAGGATGAGATGGTTGGATGGTATCACTGACTCAATGGGCTTGAGTTTGGGTAAACTCCAGGAGTTGGTGATGGACAGGGAGGCCTGGCATGCTGTAGTCCATGGGGTCACAAAACTGAGTGACTGAACTGAAGTTATGTCTGACTCTTGCCACCCCATGGACTGCAGCATGCCAAGCTTCTCTGACCTTCGCTATCTCCCAAGTTAGCTCAAACTCAAGTCCATTGAGTCAGCGATGCCATCCAACCATCTCATTCTTAGTTTCCCTCTTCACCTTCTGCCCTCAATCTTTCCCAGCATCAGGGTCTCTTTTACAATGAGTCAGCTCTCCGCATCAAGTGGCCAAAGTATTGGAGCTTCAGCTTCAACATGGGTCCTTCTAATGAATATTCAGGGTTGATTTCCTCTAGGATTGACTGGTTTGATCTCCTTGCTTTCCAAGAGACTCTCAAGAGTCTTTTCCAGCACCACAATTTGAAAGCATCAATTCTTCGGTGCTCAGCCTTCTTTATGGTGCAGTTCTCACATCCATACATGACTACTGGAAAAACCATAGCTTTGACTATGCAGACCTTTGTTGGCAAAATGATGTCTCTGTTTTTTAATACACTGTCTAGGTTTGTCATAGATTTTCTTCCAAGGAGCAAGTATCTCTTAATTTCGTGGCTGCAGTCACTGTCTGCAGTCGTTTTGGAGCCCAAGAAAATAAAATCTGTCACTGTTTTCACTTTTCCACCATCTATGGGTTTCCGTCCTTTCCTGTCTCCCTTCTTCCTTCCCCATCAGCATTTCCTTGTTTCACCTTCTGAGGAAACTCTGTATTCAGATCTTGTCTCTGAGTCTGCCTCTGAGGCGCCCAAAACAAAAGACTGTATTACTTAGATTTTTCCAGATAGTTTCAGTTTTGACAGTCTCATCCCACCAGCATGTGCCACATCTTCTGTTTGAGAAAACCTGTTTGCCAACTTCATGGGCCACCTAAGATCTCTTGAAAAGGGTGATTTTTGTTTGCTAGGAACCAAAAAATGCTCCTCCATACCCAATATTCCACCTCCATCTATGGACGCTAGAAATGAAAACAGGATAGAAAGAAGACGATTTTCAATGTCTTTTTTATTAAGACATTCTCTTTTTATTTTAATTTCTAAAAATAGAGTCTGATTTCTTTTTCTTGATGCCTAGGATGGTAGGAAGTTTTCTGCTATAAAGTTCCAGGTTCACCTCCGGCCATGTGAAGAGCACTGACTCAGCCCCATCTTGCAAGATCAGCACAGCCCTCCCTCCTATCAGGGTGCTCCTCACTCTCCCAGGTGACTGTTGCCAGCAAGCACCAAGCTTACAGAATACCCTCGAAGGCAAAAATAAATAAATAAATAAAAATCATCAGCTTGATTGTAGACAGTCTAGAAAGATGTGCACGTCTGGGATCCAAAATGGAAAAAAGGTAAACAGTGAACTTCAGAGTTTGTTTAGTGTCATGTCACTTGGCTCCCCAGTGTCTTGGTTTTAGCTAGACTTGCCTCAGGCCAGTTTGAAATAAGGACATTTTGAACTGTTGAATCATAGCCAAGCTGCATAAAAAGGTTGGTGAGTTGCTATTTCTATATTTTATACAAGTGATACTGGGGGAAGAAAGTATTTTCTAGCAGCTCTATGTAACTGTAGCTCAAAGAAGTCACAAAGCCTTATGAAAAATCTACTTAAGATATTTGGCTAAATGTCTGGTCCTCTAAGAATTCTATATATCAGGGGGAAAAAAGTATAGATAAACACACACATACACACTCACGCATCCACATCAAACACCCCACCTGTCTTAACATTTTCTGAGATGCATTTATCAACCAGTTGTTTGCTTCTTGGAAGTAAAGCTACGACAAATCTAAAAAGTAGAAATACCACTTTGCAGACAAAAACCCCATAGTCAAAGCTATGGTTTTTCCAATAGTCATGTACAGATTTGAGAGTTGGACCATAAGAAGGCTGAGTGCTGAAGAATTGATGCTTTTGAACTGTGGTGCTGGAGAAGACTCAAGAGTCTCTTGGACTGCAAGGAGATTAAACCAGTTAATCTTAAAGGAAATCAACCCTGAATATTCATTGGAAGGACTGTTGTTGAAGCTGAAACTCCAATACTTTGGCCACTTGATGCAAAGAGCTGACTCATTGGAAAAGACCCTTATGCTGGGAATGATTGAGGGGCCAAGGGGGTGACAGAGGATGGGATGGTTGGATGGCATCGCCAACTCAATGTTTGAGCAAACTCAGGGAGATGGTGAAGGACAGGGAAGCCTGGCATGCTGCAGCCCATGGGCTTGCAAAGAGTTGACACGACTTAGCAACTGAACAACAGCAACAAAGTTGGAGAGCAACGAGAAACAAAAGGTTTCACTGTTGTTTAATAGCATTACATCAGTATGCAAAAATCATTTATTTTTTAATCTGTATTTTATGTTGGAGTATAGCTGATAAACAATGTTGTGATAGTTTCTGGTGGGCAGCAGAGTGACTCAGTCATACATATACATAACCCTGAAACCCCTCTCCCATCCAAGCCACCATGTAACATTGAACAGAGTTCCCTGTGCTACACAGCAGTATCTTCATTTAATACTTTAATATCTAGGCTTCAGTTTTAAATTTTATTTATTTTTTTTAAATTTTATTTTATTTTTAAACTTTACATAATTGTATTAGTTTTGCCAAATATCAAAATGAATCCGCCACAGGTATACATGTGTTCCCCATCCTGAACCCTCCTCCCTCCTCCCTCCTCCCTCCCCATACCATCCCTCTGGGTCACAGTTTTAAATTTTAATTGAAATGTCTTATTTCCTTCCTCATCTCCATCCTTCCTTCCTGCTCCTTCTTTTCTCTTCCTTTCCCCTTTCTCTCTCTCCCTTTCATTCTTAAAATGCCTACTATACATGACTTCATTTCTAAAGTGCACATCATTTATGACTTATAAAAAATTAAAAACAGCACCTGTGAGTAATGTATTCATTGTCACAATTTCATAACAGATGCGACTGTTCCAAACCACGAGACATAGCGGACTCTGCTGGCTTTCCAATCACTGTCTTAAAGTCAGCCGAACGGAACGGGGCCCTAGAATAGATGATCTTCAGGGTTAGAAACCTGCCATGCTGGTTACAAAACTGTGTGTCATAAGTAATACTGCATTTACAAATAGACGCGAGAAAGGTCAGCGCATTTTATCTGCTCTTTGAAAGCTGTTCTCTTTATTTATTATGAGGTTTGGGTTACAGATTAGTTTTCTGCCCATATTAATGCCTCTCCTGCCTGGAAACCAAAACTGTGCTTGGAAAGAAGCAGTGAATGACTGGCTTATCTCATTGTACTTTCACGCAGCTTTAAAAATCATTCCATTTGTGAATTTGATTACTGTCTCAAGGTGGAGGGGGAGAATACTTTCTAGCCAAGGAGAGGATTTGGGAAAAGACAGAATCTAATGTTCAGAGAGATGTAAAGTCTTGTGCTAGGAAAATATTAGATATGATTTGATCCTCACCTCTTAGAAAAATGGAATCCATTTTTTGAAGGACTCATTGTTCGGGAAAAAAGTTATGTTATGAATAATTCATATTAGAAGCTGAAATTTCTATGTTTTTGTAAGCTGTAGTTTATTAGCATACTTCTGAAGAAACACCTTGAAAGCAGAAAAAAGGGGGCTCCTCTGAATACCTGTGGGCTTCTCCGGTGGCTCAGTGGTAAAGAATCTGCCTGTAATGCATGAGACAGAGGATTGATTCCTGGGACGAGACAGGGGATTGATGCCTGGGACAAGAAGGTCCCCTGGAAGAGGGCATGGCAACCCACTCCAGTATTCTTGCCTGGAAATCCCATGGACAGAGGAGTCTGGTGGGCTACTGTCCGTGGGATTGGGAAGAGTCAGACAGAACTGAAGCAACTTAGCAGGCAGGCTCTGAATACCCAGCTGCAGGTGTTCCTTTCCGGGGACCAGCTGATTCACTGGGCATCTGAGTCACTCAGCCTGCCTCCCCGCACTCGCCTGCTCAGAAGTAGAGGTCAGGGCCCCAAGAGGCCACTGGAGCTTCCTCCCCTGGGAGGGCTGCACTCAGGGCTGGGGCCTGAAGGCGGCTTTGTGTTCTCTGCTCGTCTTTCTTCCTTCAATCTCTCGCTCTCTGTCCTTTCCTCCCTCTTGCTTCTTCATTTCTTTTAAATTCTCTTCAAATTTCTATCAGTTAATACTTAAGAATCACTTAACACAGTCACAGTCTTTTATTTTCACATATTGATCACATATCTGGTTCCATCACTTCATGGCAAATAGATGTGGAAACAATCGAAACAGCGAGAGAATTTATTTTCTTGGGCTCCAAAATCACGGCAGATGGTGACTACAGCCATGAAATTAAAAGACGCTTGCTCCTTGGAAGGAAAGCTATGACCAGCCTAGACATCATATTAAAAAGCACAGACATTACTTTACCAACAAATGTCCATCTAGTCAAAGTAATGGTTTGACTAGTCATGTATGGATGTCATGTATGGATGTGAGAGCTGGACTATAAAGAAAGCTGAGCGCCGAAGAACTGATGCTTTTGAACTGTGGTGTTGGAGAAGACTCTTGAGAGTCCCTTGGACTACAAGGAGATCCAACCAGTCCATCCTAAAGGAAATCAGTCCTGAATGTTCATTGGAAGGACTGATATTAAAGCTGAAACTCCAATACTTTGGCCACTTGATGTGAAGAATTGACTCATTGGAAAAGACCCTGATTCTGGGAAAATTGAAGGCGGGAGGAGAAGGGGACAACAGAGGATGAGATGGTTGGATGGCATCACTGACTCCAGGGACATGAGTCTGAGCAAGCTCCAGGAGTTGGTGATGGATAGGGAAGCCTGGCGTGCTGCAGTCCATGGGGTCCCAAAGAGTCGGACATGACTGAGCGACTGAACTGAACTGATAATTCAAGTAGAGCTAGGATTAAAATGAACAAAATTATAAGCCACTCAGTTTAAAAAATTATCAAAGCTTTGCAGGAAATTGTATTTATGATATATATTTTATCATATTATCTTGCTTTATGATTTTGTCACTTTACTGTATTCAACATTGTCAATAAATTTTTATGTTGTAATTCACATTACTTCAGTTCAGTTCAGTTCAGTTGCTCAGTCATGTCTGACTCTTTTTGCCCCCATGGACTGCGGCACACCAGGCCTCTCTGTCCATCACCAACTCCTGGAGTTCACTCAAACTCATGTCCATCGAGTAGGTGATGTCATCCAATCATCTCATCCTCTGTTGTTCCCTTCTTCTCCTGCCCCCAATCCCTCCCAGCATCAGGGTCTTTTCCAATGAGTCAACTCTTTGCATGAGGTGGCCAAAGTACTGGAGTTTCAGCTTTACCATCAGTCCTTCCAAAGAACATCCAGGACTGATCTCCCTTAAGATGGACTGGTTGGATCTCCTTGCAGTCCAAGGGACTCTCAAGAGTCTTCTCCAACACCACAGTTCAAAAGCATCAGTTCTTCGGTGCTCAGCTTTCTTCACAGTCCAACTCTCACATCCATACATAACTATTGGAAAAACCATAGCCTTGACTAGACGAACCTTTGTTGGCAAAGTAATGTCTCTGCTTTTGAATATGCTATCTAGGTTGGTCATAACTTTCCTTCCAAGGACTAAGCGTCTTTTAATTTCATGGCTGCAATCACCATCTGCAGTGATTTTGAAGCCCCCAAAAATAAAGTCTGACACTGTTTCCACTGATTTCCCATCTATTTCCCCTGAACTGATGGGACCAGATGCCATGATCTTCATTTTCTGAATGTTGAGCTTTAAGCCAACTTTTTGACTCTCCTCGTTCACTTTCCTCAAGAAGCTTTTGAGTTCCTCTTCACTTTCTGCCATAAGGGTGGTGTCATCTGCATATCTGAGGTTATAGAGTTATTGATATATCTCCCAGCAATCTTGATTCCAGCTGTGCTTCTTCCAGCCCAGCGTTTCTCATGATGTACTCTGCATAGAAGTTAAATAAGCAGGGTGACAATATACAGCCTTGACATACTCCTTTTCCTATTTGGAACCAGTCTGTTGTTCCATGTCCAGTTCTAACTGTTGCTTCCTGACCTGCATACTGATTTCTCAAGAGGCAGGTCAGGTGGTCTGGTATTCCCATCTCTTGAAGACTTTTCCACAGTTTATTGTGATCCACACAGTCAAAGGCTTTGGCATAGTCAATAAAGCAGAAATAGATGTTTTTCTGGAACTCTCTTGCTTTTTCGATGATCCAGCGGATGTTGGCAATTTGATCTCTGGTTCCTCTGCCTTTTCTAAAACCAGCTTGAACATCTGGAAGTTCATGGTTCACATATTGCTGAAGCCTGGCTTGGAGAATTTTGAGCATTACTTTGCTAGCATGTGAGATGAGTGCAATTGGGCAATAGTTTGAGCATTCTTTGGCATTGCTTAGATTAACATTAGTTTTATTTAAATTAAATTTACTAAGAATTGGACAATCATTATTATCTTTAGTTGAAATCACTGCTAATTTTTTGGCTGTAGATTTCCTCTGTGTACATATTCCTTGATGCACATCTGAATATGAATTTATCTAGGACATTTAAGCAGACTAGGCTGGCCAATGGGTATGCATATTTTCAACTAAAGGGGAAATTACACATGGTTTTTCAGATTGACAAGTGCAAGTTCCACCCTACAAAGAGAGTGAAAGGGTTCTGTTAACTCCACATCCTGCCCAACATTAGGTCTTGATTGGAGTTTTAAATTTTGGGATTTTTAAATCTGGTGGCTGTGAGATGGCACCTCACTGCTCTCATTTTTATTTTCCTGATTGCTAACATCACTGATCATCTTTCCCTCTTCTTTGAACAACTCATTCACAGTTTGGGCCCATTTAAAAATTTTAATGTAGCCCAATGAGGAGAGATAAGAAAGCCTTCCTCAGCGAACAATGCAAAGAAATAGAGGAAAACAACAGAATGGGAAAGACTAGAGATCTCTTCAAGAAAATTAGAGATACCAAGGGAACATTTCATGCAAAGATGGGCTCGAGAAAGGACAGAAATGGTATCGACCTAACAGAAGCAAAAGATATTAAGAAGAGGTGGCAAAAATACACAGAAGAGCTGTACAAAAAAAGAGCTTCACGACCAAGATAATCACCATGGTGTGATCACTGACCTAGAGCCAGACATCCTGGAATGTGAAGTTAAGTGGGCCTTAGAAAGCTTCACTACGAACAAAGCTAGTGGAGGTGATGGAATTCCAGTTGAGCTATTCCAAATCCTGAAAGATGATGCTGTGAAAGTGCTGCACTCAATATGCCAGCACATTTGGAAAACTCAGCAGTGGCCACAGGACTGGAAAAGGTCAGTTTTCATTCCAATCCCAAAGAAAGGCAATGCCAAAGAATGCTCAAACTATTGCCCAATTGCATTCATCTCACACACTAGTAAAGTAATGCTCAAAATCCTCCAAGCCAGGCTTCAGCAATATGTGAACCGTGAACTTCCTGATGTTCAAGCTGGTTTTAGAAAAGGCAGAGGAACCAGAGATCAAATTGCCAACATCCTCTGGATCATGGAAAAAGCAAGAGAGTTCCAGAAAAACATCTATTTCTGCTTTATTGACTATGCCAAAGCCTTTGACTGTGTGGATCACAATAAACTGTGGACAATTCTGAAAGAGATGGGAATACCAGACCACCTGACCTGCCTCTTGAGAAATCAGTATGCAGGTCAGGAAGCAACAGTTAGAACTGGACATGGAACAACAGACTGGTTCCAAATAGGAAAAGGAGTATGTCAAAGCTGTATATTGTCACCCTGCTTATTTAACTTCTATACAGAGTACATCATGAGAAACGCTGGGCTGCAAGAAGCACAAGCCGGAATCAAGATTGCCAGGAGAAATATCAATAACCTCAGATATGCAGATGACACCACCCTTATGGCAGAAAGTGAAGAAGAACTAAAAAGTCTCTTGATGAAAGTGAAAGAGGAGAGTGAAAAAGTTGGCTTAAAGCTCAACATTCAGAAAACGAAGATCATGGCATCTGGTCCCATCAGTTCAGGGGAAATAGATGGGGAAACAGTGGAAACAGTGTCAGACTTTATTTTTGGGGGCTTCAAAATCACTGCAGATGGTGATTGCAGCCATGAAATTAAAAGATGCTTAGTCCTTGGAAGGAAAGTTATGACCAACCTAGATAGCATATTCAAAAGCAGAGACATTACTTTGCCAACAAAGGTCCATCTAGTCAAGGCTATGGTTTTTCCAGCGGTCATGTATGGATTGAGAGTTGGACTGTGAAGAAAGCTAAGCACCGAAGAATTGATGCTTTTGAACTGTGGTGTTGGAGGAGACTCTTGAGAGTCCCTTGGACTGGAAGGAGATCCAACCAGTCCATCTTAAGGGAGATCAGTCCTGGATGTTCTTTGGAAGGACTGATGTTGAAGCTGAAACTCCAATACTTTGGCCAACTCATGTGAAGAGTTGACTCACTGGAGAAGACCCTGATGCTGGGAGGGATTGGGGGCAGGAGGAGAAGGGCACGATAGAGGATGAGATGGCTGGATGGCAACATGAGTTTGAGTGTACTCCAGGAGTTGGTGATGGACAGGGAGGCCTGGTGTGCTGTTATTCACGGGGTGGCAAAGAGTCGGACATGACTGAGCGACTGAACTGAACTGAACTGAACTGAATGTATTGATATTTCCGTTTTAAATTTATGATATCTTGCTTATTTTATTTTCCTTTCAATGAGATTACCAAAAGAGTTTCCTTTATATCTTGTATGAGTTTATGCTTTTGCCTTTCACATTTAAGTTTTAAATCTACTGGAGTCACTTCTGTCTGATGAAAAATAAGATTCAATTTTCATTGTTTCCATGTGGATAATCACTTGACACGGCTCCATTTGTTGAAAAGTCCATTCTTTGCCTGTTGATTTGCAAAGCCAGCTCTGCAGTAACTCATGTTTTCACATGCAGGTTCCTGGGCTTGATTTTTTTTTTCCCCATTCTATGATTTTTTCCTGTGCAAATACCATTTACTCTTTTTTAAAATAAATTAATTTTATTTGGTTGAGCTGGGTCTTAGTTGCAGCACGCAGGATCTTCGATCTTCACTGCTGCACGTGAACTCTTAATTGCAGCATGCGGGATCTAGTTCCCTAACCAGGGATGGAACCTGGGCGCCCTGTTTTGGGAGCATGGAGTCTCAGCCACTGGACCACCAGGGAAATCTCCCACTCAGTCTAAACTGTTATATATTTATAATAAGTTTGGATATTCAGTAGAGCAATCTCCTACCTTATTCTTTGCTCTCAGAGGTGTCTTGTAATTTTTTTTATTCTCCACTTCAGAATCACCTTGTCAAGTTCCAGCAAAAGAATGACTCCTCCACTTCCAAAAAAAAGAAAAACCATTTGCATTTTGATTGCAATGCACTGAATCTATAGAGTGCCTGATGAACTATGGAATGAGGTTCGTGACATTGTACAGGAGACAAGGATCAAGACCATTCCCATAGCAAAAAAGCAAAATGGCTGTCTGGGGAGGCCTTACAAATAGCTGTGAAAAGAAGAGAAGCAAAAAGCAAAGGAGAAAAGGAAAGATATAAACATCTGAATGCAGAGTTCCAAAGAATAGCAAGAAGAGATAAGAAAGCCTTCTTCAGCGATCAATGCAAAGAAATAGAGGAAAACAACAGAATGGGAAAGACTAGGGATCTCTTCAAGAACATTAGAGATACTAAAGGAACATTTCATGCAAAGATGAGCTCAATAAAGGACAGAAATGGTATGGACCTAACAGAAGCAGAAGATATTAAGAAGAGATGGCAAGAATACACAGAAGAACTGTACAAAAAAGATCTTCATGATCCAGATAATCACGATGATGTGATCACTGACCTAGAGCCAGACATCCTGGAATGTGAAGTCAAGTGGGCCTTAGAAAGCATCACTATGAACAAAGCTAGTGGAGGTGATGGAATTCCAGTTGAACTATTTCAAATCCTGAAAGATGATGCTGTGAAAGTGCTGCACTCAATATGCCAGCACATTTGGAAAACTCAGCAGTGGCCACAGGACTGGAAAAGGTCAGTTTTCATTCCAATCCCAAAGAAAGGCAATGCCAAAGAATGCTCAAAGTACCGCACAATTGCATTCATCTCACACGCTAGTAAAGTAATGCTCAAAATCCTCCAAGCCAGGCTTCAGCAATATGTGAACCGTGAACTTCCTGATGTTCAAGCTGGTTTTAGAAAAGGCAGAGGAACCAGAGATCAAATTGCCAACATCCGCTGGATCATGGAAAAAGCAAGAGAGTTCCAGAAAAACATCTATTTCTGCTTTATTGACTATGCCAAAGCCTTTGACTGTGTGGATCACAATAAACTGTGGACAATTCTGAAAGAGATGGGAATACCAGACCACCTGACCTGCCTCTTGAGAAATCTGTATGCAGGTCAGGAAGCAACAGTTAGAACTGGACATGGAACAACAGACTGGTTCCAAATAGGAAAAGGAGTATGTCAAGGCTGTATATTGTCACCCTGCTTATTTAACTTATATGCAGAGTACATTATGAGAAATGCTGGACTGGAAGAAACACAAGCTGGAATCAAGATTGCGGGGAGAAATATCAATAACCTCAGATATGCAGATGACACCACCCTTATGGCAGAAAGTGAAGAGGAACTCAAAAGCCTCTTGATGAAAGTGAAAGAGGAGAGTGAAAAAGTTGGCTTAAAGCTCAACATTCAGAAAACGAAGATCATGGCATCCGGTCCCACCACTTCATGGGAAATAGATGGGGAAACAGTGGAAACAGTGTCAGACTTTATTTTTCTGGGCTCCAAAATCACTGCAGATGGTGACTGCAGCTATGAAATTAAAAGACGCTTACTCCTTGGAAGGAAAGTTATGACCAACCTAGATAGCATATTCAAAAGCAGAGACATTACTTTGCCAACAAAGGTCCGTCTAGTCAAGGCTATGGTTTTTCCTGTGGTCATGTATGGATGTGAGAGTTGGACTGTGAAGAAGGCTGAACGCTGAAGAATTGATGCTTTTGAACTGTGGTGTTGGAGAAGACTCTTGAGAGTCCCTTGGACTGCAAGGAGATCCAACTAGTCCATTCTGAAGGAGATCAGCCCTGGGATTTCTTTGGAAGGACTGATGGTAAAGCTGAAACTCTAGTACTTTGGCCACCTCATGCGAAGAGTTGACTCATTGGAAAAGACTCTGATGCTAGGAGGGATTGGGGGCAGGAGGAGAATGGGACGACAGAGGATGAGATGGCTGGATGGCATCACTGACTCGATGGACGTGAGTCTGAGTGAACTCAGGGAGTTGGTGATGGACAGGGAGGCCTGGAGTGCTGCGATTCATGGGGTCGCAAAGAGTTGGACACGACTGAGTGACTGATCTGATCTGAATCTGTAGACTGTAGAGGTAAAAACTAATATGCTTGCGTTATTAACCATCTCAACTTACCAGCATGAACTATAGCTCTGTTTTGGTCTGCTTTAACATGTCTCAATAGTGTTTTATACTGTTTGCATAAAGTTCTTTCACATCTTTTGTTAAGTTTATTTCTATATGTTCTTTTTGTTGTTTAGTTGCTAAGTTGTGTCTGACTCTGCGACCCTCTGGACTGTAGCCCGCCAGGCTCCTCTGTCCATGGGACTCTCCAGGCAAGAATACTGGAGTGGGTTGCCATGACCTCCTCCAGGCATTCTTCCCAACCCAGGGATCTAACCCATGTCTCTTGAGTCTCCTGTGTATAGGCAGGCAGATTCTATACCACTGTGCCACCTGACTCCTGTACCCATGAGCTTGCACAACCTCGAATAGCCAAAGCAATCTTGAGAAAGAAGAATGGAACTGGAGGAATCAACCTACCTGACTTCAGGCTCTACTACAAAGCCACAGTCATCAAGACAGTATGGTACTGGCACAAAGACAGAAATATTGATCAATGGAACAAAATAGAAAGCCCAGAGATAAATCCATGCACATATGGACACCTTATCTTTGACAAAGGAGGCAAGAATATACAATGGATTAAAGATAATCTCTTTAACAAGTGGTGCTGGGAAAACTGGTCAACCACTTGTAAAAGAATGAAACTAGAACACTTTCTAACACCATACACAAAAATAAACTCAAAATGGATTAAAGATCTAAATGTAAGACCAGAAACTATAAAACTCCTGGAGGAGAACATAGGCAAAACACTCTCCGAAATACATCACAGCAGGATCCTCTATGACCCACCTCCCAGAATATTGGAAATAAAAGCAAAAATAAACAAATGGAACCTAATTAACCTTAAAAGCTTCTGCACAACAAAGGAAACTATTAGCAAGGTGAAAAGGCAGCCTTCAGAATGGGAGAAAATAATAGCAAATGAAGCAACTGACAAACAACTAATCTCAAAAATATACAAGCAACTCCTACAGCTCAACTCCAGAAAAATAAATGACCCAATCAAAAAATGGGCCAAAGAGCTAAATAGACATTTCTCCAAAGAAGACATACAGATGGCTAACAAACACATGAAAAGATGCTCAACATCACTCATTATCAGAGAAATGCAAATCAAAACCACTATGAGGTACCATTTCATGCCAGTCAGAATGGCTGTGATCCAAAAGTCTACAAGCAATAAATGCTGGAGAGGGTGTGGAGAAAAGGGAACCCTCTTACACTGTTGGTGGGAATGCAAACTAGTACAGCCACTATGGAGAACAGTGTGGAGATTCCTTAAAAAATTGGAAATAAAACTACCTTATGATCCAGCAATCCCACTGCTGGGCATACACACTGAGGAAACCAGAAGGGAAAGAGACACGTGTATCCCAATGTTCATCGCAGCACTGTTTATAATAGCCAGGACATGGAAGCAACCTAGATGTCCATCAGCAGATGAATGGATAAGAAAGCTGTGGTACATATACACAATGTAGTATTACTCAGCCATTAAAAAGAATACATTTGAATCAGTTCTAATGAGGTGGATGAAACTGGAGCCTATTATACAGAATGAAGTAAGCCAGAAAGAAAAACACCAATACAGTATACTAACGCATATATATGGAATTTAGAAAGATGGTAACAATAACCCTGTGTACGAGACAGCAAAAGAGACACTGATGTATAGAACAGTCTTATGGACTCTGTGGGAGAGGGAGAGGGTGGGAAGATTTGGAGAATGACATTGAAGCATGTATAATATCATGTATGAAACGAGTCGCCAGTCCAGGTTCGATGCACGATACTGGATGCTTGGGGCTAGTGCACTGGGACGACCCAGAGGGAGGGTATGGGGAGGGAGGAGGGTTCAGGATGGGGAACACATGTATACCTGTGGCGGATTCATTTCGCTATTTGGCAAAACTAACACAATATTGTAAAGTTTAAAAATAAAATAAAATTAAAAAAAAGAAATAAGATATAAAAACATAAAAAAAAAAAGCACACACACATGCCCTCAACACAAAAACCTAATTCTTAGCTCTGTTTCCCCTCCAGCTTCCACATTTGTGTAGCATTTTACTGAGGATTCCTTCACACTTGCTGGCTCATCAGTACAATTCAAAACATTTATCTCTGTGTCATTTGCAGAATATAGGGTTCTTCTGGGCACAAGGATCCATGCTAGGCTGTTAGTGTGTGTTAGTTGATCAGCCATGTCTGGCTCTGTCCATGGAATTCTCCAGGCAAGAATACTGGAGCGTGTTGCCATTTCCTACTCCAGGGGATCTTCCCCACCCAGGGACTGAACCCAGGTCTCCTGCATTGCAGGCAGATTCTTCACCACCTGAGCCATTGCCTTTAGCAAAACCAACCAAAGCTTAGTACACATTGAGGGTTTATCTTATGCCAGAACTCGGCTCTGTGGACTAACTCACGTATGCGTCACACCAACCACTGGAGACAGTGAGATTGTTTTAGCTATTTCACAACTGAGTTTATAAATACTCATAGGAAAGGGTCTCATCATGGGGACTCCTCTGGTGGCCCAGTAGGTAAGACGTCATGCTTCCACTGCAGGAAGCCTACCTTGCTTGGGGAACTAAGATCCCATGTGCTACACAGAGCAGCCAAAGAGAAAAAAAAAAACCCACTGTGAATTAACAAAAAGTGGGTTCCCACCACGATGTCAGTTCAACTCCATAATAAGTCTGGAAAATGTGACTCTTGGACACAATTCTCTGTTCAGAATTCTCTTCTACATCCGCACATGGACAGCAGCCTGAGGCTGAGTTGAAATCTTGGGAGAGTGTCACTTGGGAGTGATTTCATAGTGTGCACTCATTTGAAAGAGTTATTTGACTAGATGGAAGAGAAAGACAGTCCCTGAGAAAATAAGAAGAAACAAACATCACATCTCGGAAGGAGACCTCCAAGATCCATTCACAGCCCTCAGATGGAAGGCCTTTAGATTGTCTCGTTATACAGGGAGTTGTCTGATCAAGTGTGTCCCTGGCAAATGGAAAGATTTAGTTTCCAAATGTCTCTGTTATGAAAATTTTTCCAGTTAAGCTTTGATAGAAAACTCACCGTAGATATTTTTGTTTCGTCACTTTTTTACAGCCTTGGATGACTCTTCATTAAGAATGTTTTTGTCCCTTTAAAAATATCTCTGAAAAGCAAAACAAAGACACAAATATGTCTCTGAGAATTCTGTAAAATATCAGGAGTAAACAATCCCTTCACAGAGACACTGGATTGGACCATGTAAACAGGCATGATTAGTTATCTTTGTTTAGGGCTGTTTTCTGTAGAACCTTATTCTAGAAACAAAAATTTCAAGTAAAATATGACACATTTGCTCTGTTTACTATTCCTCAAGGCATTTCAAGTCCAGCTATGATTTGACAAATTTTTAGACTTCACGAATAGATTTCTATGTGGGACTCTGAGGATTCAAATGTTGTCAAAAGCTTCATTGGGATAAAGCTGTTTTTCAATTCACTAGTGATGTGACACAGGAATGAAACATGCCTTGTTTTTCTGGCAGTCATTTTATATATTCAGTAGAAGTTGCATTTAGTACACACGCTGCAGTACAGTTTAAATTTCTATGTGCATAGCCTGTGAAGTATGTGTCCCTTCCATATTGGGATGAATACATTTCAGCTCAAGGATAAAGCAACATTTTCACTTCCTTCTCTTCCCTATTTTGTGTCATGTCACTGTTACAGTCAACACAGGCCAATTTTTTTATAAGAAAAAAAAGAAACAATTCAGGCATGGAATTTTTCAGGAAGGTGAAAAAGAATATGTGACTGGATCCACTCATGCATGAGGTTAGAAAGTGACCACAATACTAAATGCAAGCACTTCCAGGATGTACTCTCTCATACTTTCTCAGCCTGCTTTCATCTGAAGGAAAACTGACCACCTGGATGCTCTTCTAACTATAACCTCACAGCTCATTCCTGTTATGACGAGGCAGAACCCTGGCACTTGGAGGATGGTGAGACTTTAAGAGCTTGGCTTCCATGCTTATCTGGTAAACAAATCAAATGGAGTTCAGTTTTGAGATCATTGGGAACCCTTGGAATCATTTCACCCGTTCATCTTCCATGCATGGTGTGTTTTGGTTATTTATTACATTATAGGTGGGAGCCCCTTGACCTCCTTTCAGGAGTGTAAATATGTTCACACACACACACACACACACACACACACACAAATAGTTGCATTTATATAACAGTGTTGCATTTGAATCCAGCAGGAGAGCAGGCTCAAGGAAGTGCAGCCAAAATAACTTTTTCAGTTAGAATTCTTATATTTTGATAAGAATTTTAAAACATTTTTCAATTATGGTAAAATAAATGACAACATAAAATTTACCTCTTAATCATTTTTAAGTATATTATAGCTCAGTGGCATTAAGTACATTCACATTGGTGGGTAACCAATGCCATTTGCTAATCATTTTTTTGTTTGCTACTTTTTTTGTTATTTGTAGTTGATGTCATTTTTCTTTAAACCTTTAAGGACTTGGGTCTTTTTTTGTAGGAAGTTTGCCAAAGGAAGTATCTTCAAGAAAACAGGGAGATCGGGACTTCCCTGGTGGTCCAGTGGTTAAGGCCCTCTGCTTCCAATGCAGGGGTCTGGGTTCCATCCCTGGTAGCAGATGCAGCCAAAAAGGAAAAAGAAAATGAAAAGATGGTGTGCAAATTCCAGGTTGCAATGTGTGCTATCTTGGATCCATAAAGAGGATCCCACTGAACCATCAACAGAGTTAATGTTCTAAGTTGTTTTCCAGAAACAGTGAAAATTTTGATTAATTCCTGTTGGGACTAGTAGCAAGAGTTCTTTAAATGGTCCACTGGAATCTGGGGCTTTCAGTTGCTGCCATTATGGGACAAAATCCAGCCCTTCTCCGAAAACCCATCGGGAGAACTTTGCACCAGGGCACTCTGAATGGTTGTGGGTGAGTTGCCATCTTTGCTAGAAAGATGCTGAGGGAAGTCTTATTGGTCCAGTCTTCAATAGATGGCTGTGAGTGCCTTCTTCCAAAAGCTGAGGGTTAAAGGAAGGCAAATTGTCTTTGGGGAAAGGGGTTGTGGCGAGGGGGGGGAGTTGTGTTTAGCATCGAGACTGCTTGAGTGATTTGTCTCCCCCTTCCCATGGGATAACAGGAGTCTAAAAAGAGCACACTGCAGATTAAAGCAGGTTTTCCAGATTAGCTTAGGAGTCAGTCTTTACTGAAAAAAAAAAAATGGAGAAAGGGTGATGGGAGAGGGGGAAAGAGAGAGAGAAGGGGGCCCTGTTCTTCCCATAAAGAGCACAGCCCACTCCCCAAGCAATAGCCAGACAAGGGTTTTGATACCACGTGAAATCACAGAGCCTAGAGCTATACAGAAGTGTAGAGGTGGTTGCTAAGGCCTGGGAGACGTTGCTAAGGCTTTCTCTCTTTTTGAAGCCGTAAAGGAGGAGAAGGAGGCCTCATAATGCTGGGGGATTAGTGAGCAAAGTACCAAGCTCTGGCTCACAGCCGAGATGCTTGAGTGGTAACGTACACACGTCTCTGGAGGGAGCAGGAAAAAGGTTCACATCATGTAGTTTGTCGAATGACTTAAAAAAACCCTTCGATGGTTTCCAGCTGCTTCAGAAATCAAATCCAAATTCTCGATCATGGCCTCTGGGATGAGCAGGAGTGGCTCTAACCTTCCTCCAACCTCCTCCCTCTCCTCTCTGAGCGCCTGGAGAGCCTCGTGTTCACCCCGCCTGCTGTCCCCCACCCCCTGCCCCTCCCACCCAGTACCTCTGCCACTTCTTCTCCAGTACCAGCTCTCTCTGCTGCCTTGCCCCGGGTGCGGAGCTGTACCACCGACATCCTTGCTCTGGGCTCGTCACCTCTCCCAGAAGGTTCCCCTCCCTCCAGTGAAAGTGTTAGTTGCTCTGTTGTATCTGACTTTTTGTGACTCCATGGACTGTAGCCAGCCAGGCTCCTCTGTCCATGGGATTTCTCAGGCAAGAATACTAGAGTGAGTTGCCATTTCCTTCTCCAGGGGATCTTCCCGACCCAGGGATCAAACCTAGCTCTCCTGCATTGCAGGCAGACTCTTTACCATCTGAGCCACCAGGGAAGCCTTACTCTCTCATCTCAGCATTTGGTACAACCTGGAATTATTTGGTTTCTTCATTCGTTTGCTTGTTTATTTTCCCCCCTTAGAATAGTTATCCATATCCAACAAGGATCTACTGTAGAGCCCAGGGAACTCTGCTCAGTGTTATGTGGCAGCCTGGATGGAAGGGGAGTTTGGGGGAGAATGGATACATGTATTTGTATAGCTGAGTCCTTTACCTGTTCACCTGAAACTATCCCAACATTTTAATCAGCTATACCTCAATACAAAATAAAAAGTATTTTTTTTAAAAAGAATAGTTATCCATTCATATGGTTATCCTCTCAAGCAATATTTGTTGAGCCTAACTTGTGCCTAGAACAATACTAGCTTTTAGGGTTTATCAGTGAACAAAACAAAGATTCCCCCCCTCAGGGACCCTGCAGGAGATAAAGGACCACAAGAAATCAGGGAAGCACCTTGTGCGTGTATCAGATGGTGACGTTTGCTGTGGACATTATTAATGCCAGGGAGGCCAGTGCCCAGGGTTGGGGAGGGACTCCCTTTTGAGTAGAATCTGTACTATTTCAGGCCTGGTTTGCAGCCCTGGATAGCTGTTCCACACATGTGGGCGGGAGCCAGGGAAAGGGAAGAAAAAGCAACATCAACCTGAGAGTCTTTTAAAACTGCTATCACACCTATAACCATGGTCCTATCCTAAAGTACGCTAGAGGGGAATTTATTGAGAAGCACGACCTTAAACTTCATGGCTTTTAAATTCCCTCTCTGCGCCAGAAAGACAATGATCCGTGTGCTGTTTCTCTGCTTTAGCGCAGTGTTTCCTTGGTTTCGTGACAGCATTGATTGGAAATGGCAACCCACTCCAGTATTCTTGCCTGGAGAATCCCATGGACAAAGGAGCCTGGTGGGCTACAGTCCACGGGGTCACAAGAGTCAGACACGCTGAGCGACTAAGCCACCATCACCCACATTGATTGCAAAGCTTGCCAGACAATATACTAATGTTAAATATTCATCTCAAATCCAAGATGCATCTTGAGTTAAGACCTGTTAACATGTTGGAAAATGTTCATCTTTTAATCAAGGAACTCTTTTAATTATACCTCTACAGGTGATCAGTGGGGAAACCATGATTTTAATTTGGATTTTGGCCAAAGCATTTGCCTTGTAATTCAATCCACCAGAAACTCTTGTTGCCTGCAGGCACTAAATAGTCATTACAGGAAAAAGTGCTTAAGGAGGGAGAGACAGCCTTGGTGGTTCATATGAAAACCCAGAGACATGCTAGCAGCAGATGGTGAAGTTCCCCAGTACTATAAATCAGAGGTATGCAGGAACCCCACCATTAGAACATAAAGTGAAGTTTTCTTGTGGAAGAGAGTTTTAGATATTAAATTACAGAGTGGAACTTACTGAGAGTGATGCCTGTTATAGAAAAACCCTAGTTTATTTTGCATCTAAAATGTCCTATTTGTATTTAAAACCAGTGTAATAATCTCCAGAAATGCGTGGGATAGATAAGCCAATAGCTTTGACCCTCTTTCCCTGCCAATTGCCACACTAACAAGGAAGTGATAATATTTGCTGTTGGAATAACACGTCCTGCTGAACAAGAAGTGAATGGACCACAAAATGTATCCAGTGATCGTTGTTTAGAGTGGAAACTTCTTACCATCATCTTTAGGAGGATCTGCACACTGTTTGTGTCTCCTGCCAGCTGGTTGCACTGAATGTTGCTTTTCACATGCACTGGGATTGGCCTAGAAGTCTTTAACCATAATGGAATTCAGCTAGGATATTCCATGGACTTCTTAATGATTCATGTTAAATAGAGAAGGCTATTAATCATTCAGTTAATCCCTCTCTGTGGTAAAATGGTCTTTGGATCCTTCAGTCCAGGTCAGTTCAGTCATTCAGTGGTGTCCGACTCTTTGCGACCCCATGAACTGCAGCACGCCAGGCCTCCCTGTCCATCACCAACTCCCAGAGTCCACCCAAACCCATGTCCATTGTGTCGGTGATGCCATCCAGCCATCTCATCCTCTGTCGTCCCCTTCTCCTTCTGCTCTCAATCTTTCCCAGCATCAGGGTCTTTTCAAATGAGTCAGCTCTTCGTGTCAGGTGGCCAGAGTATTGGAGTTTCAGCTTCAACATCAGTCCTTCCAATGAACACCCAGGACTGATCTCCTTTAGGATGGACTGGTTGGATCTCCTTGCAGTCCAAGGGACTCTCAAGAGTCTTCTCCAACACCACAGTTCAAAACCATCAATTCTTCAGCGCACAGCTTTCTTTACAGTCCAACTCTCACATCCATACATGACCACTGGAAAAATGATAGCCTTGACTAGATGGACATTTGTTGGCAAAGTAATGTCTCTGCTTTTGAATATCCTATCTAGGTTGGTCATAACTTTCCTTCCAAGGAGTAAGCGTCTTTAATTTCATGGCTGTAATCACCGTCTGCAGAGATTTTGGAGCCCAGAAAAATAAAATCAGCCACTGTTTCCACTGATTCCCCATCTATTTTCCATGAAGTGATGGGACCAGATGCCATATGTCTACCAAAAAAATGCACAACGTGAGAGTTGCAAGTTAAGTTTTTTGGGGGGCAATGGTGAGGACTGCCACCTGGGAGATAACACCTCTGATAGCTCTGAGAAACTGCTCCACAGAGGCAGGGGGGAGGACAGTATAGATGTGATTTTGGTAAAGGAGGAGTACGTGTAATCAAGCGCACATTTTTTTTGAGAAAGTTTTTCCTGGTCTCGTGGAGGTCAGCAGCTTCAGTGACACATGATTTAATCCTTGCTGAGGTAGGTGGCCAATTTATGTTTAACATTCATACATTTTAGCTAGACTTTTTTAGACATAATTAGCAAATAATTAGACATTATTAGCAAACAAATGGGCTTCCCTGGTGGTTCAGAGGGTAATGCATTTGCCTGTGATGTGAGATCCCCTGGAAAAGGAAATGGCAACCCACTCCAGTATTTTTGTCTGGAGACTCCCATGGACAGAGGAGCCTGGTGGGCTACAGTCCAAGAGGTCGCAAAGAGTTGGACACAACTGAGCGACTACACTTAGCAAACAAATGATAACTCATTTTTTTTTTTTTAGGAATCATTCATGTATAGCCTAAGTTTCAAGAATGGATTTCTAAATTTAATATTATTATTTGCAGCAAGACTTCTGACCTAAGGGTCTGACCTAATGGTCCTCAAAAGTGACCAGAGATACCCTTCTGTCCACTTTACAGGCTGAAAGGAGCATTCAAATTTCCAAACCTACCCAGCCAGTCCATAGGTTTTAATAACTTAGGCGGTGGTCAGAAATCATTTGTGATACGTCCAAAATATTTTATTGCTAAGTCGAAATAAGATCATACTTTTCACAGCCTTCCAGGCCAGCTTGAGGACATCGACTGCTTCTCGAAGGTGCAATCTCACACCTGTGCTCACCTGCCCTGGGCCTGCTGGAAGCTGCAATAAAGGATGCCAGGAGGGGCCCCCTCTTTGTTTGCCCCTGTGTGGTCCAGAGTCTGGGGGATGTGGGATGGAGCCCAGCCTCTATTTCCTGCAGAAGACAGTTCTAAGATGCAGCTCTCAAAGCTCCTCAGAAGCTCTGGGCTTCACAGGACATCAGCAGCCACAGCAGAGGCCCTTGGAGGACACATTCTTGCATTTACACCCCTTCCTTCTCTGCTTGGTGTCCCCTTGTGACACATGCCTTCCTGAGAAACAAATACCCCACACACAAGCCTCTGTCCCAGGCTCTGCTGTGTGGAGGAACCCAGAGGGCACAGCATTATTTAGTCTGTATCTTTCTACAGGAACAAATATTTCACTTTCTGTTCAAAGCCAAAACGGATGCAGTCCTGATAGAAAATCACTAAGCCAATATATATAGCCTGGGAAGAGCTAAGAGCAGCCTTAAGAATTAGAAAATAGAGGCCCAGAGGCAGACCCAGCCCTCATTTGTCTGGTGACTGTGCACCAGACATCCGCCAGCAGCAGGTTCTCTGCCATGGTGAGTGCACAGGGGAGCAAGGGGGTGCAGCCTTGGCCGCCATCCAGGGGCATCTCCATGCAGGACACACATATTGGATGGAGAGTCGGAACCAAGACTAGAGTTTCACTTCTAGGTTATGTGATCTTATTATTGTTACTGGTGTTAGATACCCTACTCTAACAGAATGATGGTTCCTATCTCATAACACGGAGAGCAGTCATCCTGTTCTGTTTGTGTAAGATCCTACTGTGAGGCTGAGAAGCTGTGTTAACATTCCTGTGTTAACCCTTCAGGCCCCACATCCCTTCCAGCTGTCCTCATCATGATGGTCCGTCCCACCTCTCAGCCCGTGAGGTGAAGCCATGGACTGGGCTGGGTGGACATTTCGATGGAAGCCAGTAGGTGGTGCTGAGATAGCATGGGACCCTGGGCTAAATTCGAGTTTAGCACTTCTTTGGAGAAGGCAATGGCACCCCACTCCAGTACTCTTGCCTGGAAAATCCCATGGATGGAGGAGCCTGGTGGGCTGCAGTCTATGGGGTCGCTAAGAGTCGGACATGACTGAGCGACTTCACTTTCACTTTTCACTTTCATGCACTGGAGAAGGAAATGGCAACCCAGTCCAGTGTTCTTGCCTGGAGAATCCCAGGGACAGGGGAGCCTGGTGAGCTGCCGTCTATGGGGTCGTACAGAGTCGGACACGACTGAAGTGACTTAGCAGCAGCAGCAGGTAGTGGAAATGAAACGTGAATCTTCCCTCAAATGTTGAGCATGGAGTGGATTTTGTAACCCTTGGCGTTTTGCAATCAAAATCTCCAGGTCATTTGTCTTGAACTCATTTCTGGCTTGAATCATCCCAAAAGTTCAACATAGTTTCCATGTTCTTTAATAACCTACTAAGCCAGAGGTCTTACTCACCTCTGCGTGGTCCAGACCTAGCAACCTAGTTGGAGCTTAGAAATGCATCTGAAATGAACACAGCATCCACACAGATCAATCACTTGCAGATGAGACAGGCAAGGTGCTCAGGGACAAGTGGCTTCTTCAAGGCCACACCAGCAGCCTGAACTGGCTCCTGACCTGGCTCAGGGCCCTGATGTCCCTTCTGTTGTCCATCTACCTGGATGCCAACTCCAAGAAGCACTGGATTATTATTTTTTTCAAACTCTAAACTTTTTATTTTGTTTTGGGGTTGAGCCAATTAATGGAGCTTCCCTGGTGGCTCAGAGGTTAAAGTGTCTGCCTCCAATGCCAGAGACCCAGGTTTGATCCCTGGGTCGGGAAGATCCTCTGGAGAAGGAAATGGTAACCCACTCTAGTATTCTTGCCTGGAGAATCCCATGGATGGAGAAGCCTGGTAGGCTACAGTCCATGGGGTCACAAAGAGTCGGACACGAATGAGCGACTTCACCTTCACCTTTTACCTTCCCAGAGAACTCAGTAGTAAAGAATCTGCCTGCCAATGCAAGAAATGTGGGTTTGATCCCTGGGTTGGGAAGATCTCCTGGAGAAGGAAATGGCAACCTGCTCCAGTATTCTTGCCTGGAGAACCCCATGGACAGAGGAGCCTGGTGGGCTAGAGGCCCATAGGGTCACAAAGAGTCAGACATGACATAGTGACTAAATAGCAACAATAACAATAACAAAGCCAATTGAAAATGTTGTGGGAATTTCAGGTGAACAGAGAAGGGTCTCAGCCATACATATACATGTATCCATTCTCCCCCAAACCCCCTTTCCCATTCAGGCTGGTATATAACATTGAGTAGAGTTCCCTGTGCTATCCAGTAAGTCCTTGTTGGTGATCCATTTTGAATAGAGCCGTGTGTACATGTCCATCTCAAACTCCCTAACTAGCCCATCCCCTTGGCAACCACAAGTTCATTTTCTAAGTCTGTGAGTCTCTTTTGGAAGAAGCACTGGATTATTCTCTACATTTTATTATTGCTTACAAAACAGTTTTTAGCACATGCATTTAACATGTAAATCGATGAGAAATTTTGATTCCATCTACAGAGAAATTCAACTCCGAGGCATAACTGTTTATTAATATGTATATGCCATATTTAATTAAAAAAGAAATCTTCATGTCAAGGTTCAAAAACTTCAATTTCCATCTAGTTCAGATTATTCAGTGAGGCATCCTTACACACAGCAGGGGAATTGTATGACAGTAAAACTTCATTTATCCAAAATTAGTTGGGGTACAAAAGCCGACTTCACTGTACTATACAAAAAGCCAATTCAAAATGTGAAGTCACCGAATTCTCCTTTTACAGCCCTCAAAATATTTTTGGAAAATGCTTACCATCTGGATGGATAATTTCTTAAATGTAGTATCAATGTCTCATCAGGAAAAATACGGCATGTAATCTAAGTGATTCTTTGTGGCTGAGGGTCCCCACTGTGCAGTGATACCTTCGGGCCGAAAGGGGGTCTGCTTGACCACTGAGTCGGATTGACCAGAGTGACTCTGGGTTCTCCTCTCATGCTAGTCCTTATTTCTCCCTCCTTGGGCTTCTCTTCTTTACTCTCACACTGTCTACTTCTCCCTGCCCTGACTTCTTCCCACCCCTGTCTCCAGTGGATTTCTTCACCTTGTCCACAGTCACCCAAAGCCACATGCACACAAGTACTTCCAATTGATTGTGGGCTGGATAATTCAGTTCAGTTCAGCCACTCAGTCATGTCCAACTCTTTGCGATCCCATAGACTGCAGCACACCAGGCCTCCCTGTCCATCACCAACTCTCGGAGCTTACTCAAACTCATGTCCATTGAGTCAGTGATGCCATCCAGACATCTCATCCTCTGTTGTCCCCTTCTCCCGCCTTCAATCTTTTCCAGCATCAGGGTCTTTTCAAATGAGTCAGTTCTTCACATCAGGTAGCCAAAGTATTGGAGTTTCAGCTTCAGCATCAGTCCTTCCAATGAATATTCAGGACTGATTTCCTTTAGGATTGACTAGTTGGATCTCCTTGAAGTTCAAGAGACTCTCAAGAGTCTTCTCCAACACCACAGTTCAAAACCATCAATTCTTTGGTGCTCAGCCTTCTCTCTGGTCCAACTCTAACATCCATACCTGACTACTGGAAAAACCATAGCTTTGACTATATGGACCTTTGTTGGCAAAGCAATGTTTCTCCTTTTTAATATGCTGTCTAGGTTTGTCATAGCTTTTCTTCCAAGGAGCAAACATCTTTTAATTTCAAGGCTGCAGTCACCATCAGCAGTGATTTTGGAGTTCAAGAAAATAAAGTCTGCCACTGTTTCCATTGTTTCCCCATCTATTTGTCATGAAGTGATGGGACTGGATGCCATGATGTTCATTTTTTGAATGTTGAGTTTTAAGCCAGCTTTTTCACTCTCCTCTTTCATTTTCATCAAGAGGCTCTTTAGTTCCTACTTGCTTTCTGCCATAAGACTGGAAAATAATTGTCTGTAAAACTAGAAGAGCTGGCTCATTAGAAAAGACCCTGCTGCTGGGAAATATTGAAGGAAAAAGGAGAAAAGGGTGGCAGAGGATGAGATGGCTAGAGGTCATCATTGACTTAATGGACATGAATTTGAGGAAACTCTGGGAGACAGTGGAGGACAGAGGAGCCTGGTGTGCTGCAGTCCATGGGGTCACAAAGAGTTGGACACAACTAAGCAATTGAACAGCAGCAGCAGCAGCCAGTGCTTGCCTAAGCACTTGTAAAGGGCATCACAGCAGTGGTAGAGGCAATTGAAATGCCAGCAAAGACTATGAGTTTTAAGCCCAGAAAAAAAAAAGAAATTTTGTGATTTTTCAAGAAAAGAAACAAAGCAATATTTACTTGCCACTGTTCAGGAGAAAAGCCAGTATTTCAGGGGTAGCTATCTCTGGGGCTGCCATCTTTGAGAAGGGGCTGGGAGTCAAGGTTGCTGGCTGAAGACAGGACATTCTGAAAGCATCCAGACTTTCAGGAACATGAGTATATGTGTGGCCCGACTCCAAACACCTTCCCTCTGAGTAGGACTTCTCTTTGTCTGAAGACCGATTTGGCTGTCGTGTAATTACTGGCCTTTTTCTATTGATTGTGGAACCACGTCTAGCCTTCCTCATTACAGGTCATGTCACATCCCTGACTTAATTGCAAAAATTTCCATTGTGAAAAAAAAAAAGCCCTATTATTAAAGATACTATTCAGCCAAATACGCTAAACTCAATATTGTCTATACTGCCCTTACTTTTAAATTCTCTGGAGAGTATAAAAGTCTTTGAAAGAACATGATTCTAATACCATATACTTAGCTTCTCTGGTCCTTCACTGGCTGGTTCTCATCCAACCCCTCCTTCGGCTCCTTGTTTTGCTTTGGCATCTCTGTTCTCCCTGCCTCTGCCCCCTGAATGGGGAGGCTCTCCACGTGTGGCCCCTGGCCCTCTGTCTTCCTTGTCCATGGCCTCTGGAATGTTCCTCCACACTCAAGTCTCTACCGACCATCCGTGCACAAAACTCCCAAAGGCACACTGTATGCCAGGCACACTGGCTCACCATTGTTTCAAGGTCACCCCAATTGTCTCAGGCACCCAGCCTCCAACTCTGAACTAATTTTTGACTCTGTCAGCTCTTTCAATAGCACGTCAGGGGAAAAAAAAAAAAAAAATATATATATATATATATCGCGTCAATTTCCCCTTCAAAAGGTCTACAAATCCTGCCCCTTTCTCTTTATTCTTCCCTATATCTGGGCCCCCATAGGAGCCTCTGGGTAACTTTGCTTGCCTTTCAAATGAGTTCTCTGACTTCAGTTTCATCCCACTTGAATAACAGAGTCACAGATGCAGAAAACCAACTTTGACTACCAGGGAGGAAAGCGGGGAGGGGGAGAGAGTAGGGGGGAGGGGCAGGATAAACTGGAGATTGGGATTGATATAGACACACTACTATACATAGAATAGATAAATAATAAGAACCCACCCATAGCACAAGGAACTCTACCTAATACTCTGTAATGATCTATATGGGAATAGAATCTAAAAAAGAGTGGATACATATATAAAACTGATTCACTTTGCTGTACACCGGGAACTAACATAGAATTTTTAAAAATAATTTTATTTGTTTATTTATTTTTGTCTGTGCTTGGTCTGTATTGCTGCAAGGGCTTTTCTCTAGCTTAGGAAAGCTGGAGTTACTCTTCGTTTCAGTGCGAGGGCTTTTCATTGCAGTGTGAGGGCTGGTTGCAGAGCACGGGCTCTAGGAGCATGCAGGCTGCAGCAATTGCAGCTCCGGGGCTCTAGAGCACAGGCTCAGTAGTTGTGGCGCCTGGGCTTAGTTGCTCCTTGGCATGTGGTGTCTTCCCAGACCAGGGATTGAACTTCTGCACTGGCTGGTGGATTGTTTACCACTGAGCCACCAGGGAAGCCCTAACACAAGATTGTAGATCAACTATACTCCAATAAAAATTAATAAAATTTTTAAAAAATATACTCCTTTAATTATATTACTTTCCTCTTTAAAAATCACCATTGGTTCCTTTAGGTTTACTAAGTAGGTTCCTTTTCATTTAGTTCCGATGTTGAGTGTGTCTCCGTCTGCCTGCCCTGCCAGGCTGTCTCTCATAGGTGGGAATGGGCTCCAGAGACAACAGAGGGACAGTCATACCTGCCTCAGGGGATGTCCTGGAAATTAAATAAGGTTTACAGCTTCAAGAACAGAACCTGAAAAGATGGCGGATGCTAAAGAAACATGCTCCACTTCCCATCCGATTGTTTCTCCATGAGATTGTAAGCAGATGAATGATTGACACTGAAGTGAACCAAGCAGGACACTTGGGAAATGCATTTGCTGAATGCATACACGAGGCTGGGGATGTTTACTGGAGTGAGTATTTTGGAAATGGCTCTGTTTCAGAGATGACAAGTTCCACATGAAGATGGTGGTCATAGGTGACCAAGAGGGCAAGGGGGAAGGTCACTGGTGAAGAAGTTTGTGATCCACAGAGACAGCCCTTCAGTGGTGAGACTGTTGCTGCCTGAACCCAGGAATCAGTATGATCATCACTAGCTTCAGGGTTACCAGATGTCCTGAGGTTCCTAAAGTGATGTAGTGGGAGGTCTATAACATTGCAATGATCCATGCTAGCCGACAGTTCTTACATTCCTTCCATGAAGTCTTTAGACAGAATTTCTTATAGATATAACTTAGATACAATGTCCAGGAAACAGGTGAGGCAATGGTGCAATGGGGGTCTCAGATCCCCTGCTGTAGGTGGTATAGTTGACAGAAGACATCTCTCATTCCCCACCCGCCAACAGCTAGGCATGCCTGGGCGCTTGGTGCAAGCCATTCCTGTGAGATGCACACTTGTGGCTGAGGGTCATCATCAGCTCAGCTGGAGATTTCCTGGAAGTGCACTGTGATGATACTGTCCAATTTCTTCTTTCCCTTCTTCCTTCACAAGGTTCAGACCTGCATCTGGGCTGAGGGTTCACCACCTTCCCCTGCTGCCTCCCATTTAGAATTCAAAGGCATGTGTGCTCAGTCACTCAATCATGTCTGACTCTGCGACCCCATGGACTGTGGTCCACGTGTAGCCAGTTTATCCTGCCCCTCCCCCCTACTCTCTGGATATCCCAGGCAAGAATACTGGAGTGGGTTGCCATTCCCCTTTCCAGGAGATCTTTCTGACCAGGGATACAACTTGGGTTGCCTGAAGGAGGATTCTTTACCATCTGAACCACAAGGGAAGCCTCAAATGTCAATATTGTGCCCATTGAATCCCATTCTGACATCTGGTGCCAGAAGCTGTTCAAGAAAATGGACAGGAAGATTGGGCTTGGAGTCTGCTCAGTATCTCCCAGTGGACAAAGAGAATGTCATCCTGAGTATTATGGGAGGTGAAGGTAGTTCCTGGTGCAAAGAAAGACCCAGTCGCTAAAGATTTTACTAGTGGTGACCAGGGGAAAGTGCCAGGGAAGAACACCCTTGTAGGCAAAATTATTCAGATATTTGAAAAGTATGGGGGAAACAGTGCCAACAAGGATGGCCTAGATGGCTCGGTTGTTTTGCTGTGGAGACTGAAGGTCACTCACAAGCTAAGGGTGAGAAGCAGGTGGATGACAAAGACACTCTCATTTCCTGCAGCAGAAGACCGGACACAGCTGTGCGGCAGACACAGGACTGACGGAATCCCAGCTTGAGAGATGATGTCTAGGTATTTACTTGACTTCAAGGTCAGGTGGCCTCCGGACAGGACCAGGGGGTACTGGGCTCAGCTCTTCCAAGTTCACAGAAGCAGATCATTAATGTCTCTTCAGAGTGCCATGCTTGATGATGTTGTATTTGTAGCTTGAAATCAGCCACAGAGTCAGACACGACTGAAGCAACTTAGCACGCACACATGCATTCATGCACGCGTGCATGCTAAGTCGCTACAGTCATGTCCAACTCTTTGCAACCTTGTGGACTGTAACCCACCAGGATCCTCTGTATATGGGATTCTCCAGGCAAGAATACTGGGCCGGGTTGCCATGCCCTCCTCCAAGAGATCTTTCCCACCCAGGGATCGAACCTGCATCTCTTATGTCTCTTACATTGGCAGGCATGTTTTGACCTCTAGCGCCACCTGGGAAGCCCATTCATCCCATAGAAAGCAGCAAATATGAAGATTCTGGGGGATTTTCTCCTCCTTTTCAGAAAGTTGGTTGCTAAACACTTACCAGCACTCCATTAGTGAGGATCTTGGCTGGCAAAGCCTGGGATTCTGAAACATGGGAGGAAAACTTCAGGATATAAGTTCTGAAAGAGTCTGGCTCTGCAGATGCCCGGAGCCCCCAGAACTGCAGAGGTGGCCACCCTTCCCTGAGGAGTACAGGATTGCCTCATGCTCAAAGGTGCCAGGGAGCCCTGTAAGGATTATCCTTGCAGAAGTAAATAAGTAGTTCCTAATTTTAACAAAGGTGAGTAGAGTGACTCAATTCTAATAAGAAGCTGGATATCATTTTTTTTTCTAATTAATTCTGTCATTAACTTTTTACTTGGGATACAAAAACTTTTTTTATTGGTCTTCACACGACTCATAAGAAAACTCCATGGGATTCTACAAGTGTACATAGATTAGTTCTGATTACACTGAAGATCCTATACTAGATTTAATTGTGAAGCTAATTAGAAAGATAATTAACAAATCATTATTGGGCCCATATAAAAGACAACTGAAAATAGCTCTCACTTTTTATTATGACTGAAGTCTAGAGGTTACCTATCCATTGACCAGTTTTTTCGTGATCTGATTATGTAAACCAAAAATCAGTGCAAACACTGAGTATTATCATAGTCTTCTAAGAGGACATGTACAACTGTGAGTCAACGGTCTAGTGATCTGGGATCATCTACATTAAATATTAAGCTTGAAGGGCTCTAAGGTTTTTTTTAGCTATAAGCTGAATAACTCTGTCCCATTCATCTTTGTTCTTATATGACACACACAAAAAATCTAAGTTTATTCCAAAGTAACAAACCTAAGTCTTTGCTCATGAAACAAGAGCTCAAGTTCACCAGCCATGACAGGGAACTTATTTCACTCCTGTTGAGTGGTTGGCCTTCTGTGTGCTCAGTCACTCGGTCGTGTCTGACTCTTTGGCCACCCCATGGACTGTACCATGCCAGGCTCCTCTGTCCATGGGATTTCCCAGGCAAGAATACAGGAGTGGGTTGCCCTTTGCTTCTCCAGGACATCTTCCCGACCCAGGGATCAAACCCACATCTCTTGCATTTCCTGTATTGGCAGGTTGATTCTTTACCACTAGCACACCCAGGGAGCTCTGTGGTTGTCCTTGGGTGGACATAAAGGGAGCACCCTGAGGGGTCTTCAGTGTGACAAAATTTGCTCTAAAATGTTTCCTTTTAAGCCAATCAATCATCTGTTACAGATTGAACGTTTGAGTCCTCCCCAAAACGCTGGGCCCAGCTCTGCAGTTTTCCTCCACCTGTGAACTGCCCTCACCCCTAGCCTGCAACAGGGATGACCAAGCTCAAATAGCTAGGTATCATCTGGGCACAGAATTCGTGAGTGGCTGATGGGAGTGTGGGGTCTAATCACAGAATATCCTAACAGATGCTCTGACATTTCTATCTTGGACATTTAGATTTTGCTTGAGGGTAAATGTGTAACGGGAATGCAGCCAAGAAAACATCTCTTGGCAAGCCTGCTTTGCCAGGGAATTACATCATGAGCTCTTTAGGGGCTAAGAGAACAGAAGAAGAGTCAAGACCTCACAAAGCGATTTTGATGGAGCTGGTTTGGGTCCCCGCAAAGAAATGTACAAACTCTTGTCTAGGAACTGACAGCTTCTGGGGCTTTCTGCCACTTGGGCTGTGCTCAGAGCTGGAAGACAGCTGTTCATTTAATTTTTGGTTGAGTGGGAACTGTCGTGCTTCTGAAAGGTTAAGAAGCCATTTCATAAAGGCTGTGAGATCACCTAATTCCAAAAGTGCATGGACTTTGCCTGGTAGTAAGTCTTAATCAATTCCAGAACGGGTAGAAATGACAAGCCATGGACATTTTAATAAAATTAAACTCAGCTATCAGATAAACTTTTATTCCCAGGCCATAATCACCAGGTTATAATAAAAATTTAATTAGCCAAGGGGTTTTTTCTTGGGAACAAGAGGGTGGACAAGATTTTCCTTCTTAGGGATGCTTTAACACATATTTACGAAAAAGGATGGGTGGAAATAGGCCCCACAGTTCTTTTCATGGAGCTATCCTCACATTAAAAGCAGGAATTTGAGCAGCAGACAAGTAGGATTTTTATAGAACCCCAAAGTAGACAGGGCATCCCAGGTGGCTCAGTGGTAAAGAATCTGCTTGCCCATGCAGGAGATGTGGGTTCCATCCCTGAGTCAGGAAGAGCCCCTGGAGGAGGAAATGGCAACCCACTCCAGTATTCTTGCCCTGGAGAATCCCATGGACAAAGATGTCTGGTGTGCTGCAGTCTATGGGGTTGCAAAGAGTTGGACATGACTGAGTACGCACACCCACACACACGAAGTAAACAATGTAAGACAGAAACAGCATAAATAAAGGACATATTATTGTGTTGCCAGAAGGACCATCTGATTCGGAGGGGCCCCAGGAGACCAAAGTGAGGGAGGAGGCAGTCCGTGTACTCCAGGATCCCAGGCCAGGCGCTGAATCTCAGATCTCAGCCATATGGCACTATGTTCTGCAGAAGCAGAGCACGCAACGATAGTCACGCAGAACAACAAAATCTTGCTCTGGCTTGTGCAGCTGCTCCATGATCATTTTGGGTCTTGGTGCTGCCTCGGGCATTTTGGGTTGGTGTGACTCAGCTTCTGAATGTTCAACTTTGGAGCTATGTGTTCTGAGCCAAAGTGGGGATATTTGTCATCCTTATGATGCCTGGTCACCTGAAGTCACGGGGCAGATGGGCCCCGGGCTGTGAAGTAGGATGCTTCTAGCAACAATTCCAGAGTTCCCCAAAACTGCTTGTAAAATGCTGCCCTCTGGCCCCAGAGATTTCGAAGAAATCCCTCCAGGGAGATGCTTAGTCTGTTCTGTGGTTACTTAACAGGTTAAAAAAAAGTTCCCTGCTAAAAGTAAGAAAAGAAAAGGGAAAAAAACCTCTGATTTATTCAAAATTGGAATTCCACAGAAGCTCCTGCAATTATCTGTTAAATACGAAGATCAGTGGGGAATATGTAAAACATTCCTCACTAAAATCTTTGAAGAGTTACCTTCTCAGGCTGTGTAAATTCACTTCCTGGGGACATCACTATGTCTCTGCTATGCTTTGTCTCACAATAATATCAGAGAACATTACTGAGCACTTACAAAGTATCAAGAACGTTATCTTGTTTCATTTCGACCAATGTTGCTATGGAAACTGAAAGTGTTAGTCTCTCAGTCATGTCCGGCTCTTCACAGCCCCATGGACTATAGCCTGCCAAGCTCTTCTGTCCATGGAAGTCTCCAGGCAAGACTACTGGAGTGGGTTACCATGCCCTTCTCCAGGGAATCTCTTGACCCAGGGACCGAACATGAGTCTCCTGCATTGCAGGTAGATTCTTTACTGTCTTCCCCACCAGGGAAGCCCCAGAGATTCTATAATCATAATCAATTGATAAATGTAACTCAGAAGCTCAGATGTGTCAGTTACACGTCCCTTGGTTGCCTGGCTGGCAAGTGAGAAAACTTGCATTAAAAAAAAGTTGATTGCTATGAGAGTGGTTATATAAATGGCGAGAGGGTAAACTGGATTAATCCAATCCAGCGAATACTCCTTGAACATCTAACATGAACCAGGCATCATGCTAGACTTGGGGGAAAAAGTCTAGACTCTGTTCATGAAGTGGGCAGGCGTCTTCCAGGTCTTCACTCACCTTTGTGTCTCTTTCTTACCCATCTCTTTTCTTTCTCCCCTACTGCAGGCTCTTTCTGATTTACTACACTTTAAATTTCCTCTGAGTATGCTGTGACTAAAAGACAACAGTAATAATGACAACAACAACAAAAGAAATAATCACTAAGTTTTTTCTTTTCGGCCCCACCACGTGGCACACGGAATCTTAGTTTCCCAACAGGGATCGAACCCACGCCTCCTGCACTGGAAGCGCAGAGTCTTAACGACTGTACCGCCAGGGAAGTCCCACTAATACTGAATGCATACTTTGTTTCAGCCACTGTTTTAAACACATGAGCTCATTCACTCCCCCAACAGACCATCAAGATCAGGGCTACACAGCATTAAGTCACCTGTTCAAGTTCACAGAGATGGAAGTATCAGAGTCAGGCTTTGAACTTGATCTTGGTTTTTCTAGCTAACAGTCTACGAGCCAGTCCCCAGCTCTCAGTGTGCTGTGAGCACGTACTAGGATGTTCTGCAGGAGGAATGCAGAGTGAAGGTTAATTCATGAAGAATTATGTAATTAACTGCAGAGAATTAATAACATGAAGACATTCAGCTGAAACCAGAGAAAAAAATGTCAGAATTACAGAGCAATGAAAAATTAAGTTAGTGTGAATTATCTGATGCATGGAAAAGTCGGCGGAGGGATGACCTGCGTGTTTTCAAGTAGGCAAAGTGCTGCGTGAAAGGGTTATGTCCAGTGATGAGCCATTTCTATGGAAGGCACATTGGAAGAAACAAACATCTGTGAATAGAAGAGTTAGGTAAGATGCAGGGTAATACTTCCTGAGAGTTAAGAGAGAAGCGTTGAAAAATCTGCAAAGGGACACAGGGCAATTCATGAGATTTAGAGAACAGGCCACACATTCCAGATGGTTAAAGTGTCATTCTGTCAGAGATTTGGACGAACGTGTGCTTTTCAGGGTGTCCTCTAGCAGTAAATGCATTCCCTCGGTCTTGACTGAGTATCTTACCACCAACCCATTACTGTGCCTGGTTACAGCGGCGAAGGGGAAACCAATGTGGGTTCAGCCTCCAAAGAATTTACAGTCTAATGGAGCAGACAGATGAAAAATCAAGTCACCGCCTAATAAACGGGAAACCACTTGACTAGCTATTATGATAGCATCCTCCCTCTTCCCCCTCTCCCACATCCCGCTTCCCTGGCTCAGCTGCAATACTGGGAGCCCAGCCCAGCTCAGGGCCTCAGAGGAGGCCGATTGTTGGGGCAGAAAACCCCAAAGCTTCCAAGGCTGCTGCTTTTGTAAAGTAAAAACAGGCATCCTCTAGGGATGAAGATTCCCTTGCTGTTCAGTCCCTAAGTCCTGTCTGACTCTTTGTGACCCCATGGACTGCAGCACGCCAGGCTTCCCTGTCCTTCACTAACCTCTGGAGTTTGCTCAAATTCATGTCCATTGAGTCGATGATGCCATCCAACCATCTCATCCTCTGTCGCCCCCTTCTCCTCCTGCCCTCAATCTTTCCCAGCATCAGGGTCTTTTCCGGTGAGTCGGCTCTTTGCATCGGGGTGGCCAAAGTATTGGAGCTTCAGCACCCGTCCTTCTAATGAAAATTCAGGGTTGATTTCCTTTAGGATTGACTGGTTTGATCTCCTTGCTGTCCAAGGGACTTCTTCCTGGACAAGAAGTCCAGGCGTGTTCCATTCTGAGGTCAGTTGTGCAGTCCCGAGCCTGGGGGTAAGGAGGGACTGAATGCATTGTATTAAATGCATACAATTTATTTAGTTTTCTCTTAAAACTTCACTTTTGTTCATACTGAAAACTTCAGAGTTAGGAAGACATTTAAAACTTCTAGTTATAATTTTCTAATTTTGTAGGATAAATTGAGAGTCAGAGAAGTTAAATGACTGGCACCAGACCATTCAGAAATCAAATCTTCTTTTTCCCCAGGGCTAAACCTCTTTTTCGGAGAAGGCAATGGCACCCCACTCCAGTACTCTTGCCTGGAAAATCCCATAGACAGAGGAGCCTGGTAGGCTGCAGTCCATGGGGTTGCTAAGAGTTGGACACGACTGACCGACTTCACTTTCACTTTTCACTTTCATGTATTGGAGAAGGAAATGGCAACCCACTCCAGTGTTTTTGCCTGGAGAATCCCAGGGACGGGGGAGCCTGGTGGGCTGCTGTCTATGGGGTCGCACAGAGTTGGACATGACTGAAGTGACTTAGCAGTAGCAAACCTCTTTTTACTATACTGTGCTGCCTCTTATACCAAATCTAGAATGTTATTTATAAGGAAATGTCATTTAAGGTATGTTTAAACACAGCTGCCAAAACAGTAGTTGTAGGGTGCTTAAAATAAGGACAGAATCCAATTTATTAGCGTGCTTCACCATATATTCCACTGACACAAAATTCCTCAGAAGTGTGGCTCACAGCCATTCTCAGACATACTCTAGGTCTGCATAAAATAAAGGATAAGCATTTAATGGTAGTTTTAAAAACACAGCCGATAGTAAAGCAAAATTGAGTCATTTTTTCCCATACAGGAAAGTAAACGAGACTGAGCTATTTGATGTTTTCATCCACTTTCAAAAATAACCTGTGATGCAACTCTGAGGCTGGGGAGAGGACCCCATATTACAGTATGATTATTTCTGGAAGAATTATTAGCACATCAAATAATGTAACACGGGAAGCATAAGTCCATTTGTTAAAAAAAAGAAGAAAGATTATATTTAAATGTAGACAAAGGGGAGATGCTATAAAGAGAGGATCCAGGGAGGATGATAGGCAGTAAGGTTTCTGAGATGGTTATCACATCTCCGAAAGATGGTTAATTTGGAGTAAGTGACCATAACACATAGGTAGCAGGAAAGAAAAGGGTTTAAGGGTTTCAAAGGGTGGAAAGGATGTGTTCTGCTAAGGAAACAACAGTTTGAACACAAAATGCATCTTTTCTAAAACAACAAAGCCCTTTTCCTCCAGCCCAGAAGATGAAGGAGAATCTTCCTGAAGAAGGAACCTGGAGGCAAGGACGACAGATGACGAGCAGCTCCTCCCGCAGCGGAGGAGGGGGCCGAAGGCAAAGCTGATGCTCGCTAGTGAGACCCCCTGGACCCTCCCAGGAAGCCCAGGGGTTGGCGGGGCAGCACAGCACACAGCAGTGTCTATCTTCCAGTCTGGAAGGTTCCATCACCTTCCAGCTGTGGGACTTTAGCAGATCACTTCATCTGCAGCTTTATGTGAACGATTTAGCACAATAATCTACGTAAAGTGCTTAGCTGAACGAAGTACTTTCTCAATAAATGTTCCCTCTTACTGGTTTCTAGCACAGAATAGGCATTTGATGGATGTTAATGTTCTTCCTAACCTTCTTAGGGGGAGTTTTCTCATCACTACCTAGTAGAAGGCTGAGGAGCTCAGAAAGCCTAGAGCTGGGCTCTTAGGAAAGAGTTTATGGATCTCCTGCAGTGCGACTGACAGTCTCTGCATCTGTGTGCATGCTTAGTCATGTCTGACTCTTTGTGCCCTGTGGAATGTAGCCCACTCGGCTCTTCTGTCCATGGGATTTTCCAGGCAAGAATACTGGAGTGGGTTGCCATGCCCTTCTCCAGGGGGATCTTCCTGACCCAGGGATCAAACCGGGATCTCCCACATTGCAGGAGGATTCTTTACCATTTGAGCCACCAGGGAAGTCCCCCGATACATTTGATACTCTTTTAAAAAACATGCTTGCCTTCTAAAACATGCAAATAATTGAGACAAATTTACAACAGCTCACACTCAAATTCCACTTGATAGCTGGTTAAGGGAAACGAACCAAACTTTCAATAATAGAGCTGGGAGGGTCTGGGGGCAGGAGGAGAAGGGGATGACAGAGGATGAGATGGCTGGATGGCATCACTGACTCGATGGACATGAGTCTGGGTGAACTCCGGGAGTTGGTGATGGACAGGGAGGCCTGTCATGCTGCGATTCATGAGGTCGCAAAGAGTCGGACACGACTGAGAGACTGAACTGAACTGAACAATTAAGAAACCATCACACTGGTTAATCCATATTTCCAGTATTATTTAGTAAATTTTAGCAACATTAAGATACCATTATACACCGATTTACTAAATACATAGAAATCATGAAATGCCAATTTTGTGATTTGTTGGATCTGCGACTGACATAAATTGTTTTAAATAAAATTTTAAATGTTTCTGGTCACATTTTCAATTGTTTTTGTTTCTCTGTGGGAAAAAAAAAAGACATGGTGACCTATGAAAGTACTGGATATAATTTGGCACAATAATCCTACTCTATGGAACATTCTACAAGGAAATACACAGATTAAAAAGTTATTTACTTAGGAATATTTATAGTAGTGCTATAAATATGATTACAAAATGAAAACACAACTAGGAAAACCCAAATGGCTAAGAATAAGAGAGAGATTAGCAAAGCCTGTCCCATGACAACCGAAGATCACTGCAGGACTGTAAGGTCAACTGTGTGACTGATGCATGAAAATGTGAAACAAAATTAATTTTCTAAAGCAGAGTGATAAAAATGTCAACTGTGAAAACTCTGTTGACATATGGAGATAAAAATTAAAATTAATTTGAAAGAGCAGAGCACATCCTTTCCTGATTTCCTCCATGAGAAAACAACATCCAGCAAAGATAGTAAGAGAATTTAGAGGGAAATAAATGAATTGAGTTGGGTTCATTCGATTCTTGTTCTTTCCTTCAAAGGTGCTTAAGTTGATCTGTATTCATTAATAAAACAAGACCACAGGAATTTTATGGGCAGCACGTGAGCTCTATGAATAAACAGAGAAGTTCAGGCCCAGGCAGTGTAATTAGGAAACACTTGCCTTTTCTCCTCTGACATGGCCCGTCCTCAAGGCAGGTGACCACGTGGTTTACTGGGGAACAACATTTCTTCCTAATAGATATGCCCAGTCTGGATCATGTTATTGTTTTAGAATGGTAATAGTTGTTGGTTAGTTTCTTATGTTATAAATAAGATAGCTGATGCACAATAAAATATTAAATCAATTTATATAATAGCAGTTATAAGAGTTTATAACAATCATGTCATCATGAATTACAAACCCATGTTTCAGTTATGACTCCATAGATCATTCTGTGCTATGGCTAAGATCAATCTTCCATCTGAGTCAAGATACATACAAGTCAAAGGAATGCATAACCCCCAAACATTCCAGCTCAGTTCCTCCGCTGGAAATATTTTGTTACAAATGAATGCATGGATGAAATTATGGAGGAGGTAAAATTCTAACAGAAAGATAATATAAGAAAAATAAAATTAGCTCTCTGGGATGCAGATGACACCAACAATTCTTTTTTAGAAGAACACAATTTTCTTTGAAGTCACCTGTTTTATCTTAAAAACCCAGGCAAATTTTGTCTCTGCTCCATAATATAATCCCTGTTTATTTTAATGTAAAAATAATGTTTTTTAGTCATAAGTAAAATAATTTAATTCTCCCTCCTGTCAAATCTAGAGACAAATTGACGTTCCAGGAAGATACCCATGGTTTTGTGTACTTTCAGTGCCTGCTTGCCTACTCCCAACTTGTAAAACGGGGTTCAAGAATACACCCTAAGTGAGCGGAATTGAATAAAGACATTAAAGTCACGAAAACCTGTTTGCTTTGCCTATAAGATTGTGTTTTTGCATTTAAATTTGTCATATTTCAAAAAGAAAGTGAAATCAGTAAATCCTTCCTAAGGTAAAGGATGTATAGGCTTATTATCAAAAAGGAGTTTGTACATAGTTTAACAAATTATTTCCCAAATACTTTTTACCCTCGGTGAAATATAATAAATAGTATTAACTTTTGCTTTGTCATATCTTTACTGTGGATTTATGGGAAAAAAATGCCACTAGATGCTTTCTTACTCGATATCTTGTTATGTAAGATATGATGTTCTCAAGGCTGGATTGTCAGAAACCAGTGAAACCTAATGAACAACATTGTAAATAGAAAGGAAAACCATAGAAATAATACTTATTTTTCCATTTTTAAAATAAGAAAAATGATACTAATTACTCAAGGTGGTGAGAGATGATATTAAGACCAAGTGAAAAAAGCACTAAAGGGGAATTGACAGTATGACAAAAAACCAATATTGTACAACTATAATTTGCATAATTTGCTACTTAAAAATCTTCCTTTGGAGGTTAAAATGAAACATTAACAACGATAAAGAAGAAACACCTGGATAAATGGTTCCCAGAGCCTCTAACAAAGAATATTATTGCATAAAAATTTTGAAAAGAGTATTGAAATATAGGACAAGTACAGTAAAATATAAGCGGGTTGTAAGACATTATCTACTTGCTGAGTAGACAATGAAACAATTCAATGAACACAAATCAATGCATGGTACTCTGGCTTAGTGGTACTTATACACATGAAAAATTAAATTTGATTATTAAAACTGTTTGTGACAAAGTAGAACATGGGTTTGAGCAAGCTCCGGGAGTTGGTGATGGACAGGGAAGCCTGACATGCTGCGGTCCACGGGGTCGCAAAGAGTCGGACACGACTGAGAGGCTGAACTGAACTGAACTGAAAAGTCCCACCTTTGGATTCATGTTTGCTGTTCATTTATCTTGGCGGTGGTTCATTTTCAGGCTTAATTTAAAGCATGGGGAAGAAAGATGAGAGCAGAGGACTGGCCTATGGATTGGAGCTCTTTAATAGAAACCAGCATGAGCCTCAAGATTGATGTGCTGTGCTGGAACCCAAGGTAAGATAATGGAAGATTCAGAAGGGCAATCAGATTTTATAAGATGGAGTTTATCAAGTTGCATGTCTAGAGCTCTGTTTAATAGCCTCTCTGGGTCATTTTAAAAGTCAGAGTCCGAAGAGTTGGCACCAAACAGAGATAAGGACTAAGGGCAAACAATATAAAGGTGGTGGGGGCGGTGAAGTTAATTTAACTTGGGAAATGAGATAGTGATTGAAGTAGGACAGGGACTTCCCTGGTGGTTCAGTAGGTGAGACTCTGCACTTCCAGTGGGGGGGCCTGGGTTTGATTCCTGGTCATCGAACTAGATCCCACATGCTGCGACTATGATTCCACATGTCACAACTTAAAAAGATCACACATGCTGCAACTAAGATGCAGCACAGCCAAATAAATAAATAAACAAACAAAATAAAATACTAAGAGCAAAATAAAGAGCAGAACTACAATCCCAGACAGATAGGCTGCTTACTTGCATACCTTTCACTCTAACAATGATAAGTGAAGGCAGAGAAAGAAGAATTGGAAGATATGGAAATGAAAACACACACAGGAAATATTCAATAGCTTCTTGGGGTTGAATTGTAGACTCAGTAACTCTTGTCATATCAGCCTGGTCACCCGCAGGGTTTACTGAACAGTTGGTAACGGTCTGTTCTGGTGGTTCTTCCAATGTGCCCACCCTTCTTCAGAGCCGCTCCACACATGTAAACAGAGATGAAGTCTCAGGATGCTCGACACAGGAAGGTCTAACTTTCATCCTGTCGAGCTTGTGTGGAATCACTCTCCTCTGCAGCATGTTTCTGATGAGCATTCATTCAGCATCCCTTTGCACAGGATGAAGTGACTTCAACTCCAGAAACTTCTATTGAGCACTTACTCTGTGCAAAGCACTGTGTGCGGTGCTGAGAAGGAAGTCAAGTCCAGTGAGAAACTGGAACTTGGAAAAATAACTGAGTTCATTTTTGAAGGACCCATCCTGAGCCAAACAAAGCCACTGAAACAGATTAAAATAAGGCAGTTATTTCCATATTCTAGAAACACACGAGCATACAGTGGAATGCCAGAACTGAACTCAGGAATTTTGGGTCTGGAAATATGAAAGATGAATGACTGTCACATTTGTAGAGAAAGAAATATTTCCTGCATGATGGTGGTCTGCAGCCACTTGCTGTTGTTCAGTCATTAAGTCATGTCCAACTCTTTGCGACCCCGTGGATGGCAGTACGCCAGGCCTCCCTGTCCTTCACCATCTCCTGGAGTTTGCTCAAACTTCTGTTCACTGAGTCAGTGATGCCATCCAACCATCTCATCCTCTGTCGCCCCCTTCTCCTCCTGCCCTCAATCTTTCCCAGCATCAAGATCTTTTCCAATGAGTTGGCTCTTTGCATCAGGTGGCCAAAGTATTGGAGCTTCAGCTTCAGCCAGAGTCAGTATCTAAAACTAGGGCTAGACGCTCTCTCAGCACCAAACGAGCTGGAAAACAGTTACTTTTGCTGCATTCTTGCAGTGCAGCCAGAAAGAGGAAGGTGTGGGAGCAGGGCCAAGGCCCTCCCGACTTTGGTGACTGTGCCTGCATTTTCCTCGCATCGTTGTAGGATGTCAGCCAAGGCTGCTGAGAAGACACCTGATTCTGGACAAGACGGTGAGACCCAGGCAAAGCAAAGGACGGAGAGCAGTGCAGAGAGGGAGAGGAGGCAGCATATCTCACCCAAAATTACATGAAGATGATGAACACCGACGAGATGACAGCCACACTGGGAGATGAATTTTGCAGTACAGCATGTGCTCAGTTGCTTCAGTCGAGTCTGACTCTTTTGTGACCCTAGAGACTAGCCCACCAGGCTTATTAGTTCATGGGATTCTCCAGACAAGAATCCTGGAGCGGGTTGTCATTTCCTCCTTCAGGGGATCTTTCCAACCCAGGTACTGAACCCTTGTCTCCAGAGTCTCTTCCATTGTAGGTGGATTCTTTACCCACCGAGCCACCGGGGAAGCCCACAGGTAGGAGAACATCAAAATAAACTTTAACTAAGTATGCTTAAGACCCTCCCAGAAATAAAGGAATAAAGTCCATGAAATAAGTCATTATGAACAAGAAAAAAAGTGACTATCTCACCCTTGCATGAAATCTTCCCTTGATATCTCCAATTTTCTTGAAGAGATCTCTAGTCTTTCCCATTCTATTGCTTTCCTCTATTTCTTAGAATTGTTCATGTAAGAAGGCCCTCTTACCTCTCCTTCCTATTTTTCTGGAACTGCATGCAGTTGTCTATATCTTTCTGTTTCTCCCTTGCCTTTTGCCTCTCTTCTTTGCTAAGCTATTTGTAAGAAGTTGACTGGTCATCAGAGAATATCCAAACTTGTTCATGTAAAAGCAAATAAGCAAAAATAAGGTCCTGCTGTATAGCATGGGGAACTATATTCAAAATCTTGTGATAAACCATAATGGAGAAGAATATGAAAAAGAATGCTTATGTGTGTATGACTGAATCACTGTGCTGTACAGCAGAAATTAACACATTTTAAATAAACTGTACTTGAATACAAATTAACAAAAATAAATAAAGACATAAATAAACTTCGAATTAGCTGAGAAAAAAAATAAAATGCCTAGTAACCATTAGTGTTCTAAAGCCCATCACTCATGATGGACTATGGCTAATGTTAGACTAAGCCGCAATGTAACTATTTCATTTCAATCTGCAGCTGTTCAAATTAGAGGGATTTACTACACTTGCTTTTGAAAAGTTCTGTAATAAGTGTACAAATGCATTCCTGCTTATATTTCCATATAATTTGAATAACAGCATCATTTAAAACAGATGTCAGCTTCTTTGACTACAATCATATGTTGTTCTCAGCACTATGTACCCATAGATTTATACTTAAGTAACCCGAGATGAGGTTTTATGCTTGTATCACCTGTTTTATTCATGCATCTTTTTTCTTTTTTAAATCTAGCCCCTGAAAGCAGTGTTTTTGTTTTGTAAATATGTACATGTATGTTAAATCACTTCAGTTGTGTTCAACTCTTTTTGACCTATGGAGTGTAGCCCATCAGGCTCCTCTGTCCATGGGATTCTCCAGGCAAGAATACTGGAGCAGATGGCCCTGTCCTTCTCCAGGGGATCTTCCTGACCCAGGGATCAAACTGCAAGTCATGTCTCCTGCATTGGCAGGTGGGTTCTTACTACTAGCACCAACTGGGAAACCCCTTTTGTAAATATAAGCCAAATATGTTCAATAAACATGTTGTAAAAATAATTATTTCCCCCCAAAAGTGAAGAAAAGGTGATGCAAATTCACTATTTGGATTTCAATCTAGCTTTCTTTGATTTTCTATAATATTAATATTGGTATTTCTAAGAGGAAGGTGGAAGTAGATGGAGTCTTAATTCTTTCTGTGCTGGGATCATTTTGATGTTTATATTAAGACTTGGAGCCTTGAATGATAAAAAAACACCGCTGTGATGGTCTGGGTTACACTGCAGTCATGGAAGCTCTTGTCCTTCACCAGAAATCCTATCAGTGTCCAGGTGAGCAGCAGTGGAGAGGGGGTGGGGTGGGGATTCTCATCCATCCACTGAGCCCATGCTAATTTCACGTAGTCAGGCGAGCAAGTATGCAAAGGTCGCACCCTGAAGTGTGCCTGTGGTCACAGAAATACATCCCAACTCCATAAGATCTTTAGCATAAGCATGTTAAAATGGTATGAAAATAAGTACTCCACTTCATTAGATCAGCTTAAAGTATTCTCTCTATACCCAAGTCTCTGTTTTCCTTTTTCTCTGGCTTAAATCTCTTTTTCTTAAATGATTAGAGCACAGAACACAGTTTGCATGTGTGTGTTTGTACCTGTATGTTTCTATGATCATAGCTCCTAATATAAACATAAGCTGCATTAGTAAAGGGTTTTATATGTTCTTCTTCAAGAACAACACTAAATGATGTTTCTACCAAAGGACCAGTCTCATCTGAAAAACAAAACAGTTTTAGTTCTTGGTTTATGCTAGTCAATAAGAAATTCAAAAGATCATTTTGGAAATTATTCCTACTAGTGTTAAATTACCAAATTTCTTGCAGGAAGCAACTAACTACTATTTGTTTTATACCTTCCAGCTGATATTTGTATACTTAAATTCATACACGGAAACCTTCATGAAAGAAAATTCCATTGAAAAGTCACAAAATACAATCTTCAACTACCTGCTGCTGCCGCCTCGTAGGCTGCAGTCCATGGGGTCAATTGCCAGTTACTTTGATTTTTTTCCTTTAATCTTGAAAACTTTTTTTCTGCAATAGTTTGATTTTTTAAATTTATTTTTAATTAGAGGATAATTGCTTTACAATGTTGTGTTGGTTTCTGCCATACAATAACTTGAGTCAACCATAAGTATATATACATGTACTCTCCCTCTTGAACCTCGACCCTCCCTCCCCTCCCCCTCCCCATTCTACCCCACCCTTCTAGTTTGTCACAGAGCATCCGGTTGAGCTCCCCATGTCATACAGCAGCTTCCCACTAGCTATCTGTCTTACAGATGGTAATGTATGTTTCAATACTACTCTCTCAGTTCATCCTACCCTCTCCTTCCCCAGCTGTGTTCATAAGTCTGCTCTCTATGTCTACATCTCGATTCCTGTCCTGCCAACAGGTTCATCACTATCATTTCTCTAGATTTCATAAATGTGCATAAATATAGGGTATTTGTTTTTCTCTGACTTGCCGCTGCATAACAGGCTCTGCTGCTGCTGCTGTTGCTAAGTCGCTTCAGTCGTTTCCGACTCTGTGCGACCCCATAGATGGAAGCCCACCAGGCTCCCCCGTCCCTGGGATTCTCCAGGCAAGAACACTGGAGTGGGTTGCCATTTCCTTCTTCAATGCATGAAAGTGAAAAGTGAAAGTGAAGTCGCTCAGTCGTGTCCGACTCTTAGTGACCCCACGGACTCCTCCTCCGTGGGATTTTCCAGGCAAGAGTACTGGAGTGGGGTGCCATTGCCTTCTCCGATAACAGGCTCTAGGTTCATCTAACTCACCAGAAGGGATGCAAATCCCTTTTAAAAGGTCCTTTAAAAAGGACCCTACTCGGTCCTTTTTATGGCCAAGTAGTATTCCATTTAAAATTTATTTTTAATTGAAGGATAATTGCTTTACAATATTTTATTAGTTCCTGCAGTACAATAAGGTGAATCAGCTATAAGTATACATATACCCCCTCAGCAACTTTTAACTGTAAGTGCTAGCTGCTCAGTCGTGTCTGCCTCTCTGCGACCCCACAGACTGTAGTCCACCAGGCTCTTCTGTTCATGGAATTCTCCAGGCAATAATACTGGAATGGGTTGCCATTTCCTATTCCAGGGGAATCTTCCTGACCCAGGGATCTAACTCGGGTCTCCTGCATTGGTAGGCAGATTCTTTACTGTCTAAGCCACCAAGGAAGCCCTATTTTTAATGAGTAAGCCAGACAAGGCTTTGTGACCAGCCAGTCGTTAAGATCCCTAAGGGCAGGGCCTCAGCAGCATCTCCTGCTTCTGCTTCATCTCAAGCATCTACAACAGGGTCCTTGGACATCTGGGGCCGGGGGAAGAGTCTCCTTTTATTTTGAAGGAGAATCTTCTTTTCTGCGGATGCAAGAGTAGCAAAAGTCAAGGGCGAGAATGGGGGCAGCCAAGATGGGGTCGCCACATCAGAGGAGTGCCCGGACAGGGAGGACTCCGGAGGCGGCAAGTGAATCCGGAGAGCCAGCAGAAGCGGGGTGCGCTCACCGGCTGGGCGCGGGAGGTTGGGGGCAGGCAGACAGAAGTGAGGTTTGGGACCTTCCTTCTGGAGAATCGACGCGGAGCAAGCCGCACCCACCCTCCCAGCAGGTGGGAGCCGGACCCACGCCCGCCGCGCTCCCCTGGGCGAACCCGCGGCGGCAGGTGCGGCGGGAGCATGCGCCCGGGCGGTGCCAGGCCCCGGGCCCCCGCCCCGCGCTCCCCCCTCCCTGCCCCCAGCGCCGCTGTCCCGTCGCCCGAGCCCCGCGCTGCCGCTCCGCCCAGGCCTGTCGCCCGGTCCGCCCGGCGGGCGGCGCGGCTCTGCTCCGGGTAAGGAGGGCGCCGCCGCGCGCGCCGCGTGCCCGAGACCGCGAGGGCGTCCGCCCGCCGCCCCCGGTGTCCCCGCCGGCCGAGGGGCGGGCGCGTCCCTCGCGGTGGGCCGCCGGGTGGGGGGCGGCGGTTGGGGGTCGCCTCGCCCCGCGCCACCTCTTTCTTTCTCTGTCCCCGCGGGGCGCGCGCCGGGCTCCCCGGGGAGGCGCTGCCCACTTGTCGCCCACTTCGGACGCGAGAGGGAGGATTCCCGTGGCCCTCGGGCCCTCGCCGGGCGTCGCTTCCTCCCGGGCCACCGTCCTGTGGACCGAGACCCGCACCCCGAGTCCGCCCGCCCGGCGATCGGGGTCGTATCTGCCTCCCTGCGCGGGACTCCGCCCAGTGCGCGGCGGGATGGGCTCACCTGGACGGGGTCATCTGCTCGGTCGGTGCGGGCCTGTCCCCCGTGGGGGCGCGCTGGCAGGCTCTGTCCCCGGCTTTTGCATCCCCTTATCGAAGATTAAAGTCCGCAGAGTGTGCTTTATTCCGTATATGCTCGCACCCACTTAGAGGGGCGGTCTTGATCCGCCCATGGCCGGGTGTGGAAACTTACTAAAAGGACGGTGTGGTGGTTGTTGTTGAGGCTGCAGCGTGTGGAAGCCCCGAGAAGACAGCCCGGTGGGGATCCGATGGGGACCCCTTCGCTGGGCCACGTCCCTGCCCACGGCTCACTCTCCCTGCAGGTTATTCGGTGTCCAGCAGGGGCACCAGGTTCGAGGTCCCAGGGTTGGAGCTTGTCTAGAGGATGCTTCTGGTGGGCTCAGGTTTCAGTCCTTGACCCACAGAAGCCTGGGAGGGTCTCCTGATGGTTTCAGAAAAGGTTGAAGTGGTAAACGGTGGTGGAGTTTATTCTTGATGCTTGGTAATACAAAGATGTTGAATGTATTTAGCTGTTCACAAGATGCTAAGTAACCTCAGTTACTGCTTACTGCACTTAAGAATCTGGAGAAAGTGGTCAGAGTGGAGATTTTTGGAGTGCACAAATGGATTCAGTTCTGCCCCACTCACTTGTTAACACAGTTGAGCAGGAAGAAAGATGAGCTTAGAACTGCTAGTTACTATGTTCTCAGGTTGCCAGACAGATCCATGGGTTTGTGTTGCAGGTGACCTTGACTGTGGAATTGTTTCCATAGCACTGCTGGACAGTATTGGGGTCAAGAGAAGAATTAAACTTACTCTGCCACTTCAGCGAGCTCTGGGTTTGTGCAGATGGACAGAGGAAGGAGGGAGAAAATGGTGCCTGCCCATAAAAAGATGATAATGGTTTAGAGCCAAAAGAAATCATCTGCAGGGCCCAGTTTGGGCGGTGTGGACATCATGCCGTCCCTGGAAGCCCCCACCCTCCCAGACTAGAAAGCATGCATTCGCCTTTCATGATTCAGCATAATTTCTTCTCTGTGAGGGCTTCCCTCATTCTCACAGCCAGAGTTCCTCCCTTTGACCTGCACTTTCCTGGTTCACCCATCAGTGCATGTGTAGAAAGAGGTTCTCTTTTAATAACCCTGACTTTAGGTTTTGCCATTAATTAAAAAATTGAGGTATAGTCGACATATAACATTATTTTCTGTTCCAGGTGTGCAACCCAGTGATTTGATATATGTGTTATGGACTAATCATCATAATAAGTTTAATTAACATCCATCATCTCAAATAGTTCAGAGAAGGCAATGGCACCCCACTCCAGTACTCTTGCCTGGAAAATCCCATGGACGGAGGAGCCTGGTAGGCTGCAGTCCATGGGGTCGCTAGAGTCAGACACGACTGAGCAACTTCACTTTCACTTTTCACTTTCATGCATTGGAGAAGGAAATGGCAACCCACTCCAGTGTTCTTGCCTGGAGAATCCCAGGGACGGGGGAGCCTGGTGAGCTGCCGCCATCTATGGGGTCACACAGAGGTGGACACAACTGAAGCGACTTAGCAGCAGCAGCAGCATCTCAAATAGTTACAACTTTTTTTTCTTATGAGTGGAAATTTTTAAAGCAACTTTCCCAGAAACTTTCAAGTGTGCAATGGAGTATTATTAACTACACTGCATCGCACACTTGAAAGTTGCTGGGTGGCTCAGAGGTAAAGAATCCAACTGCCAGTGCAGGAGATGCAAGAGACGGGGGTTTAATCCCTGGGTCGGAAAGATCCCCTGGAGAAGGGAATGGCAACGCACTCCAATATTCTTGCCTGAGAAAAATTCCATGAACCGAGGAGCCTGGTGGGCTACAGTCCATGGGGTTGCAAAGAGTCAGACATGACTGAGTGACTGAGTATAAGTGCACACACACACACACACACACACACACACATGCACACATGCACATGTTATTAACTATGGTCATCATTAATGATAGTCATCAAAAAAGGTTGTATGTATTCTTCAAGACTTAGTTCCTGTCTTTAAGGAATACATGTATGTCCTTCAAGTGTAGGAATAGGTCCTCAGATCTCTTTATTCAGGGTGTTTTTGCTCTGTGGTCATAGCTTTTTAATGTCAATGATGCTAACTAACCCTCTGGCAACTGGTATGGTACCTGGCTGGTGCTTCAGTGTACTCTTACGAGGTGTGTGGAGAGTGGAATCCAGGTGGGAGCAGAGGCTAGGCAGTGAGGTGACATTCCGGAAGCCCCTCAGATGATGGAGCAGGAGTTGCTGCTGGAAACCCTGGCGTTGTCATGGTGAAGGGCAGGGAGAGCGAAAGCCACCGCAGGGAGGGGGAGGGCTCTGTGCAGGCAGCCCAGGCCCCCTGTTCCTTCCAGTGTGACTTAGGTTCCCTTCTTCAGAGCTGAAGGAGATTTGAAAACCACCATTAGACGTGTGATGATTGCTTTGACTAATTATTTTAATGAGGAACACCGCTGCTGGGAACTGGGGACTTGGCGGTGAGAGGGTAACAGATAGGAAGGCCAGGGGTCTCCAAATGGAGGAAATAGCCTGCAAGTGTCAGACATTTTTATCTCTCTTAAGCGACAGGAGAAAACAAACTAACAATATTTTTTTCCTTCTCTATACAAATTTAAAGAGAGGTTTCTCTTAAAATACTGTGTTGCCATAATGACACTAGAGATAACCAATGCCTTTTTCTTATGGAAATGTTTGTCTTAAGCTATGCTAATGTACTACGCCTTTACCCCAAACTCTGTCTCCAAGTCGGTTCCGCCTCTTGGCCCAAAACCTACTTGACAAACCAGTATGTTATACTCAGATATTGTTCCCCTAATCTATGTAAATGAAACTATTTGTATGGTGGTCTGTCCTTCTTTAAGATTCAAGTTAATTATTTTATGGCCCAAGATAAACCATTTGGTGCCATTCTAAATTTTAAGACATTCCTTTCTTTCATTAACAGACTGCTAGTGACTATATAACATCCAGCTGAAGACTAGCAAGGGGGTACTCTTTCTGCCCCCTTCTGATGCCTATGTCAGAAGCTTTCTCTATCTCCTTTATACTTTAATAAAACTTTATTACACAAAAGCTCTGAGCTATCAAGCCTTGTCTCTGGCCCCGGATTGAATTCTTCTCCTCCGGGAGCCAAGAATCCTGGTGTATAGCGTGATTCAACAACAACCTTTCATCTTGGGGGCTCGTCCGGGATCCTTCAGGACAAGGTAAGGATGCTTGGAGCTTTAGTTCTTTGTTCTCTTAGCGAACACGTTTTCTGCTGTGCTTTACTAACTCTACTGTGTGCTTGTGTGAATGAATGGCAGGCCCTGCGTGAAGCAAGTAAGGGGCCCTGCTCTGCGGTTCCACAGTGATCTCATACGGCTTATGGCAGAAACCTGTCGGGGCGTTATACCGACCTGCCAATGCCAAGAGGCACTCAATGTCTCCTTCGAGAACCGACCAGAAATGGGCAAAGCGTGTGGACCGAACTCTCCTTTCTCGGTCAAACTTTTCGGTCTCTTTGACCATTTCATAACTCCTTGAGAATTAGAAGTACTAACCTAATCTATCGGATCATAGACTTTCAAGAGACTTGTGATCTATATTGTTACTGTATACTGTGGCTTAGGTCCCAAACTTGGATTGGTATTCAAGAAAGTGCCTAGCCTCGCTAGGAATCGAAAGTTCGGAAGCTAGATGGAGTTCTAGCTCCCAGAACATCTCTGAGGTTAAAGGTTACGCAGATTGGGACTGCGATGGGTAACGCCGGCTCTTAGTGGATCAGAGGAGGCTGTTATACTGGTGTGGTGATGCTTGGAAAGAACATCTCAGTTTTATGTTCGCATCGGTCTTATTGTAGTCAAGAAATGCTCAGGGTCGTGCACAGGCACTCAGGTGACGAATGTTTCCCACAGCGGTTTTAGCTTGGGAGGCATTCCGGAAGGTTACTCTGATTCACCCCAGGTGACATCAGAGGCAAACAAGGTTAAGGGTGAAGAGCTGGACGTCAAGTAGGGATGCTATCAAGTCTACCCCTGGTACATCCCCACCCCATCTCGGTGGTAGAACCGGGAGGGACGAGTACGGCGCCTGCGTCGGTAAGGGACAGACTAAGTCCGACCAGGAAGGAAAAGCTTTTGGTGTAACGTCTGTCTACACCCCCATCTAGAGCAGGGAGGGACGCCTCCGGTAGAAAAAATGGCGCTGGTCGCTTTTTTCTCTCTTACAGATGGGAGCTAACAATTCCAGCCTCACTCCTTTGAACTGTATCCTGAAAAACTGGGATAGATTTGATCCCCAGGGCTTAAAGAAGACACACCTGGTCTTCCTATGTGATACTGCATGGCCACGGTATCCATTGGAGGACAGCGAACGGTGGCCAGTTAGAGGGTCTCTTAAGTATAATACTGTTCTACAATTAGACCGGTTCTGTAAGGAACAAGGGAAATGGGTAGAAGTAGCATATGTGTTGCCCTTTTACTCTCTGCGAAATATGCCAGACTTATGTCCTAAGGGTATAGATTTGGGCGTGAAACCTTCAGCTCCCTCCTGTCCTCTTACTTTGCCCCCGTGCTGGGGACTCCAAACTGGGATTCAAACTGCCCACATGGAGGTCCAAACAACTCCTGTCTCAGTACGACCTCAGACTACTCTGGTTTCAGTAGAAACTCAGACCATCGAAGTAAGAGATGAGATAGAGGACAGGAGACTAAGAGAAGAAGAAAAACAGGTTTCTCCAATCTATCCCTGGGATCATATGCGCAGAGCAGCCAGAGAGACTGAGGAACAGCCACAAAAGCTGTTGCCTCTTTATGAAACACCCACCGGGAGAAATAATCAGTCTGTGAGAGTTAATAAGCCTTTCTCTTATCAAGAAATACAAAGAATCAAGGAGGATCTGGGAGACTATTTAGATGACCCAGAAAAATATATTAGAGCTTTTAAAGGTGTTACTCTGCTTTATGACCTCACTTGGAAGGATGTGATGTATATCTTGAGACAAACGCTGACTCCCGAGTCAAAGACTCGAGTTTTGGGAAAAGCGGTTGCTTATGGAGATGAATGGCTTGGTAATGAATCAGTAGAGAAGAGGGAGAACGAGATAGCGGCCCTCCCCACTGAGAATCAGGCGGTCCCAACTATAGAACCAGACTGAGACTACAACACAGCTAAAAAAAGATGGGATCAAAATCATTTTGTTAGATGTATTCTTGAAGGACTTAGACAGGCACGTTCTAAGCCTTTAAACTATGGCAAATTGGCAGATATAGAACAGGAGGAAAAAGAAGCTCCTGGTAAATTCCTAGATAGACTGAGAGAAGGCCTTCGCAGATTCACTGAGATTGATCCCGAAAGTGAAGAGGGAAAAGTGATCTTAAAGGATAGATTTCTCACTCAGTCGGCTCCAGATATCCGCTGTAAGCTATTAAAACAGGCGTATGGACCAAATCAGTCTTTAGATACTCTGTTACAACTGGCTCAGACAGTCTATTATGGTAGGGAATATGAGGAAAAGAAAAAAAGGCAAAAAAAGACAAAGGAAAAGGCGGAAGCCTTCGCCATGGCTATGAAAAACGTTCTTAAACAGCCTGAGAAAAGTGCCCAGAGGGGCCCAGGTGAAAACAGATGGGCTTGCTACTACTGTGGAAAGGAGGGGCACCTCAAGCGGGATTGCCCTCAGGCATCTAAGCCGCCCCCGGCTCCATGTCCGGTCTGCAAAGGACCACACTGGAAGAGAGACTGCCCCCAGAGGCGTAGGTCTCCCGGGTCGGACTCTCAAGACAATCAGGACTGAAGGTGCCCGGGGGTCCCCACACAAGCTCCCGTCCTAATTACACCTGAGGAACCCCGGGTATTAATAGTTGTGGGGGGCCAATCCGTCGATTTCCTTTTAGATACTGGGGCAACTTATTCTGTGCTCACTGAAGCCCCTGGCCCACTTTCTTCCCGATCCGCTTCCGTAATGGGACTGTCTGGACGAGCCAAAAGGTATTATTTCAGTTATTCTTTATCTTGCAACTGAGATTCTGTGCTGTTTTCACACGAGTTTCTGATTGTGCCAGAATCTCCCTCACCCCTCTTGGGAAGGGATATACTGAGCAAGGTCCATGCCTCTGTTTTCATGAATATGGAGCCCTCCCTTTCTCTCCCTTTAGTTGAACAAAATGTAAATCCTAGAGTATGGGCGGATGGAAAATCTGTGGGTCGAGCTCAAAATGCTATTCCTGTAGTTGTTAAGCTCAAAGACCCGCACGTATTTCCACATAAGAAGCAGTATCCACTGAAACCTGAAGTTAAGGAAGGGTTAAAACCCATCATTGAAAATTTAAAGGAACAGGGACTATTAATTTCCTGTAACAGTCCTTGCAACACTCCTATTTTGGGTATAAAGAAATCGAATGGTAAATGGAGACTAGTTCAAGATTTACGAATAATAAATGAGGCTGTAGTTCCTTTACACCCCGTAGTGCCTAATCCTTATACTCTATTGTCTGAAATTCCTGAACGGGCCAAATATTTCTCAGTAATTGATTTAAAAGATGCCTTCTATTCAGTACCTTTGGCGGAAGAAAGTCAATTCCTATTTGCCTTTGAAGACCCTACGCAGCCAGCTTCTCAATTAACCTGGACAGTTTTGCCCCAGAGATTTCGTGATAGTCCTCACTTATTCGGACAAAGTTTGTCACGAGATCTACAAAACTTTAATAGCTCTGAAACAGTGGTGTTACAATATGTAGATGATATTTTGCTCTGTGCTGAGACAGAGTAAGCTTGTTCGCGAGCCTCTGAAGATTTCTTAAACTTTCTGGCGGACTGTGGTTACAAGGCATCAAGAGAAAAGGCTCAGCTTTGTCAACAATCGGTTAGATATCTGGGCCTAATCATATCAGAAGGGACTAGGGCCATAGGCCCTGAGAGAATTAAACCTATACTAAATCACCCCCTACCTATGACTTTAAGACAATTGAGAGGATTTTTGGGAATCACAGGTTACTGTCGCATTTGGATTCCGGGTTACGGGGAACTTGCCCGGCCTTTATATAAACTTATAGCTGAAACTCAGCAGGCCCAAACCGACAAACTGGTTTGGTCTCCAGAAACTCAAAAGGCTTTTAAGGTTCTTCAGACTGCTCTCCTGCAAGCTCCAGCTCTGAGCTTGCCCACAGGGTCAGAATTTAATTTGTTTGTCACTGAAAGAAAAGGTGTGGCATTGAGAGTTTTGACACAACCCCGAGGGCCTCACCAGCAACCTGTAGCTTATCTAAGCAGAGAATTAGATGTAGTTTCACGTGGGTGGCCCCACTGCCTAAGAGTAATTGGGGCAGCGGCTTTATTAGCACCTGAAGCTTTAAAAATAATTAATGGACGAAAGCTTACTGTCCTGACTTCTCATGATGTGAGTGGAATCTTAAATTCTAAGGTTAATATTTGGATGACAGACAGTAGGCTTCTTAAGTATGAGTCATTGTTGTTAGAAGGACCAGTAACTAAGCTTAAAGTTTGTAAAAATTTAAATCCTGCCACTTTCCTTCCTGAGAAGGAAAATGAAACACCTGATCACGATTGTTCTCAATTCCTAACTTTAAACCATACAGCTCGGGAGGATCTAAAGGATAAACTGCTGGGTCTGTGGAGCGCTCCCCTCTTCGTCAGTGAAAGGCTTCCCGTGGTGGACATCCCCACTTCAAGGAAAAGACTTTCTCCAAGTCTGTAAATACCTTCGACAGCAATCACATGCGATGCTTCTTCATCTGATGACAACTACCAACCCTAAAATGGACTGGTGCAACACTTTGTACTTTAACTATGGACATAATGTGACTTTTAATAATTCTGGTTGTTTTGTTCTTGCTGTTTGCTCCCTGCATCTGTAATTGTATAACTGGATTTGTTTCTAGCCACATGAAAGCTTTTAAGTTACAAATGGTTGCTCAAATTCCTGCTACTGCTGTAGCTTCCTCCGACTACTATTTGGGGCCCCTGGATCAGATATCCTCAATATGAGGATTAGGAGAATATGTTGCCTCACCAATTTAGGGACAACGCCCCTTGTCAGCTCGGAAGTAGTTATGAAATGAGAACGACGCCCCTTTTCCCTAGGCAACATAATTCTCCTAAAAGAAAAGGGGGGAATGAGAGGGTAACAGATAGGAAGGCCAGGGGTCTCCAAATGGAGGAAATAGCCTGCAAGTGTCAGACATTTTTATCTCTCTTAAGCGACAGGAGGAAACAAACTAACAATATTTTTTTCCTTCTCTATACAAATTTAAAGAGAGGTTTCTCTTAAAATACTGTGTTGCCATAATGACACTAGAGATAACCAATGCCTTTTTCTTATGGAAATGTTTGTCTTAAGCTATGCTAATGTACTACGCCTTTACCCCAAACTCTGTCTCCAAGTCGGTTCCGCCTCTTGGCCCAAAACCTACTTGACAAACCAGTATGTTATACTCAGATATTGTTCCCCTAATCTATGTAAATGAAACTATTTGTATGGTGGTCTGTCCTTCTTTAAGATTCAAGTTAATTATTTTATGGCCCAAGATAAACCATTTGGTGCCATTCTAAATTTTAAGACATTCCTTTCTTTCATTAACAGACTGCTAGTGACTATATAACATCCAGCTGAAGACTAGCAAGGGGGTACTCTTTCTGCCCCCTTCTGATGCCTATGTCAGAAGCTTTCTCTATCTCCTTTATACTTTAATAAAACTTTATTACACAAAAGCTCTGAGCTATCAAGCCTTGTCTCTGGCCCCGGATTGAATTCTTCTCCTCCGGGAGCCAAGAATCCTGGTGTATAGCGTGATTCAACAACAACCTTTCAGCGGGAGAGCCAGGTTGGCGAGTTGGGAGCAGGGTAGCAGCCAGGTTCAGTGTTTAGAAAGCTGCGTTCACAGAGATGTTGAGATGGTGACTTTGGACAGAGGAGCTCTGATGCTGGGTCAGGAGAAAGCCGGCCGGGAAGTGTTCAGCTGTCACGGAGGAGGGGTTGACAGTAAAAAGCAGGGGAGGGAACGGTGAATTACACAGAGAGGAGGGAGTGGTTACCTCCCTGGTGGCTGAGGTTCCACCCAGTGAAGGAGACCCCAAGAGAAACCAGGAGGGTCAGATGCAGGGAAAGCAAGCGGCCAGTGACAGGGGAGTCCATGCAGAGCCAGAGGGGGAGCTCCTTGTTAGGTCAGTACAGATGAATCATCCCAACTGCAAAGATGGATTTCAACTTGGCTAGGAGGAGGTGGTGTTGGCTGCAAGGCTCAGTGTGAGCCTTTGGTCGTGTTTTGCTTTTCTGTTAGGTGTAGACATGCTCTCCTTTCATTTGAATAGTGTTTTGTAGTTTACAGGGCGTTTCCTCCTTGTAGCATGGATGAACATTTTTGTTGTTGGTTAGTCGCTAAGTCTGGTATCCAGCTCTTTTGCAACTCAATGGACTGTTACCTGCCTGGCTCCTCTGTCCATGGGGTTTCCGAGGCAAGAGTACTGGAGTGGATTTTCATTTTCTTCTCCAGAGGCTCTTCCTAACCCAGCGATCGAACCCGTGTTTCCTAAATTGGCAGGCAGATTCTTTAGCACTGAGCCACCAGGAAAGCCCATGGTGAACATTTTGAGGGTAGTTTATATTGTAGGAACAGCTGTCCAAGTGAAGAAAATGCTTTAGGTCCATTAAAAAAAAAAACAGTTCATGTAATTCCAAAGGACCCATGTAACGAGTATTATTAGTAGTAGTAGTATTAATACAAATATAGTTATTATATTGTAGTTAATAAAACAAAAACAATGAATTAGGATACACTAGGAAGAAATAACGGAGAAAGCAATGGCAACCCACTCCAATACTCTTGCCTGGACAATCCCATGGACGGAGGAGCCTGGTAGGCGCAGTCCATGGGGTTGCTAAGAGTCGGGCACAACTGAACAACTTCACTTTCACTTTTCACTTTCATGCATTGGAGAAGGAAATGGCACCCCACTCAAGTATTCTTGCCTGGAGAATCCCAGGGACAGAGGAGCCTGTGGGCTGCTGTCTACGGGGTCGCACAGAGTCGGACACAACTGAAACGACTTAGCAGCAGCAACAGGAAGAAATAAAACTCTAATTACTTCACACACATAGACTTTTTTTTTGAACATTTGTTTGTTTAAAAAAACATACTCTTTTTTTAGCATTTAGAATAATGTATCCCTATTTTAGAAGAATGTATCCCTATTCTGGGATATTGAGGGTTTCCCTGGTGGCTCAGTTGATAAAGTATCTGTCTGCAGTTCAGGAGACCTGATTTGATCCCTGGGTCAGGAGGATCCCCTGGAGAAGGGAATGGCAACCCACTCCAGTGTTCTTGCCTGGGAAATCCCATAGACAGAGGAGCCTGGTGGGCTACAGTCCATGGGGTTGCAAAGAGTTGGACAGGACTGAGCAACTAACATCCCTATTTTATTTTGCAAATACATTTTTCCCCAGGACCAATGGAAAAATGAAAGCTTTGCCCTGAACCCATGGGAGCTGTCACTCTGCTCGCCGGGCCTCTGTACACCTTCTGGGTGGAGTCACTGCAGGAGGGCCCCCAGCCCTGGGAACCCCCTGAACCGCTCTGCTTCCTGTTGAGTAGATTTCAGCTCATGTGTAAGCTGTTTTCTTAATGAACCTGGACGCTGGGGAGAAGGCTTGTGCATCCATTTCGACAATGGATCTTTAAGTGATAAGAGTGCAGTGGCTGCCACAGGTACTAACAGATTGATAACATGTGTGGAAGGTGCCCGGTGGGGGAGTGGGGGACTGGCAGCAGTGGTACCTCTGTTGTCTCGGTGCCTGGCCAGAGAGGACACACTAAGCCCTGGGACAGATGGACAGCAGGGCACTTTCTTACACAGCATTTTGGTGTGTGAGCTCTTACTATGGCTTTTGAGATTGTGACAGCTTTAATTTTTTTTTTAATTGAAGTGGAGTTGATTTACAATGTTGTGTTAATCTCTGCTGTGCATCAAGGTGACTCAATTATGCACATATATACATTCTTCTTCATATTCTTTCCCACTATGGTTTATCTCAGGGTGTTGAATATAGTTCCCTGTGCTATACAGTACGACCTTGTTATTTTTAATAGCTTTTAGATTGAATCATGGTTTCCCTAATTACTCCTTGTTTTTTCTCTCTTTTCTTTTTTGAGGGAGGTGAGTGCAGTTCCATTCAGTTGCTCAGTCATGTCCAACTCTTTGCGACCCCATGGACTGCAGCATGCCTGGCTTCCCTGTCCATCACCAACTCCCAGAACTTGCTCAAACTCATGTCCATTGATTCAGTGATGCCACCCAACCATCTCCTTCTCTGTTGTCCCCTTCTCCTCCCACCTTCAATCTTTCCCAGCATCAGGGTCTTTTCCAATGAGTCAGCTCTTTGCATCAGGTGGCCAAAATATTGGAGTTTCAGTTTGCATTAGTCCTTCCAGTGAATATTCAGAACTGATTTCCTTTAGGATGGAGTGGTTGGATCTCCTTGCAGTCCAAAGGACTCTTCTTTTCCAGTACCACAGTTCAAAAGCATCAATTCTTCAGCACTCAGCCTTCTTTATGGTCCAACTCGCACATCTCACATGACTACTAGAAAAACCATAGCTTTGACTAGATGGACCTTGACGGACCTTTACTGGCAAAGTAATGTCTGCTTTTTAATATGCTGTCTAGGTAGGTCATAGCTTTTCTTCCAAGGAGCAAGCGTCTTTTAATTTCATGGCTGCAGTCACTGTCTGCAGATTTTGGAGCCCAAAAAAATAAAGTCTGTCACTGTTTCCATTGTTTCCGCATCTATTTGGAGCCCTAAACTCCAGTACTTTGACCATCTTATGTGAAGAGTTGACTCATTGGAAAAGACTCTAATGCTGGGAAGGATTGGGGGCAGGAGGAGAAGGGGACAACAGAGGATGAGATGGCTGGATGGCATCACCGACTCAATGGATGTGAGTTTGACTGAACTCCGGGAGTTGATGATGGACAAGGAGGCCTGGCGTACTGTGATTCATGGGGTCACACAGAGTCGGACGCAACTGAGCGACTGAACTGAACTGAAATGGGGACAAGGCATTTTTGCTGGAAGTCCACTTTGTGTCAGTCGTGTGCTGTGAGTGTGGGTTGACTAGTACAGACAACTCCTGCCTTCCTGGACGGTACAGCCCAGCAAGGGTGTGGGGGCAGACTTAAAGCAATCTCTCATGTAAGTATCTGAGGATAGACTTGAAGTATGTTATGAGAAAGACTGATAGAAGTCCCTAAGTTGGGTGTGTGGGTAGAAGCAGCATCTCTGATGAGACAGCTGCTGGCCAGGCAGGGGCAGGGCAGGGAGAAGTTCAAGGAAAGAGGATGAGTGTGTGTGAAGGGGGCGGGAAGGGCATGGCTCAGGTGGACAAGGGGCTGCCGGGGGAGGGGACATGAGAGCCAGAAGCCCAGGAAGGCCACACTGAGGGTCATGCATTCTCTTTTTCTTGCCACAAGCAGGCTTTGCAGAGTGTGAGCAGGCGTGACAGGATCTGCTTTGTGATGGGTGAGGCCCCTGTGGGCTGCTGTCTCTAGAATACTGTGCAGGTGGTAGGACCCCATAGGATGCCATCATGGGGTCCAAGTGACGGGAGGTGGGTGTGGAGATGGGCGGAGATGGAGGGACTTCTAGGGTGCTTTCCCGGCAGAATTTACAGAATTGCTTAGGGATGGGAGGGTAAGATTACTTCCCTGAATATTCGCATGAGAAGCTGGGTGAATGTTCATAGATGGAGGAAGGCTGGGGTGAAGTGGACTTTGTAATGTCAGTTGCTATGACTGTTTTTCCAGTGTGCGACCTGCTGGATGTAGGTTATTTTTAAGGAGAAAACTTGGTGGGAGGGCTTGCTCAGTTCACTGCATTTTTCCAAAACCCAGTGACTGCCTGATGCATGTTAGACACCAAGAAATAAAAGGTGAGTGATTTGGATTCAGTTAGTGACAGACTCAAAACAGGAAAGAAATTACACAAAAATCTGAACATTTGGGGATTCAGTGACTATCCATCTTAGACTCTCGTTTTGATTGAAAATGTAAACCACTGACCTTTCAGCCACTCCTTTTATTGTTATTATGGTCACATAACAAAGGAAATATAAAAGTTCTCCTCTTGCTTTTTGGCCAGGAGTATCCATTAATTTCTCATCATTGCACCCTCCAGTCCTGGAACTAGAAATTTCTCTTCCAAGGTGGGTTATTAGCGATGCCGGAATGGTGCTTACAGATCTATATATTTTGCTTTCAGTTTCTGAGGATGGTTAGAAGAAAGTCTTTCCTCCCACCCCGTCTCTCTTCCAGAACAGTGAGCTTGCTGTCATTTTACTCCCAGAAGATAATGTGGATATTTTTCGGGCAACTTAATGTGTGCAATTGAGCTTGGACTGGGATCCATTAAGACTAACAGACCAATAATTTGAGACGAAGTCACCAGCAGAGGAGGGCAGATCCCACGCTTAGAGCTGATTTCCAAGTTGATAGAGATTTTATTTTCTTGGGTTCCAAAATCACTGCAGATGGTGACTGCAGCCATGGAATTAAAAGATGCTTGCTCCTTGGAAGAAAAGCTCTGACAAACCTAGACAGCATGTTAAAAAGCACCACTTTGCCGACAAAGGTCTGCATAATCAAAGCTATGGTTTTTTCCAGTAATCATGTATGGTTGTGAGAGCTGAACCAAAAAGAAGGCTGAGTGTCCAGGAATTGATGCTTTCCAACTGTGGTGCTGGAGAAGACTCTTAAGAGTCCCTTGGACTGCAAGGAGATCAAACCAGTTAGTCCTAAAGGAAATCAGTCCTGAATATTCATTGGAAGGATAGAATACTGAAGCTGAAGCTCCAGTACTTTGGCCACCTGATATGAAGAGCCAACTCATTGGAAAAGACCCTGAAGCTGGGAAAGATTGAGGGCAAAAGGAGAAGGTGGCCCACAGAGGTTGAGATGGTTGGATGGCAGATTGACTCAATGAACATGAGTTTGGACAAACTCTGGGAGATAGTGAAGGACAGGGAAGCCTGGCGTGCTGCAGCCCATGGGGTTGCAAAGAGTCATATGCGACTTAGTGACAGAATAACAACAGCAACCCTTATGACTCAGCATTTGGCCTGTGTGACAGGTCTGTTGTCGTCAGCATCTTACATGTCAGGGAGCTAGTGGGCAGAGGGAGAAACTTGCCTGAGGCCTGCTGCTCTGAGGTGATGGTGCCCAGTTTAAGCCCCAGGACGCTGGTTCTAGACAGAGCAGGGGGATTGTGAGAGGAAGCCGAGTGTCCATGGAGTACACAGGGCCACCAGGAAGGGCTCTTGTTCTACTTTCATTCTTTGGGAGATCAGTGATGCACAAAAGATTAGAACAATTTAATACATCCTCTTTTCAGACACTTACTTTTGTTTCTGCTCTAATTCTAAGACCCTCCTTTAAAGAAGAAAATAGTTCTGTTTTCATCTGTCACCTCGGAAAACAAACACAGTATCTACTTGGATTAGCCTGTCACTTTCCAATTTACTTTATTTGAAAAATATTTGAGTCTATAGAAGAGGTGGAGTGAGTGTGTTTTGTTGTTAGTTCACTTGACATTTGGGCACATCTGAAGCAGTTTGGAAACCAAGGGCTACGCTATGATTCCCTGTTGCTTCCTCTGGCCTTGTCCTCTGAGTCTGGGGGGCGCAGGGGATGTGTTTTGTTCAGTGATCATCTTGCTTTGCAACACGGGGTCAGCGTCCTTGTTTATGGCAGGAACCACCACAGTTTGGAGTAGAGGGACTTCTTTGTGGGCTTTCCAGGTGGTGTTAGTGGCACAGAACCTACCTGCTAATGCAGGAGATGTTAAGAGATGAAGGTTCGATCCCTGGGTTCAGGAAGATCCCCTGGAGGAGGGCATGGTAACCCACTCCAGTGTTCTTGCCTGGATGCCGCATGGACAGAGGAGCCCCAAGGGCTACAGCCCATTTGGTCACAATGATTTGGACATGATCAAAGCAACTTAGCATGCACGACTTCTTTGTTTCATCACCTCTTCAAGTCCTCGTCATGTGTATAGGAGATGGGCAGGGCAGGCAGAGGGGGGTTTGCTGGAGAGTTGTTTTCAGCCACTGACCCTGAAGTGTGTAAACGAGACAGGACCTCACATCAGGGGCCCTGAGTAGAGTGACTGCCTGGTTTCTGTGAGGCGAGCACCCAGATGGTACCTCGCCCTCTCAGGTGGAGGAGAGCTTGCTCCTCTAAGGTGGAAAGGTGAAACGTTCTGGCTGCCCTTTGGGAAGGTCTGATAAAGGGCTGCTCCATGCAGGTTGTGTGTTTGCTCTGTAGGAGACAAGCTGTCCCGTTTCCGGCATGGATGGGGTTACGGAGACATGGATGCGGGAACTGGAGTGCTTCCCAGAATCTGCAGAGGCACCCCTGCGTGGTACAGCCTCATTATGTTTCTTGAGGGATTTCCACCCCCCTCCCCTGCCCCCCGTCCCAGAATACTGTGAGTGGAGGGACCCAGGTTTAAATATTAACATAAAATGTTATCAGATGTGTAGAATTTTGCCTCATTTCCTCTTTTAGATGACGAGTCCCTAAAAGGAAAAATAGTGCCTGTATTAATGTGCTCTGTAACAATAACAAGCTTAACTAACGTTCTGTGTCATCTTGTGTTAGGAGGACACTGAATTCAAAATTTTCTTCCCAGTACTTGTAAAATGTACTTATAGTGGGTTAAATTCTTGGAGGAAAAGGTTTTTAGGTGAAAGAAGTAAGTCAGACCACATTTTCATTTTTTTTTTAAAGAAAAATGATTCCAAACAAAAGTTAAAGCATTACATACATACTGCTGCTGCTAAGTCGCTTCAGTCGTGTCCAACTCTGTGCGACCCCATAGATGGAAGCCCACCAGGCTCCCCATCCCTGGGATTCTCCAGGCAAGAACACTGGAGTGGATTGCTATTTCCTTCTCCAATGCATGAAAGTGAAAAGTGAAAGTGAAAGTGAAATCGCTTAGTCGTGTCCGACTCTTTGCGACCCCAATATATGAAAATATTATATATCTGTCTACTGTGTTTATAACGAGGGTGATCATGAGTAGTATACAAGCCAGAACACTTTGGAGAGTGAAAGGAGAGCCTGTGGACGAGGAACAGCAGGTCAACAGGTGTGACCAGACTGTTCTGTGCAAGCCAGGATCCCCCTCAGCATAAGAACACTTGCAGAAAAACAAATATTTTTAAAAGAAGAATAAAATGAAGAATTGCAAATTTTTATTGGATATTGAAGAGAACTATAATTGGTTCTGGAGTTTGACTTTCCTCTCCTTAGAAACTGGTGGAGGCTGAGATGGTTGGATGGCATCACCAACTCAATGGACATGAGTTTGAGTAAACTCCTGGAGATAGTGAAGGACAGGGAAGCCTGGAGTGCTGCAGTCCATGGGTGGCAAAGAATTGGACATCCCTGAACAACAACTGTGACCGAACAACAATGCACTGAATTCACAGAGGCAGGTCCCACCACGACCTTCACCCCCAGCCCCATAATAGAAGGGGCCAGAGGCTGTGCCTTCCACAGTGCCCTTGGCCAAGGCCGGGTGACGGTTCCACAGCTTGTCCGTCAACAGTCTCCTCTTTATTTAATACAAGAGAATGACCTTGATTAAGACAATTTAGCTGGTAATTGTAAAAAATAAATGACTAATGGCAAAATCTGATGTCCCTTGAGGAATTAGTGATAATGTGAAGAACTTTTTATTTGCAAACAAGGCAGCGTTTTGGGTAACATTGTAAAAGCTGGTATTTTTGTGCAAGGTGAGCGATCCAGGAGGCAGCTTATTATAAGGAAATAGCTGCCTGAATTTTGTTTTTTCCTTGACTTTACCTGGTGGCTCAGCGGTAAAGAATCCACCTGCCAATTCAGGAGACTTGGGTTTGATCCCTGGGTCAGGTGAATTCCCCTGGAGAAGTTCTGTGGGCATTGTTTTCTTTATCTGAAATATGGGATCTGACAATTCAAACCTTGTTGCTGCCTTATCTTTGTAAGAAGAGTGAGTAATTTTCCTCATTTAAATGGCTGAAATGCCTGTTCTCAAATAGGAAGGCAACAGTAGGAAAAATCCTCTATTTTTTTCTTCTTTTGAGGAAGAAATAGACAGAAGAATTCAGACCCAGTTTAAAGTAGCCTCTGTAGCTATTATGTGCATTAATGATTAACTTATATTTCTTTTTGACTTTATAAAGTATAACTTGATTTCACAAAGCTAAAAGGAAAATAACAGCTCCTTAGACATTCCACTGGACAGTGTGTTTCTTTGATCTCTTTGTCTTTTGTGTGTGTCTTTTTCTTTCTGTCTGTCTGTCTCTCTCTCTTTTTTTTTGCCTGTGTGAAACATCATTCTGCTTTTGGGTTATACATTTTGTAATCTTTATAAACTCTGTATCTAGAAGGAAGCATTCCGTTGCATTAAGCATTCATACATACTTTGCATCATGATGTTATCATCTCAGCCTCTAATAGATGTTTTTGGTAAGGATGATTGTAATTGCATTGATTATAAGTTTAAATATTCAAGCCTAAGTTTTAAAAGATATGTAAACATATCTTACTAGTGGCAGCATGAATCAACATTTTATTTAATTTGAGAACTTACATTATACTTATGATTTTTCCTGCCATAATATATCTCTAAAAAGCCCAACAACTGTCTTCATACTTGGTTGCTAGCATGGAAGTTCGGAGAAGGCAATGGCACCCCACTCCAGTACTTTTGCCTGGAAAATCCCATGGATGGAAGAGCCTGGTAGGCTGCAGTCCATGGGGTCACTAAGAGTCGTACATGACTGAGAGACTTCACTTTCACTTTTCACTTTCATTCATTGGAGAAGGAAATGGCAACCCACTCCAGTGTTCTTGCCTGGAAGAATCCCAGAGACGGGGGAGCCTGGTGGGCTGCCGTCTATGGGGTCGCACAGAGTCGGACACGACTGAAGTGACTTAGCAGCAGCAGCATGGAAGTTAGGAAAGCCTTCTGTGTGGCTGCTTTTGAAACATGCCGTACATTTTGTTTATGATATAAGTCATCCACCTGAATTGCTTAGATGTGAAAGACACCTTCTGAAGTCTAAGATTACAGTTATGAAGTTATTAGGTGTTGTATAGAGTGTATATATGATTGATAACATAGTGTTATAATTGATACTAATTAACTATGCCAAAGCCTTTGACTGTGTGGATCACAATAAACTGTGGAAAATTCTGAAAGACATGGGAATACCAGACCACCTGACCTGCCTCTTGAGAAACCTATATGCAGGTCAGGAAGCAACAGTTAGAACTGGACACGAACAACAGACTGGTTCCAAATATGAAAAGGAGTACGTCAAGGCTGTATATTGTTACCCTGCTTATTTAACTTATATGCAGAGTACATCATGAGAAATGCTGGGCTGTGAGAAACACAAGCTGGAATCTAGATTGCTGGGAGAAATATCAATAACCTCAGATATGCAGATGACACCACCCTTATGGCAGAAAGTGAAGAGGAACTAAAAAGCCTCTTGATGAAAGTGAAAGAGGAGAGTGAAAAAGTTGGCTTAAAGCTCAACATTCAGAAAACGAAGATCATGGCATCTGGTCCCATCAGTTCATGGGAAATAGATGGGGAAACAGTGGAAACAGTGCAGATGGTAACTGCAGCCATGAAATTAAAAGACGCTTACTCCTTGGAAGAAAAGTTATGACCAACCTAGATAGCATATTCAAAAGCAGAGACATTACTTCGCCAACAAAGTTCCGTCTAGTCAAGGCTATGGTTTTTCCAGTGGTCATGTATGGATGTGAGAGTTGGACTGTGAAGAAGGCTGAATGCCGAAGAATTGATGCTTTTGAACTCTAGTGTTGGAGAAGACTCTTGAGAGATCTGCAAGGAGATCCAACCAGTCCATTCTGAAGGAGATCAGCCCTGGGATTTCTTTGGAAGGAATGACGCTAAAGCTGAAACTGCAGTACTTTGTCCACCTCATGGGAAGAGTTGACTCATTGGAAAAGACTCTGATGCTGGGAGGGATTGGGGGCAGGAGGAGAAGGGGATGACAGAGGATGAGATGGCTGGATGGCATCACTGACTTGATGGACGTGAGTCTGAGTGACCTCTGGGAATTGATGATGGACAGGGAGGCCTGGCGTGCTGCGATTTATGGGGTTGCAAAGAGTCGGACATGACTGAGCAACTGAACTGACTGAACTTTAAATATAATTAATCACAGAAATCTATCCTGTTGATTACATTTGAAAAATATATTCTTTTGATTATACTTATGGGTAAATTTGTGGTGTAATTTGATTTTGTCAGTTTTGAGGTTGAGCAGCTCACTTAATCATGAAGAACTCAGTTAAAAATAAGACAGTTCCCAATGACTCTTATCTTCCCTTCACAAAGTAACATCTAAGCCTTTAGGCTTGAATTGTGGACTCTCTGTCCACTGTAAACATGAAGATTTTATTTTTATATTTTAGGATGGGGCATTTTTAGACTTTTTGGTCTCAGGATGCTGCTATACTCTAAAAAAATTATTAAAGACCCTGCAAGTGTTTTTATTATTATGTGTGCATGCTTAGTTGCTTCAGTCCTATCTCTTTCCCACCCCATGGACTGTAGCCCATCAGCCTCCTCTGTCCGTGGGATTCTCCAGGCAAGCATACTGAAGTAGGTTGCCATGCCCTCCTCCAAGGGATCTTCCTGATGCAGGGATTGAACCTGCATCTCCTGCATTGGAAACGGATTCTTCACCCACTGAGCTATGTGGGAAGCTCTTTTATTATTATGTATGCTTTATATATATCAGTATTTATTGCATTAGAAACTAAAATTGAAAAAGTTTAAATATGTGTGCATTTATTTAAATAACAGTAGTGAATTTATAAACATATTATATTTGCATGGAAAATAACTATTTTCTAAAACAAAAATCTTTAGTGGCATTGCTTTGCTGTCCTTTTTGTTCAGTTGCTAAATCGTGTCCAAGTTCTTGACCCCATGGACTGCATCATGCCAGGCTTCCCTGTTCCTCACCATCTCCCAGAGTTTGCCCAAGTTCAGTTCAGTTCAGTTCAGTCGCTCAGTCGTGTCCGACTCTTTGCGACCCCATGAATCACAGCACGCCAGGCCTCTTTGTCCATCACAAACTCCCGGAGTTCACTCAGACTCACATCCATCGAGTCAGTGATGCCATCCAGCCATCTCATCCTCTGTCGTCCCCTTCTCTTCCTGCCCCCAATCCCTCCCAGCATCAGAGTCTTTTCCAATGAGTCAACTCTTTGCATGAGGTGGACAAAGTACTGGAGTTTCAGCTTTAGCATCATTCCTTCCAAAGAAATCCCAGGGCTGATCTCCTTCAGAATGGACTGGTTGGATCTCCTTGCAGTCCAAGGGACTCTCAAGAGTCTTCTCCAACACCACAGTTCAAAAGCATCAATTCTTCAGCGCTCAGCCTTCTTCACAGTCCAACTCTCACAGCCATACATGACCATTGGAAAACCCGTAACCTTGACTAGATGGACCTTTGTTGGCAAAGTAATGTCTCTGCTTTTGAATATGCTATCTAGGTTGGTCATAACTTTTCTTCCAAGGACTAAGCGTCTTTTAATTTCATGGCTGCAGTCACCATCTGCAGTGATGTTGGAGCCCCCAAAAATAAAGTCTGACACTGTTTCCACTGTTTCCCCATCTATTTCCCATGAACTGATGGGACCAGATGCCATGATCTTTGTTTTCTGAATGTTGAGTTTTAAGCCAACTTTTTCACTCTCCTCTTTCACTTTCATCAAGAGGCTTTTTAGTTCCTCTTCACTTTCTGCCATAAGGGTGGTGTCATCTGCATATCTGAGGTTATTGATATTTCTCCCAGCAATCTAGATTCCAGCTTGTGCTTCTCGCAGCCCAGCGTTTCTCATGATGTACTCTGAGTATAAGTTCATGTCTGCCCAAGTTCATGTCCATTGATTTGGTGATGCCATCCAACCATCTCATTCTCTGTTGGCCTCTTCTCCTTCTGCCTTCAATCTTTCCCAGCATTAGGGTCTTTTCCAATGAGTCCAGTGCTACAGTGCTCTAAAATGTTTTTGGTATTAGAGGGATATGCCTTGGACCCGTGGTAACATTATTAACATCTCAGGGTTTAGAGGGAACTCCACCTGAGGCAGTGGGGCTGGAGCAGTGGCCATGTCCAGGGTTCCAGGCCAGGGCCTGCCGCCAGCGAGCTCTGTGACCTCTACTCTTATTTGCTTGGGCTTCATTTTTTCTTTAAGTGAAATGAACAGTTGGGTTGATTTGGATCAGGATTTCATAAACTGTGCTTCCATGAAACACAAATTCTTTGAATAGGCTTTCTGGGACAAAAAGGATCTGTTTTCAACAAGATTAGAAATACAGTTTGGATTAAAGTTGAGACTCTTCTATCAGTCGTACATCTCACTACTTTTATTTTGTTAAAATTCATCAAGAGGAGAGAGTTCGTGTCTGGGCTTCCTCCACCTCCTGAGGTCACAGAGCACAAAGATTAAGAGCCTGGGCTTTGGACAGAGTTCAGTTTGAACCCCAGCTGTGCTCTTTCTTGCTGTCTAACCTTGACGCAGGGCAGCTCCTCTCAGCCACCACCCCTGACCTTGGACTTGGGTAGCTCTTCTCGGCCGTTCCTGCACCGTTGCAGCCTGGCACTCTGGGCCGCTGCCCCTGACCTTGGACGTGGGGTAACTCCTCTTGGCCGCCATCCTTCCGGCATGGGGTCCTCCCGGCTTCTGCCCCTGACCTGGGACGTGGGGTAGCTCCTCTCGGCTGCGCTTAGTGCTCCGGTCGGTCACAGCCACCGCCACGCTTAGTGCGCTGGTCGCAGCCGATACCCCTCGTCCAAGGTAAGGAGCAGCGGCTGCGCTTTGCTGGAGCAGCCGTGAAGAGATACACCACGCCCAAGGTAAGAGAAACCCAATTAAGATGGTAGGTGTTGCAAGAGGGCATCAGAGGGCAGACACACTGAAACCATACTCACAGAAAACTAGTCAATCTAATCACACTAGGACCACAGCCTTGTCTGTTAACTCAATGAAACTAAGCCATGCCCGTGGGGCAACCCAAGACGGGCGGGTCATGGTGGAGAGATATGACAGAATGTGGTCCACTGGAGAAGGGAATGGCAAACCACTTCAGTATTCTTGCCTTGAGAACCCCATGAACAGTATGAAAAGGCAAAACGATAGGATACTGAAAGAGGAACTCCCCAGGTCAGTAGGTGCCCAATATGCTACTGGAGATCAGTGGAAAAATAACTCCAGAAAGAATGAAGGGATGGAGCCAAAGCAAAAACAATACCCAGCTGTGGATGTGACTGATGATAGAAGCAAGGTCCGATGCTATAAAGAGCAATATTTCATAGGAACCTGGAATGTCAGGTCCATGAATCAAAGCAAATTGGAAGTGGTCAAACAAGAGATGGCAAGAGTGAATGTCGACATTCTAGGAATCAGTGAACTGAAATGGATGGGACTGGGTGAATTTAACTCAGATGACCATTATATCTACTACTGCGGGCAGGAGTCCCTCAGAAGAAATGGAGTAGCCATCATGGTCGACAAAAGAGTCAGAAATGCAGTACTTGGATGCAATCTCAAAAACGACAGAATGATCTCTGTTCATTTCCAAGGCAAACCATTCAATATCACAGTAATCCAAGCCTATGCCCCAACCAGTAACCCTGAAGAAGCTGAAGTTGAACGGTTCTATGAAGACCTACAAGACCTTTTAGAAGTAACACCCAAAAAAGATGTCCTTTTCATTATAGGGGACTGGAATGCAAAAGTAGGAAGTCAAGAAACACCTGTAACAGGCAAATTTGGCCTTGGAATATGGAATGAAGCAGGGGAAAGACTAATAGAGTTTTGCCAAGAAAATGCACTGGTCATAGCAAACACCCTCTTCCAACAACACAAGAGAAGACTCTACACTTGGACATCACCAGATGGTCAACACCGAAATCAGATTGATTATATTCTTTGCAGCCAAAGATGGAGAAGCTCTATACAGTTGACAAAAACAAGATCAGGAGCTGACTGTGGCTCAGACCATGAACTTCTTATTGCCAAATTCAGACTGAAATTGAACAAAGCAGGGAAAACCACTAGACCATTCAGGTATGACCTAAATCAAATCCCTTATGATTATACAGTGGTAGTGAGAAATAGATTTAAGGGACTAGATCTGATAGATAGAGTGCCTGATGAACTATGGAATGAGGTTCGTGACATTGTACAGGAGACAGGGATCAAGACCATCCCTATGGAAAAGAAGTGCAAAAAAGCAAAATGGCTGTCTGGGGAGGCCTTACAAATAGCTGTGAAAAGAAGAGAAGCGAAAAGCAAAGGAGAAAAGGAAAGATATAAGCATCTGAATGCAGAGTTCCAAAGAATAGCAAGAAGAGATAAGAAAGCCTTCTTTAGCAATCAATGCAAAGAAATAGAGGAAAAGAACAGAATGGGAAAGACTAGGGATCTCTTCAAGAAAATCAGAGATACCAAAGGCACATTTCGTGCAAAGATGGGCGCGACAAAGGACAGAAATGGTATGGACCTAACAGAAGCAGAAGATATTAAGAAGAGGTGGCAAGAATACACAGAAGAACTGTACAAAAAAGATCTTCATGACCCAGATAATCATGATGGTGTGATCACTCACCTAGAGCCAGACATCCTGGAATGTGAAGTCAAGTGGGCCTTAGAAAGCATCACTACGAACAAAGCTAGTGGAGGTGATGGAATTCCAGTTGAGCTATTTCAAATCCTGAAAGATGATGCTGTGAAAGTGCTGCACTCAATATGCCAGCACATTTGGAAAACTCAGCAGTGGCCACAGGACTGGAAAAGGTCAGTTTTCATTCCAATCCCAAAGAAAGGCAATGCCAAAGAATGCTCAAACTACTGCACAATTGCACTCATCTCACACGCTAGTAAAGTAATGTTCAAAATTCTCCAAGCCAGGCTTCAGCAATACGAGAACCATGAACTTCCTGATGTTCAAGCTGGTTTTAGAAAAGGCAGAGGAACCAGAGATCAAATTGCCAACATCTGCTGGATCATGGAAAAAGCAAGAGAGTTCCAGAAAAACATCTATTTCTGCCTTATTCATTATGCCAAAGCCTTTGACTGTGTGGATCACAATAAACTGTGGAAAATTCTGAAAGACATGGGAATACCAGACCACCTCACCTGCCTCTTGAGAAATCTGTATGCAGGTCAGGAAACAACAGTTAGAACTGGACATGGAACAACAGACTGGTTCCAAATAGGAAAAGGAGTATGTCAAGGCTGTATATTGTCACCCTGCTTATTTAACTTCTGTGCAGAGTACATCATGAGAAACGCTGGACTGGAAGAAACACAAGCTGGAATCAAGATTGCGGGGAGAAATATCAATAACCTCAGATATGCAGATGATACCACCTTTATGGCAGAAAATGAAGAGGAACTCAAAAGCCTCTTGATGAAAGTGAAAGAGGAGAGTGAAAAAGTTGGCTTAAAGCTCAACATTCAGAAAAAGAAGATCATGGCATCTGGTCCCATCACTTCATGGGAAATAGATGGGGAAACAGTGGAAACAGTGTCAGACTTTATTTTTGGGGGCTCCAACATTACTGCAGATGGTGACTGCAGCCATGAAATTAAAAGACGCTTACTCCTTGGAAGGAAAGTTATGACCAACCTAGATAGCATATTCAAAACCAGAGATATTACTTTGCCAACAAAGGTCCGTCTAGTCAAGGCTATGGTTTTTCCTGTGGTCATGTATGGCTGTGAGAGTTGGACTGTGAAGAAGGCTGAGCGCTGAAGAATTGATGCTTTTGAACTGTGGTGTTGGAGAAGACTCTTGAGAGTCCCTTGGACTGCAAGGAGATCCAACCAGTCCATTCTGAAGGAGATCAGCCCTGGGATTTCTTTGGAAGGAATGATGCTAAAGCTGAAACTCCAGTACTTTGTCCACCTCATGGGAAGAGTTGACTCATTGGAAAAGACTCTGATGCTGGGAGGGATTGGGGGCAGGAGGAGAAGGGGACGACAGAGGATGAGATGGCTGGATGGCATCACTGACTCGATGGACGTGAGTCTGAGTGAACTCTGGGAGTTGGTGATGGACAGGGAGGCCTGGCGTGCTGTGATTCATGGGGTCACAAAGAGTCTGACACGACTGAGCGACTGAACTAAACTGAACTGAACCTTGCATAGGTTACTCACACTCAGTTTTACCATCTGTAAAGCAGGTTGAAGATTACATAATGTCTATAGATCAGACATTTTGTGAAATTCCTTGCAATTAGTCAATGCTCAATATATGTTAGCAAGTCTTAAAAAAGAACAGGTTCTGATTCCATGATTGACTTATATCTCACTTGATTCTTACTTTTTTCTCTGATGGTGGCGTCTTGTAAGAAACATGGTTAAAATTTCCTTCACTGGCTTCCCTGGTGCCTCAGATGGTAAAGACTCTGCCTGTAATGCGGGAAACTCGGGTTTGATCCCTGGGTTGGGAAGATCCCCTGGAGGAGGGATTGGCTACCCACTCCAGTATTCTTGCTTGGAGAATCACAGAGGAGTCTGGCAGGCTGTAGTCCATGGGGTTGCAAAGAGTCGAGCATGACTAAGCGACTAACACTTTCATTTTCATGGCTGAATTTTATAGACAGTGTGGGTGTCTTGCTGAAGGTGACAGTATGAAGGAGCTGTAGAGTCAGGACTAGGACTTCTGATTCCTCATCTGGAGCTCTCCTCTTCCTGGGACTGCTTTTCCAACACTCATGGAGGTGAGCCAGACGTCTCTTAGGCTGGGATTCCACTCTGGAGCCTTGTCAGCTTGGGAGACCTTCTTTACACAATCGGCTGGTGTGGACGGTTCAAGAGATTGCCCAGGGTGGAGTTATAGAAGTGTAAATTAAACCTAGCAGAGCTTGCCTAGATTATCTTCTAGGTGGTCTAACCCATTTTATCTGACAAATGAGGTCACAACTTCCAGAGCAGTGAAGTCCCTGCCTTCAATTAAGCTGTATAATTTATAGTGAGAGTCATGTTTCCACCTTGAAGTGGGGGGGGGGGGGGCAGGAAGTCTGTCCTGCTCTATCTTTACCTGCTTGGGGCTTCCTTGAGGACATTTTTTAGTGGCTGCAGTTTTTTATCTTCACATGAGCAGAGATTCTGCCTTGAACTTGGCAGCACTGAACAGAGTCAGCAAAAGGATGAAGCTGCTAATGGATGATGCAAGTCAGTCTATCCTGACGACTACGTCTTACACGACCTATGGCACTTAGCAGCTGATATACCCTTCTAGTCACCAGAGAACCCTGCATCTTTGTCCATGTGCATGTGCTGTGATTTTAATGCCTTTTTTTTTTCTTTCAAAAGACCTGATTATGATAATTGGAGCCCAATAGTTGAAGTAAATTTTCACAGCTGCTAATGTGTAGGTAGCATTTTGATCAAGGCAGCTTACAATCAGACAGTCAGCATTCAGAGGACTCCTGCATTCATATTAGAAGGGCAGTCTCTTGTTATTCCTCTTAAACCTTCACCACTCAGAATCAGAATAGTTCTTCGGTTGAGGGTGGTGGGAGTAGATGATTTAACAGACAAGATACTGAAGTTAAATGAGCTGCAGGATGGAAAGAAGGCATCTCACTCGTGAGGATATTTTGTTTAGTGCTATTACATGCTAAATTCTCTCTTACGAAGTTCCACTCCATACAGACTTAGAAATTTCACATAATGTTCGGAGGTTTAGTGAGAAAGTAAGAAGAAGTGGCGTCAAAGACTCCAGCTTGTCATCACCATTTGCGTTTAAGATAAATGGTGTTTCTTAATTACAATTTTATGGGTAGACTTAAGCTAAAATGAAGTTTCAAGTGGGAACTGGTTCGATAAGCGATCAGTGCTTTGAATGGGGTACAGCAAAAGTAAAATCTGTTTAGATTGATCTAGAAAATCAGAAAAATGATCTGTATGCAGGGATACATAGACAGACACTGACGTAGTGCACATGGGGTTGGAAGAAGGCTGGTCTGTGTTACCTTGGTTCCCGTCTCCTCTCCTGGGTGGGCCCGTGGCTTCCTGCTGAGCATGGGGAAGCATCCTCTGCCTCCCCCGAGGCTGTCTTTGGGGTTTTAATGTCATCTCGCACCAGGTCTTGTACAAACGCAAAACCATTTTGGATTTAAAATGTATAGACAAGAAAGTCCAGATGGCTCCTGTGGCTTTTATTAGTAACTAGAAGGAGAGCTTGGAGCAGATGGCATGAGGGTGAGGTAGAATCAGTGCTTTCTGTGGGCTGTGAGCCAGCTACAGGACAGTGGGGGGCTCTGGAGGGCCCCACCTGCTGCTTACTCACAGGGCCTTGGGTTGTCGTCACGTAAAGTGGGTGAGGCCACCTCCCTTGTGATGAACCTACAAATGCTTGTGAATCACTTTGCATACGAATAGTTCCAGGGTAGGGGCTCACCATTGTGATCTTCATGAATTTGGATTAAGAAAATTAATTCAAATTAGGTTAATATGGGAATGATAAAGTTCATCTTTGCCTAGGGCTTCCCAGGTAGCACTAGTGGTAAAGAACCCGCCTGCCAATTCAGGCTGCGTAAGAGACAATCCCTGAGTTCAATCCCTGAGTCAGGAAGATTCCCTGGAGAAGGAAATGGCACCCCACTCCAGTATTCTTGCCTGGAGAACCCCGTGGACAGAGGAGCCTGGCGGGTTACACAGAGTTGGACACGACTGAAGTGACTTAGCACTCATGCACAGCTCACTGCTTAATCAAAAATGATGTACATTGATAGACTTTAATTTTGCAGGAAATGGACTTGCATGCAATTGACAGATTTTTAAGTCATTGAGATTAAATCATTAAGTCTAGCCCTATGTTCTTGAATGTAATCCAATGATAATTCTTTAGAACTATTCCATTTTGCAGACCTTTGGCATTCAGATAGTTGCTTCTAGCTGGTGGAGTGCTCCTAGCTGATAAACTTACGGTAGCATCTATTTCACTTGAGTCTTAGGTTCTCTGTGGACAAGATGGAAGGTGGTTATCGTTACTCAGCATTTTGGCTTTCAGTCTAAAAGACGCCCCCCTCCCCGCAATATCCTTGCCTAATCATAGTACTACTGAAATCATGTCGAGAGAATCAAGAGTTAATTTATTGAAAGTATCTTGAGAAATTTGTGTACTGTGTTTTTGACAAAATTGATTTTAAGAAACCCATGTGACTTGTATTTCTATACCTATTAACTTGTATTTCTATACCTTTTATTTTATCACATCTGCTTAACTGAAGTCCATAGAATTCTTGCCTCATCATGCATAACATTTTGTGTAGTTTTGCTGATTGAAAATAATGAATGGAATACATATGTGATTGTTGTTGTTTTTCAGTCACCAAACCATGTCCGACTCTTTGCAACCCCATGGACTGTAGCACACCAGGCTTCTCTGTCCCTCACCATCTCCCGGAGACATATGAGATTAACAGCATACAAATACATGCTGTGTTTTTGCTTTAATCATGTTCTTTTGAGAGCTTGCTCGTCAACAGTCACTCTTGACTTGTATCATACTACGAGTATGTCCATGGCAACAGGCCAGTGTCTGTTCTGTCCTCATTTTTCAAGTATGTGTTTGTTAGAGGCAGAAATGTGGGAAGCTTGTAAAACAGAATGTGACTGTTTGAAAAGAAACTGCATTAAGTTGTATTTGTAGTAAGTTATAACTTACGTGTTTTAGTTGAGTGTTTTGATGCACTTTGATTTTTTTTTTTTTTTTTTTTAGCTGCAGTGCATAACTTATGGTGATCTTGGTTCTTCAAACAGGGATCAAACCTGCGCTCTTGGCAATGAAAGCTTGGAGTCTTAACCACTGGACCACCACTGTGATTTTGTTTTCTTTTTTTTCTTTTTGGTTTATTCTAGGAGGCCACAAGAAGTATTTAAGAGAAAATGAAACATAAGAAAGAGTAATTTTGACAAAGTACTCCCTGAGAGAAGTCTGTTTTCAGTTTCTTCCAGCTTTGAAGCTGGTAACTAGATCTCCTTTTCTTTAATTCTTCAGCACACAGGGATGCAAGTAAACAGATGCAAAATGTCACTGTCCATGATGTAGCTTTCCTGTGCATTTCACCAGCAGAAGCAGGGTCACTGACTGTACCCTACTTTCAGGGGAGTCTATGGATCAAGGCTTTCTGGCCTCTGCCCTGGGGAAAGAAGGACTCATAATGTGGAAGACTGCCCAGATGTTAGGGAGCTACAAATGACACATGGTCACAATAGAATTAATTTTATCTACCACTTTATTTTTCCAGATCAGAAGCTAGAGCATGCCATTCAGAAGTTTTCTTAGCTAATGTGAGAGAATTTGTTTTTGTCATAATAGGTTCTCAACACATTTGAACAAATAATAATATTTAACTTTGATTGAGCACCTATTTGTGGAATGGACTTAATACAAGTGAATGCATTAAGTAATAGATATAGATTAAATTAAAGATTGACGACGTATGGCCTTTGGAAGTATAAATCAAATTTGATAGGGGATTTTTAAGGCATTTCAAAAGAATAAAGAAATATGCATTGTTTTGGTTTGTAAGCTCTTATTGATTTTTGGGCAGTCAAGAAACTCTAATACCTATATAATTAGTGTGCTGCGGGAACATATTATTTTTGTCTCCAAGAGAGCAATTGATTTCTGAGAACCTTGATACCCTAGCAAGATAATTGTGGAGAGACAAAGGTAAAACCTCAGTGGTTCAGAAGAGGAATTAGTAGATGCTTTTTGTAGTGCTGTTGAGATTTTTTTTTCCTTTCAGTGATTTTGACCAATCAAAGAGGGCATTTCAGAAACAAATGAAATGGTCTTATTTAACCCCAGGTACAACTTTGGCAGATCAGCGATACAAAGGCCCATGTCAACAGGGAGGTAAAATTACACGAGTAGTATCATAAGGAAATCAGCTCATATCTTTTTGGTGATCACAAAATTCCTTACCCCAGAACAAGCCATCTTTCAACAGACTAGAGCGTAGACTTGCTATGTATGACTTCTTTGTGGAAACGACTGTGTTTCATCTCAGATAAGACACATTGATTGTAAGCTACTCCACTGTTTTATTGGCTTCCCGGGTAAAGAATCCACCTGTCAATAATACAGGAGACCCAAGAGATATGGGTTCAGTTCCTGGGTTGGGAAGTTCCCCTGGAGAAGGAAATGACAACCCACTCCAGTATTCTTACCTGGAGAACCCCATGGACAGAGGAGCCTGGTGGGCTACAGTTATGGGATCACAAAGAGTTGACACAACTGAGCAACTTCATACATACAGACCACTGTTTTAAGGGCCAGTGGAAAGGGAAAAAAATGCCAAAGCAGAGAGTTATATAATGTTTTCTCATCACTAAGAATTTTTATTTTATGGAAAGGATTTTTCTATTCTTACTTTAGCATATTTTTTTATTATTTTATATATATATACTATATATATTCAAAAAAGAGGATATTAGCTTAGTAAGTTGGATTGGGCTTTTCTAAAACTTGATCACCCACAGTGTCCCCCTCTACTAACTCACTTGTGACTCATCATCGTTCTGTGTTTTCCGTATGTCAGCCTGTGCCCCATATCTCACCTGCTATTGCCTCTGCACCTGCCAAACCCATTCATTATCATTATTATTGATTCCCAATCTTTTAAACTTTAATCAATACCTTTATTTTGTGTCATCTCTTAATTTCCCTAAAATTAAAAATGTCATATTTTCTGAAGTCCAAAATAATGAAATAAAAATGATTTTGTTTTGAAGTCATCATTTATAATTTTGTGATGTTTTTGAAGGTAGTTGGAAGAGCTGTAAGACCTTATAAAACCCAGACTGGATTCAGAGCATCAGTATGATTAATGAGTTGGAGTAATGTTGGGATTGCAATCCAAATCCTTCCCAGGGTTTTAAATTGGGGAGCTGTTTAGAGAGCAGCTGTCCACTTTCTGTTGCTGCTGCCAGTGCTGCTTCCTTGCTTCTAACATTTTTATTAGTCTTGACTCTTTCAGTTGCAAATGACAGAAATCCAACTCCATCTGGCATAAGCAGAAAAGGGACTTTTATTAGCTCATGAAACTAAGCGGTCTTGGTGTGGTGTTGGATTGGATATGGTTAGATTCAGGGGCTCTTCACTCTCAGCTCTGGATTTTTGCCTTCCTCTCTGGGCTCTTCAGAAGAAAAGCTGTGACAAACCTAGTGAGTGAAAGTCCCTCAGTTGTGTCCAACTCTTTGCAACCCCATGGATTGTAGCCTACCAGGCTCTTCTGTCCATGGAATTCTCCAGGCAAGAATACTGGAGTGGGTTGCCATTCCCTTCTCTAGGGTAACCTCCCAACCCAGGGATCGAACCCAGGTCTCCTGCATTACAGGCAGATTCTTTACTGTCTGAGCCACCAGGGAGCAGAAACATCACTTTGCTGACAAAAGTCCGTCTAGTCAAAGCAATGGTTTTTCCAGTAGTCATGTACGATGGGTGAGTTGGACCATAAAGAAGGCTGAGTGTTGAAGAACTGATGCTTTCGAACTGTGGTGCTACAGAAGACTCTTGAAGTCCCTTGGACAGCAAGGAGATCAAACCAGTCAATCCTAAAGGAAATCAACCCTGAGTATTTATTGAAAGGACTGATGCTGAAATTGAGGCTCCAATACTTTGGCTACCTGATGTGAAGAACCAACTCATGGGAAAAGACCCTGACACTGGGAAAGATTGAGGGCAGGAGGAGAAGGGGGTGAGATGGTTAGATGGCATCATCAACTCAGTGGACATGAGTTTGCACAAACTCTCGGAGATAGTGAAGGACAGGGAAGCCTGGAGTGCTACAGTCCATGGGGTCGAAAAGAATTAGACATGATTGAGCAACTGAACAACAGCAACTGTTGGCTTTGGTCTCAGTGAAGCTCTTGGTGGCCTCTGCAGCTCCAGACTTACTTCTACTAATTTTGAGAATCTTAGAAGATTATCAAATATATCTGCCCAGGATTTCCCATCAGAGTCCTGAAATCAAATCTAATTAGTTTTTCTTAGTTTGTGTTTCTGTCCTTGAAATGCTTACTGTGGCCAGGAGGGTTTAATTGAATTGGCTTTTTCAGGGTTATTGCCTACCCTGAAACTGTGTGGCCTTGTAATGAGGCTGTCTCAGATAAAGATCAAGAAGCTGGACAAAGGAGGAGGAGGATGTTGGGCTGGCCAAACCAGCGATTCTCTCACTGGCACTCTAAGCAGAAGCCCAGTGGTCTCAACACGTGTAAACCATTTGGCTTATCTGAGCAAGAAGGGAAAGTAAAAACTAGAGTACTAAACCTAGAACTAGATCTCTACCCTCAGCTCTGACTCTATCAGGCTTGTAGGGCAAGATAACTTTTCCACTTCAAAATTATATCCACCAAGAATGAAGAGTGAGACAAGCTGATGGCACCCGAGGGAGGCAGAGGGTCAAGTTTGGAAGAGTCCTTCCCGGGAGCCGGGGTGCCCCATGTACTTTCAGCCCCAGCTGTGCTTTTCTGCTGAACTTCCAGCTCCCAGAGACCAGCAACTGCGCTGGATCTTGCATTTTAAACTTTTTGTCTCTAGTTTCTTTTTCTTAGTCCCTCCTTCTGAGTATCCTTTTATTTTATTATTATTATTTTTATTATAAATTTATTTATTTTAATTGGAGGCTAATTACTTTACAATATTGTATGGTTTTGCCATACATCAACATGAATCTGCCACGGGTGTACACGTGTTCCCCATCCTGAACCCCCCTGCCACCTGGGTATCCTTTTAGATGTATGTTGGTGTCTCTTAAATTATCCTTTATGTCTCTTCTCTTTTATACTTTTTAGCACTTGTTTTCCTATTTCGAGTGATTGTTTTAGCTCTGGATTCCAGTTTTCACTTTTAAAAAGTATGCTTATTTCTATCCACAGAGATTTTCTTACCATATTATGTATTTCGTTTCTAGATTTTCTTTTATCAAATCTGCTTTAAAAAAAGAAAAAAAAACAAACGAGCAATGTTCTATTCTTGTCTTAGAGAGTCTATTTTTATTTACTTAAGAGTTTGTACATTCTTATTTTTATATCCTTCTAGGCTTTTCCTGTTATGAAGACTTCTGGGGTGTTCGTTTTTTGCTGTTTGTTGTTTTGGCGTGTGCTCATGTGTTTCCTCGTGTGTTCTGTTAGTTTCAGTCTGTAAGCTCACTTCCAGGGAGTTTCATGTGAATTCTAGGGGTGGCCCCAGGTGGTCGAGGTGTTGCTATGGAGCAGTTTTGCTGTCACTGATTTGAGCTCTCTGTGCCTCTGGGTTGAGGGCGTACGTGCGTGCTAAGCTGCTTCAAGTCATGTGTGACTCTGTGACCCTATGGACTGTAGCCCACCAGGCTCCTCCGCCACTGCTGGCTCTGAAGGTGGAGGGAGGGCTTCAAGTCAAGGCAGGTGGGTGGTTCCCTAAAACTTGGGGAAAAAAAACAGACAAAAAGGGTTCTTCCCTGGAAGCTCTGGGATAGAATAAAGCCCTGTTGACACCTTCATTTTAGCCTCTCAAAATCCATCTAGGATTTCTGGCCTCCGTAACTGTATAATAAATTTGTGTTGTTTCAAGCGCCTGCATTTGCGGTCATTTGTTAGGGTAGGAAAGTAATGCACACAAGGATGACCCAGCAATTCCTACCAGAAATGTGCCCCAGGAGATGTGCTGTGGAATGTTCAAGACCACTGTCTGTAGCACCCCACACCTGGAAATTACCCAGATGCTGGTCAGAAACAAGTACGTCGTGACACAGCCTGCATACTCTCCGGCGATGAGAGTGACCTGTCTGCAGCTCCGTGTGACAGTCCAGAGAAATGTCACAGACGCGATGGGAAGAAAGTGAAAGTGTTAGTCGCTCAGTCCTGTCCAGCTCCTTGTGATTCCATGGACTGTAGCCACCAGGTTCCTCCGTCAATGGAATTCTTCAGGCAAGAATACTGGAGTGGATTGCCTTTCCCTTCTCCAGGGGATCTTCTCAACCCAGGGATTGAACCTGGGTCTCCTGTATTGCAGGCAGATCCTTTACCATCTGAGCCACCAGGGAATCCCAGAACAAGGTGTACTATGTAAGTCCATGTGTATAGAAGATGAAAGAGACTGAAGTAGTGCATTGTGTAGAAAGTCAGGATGACCCTTGAGATCATCCTGGTTGGCGGTGGGGGGGTTAGTGACTGTAAGGGGACATGCTTGTAACATTCTGTTTCTTGATTCGGGTGCTAGTTACATGTGTCAAGTGTGTGAAAATGTATTGAGCTACACTCTTATCTTTTATGCATTTTTCTGTGTGTCTGTTCAGTTCAGTCGCTCAGTGGTGTCCAACTCTTTGCGACCCCATGAATCACACACTTGAGTTAAAAAAACACATGTCCCAAACGCAGTATTGTTTTCCACGAGAGCTCTGCAGTCCGGTCGGTGTGGATGGGGCGTGCTCTCCTAGCCTGTGTGCAGGAGCATCAGACCCAGAACCTTGATCGGATGACGGCCTGCTGCTGTCGACTGACTCCCTCCTGTTCACTGAATCAGATTAAAGGCAGTTTCTGTAGTACCGGGTTTTAATTTGCCCGATGAAAATTCTGATGTCTAGAATTCACAATACCCAGTGCAATCTCGAAATGCTTGTCATAGAGACATGCACTGGTAACAAAACAGTTTGATTTATTTCTGCTAATAATGTGTGTTCCTGTCATTTGATGTGGCATGTCGTTTCAGGGAGCTGCACCAGTTGTCGTGATATGAGTGCCAATGTGCTAAGCCACCCCTAGAAGGAGGCTTATTTCGAATAGTGCTCAGTGTTGTGACATCAGAAATTTGATCTGGCAGGGCTCCAAAGTGGCATTTGCTGGAAAAATCTGTCCTAACGAGTGTAGCCTGTTCTCCCTGCTAAGATGGGAAGTGGTCAGTTGCCCAGATCTTGGATTCTAGTCCTGGTGGTGCTATCAGCCAGCCACAAGAGCTTAGGCAAGTCATTCATTTACACGTTTTCCCATTATAGATGTTAATGTCACTCCTTTGCTTTAAACACATGCTTTGCCTCCATGGTGTAGCCAAAGTCAGCAGCAAAAAGGTTTTCAAATGGAGCCGTTCATTAAGGTGTAAACTTTTGGAGTAAGACAAGTTCTAGCTGTGCTCTGACTGGCTGTGTCACCTGGGGCTCATTACCTCTGGAAGGGCTGATGAGAGGCCGCCCCGCAGGCTTGGAATATAGGAGGGGCTGCCTGGATAAATAGTGTTTGCTGGGATGATGGTGTCTGTGGTTTGTTGTGAGTCCCTGATGTTGTTTGAGGCTGATATTGAGGGAGCTTGTAACTTTGTTATTGGATGATAGCATTCACAGGTAATGAAACCCTCACAGAAGATAACTATGGGGACACAGAAAATCCGTCCTATGAAAAAGTACCCTGAAAGTTGCATTTTTATTATAAATATTTCAAATTTGCACTGAAGTATAGACAGTAAGGAAATGAAGAGCTCTATGCTGGTCATTCAGATTTAATAATCATAGGGAAAAAGTGAAAGTGTTAGTTGGTCAGTCATGTCCAATTCTTTGGGACCCCAAGGACTGTAGCCCGCCAGGCTCCTCTGTCCATAGTATTTGGCATTGGCTTTTTTTGGCCACAAAGCATGAGGGATCCTCGTTTCGTGACCAGGAATGGAATATGGACCCCCTCCCCAACACTGTAAAGGGAAGTCTTAACCTCTGGACTGCTAGGGAAGCCCCATTGCTTCCCTTTTTTGAAAAAAAAAAAAAAAAGGAAACATTGTAATTACTGCTGAAGCCTCCTGACCCCAGACTTGTTTATTTCCAGCAGTCCTGAGATATAACCATGGTGCTGTAGTTTGTGTCATTCTCTGCCATGTTTTTGTATCTTCTTAGATGTTGATGTTATGTCAGCAGTCATCGTATACATGATCTGTGGCATCCTGCAACTTGATCTTTTTTGTCCAGATGTATTTTAGAGATTTATCTATGATAGAATGTACATCACTCTAGCTCATTTGTTAAATGCTATATTGTCTTCCAGTTTTGAATATATTCCAATTTCGTTTTCCATTCCTGGATGCATATTTGGGGGTATGACCAATTTTTTCTTATTATAAACAGGATCAGAATAAACGTGTTTCACTTGCACTTGCAAGTGTCTCGATGCATCTAGAAACAGCTGAAGCTAACTGCTGGTTGCTCCAGGTTACAGTTCAGTGACCTGTAATGGTTCCTGCTGCTTCCTGCTGTCTCTGACACTTGACAAGACTAACTTTTGCCAGCCTCATTCATGGAGTGACAGGATGTTTATTTTTTTATATGCATTTCCTTGTGTTTTTTTTTTTTTTTTTTTTTTTTGATCTTGCCATAGATGTTAAATCTCTGAGCCCTGGATATTCTTCCAGCAAATGCCTCTTTGCTTAAGAGAACCAGACTGAGTTTCTCTAATGAGTGATTTGCATCCGCGTCTTCTGTCCCTGCTCAGACTTGACTCCATGGAGGCAGAGATACTGGGTTCAGCGTCTACCCTATGCCCATCGAGGAGCATGAAGGAGGCTGGTGCCTGGTTCACAGACTTCTCCTTCCTCAGGGGCCAAGGAGTTGGAGGCTGGCAGGGTGTCCAGGGCTCCCGGTCCACCTGACTCTTACTAATGCACATCACGCATGCTCAGAAAGGGTTTAGGGAGCTCTGCCCCACCCCAAGTGTAAGAGGAAAGGGATTTAGACTCAGGGAAAATGGACTGTTTGGTTAAAAAAGAACATGGTGTCTATTCTTCTTCCTCAGTTTTTCTTTCCTTATATTGGATGACTAAGGTAACCACTTCACAGGTCTAGAAAAATCCCTTAAGATTTTAGAGATACGAAACAATAAATTTTATAAGTAAGTTATACAGCCTAGCAGAAAAAGAGACACAAAGCCAACATCCGACTTAATGAAAACATTATGATAATGTTTGTTTTCCTGTCAACTGCTATGCTGAATTTTATGTTTATCACTTGTTTTCTTCTTCAAAGTAATTTCCTACTTAAGAATATATCTCTAAGGCACATACTGAGTGCTTTTGGATGGGTTTACATTAAAAATGTAGACAGGCTTCTGGTTTCCTTTGTTCATTCAATATTATTGCTCGTATTTTTGTTCTTACAAATGTAGTTTCAGTTGTTTCATCTTCACTATGTAACATTATATTATGTGACTGTAACACAGTTAGTTTTTCAGATTCCTGTAGATATTTGGATTGTTCCCAATTCCACCCCACCCTGGTCCATTAATACGAACTTGCCTCCTCAGTTCAATTCGGTCACTCAGTCATGTCTGACTCTTTGCGACCCCGTGGACTGCAGCCGGCTAGGCTTCCCTGTCCATCACCAACTCCAGAGCTTACTCAAACTCGTGTCCATCGAGTCAGTGATGCCATCCAGCCATCTCATCCTCTGTTCTCCCCTTCTCTTCCCACCTTCAATCTTTCCCAGCATCAGGGTCTTTTCAAATGAGTCAGTTCTTCCCATCAGGTTGCCAAAGTGTTGGAGTTTCAGCTTCAGCATCAGTCCTTTAAGTGAATATTCAGGACTGATTTCCTTTAGGGTGGACTGGTTGGATCTCCTTGCAGTCCAAGGGACTCTCAAGAGTCTTCTCCAACACCACAGTTCAAAAGTATCAATTCTTCAGTGCTCAGCTTTCTCTATGGTCTGACTCTCATATCCATACATGACTACTGGGAAAACCATTTGACTAGAAGAACCTTTGTTGGCAAAGTAATGTCTCTGCTTTTTAATATGCTGTCTAGGTTGGTCATAACTTTTCTTCCAAGAAGCAAATGTCTTTTAATTTTATAGCTGCAGTCACCATGTGCAGTGATTTTGGAGCCCCAAAAAAGAAAGTGTCACTGTTTCCATTGTTTCCCCATCTATTTGTCATGAAGTGATGGAACCATTTGTCATGAAGTGATGGAACCATTTGTCATGAAGTGATGGAACCATGTGCCATGATCTTAGCTCTCTGAATGTTGAGTTTTAAGCCAACTTTTTCACTCTCCTCTTTCACTTTCATCAAGAGGCTCTTTAGTTCTTCTTCACTTTCTGCCATAAGAAGGGTGTCATCTGTGTATCTGAGGTTATTGATATTTCTCCTGGCAGTCTTGATTCCAGCTTGTGCTTCATCCAGCCCAGCATTTCGCATGATGTACTCTGCATATAAGTTAAATAAGCAGGGTGACAATATACAGCCTTGACATACTCCTTTCCCGATTTGGAACCAGTCTGTTGTTCCATGACCAGTTCTAACTGTTGCTTCTTGACCTGCATATAGGTTGCTCAGGAGGCAGGTAAGGTGGTCTGGTGTTCCCATCTCTTTAAGAATTTTCCACAGTTTTTTGTGATCCACACAGTCAAAAGCTTTGGTGTAGTCAATAAAGTAGAAGTAGATGTTTTTCTAGAACTCTCTTCCTTTTTCGATGATCCAACAGATGTTGGGAATTTACTCTCTATTTCCTCTGCCTTTTCTAAATCCAGCTTGAACATCTGGAAGTTCACGGTTCACGTACTGTTGAAGCTTGGATTGGAGGATTTTGAGCATTACTTTGCTAGCGTGTGAGATGAGTGCAGTTGTGTGGTAGTTTGAGCATTCTTTGTTATTGCCTTTCTTTGGGATTGGAATGAAAAGTGACATTTTCCAGTCTTGTGGCTACTGCTGAGTTTTCCAAATCGGCTGGCATATTGAGTACAGCCCTTTCATAGCATCTTTTAGGATTTGAAATAGCTCAGCTGGAATTCCATCACCTCCACTAGCTTTGTTCATAGTGATGCTTCCTAAGGCCCACTTGACTTTACATTCCAGGGTGTCTGGCTCTAGGTGAGTGATCACACCATCATGATTATCTTGGTCATGAAGATCTTTTTTGTACAGTTCTTCTGTGTATTCTTGCCATGTCTTCTTAATATCTTCTGCTTGTGTTAGGTCCCTACCATTTCTGTCCTTTATTGTGCCCATCTTTGCATGAAATGGTCCCTTGGTATCTCTAGTTTTCTTGAAGAGATCTCTAGTCTTTCCCATTCTATTGTTTTCCTTTATTTCTTTGCATTGATCACTGAGGAAGTTTTTCTTATCTCTCTTTGCTATTCCTTGGAACTCTGCTTTCAAATGGGTATATCTTTCCTTTTCTCCTTTACTTTTCACTTCTCTTCCTTTCTCAGTTATTTGTAAGGCCTCCTCAGACAACCATTTTGCCTTTTTGCATTTCTTTTTCTTGGGGATGATCTCAAGACACTCATGGGTAAGTCTGGTTCAGTCTCTTGTGGGGTCACTGCTCCTTTCTCCTGGGTCCTGATGCACACACGGTGCCCTCCCAGAGTCTGTTTCTGAGTCCTGTGTAAGTTCTGGCAGCTCTATGGTGGTATTAATGGCGACCTCCTCCAAGAGGGCTTATGCCATACCCAGGTCTGCTGTACCCAGAGCCCCTGCCCCTGCAGCAGGCCACTGCTGAACTTGCCTCTGAATGGAGTGTAATTGCTAGAGTCTTGGGGTCACATAATTTGCTAGAACATCATCAACTTTCAAGTATACACTACATTGTTTTCCATGTTCGCAGTGCTCCTCAGCCTTGCAAGGTCTAATGTCCGAGTTCTTGAATCACCGTGACTTGGTGTCTCACTGTGGTTTTTTAGTTTTGATCTCCCCGATCACTGACAAGGCTGAGCTACTTTCCATACATTTCTGTGTGAAATATGTATTCATTCATAGTTTTCCCTCTTTTCCCCCCATTGGGATCATGATATCTGTCTGCTCTTGCGACCAAAAATATTGCCTCACAAACGTCCCCAAGCTCGAGCATCTTAAAACACCACCTGCTTGTATGCACAGCAATGGATCTTTAGGTGGTTTGAAATGGGGCCGATCTGAGCTGGGCCTACGGGGTGGTTCATGTCAGGCTTCAGCTCGGCATGCTAGGTCTGGCTGCAGGCTGTGCATCGGCTCGGGTGTGCTTACCTGTGTTCTTTCCAGGGCCTGCTCTGAGGGGGAGAAGGGTAACTCCGCACGCTCTGTGAATGGTGGATGTTGCACTGCGGTGGGGCTGGGACTGGTTGTCAGCACACATTTTAAGCCTTGGCTTCCATTGTATCTGCCGATTGCCAAACAAGTGTTAGGACAAACCCAAGGCAAGCGCATTTGGTCCAAGTGGAGCCACAGCAAGAGTGAGGATGTGACACTGAATACCAGGAGAGTCGAGAATTCAGGCTAAGAAAAGTGAAAGGATGAACAGAGGTAGTTCATGTAAATGGTGAGCAAAACAGAACAGGGGTAACTATGCTGATAGCAGACAAAGTAGGCTCAAGTCAAAAACTCTTACGAGAGGCAAAGAAGAGTATTATGTAATGATAAAGTGATCAATCATCCAGTAAGATATAATAATTATAAATACACATGTATTTAACTTCAGAGCACCTCACGGTGAAGCAAACATGAACAGAACTGAAGGGAGACCCAGACAACAACAGGTGCAGCAGGAGACTTCAGCTCCCACTTTCAGTGATGGGGGTAGGATCTGAGAGGTCAGTAAGGAGACGGAGGCTTTGAACAACACTGTGGACCAAGTGAACCCAACAGAAAAAAAAACACAGAGCTTTCTACCCAACAATGGCAGAATATTCTTTCTTTTCAAGTGCATATGAAACTTTCTGCAGGATTAGTCATATCTTAGTTCATGAAACAAGTCTTAAGAAATTTAAAATGATTGAAATCATACCAAGTACCTTTACCAGTCAGAATGGAGTGAAAGTAGAGATCAGTAGCAGGAGGAAAACTGGAAAATTCACAAGTAGGTGGAAATACAATAACAGATTCTTGAACAACCATTGGGTCAAAGAAGAAATCTGAAAGGAAACTGGAAAATACCTTGAGAGAAATGAAACTGAAAACACAACATACCAGAACATAGGGGATACAGCAAAAACAGTACTAAGATAGAATTTATTGTGCTAAATTCCTACATTAAAAAAGAAGAAAAATCTCAAATAAGCTAAGGTGGAAAAGGGAGAAAAGACTAAACCCAAAGTTAGCAGAAGGGAGAAAATAGCAAAGGATTGGGCAAAAATAAATAAGATAGAAAATTAAAAAAAAAAACCCAACTCTTAAATTGATATTTTTGAGAAGATAAACAATATATTGACAAATCCTTAGCTAAAGTAATTAACCAACAGAGGGAAGATTCAAATAAAATCAGAAGTGAAAGAGGATACAACTGATACCACTGAAATAATAAGGATCATAAGAGATTACCATGAACAATTACATGCCAAGACACTGGATATGTGCATGCTCAGTCGTTCAGTCATGTCCAACTCTTTGTGACCCCCATGGACTGTAGCCTGCCAGGCTCCTGTGTCCATGGAATTCTCTAGGCAGGAATACTGGAGTGGATTGCCATGCCCTCCTCCAGGGGATCTTCCCGACTGAGCAGTTGAACTGTACTGCAGGCAGATTCTTCCCACCAGGGAAGCCCCTTACTGGGGGATACTACTTGAATCAATCTTCTAATGTTAAGCTGACTGTGCATTCCTGATCACGCTAACACTTTTGTATGTTGCTGGATTCAATCTGCTAGTATTTTGTTGAAGACTTTTGTTACCTATATTCATAAGGGATGTGGGTCTGTCCTTTTCTTGTGATATCTTTGTTTGGTTTTGAAATCAAGATAATAGTGGTCTCATAGAATGAACTTAAAGTATTCCTTTCTCTTCTATTTTTTTGGGAAGCGTCTGTGTTGTGTAAACTTGAGCAGTGTTTCCTCATCTGTGAAAAGGAGGTGATAATGGCTTAAAAAAAGTTGGGTTGTTAATTGTTATAAGAATTAATTAATACGAATGAACTGAAAGTCTGTCTGTAGAGGAGATCCAACCGTGCCGGCTGCACGTGGGCGCTCAGCTCACGTTAGCTGTTACTATTGATACAGGCAGTGGGGAGCTGCCGTCTGTGCCAAACTGTCCAGATGCATTCAGTTGTAATTACTTACTAATTTATTCAAACGCCCACTACTGTGTGTTACAGGTTCTGAGAATCAAGTGGACAAACACATTTTAGCCTGTTACATCTTTGGAATAATGGGAAATCAGTGCAGTAATTGGATATTTGTATTGGCTATTTTGGTGCTAAATTCACTTTATATTCTATGCAGCGACCTAGAAACAGCTGAAATATGCGTTTTCTAATCTGTGTGGATGTTCTCTCCCTCTGGAAACACCACATGAACTGCCCATTTGTAATTCTTTAAGGCCATACATTATATTTCTTGTTAATATATGTGTGTTTCTTCTCCATAGGGAGACTATATATGATTTACTGTTTAATCGGGAATGTTTGGGGGAGTGAAAGGCAGTGTTATTCCTAGTTATTCTAGGACAAGAGGCATAAGGCAGGACTGTGCTGGGTTATCCAGGGTGTATGAACACATGGTTCTCTCCTTCTCCAGAATGTCTGTTAAATCTTTCTTATATTCTGCAAGTATCTCTGACTGTCCTGATGATAGTAGATGATCGATAAATATTTCTGGAGGAATTACCAAACAGCAACCAGACAGAGACAGACTGTACATTATTTTTATTGTTTATTTACTACTTTAATTTGAAGTATTGAAACTGTTCACAGGCTTTCTAATTGACAATCTAATTTGTCTGCTTAATTAGGGGGTCAGTAAGACAAGCGTTTGGCCACTTGCAGCCAGAAAATTCTATGAACCGTGAAGGAAAATAAAAGCGATTAAGAAAGAGGGTTAATTTGAAAAATCAGCACACTATTTCCACATTCTTCACAGAAATTCAAATCATTTCTACATATTCCTGTCTTTTTGTTTAAATATGAAGCACTATTTAGAAGTTTAATTGAAATCGCTTAAAATAACCTCGTCCTTTGTAGCAGGTGTTTGGCTGCTGTCACAGGAGTGCCCTGGGGGCACGGCTCTGCCTGCTGCTGCTCACCTTTGCTTCTTCTTGTTTTCAAATCTGACGTTATTCCTCCTCAGTGCTGAAATTTTTTTTATTTCTCTAAAGCTCAGCAGGGAGGCATGTGGCTGACATGACATTTGGGACCCCTGGGAGTAGGCTGTGTATCCTGGAAAATCAGAATAGTCCATTTATTTGGATACTGGGCCAACGGAATCAGGTTCAGTTTATGTCAAAAGAAGTGTTGTGTTTGGTTGCTTAGAATACATGCTGAGAATTGATGGTCGAAGGAATTACATCAAACTCCCCGCCGTCTGTCTTTCTGTATATCAGCCCGTCTGCCACCTGTCTGTCTGTCTGTCTATCGATCCATCTGTCATCTGTCTACATATCATTCCTCTCCTTTGTATTGTATTTGATGGAATTTGTATCTAATTCCTTTTTCTTTTTTGTCTGATAGACTATATGGGCTGTTAAGTACCTTTTATATTTTTGCTTTATTATTTCTAAGTCGGAAGAGAATCTGCTACTAAATTGTATTTTGAAACTTCTCAGCATAAAAAATTCTAATTTTTTTCCCAATACATAATAATATAAACTCAAGCTTTCTTGCTTTCTGAAACAAACTGAAGTTACTGAGATAATTACCAGGTATTATCAGGACAGATCACAGATGGTGAGGAGAAGATCCTTAGTAGCCAGATGATTTCAGTTTGACAAGCCACGGGGTGTTATTAGCTGTACGCAGGCCAGCCTTGGTTGTGCTTCAGTTCAGTTCAGTTCAGTCGCTCAGTTGTGTCTGACTCTTTGCAACCCCACGAATCGCAGCACGCCAGGCCTCCCTGTCTATCACCAACTCCCGGAGTTCACTCAAACTCACGTCCATGGGGTCGGTGATGCCATCCAGCCATCTCATCCTCTGTCGTCCCCTTCTCCTCCTGCCCCCAATCCCTCCCAGCATCAAAGTCTTTTCCAATGAGTCAACTCCTCGGTTGTGCTTAGCATGCAATAATACTTTGCTAGAGGCACCAGGTCTAAACTGTTCATTTGCATAGATGTTCGAAGTATTACCCGGAGCTAAACATGATAAATTGTGTTTACATCCAACAAAATGAGTACAGTGCTATTGAATTTAGCAGGAAAGTATCCATTTTAAGGACACAAATGTTATCTGGCCAGAAGCAAATGTGTCTACTGTAGCTCAAACGGTAAAGAATCTGCCTGCCATGCAGGAGACCAGCGTTCGATTCATGGGTTGGGAAGTTCCTCTGGAGAAGGGAATGGAAATTCACTCCAGTATTCTTGCCTGGAGAACTCCATGGGCAGAGAAGCCTGGTGGGCTACAGTCCTTGGGGTCACAAAGAGTCAGACATGACTGAGCGACTAACACACATAACACACAGAAGCAGATGGCTGTGAGGAAGTGTCGTTTGTTTGTGGGTTTTTTGTTTTTTGTATACCAAGGAGAGAGGGAGGGGAATTACAGAGTTTGAGAACATGTTCATACTATTAGTAGTCATACCAGCACTCTAACAGGAGTATCATATGGGTGCAGAGCTAATATCCTCTGGGCTCCAGGCTTTTCTGTAATTTGAGAGATGGGCGTATGCAGTTTAGGGCATGTGGAGAGTTTGTTGAGAGCGGCCTGTGGAGACAGTGAACAGTGGGGATTAGGCATCCACAGTCCTGGTCATCAAGATGCTCACAGCCTTGTAAGGGAGACACCTCTGCAGATGGAAACAGGAAGTGTCTGAAGTGTTGAGTGTTGTGGCTGAGACAAGGACAGGTGTGGTGCGTTTGAGGTAAGACACACATCTTGTCATCGGAGCCAGAGATGAGCGAGGAAGGCTTTTCTCTAGGAGGAACAATTGTTCAGTCATGTCCTGCAGAATGAATAAGCACAGGAGAGGCTGACAGAGGAGGCAGCGGCTCTGAGGTTGAGGGCCCAGCACCGTGCAGGACTGGGGAGCTGAGGGCACATGGTGTCCAGAGGACAAGAGACCTGTGCTCATGGGGCATGAGACTGAAGGGAAGGGGGTCAGTGAGTAGGAGCAGAGGGGACTATGAATTCAAGACACGCTGAGTAGATTCAACACCCCAACCTGGTGGGCATGTCAGGGGAAGGAAGGGAAAGATGAAGCAATGGCGGCTCTGGCAGAGTCAGGGCAATCATTAGCCCAGAGGTGTTTTTGTTTGAATTAGAAAAAGACACATTTTCATCCTGGCATGTAGAAACTCTGTGACATGAGGAATGGCCAGTGTACATGTTACTGAGTCCAAGCTCATTATGCTCACTGCACGACAGGCCAGTAAGTTGAATGCAAACTGTTGAGACAAGGAATACAACTTTATTTGGAAAGCTGGCAGACCGAGAAGATGGCAGACTAAAGTCTCAAAATAACCGTCTTATCCAGGTCTGGACACCAGGTTCTTTTATGGAACAAAGATAGGAGAGGAGGTAAGAAGGTAAGGTAAAAAGGCCATTAATCTTGCAAATATCTCCTGGAATGGTCAGCTTCAGGGAGGGAAGGTGTCTGTTTCTTCCTTCCTGTAGCCACCCACAGGTGGACAGGGTCCTGAACAAAGGCACTTTGGTTTAACATTCAGGCAGAAGAGCAGGTTCCCCAAGGCAGATTATTATGTTTGGACAGAATCCTTTCAGTGCACAAAAGCAAGGGGAAGCAAAGGTTAAAGTAAAAGAAACAGATCCAACCAGGAGTCAGTTCTTCTCTGTAACATGCAGAGCCCAGGGTGAATGTCAGTTTCCACCAGCCCCTTGGCTTGCTCTTGTGCAGTGCGCAGTCTGAACAACTGTAGGAGCAGATATGGGCAGATGGGCAGCCACTGTGATCATTAGTGCAAATGGGAAGAGCGAGAGGAACTGGGAGGTCATGGGAGGGGCGGTCATGTGCTCAGTTTGTAGTATTTAGGGTCACTGTTCAGGCTGTGTGTGTGTGCTCAGTCACTTAGTTGGGTCTGACTCTTTGTGACCCAGTGGACTGTAGCCCACCAGGCTCCTCTGTCCATGGAATTCTCCAGGCAAGAATACTGGAGGGGGTTGCCATTTCCTACTACAGGGAATCTTCCCAATGCAGGGATCAAACCCACATCTCTTGTGTCTCCTGTATTGGCAATTAGATTCTCTACCACTGTGCCACTTGTGAAGCTTCACTATTCAGGTGGAAATATCAAATAAGAAGTCAGATATAAGATTCTAAAACACTGGGACTACAGATGATTTGGGTCATAAAACTTAAAAAAAATTACATGTAAATTGTAGTTAAAATTATTCATACTGCACAACCTTTTGAATCATGGCTCCAGTGGGACTCATATAATACTAAGTTTTGATTCTCCAGAAAGGTTAATCTGCTCTGTCAAAAAAGTAATTCCAACTAACTTACTAAAAAATGTCTACTACTGTTTACTAATATACAAAGACTGGTCATGAGTAACTGGATTGGTGAAGTTTTTTACTTTCTCTGCTGCAGACCACCGGGCTATGCCTTGTGCGATGGGGACCTAGTACCTAGAGTACCTCTGCCTTGACACTCTCAGAAAGTCAGACTGTGTGAGTAGAATCTGTACAGGTAAACTGCAGCCAATCCATATTGGTTAGGTCAGCTAAGCAAAAACCCAAAGATTTCATGAGAGGGAGGACCAAAAGAAACATGTTCTAGTAAACCAGGCTTCCCAGGTGGCTCAGATGATAAAGAATCCACCTGCCAGTGCAGGAGACGTGGATTCAGTCCCTGGGTTGGGAAGATTCCCTGGAGAAGGGAATGGCAACCCACTCCAGTAGTTTTGCCTGGAGAATTCCATGGACAAAAAGCCTGTACAGTCCATGGAGTTGCAAAGAGTCAAACACAACTGAGTGACTCAGACTTTTTCTTTCACCTAAGAGATGTTAAGAAGATCAGTAGATAGTGTGCATTTGGGTGAATTCCACGTTGCACTGTCTGTTTGAACCTCATTGCCAGTGTCCCTTTTCATTATTTAAGTTAAAAGTTTTAATACGGGATGCATTGTCACCTCTGTTGCTGCATTCACTGTGGAGGGAGATTCGGTCACTGAGGTCGTGTCTGAATTTTGTTTGAAATATCAGTGACATCCTTTACTTTCAATGTCACCCTTCTGGTTCTAAAGTGACATTTCCAGCCAGCCAAGCAAAACAGCACTGGCAGATTAAGCATCTAAAACGTCAAACTGATGATAATTGGGTGCTTTCTGAACATCTGCTTTTGAGACAGTGATGTCATACATATCTTGGATATGTAATAATTTTTAGATGCTGATATTAATATCTGTCAATGAACATCTTCCTAGACTAATATTTCCATGTATTTCATTGTAGGATTTTAAAACTATTTATAGTCTTCAGTGTATAGACACCCAGTTTAAAAAGATCAAATAGCACAGACAGGTATTAAAATTAAAATTCTCTATTGTACCCCCTACTGCTATTAAACCCCCCAGTCTTTTCATAAAGGAATCAACAAACAAAAAACCAAAATGCAAAAAAGCTAAAAAACCCAAACCCTTTATGCATGTACACATATATACATTATACATACATACACACACAGGCAACTGTTGTTCTGAACTTGGCATTTTTGCACTTACATCTTAGAGATGCAATCATCTCATTGTTTGCAGTGGTGCATAGCATTCCACTCTGTGATATCCTGTAACTTATTTAAACAGTGTCCCCACAGTACACATTTAGGTGGTTTTTATTTTTGGTCATCACATACCCAGTTACACCCAGTGTTCTTATTCCTATATCTTAGTATAGTTTTGCAGTTGACTCACAGGTAAAATCTCACCAGTAGGAGTCTTGTCTTAAAGAGTTTGTGCTTTAAAAATTTTGGTAAGCCTTTCATATGGTTCTCGGAAGAGTATCACAGGTGATACTCTGCCTGACACGTCCAGGAGAGTGCCTCTTCTCCTTAGGCAGCATTTGTGTCTCTTGCGGATGACTTGCCTGCTGATCTGGTCTCCGTGGTGCCACTGCAGACTTGAAGAGGGGACTTCCCTGCCCTCTTAGACTCCTTCTCACGTGATGCTTTTCACAACATCCCACACAGAGGTGGGTGTCACGTGGGTACCTCTGGTAGCCTTTGCCACCCACCACCCAAGGACTGACTGGCAAAGTGTAGCCACATGATAAGTGGGGAAGCTAAGCATTTTTTTCAAAGTGATTTTATGGAAGTTTGGCATGTATGTGGGTGTTCTGGGCATAAAACCCCAAAGCATATGTAGGCTGTAAAATTTCAAATTTCCTTCATAAAAATGCAAGTTTCTCAAATGAAAACAGGAAATTTTATTTGACTATACAAGAATAAAATATGTGTTGTCTAACTGTGGATATAAAATATCTGATATTGAATAAATGTTAGTTCCTGTTCTTCCTCTCCCTCTACAGCTCTAAGAATCTGTGACTTACAAACTTTGAGAAGTAGAAATACGAGGCATTATTTATTCTTATGCATCTCAGAGTATTACTGAATTAAAGAGAGCTCACTTATGTTGAACAACATATGTGACTTGAATCCAGGGTACATGTAGCCTTCAGAAAAAGAAAGGATCCCTGGGGGTCAGAGCTTGACCTTGAGGGGTGAAGAGGGCCTAAGGTGTCCGTATGTAATGCTTTATTTAGTTTATTTAGAAATAAAAATATCTAATGCATATGTAACATTGTTACAACAAATGGCACTTAAATCCAACCTGGTAAAATGTACAATGAGGGAATGAAATTTACTTGCTTAAAGTCTGGCTGTTCCAGAAACAGCTAACCTTGAGAGAGAAGGAAGTTGAAAGGTGAGACTGACAATCTCATAGCTGAGATTGTCTGGCCAAGAGGCAGTGGATCCAGGGTGTGGGGCTGGAGGCGAATATGACATCTGTACGTCTGGTGGGGTTGTAACGGCTGTAATGACTTGTCTGACTAGCGGATACTTCTGTCAGCAGTTTCATAAGTGCATCTTGGGATGGGGTCAGGATATTTAGATTTTGGTCTTTGGCTCAGATGGTAACTGGCTCTGTGACCAAGGTCAAGCCCTTTACCAGACCAGGGCTCAGTTTCTTTGTCTCTAGAACAAAAGTCTTAGAAGACTTTTAGTGTTTGTCGCTCAGTCATGTCTGACTCTTTGTGACCCCATGGACTGTTGCCCTCCAGTCTCCTCTGTCCATGGGATTCTCCAGGCAAGAATACTGGAGTGGGTTGTCAATTTTCTTCATCAGGGGATCTTCCTGACCCAGGGATTGAACCTGCTGTCCTGCATTGTTGGCAGATTCTTTACGGTCTGAGCCACCAGGGAAGTCCTAGGAGATTTTTAAGGGCTTTTTAATTTCAATGAGGCTCAGTGTTGGTACACAGTGAGCAAGTAAGATGAGCAGAGTGCATGTGGGTGGCCAGGCTCACGGGGTCTTGACTGAAGAATAGAGGAAGTTGAACTTGATGTTGTGGGTGCTGGATCCAACATACCGACAGGAGGGAGGCATGGCTGGCTGCAGCAGGGGCAGAGAAATTTTTTTTATCATGTCCTTAGATAATGAAAAGGTGTTTAGAGTAGGGTTATTTTAAGTTCTTACTTTTCAATAGCATCAAATTTTTTAAAAAATCATTTTGTTCCTCCATATATTGGCTTCATGCCCCATATATGACTTGATACCAGTTTGCATCAGCCAGTGGAATCCATTTACATGTGGAGGAACCACAGAAAGGAGGTGTTAATAAAAACGGTTTCGATTTTTTCTCCTTTTTTAGTGTGTTAGCAGATGCTGTTTTAAAGTATACCTGAGATTTTGTTTTTGTTCGGGTATAGCCAGGTAAACAGATGGAGCCGACTTCCATTGAAAAGATAGTTTGTGATTCACATTTCCCAAGAGTAGGGGGTCCATTCACAGGGGCAGGACCCTGTGGGGAGGCCCCAGAGTCGGGCAGAGGGGAGCAGTGGGAAGGGAAAAACTCAGGCAGGGACCTTTGTTTGGTTTTCTGGGAAATGAATGGGGAAGCAAGGTCAGCAAGCTGAGCAGGTTCAAGATCAGCTAGGCTGGATAATTCCAGTGGTCTCCGGCTACAGGGGCTGTCTCTGATTGTCCAGTACCTGGCCCTGGGGTTGGTTTAGGGCAAGCGGATAGTGTCCCAGACTGCACGAGCCGGTAAGGAGAGGGAGTGAGCTGTGGACTCAGGAGTGCTTGGTTTGCATGTCAGAGGTGTGACCCCTGCAGGCTGTTTGCTATCTCCAGGGATTGGCTCACGCTGATAAGACAGTCCCTCCCCTGTCCACATGGCCCTCACATGTCAATCATGGAATACAGAAAATAAAAATCATGATGAATACAAATAGGAAAAAGATATTCCATTCAGGATATTTAAACAAAATGAGGGCATTTTTGCCTCTGCGTCTGCATCTCAGTTCCAGTAGAGCAATGGGAAGCTGTCCTGTCTGTATTTTTGTCTGAAAGGTTAATCTCAGTTATCTTCAGCCTGTGTCCCACTTGGGATCAGAGCAAAAGGGAATTTTGAAAAGCAGACTTGACACAGCAGGTGAAATTCAAAGAGTAGTCTATTACTGGAGATGCTGCATAGGATTTTAGCATTTTCTGTAGTTCTGGAAAGCAATTGGTACCGCCCTGCATTCTTACGAAAGAGGGATGATGGCAGGATACTTGGACATCCTGTGATCAAGGACTTGTCTGACAGTGAGCGAAAGGAAGGGCATCATCTGACGGCTCCAGGCTTACGATGAGAAACTGCCAGATGCACATTAGTGGGTGAAGTCCTTCAGTTTCACTTCCTTTATTGGAATTCTTGGACAGGGAACTCTAGGCACTGATTAATTACAAAACATCACTGCAACGTCTCCTAAAAGTATATAATGCATCTGGGACTGTCAGGAGGGAACAGAATGGCCAGCCTTTTGGGGTGTTTTCCGACCTCATAATCCTGGCTTCCAAAACCATGGATTTTAAGTTGGCTAATGGAAATGTACCATAGCAAGAGACTCATTTTATGTTCCTTAAACTATTATCTCCCCTTGTTCAGAGCAGTGTTGTTTTTTTTTCCCCCTAAAGCTTTTATTTTCAGTTTTCAGAGCTAAAGTTGGAAACCTAAGAAGGCACAGTGATGGTTTTGTTTCTCTCAATTCATCCTAATTTCCTGAAATGTGCTGGTAGGGAGGATAAGGAAAAGTGCTCATTTTCCCTTAAAAAAAATTAACTCTATTCATAATAGCGCTGTGGATTTGTAACCTTTATGAGATAATTAATTAGTCTCGACAGAAGCAAAGAATGTTAAAGCAAGCAGGAGCTTTGGAGAACATTTAGTCTAATACCTTTATTTTACAGACAAAAAGAAATCAGGCCCAGAGAACACATGTCACTTGTTTCCAGTTACCCAGCTCTTTGTAAGGTTGGGATTCAGCCTTAGGTCACCTGACCCCCGACCCAGCATTTTTCCTGCTCTATCATATGATGTTAAATCACTTTTTATTTGCAAAACTGTTCTAGAAATGAGGTCAGTGTATCATAAGGAAATGTAAATTTTTTTCTATAATACAAAATCATGATCTTTAATGCATCTATCTACACATCTATAATCTTCAGTTCAGTTCAGTCACTCAGTCATGTCCAACTCTTTGCAACCCCATGGACTGCAGCACACCAGGCTTCCCTGTCCATCACCAACTCCTGGAGCTTGCTCAAACTCAAATCCATTGAGCTGGTGATGCCAGCCAACCATCTTGTCCTCTGTCATCCCATTCTCCTCCTGCCTTCAATCTTTGCCAGCATCAGGATATTTTCTAATGAGCCAGCATATATAACCTTGTTCCATCCTAAAAAACACACACACACACACACAGGCATGAGGACTTGGAGTAATTTAGCTTTGAACAAAGGTAATGTTATTTTTGTGAGGAATAGGCTTCTATCTATCTAGGCAGCATTTCAATAGCAAGTAAAAAAGTGTGAACCAAACATTCTCATCCACTCACTGTGACAGACAGCATATTATGTATTTCTTTTTATGTTTGAATGATACAGTGATTATACAAACGCTTCAGTAGCTGCTGTGCTCACATAATCAGCCCTGTTTCTTGTTACCATTTCAGTTTCGCTGTAGAACCTTTATGAGAAGAGACTTGTGTTGTTTTGAATTATGTAAATTTCCTGTGCAATGACTGGGTAGAGAGGGATGGAGTTGAGGTGAGGAGCTGCCATAGAAAATCACACCTGATACAGTGCATCATTTCATGTTTGTAGTGGAGCAGAGGTCGACAGGACTGGATTGCTGACTCCCCACTCCCACCCGCCCCCCGCCCCATGGCTGTGGCCTTGCAGTGCCTTGTGTGGTCCACAGACCTTTGGCAGTGGCTTCATCGGGGGGCTTGTTGGAAACTCCTGCTCTTAGGCCCTTCCAAGACCCACGGAATCCAAATCTGCAGGTTAACAAGCTCCTCAGGTGATTGAAGCTCAGAGGATGAGATGGTTGGATGGCATCACTGACTAAATTGACATGAGCTTGAATAAGCTCCAGGAGATGGTGATGGACTGGGAAACCTGGTGTGCTGTAGTCCATGGGGTCGCAAAGTGTCGGACTCAACTGAGCGACTGAACTGAACTGAAGAGGTGATTCACATGCGTGTTACAGTTTGAGGAGCACCAGGTTGTAGCATGTTTTGTAAGGATGTAGCTATATTACTCGCACAAAGACATCCAAGATAACTTTGGACATGAAATCTGTGGGGCACCCAAGTACATTCTTGAACCTGGCATCCATGCCTTCTGTCTCCTTGGACCCAGCTGGTCTGCTTCTGGGAAGTCTTTCATATGCATCCTGGCACATGTGCAAAATGCCCTGTGTGCTGTTTTTTTTTTTCACTGCAGCATTATGTGGTTGGAAAACAGATTGGAGACAACCTAGACATCCCAAAGCGTGGAATCAGTTAAATAAATCATGAAATATCCATTCAGTGTGATACTATGTAACTGCAAATAGAAGGTATATGCTCTTACAACCTGATACAGACCTCCGAGGTATTTTAAGTTAGAAGAAAGATAGAAAACAGTGCCATCTTTGTGCACAACAACAAGAAAATAAATTCATTTTCTTATATTTTTATAAAGAAAACTTTGCACGGATATGTCAGAATCTAGTAAAAATGATTATTAGGTGGAGGTATTATGAGTTAGCCAGATGGGGGAGGATGGGGGAGAGGAATAGAATTTTCACTATCTTTAATGTTTCTCTATTTTTACCTTGAATCATAAGAACTCAAAATAAATTATGTGTATAGACTAAGGCATCCATCTCAAGGAATCTATCATAGTCAGTTCTGTATGACTTTATAAGCAAATGGCAGCCTGACACAGTCATCTTCAGACTTGTTGGTTTGCTCACCAGGTCAGTAAAGAAACTTCAGTCACATGTCTGGACATACACGGATTATTTGTTTACTCAAAGTTAATGTGATTTACTTTTATACAAACTACATTTTGTACCTTAAAGCCATAGACTAAAAAAGAAACAAAAAGTACAATATAAAAATGAAATTAATAGTATTTAACAGTTAAAAACTAGTTTGCTCTCATTAAACTATTAACATGCACGATTCCTTTTTGAAACCTTAATTCAGAGCGTTGTGTTGCTTATTATCTGAAGTCTTCTTTTAAGGTTTAGTTTTAGTGGCTGTCATGCCTGGGCAACCAACCCTCCTGGTTTGTCTCGGACTGAAGGGTCCCTCAGATATAGGACTTAAGTGCTGTGACCAGTTCAATTCCAGGCAGACTAGGACAGTCCATCAGCCTGGTCTGAAGGAAATGATTGTTGGCCAAACTTACTAAACCCTGGTACTCCTTTACCAGCATCACTCATCAGTTATACAGTCAGCTGCTGAATTTTCATCTTCTGTGATGACAATCAGTTTTTCCTGGAAGGTAATGAATAGTGTTACATATTTATAGTCCCAAAAGTGAGCTGAAAGCCCACTGACGCTCTTAATTTGAAAGATTCTAAAATTGGGAAACTCTGTCCCTTGAATTTTAAGTGTAAATTTATTATGAGTTTTTAACGGGAGCATACCTTGTTTATGGGTTTCCCTGGTGGCTCAGGTGGTAAAGAATCTGCCTGCAATGCAGGCGACCTAGGTTCAGTCCCTGGGTTGGGAATGGCTACCCACTCCATCTTGTTTATGGCCACAAAATTATGTAAATAAGGCACATATCTGGATAGATGCTCTTGGAGTTCAGTTCAGTTCAGCTCAGTCACTCAGTCGTGTCCGACTCTTTGCGACCCCATGAGCTGCAGCACGATAGGCCTCCCTGTCTAACACCAACTCCCGGAGCCCACCCAAACTCATGTCCATCAAGTTGGTGATGCCATCCAATGATCTCATCCTCTGTCGTTCCCTTCTCCTCCTGCCCCCAATCCCTCCCAGCATCAGAGTCTTTTCAAATGAGTCAGCTCTTTGCATCAGGTGGCCAAAATATTGGAGTTTCAACTTCAACATCAGTCCTTCCAACTAACACCCAAGGCTGATCTCCTTTAGGATGGACTGGTTGGATCTCCTTGCAGTCCAAGGGACTCTCAAGAGTCTTCTCCAACACCACAGTTCAAAAGCATCAATTCTTTGGAGCTCAGCTTTCTTTATAAGTCCAACTCTGACATCCATACATGACCACTGGAAAAACCATAGCCTTGACTAGAAGGACCTTTATTGGCAAAGTAATGTCTCTGGTTTTGAATATGCTATCTAGGTTGGTCATAACTTTCCTTCCAAGGAGTAAGCGTCTTTTAATTTCATAGCTGCAATCACTATCTGCAGTGATTTTGGAGCCCAGAAAAATAAAGTCAGCCACTGTTTCAACTGTTTCCCCATCTGTTAGTCATGAAGTGATCGGACCAGATGCCATGATCTTAGTTTTCTGAATGTTGAGCTTTAAGCCAACTTTTTCACTCTCCTCTTTCACTTTCATCAAGAGGCTCTTTAGTTCTTCTTCACTTTCTGCCATAAGGGTGGTGTCATCTGCATATGTGAGGTTATTGATATTTCTCCCAGCAATCTAGATTCCAGCTTGTGCTTCCTCCAGCCCAGCATTTCGCATGATGTACTCTGCATATAAGTTAAATAAGCAGGGTGACAATATACAGCCTTGACGTACTCCTTTTCCTATTTGGAACCAGTCTGTTGTTCCATGTTCAGTTCTAACTGTTGCTTCTTGACCTGCATACAGATTTCCTAGGAGGCAGGTCAGGTGGTCTGGTATTCCCATCTCTTTCAGAATTTTCCACAGTTTATTGTGATCTACACACTCAAAGGCTTTGGCTCTTGGAGTACCTTTCAAAAAAGAAGGAATTCTCTAGTCTTTGTTGAATGGTTGCTTTCCTGCAGGTGGCTGTGAGCCTTGCCTGATGCACTGCTGACTCTGAGGATAGAAACTCTTCGGGGTCACTTTTGTTGTCTGTGGTTTCTACACAGGGATATTTGAAGGCATTTGTCCACTCTGGGAGGTTTGGTGGGACTAAACTTGGACTTGGATGTTACCTTAACTGAGCTTGTAAGCTGTAGTGTTTAATAGGTCCCAGCAGGCTAAAAACTGTGGGGCGAGATGGGGGCTTGCTGAGGGCAGGGGCGACCCTCTTCTATCACCCTGCCTTTGATCCTTACTTTCTGTCATATTTAAGCCCAAAGAGAGTTAAGACAGTAACAAAGGGTTCCTCTCGCGTCCTCATGGATGGTGCTGTGGCCCCCACATCCCCCCGCAGGGCACCAGCTGCTAGTGTATCACCCCTCCATCCACAGTGCTCTTCATGGCTTGGCTATCTGCAGACAGAAAAGTCAGTTTTCAGCGTATCCAACAATTACCTAGAAATGTGGCCAACAATTACCCAGAAACGTGGTCTAAATCACATTTTTTGTGTGTTCTGGGAGCAAGCTGATGAAGAACAGAAGCCTGTGGATAGTGTGACCCTCCCCCCGCCCCGAGTCATGGTAATTGTCACCACACTTTCGTTTTATTTTACAAAGAAGTACTTGTTAGTGACATTTTTATGGAGACAGCTGGAGTTGGTTTAGGTTTATTAGGTTAAATCTATGACAATAGTATCACTTATTGACAGCGTCACATGCTATCCTGTAGACTTCATCAGTGTCAGCGAGGATTCTCAGAGACGTATACAAGAAAAAGTCCAAAGCTCTTGTCTCTTTTATTCACTTTTTAAAAAAGCTTTAAGCAAAGCAACTTCTGACTTGTTAACATTCCCTGTGAACGAGAAAATAAATGATGCTTCTTAGTTGGTTTATGTAACTCTTTGCTTGAGTTTTCCTGGTTTGGTTTAATCTTCTAATGATGGCATTTGTACTCTTCTGTTGAAGTCATGTTTTAGAGGAGGTTGTACATTTGCTCCAAGATGAATATCCCTCATTATGGTTTTTAGATACATCAGTAGATTTTAGATAACAGCTTTTTAATATTCAACTATTTCTCTGATGCTTTAAATTTCAATTGACAAATTCTGATACTTTTTCCCTGCAATATACATTCCATACATATTGTATTGATTTCTGCACAAGCCGGCAGCTGTTGTTAAATTTTCTGTAAAATATAGTTGAATGTCAGACAACATTTGTGCTATTCTTATGAGAAATAAACATGTAAATTTGATAATTCTCCTCTAATGAACATTTAAAGTACCATAAGCATTGAATATTTGTTGAGTAAGCTTTTTTCCCCTCCAACAATGAAAACAATTGAAAATAGCTTAAAAAAAGGACAAACAAGCATTGAGGGTTTTAAAAAATATTTGTTTACTTATTTATTTGGCTTTGCCAGATCTTAGTTGCAGCATGCAGGATCCAGTTCCCTGACTAGGGATAGAATCCAGGCCCCCTGCATTGGAATCATGGCGTCTTAGCCACTGGACCACCAGGGAAATCCCAGTATTGAGGTTTTTTGAAGACCAATTATAATGCTTAGTTTTGGTACACAACATTGAAAATTTGTGATCTTCTACCTGAGTGACATTTAAAATAGACTTTGTTTTCTATTAAAAGCAAAATACACTGCCCTAAATTTCTTTTCTTCTTTTGCTGTCACCCCAAGTCATATCATGTTTTTTGCTGAAAAAGCAAGGTACAATACACTAATTTGACAGTTACGCAACTTGATGTTGAGCTTCATTGAAATACACTCTGGTTGTGCAACACTGGAATTCTAGAAATAAATTTGGACACTACCTGGCCCTAACAGCAGGGGGTTTTTTAAAACACATTTTTTTTTCTTCTCAGAGGGAGGTTCTGATTTATTATGTTGTTTTCTCTACCCTGCAGCTCTATTTTCACACTAATGTAAATTGCTTTAGATTCTCTTATTTCACAGTTGAGGCATTTAATTCTAGGAAAAGAAAAGCAGATTAAGTCAACAAATTAAAAATATTCAGACCCCCAAATTAAAATTTTTTTTAGTAATTTAGTATTTATAGTAATCATTATACCAATTGTGTGTTTGTCTTAGTTGATTTCAGTTTCACCAGGAAGCAGCTTCTCGTTGCTCTCCTGTTGTCAGACTTGTTTTATATTTAGCGGTCCAGTCTGCAGCGTGTCATCCCGTGGCTTATACTTCTCTGGATCTGACATTAGTGCCGTTGCTGTCCCAGCTGGAGAAATAGCTTAATGCTTAGAAGAAGGATGAGATCTGCTGTGTGTATACAGATGCCAGCAAGATGCTCAAAGAATGCAAATTGAATTATTTGAGGGGCTTTTGAGGATTTGTATTTTTACCACTTTTAATGGGATAAACGAAACCATTCCTCAAATTGCCTATTGTCCTAGTATCATAATGGAGATTTTCCTCCATGTAGTTCGGGAAATAGTTTAATCTTTTCTGTAGGCTGCTTGTTAAACAAAAGAGATTTAGTCACTTACCTTCTGTCTTAAAAATAATAACAAAAGGAAAGCAGAAACTGTGAACTCATACATATTTATATGTGAACAGAAAATTATATTGAAAAAGAAACACTTAGTAGTGATTTTACAGCAAACAGGGCATTTCTTTGCAAATCACCACAAAATAATTTATTGAATACCCAGTCTCTATCATTGGCATTGACCTCTGTGTTACAGATGATGAAGCCTTGAGGGGCCATTTGATTGACTGAGGGTAAACCCAACTTGACTTCCCAGGGGCTCAGTGGTAAAGAATCCACCTGTCAATGCAGGAGACACAAGAGATGCAGGTTCAATCCCTGGGTTGGGAAGATTCCATGGAGGAGGAAATGGAAACCCACTCCAGTATTCTTGCCTGGAAAATTCCATGGACAGCGGAGCCTGGCGGGCTACTGTCCATGAGATCACAGAGAGTTGGATACTACTGAGCTACTGAGCACGGCACAAACATAGTTAGTGGTGGATCCAGGATTTGAACCCACATCTACAAATTCTAAAGCATGTGGTCTTTCTACTTTACCATTTCCCCTTCTCTGTAGCTATTAAAACTCAGAGAAAGCTGGAATCTTGCTTAAAAATGGGATGGGAAGAGTAACTGCTAAAATTAAAGTGTCTCTACACCCTCTGTGTCCTTGGGGACTGGCTGAACTAAATTATTTTGACATAGTCATGCCATAAGATCAAATTTTTTGGTTCTTTTGGAAACTCTCAGCTATAATACTCCTATGTTTAAAAAAAAAAATACTGACTGTGCTAGAGACCCTCAAGAGAAAACTTATCTCTGTTAGTATTATTTGCTAATATAGGCAGCAGTGGCTAGCTGCTTGTTGTCACTTTTCTCGTTGTTCAGTCTTTGCTGGGGTTGCTGCTGCTGCTAAGTCGCTTCAGTCGTGTTTGATTCTGCGACCATATGGGCTGTAGCCCGTCTGACTCCTCTGACAGTGGGATTCTCCAGGCAAGAATACTAGAGTGGGTTGCTGTGGCCTCCTCAAGGGGATATTCCTGACCCAGGGATGGAACCTGTGTCTCTTACAGCTAACCTGCTGGCAGGCGAGATCTTTACCAGGAGTGCCACCTGGGAAGCCCATGTTCAGTCTTGAAACCCTCTCTAACCCAGCTGAAACCAACCCTTGGAGACCTGCTAGCAGAGTGCCCCGTGTCCTTTCTGCAGAGTATTGTTCCAGGCGTCTCAGTGTCTGCACTTGCCCCTCACCTGCCACCCTCCACAGGGGTTGGTCTGCTCAGCTGAACAGAGCATGCAGTGTAGACCGCGCTGTCTGAAGAACTGTTCCCTCTGCCGGGAGAATTCTTCCTCAGGCCTCATCCAAACAGCTGGTGCCTTCAAAACCCATTGTCTTCCTTACTTGCCTTATTTTATATTTTTCTCCCTATTCTATTTTCTCCCAGCATAGCCCAGGGCATTTGGTTTTTTAAAAAAAATTTTTTAATGCAATGCCTTATCTCTCACTAAAGTTCGGCATCTTTTAAAAAAAGGCATATAATGAAGTCCAGTCCAGCTCATAGGAGCTATTGTTTAGTCTACTGAAGTCATGAATTACTGAAATCCTCAAATATTAATTAGCTAGATGGCCTGAAGAAGAATTAACACAGCTTCCAAAAGTGCTAGACTACTTCCAGGGAGTAGTTGCTGTGCTGAGGGATGTGGCTCATTAAGTGATTCTGAGATTCAGGGACACGCCTTGAGCGTTGTCCCCGCAATCTCCTGTTAGAGGAACTGGTCCACTTCCTGGGTGTACAGACAGAGGTACTCTCTTGCAAAATAATTATATGCCAGCGGAACTAATGTCTGCACTTTTTTAAGCGTTGTGAGAGATCTGTTCACTTCCACCAAGGTAATTCTGTACCTGAGAATGGAGTATCAACACCAGAAAAGTGAAAACCAAATTGGTTTTAATTTAGAAGATTCCTATCTATTTTGCCCTAAATGATCTGCGAGTGAACTGAAATGCAGTATTCCTTCATGGATTTTAAATTTACATCCACTGTGAATGATTAGTGTTTAGAAAGGTTAGCAAGCTGTGAGGTTAAGATATGATTTGGGGAATAATCTATTTTAAACACTTGTAGTGTGAAGAGAACAAACAATCTTGAATACTATTTTAAGCATGTCCATTCATTGAAGCCCAGCAGGAGATATCTTGAGTAGGGGAAAGTCTAAATTCTAATCGACAGAATTAATTAAATTAATGAGAACTGGAGCTCTGCTATATTCACCAGATGACATGAGACGTGTCTAGGATACAAAGAAGCAAAGGTCAAGGGAAATGTGTAGTTAATGACTTTAAGAAGAGGACGCCGTCGTCTCATATAGATGGATGTAAATTTGATGGCTGACAGCATGGTATTCACAGGGGAGTATTTTAATATCAACCCACGGTTATGTGGGTTGACTTTAAGGTGTCTTGGCAATGAAAATTACTCCTGTAGACCCACTGGCCCTGCACATCAAAGGGGCAGTCAGTTAGCATGGAGGGATCCCAGCACAAATGTCTCTTTACAATAAACTCCACCATCATCTGAATGTTCCTGTAAGGATCCTGAGCTTTCTTAGTTCTTTCTCCTCTGGTGACAGACCTGGACCCTCTCAGGAGCCCTGATCTGCATCCAGTCCTCTGTTCCAGTGACCCTTCACCTTATCTCTGTGTCCCAAGTCAACCATCTGTGCTGAACTCTCAGTTGAGGCGGTAGCTGTTTCTTCCTCTTCTCCTCCTGCTTCTCCAGCTCCTCTTCTTCTTCCCCTCCTCTTCCTTCCCCCCTCCTTGCCCTTCTCTTTATCTTCCTCCCCTTCTTTCCCCTCTCCTCCTTCATCACTTGTTCCTTCCTTGTATCCTGATATCTTTTTGGACTTTATGTCTCTGTGCTTTCTCTTCTAATCAGATTTTTACTCTCTACCTTCCACGCCAGTGTTGAGAAGTCCCTGTGTTTCAGCTTTGATTCTCTTCTCCTTTTTCACTTTTTCTCTTGATGACTTCTGTTATCTGGATGGTAACCCGGTTGTTTCTGCCTCACTGCAGGTCCATATCTCAGCTCCAGGCTGGATGCAGGTAAACTCTTCCTGGTTATCCTTCACTATGTCAACTCACAGTCTCCCCAGTCTTCTTTTCTCTTTCTTGTTGATCTCTTTTTATGTATGAGTAAGTCACCACTTAACCCATTCTCTTAACTGTATGCCGTGTGTGCCAAGTCACTTAAGTCATGTCTGATTCTTTATGATCCCATGGACTGTAGCCACCAGGCTACTCTGTCCATGGGATTCTCCAGGAAAGAATACTAGAGTGGGTTGCTAAGCCCTTCTCCAGGGGATCTTTTCCACCCAGGGATTGAACCCAGGTCTCCTGCATTGCAGGCATATTCTTTATCATTGAGCCACCAGGGAAGCCCATATGCATCTTTTTTTAAAATTTTAAAGAATCCATTTTTTAATAATTTTAGTAATTAGCAAAAATATATTTTAAAGAGTTTGTATATTTAGGGGATGAAACAAGATGACCCAAGATGTCATTCTAGAGATGGGCACAATTTGAGCTCTTCAAAGAGGAGGGCATGGCAACCTACCAAGTATTCTTGCTTGAACAATTCCATGGACAGAGGACCCTGGCAGGCTACAGTCCATGGGGTCGCAAACAGCTGGACAGGACTGAGCAACGAACACTTCCACTTTCACTTTCAAAGAGAATTGCAGTATATCCAGTGGCTGGCCTTAAACATCTGATACAAGAATCAATGTCTGTCTTTCCTGAATTAGGTTTTTTTTTTTAATTATTTATTTTAATTGGAGGCTAATTACTTTACAATATTGTAGTGGTTTTTGCCATACATTGACATGAATCAGCCATGGGTGTACATGTGTCCCCCATCCTGAACCCTCCCTCCCCATCCCATCCCTCAGGGCCATCCCAGTGCTCCGGCCCTAAGTGCCCTGTCTCATGCATTGAACCTGGACTTACGATCTATTTCACATATGGTAATATACACGTTTCAATGCTATTCTCTCAAATCATCCCATCCTTGCCTTCTCCCACAGAGTCCAAAAGTCTGTTCTTTACATCTGTGTCTTTTGCTGTCTTGCATATAGGGTCATTGTTACCATCTTTCTAAATTCCATATATATGCATTAGTATACTGTATTGGTGTTTTTCTTTCTGGCTTACTTCACTCTATATAATAGGCTCCAGTTTCATCCACCTCATTAGAACTGATTCAAATGCATTCTTTTTAATAGCTAAGTAATACCCATATGCATCTTAACCTTAATTAATAGTTAATAATAATTAACAAGAAAATAAAAGTAAAGATTAATAAAAAAATAAATAATAAAAAAGAAAAGAAAAAGGGAAAAGGTTTTTTTCTATTTTTTAAGCAAAAGCAAAGGAATAATACAGACTTTTCTATAGCAACACGTTTGAAACTCCAGAGTAACTGGATGATTTCCTAGCAAAATAATGATTATCAAAATGCATCCAGGAAAAGTTGAATATTTGAATAGGTCAAACAGTAAAATAAACTGGAAGACAGGATCCAGCCAGGATCACAGCTGAACTATTCTTCAACTTTAAAAGAAAAAGTAATTCCAATGATATTCAGACTCTTTCAAGCCATGTAAAAAGATGAAAAATTTTTATGAAACCAGCATATGAAATCTGAGGAACATAGCACAAAGCCAAAACTGTAGGTGACAAATACATGTCACATACAAATATGAAATTCTAAATAAATATTGCCAAATGTAATCCAGCAGCATATTAGAAAAATGATATCTTATTACCAAGGAGGATATAGCATGCAGTAATGTAAAATTAAACAGTGCAACACAGTTCAGTATTACAAAATCTGCCAACATAATTCTTACATCAGCAGATTAAAAAGGAAAAGCCATATAATGATTTTTAACACTGAAAGGTTTTTGATAAAATTTAGCCACCATTCCTTGCAAAAATCGGTGTGTTAAAGAATATAATAAAAATTATTTACCAAAATATAATAGTGAATATACCAAATAGGTAAACATCAAAATATTTAAATTAAAATCAAGAAATTGAAATGCCCACTGTCATCATTGCTATTCAGTATTGTTTTGGAGGTTTTAGTGAATGAAATAAAAAACAGAATTTAATGAGTGATATAAATGAGCTCTCTCTCGCTCTCTCTCTCTCTATATATATATGCACAGATGATGTGATTTTATACCTAGGAAACCCAAGAGAATCTAATTACTGTACCACCAGAATGTCTGGGATTTCAGTACAAACTAAGTTTACCCAATTTAAATTAAAACCAGTTGAGATTCTAATTTGGAAGTGAATTCACTATTAACTTGGGGGGAGCTGACATTTTTGTGGTATGCATTTTCATTTGTTCAGATACTAAGTTACATGATTTTACTGTCTCCCCTTTCCTGTTCAGCGACCCCAGCTTCTGCTCTATGGCCCCGCAGGCTCCGGGATGATGTCCCAGACGACCCCTGGCAGAGGCTTTTAGCTCTCCCCTCTCTCCTTTTGCTCCTGCTGCTCCCACCTGGACTGCCTGCTGAATTCTGGTTTTCTGGGAGGCAGAGGTCTCCAGGAAGCTCCCTCTGTTCAGAATCAATCCTTCTTCATTTTGTTCGCAGATGCGTTGTTTGGATTTCTTAACTGGTGCCCATTAGCACTGTGTCTGCCTATTTATTCACCAAAACGTTGAGTACCTCCATATGCCGGGTGAGGGGGACGCTTGTGTGTCTGCACTTGTGTCTCCCCCAGTAGAGCTGGTGCAACGTGAGCACAAGTCAAGTCCCCAGGCATCCCCAGCATGTTGTGTCCTCACTCTCAGCACCCGCACCATTCAGGGAAATGAGCAGCAACTGGTTTTGAATTCAGTTGTATTGGAATGAGACTCAGCCTAAATGTGCAAATGAAAAATGCTCTCAACAGAGCAGGCAGAAGACTTTGCTACAGCGACACCGTGGAGCTATTAGAAGGTGAAGGTTTGGGAAGTGCAATTATATTCAGGGAGCATCTAATTCTGACTTTATTTCCCAACAGCAATAAGTTGTTAACACTGGGAAAATTATATTATTTCCAGTGGGTACCACAAAGGGAGGCATTATTTATATCCATGTGTGATAAAATTGGTTGGTTGCTACCAACAGTTGTTTTTCTCACATATTATAAGATGCTGTCTGATGGGGTTGGATGCAACATAATGTTCAAAATGAAGTTGAGATGCTGGTGTGAAAGGTTGTGAGGTTGTGTTTATGGTTAATGGAATTGGAGAGATGTTTCTCAGGAACACGATTTACATGGTTCTATCCTTAAGAACGACAGCTTATTCACTCTTCACTCCCTGTCATGTTTAATTTGAGATTAGAACATCATAATAAACATTGTGCAGTTTCCTAGAACTAGGATTCTTAACTGTCAGGTAGAATTCATCTGTCAGTGGTTCTTCAGTCTGTATTCTCTAGGGAATGGGGATAAATGTGATGCTGAGTGGCCAGACAGATATGCTGTGGGGCAGACGGAATATCTGTACTTTTGGGGTTTCTAATGTTGGAACTCCTAAAAAGATATTTTATAAGTTAAAATGGAGTCACGCTAAAGAGAGAATTTTTAGAGCTCCCAAATCAATAAAATGATTTACTTTGGGAAGCAATTTTTACCTACTTTTGTTTCTATAACATATGGTTAAATTGTGATGTACATTTAGTCCCCAAAGCAAATTTGATAAATAGTTTTATTTGTTGACAAATCGTGCTTTTTTTGGCAGTTAAAATCAGCATGTATCATTTTTAAACGAGGAAGAGAGTGTTTAAAATCATCAATGTAATTAAATATGGTACAATTACCTTCAATTAACAATATACTGTTATAATTTTTTATTTTTTACTGAAGTATAGTTGATTTATAATGATTCAGATGTACAGCAAAGTGACTCAGTTATATATATATATATATATTCTTTTTCATTTTAGGTTATTACAATATAGAAAGAAGTTTAAGGTTTGAAAAAAATCAGAGCTGGATGACAATAGGGGTCGCCCGTAGCCTCTTCCTCCCCTCGCCACCGTGTCCATGTGGGCATCCATCTGGGGTCTGAGGTCCAGGTGCAGTCCTACCACTGGGTCTAGGTCCTCTCAGTGTCTCTCGGTCTTGAATAGTCCTTGTTCGTACACGGACCTTCTTCCCCGTTGGGAACGACCTCTGTCACCATCCGGGTGACAGCACTCTCCACACACACGGTTTTAGGAATGCAACCGTCGTAGAAACCGAGATATTTATATCTGCTTGGGAGTCAACACTGCTGTAATGTTTTTGGTAAAGTGTGTAATTGTAATGTTGTAAAATGCTTATGTGAAAACAGGGATGTTGAGTAATCTTACCAGAGGATCTTCAGGGTTTGTCACACTGCTTTCTGTGTTTAGCAACATCAAATGTCTCATGTTGTGTAGAAATGGCAGCAGATCTTCTGCTGCTGTGACGGCCAAGAGACTGCGTGCGAGCGCCTTCGTGGGAACCACACGAAGCCATCCTGCCGTCTCCAGGCAGAGGCAGGAAATCCACCGATGACAGTTCTTCCAGCCTTATTTCATGGTTTGGTTGTTCGGTCATTCAGTCGTGTCCGACTCTTTGCGACCCCATGGACTGCAGCACTACAGGCCTCCCTGTCCTTCACCGTCTCCCGGGGCTCACTCAAACTCATGTCCATTGAGTTGGTGATGCCATCCAACCGTCTCATCCTCTGTCACCCCCTTCTCCGTAAAGTGCATTTAAAAAACTTTATACTTTAGCATGTGTATTTCTTCGCAAGAACAGCTCAGTGTGTTGTGGTGGATAAATAGTAATATTTATCCACTGATATCAAAATATCATATTTATCCACTCATATCAAAAAATTTGATGAGTTTTTCCTTATAACCTGAGCAACTCTTTTTTGTTGATTGCATATATGAATATCAAAGGAAAAAATAGTACACATTATTTATTTTTCAATTACTAGACCAGGCACTGCGTCTGTATTTTTATCCCAGAAGACAGCACACTTGTTGGCAGGTTAAGAAGAGCTCAGGGCATTTTTGTTTGGCATTTAGTTATTCGTTTGGCTGCGTTGCAGCATGCAGGATCTTCATCGTGTCGTGTGGATCTATCGCTGGGGCACACGAACTCTCTGGTTGTGACGAGCAGGCTCACAAGTTGTGGCGTGTGGGCCTCAGAGCTTGAGGGCTTCAGAGCACGGGTTCTCTAATTATGGTGCGAGGGCTTAGTTGCTCCTTAGTATGTGGGATCTTAGTTCCCCGACCAGAGATCGAACTGACTTCCGCTGCATTGCAGGGCAGATTCTTAACCACTGGACCACCAGGGAAGTCCCCATATTTTTTTAAGTGGTTAAAAGTCCACAAGAATTCTTCCTGCCCAGCTGGGTTGAGTTTGGCTTTTGTTACTCCATCAAGTTGCTTTATTGTCTTGAGATGTTTGAATGTTTGACTTGGAGGTGTACTTTATCACCTGTTGCCACCAACATGCTTGCAGCTCTGACCTTTTACCATCTGCACCTTCCCCGGGAACATTTTACTGCAAGATAAACATTAAAACTAATGTTCACATAGCACTTTTTGACCAGTCTTCTCCAAGGGTGTGTGTATATGAATGTGTGTTTGTGCAGTGTATGCGTGTATATGGTTATAACAATGCTTGTTGACAATTTTAAAACTCTAGAAAGTAACAGGGAAATAATATTTATGTCAGTCCCACCCCCCCATGTATAACCATCATTAATATTTTGCTGCTTCTTTCCAATTACTTTTCTATGCATGTGTGTTTGGACTTTTCCACACACCTTTCTAAGTGTGTGGACTCATATATGCAGAGTGCCTTGCCTGACGTAGGGGCTTTATAAATATGTTGAAAAATGAACATTTTAATACATGTAATCAATTCTATTTTAAATTTTAGGATCATAGAATATGTACTGTTTTGTGTCCTTTGATTTGTTTACTTAACTCAGAAAATTCTCAATATATTTTATAAAAACAGTTTTTGACAGCTTCATAATCATATATATGTGTGTATGTCATATATAAATATCTTTTCTTTAACCTTTCTCCCATATTACTATTACTTTGCATTATTGCTGTAATAATGTTGTGATGTCCATTTTTACCATTAACTTTTATCAGGACCACTTCCTTATCATATCAACCCTAGAGGAGGAGTTACTGGAACACAGACTATAAACTTAAAACAATTTTTGAGCTTTACTGCCAGATTTTTATTATTTAGAAATGATCTTTTTATTGAATTACAAAGGATCACTATCCATCTAGAAAGCAGAAACGTTTAAAGTACAACGAAGATTGGGAAGAAATTATTTATAATCCCAGCATGTAAAGATGACTTCATTTAAGATTTTGTTCTGCACAATTTTAGTCTTTTTTATTTCCATTATATGTTTTACCAAAAAGGATCATTTATTTCCTTAACTCCTTTGTTCCGCACTTGGTGTGTCATTGTGTGTTAGTCGCTCAGTCGTGTCCGACTGTCTGCGACCCCATGGACTGTAGCTGACCAGGTTCCTCCGTCCATGGGATTTTCCAGGCAAGAATACTGGATTGGGTAGCCATTTCCTTCTCCAGGAGATCTTCCCAACCCAGGGATCGAACCCAGGTCTCCTGCATTGCAGGCAGATTCTTTACTATATGAGCCACCAGGGAAGCCCCTGGTGTGTCATTAACATAGACTTTCTCTGCCATTCGATAGTCTTCTGCAGTGTAACTTTATGACCTGTTGTTAAAACCACATATCTGTATCTGTCCTCTCTTGGTGAATCTTCAGTTTGTTTCCAGTCACTCACAGTTTGTTTCCAGTGCTCAGTCACTCAATTGTGTCTGATTCTTCAACTCCGTGGACTGTAGCCCGCCAGGCTCCTCTGTCTGTGGGATTTTCTAGGCAAGAATACTGGAGTGGGTTGCCATTTCCTCCTCCAGGGGATCTTCCCGACCCAGGGATCAAACCCACTTCTCTTGTTGTCTCCTGCATTGGGAGGCAGGTTCTTTACCACTGGCACCACCTAAGAAGCCTAGATCCGTCTCAGCTAACATTTTAAATGCTAGCATGGCTTTACAAGCTGTAACAAGACACCTTGTTATATTATGAACCCAGATATGCTCAGGGTCACATTATGGCCTTGTCCATATGCTTTTTTAAATTCACCTCAAGTGTTTGCTTGTCTACCTGTTTTTATCATCTCTATGTATTGTGTTGCCCCCCAGTTTTATGATAACTTCATTGGCGTTTAACAGTTCTCTCTACCAAAATACAAAACGTGTTTTGAAAAAAGTTGTACTCAGCTGTTTGGTTGGGGTTTAAAACACAAGGCGCGTCAAGGGCAAGAGGGAAAGAAGTGTGTTTGCAAACCAGGCTGTGGGCTGACACTGTGTAGTCATGTAAGCCGATTGCTGGCTGGGACTCTGAAGATCAGAGCGAATTCTCATTCATGTTGGTTTCTCGTGTTTCCCAGAGCTCTCAGTTCTGGGGCAAAACTGAAGCTGCATTCTGATCCTGGTTCAGAGCCTCCTCTTCTCTTAGCACCCTCTCCTCTGAAATAGTGGGGCTCAGAGTTCCAGGGTGGGAAGCAGTTCAGTGGATCTGAAGCGGTAGACCCAGACAAACAGATCAGGCTCTCTTTTGTTCTTGGGAGGGACCCAAAGTCCCCGTAAAGGCGGCTTATCTGCAGTTCCAGCTGGGAACCCAATGTCATGTTCAGAGTAAGGAAAATTAAAAGAAGAAAGTAGTGGCATTTAGAGTCAAGGGCGGCCCATTTCACGGCTCTTCTCCTACAGTTAAAGGAAATTTATATTAGAAATACCCTCGTCTCGTTTCCCTGGGAGAGTTTTGTTATTCAGAGAAAAATATGTGGGTTTATTGTTTCAGACACTGGAGTTAGGATTTGTAGAATCCACTCAGTATGGCCAGAGTTATCAGCTGACTTTATGAGTTATTTTAAAAAGTTCCTCTGTGCAGCTCTTTATTTTGTTCTGTGTGGGTTCTTTTTCTTTGTTCATAAAGATCTCTGTTAATCTGGAGCTGCTTAAATTCTGCAGTATTTCACCCACTCTGATCTGTGCTTTCTTTCCATTTCTGAGACTATAATTTGGTCAGTGGTTAGGTTAGGGTCTGGACACTCATGCTCACAACACTCACACACCAAGTTTCTTATTATGAATAGGTCAGTGGGCTCCGGGGAATGAGAATTTCTGCATCTGAAATTATAGAAGAGATTGGCAAAGAAGCGGTAGGAATTCCATTTACTGACTTACGAAGTGCACTTTCGTTGTACCAGGCATTCTGTGTTCTCCATTTGTAGGAGACCTCCCAGTATAATCTTGACAGCAGTTTGGGATTCAAACTTAATTTATGAAAAGTGTTCGAAATAACAAGGATGTAGTCTTTAAAATGAGAGTTTAAAAATATACAATCCGCCATCCGTCACTGCCATCTTCACTGCAGCTTTGCAGCCAGTGATGTTTAATTATGTAGGTGATGATTTTTCTCCATTAGTCCAACAAATAAATGGCAGAGACAGGCGTCACTTTGAAGAAGCAGTGTCGGAAGCAAGTCGTGCTGCCTGGCCTGGGTCTCCATGATGAACGGCTGTGCTCTGCTTATGTGAAGGCTCCTGAATCAGTTATGTAGTCTATGGGCTGATTAACGGCAGGTTGCTGTAAAGGACGGCCATGTTGCTCTGGGTTGATTTTTGACGGGGGCCGGAGTGGGGGGTCTTAGACCCCTTTGAACGTCTTATGTAAGCTATCGATAATCTCCTTAGAGAAGTGTTTATATCCATTTGCACACACAATTTTATATAAAATTCAGATTTCCAGAATCCTCAAAGGCATTGTGGACCACCCCTGCTGTTAAGAACAGCTACACTAAACAAGAGTACAAAACACCAGTGTGTGTGTCTATGGACCTGAGTGTGTGCTGTGTGTAGTGTATGTGTGTATTTTTCAAGTTCTCTGTTTTCTCCGTGATTAAAACAAGAGGAAGTCAGAAGGGGTTCTAATATTCCTGATAATTTCCCCTCTTCGCTCAGGCGGAAATTGTGGTTTCTTGAAGAAGAAGCAAGGAAGGTGTTCCGTAACCTTTCACCGTGTGCTGGCATCTCTTGGTGAGGAAAGTCATTGCAGGGTGCTCAGGAGTGGGGGTGGTGGGGAGCTAGATGAAAGCTGTGGTGATGTGCCAGAAAGGTGGAATTGAAAAGCAGCTACAGAAGTAAAGTTTTTGTGAGCTGTTCATCGGGTCCTTGGAGGTCTCAGTAGATACTGAGCACTTTATAGAATGGAGATGTCTCTTCACCCTGAAACCTGGGCGTCAGTTTAAACCCCCTGCCTTCCTCATCTTGTGCCTCCGGCCAGTCAGCGGCTGGTACCCATCTTACCTCCCAGGTGAGTGTGGAGTGGCCCTTGCTCCTCCCCTCAGCTCTTGTTCTAGGTTGGTTGAGGGTCTCATCCCTGTTGTTCAGGCTGTCCCATCATTCCAGAATACGATATAACTTTGCGGGTAAGCACAGACCAGAGTTTGAATTCAAATTCCATGGTTTTACTGGTGAGCTGTGCAACTGGAGAGATTTGTGAACTTCTCTGAGCCTCTGTTTCCTCCTGTGTGGCGTGGGAATGGTAACAGTCTCAGTACTAGGGATGTTAAGGTGTAAATGAGCTGAATTAGATGCTGTACATGGTCCATGGCAAATTCTTTAAAAGCCTCCTCGACCATCTTTTCTATTTCTAACCTTGCTACTTTTCTAATTAATTCTCCACATTTCCACTAAAAAGATCTTAATATAATGCAATAATATTTTTTTTTCTTCCTAGTGACTAAAAGCTTTTGCTAGAACATCATTGACTAAGGATAAACCAAAAGGTCCTTAACAAGACTTAGAAAGCTTCTCGTGACCAGGGTCCTGCCTGTTTGCCTGGCATCTTTATTACTTGATCATGTGTGTGTGTGTTGATCTCTTTAAAAAAGTTACAGTTCTTTAAAAAAGCTACAGTGCCATTTACAAATTTTAACAAGACAGAAGAGTTTAAAAGGCTTTCTCCTCATTCTGGATGAACCACTCAAAGTAATGTGCTGTGTGTACCCCTGGATCTGCCTAGATGTAGTTATGGAGACCTGGGAATAATGTCCATATGGATGGCGTGTGACTCGTCTGCTGCTTGCTCTGTATTTATCAGTACATCACAGCCTCACGCCGCCTCAGCAGATCCACATCTGTGACTTGCTGTTTAATAGCTGCACCGAATTCTGTTGTATTGTGTCTGTTTTCTCTCCATCTGAAATGATTATGTGTGCTGTTGTGGTCAGAACATAATTCCATTTTCCTCACCCAATGGATCATCATGGGTCCTGATGCCATGCGTCCATACTTTGCTGATTAATCAGATAGGAAATTCCTATCGATGGGGTCTGGTGTTCTCCACGACACTGCTTTCAAACTCTTGGCACCTGGGGATCATTTATTGGTCATGTAGCACAGACTCAGATGTCTGATTAACAATATCCAAAAACTCATCCTAAGTTTTAATCATAAAATAAAATTTTAAAATGATGATGCCTTCAGTGTCACCTCTAAGCCTTCAGAATGACCTTCCATAGTGACCACCCTTGTTATTCCATCTTTATTTCTGTTTAATGAGAAAGTTGTACTGAGCTGTTGGTAGGTTTTTGGCTGTGATACCAAAAGATGGTTCTTCAGGTCCACGTGGGTTGTTCTGGATATTTAGAGCTCACCTGAACCCAGACTCATTTTGTTTCATCAAATGCCGTCTTGACACTTAACCACACTCAGAGCCTGGCAGGTTGAGTCTCTACTTCAGAGGACACTCAGATGCATTTGCAACTTCTTCTTTGATCACATTTGTCCCAGGAACATGTTTTTTTCATGCTCCCTTCTTTGTTGTTGTTCAGTCACTCAGTCATGTCCAACTGTGCGACCTTGTGGACTGCAGCACGCCAGGCTTCCCTGTCCTTCACCATCTCCCAGAATTTTCTCAGACTCATGTCCATCGAGTTGGTGATGCCATCCAACCATCTCATCCTCTGTCATCCCCTTCTCCTCCTGCTCTCAGTCTTTCCCAGCATCAGGGTCTTTTCCGGTGAGTGGGCTCTTCACATCAGGTGGCCAAGCTATTGGTGCTTCAGCTTCAGCATCAGTCCTTCCAGTGAATATTTAGGGTTGATTTCCTTTAGGATTGACTTATTTGATCTCCTTGTAATCCAGGGGACTCTCAAGAATCTTCTTCAGCACCTGCAACACTCCCTTCTGCAGTATTTCAATAATGTTCTTTATCAATAGCATGATTGATTTCTTTCCTCACTGAGTAAAGAAAATTGTCACACATTGACGAAAAGCTAAATTCTCTGTGATCAAGTTGTTTATATCACAATTTGCCTACATAAGACTTCCTGACAGCTCACCTTCCATATTTACAATTGTTACATTTCAGCCCTGGAGATACACGTCGAGATGGTTTAAGATTTTGAAGGTGTTGCTAAGATAAACCATTTAACAAGGACACTGAACTCGTGGCACTTGTCTTTGGTGTCATAAGGAATTTTGTTTTTATCATCTGCTTGTAAAATCCTCAGGAACCTCTTTCCCCCGACAGTCCTCATGTGGAGGTTGGAAACTGTAGGGCCCAGCCCTCCTCCAGCTCCCTAAATACATATGCCTCGGTGGCTTTGGCTCCATTCATGTCCAGTTTCTCCCATTTCTTTCTGTATTGAAGTATGATCAGGGAAGCACTCTTGGCTGCCAGCTCTCTCCTGTGACTAATATGAAATGTCTGCTGACGTTTGGATGAAGTTGTCCACTTGGCATACTGGTGCCCTTTTAGGGGTGGGCATCTCACTGATGCCCTGCTGGTGCTGGTGAGCTCCGCCCTTCCTTCTGCAGTCTGTGTACTGAATCCTCTCTTTGCTCGTGCAGTGGTGTTCTCAGTGATAAACAGATGTATCTACCCACCGTCCAAGAGCTGTTCCCGCCGTACACTTGTGACTGTGTCCACCTGGGGAGCAAAGACCTGCTGCCATGCTCCCGTGAAAATGATGGCACTTCACTAAGGAATTTTGCCAGCAGCCCATCTGATTTTGTCAAGGCATTGTGTTTTCTTTCTGTTTGTTGTTTTCTAATCCCCTGACTCGTTTTGTTTTTAAATAATAGTATGTCATTTGTGCCTACTTTCGATATGAGGTGTGGAACTTTGAATAATCCTTCTTCTCCATTAGTGACAAAATCTGTCACTTTCATACTAGAAAGCATTATTTTGCAACTGTTCTGAGAAAAGAAAACGACAAAACAAAACAACGTTCCTTCTATACCCAAGAGCACGTGGCTTCCTTGGAAATGTCCTTGAATCCTTCCATGACCCCGAGCCGGCTTTTGTTTTGCGTTTTGTTGCCACTTCTATCCCCGGAGTGGAACAAACAGTTGGCAGGTTTTCAGAAGACTTGTGTCCTTACTTGTGCTCTGCCCACTAAACTGGTATGACCTTGAAAAAGTCTCTTAACTTTTCTGGGCTTGAGTTTGATTTATCTGTAAAAGTATTTTTTCAGATCCACAAACCCTGTGGTTTTTTATGACTGAATTTAACTGGTTAATTGTTTGCTTTAAGCCTGTGCTTCCAGTTCCCTTTTTTCATTGTAAAATATAATTTTATAAGCACAGCTATCAATTACATTCATAAAATGTAAGATTTTTAGAAAGGAAAACATCTTTATCTGCCATGTAAACCATCCCACAGGAAAGAGATTGTTGACAGGCAATTATATTTCTCAATAAACATTGCCTTTTGGATTCTTTTTTTTAATTAAAAAAATTTTAAAATATTTTTTAATTGGAGGAAAATTGCTTTACAATGTTGTATTGGTTTTTGCTGTACAACACAAATCAGCCATAATTATACATGTATCACCTCCCTTTTGAGCCCCCCTCCCCTCCCTTCAGTCCACCTTTCTAGGTCAGGTGGATGAACCTAGAGCCTATTATACAGAAAGAAGTAAGCCTTTCAGATTCTTAAAATGACTGGTTTGGTTTTTGTTTGAAACCCTCTGAATACTGCTGTTTTCTTTGCAACATCACATAAAGCTCCCAAATGTTCAGCCGAGAGAGCATTTTGAAATGCTGGCAAGAGTGAAGTTGATCGTCCCAGCTCTCAGCTGTTTCGCTGCAGTGCCTTGGATTTATCATTCATAAATGATATAATACTGGTTCCTCCCATCCCCAACTTTGCATCTTTCAGTTTTGTTGAAACATGAAAAATGTCCTCTCATTTTCTGCAGCTTCTTAACTTTCCTTCCAGCTTTATTGTTATCATCTCCCCAGGTCTCTCCTTCCCGTTTGCTTTTCTTAGCCGTATTGCATGCATGTATATATGTATCTATGTATATGGACGTGGCGCTTTTGAAGTTAACTGAGAAATTTCAAAGCAATGAACAGGAGGCAGTCACACAAAACTTGTTAAGTGCAATCTGCTGGGAAACAGAGTAGAAGTGAGAAGAAGGCTGGGAGAGTTAAACACACACATGACATTTATTTTTGTAGAAATAAAATATTCCTGAGAAATCACTCATTCTTGCCATTTCGTTTTTGGTTTCTATCATCTTTCAAGTTTTTCCTTGGAACCTTGTAAAGTGAGCTGTGAATGTAAGAAAGTTTTTCATGACATTCTTACAAGCCAATTCATAAAGATTTTAAAAACAGTTCCCCGTTCTCGTATAAAAGGCATGCACCCAAGTGTATGGAAGAAGGTTGAGTAAGCGATGTTCGCTACACGCGGCTGAGAACAGTGCAGCTTGAAAGAGAAGGTGGACAGTGGCCACGACCTGACATGAGGTGGCTTCCAGGGGACACTGGGATGGGAACAAAGTCAAGTGCAAAACAGCCTGTATCATGTGCTCTTACATAAGAAGGAAGGGGGCAACAAGGAAAAAAACAAACGTGATTGCTATTTTTAAAAGAAGAAACCCGGAAAGGATAAACCTTAAAAGACTGAGGGTGGTCCCCTGTTAGGTTAGAATGGTGTGGGGGATAGGATGTGGAATGGATAGATACTTCTTTGAGTCCCTTTTTGTAGAGCTTCAACTTTGGGAAGTTTGATATTCTGCATATTAAAAGTCAAAATAAATCATTAGGAACTGAAAGAAAATAGAAATAAACAGAACTCAGCCACATTTCTGTCTTCTTTGTGCTGAGGAGAGAAAGAATGAATCCAAGTAGTTTATGAACAGAGTTTCTAACTGTGTACCCCATTCTTGGATGGCAGAGCAGGAAGAGAAGATTGTGAACAGATCCTGAACTCTTTGTTGTGAGTTTGTTCATTGCTGGACTGGGGTTGAAAGATTTCTGAAGCTGCAGTAGATACAATGTAGGATTTAGTACACAAGTAATGGTACCCCACTCCAGTACTCTTGCCTGGAAAATCCCATGGGCGGAGGAGCCTGGTGGGCTGCAGTCCATGGGGTCGCTAAGAGTCAGACACGACTGAGCGACTTCACTTTCACTTTTTCACTTTCATGCCTTGGAGAAGGAAATGGCAACCCACTCCAGTGTTCTTGCCTGGAGAATCCCAGGGGCAGGAGAGCCTGGTGGGCTGATGTCTATGGGGTCACACAGAGTTGGACACAACTAAAGCGACTTAGCAGCAGCAGCAAGCATGGTACCTTGTTAGAGGAGGAACACGAACATAGAAAAAGAAAGAGCCCTTTGGGGATGGGTGGGAATGAGATGGATCTTTTTGAACTTATGATTTAGTGTGTGTGTGTGTGTGTGTACACACGTACATGGGCTTCCCTGGTGACTTAGATGGTAAAGAATCTGCCTGCAACATGGGAGACCCGAGTTTGATCCCTGGGTTGGTAAGATCCCCTGGAGAAGGAAATGACAACCCACTCCAGTATTCTTGCCTGGAGAAATCCATGAACTGAGGCTACAGTCCATGGAGTCACAAAGAGTCGGGCATGACAGAGCAACTAACATTTTCATATACATATGTAAATGTTTATTGTGTATATACACACACACACACACACACACACACGTAAATGTTTGTATATGTATGTATTTTGTATACCTAGACAGCATATTAAAAAGCAGAGACGTTACTTTGCCAACAAAGGTCCATATAGTCAAAGCTATGGTTTTTCCAGTAGTCATGTATGGATGTGAGAGTTGGACCATAGAGAAAGCTGAGTGCTGAAGAATTGATACTTTTGAACTGTGGTGTTGGAGAAGACTCTTGAGAGTCCATTGGACAGCAAGGAGATCCAACCAGTCCATCCTAAAGGAAATCAACCCTGAGTATTCATTGGAAGGACTGATGCTGAAGCTGAAACTCCAATACTTTGGCCACCTGATGCGAAGAACTGACTCATTGGAAAAGACCCTGATTCTGGGAAAGATTGAAGGCAGGAGGAGAAGGGGATGACAGAGGATGAGATGGTTGGATGGCATCACTGACTCAATAGAAATGAGTTTGAATAAACTCCAGGAGTTGGTGATGGACAGGGAGGCCTGGTGTGCTGCAGTCCATGGGGTTGCAAAGAGTCGGACATGACTGAGTGACTGAACTGAACTGAATTAATGTATTTTGTATATAACTGTAGTAAAGGAATTGGAGAACACTATAATTGTGTGATCAAAATTATCATCACCAGTGGACCCAGGAACACCATATAGATCCAGTTGGCATATCCTGGGAAGGACACATCATCACCCATGTCAAATGCTGGCAAAAAAACGTTCATAACCTGAATCTAATCACAAGGAAACATCAGACAAATCCAAAGCGGAGAACTTTGTTTTCAAAAATAAGGTGGGGAAAATACTATATTCTTTAGAAATGTTAATGTTATAAGAGATAAAGGCTATGGAAAATGTTCCAGATTGAGGGAGACTAAAGGCACATGTCAGTTAAATTTAATATCTGACCTTAAACTGAATCCTGCTTGGGAGGGGAAAATACTATGAAGTGCATTGTTGGATAAATTGGAAAAATGGAGCATGAGTGGAAGATTAAAGTGTTGAATAATGTTAAATTTAGAGATGTTTATAACTGAGCTATTGTTACCAAGAGAGCCTTCCTATTCTTGGGGAAAATAAACTGCTCTTAGGGAACATTTTTAGTATTTAGGGGTAAAGAGTGACCAAATGATTAAAAAAATCATATGTACACATATTTCTGTATCTACCTATACCTGTGTACACATAGACACTTGATTGGGGGCAAGCAAATGAGGTGGAATGTTAACAATAAATCTAGACAGAGGCTATTCTGTTCTCTGTACTGTTTTGTTCTTGGAACCTTTCTTTATGTTTGACATTATTTCCAAATGAAAAGGTTTTTCTCAAGTAAATTTTACCCGAAAAATAGGTATTTGTATGTTTAATAGTCATTCAGTTCAGTTCAGTTCAGTTCAGTCGCTCAGTCGTATCTGACTCTTTTTGACCCCATGAATTGTAGCATGCCAGGCTTCCCTGTCCATCACCAACTCCTGGAGTCCACCCAAACTCAGGTCCATCGAGTCGGTGATGTCGACCCCTTCTACTCCTGCCCCCAATCCCTCCCAGCATCAGGGTCTTTTCCAATGAGTCAACTCTTCGCATGAGGTGGCCAAAATATTGGAGTTTCAGCTTCAGCATCAGTCCTTCCAATGAACACCCAGGACTGATCTCCTTTAGGATGGACTGATTGGATCTACTTGCAGTCCAAGGGACTCTCAAGAGTCTTCTCCAAAACCACAGTTCAAAAGCATCAATTCTTCAACACTCAGCTTTCTTTACAGTCCAACTCTCACATCTATACATGACCACTGGAAAAACCATAGCCTTGACTAGGCGGACCTTTGTTGGCAAAGTAATGTCTCTGCTTTGGAATATGCTATCTAGGTTGGACATAACTTTCCTTTCAAGGAGTAAGCGTCTTTTAATTTCATGGCTGCAGTCACCATCTGCAGTGATTTTGGAGCCCCAAAAAATAAAGTCTGACACTGTTTCCACTGTTTCCCCATCTATTTGCCATGAAGTGATGGGACCAGATGCCATGATCTTAGTTTTCTGAATGTTGATTTTTAAGCCAACTTTTTCACTCTCCTCTTTAACTCTCATCAAGAGGCTCTTTAGTTCTTTGCTTTCTGCCATAAGGGTGGTGTCATCTGCATATGTGAGGTTATTGATATTTCTGCCAGCAATCTTGATTCCAGTTTGTGCTTCTTCCAGCCCAGCATTTCTCATGATGTACTCTGCATATAAGTCATTAATCATGATTAAAAAGCAGCTCTAGGTCTAACAGTACTAGATTTTAATCATCATTTCCATTAGTATATTTACAAGTTTATTCTCAATTAAGAATAAACCAATAATGCTGAATCATCTCAAAACTGTTCAAAAGCTGTTAATCATTCAGCAAGACTATGGTAAACAAGACCTAGACTGAAGAAAATAATAATAAATGGGAATGAATGAGAAAGTCTTCTATAAAAATAAATCCCTTTTACAATAGCAACAAGTATAAAAGGTACACAGAAATAAATACGATGAAGTCTATGTGAAAATTTTGAAAAACATCTTGGACAAAGAAATGATTAGATTAAATGAGAGGGAACAAGTTCCTAAATTAGAAAACTTAATCAGATACAGATTGCTCTCCAGATAGACTCATTATAAGCAATGAAGACACTGAGATGTAGATAAATATGCCAATAAATAGGATTAAAAGGCCAGGAAAAGACCCAGGCATGTAGGAACATGATATAATAGAGGAAATTTTGTAGACCAATGAAAGTATGGACTATTCAAAAAGTTTTTAAAAAAATAATAATTTGTTTTCCATATGAAAAAATAGAGCTCTACCACACTCTATAGAAAAAAATCTATACTGTGGCATTATAGATTTAAATAGGAAGAACAAAGGTTTAAAATTACACTGGAAGAATATTTATTTAACTTCACTGTTGCAAAGGATTTCATAGGCTAGATGTGCCAACAATATAGGACATAATTTATATATTACATTAAAATGAAATTCTCCACAAAGTTATCATATACAAAATGAAGAGCCAAGTCACAGACTGGGGATAAGTAACCATTATAATCCCTGGTATAATTATAAAACCAGATTTACCAGATGGTAAATAATCCACTTGTAATTCAGGAGACTTTGTTTGATCCCTGGGCCAGAAAGATCCCCTGGAGAAGGGAATGGCTACCTGGAAATCCCATGGACAGAGGAGCCTGGAGGACTATATATAGTCCGTGGGGCCGCAAAGAGTGGAACACGACCTAAAGACTAACACACTCAACAAAAGATTGTTACCAGAGCTCAGGAGACTATCCTTCAAATCATTAAGGAAAAGGGGCAAATGAAATAAATCGGGTGTTCATGGGGCATAGACTTTGGCAGATGGAATATTTTAAAACATGTACAAGTGACCATGCCATCTTTGAGGGCAAAATCTGTTAGAGCAGCCTTCTTTCTTGTGTTACTGAGCTTCCAGGCTTGTGTGAGTGTGTGCATAGCCACACTAAGTGTTTTAACATCAGACTGTGGAGCTACTTCAGTGACTGATATTATTATGTTGTGAAATTTCACAGGACCAGCCCTTTCCAGAGCAAGAAAATGGCTTTCAGGCTAGAATAAGATTGGAAGGCATCAACCACCAACATCCATCTGTATTTTGTGTGCTCTCTGTAGCTGAGTTAAGAGATGATGTTGCTGCTGCTGCTAAGTCACTTCAGTCGTGTCTGACTCTGTGTGACCCCACAGACGGCAGCCCACCAGGCTCCCCTGTCCCTGGGATTCTCCAGGCAAGAACACTGGAGTGGGTTGCCATTTCCTTCTGCAATGCATGAAAGTGAAAAGTGAAAGTGAAGTCGCTCAGTCGTATCCGACCCTCAGCGACCCCATGGACTGCAGCCTACCAGGCTCTTCCATCCATGGGATTTTCCAGGCAAGAGTACTGGAGTGGGGTGCCATTGCCTTCTCCATTACAGGTGTGTGGTTACCATCTAAGGCTTCATTTAGGTGGTTATTTAAGCTGCTATGATTTATGGACCAATGTTGGCTTCCCTGACATCCATAGAGTGGGGTGGTGTGAGAAAACCAAACATGACTTATACATCCCTCAGGGTAAGTAGGAGGGAAAGGCAGTCAGCTTTATCTTAACAATGGTTTATGAAATACTAATAAGAGAGCCTGAGTGAATTGATTTTCAAAATGAAAATTTGATCCCAAAGAGCCGTAAGACTACAAGGATACCACTCTTAGAAATAAAAAATGTCTTTAAAAACATCAGTGATCATTTGGGTCAAGTATTCTGAGGTATGTAGGGCAGAAATAAAATCTTACAAGAACATTTTATCTTACATGAAGTTTATTAAGCTTTATAAGGAATGAAGAAACTAATGTTTAAATTACGTTAAAATAAAACATTTCCCTTAATCAGTGATGCTGCACAGTAAGGAAACTTGATTCACTGTGTATCATTTGTTTCAAGCAGAAATCACAGCAAGCAGGGAACTCCAAAAGAGAAAAATTTCATTATTTTAAAAAATTTTTATTTTTTAAATTTTGGATGCATTGGATCTTTGTTGCTGCTCACGGGCTTTCTCTAGTTGTGGCAAGAGGAGGCCACTCTCTGGTTGAAGTGTGTGGGCTTCTCATCATGAAGGAGGAAAGGAACAGGCCGAGCTGACTCCATCTTGAAAAAGAAGGAAACTCCATCTTGCACTTTCAGTGAATTTTGGACTATGTGCCTGGTAGCCATGGGGATAACATACCTACGGCCAAACTGATAAACACGATTCCATACCAATATTTCCCATCGCCAAAAAGAATGTAATAATTCCCTATGTAGTCAATCCCATTTATAATCTTTATGGCACCCATTGGTGTAATCTACAATGTATAAGCGGCTGACTCTTCTGATTATGAAACATGGCTGTAACCTGATTGTATCTCCCTTTAACACTTTCCAGGCTAGGTTTAAGGAATTTGGGGGTGTGGGCTTGAGCAGTACACGTAAGGTATATAAGGTTTTCACAAAAGTCGGTCGGGGTCCCTGGCTAAAGAGGAAAGTCTGCCTCGGACCCGTGGGTGTAATAAACTACACTCCACTATCCACGCTGTCCTTCTGAGTGAGTTTGTTTCCTGGAGGGTTTGGCTGTACCAATCACAGTGGCTTCTCTCATTGCAGAGCACAGGCTGTAGGGCACGTGGGCTCAGTAGTTGTGTCTCGGGGGCTGTAGAGCTCAGACTCAGTAGTTGTGGCGCAGGGCGTGTGGGATTTTCTCAGACCAGGGATCAAACCCATGTCCCTGCATTGGCAGGTGGACCCTTAATCACTGGACCACCAGGGAAGTCCTTCACTATTTTCTTTGGATCGGAGTTAAAAATTTTGTCTTAGTCTCCTATTTCAGTTCAGTTCAGTTCTGTTGGTGAGTCGTGTTCAACTCTTTACGAGAGCATGGACTGCAGCACACCAGGCCTCCCTGGCTATCACCAACTCCCGGAGTTTACTCAGACTCATGTCCATTGAGTCAGTGATGCCATACAAACATCTCATCCTCTGTCATCCCCTTCTCTTCCTGCCTTCAATCTTTCCCAGCATCAGGGTCTTTTCAAATGAGTCAGTTCTTCGTGTCAGGTGGCCAAAGTATTGGAGTTTCAGCGTCAGCATCAGTCCTTCCTGTGAATATTGAGGGTTGAGTTCCTTTAGGGTGGACTGGTTAGATCTTCTTGCAGTTCAAGGGACTCTCAAGAGTCTTCTCCAATAGCACACCTCTTTAGGCAAGAGGAACTGGGTCTGGCAGACGTGGCTGAAACCTTTCTTATCTGCTGAGGGCTAGCGAGGGGACAGTTCACAGGTTGCGATGCTGGTGAGCCCGTTCCCTTGACCAACACTCTTCTGTATTAATATAAGGTCTGCTGCTTGGGTCTTAGACTCCAGATGACCGTGGCAATGTCTGGAGTCACCATATAGTTGTTTTATTCTCAGGAAGCAGCTTGGGGTGTCCTCTGGGATCCACCCCCAAGGCTGGTGGCAGGGTCTCCTGAGATTGCTGGATCTCATGAGCCTGTGACAAGCCCCAGGCTCATCGATTTATCAAGCCCTTACTGTGTACAGACCCTGAGGATAGAGCTTTGAATAAAATAAATCCTTTCTGTCCTCATGGGGCTTTCGTTCCAGAGGGGAGGAGAGGATAAGCAGAAAAGGATGCATGTTCAGCAGCCTCAGGGGTGGAGGCTGAGAGAGGCACAGGGCTGCCCTCTCAGTAAGTGTCCTGAAGACAGATGCTTGGACAGATGTGTTGCAGGAAGGAGGACCCCTTCCAGGGCCCAAAACTGGGTTCTTGTCTAATAAGAATTGTTGGAAATGAACTGTCCAAGGAGACACATGTGCTGACAAAGCAAAAGATTTTATTGGGAAGGGGCACCCGGGTGGAGAGCAGTAGGGTAAAAGAACCCAAGAGAACAGCTCTGCCACGTGGCTCACAGTCTTGGGTTTTATGGTGATGGGATTAGTTTCTGGGTTGTTTTTAGCCAATCATTCTGACTCAGGGTCCTTCCTGGTGGTACATGTCTTGTTCAGCCAAGATGGATGCCAGAGAGAAGGATTCTGGGAGGTGGTTGGACATGTGGTGTCTCCTTTTGACCTTTCCTGAACTCTGGTTGGTGGTGGCTCATTAGTTCCATGTTCCTTACCAGGACTTCCTGTCGTAAAACAACTCATGCAAATGGTTACTATGGTGTCTGGCCAGGGTGGGCGGTTTCAGTCAGTGTGCTTCCCCTAACTGATGCACGGGACAGACAGCCAGGCGGCTTCTGGGAAGAAGCCCAGCCTGCAGGTGTGTGGTGGAACCACAGGGAGGTGAAGGCACTGGAGTGCAGAGGTGAGGGCCAGGTGTCGGGAGGTGAGTGGCAGGTGTGGCCGTACCTTGAAAGCCCTGTAAGGAGTTTGATGTCTCTTCTGAATGTCATTCGTCTGAAGTCTACTGAGCTGAATGGTCTGGGCCAGGCCGAGGCCAACCGCTTTAGGGACATGGACAGGAAGGTCAAGTGTTTTGCGTGTACAGACAAGGAGCAGAGAGCTGGGACTGCCCCATGGCCTGGGGGGCTTCCTGTCATTCATTCCTGCATCTGATTCCCTGGGACTGCTCTCCATCAGGCCCTCGCTGGCCTGGGGACTCAGGAGCTCTGCCCTGCCCCACTCTGCCCATTTTGGAAGCCTTCACAGGAGATGAGAGTCCATCAGACCACCAGGTCCTGGTTCCATAGTTTAATGAGTTTTAGGATTTGTAGAGAATGACATGCATGTTGAGAAATCACACTCAACAGGTTTGAATTCCATACACTGAAAACACACTGAAGCAGTTTAGAGATTTTCATTTATATCTTTTGTGTCTGCTGAAGGACATTGAATTTATGGCAGAAAACTGAATAAGAATAATATGGTTATTATGCACATGGTTACATCTTGGGGGCATTGTGGGTAATCCATCTTTTTTTTTAGGTTATGGAAAAGATAAATTTGTTTGGATGGATTGCCTGAAGGCATGAAAATTACAAAATGCTCCCGAGAAATTATTCAGAGTTCTGTTAAGTATTTTCTTCCTTAGTATAAAGCAGATTTTTACTTCAATTTAAATTTCTTAAAATTCACTGTGTATTCTGTTGTGTTTAATCTTTTAAGAATCCTTAACTTCCTATGACTTTTATCACTAAAATTTTCAGTTTTCTATGGACAAACCTTTCCCCCTCCACACACACCCTTTAAACATACAATTACATACTTTAATTAAATGGAGAGTAGAAAACTTTGCACTGAAAGCCAGCTAAAATTGCCTGCAAGGCGGGAGAACTGGATTCGATACTTGGGTCAGGAAGATCCTGAGGAGAAGGGGATGGCTACCGATTCCAGTATTCTTGCCTGGAGAATCCCATGGGCAGAGGAGCCTGGTGGGCTTCAGTCCATGGAGTCTCAAAGAGTTAGACACAACTGAGCAACTAACACTTCCACTAACATTTTAAATGCCTTTTAGAATACATTTCCTTTTGCTTTTAATGAGTTAGTCAATTAAACTTAGTCTGGTGCTTTGAGACCTGCTGATAAACCAGGTAGACTTTGACTGTACCTGGTCCAGGTGTATTTACGTGCAATGAAAAAGAGGGTGACATTTCACACAGATTCAAAGGGTTTGTGAGAATTGGGTAGCACATACTCACACACTCTGTATCCCAGCAGCCTAAAGGGTGTTCAGGAGAGGGGGTCACGGCCCCGCCTCCTCTGGGCCCTCGGGGAGCCACACACTGGGGAGGGGCCGGAAGTCTGGGGCCAGAAGAGGCCTGGCCACCGCTGACTACGTCCCCTGAGGATAGCCTACCCCCTTCCCCAGGCTTCTGTGTCCTGCTCTGTAAACCAGTGTTCACAGCTGCTCAAAGTGTTTCATTGGTGTTTTTATTCACTCGCTAAGTTGAGTCCGACTCTTTGTGACCCCATGGACTGCAGCGTGCCAGGCTCCCCTGTCCTTTACTACCTCTTGGAATTTGCTCAACACTCATGTTCATTGAGTTGGTTATGCTATTCAACCGTCTCATCCTCTGTCGCCCCCTTCTCCTCCTACTCTCAATCTCTCCCAACATCAGGGTCTTTTCCAGTGAGTCAGTTCTTCCCATCAGGTGGCCAAATCATCGGAGATTCAGCTTCAGTGTCAGTCCTTCCAATGAATATTCAGGGTTGACTTCCTTTAGGATGGACTGGTTTCATAGACTTATTTCAAGGAAAGAGAGTTATAGAGATATGAAAATGCTTCTTAAAATGTACTAAAGGAAACTAAAGATCAAGACCCAGTATAGACAGTAAAGAAGTAGGAAGAAAACCTTCTTCCAGGCCCCAGATAGTGTGTATACTTTCTAAATTTCTAGCCTGGCTAACTTACAGCCAGGAAAAGTGGAGCTTTATCATTGTCATAAGAATCCTTGGTATTTTTAATACTAAAAAATATGTGCAGGTACTAAAAAAAGCATTCATTGTTTTCAACTATAATTTATTTATGGATAAGTGCATGTGTTCCTTAAACATGGAGAAAGCCATTAATTTCAACTCTGGTCAAAGTAAGTGATAATTTTAGTGCTAAAGAACTTATCTTACAACATTTGCAAATAATGGTATTTGGAAATATACCACCCATCAAAAGCCTAGAGGGAGTGGGGAAACTATTTGATATTACCATATTCAGTAAACAGTGTATTTTAAAATTAATACCAGTTACTCTAAGAACTGAAGAGGGAAAATGATAAGGGAAATAAAACCTACCTGCATGACAAAACAGAAAAGCACAAAATAAAAGCTTGTTTCCTGGGAATTTTTTAAATGAATGTATACCTGGTAACAGTCCGTTGGAATATTTTTACTGGCGGGTTTCATTCTGGAGGACAAGTGTTGATACTCGGTAGATTTTTCTGATGGTAAATGTCACAGTTTTGGCAGTGGCTCAGTCCTGTTTGGTGTCCTGTGTCTCTTTCGGCCTCTCCCTCGCTGCTGTTACAACAGACCAATGCCTAAGGAATTTCAGATCAGAATGAAGCTGGAGGCCATGGACAGGAAGAACCCTTCCTTGATATGTGTTTGGAGACCATAGCAGATACTGTTGGCAATTGCTTGCAAGTGCATTTTGACAATTGGGGTGATAGTTACGATTACTAGTGAGACACGGACATGTGTTGTATTTCCGTGTGTTCGTGTTTGCTGTTAAGAATTTATGTTCACTCCACCACTGAACAGTTTCAGCCAAGTCGCTGTTCTTGCCATTCTTATAGTAACGAACATCAGGAATTTAGAGGCTGACTTGTCACTACCTTCTCTTGCTCATGAACTGTTGAATTAAAGAGCCCGAGAAACTGTTTCTCCGTCTCTGAGAGGTTGCCTAATGAGGTCTCATCTGAAATAATGTGACCAGTTCAGAGCACTGCACCATATCATGTCTAGTTTGTAAGGGAAGCATTTTTGTGAAGAGAAACTTAAGAACTTGCAGTATTTTTTTTTTTCCTGAAAAATGTTGAACTCAGACTGTCATATTTTTAAAAGGAAAGATTCGGGGAGACTAGAGAGAATAATTTGAAAGCCTACGGGGAGCAGAGAAAATGTATGCTTGCCATGCCATTAAACTAACGTTGCAGGAGTTAAAAGGATTTTCTGGGTGAAAATCTGGGTGAAAATGTGGAAGAGGGCATGGCAAAAATAATTTTTGTGGCCTTTCTTCAGAGTATATATCCTGAATAATCAACAGATCCCCGCCTAAGGCTGTGGTTCTTCACCTGCATGTCTCTGGGAGGGGGACAGTTTTCATCTTTGAACTAAGCAGAGTGTAGCTTCATTCCTGTATGTGTCTTAGGTATAATAGTCTGGGCCCCTGGAAAAGAAAGAGGGAAGAAATTGTAGGCATATGAAGTCCGGTCTGTCCTATTAAAATGTGGACTGACCTATTAATATTTTCTTGCTGCTGGCAAGAAGTGGTAGGAAAGGTTTATTAAAATGTTCACTCTTTGGGGAGATCACTGGCAGTTCAGGTCCTAGTCAAACACTTTTTAAAGAAATATTTTTAAATTTCAAGAAGGTTATGTAAAAGAAGTTTGGCCACTCAGCTGACAAAATAGAATCCTAAAATTACTTCTGATTTTCTTAGGCTTTAAAATATTTTAGCTGTGCAGTAATATTTTCCATGTGTCTTTTAACATCCAGAATGATCATTACTCTTGGATTCTTTCTCCAGTGTTAATATGGGATCTAAAATAGAATCCTGTTTCTGCAGGTATGATGTCAATCGTCCTTTAGGTCCAGCCAGTTGGTTGGTGTCGGGAGCATGGAAGAACCCCAAGGTGAGTGGGCTGATTGAGTTCTCTTTGAAGCCATCTCTACCTGAGTGGTAATGCCCATTTTATTTTTGTTTATGCAAACCACATTTCAATACAAAGGGTGTCATAAAGATACTGTGGAAGATTCTATTAACCCTTGAGGGACCCAGAGGTTGGGAATCTGCAGATCCTTCCTCATAATACAAACGGACTGTGTTTATAAAGACATATTAGGCAGCCGTTTAAAAAATTGGTACTGTTTTTTATCCAACGAAATAAGAAGCATTGCCATGAACCAACATTTAAAATTATTTATTTCCACTTATGTAATTTAACTTATAACTAATGTTAATTCATTAACTGACTTTGACCACCTGATGCAAACAGCAGACTTCATTAGAAAAGATCCTGAAGGTGGGAAAGACTGAGGGCAGGAGCAAAAGAGGATGGCAGAGAATGAGATGGTTGGATGGCATCACCTAGTCAATGGACATGAGTCTGAGCAAATCTGGGAGGTAGTGAAGGACAGGGAAGCCTGGCATGCTGCAGTCTGTGGGGTGGCAAAAAGTCGGATATGATGTAGCGACTGAACAACGTCAACAACAAGGTTATTAAATATACTTCACTTTGGAGTTAAATGTAAGAAATGCAGAAACCTAAAAAGTGAAAATTGATAATGAGAGCTCAGACTTGCCAGATTCTTTCACCAAGCCAACCTAGTGGCTGAACACTGACATAGGAACTCATTTCTTGTTATTTATCTGTTTCCTCATTACAGAAACAGAATCTCTCCACTTATTTAGTTCTCTGATTTATTTCAGTGGCATTTTATAGCTTTTCCTATGTAGATCTTATATATATATTTGGCTAAATTTTATAGCTATTTTATTACTTTGGATGCTAATGTATACGGTACTAAGTTTTTAATTTCAAATTTCACTTGTTCTTTGCCAGTGTATAGGAAAGCAATTGAATTTCTATATATTAACCTTGTATCCTGCAACCTTGTTATAATCAATTATTGATTCTAGATTTTTGATTAGTTGCTCAGTTGTGCAACCCTTTGCAACCCCATGGACTGTAGCCTGCCAGATTCTCCAGGCAAGAATACTGGAGTGCTTTGCCATTCCCTACTCCAGGGGATCTTCCCAACCCGGGGACTGAACCCAGGTCTCCTGCATTGCAGGCAGATTCTTTACCGTCTGAGCCACCAGGGAAGCCCATAGAAGGGAGAGAACCTAGTAAGAATAAAAGAAAGGGATCTATATATATTTGTATAAAAACATTATCAAGATCTAATTCACATGCTGTACAATTCATCCCTTTATAAAATCCAGAATTTTAAATATATTTACACAATTGTACAGCCATCACCACAGTCAATTTTAGAAGGTTTCCATCACTTGGGCCACTTAGCTCTTATCCCCAACCCTCCGATTCTGCAGCATTCGGAGAACATCAGTCTACTTCCTGTCTCACCCATTCTGAATATTTCATGTAAATAGAATCACATGAGCTGTGGCCTCTGGTGTCTGACTCCTTTCACTTAGCTTAATGATCTTAGAGTTCATCCACATTGCTGCATGCATCGGAGCGCATTGTTTCTTTTTAGTTTCTAATAATATTCTTTGCGTAGATAAACCACAGTTTGCATATTCAGCTTATCAGTTGATGGGCATTTGAGCTGGTTTTGCTTTTTGACTCCTTCAAATAATGCTGCTGTGAATATTTGTGTATGCGTTTTTGCTTGAACGTGTTTTCTGTTCTCTCGGGTTTATACATAGCAGTGAAATTGGGGTCATATAGTAATTCTACATTTGCCTTACTGAATAGTGAGTGAGTAATTACTTACTGTGGAGAAGAAAATGGCAACCCACTCCAGTATTCTTGCCTGGAGAATCCCATGGACAGAGAAGCCTGGTGGGCTACAGTCCACGGGGTTGCAAAGAGTCAGACACGACTGAGTGACTTAATTACTTACTGGCTTTTTAACCACAGGAGGCTGCACTTTTTAAAATTCCCACAAGTAGTGGGAAATCCCATGGAGCCCTGGGGGGCTACAGTCCATGGGGTCGCGAAGAGTCAGACACGACTAAGCAACAACAAGAAGTAGTGTGTGAGTGCTACAGCTTCGCCACATCCTTGATGGCACTTGCTGTGTGTCCCTGTGCACTACTCTAACAAATTACCAGGAAGTTAGTGAGCTGAAGCAGTACAGATTTCCTGTCTTATTATTCTGAAGTCAGGAGTTCAAGATGGGTTTCACTTTGGTTTTGGAATATTAATGAGGAATTAGTGGGATGGGTAGATTGAAGTCTTTTTATGAAAGACCTTCAAAAGCCAAAGTGAGGAGTTTATAGTCAAACACTGATGTAACCATGGTGGAGCATTTATTTTGCAATAATAGGCCAAATTGGGTCTTCCCCTATGGCTCAGCTGGTAAAAAATCCACCTATAATGCAGGAGACCCAGGAGATGCAGATTTGATCCCTGGGTTGGGAATATCCCCTGGAAGAGAAAATGGCAACCCACTCCAGTATTCTTGTCTGAAGAATTCCATGGACAGAGAAGCCTGGCGGGCTACAGTCCATAGGTTGCAAAGAGTTGGACACAACTTAGCAACTAAACAACAACAACAATATGTAATTTACACATGAGATGGGCATACCAGACCACCTGACCTGCCTCTTAAGAAACCTGTATGCAGGTCAGGAAGCAACAGTTAGAACTGGACATGGAACAACAGACTGGTTCCAAATAGGAAAAGGAGTATGTCAAGGCTGTATATTGTCACCCTGCTTATTTAACTTATATGCAGAGTACATCATGAGAAACTCTGGGCTGGAGAAACCACAAGCTGGAATCAAGATTGCCGGGAGAAATATCAATAACCTCAGATATGCAGATGACACCACCCTTATGGCAGAAAGTGAAGAAGAACTAAAGAGCCTCTTGATGAAAGTGAAAGAGGAGAGTGAAAAAGTTGACTTAAAGCTCAACATTCAGTAAACTAAGATCATGGCATCCGGTCCCATCACATCATGGCAGATAGATGGGGAAACAGTGGAAACAGTGGCTGACTTTATTTTTTTTATTTTTTTGGGCTCCAAAATCACTGCAGATGGTGATTGCAGCCATGAAATTAAAAGACGCTTAGTCCTTGGAAGGAAAGTTATGACCAACCTAGATAGCATATTCAAAAGCAGAGACATTACTTTGCTAACAAAGGTCCGTCTAGTCAAGGCTATGGTTTTTCCTGTGGTCATGTATGGATGTGAGAGTTGGACTGTGAAGAAGGCTGAACGCCGAAGAATTGATGCTTTTGAACTGTGGTGTTGGAGAAGACTCTTGACAGTCCCTTGGACTGCAAAGAGATCCAACTAGTCCATCCTAAAGGAAATCAGTCCTGGGTATTCATTGGAAGGACTGATGCTGAGGCTGAAACTCCAATATTTTGGCCACCTGATGCAAAGAGCTGACTCATTGGAAAAGACCCTGATGCTGGGAAAGATTGAGGGCAGGAGGAGAAGGGGATAACAGAGGATGAGATGGTTGGATGGCATCATCGACTCGATTGGACATGGGTTTGGGTGGACTCCAGGAGTTGGTGATGGACAGGGAGGCCTGGCGTGCTGCGGTTCATGGGGTCACAAAGAGTTGAACAAGACTGAGTGACTGAACTGAACTGAACTGAAACATTAGAATAGTCATCTTATTGTTCATACTGTTTTTGTAGCCTTTCCCCCCACTTACTTGAAGATATAATTTGAACATATTCCCTTTCTTTAAATAGTCCTTGATAACCTGGTTATTAATGACTGTATCCTTGTGTATATGTGAGTATACTGCACTTTATTTTTGTATTGTACATTAATTTTGTCTAGTTCTTAAATAATAGAAGACATGCTTTTATAGAAATAGTTATATGTTTATTGCTTAAATTTTTTTAATTTTAAATATTTTTAAAAATTTAAATAAAACTTTTTTAAGTTTGTTATTATTTTGTGGTTGTTGTAAGTGGAATTATTATATTGCAGAATATGGAGGTAATTTTTAAGCTTTGAGTAAATATTTCTAGATTGCCCTTCATATATATTTTTTTCTTCCAACGATATAAGAAAATTCAGACATTAAAAAGAAAAAAATGGAACAAGACCAGATATCTCAAAATATAGACACAGATTTTATGTGAAGATTTTAAATTTGTTTGCTTGTTTTTTTCTATTGAGTTGTATCAGTTCTTTATATATAACCTCTTATCAGATAACATAATTTGCAAACATTTTCTCCTACTCAGTAGGTTGCTTTTTCATTTTGTTGATGATTTTCTTTTCTGTGCAGAAGCCTTTTAGTCTAATGTAGTCCCACTCATTTCTTTTTGTTTTCATTGCCTTTGCTTTTTGTATCAAATCCCGGAAGTCATCACCACTATCAGGAGCTTATTGCCTGTTTTCTTCTAGGAGTTTTTAGGGTTTTAGGCCTTATAGTCAAGCCTTTAATCTACTTCCAGGTTTGTACAAGGTAAATTAAGCTGCTCCATACTGGCATTTCTCTGTAACAGATTTATGTTTGGCGTCCTCAATTACTAGATATTAATCAGTTTTAATTCACTAATTTCCTTTCCCATTTCCAGGAATCTTTGTTGACAATTCTCATCTGCTTTTGGCTTTTTACCTGTTTTCATTGTAGCTTTATGTTCTTGTACTAGTTTCATGAAAGTTTTTGTATAATATACATGTGTTTATACTGTATTATTACATTCATTTCTCCTTATACCCAAGTTACTCTCTTCTAGTAAATAGCAGCTGGAGGTAATTCCTCCATGCTCATTTTCATGAGCTAACTAGCATATCAGACCACTCTTTTAAATGTTAGTGCCGTAATACATTAAGAATGGATTTCTTGCTCCTGTCAAAGTACAGTCATGGTTGATAGGAGTCAGTTCTGCTCCATTTAAATACTATCCCCTGGGTCCTTGGGAATCTTTCTCTCAGACCTGAGAACGGGAAGAGGGCTGATGGTCACACATGAGAGGGCTTTGGGGCCAGACTCAGAAGAGGCTTCTTGCATCATTTCTGTGCACATGCATTGGCCAGAACGCAATTACATATCAGCATTTAAATGCATAGAAGAAAAGGAGTGCAGTTCATCTGTTTTCCCAAGAGGGAGATGAACAATTAGCCATTTCATGCTATGCATTTTTTGCTAATTCCCATATCATTGCATACACACAGACATGCACACTCGAACATGCATATGTTCATGAGCCCATGTCCTTTATAAAATCATTGTCTGCACTATAAAAATGGGTTAGTATTGTGTATTGTATGGGTTAATATTTCATCTTCTTGTTCCCAGTCAGTGGTGGCTTTTCTCGGTCTCTACCATTGGGAGGCCTAGACATATGAAGTCCCTGCTCTGCCTCATGAGCATGACCTGAATCAGAGCAAGAAGTAGTGTCTGAGGGGCTTTCCTAGAGAACCCAGCCTCTTAAAATGATGGCAGAACCCAGTCTGGCTTCCCTGGTGCTGGGGGTCTAGCCCCCATTGCTTGCTGGCACTGGTGCTTGCTCCTGTCTCAGTGCCCAGCAGTCTTGGAGCATCACTGGGCCTCAGAGCAGCTCCCTGGAGATCTTGATCTCTGTAAATTGCAGGTCAGGATACCTGGGCTCCAGCTTTGCTTATTAGTTGTCCTGCCTTTGACACGTCAGCTAGAGTACCAGGTCTCTCTTTCCTCATCGACAAAATGAAGAGTTATTAATAGAAGAAGAGGACTCTTAAGTCCTTCCAGCATGTATTTATGGTCAATATTCTGTCTGTTCTTATTGAACCTTCTCAGTATGACTCAGAAGATCCCTGTTTATTGCTTGTTATTAAACAGACTGTTGTCTATTACTTGAGAATTGCTTGTCCTGGAACACCTATGATTTTTGGTTCTGGAATTGGCTTCTGGTATAATTACTGTTGTCTTGCCTGCATGGAACAGATTACCCTGACCAGAAGGTTAGGAATGTAAGGACTTGTGTTATTTATTCATGGTCCCAGTTTTCTGGAAAGAAGGATCAGTGGCAGGATCATGTTTCTTATTATTCTGTTCCTGGGGAAAATGATAGAGGATGTTGTTGTGAGCAAAGCCTGGAACCCATCTCACCCTTCAGCTGGTCTTCTTACATGGCAAGTTGGGGTGTGTCATGTCTGCCTCTTGCGAACACCACACATCAGATGCCTCGTCTGGGCTCTGTCCAGGCTGGAGTGCTGCCTGGAAGCACAAGTGGGATTCTGAGGCACCATTAGGACACAGTGATGCGCCAGAATCATTACTGGCTCAGCTTCCAGTGAACTGATGTGGGTGGAGCACACCATACATAAGCAGAAGCCAGGTAGACAGGCTTCTCTTGGCCATAAGTGAAGAGGGTGAAGGCTGTTGTTGTTCCCTGTATTTTTTTTTTCTTGTTTCAAGTATGAATTTAGCCATGTGACTGGATCTGTCCCCTGCCCCTTCCTCTGTTCCTCTGCCTCCGCCCATTAGCCTGGCAGGACTCAGGTCCAGGCAGGAAGAGGAGAGGGGGGAATGGGTGTCATTTGCAAGGCTTTCATGGCTAGAAGACGCTCTGTTCTTTGGGTTCATTGAACAGGGAAAATAGAATTCATGCATGTGTTTTCTTTTTTGCACATGCACAGCTCATGTCTGGAGAGTCACACAAAGGCAGTTAGTACTTACGAATCACTTAACACTATCACAGTCTTTTATTTTCACATATTGATCACGTATCCGGTCCTATCACTTCATGGCAAATAGATGGGGAAATAATGAAAACCGTGAGAAACTTTATTTTGGGGGGCTCCAAAATCACCCCACTCCAGTACTCTTGCCTGGAAAATCCCATGGACGGAGGACCCTGGTAGGCTGCAGTCCATGGGGTCGCGAAGAGTCGGACACGACTGAGCGACTTCCCTTTCACTTTTCACTTTCATGCATTGGAGAAGGAAATGGCAACCTACTCCAGTGTTCTTGCCTGGAGAATCCCAGGGAGGGGGGAGCCTGGTGGTCTGCCATCTATGGGGTCACACAGAGTCAGACATGACTGAAGCAACTTAGCAGCAGCAAAATCACTGCAGATGGTGACTGCAGCCATGAAATTAAAAAACGCTTGCTCCTTGGAAGAAAAGCTATGACCAACATAGACAGCATTTTAAAAAGCAGAGGCATTACTTTGCCAACAAAGGTCCGTCTAGTCAAAGCTATGGTTTTTCCAGTGTCATGTATGGACGTGAGAGTTGGACTATAAAGAAAGCTGAGTGCCAAAGAATTGATGCTTTTGAACGGTGGTGTTGGAGAAGACTCTTGAGAGTCCCTTGGACTACAAGGAGATCCAACCAGTCCATCCTAAAGGAAATCAGTCCTGAGTATTCATTGGAAGGACTGAAGCTGAAGCTGTAGTACTTTGGCCACCTGATCTGAAGAACTGACTCATTGGAAAAGACCCTGATGCTGGGGGAGATTGAAGGTGGGAAGAGAAGCAGATGACAGAGGATGAGATGGTTGGGTGGCATCACCAACTCGATGGACAAGAGTTTGATTAAACTCCGGGAGTTGGTGATGGACAGGGAAGCCTGGCGTGCTGCGGTCCATGGGGGCACAAAGAGTCGGACATGACTGAATGACTGAATTGAACTGATTGATCATGTTAAGCAAGTAGGGCTGTTCCTCTGGCTCAGCAGCTGGGTCTGTCTTCGGGACCAGAGCAGGATTGGATGCCCGCTCACCAAGCATTCCTCACCCCACCACTTGCGGGTCTCATTTGTCGCCATTACCTTGAATGTGCTGATCAGGTCCCCTGGGGGTCCTCCCAGGTGGGGAACCTGGAGCTGGCTGAGGAGCCTCAATGCTGAAGGGGCAGATTCAGATCTTGTGCAGAAATGTGGAGGCACAAGTAGCAAGGAATGAGTTTGGACAGTTTTTAAAAATATGAGCTATAAAGGTAAATGCAGCTGCAGAAATGTTATACCAGTGTATATTTTAAAATTGTAATGAGAAATAGTAAACTTGGGAAATTGTAATTACAAGCCTTTAATTATGAGAATAAAACCCTAATTGATGCAGAATAATTGGAAGAATTGGAAAAATCAATTCACAGTTTGAGGTCAGACAGTGATTGTGAGTTTTTTCAAACTTCTGAAGAGCCTCCTGGAGTGAGCTGGCTGTGCCACTTACTCACACCACCTTTGGACCCTGGTCCACCTGCTTGAACTTGTGGAATCAATGCATGGACCAGTGAATGACTGCTCGTGAGCATGAATGCAAGCAAAACAGCCTACTCAGAGGTTATCATAGACTTTCATTCTTGCTGCTGCTGCTGCTAAGTTGCTTCAGTCATGTCTGACTCTGTGTGACCCCATAGACGGCAGACCACCAGGCTCCCCCGTCCCTGGGATTCTCCAGGCAAGAACACTGGAGTGGGTTGCCATTTCCTTCTCCAATGCATGAAAGTGAAAAGTGAAAGGGAAGTTGCTCAGTTGTGTCCGACTCTTCGTGACGCCATGGACTGCAGCCTACCAGGCTCCTCCGTCCATGGGATTTTCCAGGCAAGAGTACTGGAGTGGGGTGCCATTGCCTTCTCCATCCATTCTGAATAGGGGCTATTAAATTGTTGTTGTTATTCAGTTGGTAAATTGTGTCTGACTCTTTGCGACCCCATGAATCGCAGCATGCCAGGTCTCCCTGTCCATCACCAACTTCCGGAGTTCACTCATACTCATGTCCATCGAGTCCGTGATGCCATCCAGCCATCTCATCCTCTGTTGTCCCCTTCTCCTCCTGCCCCCAATCCCTCCCAGCATCAGAGTCTTTTCCAATGAGTCAACTCTTCACATGAGGTGACCAAAGTACTGGAGTTTCAGCTTTAGCATCATTCCTTCCAAAGAAATCCCAGGGCTGATCTCCTTCAGAATGGACTGGTTGGATCTCCTTGCAGTCCAAGGGACTCTCAAGAGTCTTCTCCAACACCACAGTTCAAAAGCATCAATTCTTTGGCGCTCAGCCTTCTTCACAGTCCAACTCTCACATCCATACATGACCACAGGAAAAACCATAGCCTTGACTAGACGGACCTTTGTTAGCAAAGTAATGTCTCTGCTTTTGAATATGCTATCTAGGTTGGAAAAAATTTTAAGAATAGCAAAACATTCAGCAAGTAAAAGTACCAGTTGCTTGTAGTCTCACATTCCTTCTTGCTTTATGTCAAAGCTTCATTTTATTTTTCCAAGAAGAAAATTACAAGAAAGTAAAATTACAAAAAGATCTGGTCAAAAAGGCAACCTCCAGGCTCTGTCACAGGGTTGTTACGGGTTCACCTTAAGCTGTATGCCTTTAGCATCTGAAGCAATTATGTTTATTATCAGCACAGACCTCAGGGAGAAAAGAAAGATTTTTCAAGGATCAGAGAGTAAACTATAGTCAGTATCCTCCATTCAGTAGACATGACAATGGATCTTAGAGAGAAATATGTGTTCATAGAAGCTGTAGAGTAACAAACCAGGTATTGGAGAAAAATAGTCAACTGTTTTGTAAGTCATGAATTATCAGAGGTTTTATTTTCCTGCTGCTATTTCTAAACTTGAGAAACCCAATACCCTTTCATTTTCAAGCAAGTCAACTGAACACTTATAGCTTTCAGAGTGAATCTTTTTGCCACCTCTTAAACACTGGCCGAGTTGTCTTTTGACTGATTTTTGGTGAATTTTCTTAGTTTCCCTGATTTGGTAAGCTCCAGGACATTTTCCCCCACTCCATTTTCTTTAATATTCCTTGAGTGACCATCTTTGTAGACTCCTGGTTCCCAGCATTTTAAAACTGGAAAGAAACTTTAAGTTAATACAGTCTAACATGGTTATATTAAAGATGAAATAAGAGAAGCACAGGCTGTGGCTTTAAATTACATTGTGGTATGGTTTTAAAACAGCTTAACTGTTATAATTATGGCAGCTTTTACCTGTTTTAAATTTAGATATAAAGGATCATATGTTTATCTTTTCTAATTTTTTGTTGATTTTTCCTTTTTGTCATACACCTCAAAACTGGGCAGTGATAGTCCACGATTTCTTGAGTTGTAAGGTTAATTTTAGAAAAAAACGAAAGCATCTAAGCCAATGGATAAATTATAATAAGATCCTTTTTTTGAACCCTGTGATTATTAATGAATTTATCATTTAATTTTAAATATCTTGAAAATAACCAAAACATTCTTTTAACTCTTGCAGGTTTTTATGAAACCTGGGTAAAATATTAATAATATGCATAAAATGTCTGTGTGTTCTTAGAACTACAGTTGTATTAAATATCTGATGCAAAAGTAGAACAGTCATGTTTTAGAAAACGTTAGCAACACGTCTGAATTGTTGGATTTCTCATGACTTGTCCCTCTTGTTACATCACAGAGATGCACCATGGTTTTCTCCCCAATGTGAAACTTGAAGATGTGGATAAGCGAAACCCCAGGTGAATTTGCTTGCTACGATTATGGATTTTGACGACCAAAGAATAAAGGTACACATTTAGATTAGTGTGATATTATATTGGCGTTTTCCCTGTGTTTCCTGTGAGGCTGGCTTCAGAGGCTCTCAGTTCTTGTCTCAGAAGGGGGATTGAACTTGGTCTGAGTTCATTGCTGGTCTTGTGTCTCTGGTCTCGTGTCTCAGCTGACATGTGTGGAAGAGGATTCTATAGATTAGACATGACTGATTTTCTGAAGGCTCTTACACATCTTTGTTTCCACTTGCTGCTTAGATGTCATAAATTTTATTCCTTAAAAAAAAAAAAGCTTCTTTTTGTTGGTATCATCAGATTTTTCTTGGAACTGTTGTCATTAAGCAGCTTAAGAATGATTACCTCCTTGTTCTCTACTAGTCAAACAAAAAGTTTGATGTTGAAGTGAAAATCGATTCACAGATTTCTATACCATCCTTGTTGTGACATCTGTGTGTTTTTTTTAAATATACACATCTTCAAAATTAAATTATCCTTAAGTGAAAGCCTTTCATTTTTTTATACATACAGCTGAAAGCAACTGTGGAATTCAATAAATCTTCTACAGCATATGACAGTTCAAAATTCGTTTTCCATACAGGCACAGTTTATTTTCATATTAATAAAAAATTGATGTCAATGAATATTTATAGGCTTTATTAATAAAGATGTATTTAAGTTGGATATAATTGAAAAGAAATCTTATTTGCTCTATGCCTAATTTGAAAATAACTTCTAATTCATCTCATAGAGAATAATCAGTATATATATATTTTAGTAAAATATAGAGATGAGTATTTGGCTTGGCCATGGGTTATCAAGAGCAGATATTGGCAATGTCCTTTATTTTTCTGACAACTGAAAACAATAACTGTGCTAAATGCTATTCAGGAATATGTTATAGGTGTTCTATCCCACATACATTGTTATTAATGTTTACATTTCATTTTAAGCATATTAAGTTCTTATTTGTGGCTTTCTATTGTTTACTCTTATTATAGCGCTTACTGTGGAAATGATCTTTGGATCTCATAATTATAAATTCAGTAATGTTTCATTACTGAAAATGAGCATCAATTTTTTTCTTTATATTCTTACTTAACTTTCATTATAAAATCACTGCATTTCTAGGAAAAGCTTAATCTTGATAGTACATCACATGTTATTTAGAATTTTAATTGACAGATTATTTTCCTGTGATTCCTAAGATACATAAACAATAGTATCCAGTTGAGCATATTTGCCAGCTTATTGTGTGATCACATTGGATTAGTATTACCTTTTGAAATATCATTTGAAAATACCATTTGAAAACCTTTAGGTCCTAAAGTAAATTTAGTATACTTCTTTATTTACTATCTCAGCATTGAACTTTTAAAATCTCTTATGATTTCGCTGGTCCTTCCAAAGAAATATTTCATATGTCTTCTTTCTCTTTCATGGAAGTTCCTTTGTCCTTTATTAGTGGAAAAAAAGTTGAAAAGTATCTGGTACCCCTGACGAGATTAGAACCCTAATGTTACCTCCATGGCTGTGGGCGTAATGGAAATCCCTTTAGGATTTTAGGGCTAAATTAAGATGTGACATGGGGCTTTAGAAAATCTGTGGTGAATTGCTTCCACACACCCTTAGGTCTGCCAGAATACATCCATCTTGAAATGACATACATGTCTTGGGGCTTGTGGAGAACTTGAGGTCCCCCAAGGAGCCTCTGACCTCCTGCAGCACCTGCTGTCACGGCCCGTCCCTTGTCTCCTCCCCAGGCAGGCCCGCAGTTGGGTACATGCTCCTCCTGCCCCCGGAGGTGGAGGGGAGGAGATGGCCTGGGGGCTGGCCCAGTTGTCTAAATAGAAGCAGATTACAGAGAAGACTCAGAAGCATGGCTTCAAATCCTATTCAGCAGTGTTCCCAAAGATACAGGGCGTTGAAAATGAGCATCAGGTTTTTCCTCTGAATTCTTGTTCAAGGCGATTAAAGGTGGAGGGTGAGACTGTCTTTCCAAGTAGGGAAATTAGTTGCTTTCCCTATCTTCTCTTGGCCCGAGGCATCCATCTGTGCCTTTATGAATGTGTTGATCCTATTGTTCCGTAATCTTCTCTTTTGAAGTCAATATCCTTAAGGACTGTCTTTATCCCTCCCAGGATGGATGCTGAGTGTATGTGTGAATGAATGGGTGAGTGCGGGGGTGCTCAGTGGCATGGAGTGTACCCTAAAACCCTCCTATTTGAATGGGAATCCAGTGTGTCAGTCACAGAGCACTCTCCCCTTGAGCCCAGCTGCCAGGAAATCTAAGGTGGCCTTCTGCACAGGAAAGCTCCCTAGGTCACCCTGGTGGGGTTTCTTTCCAGCTCTGACTCCTGTTTAACCAAGTTAGTAACTTCGTGGTTACCTAACCTATTTACACTTCCCCCCTCTAGAGAGCAGTGGCCCGCAGTGCCCCCCTGGGAGGTTGGCTATAAGCATTGGGATAAGGAGCCTCGCTGTGCCCGGCTCTTTCTAGGGCCTCAGTGGCCACCACCATGGTTATTGGTCAGTGCAGGTGCTCTGGGCTGCTCTCCCAGGAACCCTGGGCCTCATGGAAGTAATCACCAGCAGGAGATGAGCCCAGGCTCCCTGGGGAACAAAACAGCGAGTCTTCCTGGAATCCCTGGGAATGCTGGCAGAGAACGTGTGATGTACCGTGGGCCCAGTCTTAATGCTGATGGTGATGATGATGCCAGACACTTTTCTCAGGGCATTTTATGCACTAGCGTATCCTCACAGCAGCTGGAATGATGTAATATATGACCCTGTGTGTCTGGCCTCTTTCACTTGCTGTAACGTTTTGAAGGTTTCATCCAAGTTGTAGCATGCATCAGTGTTTTATCCTTTTTTATTTCTGAATAGTATTCCCTTGTATGGATGTATCACGTTTTGTTCATTCATCACTGATAGACGTTTGGGTTGTTTCCCCTTTTGGCTATTGTAATAATGCTGCTGTGAACATCTGGGTGTGTTTTTGTGTGCGTGAATGCTTTCACTTCACTCAGGTACACATCTAGGAGTGGAATTGCTGGATCTTATGGTATTTCTCTGTTTAAAATTGTTCTCCAAAGTGGCTGCACCATGTCACATTCTCATTGGAACCTCTCACAAAGGTCCAAGGAACCTCTCTACATCCTCGCCAACATTTGTTCCTATCTATTTTGTTTACTTTGTAATTATCCTATTGGGCCTTATGTGTTTAGATCCCAAGAGTCTGAATTACTACCTGTGGCCACTAGGTTACATCTTGGCCGAGAGGGGTGGGACGCAGCAGTGGTTGCTTTGTGGCTGTAGTAATCGTAGAGACAGTAGTGGATGTGATGGTGTTGGTCTCCAGTGTCAGAGACACAGTCCTAGTAGAGTAAGAAGACCCAGGTGCTGAGTATGGGGTTTGTTCCAGGTACCTAGTTAGGTATGTCGTGTATCTCATCTTTATCTTCACAGCAACTCTTGTTAATTTTTTTATTGAGATATAGTTGGCGGGTAGTGTTGTATCAATATGAGTTTTAGGTGCACCATGTGATTCAAGATTTGTTTATGTTCTGCAAGCATCACCACCGTAAGTCTAGTCACGCAACAGCCCTTCTAGGTAGGTGTTATTTCCTCTTTATAGTCGGCATGGAGAACTGAAGTCGACCAGAGTGTCACAGCTAGTTTGTGTGCTTAGACAGTCAGTCGTGTCCGACTCTTTGCGACCCCATGGACTGTAGTCCATCAGGCTCCTCTGTCCATGGGGATTCTCCAGGCAAGAATACTAGAGTGGTTGCCATGGCCTTCTCCAGGGGATCTTCCTGATCCAGGGATAGAACCCAGGTCTGCTGCACTGCAGGCAGATTCTTTACACTTAGGTAATTAGACAGCTAGTGTACACTTAGATGTTTTGCTCTAATTTTAGCTCTTACTTCAGAGCTATGATGAGCCATTGAAATTAAGGAGCATCATTGTCAGTGTTGGAGAGTGGGACCATGGCAGTCTGTGTCAAGATATTCTACGCTCTGCCAGGACTAGTCAGGCCAGGTATTCTGATTTTCATACTGAAAATTTCAGTTGTGTGTGGTTCATTGGTAGGTGAGCTGTGAAGTTTTTCTTACAATGGTAAGACTTTAAGATACTACTTCTTGATTATATGTGTGCTGAGCACTAAGTCGCTTCCGCTGTGTCTGACTCTTTGCAACCCCATGGACTAGATAGCATGCCGGGCTCCTCTGTCCCTGGGAATCTCCAGACAAGAATACTGGAGTGGGTTGCTGTGGATTACGGTGTATATTAATTACCATGGTTACTCTCTAATAAATATTTATGATGTACTCAGTGTGTGTCGCATTCAGTTTACAGCCAACTATTATGGTTAATAACTGTTCTTTTGTTTGGTTGCACACTGTACTCTGTTATATCTGAAAACCCATTACTGTCCCCTTATCAGGAATTGTACATTAAATTACAATAGATGGATGGATGCTTTTAGGAAGTTTAGCCTTAATTTGGGGGAAAAAATGTATTCTACAAATAAACTTAAAACAGAGAACTTAAAAAAGAGTAATATTTGATAAATATTTGCTCTGTGGGAAGCACTGCTAAGCTGTGAAATGAATTATAAATGAATTCCAAATAGATGTTTTAGGAACTTCTACTGAATCATTAATAAATTCAGTCTCTTCAGCAAGTCTTTTCATATTTAATGCATTAACTGGATTATGTATTTGTGGCATTTCTAAATGAAACAAGAGCATCATAGCCAAGAGGAATTGTCGTGGTAAGTGGTTTATGTGTAGGACTCGAAGCTGGTTTGAATTTTAGGTCAGACCAATAAGTTTAAAGCTTTTTGTTTGAAAACACCTGCGGGTGGACTCGTGCAAAGCGAAAGTCCAAGTACAAGCCTGTGAGTGCTCGCTGTAATTAAGGCTCACCAGCGCTCCGAGGAAGTCGCCTGACCTCCACGGGTCCTGGTGTAATTATCTGTCAGAGAGGGAGCAGAGTCTGGAGTGCGTCCTGTCACTTGTCAGTGTCTCCAACAAGGATGCATTTTTGAAAATGGTTTTGAAACACGAGGCTAAAACAAGATACCCGTTTAAAATGACAGTCCTTGGAGCTAAACTTCTAATTAATGGCCATTACGGTGCCGCGGTGATTGATCACCATCTTCATTTGGGAAGGAGACTGGGACAACTTTCAAAAATATTATGACCCATTAATGCAAAGATAATTTTCCGAGTAGGTGACAGTTTTAATTAGTGTCAGCCGTGATTTCCGGAAGAGTTGAAGCAGGTACATCCGTGTGACCACGGTCACAACAAACAGCGATCGATGGTAACTGCTGTGCTGCTCCCTTGGGTGTGGCATCCCATGCAGCCTCTTCCTCTCCCCGTCCATGCGGTCACCCCACAAGGGAGCCTCGGGGAGGAACCAGCGCAGGTGGCTTGGGCGACTCTCCCGAGGCTACAGGGTCTGTATGTGGTAGAGCAGATGGGGACCAGGTAGTCCAGATCTACTGCCCGAGCTCTTCGTCTGTAGCGAGGCATCTCCACCTGTGCAGGGCAGAAAGCGACTCAGCCCTGGGGGCCATGTAGCTCTGGCGCAGCCACTGGCTCTGTGGTTTAGCATAAAAGCAGCCATGAACTACTTGGAAGCTGTGAGTGTGGCTGGGTCCCTAGAAAACTTTATTTGTGGACAATTCCAATTCTTATACATGTCATCAAATAGTCTTTTGTTTTTTTTTTTTAGCAGTTTAAAAATGTAAAAACCATTCTTAGCCACTGGCATGCACAGAATGGGTGCCAGACCCTGTTTAGCCTGGGAACTGTATTTGCCAGGTCCTGTCTTAATAGATCCACTGTGCTGATTGGACGGTGAGATGAACTCACTGAGTTGTTACCTTTAGTATAATCTGTTTTAGACCCCCACCTTATTTTTTCGGATATTTGATCTGTAAAGAAAACCAAATCGGTATTTAATTTTCAATCTAGTTTTAGGTAAGTTTTATACAGTCAAGGAGGTAGACGGGATGGTGCCACGGATCAACACTTTCTAGACTTAAATGCATGTCTCTTAGTAGCAATGGATTGTTGTTGTTTAGTTGCTAAGTCATGTCCGACTCTTTGTGACCCCTTGGACTGTAACCCGCCAGGCTCCACTGTCCATGGGATTTCCCAGGCAAGAATATTGGAGTGGGTTACTATTTCCTTCTCCAGGGGATCTTCCCAACCCAGGAATTGAAACTTGCATCTCCTGCACTGGCAGGTGGATTCTTTACCACTGAGCCATCAGGAAAACCCTTCAATGGATTATCAGTCATTCATTAAATTTTCAGAGTAAAGGTAGTCAATCTCTCTGCCCCTGCCACCCCACGATGTATATTCTTTCCCAGAGTCAGTGTCTCTGCCGCTGGTGTTGTATTCTCCAAGAACTGTGTGGAGACTTACCTTGCACATTTTTTATGGAAGTCAGTGTATCCAGCACAGAAACCTTCCTGGCAGCGTGAAGAACTGTGGTGGCAGGGAGCTGGCCCACTGGGCTGGAGCCACTGCCACGCTCCCGGGTACCCTCACCTGCTCATCCCCCAGCCTGACCTGCAGGATCTGCCAAGATCCTGCCGTGTGACTATTTGGCTGGAGGTGCCAGCTGAGTCACGAGCTCGGGAGAATAGAAATAGCACATTTCACAGCTTCTCCACAGAACACTGTCTGTGTGGAACCTCTTAAATAAAATATGACGATGAAGGAGCACTGGTTGTTCTGAACCCTTGTTTCGGGATCATGCATCTCTTTGAGTGTCTGCTGTAGACGGTGAAGCTGCAGAGTACACGTGCCTGTGTACACAGAGGCTGAATGCTGTTTGTGTTTCAAGGGTTAATGGACTTTTTTTAAACTTTTCATTTTGTACTGGGGTATAGCCAATTAACAATGTTGTGGTAATTTCAGGTAAACAGTGAAGGGACTCAGCCATACATACACATGTATCTATTCTTCCCCAAACCCCCCTCCCAAGCAGGCTGCCACATGACATTGAGCAGAGTTCCATGTGCTCCCCAGTCCTTATTGGTTATCCGTTTTAAATATAGCAGCGTGTACATGCCCATCCCAAACTCCCTAACTATCCCTTCCCCCTGGCAACCGTAAGTTCATTCTCTAAGTCTCTGAGTCTCTTTCTGTTTTGTATATAAGTTTATTTGTATCATTTCTTTTTAGATTCCACAGATAAGGGATGCCCTATGATATTTCTCCTTCTCTGTCTGACTTATTTCACTCAGTGTGACAGTCTCTAGGTCCATCCATGTTGCTGCAAATGGTACTATTTCATTCTTTTTAATGGCTATCATTCAGTTGTATATTTGTACCACATCTTTATCCATCCCTCTGTCGATGGACATTTAGGTTGCTTCTATGGCTTGGCTCTTGTGAACAGTGCTGCAGCGAACCCTGGGGAGCATGTATGCTTTCAGATCATGCTTTTTGTGTTTTTTTTTTCAAGAGTTAATGGACTTTTGACCAAGTTAGTGGAAGGCCCTCCATTCCCTATTCTCTATCACCTCATTCAAAGCTTTGCATTTACTCAGAAATTGTGAGGCTGCTTGCCTGCTGTGGTAGTGAAAACTCATTCCCCAGGCCTCGTCGGATGGTGCTGTCTAGACTCACTGCCTGCGGAGCAAACCAGAGAGTCTGTGGCTGCATCTTAGCTTCGAAGGAGACGTGGTGTCTGCTCTTGCTCTGAACAGAAGTGTGCCTTTTCTGACCAGCTGCCACGCTGACATCCCAAATGCCCTCGCTAATACTGACACTTGGCTAATTATGCTGAGCGTCGTCTCTTTCTCTCACATCCTGCTTTACTCTATTTTTACCCCTGGAAGAATATCTCTCAAAAATAAAGAACTAAATGAAGACACCCCAGAATAAACTGATTAGGCAGGATGGCGAATACATCTCCCACCTTGTTACAAAGTCTGTGTCGTTCCTTGTGATACAAGAAAGGGTGATAGACTCAGGGAAAGGGAGATCTTCTCCAAGCAGGGCGTGGGTGGAGTCTCACTCGGGTTAATTTATTTCCAAATGAAGTTGTGTTATCTTTCCATTGCTGCTGTAACAAATTACTGCAAACTCAGTGGCTTAAAGTGACACAAACTGGCACATTATATTTCCCTGTGTTGCTGGGCTAGAGCGGAGGTTTCAGCAAGGCCATCTCCCTTCAGGGAGCTCTGAGGAGTCCAGTTCCCAGTCTTTGTCAGTTTCTATTCCTTGGCTCTTGGTGCTTTTCTTCACCTTTAAAGTCAGCAGGCAGGACAAATAGAGAGAGTAGCATCAAAACATGTATATCACCATATGCAAAATTAGATAGCTAGTGGGAATTTGCTGTATGATGCAGGGAACTCAAACCTGGTGCCCTGTGATGACCTAGAGGGATAGGATGGTTTGGGAGGTGAGAGGGAGGCTCAAGAGGGAGGGGACATATGTATGTCATGTCGTGTATAGTTGCTCAGTCATGTCCAACTCTTTGTGACCCCATGGACTGTAGCCCTCCAGGCTTCTCTGTCCATGGGATTCTCCAAGCAAGAATACTGGAGTGGGTTGCCATTCCCTTCTCCAGGGGATCTTTCTGACCCAAGGATTAAACCTGCATCTCCTGCATTGCGGGCAGATTCTGTACATTTGAGCCACTAGGGAAGCCCAGAGGTATGTATACATATGGCTGATTCATGTGGATGTATGGCAGAAACTAATTCAATATTGTAAAGCAATTATCCTCCAATTAAAAATAAATAAATACAAATTAAAATTCTATTGTTGATAACTCTATCCTATTTCTATGCCAAAATGAATATATATTGTAGTTTTCATTGTGAAATCTGTTTAAATATAAAGCTTCTAAATATTAAACAATATAAAGTCAGCAGGTATCACCTCCATCCCTCCCTCTGACATTTCTGCCTCGGCACGTCTGGTTATCATGGGCCCACAGGATAACCCAGGGTAGGACGGTCTCTGCTGTCTCAGGGTCCTTCACTTGGTCACGCCTTCAGTGTCCCTCCTGTGATGTACAGGAGCATTTTCATAGGTTATAGGGGTTAGGCTGTGACATTACTGAGACCATCTTCTGCCCACTGCAGTGGTGTCAGGTAAAGTTAAGATACTAACAACAGAAGAGGCCGGCCCTTCCTTCCATGTAATTGGCATCTTTGATTCACTGAGCTCCGTGGGGTAGAAGGGACCATTCTGGGAGCCGGGGGCCAGGGACGGGACCTTACAGCCTGGCTGGGAGACGAGTTACATCACAGAGCAGTGTTGAGTACAGGGCACAGACGCGTTCACCCACTGCCGTGCAGCAAGCAGAGACGCGGAGGGGCAGATGGCTGCTCAAGAAGAGCAGTCTCTCTTCTCTTAGAGAAAGTGTACAACATGCCTTGTTTTATTGCATTTCCAAACACCAAATGCCTTTATTTACTATCGTGTAGAGACAAAGGATATTCAGATTTAATGTTTTAAACCATGTGCATGTGTATGCATGTATGTGTATTTGTGCACACACACAGAGATATATCTACTTAGTTTAACCGAGAGCTGCTTGGGCCGGCAGGCTGTTGCAGATCTGTGTTTGGACCTGGGTAATGGGACATCACGGTTAACTGCATGGCTGCGGCACTGTCGGGGCTCAGCTGCAGAGAGCAGGGGCCTGCAGCTCAGGCAGCTGGAATAAATCCTTTTCTGCTACTACTCCTTAGAGACTTATTGCCCACACCTCCTCTCCTGGCCTCCGTCTATGTGTGTGCGTCCTTGCTTCCTTGGCAGAGCCAGCACGGGCCATGGAAACAAGGGACCAGGCTGCGTTCATGGGGAGTCTTCTCCTGACCCTGAGGAGGCCTTCGACAGACAGAGACGGGGTGTGTAGATCTTGAAAATGCAGAGGGTGGATTTGTATTGCAGGATTGTTGAAGTTGGGCTTCCCTGATAGCTCAGACAGTAAAGAATCCACCTGCAATGCAGGAGCCACAGGGTCAATTCCTGGGTCGGGAAGATCCCCTGGAGAAGGGAATGGCAATCCACTCCAGTATTCTTACCTGGAGAATTCCATGAACAGAAGAGTCTGGACGGCTACCTACAGTCCATGGGGTCACAAAGAATCAGACATAAAAACCATCTTTGGGGCTTCCCCAGTGGCTTAGATGGTAAAGAATCCACCTGCAGTGTAGGAGACCCAGGTCTAATTCCTAGGTTGAAGCAAATGAGAGAGGAATCAGAGCTGAACTGTCTGTGGTGGGTCTGGAGGTGCAGGCAGGGCAGGGTCGCAGCCCCGTGAGTAGCTGACGATCAGGGACTCAGGAGGGACCCAGAGTGGACACAGGTTTCACTGACTGTATCCAGTATCCTGGCTTCAGGGTGGAACTGGGGGAACTTTTCCAGGCTTCCATGCAGGTGAAGGTTTCCTGCAGCTGCAGAATGTGAGTTCCCGTCCCCAGGGAGCAGGTTAGGAATGGGGGGCTCCCGCCTTACCCCAGACCTGCCGAGTCACATCCTGCATTTGAACTGGAGCCCTCTCCACAGAGCTGCAGTCCTGTATTTAACCAGAACTTGATGTCACTTATGTGTTCCATGCGAGCATGTCCTGGGGCACACAGACCCAGATCTGTTTCTTCCCTCGGTGTCCACAGTTTACTAAACAGCAGCTCAACCAGCAGCTTGCTCAGTTCAGACACTGGGGAGCTATTCCTAAAACCTACCTGTCTCAGAATAGCATGCAGCCCCCACCTTATCCTATTGATTCTCACTCCTGGTACTGTGTCCCTCGTCTCCTTACGTCTCTTCATCTCCATGACAACCACCATAATGAAAGCCAGCATCAGCTCTCTCATGGACTGCTACGCTTCCCGTCCAGCTGGGCTCTCTGCACCCCCGAGACCCTGTCAGTCCCTGCTGCACAGAGATGCCAGAGTGGACTTACATGTGAAATGGAGCACCCACCTTTAGGTGGTGGTTATTGTTGAGTTGCTCAGTCGTGTCCAACTCTTTGTGACCCCATGGACTGCAGCACACCAGGCTTCCCTGTCCTTTACCATCCCCCAAAGTTTGCTTAAACTCATGTCCATTGACTAGGTGACGCCATCCGACCATCTCATCCTCTGTCATCCCCTTCTCCTCCTGCCTTCAATCTTTACCATCATCAGAGTCTTTTCCAACAACTCTTAGTATATCCGACTAGGTCCTGCATGCTCCATTCTCAGCTCACTGTCTCTTCCCATCCTTTATAACTTGAAAGACAGCTGTGTGGTTTAGAAAACTGCAAGGATCAGGTGGGTGACTTTGGACTTGGTTTCCACAGTTCTCTTTGGAGTGACGGTGACGCTCCAGTCTCCACCTCTCAGGAATGGTCATGCACTGCCCTTTCTCATGCCCCTGGCAACGCGCGTTCATTTCTTTCTTGGGGAACTGGCCACACTCAGGACCCGTGCGGGCAGTGACAGCTGTTTCACGACCCTTAGCACCTGGCAGAGCCCTTCTGCTTGGATGGATGGTGCGTCTGGGTCTCACAGTCATGGAACTCTGCTGCAGGAAGGCGAGAGGTCATGTGGTAACGTGCAGGATAGAATCAGGGAAATCAAAGAATTCCATTTTCGTGTTTTTTTTTTTTTTTAAACAAAGATTTGCTTTGTGAAGTCAGTAGATTTGTTTTTTTTTTTTTCCCCTAATAAATGGAATTGGGCTCAGTTTTATGTGAATGTGCCAAAGGTGGAGGCTTTTAATTGAGAACCACCAGGGAAACAGAGGCTGTCGTCTTGTCCCCCACAGAAGCCTCGTCCCCGGCCATCGCTTCCTCTTCTGCCGTTTGTATTACCCTTCTGCAGCTCCTCTCTCCTCTGGGAAGGGGTTTCTGCCCTTTCTTTAATGGCTGCCTGTTTACAAACTTCCAAGTGAGGCCACTTTGTGTCCCGTGGCCTGAAAAGACAAAGAGCCATCCCAAGGGCTTACCTTCAATCACGTCCGCAGGTTTCGGGGGCCCCTGAGCCCATCCTAGCCTCCGCCTCCCCATCGGCCATGTTCCCGGCCTCCAAGGAGGCTGCTCCATGGTCTTGTCCCCTCACACCCTCTCCCCCTACCCTCACAACCCTCTGTACTTCTCCTTCACGGGGAGACCAAAGAAACGCAAAGAGGAATCACCCCGTCCTCAATGGCCAGTCTCCTTCCCACCTGGGATCTAGACACATACTTGCAGCCTCTGCCTGCCTCAGTGGGAGAGACATCCCAGCTCCATCGGAGCATTCACTTTCCTCTTATGTGAATGTAATCCGACGTTAGATCACATACCCATGTGTTTAGTTCTTTATCATGTTTTGCCACTGGAATGTAAGCTCCTGGTATGTGTGTTAGCCTCTCAGTCGTGTCTGACTCTTTTCGACCCCATGGACTGTAGCCCACCAGGCTCCTCTGTCCATGGGATTCTCCAGGCAAGAATACTGGAGCGGGTTGCCATGCCCTCCTCCAGGGGATCTTCCAGACCCAGGGGTTGAACCCAGGTCTCCTGCATTGGCAAGTGGATTCTTCACTGTCTGAGCTGTGGAGGAAGCTCTTTTCTCTCTTGGTTTCCCAAGAACTCTTGATGTCCTTGTGCCTGTAGAGCAGCCCCAGCCCCTGGCATCTCACAGGAACCAAATAAATACTTGCTGAACGAATAGATGAATGAGGGTTGTAAATAAAAATGCACTGATAGGTTGTTTACTGGCAGTAAATTACTATTACTAAGGATCACTTATGACTCATTCCTTATCAAAACAAATGTGCATTAACCCTTGGCATTAACTGGATCTCCTCTACATAATCCCCCATAAAAGAGGAACTATAACACCACATGGGACATTGGACTTTAATTGGTGCTTCTATGTTCCTAATAGACTTTTAATAGGCCACATGGTAGCTATGAGCATAGCTAAGAATGATGCAATATTTGAATAACTGAAATCATGCATTATTTCATCATGTATGATGCTGTCTCCCTTGGAATATTGACACAGTGAGTCGTGTCAATGATAATGGTGTCGGGGAGGCAGAGCCCATTTCGAGGCCATTATGCTAGTGGCCCGTGACTAACAGGGGGGCCAAGGATGGTAATGGATACATAATGGATAACGAAGGGCTGGGATTCTGCACAGTGATGGCTGCTAGTGATTTTCTAGTAGTAATAACCTCCTTCTCTCAAAATAAATGTAACTTCAGTGTTGAAAACTGTTAGCAGCATGAAGGGCCCCCATTGCTTTGGGGGTGGCCCACTTTGCTTGGCTTAAGCTTTTCCTCCAGAAACCTGGGTTCATCTCGCTGCTTCCCAGGCACGGAGGCAAGCTGCTCTGACAGCCTGCACCACGTGTCCCCCGATCCGTGTGTCAGCAGGGCCCTCCGCAAGGAACACACACCTCCCGCCCCAGACTGACTACCTTGTGCGTATCTCCTCCTCCGCTGGTCTCCGCTCCGATGGTTTCTCACTTGCATCCAGGATTCTGGAATCAACAAGCAGTCTGCACTGGTGCGTGGTAGTACCCTCAGGACACCTGCAGCCTGGCTCTTGTGTGGTGCTCCCTCACACCCCTTCACTCCTCCTTTGCTGGCTTTGGAGGCAGCACCCCAGCTGGGGGTGTGTCCACTCTGTGCTCCTTCCCGCCCAGCACCTTCCTGCCAGACATTCTGAGGCTCTGCAGCTGCCCCAGTCAAGTGTTGCAGTGTGAGTTCAGAGATGTGCTTTGCTCTGATCGCTCTTCACAATTCATGTCACCACCTGTGAGCCAACGCAGTGCTGGACCCAGGATTCCCTTCTGCTGAGGCTCACTGCAATGTCTCCATTTCCCTGGGCTCCAGAAACCACATTTATTCAAGAATAAGGGCTTCCCAGGTGTGGTGCTAGTGGTAAAGAATCCACCTGCCAATGTAGGAGATGCAAGAGACACAGGTTCAATCCCTGGGTCGGGAAGATCCCCGGAGGAGGAAATGGCTACCCACTCCAGTGGTTTTGCCTGAAGAATCCCATGGACAGAGGAGCCTCGTGGGCTACAGTCCATGGGGTCACAAAGAGTCAGACCAAGATTGAACAACTAACACACATTAGTCTCTGTGTGACTGGGATGCAGATACAAGAGGGATGTGTGATCCAGGGGGTTGGGGGAGGCTGAGGATGCTGTGGACGGGGTGGGGCAGAAATGCAGAGGACGAGGAGCCGTCCTCCGGCAGGGAAGTTGGCCCTCTCAGCCCCTTGTTTGCTGACCTTCAGCATCCACCAACATGTATGATGACTCTGTCTGCTCTGGGTTGGTTTTCAAAGTGTTTTTTAAAATTCCATTTTGTTTTTCTAGCACAGGAAAACCAGGCTTTATGGAATAGCTAATAAGGCCAATCAGATAAGCTGTAGGCATCTGCAGAAATTAAACTGAGAAGGAGGAGGAATTGCATGGAATTTTAAGACTGTTTTCGCCTCAGCCACAAAATATTTTATCCCTAAAATAATGTTTTCATAATAAAAATAAATTTCAGCCATTTTTCAGCTGCAGAAATGTTGTGAGGCTTTTCTGAGTTTGCTGTTTGCATACGTTTGTGTTTGTTCCTCAAACTGTCAGATTTGGCGTGACTGACTTATCCTGGGGGATCTGCCCATATGGATTATGGGGTCAGAGGACCCTCTGCCCTGCTTTTGGACCCGGGCAACCCTAACACCAGAGAGAAAACCCTGTCAGGTCAGTCAGCTCAGCTTTACCGGGTAATCATACAAGTAGGTAATCCAGCACCCGGTGGAGGTGAGGTGTTAGCCACCCCATCTCTGGGGTGCACGGGTTCCCACACTTCAGGTGAGGTGACAGGAGTTCTGAGACTGGACATAAACCCGCCTCCCTTCCCTGGACCACCCACCACTGAGCCTGGACCCCCTTCTGCAGCTCAGGTGGGTTTGCGCTCAGCTGCCTAAACAAAGACAAAGCCTGCTTTTCCTGTGCTAGCAAAACAAAACAGAAGTTTAAAGAATGTTTGCAGACCAGCTCAGAGCAGACAGCATCACTACACATGTTGGTGGACGCTGACTTTGGAGGTTGATGGATGAGACCCGCAGACCACAGGGTTTCCCTGCCCCACACTGGGAGGAGCAGCCGCTCTACTGAGGCAGCGAGGGCTTCACTCACCTGCCCACTTGGAGCAGGGTGACGGGTTTCTCGGTGCTTCTCCTAGCTGTTTGTGTCAGATGCATCTTTATTGCAGATGTCCTGTCTGGGGGCCTCTGTCTTCCTTACTGGTCCTCCAGTGCTCTCTGTCATGGCAGCTCCAGGCTAAGAACCACAGAGCATCAAGTGGAGAATCAGGGACCTTCCTGTTAGGTGTGCTGATCTGGCTGGGATGGCCGTTATTCGGGCCATACAGCACGTGGGCGGTCATCAGTTCCATGGGCCTCTTCCCACTGTGCCTACTTTTAAATTGATGATGACTCTTGATGCCATAGTTGTCCCTTTATTGAAAAAAAATTTTTTTTAAGAAAATGGCTAAGATGGCTATAGATCATCCATTAGGGACTAAGATCCCTAGTAAATCTGTTAAAATATTAAATATTTACATTAAAATTTCAATATTAATTATATTGCAAGTGAATACTGGAGTGGATTGCCATTCCCTTCTCCAGGGGATCTTCCTGACTTGGGGATCTGACCCAGATCTCCTTCATTGCAGGCAGATTCTTTACCATCTGAGCCACAAGGGAAAGTTTAGTCGCTCAGTTGTGTCCAGCTCTTTGTGACCCTGTGGACTGTAGCCCTCCAAGCTCCTCTGACAAGGAATTCTCCAGGCAAGAATATTGGAGTAGGTTGGTATTCCCTTCTCCAGGGGAATCTTCCTGACCCAGGGATCGAACCCAAATCTCCTATATTGCAGGCAGATTCTTTACCATCTGAGCCACTAGGGAAGCCCAAGAATACTGGAGTGGGTAGCCTATCCCTTCTCTAGGGGAACTTCCTGCCCAGGAATCGAACCAGAGTCTCCTGCATTGCAGGCAGATTCTTTACCAGCTGAGCTACCCGGGAAGTCCATATATGTATACACATAATCATATGTATGATTATATTAAAATATATTTGTATATGATCATAAACATAATGTAAAATATAATTAGTTACTTATTAAGGATGATCTGTGTGGAGGCTGGCGGAACTGGTATATTATCTGAATGAAGGCCAGCAGTTGCTGATTTCAGATTTCAGAACAAAGGCTTTCAAGGTAGAAAAGTGGGAGAAAGGCAAGAAATGAATGGATAGGCATAAATATTCAGGACCACATGAACTGAATCCCTGGAAATAGTTTCTGGTTGGCACTGATGATTTCTTTTGGTTTTTATATAAAATAAACTAGAAAACTAGCTTGAGATGATTAGATCTTTGTATAATACTTTATTTTACATTATGTTAAGCTGTGTGGCCTGTGGAGTTTTAGAGGATAAATAGCTTGTGAATAATTTTGTCTTTTTTTTTCCTGTACCAAGAGCCCCGTGGGCAACTAAGTTATTTTCAACAGACATAATTTAAATTCCTGATGTTGACTTATGAACAAATACATAAGGAAACATGAGCAAACATGTTCATTTCAAACATTCATTCGCCTCCATTGCGTGAAAGTTATGCACTGGCTTAAACATGTTTTATTTTCTCCAGAAAGGTAATCCATTTTCAGAACACATTGTTGTGGTTGAGCTAACCACTCTGCTATACACGGAAAGAGGAGAAGTCTCCTGCAGTCAGCCAGATGGATTACTTGTTTCAGAGAGAGTGGTGCATGGAAATATGAGAAAGTTATAGAGAACTTTAAATTCATAACACAGCCCATCTTTAAAAACTTTGTTTATATCTTTATCAAAGCTACTCATATACAACATGCAAAAAGTAACTCTCCTAGTTTTGTTATTGAACACTATTCCCAAGACCTCCTTCTCCCACTCCTTGCACTCTGCAGAGGCGCCCACTGTCCTTTACTGGAGCTAATCATTACGGTGTTTACCTGTGACTCCAAACATAGCCTTGTTCTGCACCGTCACGACATGCTGTGAGATCCTTGCTGTGTAGACAGAGCCTCTTCCCTCCCCTACTCTCTTCCTCCCCCATACATGCTCTTCCCTCCATCTGTCCCCTCAATATAGAGAGATATTAGTTAAAACAATTTTTTTAAAGTCCATGACATGTTAGTCATCATAACCTAGAGACTTATGTGTCCCCTTTTGTATCCCAAAGAATAAATGCCTGAGAACAATTCCAAGCAACTTTCACATGTTTCAATAATATCTTACTCAAAGGGAAAAAAAGTGTTGGTAGCCCAGAGGTATGTCTGTAGAATAAATGGATAAGGTTTTGGTTAAACTTAAATGGGCTCTTTGGATGTGTTTGTTTAGTACTGTTTACATAACTTGAATGGACATTCTTGAATCTACACATTCACTTGTTTGTTCATTCATCCAACAAATAGAGTGTTAAAATGCTTCAACACATATATTCCAAATATTATCTGGTACTGGTGACAAAAAAATATTAGAAGAAACATCCAGTTTCAAATTCCACATGGAAGGAACTTGGAAGTTGTCAGTATCTTTTGACAACAAGGAAAAAGTTGAACAGACTGAAAACTGACAGCTCTTTTTGAATTCAAAAGTGAGGCGAGGGCACAGGGTGACTTCACTGCCCCCAAGATCGGAGAGACAGACAGGTGGACACTGGGCATCATGGCTTACTGGAACAGAGTTGCTGAGCAGAAGCCAACCTGGGAACCAGGGCTGGGCAGGAGGACCTGAACCGTAATTGATGAGTTACTGGGGGCTCAGAGTTCAAAGCTCCAGGGGACCAAGTTGTGGTGGGTGGCACTTAGAGTGCTATGAGATTTGCCAATAGACCAAGTTTAACCAGGAGCTCAACTGTTGTAAATCTAGGAGAAAACACCCATCACACGTCTGGCAGTGGAAGGGGCAGAGGAATCATTTGGAAATGTATCAGGGTACTCCGTCCTTCTTAACAGGGCTGCCTTTAGGAGAAGCTCTTTAACCAAAGCCCACCCTGCTGGGGCATTGGTAGAGCCTAACTGACTTGGGAGGGTGGATGGTTGTCATTCAGTCACCCAGTCATGTCTGACTCTTTGTGACCCCGTGGACTGTAGCCTGCCAGGCTCCTCTGTCCCTGAGATTTACCAGGCAAGAATACTGGAGTAGGTAGACATTTCCTTGTCCAGGGCATCTTCCTGACCCAGGGCCCGAATGCATGTCTCCTGCACTGGCAGGCGGGTTCTTTACCACTGAGCCATCAGGCAAGCCTGAGCCAGAATATATCGTGACAGAAATCTCCAAAACCTTAGCAGGGAACCTGCAGCCAGAGCTGCTTCAGTGCTTACAACTTTACAAATCTTAATGGCAGAGCTTTTGAAAATATTTATGTTAGTTATAACCATAAACTCATTTTGAGAGAGTTTGTCTTCACACCACTTATGAAGGTGCTTTTTCTTCCTAAGACATCACCCACGCATCTGGCCATGGAGCCCCAAGTATGGCTGTTTCATGCCCAACTCTGATGAAATATTTAAAGATCTGTTAACAAAGACTAAAGCCCTGGGGATGCTGTTAGAAATTTGGCATTTTTATTTCTTGCAAGAATCCTATGGCAGAAATTTATCTTATGGGATAATCTAATTGTATTTGTTATAGCAGTAACTGTAGAAATAGAGAAGTGGAAACTTATGTAGACATATTTATCAGCAATGGAGACATTGAGAGTTGAATGTCCTCTGCATTAGGCCCTCCACCAGGTTTCTCTTGGACTCACTGTCTTACAAAATTAAAATTTTGTAAGACAAAATTTTACAAAATTAAAAAAATTACAAAATTACAAAATTTAAAAAAAGTCTATGGCCTTAAAAAAATTACATTATTTTGATTGTTTTGCTATACCTCTGAGTTTGATGGCAAATTCAGTTGATAAACAACTGTTCCATGGTATCCCCCTAAAGAGGCATTTCAAAGTTTTTATCCAGAAACCATCTTCAGAGTAATCTAGGACATGTAGTTTAAGAAAATGTGATTTCCAGGTATTATTCCTGATGTCCACTCCTCCAGCCCCAAATTCGAGTCCTGATGGGGGAAGGGGACAGTTGGTACTTTGCTTTTTACTAAATCTTGAAAACCACTGCCCAAGAAATACAATGAATTGGGCAGTGACCTTGACAAATGAAAGAATTTTAGATTGGCTATGGTGAAACTATTGATTTTTAAATTTAATGACAAGTTGTTTTCCATAATCCTTATTATAGGAACAGACTAGGTAGGAGGTGAGGGAGCTGTATTTGTGAAGAAGGAGGTTAGTGGGGGAAGGGAACGGAGATGATTTCCCCGGAGTGGGAGGGAAGAAAGGAACGTAGGGGCTGATGGTTCCAGCTACTGAGCAGTAGCTCTGGAGAGTCGAGGTTTTCAAATTCCCTTCAGTTGCTTGGAAATGCAAGTTTCCTGTCCGCTGTGTGTCTCAGTAGCTTCTTGTATCAAATGGAGCTATTACATGACAAGGGTAGTTTTTTAAAGTATATTGACTCTTTTGTTCTAATTCTTTTCCTTCATGGTCCCTCGACATCAGTTCTTGCCTGGATAGACACAGATAGTGTATAGTAAGCAGATCAACTCAACATGGAATTAATGTTTAATGTGCAAAACTGTGGTAGTTCTGGATGGCAGTCCTGTGTTAGTTATCCCATGTTGCTTTGTTTTCATTATGAAAACACCATTTTATAGTCTTATTAATTTTTGTTGGGGTTTAGTTGCTTTACAAAGCTGTGTTATTTTCTGCTATACACCAAAGTGAATGAGCTATATGTATATGTACAATCCCTTTGTTTGAATTTCCTTCCCACTTAGGTCACCACGGAGCACTGAGTAGAGTTCCCTGTGCTATACAGTAGGTCTTCATTAGTTTTCTGTCTTATACACAGTATTCAGTAATATATGTCAATCCCAGTCTCTCAATTCATGGGAGATTCAATTCTGCCCTTGGTGTTTACAAGAATTTGCCCTTGGTGTCTATAAGAATTTGTTCTCTACGTCTGTGACTTTATTTCTGCTTTGCAAATAAATTCATCTATACCATTTTTCAAGATTTCACATATAAGCAACATTATATGATGTTTGTCTTTCTCCTTCTGCCTTATTTCACTCTGTATGACACTGTGTACTACGTCCATCCATGTCACTGCAAATGGTAGCAAATGCCCTTTTTATTTTAAAAATGTAATTTCCCTCTGCTACAGTAGGTTCTTAGGTCGAGTGCTCCCAGATAACCTCACAATTTTTATTTCTGGAAGGTTCTCTCAGTAAACTCTTCTCAGCTTAAGTCTGGCTTTGCCATTTACTGGCTGTCTGATCCCTGCAAACCTCTTAAAAGGTTCTTTTCCATCATCTATGAAAACAATGTATAGTGGTCATTAAACGAGAATGTGTGTGTGTGTGTGTGTGTGTGTGCGTGTGTGTGTGTGTATAACAGCTATGCCTGGAATGCAAAAGTTCACAACAAAAGGACTCACCTCGCCTTACCACACGTGCCCGTTCTTACACTGTGGGGTGTTTTGTGAAAATGCAACACAAGCGTCCCAGTCCTGCCGTGAACAGGTGTCTGGCCTCTGTCCTCTTCCTGCTTCTCCCGTCTGGCCCCCAGCAGAGCCCTGAATCTTTGGAAGTCAGATTCACTGTGGTCTCATTAGCATGAATACTTATGACTAGTGGGTATTGGGATAATGTATGAAAACTCAGTTCTTCTTTCTAGAATGAAATTCAAGGCTAAGTCTCATTAACTGAAACCGTATTCATTTAAAGCTACACGGATTCAGGTACAGTAGAGCCTGTTTCTAAATAAAGCTCACATCATACACATAGGTGCTTATAATTCATTCACCACAAGCCTTCTAAATAGATTTGAGGCCTCTGACAATAAAATACACATATCCAATAAGCCTGTTGAAATGGAAATTAAAAATTTAAAAACCATATAGCAGGAGCAAAAAGCATAATAGTTACTTAGGCTAATAAAATTATTCTGATTAAGCATTAAATTGAGCTCCACTGTTCCCCAATAAATAGCTGCTTATTATCCAACTGCCCAAAGGAACAGAGAGAGATGATAATTACCGTCATACGTCTTACTCAGCTGATGGTTTTCGAGGTGAGGTGATGTGTGAGCCAAGGTGCCAGGAACCTTGGAGGCAGCCAGATGACTGAGGCAGGGACAGAGCACCCAGGTCCAGGGCAAGTCCCCGATGTGGGTTCTGGAATTGGATGGTAAATGATGAGGCAAAGCAAGAAAGACAGTGCAAGTCCAGACAATCACCAGCTTTGGAGTTGCCTGAAGGATTTGTCCTGGTTGTTTATGTGCTGATATAGTTCTTAAGTGTCTCAGTTATTTTACTGACCATTAATAACTAGTGCATATAGTGGTAATACCATCAGGAAGCTTCACTGTCTGTTCAAGGATAGGAGCTTGAGACAGTGGCCAATTTCATTTTCTGACTTTTGTTTTCCAGTTCATCAAAATCTGGGCAAGAAGGGTCTATATATTTATTCAGCTTTATGCAAACCCAAATATGTGAAAAATCATAAAAGCATGAAATACAGTGCTGGAGATGATTTGGTTTTCAGAATGATTCTTCGCTTTACAAAAGGACTCTTTGTAAATATTCTTAAACTGCCACTCTTCTTTAGTAACATGAAAATCTGGTTAGAAGTCTTAAAATTGGATTTTCCTCCCAAGTTATGAAGATCCAAAGATATGAAAATATCTTTCATAAAGACGTATATGGATACAGAATTTGGTTATAAATTCCAAGTTTAGATAGCCCTTGTAGGGAGGGGGCCTCATATCACTGGATTAGAAAGGGCTGTTTTAAATTTCCACTGTTTTCATCGTCAGTAATTATATACAGCCTTGGAAAGAGTAATTTAATATTTCTTAATGTAAACATAAGGGGAAAATGTTGAATAGAGAACATAAAAAATCATGTCTATCTGCTTTCAAAACATTTTTAAAGATATTTTCTTTTTACTTTTTCAGTTTTAGACCTAAATTCCACACAGGATTCCCAGGTTTGGTCCAATAGCTATAGCTGAACTAGAAAGACTTAGCTCTCCTGCACACTGGATCTGGGAGCGCTTGGCTTGCCTTGTTTGTGTTTAGACGTGGTTTCCTTGCTTTTGAAATGCAAACTATTGCATTACAAAATTTAAAAGAGAAGGACTTCTTAAAAATTGAGTCTGGCTCATATTCATCTATGTATTTGCATATCTAATAAAATTCTATTCTGTGTTGAACATAATAAATGATACAGTGTACAGAGTTGGGAGTATTTGTCTCCTTTTAAAAAGGAATAGTTTATTTTATCAGACAGTTGATTACTGGTGGTTCTTCTTCATCTTGTTGAGGCTTTATTTTAGCTTTTTTTAGAACTGGTCTGGAGTAGCCGTTATCTAGGATGTGGTTCTGGCATGTGCCTTTTTGGTGCCTCAGTCAAATCCTCAAGGTGTTACTGAGGTCCCTCCACTCTGGTCTCTCTGTTCTCCAGCGGTTTGTGTCCTCCCGTTTGAGTGAAAGTCGCTCAGTCGCGTCTCTTTGTAACCCCGTGGACTGCAGCCCACCAGGCTCCTCTGTCCGTGGAATTCTCCAGGCAAGAATACTGGAGTGGGTTGTCATGCCCTCCTCCAGGGGATCTTCCCAACCCAGGGATCAAACCCAGGCCTCCTGCGTTGCTGGAGATTCTTTACTATCTGAGCCCTATCTTTGTCTTGTTTTCAGCTGTGTATCAGCTGCTCTCCACCAAGTCTCACCTCACACACGTGCAGTCCGGCCATTGGCCAAGGTCCTGTGAGTAACCCAGTAGACTCTGGGATCCCCTTCTCAGAGCTCTGTCCTCCCTGGTCTTTGTCCTCCCATCTTCAGCTGCATCCTCAGCTCTGAACGAACAGCGATCTTTTCTCCTCAGCACAGCCTGACTCCTTTCCAGAGTTGTCCTTCATAACTGTTAGAATCACTCTTTATTAGGATCACTCTTAGTCCATCTACCTCACAGCACATATTGTTTTGCTCTCTTTGCCTCTTTGGGTCCAATGGCTCCATCTCTCTTCGTTTGTCAGGATATCGAGATTTATTGCTTCCTTTTGCTCCATGCATTTCCTGTCAGCTTAAGGTTTATTCTGGTGTCAGATGATGACTCTCACTGTTGAGAGTGCCGGCCTTGTTCTTGCAGTGGCTGCAGGACAGGAAGTATTCTTTGAAAAACGTCATAGAATTTCTAGTTGAGAAAACAGATGGGTCCTACCCTTTCAAGTTCTATTCAATCCTTGACAATTTTTTTTTTTTAATGTGACAACTTCTTTAATTTCTTGGAAAAACTGGTGCAATTGCCTTTGGTGGCTAGATCAGAAAGCTATTTCATAGCACATTTTCAGTATTGTTTCAGCTGTAATGTGAGATTATAACAATTTTAATCTCAACTTCAGAGGTCTGTTTTCTTGTATTTTGACACAGGCATAGTGGTATCCTGATGACCAAGGACTAATTTCCAACAGGTTCATTTTGATGGCTGGGACCACAGATACTACTGCTGGGTGGATGCAGATAGCCCTGACCTTCACCCCATTGCATGGTGTGATGTCACAGGTCGTCCCCTGGAAGTACCATGTCGTGCGTATCTTGCTGTTCATGTTGCTGCTTTTTAAAGACTTAGTCTGAAGTCTATCTCAGTGCTGTTTTTCTCATGTCATTGTAGGTGTTTTAAAGCTTAATATCACATAGGTGAATTGATGAAAGCCAATTATTCATAATTAAGTCTTAAAACACATGCTTTGTATAAATGAAAAGTTATCGTCATTAAAGAATTATTTTGATAATGTAGTCTAGAAGAATCTTTGTTTCCCACATTTAGTTGGGGAAAACTGAGCGAGGTCTAAATTCCTCTGGGATCAAACCAGGTCTCTTATGTCTCCTGCATTGGCAGGCAGATTCTTTACCACTAGTGCCACCTGGGAAGCCCGTTGTTTGGATTAATTATTATTAATCTAGTTTATTATAGGTTTCCTGATTAACCTTTTGTTTTATAATTATTCAAATCTGCATTATTAGTCTTAGTTTTAAATACCTAGACTTTAAGACATACTCGTAGTTCTATACACCACACACACACATATATATCATCTACACCCCCATTGTTAAAGCAAAAATACATACACATACACACACATAATCCTACTCCAGCATTTATTTTTTTACTTATTTATCACAGAATCTTTTTACACTGGAAAGTAGAGATAATTCTTTGGTCTGGGTCCTGCAGAAAAGCAAAATATGAGGGTCTAGCATCGATGTTGCAACAGCTTCTTTACTATCTTGTCTTGTTTCTTTGCCATAATAGTCTGTGTAAAATCGAAATCTAACCTTTTACCAGCATCTTTCGACTCGAGGCTCCTATGCACATAGCAGGCCAGTCATGGTCTGTCCTCTGCTAACCTCTTGCCCTACCCTTCGCCATTTCAACCAAGAACAGAATTACTTCATTGATACTTAACAGGTTTACTCATAGTACCTTGAACATTGGCCTTGTAAGATTCTGACGACAGTACGTCACCTTTGTGTCCATTGCTCTCTTAGCTTCCTTTTCAGAAAGTCACACCCCACGGTCAGTATCATGTGCCTGAGGACTGAGGAGCTGGCAGGATCACTTGCTCTGCAGCTTGGACCACATGGAGCATCTTCACTCTTGTGCCATCTCCTATGAGTGTACTTGTACAAACAGCCACATCAAATCATCTTTTACCACCCATGCTATTTTAAGTCAAAGCATTTACTCATATAATTCAAACCAAATTTGTAAGTCCAGTATCTTTGATAATCAGATCAAAGTAATTATGTTTTGTAAGTAGATCTATAAAGCCAAACCCAGCATTTTATCATATATGAACAAAGTCATCTTAGCAATATTAATTTTCTTATATTTCAGATGTTTTAACTTTCAGACATTGTACTCTGTAGTTTTACTTCAGTTGTATTTATACGATTCATCAATTGCCTTCAGTACTTTATATAATATGATAGTTTTATTGATCAAATGCTGCAAAAGACTATTCAACATTTAGGACTTGGAAAAGGGCTTAGAAATCATCTAATCTACCCTGTTATTTGGTGGAGGCAGAACCTGACTTGAACTTTATCTGTTTTATTGATTTACTCTAGTGAATTTTTATAAAAGATACAGCAGCAGGTCATCTATGAGGGGTATTCTGTGAAAATAAGAGCAATCAAAGAAAATATGAGGTAGACACTTTTTATATCTGCTCTTCTCATCTGGTTTTCTTTATGAATATTTTCCTTTGACCCTTTTCCAATTCTGTAGCTGAGAATTATAATACATGCCTTGGAAACAAAGGAATAGAAAATAGAAAGAGAATATATGTTATATATATATATTTATATATGCGTTTTTTCTTTCTTGGAGTGACTTCCTAATTTATGTTTGCGGGAAGTCATGAAATATAACAAAATCGCTGCTTATGAACAAGTGAAACTAAATGCAGATTGCTACAGTGGTTTTGAAGACAGAGCAGATGGGCCAGTCTAGCCAGGCTCCTAGAAGGGTGTTGACCTGAATTCAGAAGCGCATGAGGGGCCTGGACCAGCGGAGGGACAGAGGTGGCCTCTAAAGGTGGAAAGGCCACAAGAAAACACAAGTCAAATTTGTTGGTCTTCATGCAGATTTTACTAGAATCAATTAGAATTTTGTTTTCCTAATGAGTTTGTATCTGTTCTTCCAGCGCCATTTCATCAGCGTTTTTATTTTCGCTGCAGAAACCAAGCCAAGAGTAATGCACATGACAGCTGCACGCTTGTGTGGGAATCCTTGTGCAGTGCTTTTTGGCCAAGACCGTGATATTTAATAACCCATAGTATTCCATCACGAAAATTCTTGAAAAAGCTAACTATGAAAAGCCTTTTGAGAGAGAAACTTGAATGTCCCCACTCAGCCAGGAAGAGTGCCAGCTTGTGCAGCCAAGTGACCATGACCTCCTCTTAGCCTCCGTTACTGGCCAGGTACTCACTGACACGTCACCTGTGTCCACTGCTGTGTTGAGATCTCTTTTCGTCAGGCCAGGAGGGCACAGTTTGCCTGTTTTAGCTGATGTATAATCCTTCAGGGTGGATTTTTTTCTACACGTAGAATCAAAATTAAATACTTAAAAGTTAGCACTGAGGTGTCAGGATCTTTTTCTTGTGCTTTGCATCCCCTAAATGTCCTTAAAAAGATAAAAATATCAGGACCACTTCAGACAACTACGGGATTGCCTCTTGGCAGTATTTTTAGTCATAGCATTTGGAAACTAAAATCCCAATCACATTTGATGCTAAATTTGTTTAAATAAAGGTTGTTTCTTTTATTAAATTATTGCATGCTAAGTCACTTCAGTCATATCCAACTCTTAGGGACCCTGTGGACTATAGCCTATCAGGCTCCTCGTGAGATTCTCCAGACAAGAATACTGGAGTGAGTTGCCATTTCCTCTTCCAAGAGCTCTTCCTGACCCAAGGATTGAACTCACATCTCTTATGTCTACTACATTGGCAGCTGGGTTCTTTATTGCTAGCGCCACCTGGGAAGCCCAAGTGAAAGTGTTAGTCAGTCAGTCATGTCTGACTCTTTGCGACCCCATGGACTGTGACCCCAGGCTCCTCTGTCCATGGAATTCTCCAGGCAAGAATACTGGAGTGGGTAGCCATTCCCTTTCTCCAGGGGATCTTCCCAATCCAGGGATCAAATTCAAGTCTCCCTCATTGCAGGCAGATTCTTTACCACCTGAACTACCAGGGAAGTCCCTGCAAATTACCCACTCCACCAGGCAATGGGGTGCCCAATATTTTTTGCGTTGGAAATTAACCGAGCTTGAAAAGCAAGATGGCGGGCTTTGGCGTTAGGAAAGCTTGGGTTTAAATTTCCATTCTGCTCTGACTGCCTGTGGCTTTGGGCAGGTTCCTTCACCTGTGGGACTCACAGGCTTGTGAGATTTAGTACCTGAACCACGTTACTGCCTGCTGCTGGCTGTCTGGGCTCAGCAGCCCTGCAGGATGGAATGGGTAAAGAGTACAAGCACATTTGCTTCCTAGACTGCCGTTTCTCTTCATTGATCCAGAAAATTGGGAGTTGACTTGACTGCCTACAACTTAAAACAACCAGTCTGTTTTTTTCCCAGGTACTTGTTATGATTGCACTGTCCATAATGGGGTCACTGATCTCTGATCGAATGTGGAATAACCGTTTCAAACACTGAGAGTGACTAACATAGACTTGAGATAAGCAGGCCCTGTAAGCCCCATGAACCTAAGCATGAAAGAGCTTTGCTCTTCTTTAAAATAAAAATTGAAATACTTATTGTGCCCAATTCCAATGCGCATGTGGGTTTTACATACCAGCTGGGTATCCCATGGTTCAGCTCAAGTCTGACATGTGTCAACTTAAAAAAGTGCCCAACATGAGAGTTGTGAGTTAAGGTTTATTTGGGGCAAAATGCGGACTGCAGCCTCGGAGACAGCACCTCAGATAGCTATGAAAGACTGTTCCAAAGAGGTGGGGGGAAGGACAATGTAGATGTGATCTTGGTGAAGGGGATGTATATGCAATCAGGCACGTATTTTTTGGTAGAAAGTTTCTTCCAATCTTGTGAAGCTTCTGTTAGTCACGAGAAACACAATGACATTGACACTATGAAGGATTTTAGGGCTTTTCTAGATATGACGAGATACAAGAATTGAGCTCATAAAATGAGCTCCTGAGAATATCCAATGATCTGAAGACCTGTCCTGCCAGTTTTTCCTGGAGCACAAAGGGACTTATTTCTTCTCTCCACCCTGAGCTCCTTTCAGGGTGTGTTGAAGGTCAGCAGCAGCAGCACAAGATTTAATGCTTCTAGAGGTAGATGGCAAACGCGTGTGGCAAGTGCCAGTTTGTAGTTGACATGCTGTTTACTGGAGGCGGTGGCTCAGTCCCACATTAGTGCTTCCCCTACTCCAGCATCCTCATCCCCAGTTCTCACAGGGGTCACAAGTCCAGGGTGTCATGTGTGTTTCTGAGGGACTGGCTATAAATCTGGAGGTTCCTACTGTCCTCTCCTTAGGTTTGATTGATTTGCTAGCATGGTTCATAGCACTGAGAAACCTTTTACTCACTCAATCACTGGCTTATTATAAAAGGATACATCTGGGGAGCAGCCAGTGAAAGAGATGCTTAGGGTGAGGTCTGGGGAGGGCCATGGAGCTTCCCCGCCCTTCCCCAAATCCCCTCTCCCACAGATTCCATGGGGGTTCACCAACCTGGCTAAAGCTTTGGCCACTTTTCAGGGGTTTCATTACAGAGGCACTGCAATTCAGTCCTTGGCCATTGGAGCTTGAGCTCAGTCTCCTCTCTTCTCTCCTCTCGGGGGTCAGGAGTCGGGACTGGGCAGGACTGGAGGCTCCAAACCTCTGATCAGTGGTTGCTTCTCCTGACACCTGGCCGCCATTCTGTGGTGCTTTGCACAGTCATATCATTAATGTAATAAAGTGAAGTGAGGTGAAAGTCGCTCAGTCGTGTCCAACTCTTTGAGACCCCATGAACTATACAGTCCATAGAATTCTCCAGGCCAGAATACTGGAATTGGGAGGCTTCCTCTTCTCCAGGAGATCTTCCCAACCCAGGGAATGAACCCAGGTCTCCCACATTGCAGGTGAATTTTTTACCAGCTGAGCCACAGAAGACCCCTGAAATTCCAAAGGTCTTAGGAGCTCTGGGCCAGAATAGAGGTGAAGACTACATCTATTTGTTGCGCTGTTCAGTCACTCAGTTGTGTCTGACTCTTTGCAACCCCATGGACTGCAGCACACCAGCCTTCCCTGTCCTTCAGTATGTCCTGGAGTTTGCTCAAACTCATGTCCATTGAATCGATGATGCCATCCAACCATCTCTGTCATCCCCTTCTCCTCCTGCCCTCAATCAGCATCAGGATTTTTTCCAATGAGCTGGCTTTTCACATCAGGTGGCCAAAGTATTGGAGCTTCAGCTTCAGCATCAGTCCTTCCAATAAATATTCAGGGTTGATTTCCTTTTGGATTAACTGGTTTGATCTCCTTACTGTCCGAGGGACTCTCAAGAATCTTCTCCAGCACCACAGTTTGAAAGCATCACTTCTTCGGCACTCAGTCTTCTTTATGGTCCAACTCTCACATCCATACATGACTACTGGAAAAACCATAGCTTTTACTAGATGGACCTTTGTTGGCAAAGTGATTTCTCTGCTTTTTAATACACTGTCTACGTTTGTCATAGCTTTTCTTCTAAGAAATAAGTGTCTTTTAATTTCATGGCTACAGTCACCCCGTCCACAGTGATTTATTTCTCCTGGCAAATCTATACTTCTTCTTACAACTCACACTCACACAATCGTGAATGTGCCACAGGTGACATACACTTGTTCTCACTGTTGTTCAGTGGCTTCTGGGTGTCTGATGAGAGGGTGTCAGCAGCTCTTCTCTTCGTCTTCCCAGTTCAGCACAGCTTACCCTCCTTCACCCCATGTGGGCAGCACCCTCTCCTCTGTCCCCCAGTCTGCTCCTGCCTCTCTCCTTAGTCTGCATGCAGGGCTCTTCAGCTCTTTATGTGGCTTTTGTATCTTGACCCCTGCCTCTGCTTATCTTCCAGCCCTTTAAGGGATGCCATGCCTCCTCACAGCAGCATGGAGGGGCTTCTGGGTCCCTCAGGGTCCCACACATGCTGTGCTGAAGCCAACGGACAGCCCTGGGCCCATTAAATTGGCCCCTGCCCACTACTACACCATCACCTTCTAGTGGGATCTTTAGTGGGATCTCTTCCTAATGATACACGGTCATACTGTAGTATACCAGGGGAAGCAAATAGCTGGCCCTCACCCGAGCCTAGACTGGGGGCTCAAATTAATGTCCCCAGATTTACAAATTAATGCCCACTCAGTGCCAGCCTAAGGAGTGGGTTGGGTGAGATCAGAGGGAGAAATGCACAGAAAGAGAGAAGGTGAGCACACACAATTCTGACCTCCTTGTCTTCCTTTTACCTGCCCCTACTCTACTCACTCCCCTTTTCAGGTTCTTAAATAAGAATTCTTTCCACCCCAGGGCCTTTGCATAAGCCATCTTCTCTGTCCAGAATAGTCCATCTCTTCTTCTAAGACATGACTCATTCCCACCCTTGAGAATTCGTCTCCACTGGTCCCTTGTGAGAAAGGCCTTCCCTGGCTGCGTCCACCGTGATTTTGCATTTCACCACTTCCTTTGCTCCATTGTGCATATCACAGTTTGTAATTACTCTAATTGTCTATTTCTTTTTGTCACTAGTCCCAGTGAGACTGTAAGCTTCAGGAGTGGAGTGTCTGTCAACATTTTGCCAGTGTCTGGCTTCCAATAAATATTTATCTGCTTATCCATCTCTCTCTAAGTGTTACTTAATCACTTATACCAAAACCAGAAGCATCTCAGGAGACCAGCTTAGCCTTTCACTTGCAACCTTTATGGAGTGAATTCTTGAGTGGTTGCTGTGCAGTTAGTCCATTCAGGCCTGGTAGGACACACATGGGCCAACACCCCCACAGCTAACAAAAGAACCTTTCATAAATAGGAAGCTGACAGGCAGAAAAAGGAGATTTCCTTGTTGGCTTCCATGTCTAAATAAGTTTGTCATTGTTCTTTCTTTAGCTTCTGTTTGTTTTATATTTGGAAGTAATTATGAAACTTGATTACAAAATAAATTAAACAAAACATTATTATGAAGTTAAATGTATATTAATAGTAGTACAAACTACAACAATAAGATCTATAACCTTTGTAATTTATCTAAGGACCTCGAGAGCATTGCTAATTTTTTTAACTGTTAAGCATAAATAAGCATACTAGAACATAACTTGATAAAAGATACAGCTCATTTTTACTCCATTTAGTTCATTCCATAGCAAATGTATAAATATGGCAGAACAACTTGTAAATACACCATATGGGCTGGTATGTTGTTTTTCCTGTTAAGAGAGATAAAAGACTTAAATCTGCATTAAGAAATGAATGATTAATAAAGCCCTCTTGAGTGAACTCCGGGAGTTGGTGATGGACAGGGAGGCCTGGCGTGCTGCGATTCATGGGGTCGCAAAGTGTCGGACACGACTGAGTGACTGATCTGATCTGATCTGATCTGGGACCTTTGGGATTAAGAGCATTTGGGAACCAATTTCTAATTGGGAATTAGAAAAGTTTTATTCTGTCAGAGATGGAAATCCCCTTAGAGTATAGAATAAGTTAATGAAGGGGCTTCCTGGATGGCTCAGTGGTGGAAAGTCCACCTACCAATGCAGGGGACAGGGGTTTGATCCCTAGTCCAAGAAGATCCTACGTGCTATGGGCCAACTAAGCCCCTGCACCGCAGCTTCAGAGCCTGGGCTCTAGAGCCCTGGAGCCTCAGCTATACTGAGCCCACACATCCTAGAGGCCATGCTCCTCAACAAGAGAAGCCACCACAGTGAGAAGCCTGCGCACCACAACCAGAGAGAAGCCCCCATTAGCCACAACTAGAGAAGAAGCCTGTGCAGCAATGAAGACCCAGCACAGCCCAAAATAAATAAATACATAAAATTACTTTTTTTAAAGAAGAGTTAATACAGATATAGTCCAGATCTGGAATGATAAATGTGATGGTGGACAGATGTTATTCCGAGGAAAAAAGTGAAGATTGTTATCTTTTCCAGGTAACAACACATCTCCAATTTCATTCTAAGGAGAATTTCATAAGGAATCTTTAGTATTTGTTCTTCCAAAATAACAGCAGGCATGTAATCAGCAGTTTTAAGAGTCCCTAAGTACTCGTTGACTTAATAGACAATTACAGCAGATTGTGTTAAAAAAGAAAAAAAAGTTAGCTATTTTAGAAGTCCCTAATTACAGATTTACGTGATAGACTTACCAGGGAAAAATAATACATTTCAAAACGTACTTACACTCTTAGTGATATCACTGTTTTCGGTGCTCCTTGTTGCAGCGCTTGTCGTGTGAGCTCTGTCTGCTGGGGGGTGAGGCGGGGCCCGCCACTTTGTTCTGGAGCTAGGTCTCCGGTGCCCCGTGCAGGTGTCCTATGGCCAGGTGGCCTCAGTTCCCCGTTACAGACGGCAGACTGTGTCTAGACAAGGCTCGGCTCTGGGCAAAGTCACTGACACTGAGGACAAGAGCACATGAACTGCTGGACGCCACGGAAGAACCCAGTGGTTTGACAGTGAGTGACGCTGCTTCTTATGGGAGCCCAGTTTAGAATCACATCTGGCCAGATGTGTGGACATCAGCACATGGATGTCCACCTTTAGGGATTTCTCTGAGTTGTCACCCTGTTCAGAAGACCATCATGCCTTCAAGGAAAAGGGACAGGATGCAGTTATTATACTCCTGCCCCTGTGTCCACCTTGGGGGACCTTGGGTGATGGACTGACTGCTGGGTTTCGAGACTTGAGGGAGGGTTTTTCTATCCCAGGGGATCCTGTTTCTTTGGTCACTGAATGAAGGTTTACTTGGTGTCACCAGTGGATTGAACTCTGTACCAGGATTAAGAAAGTCCTATGGGACAGAACTGTGCTTCACGGGCCAGGATGACGAAGGAAGAGGGAGGGGTGGTCTGTGACCGGCGATGCTGGGGGCTTTGGCAAAGGTCACTCGGGGTGACACAGGGCTGTGCCAGGCACCGGGATGCAGCGTGAAGAGCTTGAGATTCCTCCTCCTGAGATGCATTCTCCTGGCCACACTACGTCTTCTTACAAATTAGGGCTTGGAGAAGGTAGTGAGGGCAAGTCCACAGTGGCTTTAAAGGCAAGCTTGGTGCTCTCAGCATCGTGAAGATGTTCTGTTCACTTGTCTAAAAAGATGAACAAGTCCTTGTCCATTGTGTCTTATAAGTGGATATATCGTAAAGGGCTCCATGGAACGACAGTAGAATCACATATTTCTAATGTAAAGTAAATGCTATGTATTTGCGTTACCAGAGAAGCTGGAAGGAGATCGTGGGTTTTGTTTTTCATCTCACTCTGCGTTGGAAGCAACCAAGAATCGAGAAGCTGAAAACACAGACCGACTTAAAATTGAATGAATGCTGCAAATGACAAGCTTATAGAACTGGAAATTTATAGAATGTTTGGTAACTAAGGGCCTTTGGCTTATACATGGCATGTCATCCATGCTTTGATATGGATTTTAAGTCAGGAAGTAAAAATTAGAATTGTTTTCCTTAGCAAGACAGCCAGTTTCACTTCATGTAAGATCACTGTGAATGGTGGACTGCCCTTATCCTGCTGGGCTAGCAGCTCTCCATGCCCTCACACCAGCAGTGGGACCACAGGCCTTTCCTCCAGGCCCAGTTCCCTGGACCGCATGTCTGGGAGCATCTCATGCTGGGGCTGCAAACACACAGTCAGAGATGCTGAGGCTGGCCAGTGGCCTACTGCCCTCTGCTGCCTGCCACCTTGCCCCATAGCATTGTTCAGAGTACTCCTAATTTGACTAATTCCTGTAAGTCAAAGCTATGGCTTTTCCAGTAGTCATGTATGGATGTGAGAGTTGGACTGTCAAGAAAGCTGAGTGCCGAAGAATTGATGCTTTTGAACTGTGGCATTGAAGAAGGCTCTTGAGAGTCCCTTGAACTGTGAGGAGATCCAAGCAGTCCATCCTAAAGGAAGTCAGTCCTGAATATTCATTGGAAGGACTGATGCTGAAGCTGAAACTCCAATACTTTGGCCATCTGATGCGAAGAACCGACTCATTGGAAAAGACCCTGATTCTGTGAATGATTGAAGGTGAGGGATGATAGAGGATGAGATGGTTGGATGACATCACCGATGGGATGGACATGAGTTTGAGCAAGCTCTGGGATTTGGTGATGGACAGGGAAGCCTGATGTGCTGCAGTCCATGGGGTCACAAAGAGTCGGACACAACTGAGCGACTGACCTGAACTGCATTTGACTGACGTCATTCCTTCACAGATATTTTCTCTGTGCACCATTATTTCTATCAGCTCCAAACAGTGGAGGACACCGAGGGGAGGACATAGCTGCTGGCGGCGTGCCCCTTGTCCTCCCGAAGCCCGGGCCCTGTCCTTCAAGGCGCTGTGCCTTGGATTGTCCTGCCTTCTCCTTATTGCTCCTGTACTTGGTTGTTTTCCTGGACATTAAAAGCTCTTCTGTCTCGAGGAATGGTAAAACAGAGTAACGGAAGTGTGGTTTTGCAGGTTTCTGATCTTTAATGTGCGGTGTGTTTTCTAAATGCACGAAGAACATCCTCCATCATTTTCTTTGAAGTCATCATTCTATTGTTCACGTCAATGGACCTGTTTTGTAAAGAAAGTCATTAGAATGAGAGGGAACTCTTTTTTTAATGTAATATCTCTGACTAAATTTTATGTCATGCCAGGCACCTAGGGGAAATTTAACAGCACAGGGCAGTCACATCTTATTCCAGGGGTAGCTTCAAAATTCAGCAAGTAAGGCAAACGAACAAACAAAATGTCTCACCACAGTCACTGAAAAGTGTCTCGGTCTCCTTTAAGCCCAGCACAGCGAGTTTTCCTTCCATCAGCAAACCAGGCAGTCGGCAGGTATAGGGAGAGGTGTGTGATTGGTGTGAGTGGAGGGGCCCAGTTGTGTGAAAACCGTACCACATCTTAAACTCCAGGGCCATCGGAACTGGGGCGTCTGCTCCCGTTGTGGGGAGCACAGGTTGGGAGGGGAGCTGAGGAGAGGAGTGGGGGTCTCTGACTCCCAGCACCTGCCCCTGGGCCTGGTGCGATCACCCGGTCTTCATTCTGTGCATTTCGGGTGTTTGATGACTTTGTCATACGGCCTGCCCCTGCTGCCCAGGAGTAGCTGGGGTCACTGATGAGGAAAGCTTGTGTGTATAATAAACACATGAAAGTTGCGATTCCAGCAGTTACTCAGTGGGCAGTGTAGCAGACTAAAAAGACCACGGATCTGCATGTTAGGGGTCTTGAATGCTTGTCCTAACTGCCAAAAGGTGATTGGCACAAATTATTTACGCTTCCAGCCCTTTATTTCCTGACTTTCAAAAATAACCGGATGGCTTCGGTCAGTGGTTCCCAACCTGGTTGGGGAAACACTTAAGAGATACCATTCAGAAGCTTGCCTCTGGGATTTTTACTTTATGGGGCCTGGAAATATATGTATTTGAAATCTTTGAGTCCCTCTGTCTGTCCTCTGGGGCACTCCCAGGCTCTCTGCTGCTGTTGCGTCCATGGTCTCCATCCTGGTGTTCGGACAGGATGGTTCACACAGCCAGAGTCATGTCTGACTCCAGTGGTTGGAGCCCGCGAAGGAGCCTTCTCAGAACGGGACGCCTCCGTGTCTGTTATTTGTTCTCTCCATCAGTCAGCACATGGGGGTGTCCATCTGATGATGTCCCCTCCATGGGGCTCCCCTCCTGCCCCCCACCGGGACAGCTCTGACACCCTCAGAAGGAGTGTAGCCTGTCTTAGGTCTGAAATCCAGGCTTATTCAGAGCCCCCAGGAGTGGTCTGGGCTGCAGTTCTGAGCGTTTGTCACAGACACAACAGAGGAAGTTTCCTCCCCCTTAGACACGTGGCAGTTCTGCCAACGCTGTTCCCAAGTCATTCAACACGGGAGTGTCAAGTTAGGCTTAGAGTAGGAGCCTTGAGGAGAAATGTAATTACCCGTTAAATATTTAAAAGCATTTCTTAAGTGACTCCCAGCACTTTCCATTGAGAATATCCAAATGCTCGTTGTTGAGAATGCTCTTATTAAGTGTGGCCACGTGAGGTCAAGGCTGACGTGAGGAGCGACCGTGGATGCTGTGGTTGCCGCTCTAGGTGTGTCTTCCGGTTATTGGGATGGTGTTCCAGCTACCCCACTTTGGAGTCTTGAGTTACAGAGAGCATCTCATTCTTCTAAATAACGTTTATATTTATGCATATTTGGTTATAAGAACAGATGACGTTTCTGTCAGCAACTAATGTTTGATCTTTTTAGTCAGCAGATTATGTGTGACACTTTTAATGAAAATGGAACTTATTGACTAATTTTCTCTGTTAGTAAAAGAGGGCAAAAGCAGTTCAAGGATTGGAGAAGCTCAGAAACAAGTCATGAGCGACTGTGATACACTTAGAGTTCTAAGCCTGCCCCTCACCTCCCCTCATATGGACAAGGAAAATCCTGGGAGTAAGGATAGCATAGCCAATAGTCTTGTGGCTTCTATTTGTAGCATTTTGTTGTATGAGGTAGAGTGGAAGGATGGAGACAGAAATAGAAGCAGAAATAAAACAGAGAGCAAGAGAGAGAATGAACGAGAATCAGAAAAGGAGAGGAGGGGGTGGATTTGCAGCACTTACACTTAGATTCATTGGGAATAATCCATTTACACAAACCAAGCACATTTGTCATTTAAAAAATAGCTGTTTTCTTATGAAAGATCAGCTAAATTAGGAGGTTCAGAAAGTAAGAAATAATTTTAGTTTTTTTATATTATCTTTGGGAGAGAATTTGTGTAAGAGTTAAAGTTTAAAAGACAAGTGCATCTGCTTTGATTTCTTTCTTAAGAATAATGAAGAAATGAGACAGTCTAGTGAAGTAATATTTGTATTGGAGGCTGTTTGATGTCACATTACCCTGCAGTTCCTCGTTGTACACTTATCAGTTAGAAGGAGATTTAATCCAATTTACTTTATGTGTAAGTCAATTTCTCTGTTAGCCAATATCTCTAAAGGCTTTTCTACTCCTAAAATTCTATGTGATCTCTGTGGATCACAGAGTTTTCCCTTCTGTTGGTCGAGGGCTTTGCTCTCCTGATTTTTTCTTTTTTTTTTTTGAAAGGTTAAAATGGGTTATAAGGCTGTTGGGCATTTGAGAAAGAGCCTAGTCTTGTGTGTTTAGTTGTGGTATAAAGTGATGCTACAAACCCTTTACTTCAGAGTATTTGATGGAGAGGTATCTGGGATCAAACCTGTATTTCTCCCTTCTGTCCCTGATGTCATCCTAGCCATATGTCACATCTCACCATTCAGGCTTCCTCACGGCCCCGTCTCCTCCTCTCTGTGGCTCAGGCCCACGCACAGTTTAAGGCTCTGTATCTCTCTCTCGGGCCAAACCACCTGTTTCCCAGAAGAGCCCTGGACCCCCTGGGCCTGTGCCCACACATAGATGGGAGACCTTCGCTGCTCTGGTTCCTGGTGTAGTAGCTACACTGTGCTGTCCTGTCCCTTATTTAAAATCACATGTGTGATTAAGTGCATTTTATTATATTCTGCTGAGAAAATCCTTGCCAGCTGCTCCACGGTCTCCTTTTAAACACAGAACAAAGCCCCATGTGACGTGTTTTCACTTTTCGCCTTGGCTGCTCGGAAGCTCTGTTGGGTCTGCCCTGTCCACGCTGCTATCCCTTCTCAGTCCAGGACGTCTGTGAGGAGGAACCACGCGGTTACCACTGTGTCCACCCATCCTGCCCAACTCCATCTCCTTCCGCATGTTTGCCTGCATTAGGAGCTTGGTTAATTCACCTTCCTCCACTCACACTGCCATTGTTATGCTTGAAAGGCTTTTCTAGATCAGCTAATATTCACACTTTTTAGAATCTTTTTTAAAACCTATTGCATTCTCATTTCTCAAAATTATTGTTCTGTTTCTTTTATGTGTCATGAAATCTGATGGCCTGAAACCCAGTACAGAAAACTGTGGTGTTTGGTTACACCATTTTAGTCTTCTTTTTGAGAAACTCGTTATTATGGTACAATGGGTATTTATTGTCCCTAATTTCATTAGAAGGTGGAGAATAGGTAGCAATAACCTATAATTTCAGTTTGAGAGATATCCTTATTACTTGCATCCTCCAACATTTGGAGTAATTGTTTCACTAAATCTTCTTAGCAAACTCTAGTATAAATTTCCTGGGGAGTACGGTGGAAAAAAACAGGATACTAACCTAAGTGTTAGTTGCTCAGGGACTGTAGGCCACCAGGCTCCTCTGTCCATGGAATTCTCCAGGAAAGAATGCTGGAGTGGGTAGTCTTTCCCTCCTCCAGGGGATCTTCCCGACCCAGGAGTCAAACCCAGGTCTCCCACGTTGCAGGCAGATTCTTTACTCTCTGAGCCACCAGGGAAGCCCTGAAGTTTCCAATCCAAAATAAAGATCGCTAAAGCTTAATCCTTTGAAGTGAGAATATGTGTATATTTCAACTATTTGCTTTATTTTTACATTTTTAGTCCTAGATTTAATACTGCTGCACTCCTTGTCCAGCTTTTAATTTCAGCTAATTGAGCTCACTGTCTATTTGGCTGAGAAAATAAAAGTTCTGGGTGGAGACATTGGTTCTCCCGTCCCCACAAGTTGCTCCCTTTCCTGGAGCCTGGCTGTGCTTGGGCCTCTTTGGCCGTGACTCAGGACATTCCCCAGAATCACACCCTCTCCTTCTGCATCATCACGTTTCCTCTACAGAAACAGAAACAGGAAAATACCTCCTTGGCCACAACCCACTTTTATGTCACCTTTTATACTAAAAGCCCTCAAAAAAGTAGATCCTCTGTGAGAGGCAGGAGATGTTCTAAACTGTCTAAACACAGATTCTTTTGAGTAGTTAAAAGATTGATTAAAAATTGTATTGGTGAAGGGTTTTTCACTTATTGAGCCAATGTTTGCTGCTAAGTCTCCGTACTCCGTACCTACTGTGTCCTTGGCAGTGTATTGATTGATATAATGGGTGTATAGAAATGTAAGTAGTAGCCTCAATGTTTGTAACGTTGGACCCTTGAGTTAATTCTTTTCTTGATTGAGCCCACCTCACCTTTGCCCTATAGGAATGCAGCTTTGTCCAATGCTTTTTTGGAGGCTGGTGCCTGACTTTGGAATAATCACCTTTAGAGCAAGATAAGTTTCTTAAAATGTTAACAGGCCTCCTGGCCAGAAGATGATGTAATTCACCTGAACTTTTGCATATGATAAGTTTGAAAGCCTGGCTTCGATTAGGACCAGGAACTGCTGTCCTTGCATGACTCCACCCCTTCCCCCATTATCCTCTATGCACAACTTAAGGTATAAAAACTACTTTGGAAAATAAAGTGCGGGCCTTGTTCACCAAAACTTGGTCTCCCCATGTCGTTCTTTCTTTCACCTTCTGGCTGAATTTTTCCTGAGGCAGGAAAGCTCGTCAAGCCTACTAATTTTGCCTGGGCTTCTAAGATCCGACCGGGGAGGCCTTAGTGTCTCCTCTCCTTCGGGAGAATGGGAGGACGCCTGTGGCCTTCGTAGGTGACGTTAATTCCCTGCTTTGGAATTTTATTCAGCCTCTTTTCTTCACTGAATTTTCCTACTGAGCTATCCTCATTCTATTACTCTATATCTTTGATAAATATTTATAAATAAATAGGTCGCCGACGCCGTCCCCGCTTCGAATACCCTGGATCAGCCGGGGCTGGACCCCGGCAATCCTCCAAAAAAATAAAAGTGAGGACTGGGCAGCAAAGTTCTTAGCTGTATTTCAACACTCCTTACCCACTGCTGTATAGGATTCGGTTCAACCTGAGTCACTCAGCAAGTGTTTTATAAAGAAAGGACATTAGCCCTGGGTGGTAACATCCACTAGAGGACGTACAGACAAGTAGTGGCTGTCTAGTCACTCAGTTGGAGAAGGCAATGGCACCCCACTCCAGTACTCTTGCCTGGAAAATCCCATGGATGGAGGAGCCTGGAAGGCTGCAGTCCATGGGGTCACTGAGGGTTGGACACAACTGAGTGACTTCACTTTCACTTTTCACTTTCATGCATTGGAGAAGGCAATGGCAACCCACTCCAGTGTTCTTGCCTGGAGAATCCCAGGGATGGGGGAGCCTGGTGGGCTGCCGTCTATGGGGTCACACAGAGTCGGACACGACTGAAGTGACTTAGCAGCAGCAGCAGTCACTCAGTCATGTCTGACTCTTGGTGACCCCGTGGACTGTAACCTGACAGGCTCCTCTGTCCATGGGATTTCCCAGGCAAGAATACTGGATTAGACTCCCATTTCCTTCTCCAGGGGATCTTCCCGACACAGGAATCAAACCCACATCTCTCGCATTGCTGGTAGATTCTTACCACTGAGCCACCAGGGAAGCCAAGAAAAGTCAGACAGAGTCAAATGCCAGCAGACAGTACTTTCTCTTCCTCACATTGCCCTCCCCATGGGTTGTACTGTCTGGGGCAAAGTCGAACGGCCTTGTCTGGGTGTGAGGGGGGCTGGAGGAGATGTCTGTGTTAGCTGACACATTGATCCCGGGACCAGAGTCGGGGCTCATGAGCCAGAAGGGATCTAATCGCAGATGCTGGCACCTGCAGTGTCTGTCCTGGTGGCTTATGGCCAGTGAGGAACCTCATGAGAATGGGCATCTATGACCATGCTCTGCTGTGGTCTTGTGTTAGAACAAACCTTATTCACTGCTCAGATAATTTCCTGTTCACAGGGATATTTCCCATTTCTTTTTTGTCCTCATGGAAACAATTCTACATTTATTCTTGGCAGAGTAAAATTTTCAAGGAAGACTTGAAATAAATGAGGAGTTATTCATGCTGCTAGTTAGCAGACCAACAGTTTATTTTAGACAGTCTAAGCTCTGAAATGAGAATAAAATGTGATTATTTCACAGCATTATGGTCAGGATGTACCAAAATAAGACTCAGAGGTGTTCACTGTTGTTGTCTTTATATTTATTCATTCACAAGACACACTTTAATTCAACATTTCTTGTGGGCGGTCACTACTGCAGCCAGTCGGGGATGCAGCATAAACAAGCTGGAGACGGCAGGTGTCCTCACACCCCAAATCACGGATAAGGCGATGAACAAGTAGACTAGGGAGGTCATTTCAGGTAAAATGTTAAAATGAAGACCAAAAAGGGTAAGACGGTCAGGGATGATCTCTGCAGAAGGGATTTTGAGCTGTGAACATTTTCTCTTGAGACCTAATTCTCCAAATATCCAAGTTACAAGTAAGATGTTCTTGGCAAATATACAATTACTTTCTGGGGAAAAGCATTAATTTTGTTGTAGGTTCCCTTTATCCTAGAGGCAATAATATGGACTAATTCATAGGCTTCTCGTCCCCAACAGAGGGTTCTCTAATTCACCCTTGAGTCTGCCCATTAAACTTCATCAGACAAAATTTGCCAAGAAAAGTTGGATTCTGTGCATTTTCATTGCATGCTCTCCTTGACTTCTTTGTTACATCCTTGCTGTGGTTCTTAATGAGGTAACTCTTCTCTGAGAGCCAAGGTCATGCCTCTCCCTACAGATTCTACAGGAGAGGGTCACCCCACCCATCAGGGCTCTGGAGAGATACACGCAGTGATAAATATTTAAAGTAGCACTTCACACCTTGATTGAATCAAGTGCATTAAAATAGCCTTGACAAAAATACTCCTGTAGCCTTCATTGGAACTCTGGCCCCACGGAGCTACATCTGGGCCAGCTGGTGGGGGAACTGGCATGTGGCCTGTTTAAGGTTCCAGCCCTTGGTGCCAGTGGCCTAGGAAGTGTGTCATGAGGCACGATTTGGAGAAAAGTCTATACTCTGTGCTTCTTTCTCATAGATTCTTTTTTGTTTTCACATAAGCATACTTCTTTTAAAAATCTTGTTATTTATTTACCTGGCTGTGGTGTGCAGGATCCTGTTGTCATTGTGTGTGTGTTAATCACTCAGTTGTGTCCAACTTTTTGTGACCCCCATTGACTGCCGCCCGCCAGTCTCCTCTGTTCATGGGATTTTCCAGGCAAGGATACTGGAGTGGGTTGCCATGCTCTGTTCAAGGTGATCTTCCTGACCCAGGGATCGAATCCACGACTCCTGCATTGTAGGTAGATTCTTTACCGTCTGAGCCACCAGGGAAGCCCATTGTCATTAACTGGGTAAAAAGAATTTTTATACTATTCATAATCTCTGGGTTTTGTTTTCATGTCAGTTCTGTTATTGTTGTCTCAATTTTACATAGCTGCAAAAGATGAAAAATAGTTTTTTAGGATGCATCTTTGGTGGTGTCTGTTGAGGGTCTTAGAAACACAGACTCCCCCCACACACACCTTTACATACGCTAGAAGTTTGCCACAACACATCCAAGGTTATCATGAAACATTTTGCTGCTTGTATGTCAAAGCAAGAGGTGAGACTGTTTAAACGTTATTGCCATCTCCCAGAACCCTAGACATCCTACTATAATCATGTCTAGCTTGAGTTTCCTGAAAAATTTAAATTAAACATTCTAAAATGAAAGTATTTATTTAACTTGTCTCAGATATGTGTACCTTTACCAAAGTCATCATTCTACAAGATGCTTTTTTTATAGTCGCTAGTCTAGAAGATTCTTAAGCAAATATTTTTACATTTAAAAAAAGAGAGGAAAAAAACAAGAAGCACTTCCTCCAGTTTCATATGCAGTCACTTCAGTCGTATCCAATTTTTGCAACATCATGGGCTGTAGCCCACCAGACTCCTCTGTCCATGGGATTCCCCAGGCAAGAATCCTGTAATGGGTTGTCATTTCCTCCTCCAGGGGATCTTCCTGACCCAGGGGTCTAACCCACATCTCCTGCATTGGCAGGTGGGTTCTTTACCCACTGAGTCACCTGGGAAGCCCCAGGTTAATTTAAAACAACTCAAATGACTGGTGCTCCCAAAGCCTTTGGGAAGGCTTGGGAGCCTAGACCTACATTAAGTAAAGTGGCTGTTTCAGCTGCTTTCCCAGGAAACACTCCCAGGCAGTGAATGCCTGCAAGGAATGGATGTTGTTTTTATCATTTCATGTCAGAATTCCTCCTTCTGATGTTGAAGGTTTGGTATTTTGAAAGGAAATAAACAATATTCTTAAAATAAGTTGTCAGCATTTTGGTTTGTACAGCTGACAAGAAGGGTGACATGAGGGTGTAGCTGAAGACACTTGAAGATAACTTGTCATTTTCAGAGACCAGACAGAGCCCTCGGTGTCCTTTTCAGATGAATTTCAGACAGGCTTGTTTTTGTTTTCAGGTAAATCGTCAAGGGGTTAAAAAAAATGTTCAACTCTGTTTAGAGTTCATGTAGAAGCTGCATAAACCATTATTTGAAAGAAATTGCATCAGTTCTTATCTGCATGAAAACAGGACTTTTGGCACAAAATTATCACACCATTTACATGTTATTTGAATGAATTTACATAGTGAATAAAAAGAAGTAGGTGTATTTGTTAACACAGAAATATTTAAAGATGACAACATTGGGACTACAGGATGTAAACCTCCTTTTAAGCCAGGGTCCAGGATTAGACATGTTGTTTTTTCTAAATGAGCAGAGCACAGACTCAGGAAGACTTGATCTACGTCTGTGCCGTGAAACAGACAAAGGTGACGGCCTTAAGAGGTACTGATTATTCTTTACACAGAGAGCCAGGCACTGTAGAGTGTAAACCCCCCACCCCGGTGCTCCAGGTGGGTCGCTGGACCTGAATTGCCAGCATCACACAGTCAACAGTCAAAAGCAGAGGAGTACCTGCCACTCAGGGGTGAGGGCTTGGATAAACCTAAGGTGTCTGGGTGCTCATCATGGAAACTTCCAGCACCACTCAGCCTCTGTTTGTGGTTTGTCTGAAACAGTTTTGCCAACTCAAGAATTGTTGTTGTTCAGTCGCTAATTCGTGTCTGACTCTTTGCAGCCCCATAGACCACAGGGCACCAGGCTCCCCTGTCCTTCACTATCTCTCAGAGTTTGCTCAGATTCATGTCCATTGAGTCGGTGATGCCATCCAACCATCTCCTCCTGCCCTCAATCTTTCCCAGCATCAGGGTCTTTTCCAATGAATCGGCTCTTCACATCAGGTGATGGTGGACGTCATTTCAGATCAGTTCTCTTCTCTTCACATCTGTTCCCCTGTGTGTGGTCACACCTCGCTCACCGGTTTGATCTGGAGACTCACACCTCTTATTTCCAGGAGCCCTGAGCGGTTTCTTCAGTCGCCGCCGTCTTTTCTCTTTGTTCCGCTTGTTTTCCTATCGTGATGCTCAATCTTCTATCTTAAGCACTTTCTCTCTTGTTCTCTTGCTTGAAATAGTTCTTGACTTTGTCTTCCATCCCTTTGATTTTTTTTTTTAACTATACTACGATTTTTTTTCCTCCAGTTTCTGAGAACATGTCCCTCTTCTCTGATTTGTTTCTCTGTTGCATCCTGTTCTTATTTGAAGGCTGCATGTCTTTTCTTAACTCTCAGACAGTATCTGAGGCTGTGGTTTTCCTGCTCCCTCGCATATTGGTTTGTCTTCCAATTAGGTCGGCCGGCTTCTCTCTCCTGTGTGAGACATTTCTCAAATTGTGACCATCTTTCTCCAAGTTCCTTCTTGAGGACGAGGCACCTGCAGTCCTTGCCTACGTGCTCAGAGCCTGCCAGCTGGTGGGGCTCAGGGGCAGTGGTCAGGAGGGACCTGGCCGACGCCAAGGAGTCGACATCACCGCCAGGGGTCTCCCAACAGAGACTTGCTTCCAGATGTGTCCTGGTGGGTATTTGCCACATCATCTCTCTGAAGACTCCTGGCTCCCAGCTTACCCATTTTTGAGCCTCGAAACTGTGAGGACCTCTCTGATCCTCTGTCATTTTTGTTCTCGTCCTTTGTCTTTATGCATTTATAGCCTTTATTCGTTTACTAATTATGTTAGTATCAAGAGAAAGGATTGATTATCAAGAAGAAATGATAAATTCAATTTTCCAGTCTGCCATTTTTCCCTAACTTATTTTTAAAATTTTATTTATCCCCAAATAATAATTCCACTAATAGCATATGACTTAATTTCTAACTCTATTCAGTTCTTCTGCCTCGTTATACCTGTACCTTCCTCTTAATATATATACAAAATATAAGATTTTCTACAGTGAATCTTTGGTTTGGCTCTGTAAATTTTATGATAATGGCTGATTAAAGTACTGTGTTCAAAAGGATCCTCAAAGGCATGGTCTTAATTTTATATGCACAGAACTTCTGAATTTACTGTTGCCTTCAGTTAAAACTTTCATCCTGACAAGAGAGTCCCTTAATGAAATGCGCTCACATTTATCTGATGCTTTTGTCACTTGGTCTGTCCTTTGCTTTGACTTCATGTTACCACATAGTGAAACTGAGCTGGGTAAAAATTTAAAAGTAAGCTTGCGGATGTATTTTTACTTTAGTAAGTAAAAGGAAAAAGAGTATCCGACTTTAGATAACACTTTTAATTCTCAAAATGACATGATTAATGACCCAATTTAGTAAAAGCATTGATAATGTAAGAAAGATCATCCTGGGTCTTAAAATCACTTCTATCCATTATTATAAAATTCTCAAAGGTTAATATATATGTCTGATTTTACTGAATTGGGAAATAATTATATGAGAATTCTATGGGTTTTTTTTTTCTATCTTTAAGGAAGAAGACTGCATATGAAATACTTAGCTTTATATAGTAATTATAATGTTGATTTTCCAAAGATGCTATATTATTTGACATCTTAAGGATTTTATGAAGTATAAAATTCCAAACTACATGAATTAAAAATATTGTAGAAACCATATCTTTACTGTTTTATTTTTAAGGATTTTATTAAGTGCAAAAACATACAGGCACACACACACTCACTCACAGATACTTACCACTGCAGTTGTTATTCATAATTTGTTACAGAAAATAAGAATATAAGCTATCTGAATGCTTCTCTCCACCTTGGTACATAGAGCTGTTAAAGCTCCGCTTGTAGAGCATGAACCATCAGTAAGAAACTTATAAATCAGAAATCTGAAATAAAGCCTTTAGTTATGAAAATACTAAGCCAGGTATGGTGGGTTTTAATTATCCCTTTGTCTCAATTATTCTCATTTTGATGAAATAATAAATACAGCATCATATTCCAGTTCCTGTTATTACAGATCTGTGCCCACACATGTCAGATTTAATATTCATTTGCCTGCCTTTACGTGGGGCCAGATGGAGAGGTATATTGGCTATTTATAAGAACTAGCTAGCTGTTATTACTGAATTTTCCAAATTACTTCAACAATAATAGTGGGTGTGTTGAGGGTGGTTTAGGATTGCATTAGAAATGCCAGAACAGAAATCCAAAATAAATAACATGGTACCACATATCTACAAATGATGGGACCGGTGACTCAGTTAGACACGTGGCGTTGACCTCAGTTATAATAATAGACTCTCCAAAAGGCTCGGGTGTGGAGGAGAACAAATAGCTCTGCAGGTAATAAATGGACTTGGATCTTGGGGGCCTGTTATAGAACGCTGTGAGCACCAATTATGTAGTAAATGCCAAAATTAATTTCAGAGGGTACAGCAATCCCAGTCCTGGTTAAATGCCCAACAGAAACATGGGTATAAATTCACTGAAAGTCATGTGCCAGAATGTGTGTAGCAGCACATTGAGAGCAGCTCAAGCCTGAATCTTCCCAAATGCCCGTCAGTTGCCAGTGATGCTCTGCACCTTGTTTATGGAGTGGGAGCCCCGCGGGAAGGAGAAGGAGCAGACTAACCACGCAGCAACATGGGTGTGACTCATGGACCAGTGGGAGCCGAGACAAACACCAAGGCAAACCCTGAAAAGTTCCTTTAATCAAAGGGGCAAAAGCAGGCAAAATGGACCACTCCAGAAAGCTCCACACTGTGTCACGCCTGGGTGATGCTCTATTTCTTCATGCTCCTGGCCAGCGTGTGTTCAGTCTGTGAAAACAGCTAATAATCTGGGTGTTCTATGTATAAAGTCTACCATGAATAGAAACAAGTTCAGAAACAATTGCTTCAAAAGTATCAGAGGTAGCCCTCCTGGCTGACATCTCTCCCATGTTTCTACAAGCCTGACCCTCTGTGTTTGGTGGACCTCACGAGAGTGTGACATGAAACCAGTCTAGAGAACTCTCCATGGAAATCTGACATTTCCAGGAGCAACAGCTGCAGCCCAGCCCCAGGCTCGGGGACCATCTCCAGGATCAGTTGGCCAGTCGCGCAGGTGCCCCTCACTGACATCCAGGTGCAGCTAGCCGGTTTTTCAGTTCTCACTGGAGTTTCAGAGTTCACAGGACTCATCTTAGGTTTTAATTGCATGGCTCTCTCACAGAGTAAAAGTGAATGAACAAGCAGAGCAATATGTGGAAATTTCCCTGAGTTAGGAATTAGGAGACTGGCTTTTCTGCCCTGTATGCTGCGTTCATTTCCCAGCCATTGGCTTTTTCTTGATCTTTTCACTTACCTTTGGTTCGAGGGGAGAAATAACTTCTCCTGTGAGACAACAGGTCTGGCAGAGAGACAAATGGGAGAGTGAACACTCACCTTAAGTTCCTTCCAGTAGGATTTATATTTCATGAAAATCCACAGTTTTATCCTGGAATTAAGCCTCATGAGCATCTACCTCCCACACGTGAAAGAGGCATGGAGTCTGCTGTCAGACAGAAGTTGGCCTGGCTTCTGGGCTTTTCACACCACAGGGGATGCTGGGATCTTAGGAAGAATGAAATAGCAGGACCACTCACCCGAGCCTCTCTCAAAGTGACCCATGCGCACTGACACTGGCCCGGGCTTTTGTCTGAGGATTCTCTGCTGGTGATTCACCAACACTAAAGCATCTTTTGCAAGAGAACAAAGAGGCAGGCTTTGTGAAGCAGCAGCATGTCACATCCAAGCACAGGAGCGTCCGATGCCCTTGGCCGGCCCCCTCCTGCTCCTACACCCTCCACAGACCTGGCCCTCGAGGGAAGGAGATGAATGTATGATGTTAACTAAGCAGCGTGAGAAAGTGTGTGTGGAGAGCCATGTATGGGTGGTCCTGTGAGGGTCTCCAGCTGCTCTAAGAGTGTCAACAAAAGTTTCCCCAAAAGATACCTTTCTGGGTCCTGAAGGATGAGTAAGCATCAACTAAGCAAACGCGGGAAGAAGGGATATTCTAGCTGAGACACAGAACATGCATGTGGGTGTGCACATGTGTGGGTGTGTGATTGCACGTAATTTTAATCTTGCATACCTCGAGCCTGGACTTGGGTGTGATGATGGGGGATGAAGGGGACACATGAGGCTGAAGAGTGGCTGGAGCTGATCCCGTGGTCCTAAACCTTCCAGCCTGTCCTGGCTGCGGGCCTTCTCAGCCTCTCAGGTTGCTAGTTCGGCTGTTTCATCTTGCCTTCATGTATGAGCCGGTTCAGCCAGGCTGGTGTCTCTCCCCCAGTGCCCAGGCTGGAGGCTGATGGAGTGAGAGGAAGGGCTGGCTCCTCGTTCTGTTACGAGAACAGAATATTAGACCTTCTCTCTGTGGGTTCATCCTTCAGCTGGTCCGGGATGTGGCATCAAGAACACATCTTTTCTAACAGTTATAACTGTGGTTTTGTTGCTACTAATCCACCGAGAAATTTCTGAATGACGTGTCAACATTGGGTTTCTGTTGTGTGCCAAGATTTTTGACATATGACGCTGACTTTAATTATCACAACACACATTTTACAAAAGACCTGATCTCCATCTCAGAGCTGAGGAAACCATGGTTGATTTTGGAGGGTTGGCCGTCTCCCTGGTTATGGGTGAGGTTGTTTCATGGACTCTCTGTGCTCCTCCCTCTGTGCTTCTCCACCATGAGGACTCCACTGCCCTGGCCTGAGCACTTCCCAGAGGCCCAGCCTCCTTCTCCATCTCATTGGATGTCAGGATTTCAACATATAAACTGGGGTGGAGTGTGATGCAAACATTCAGACCACAGCATGGACTAATTGTTTATTCCAGAAACATTATTGAAATACTGCTGTGCCCGGGTAATATGGTAAGAGCTGCGAGAAGTGATAAAGGATATCTAAGACTCTCAATGACCTTGTTGTCTAATAAGGTTGAAAATATAGGAAACATATGAATGCAGGTGATTTAATGCAAAGCAGAGAATGATGAGCATCTCAAAAGAAGCACAGATGAGTGCTTAGGGTTTCAGGGGAGGGAGAGATTAATTTGTGGTGCAGTTGACACAGAAAGCTTTCCAGAGGAAGTGATGTCATGCTGTAAAGTGAGAGAAGTCAGCCAAGTGAACCTGTGGGGGGAGGTAGGAGGAGAGGCGGGGCAAGGAGGAGATGGTTTCTTGGTTGAGGGACCCCTCAAGTTCCTTCAGCAAGGCCAGATCCAAACATAAGCATCGCCTCTCTCCCCTGCTTTATCGTCATTGGAAATGGGTATTTATCTTGTGTGTGTGTGTGGTGTGTGCACCGTTCATTGCATCTCCAATGCCTGGAACAGTTCTTGGCATCTGGTAGGCGCTCAGTTAGTGTTTGGGGGAGGAAGAAGGAGAGAAGAAAGGGGGAAGGGATCTGAACTTGAATTTGGTCCTCATCTCCAAGTAGGCAGACGGTGGCTCCTACAGAGTTGATCAAAATGTGAGCCAGAGGGTGCCTGCTATACTTAGCTTACGTGTACACTGGAGCAATTTAAAAACACCTTGCTTCCTATTTACTATTATCTGGATGTTAAATATCCAGTTTTGGGAAACAGTAATTATAATGTTGAACTCAAGTCGTCTCTGAGTTGCCTGTGATTGGTAGGACAGAAAAGGAAAACGGCCCAGGAGTGGCACACAGGAACGCAGTGGTTTTGTTCTCCTGAAACAGGTGACTCAGTGGGTATCTCTAAGAAGTCCTTTTGCATTCGTCTTGTTTGTGTTTACCAAATAAGGACACACAGTCGTCAGAGGACTCGGAGAAGCCTGTGAGAGTCACTGTCATAGGCTCACTGGTGATTCCTCCACTGTTCTGGAAGTGAAGTGTTCCCTAAATACAAGTTGTTACTCCTTGGTCTTCATTTGTTTTTTTTTTCCACACATTCCTCCAGTTATACCTGTGTCATAGCTTTATTGTAAATGCAACCAAGCTCTGTTGGTGTTTGTGGTTACACAATAATAACTTTTTTTTTTTTACCTATTTTGAACTCGCTTTCTTTTTTGAGCCTTTGTTCTATCACAGTTTCTGAAAACAAAGGAAGCAGTGCCCATATCACTGTATGAATGTGTTAGCCTTTAATTCTAATCAGATAAAATTCAGACATGTACAAAACACGAGAGAGTAGTTTTTGTTCCACCAAAGATTCCTGTCCATCTTCGTTGTTTTGTTATCAGTATAACCAGTCTTATAAAGTATTTTCTCATAATTTTATCTTTCCTGAAATTGTTTTTTGGGAACTATCGAGTGAAAGATGCAATATACAAACAAATTGAATTAAACATGAAAGACAGATGATTTGGGCTCCGTTATTCTGGTGTGCTGGGGAGTTAACCAGGCACAGTTCATTAACACTAATGGAAAAATTCATCATTTACCATGAGCTTCTCTAGACATCGTAGGGCAATTTCTCTCCCTAATTTGCTATATAATTTGATTACTTCTAAATGTACTAAGATTCGAAAAGGAGGTATTTTATCAATCATGCATCTTAAAGATTACTTCTCATTAATTTAAATATGAATTCCTTTGAGAAGAGACTTCCTATCCCCAAATCAATTATTTTCTATAAATATCTCCATGATTTCCTAGGCACTATAGCCTTCTTTATGTTTCCGGATAATAAAAGCATATACTTGCCATAGTTTAACTATAGCTTACATTCTCTTTGTGTTTTAAGTATGGCTCAAGATTCAGAAAAAAATAAATTGTTTTTCTTAATTTGACTCAGAAATCTCTATGGAGTAGAGATTTGGGACTTCCCTGGTGGTTCAGTGATAAAGAATCTGCCTGCCAATGCAGGGGATATGGGTTTGATCCCTGCTCTGGGAAGATCCCACATGTTGTAGGGCAACCAAGCCCACATGCCACAACTAAAGCGTAGCCCCTGCTTGCCACAGCCAGAGAAAGCAAAGCAGCGACAACAAGATGTGTATGTGCGTAGAAATGGACTCGCAAATGTGCTGATGTCACATATTGGAGATAAAGTTTATATGCTCTATTGCCAAAAGATTAAATTTGAAACCAAAGGGGTCTCGAGCCTAATTAGGATTAGAGGTTTCCCTCCAGAAGCAGAGACACTCCCAGCCTGCAAAGGACTTCGTAAATACTGAGCAATCATACTTCACCACCTTCAAATCTTCTCTTTGGACTTAAAGTAAAAATTCACATTAGGACACGTCTTAGCTCTGCAGCCCAACGCCTAAAAGGGTCACCCTTCCGCCCTAGTGAGCATGCAAACTGGTTCTGGATACAGATTCCATTAGTGATGGTCCCCGTGGGTACCAGGAAGGCTCACTGGCCTCGGCTTGTCTTTTCTTTTGCATGCTAAGTCACTTCAGTTGTGTCTGACTCTGTGGCCCTGTAGACTGTAGCCCACCAGACTCCTCTCTCCATGGGAGTCTTCAGGCAAAAACTGGAGTGGGTTGCCGTGCCCTCCTCCAAGGGATCTTCCTAACCCAGCGATTGAACCCACATCTCTTGCTTCTCCTTCACTGGCAGGTGGATTCTTTACCCCTAGGGCCACCTTTCTTCTCTTTGCTTCAGTGGGAAAAGAAAATGTTAGAGGCAACAGTAAAGTATATGAAAAAGGAATGAAAATCTCTGCATTTCTAAAGAAAATAAGAAAGTAGGGAGAATGCAATCTGTTGAAGACCCTCTTGTGTTGAAGTCTGACTGGTCCAGGTGTCTTCTGGGCACACGGTGGCTTCTGGGAGCCGTGAGGTCAGTGAGAGAATAGGCCATGCTTGTGTGTATTTGCATTTGTGCATTTGTCAACCAGGGAATCCATGACGTTTAGTAGATTCTCAAATAGGATTTCGGCTCCAAAGAGGCTCTGGAATAATATTTGTTAATTCTTCAGGAATGATTAGGTGGCACAGTGGCACAGTGGTAAAGAATTTGCCTGCCAGTGCAGGAGCCACAGGAGACATGAGTTTGATCCCTGGGTGGGGACGATCCTCTGGAGAAGGAAATGGCAACCCACTCCAGTATTCTTGCCTGGAGAATCCCACAGACAAAGGAGCCTGGCAGGGTACAGTCCATGGGGTCACAGAGAGTGGGGCATGACTGAGCACGCATGCACAGCATCAATCAGAAAGGACCTGCACAGGAGAGAAAGCCTCAGAGAAAGAGGCTGGCAGGAGGCGGCTTACCAAGACAGAGAGACACAAGACCCTGGACGGTCATTGTGACGGTGACCACACCCCTCTATGGTGCATGGACACACTGGCATCAGTGACGCTTGCCCACATGATGTGCACAATAAAACCAGAAGGCAACAGGGGATCCATCTGGGAAACCATGATGGTTTCCAGCCCTGGGGGCTCTGGGAAACCATCTACTAACATTCTATACTAGAAAGTTTATAATTTATAAATTATATATAGTTTTTCTAAAAACAGAAACCTCAGTATATAGCTTACAAGCTAAAATAAGGACAAGTAAAACCTTGTTCAGGCTCTAAGGTGGTAAAATTTCTCGTAGTTTTAATGGCCTGAATATATAAGTAAACCTTGCATATGGGTAGAAAGTATGGGGCAGAAATTGAAGTAAAGAATCAACACATTTAAGATTTCACTGCCGAACTGGTTAAATTTAATGAGACAATCGAGATTTAAACCATTTAAAAAATCCAACAAAGTTAACATTCAGAACCCTGAAACTTCCAAAGAACATCCACCTCAAGGGTAAAGTCATGGGTCGATTTAATCTTTCCATCTTTCCTGTCAAGTGCTGCTTTAAAAAGTGGCCCATCGCTGGTCTAGATAGAAATGGGGCCTTTTATCAGAGAGAAGCTGACATGTGATACCACTGAGAAGAGTGTGTGGTTTCGACTAAAAAGAAACCCTGAGTTACCTCTACTAGTTTCCTTCCTCCAGAACATCTCTGCCTTCAACTATCCCCAAACACATCCATCTGCACAGACTCACGGTCCCTTGAAAGCTTCAGCGTGCCACACACAGGAGGCGGCAGGCGGGAGTGGAGGTGCTTCTCCAGAAAGCTCAGCTCCGGGAGGGAAGGGAAGAAAGCGGCCAGCACAGGCTTGCTCCCTCCCGCCTCTGCAAATGGCCCACCTGCCCTGAAACCTCGGTTCTGCTTCACTCGGTTTTCAGGATGCGGTCATTGTCAGTCAGGGCCTCTAGCTCTGAGATCAGGTCCTGTAGAGTCACACGGAGCGTGGTGGATGGGCCTGAAATCTGTGCTGTTGCAAATGAGTCCTAGTTTCAGCTTTCTCGGATTGCACAGCTAACGCATCTGGAGAGCTTAAATGCCAGCTTATCCAGGCAGATTTGCCAACAAACACACACAACTGGAACATTTCTATTGAAACTATTTTTGTACGGGCAAGTTTTTAAAAGATGGTAATTAGCAAAATTAAAGACAAAAGAAAACTTCTGCCTTTTCAAATACTGTCTACCTGCAGTACCAAGCCGGAGCCCCATCTCCTGCCTGGAGCCCCCTCCACCCCCACGCCACCCCAGCCACATCTCTCTTGTCTAAAGGATGCTCTTCTGTGTGAAATCGCACAGCCTCCCATTACTGAGAGGCTCTTAGGAAATCCGTCCCCGCTGCTGCAGCTGGAGGCCAGGGACCACTCAGCTGCTCCTGGGGTGCCTGGCTTAGCGGGAGTAACGTGGGAAGCTGAGACCTTCGCTTAGAGCCAGAGAGACGCAATGTCGTGGCGTGTGGTGGAATTCACACTCTGAGCGGCAGTTTGTCTCTGCTCATCTGCAGAAGGAGACCACGGGGTCCCTCAGTCCTGCTGTTTAAAACACTGGAAACAGAGAACATGATCTTAGCCCCACCTGTGGCATCTCATCACACTCAGGGGGTTAGGCTTCAGGGTTTGATGCCCAGATTGAAGCCTCTGAGCCCCACGGGCTGGTTTTCTACAGTCTGCATCAGAACCAGCTTCCTTCTGCTGCTGATGCTGCTGCTCTGGTCCAGACCCTTGGCCTGCCTGCCATCAGCTCCTGCACCCCCCCATCCCATCCCTCAGCCTGCTCCTCTTTCGGCCAGAGCTGCCAGTATAACCTTCCCGACCTTTAACCTTTCTTTCCCAATTCAGGAACCTCCAGCATCTCTGGGAAGTTGAAGCTCTCGGGCCCCCGCACGGTGAGAAAGGGTCTCCGCCCTGTTTCCTGGCCCAGTGGTCTTCTCCCAGGATCTTTCATCTGTCTGTCTCCATGCCTGGGACTGATGAGGCCAGACCTATTTCAAAAACCTGCCCCCTGTGCTCTCCTCGGTCCTAGATTAATTAACAGCAGCGTCAACAACAAAAACAATTTTATGAAAACATTCCCTTCCCAGAGTGTGTTTATTTAATGAAATAATGCATATAATGTAATATACACTTATACTGCCTGATACATAGTATATGCTTAAGAAGTATGTATTCCTGTTGTTACAGTTATATTGTTATTAAACACTTACTATGAGTAGTAACAATAAACTCACAATATAGTATCCACAGCTTTTGCCTTTTAAAGACTTTTTTAAAATGGGGACCATTTTTAAAGTCTTTATTGAATTTGTTGCAGCATTGCTTCTGTTTATGTTCAGGTCTTTTCGGCCTCAGGGCATGTGAGATTTTGGCTCCCCAACCAGTAAAGGAACCTGCATCCCCTGCATTGGAAGGCAAAGTCTTAACCACTGGACTGCCAGGGAAGTCCCTGCTTTTGCCTTTTAGATTTTTAATTCATTTCTTTTTGGACCCTCAGGTCAAAGACCCTTGAGGTAGGCTCTGTACAGTTGTCCAGGTTCCCTAATGCCTAATGCAGTGCTGAGCATACAGTTGTTGCTGTTCAGTCGCTAAATCGTGTTCAGCTCTTTGCAACCCCATGCAGCACGCCAGACTTCCCTTGACCCTCACCATCTTTCAGAGTCTGCTCAAATTCCTGTCCACTGAGTCGGTGATGTCATCCATCTCATCCTCTGTCACCCCCTTCTCCTCCTGTCCTCAGTCTTTCCCAGCATACAGTGGCATGCTGTGAATGTTTGTGGATGGAATCTTGGCAGCATTTCTGCCCTCCCCCCGCTCCTGGCCTCCACTCACACAGGGTCTGCTTGGACACTTGCGAGGCCAAGGTAGGTGGAATCTTGTATTTGGCTGTGTAGAAGAAACATTAGTTTGTGTGTATGTGGGTGTGAATATTTAAATTCTCATTTAAAACATGTTAGGATGGAATGCAAAATCTTTTTTCTGGCAGAAAGTCAAGCCTGTCTCCTCTATTTTCTCCTTCTTTCTCACGGTTTATAAATTACAGCTTGTCCCAATAAAAAATTATCCAGATGGCCAGTTCCTCACATCACATTTTATTCCATGCAGAGAACGTGTCTCTGTTTCTAAAGAATTCCTTTTTCACCACATGTTCTATTCTTGAAACAACTTGGTAAATTTCGGAATGAAATTGAAAAAAAAAAAAAAACACTGAATGGCTTAAATTCTGTCTAAGTGTTCTGATTTTCCTACCTTTCTTTCTGTATAATCAACAATGCCAGAGACATTACATAAATGCATTAACATCATAAATATCCATTTGGCAATGCACCCACTATGTACAGGGCGATAATGTCAAGTATTCTACCACTTTTATTTATATATGATGTATTCAGAAAAAGTCTCATCCTAGAGGAAGTTTGGCATAGAACTGAAAAGCCTAGATCCCAGCATGAGTCTGCCTGGGTCTCAAACCTGACTCCAGCGTCCTACCTGTGTGGCCTTGTGTGACTTACTTCACCTCTCTGTACCTCAATTGCTTCATCTATAAAATGCAGATAATAATAGAACCTATCTTGAGGGATGTTGTGAGAATTCAGAAACTTAACGTATAAAGACAGCTTAAGTCAGGGCATAACACAGAGTAAAAACTATAGAACTATGATCTGTTTTAGATATTATGAGTATTAGATGAATCAAGTTGTGTTTAGGTATCATCTACTCTTTAAATTTTTGAATGATTTTACTGCCTAAATTTAGTAGAAATAAAAAAATTCATATATACATTTTAGATTAGTTTGGTCATCTTATATAAAATATTTTGCATGTTGATTCTCAGTAACAAATAGTTAAATTACTTGAACAGTATGTCAAGATAGCTTATGGTAGAAAAAGTAGTGTTGAATCATATTTTCTTGAAAGAAGTAAGTGTTCGTTTTTATCCAAAATTACGTGGGTGCCCCTAATCTTTAGGCTTCCAAGGTGGCACTAGGGGTAAAAAACTCGCCTGCCAATGCAGAAGACACAAGAGACTCGGGCTTAATCCCTGGGTTGGGAAGATCCCCTGGAGGAGGGCATAGTAACCCACTCGAGTATTTTTGCCTGGAGAATCCCATGAATACAGTCCTTAGGGTCGCCACAAGGACACAACTAAAGTGACTTAGCGCACACACATGCCCTAATCTTTAATATCTCAGTGTGGTTTATTTAAACTTAAAAAAAAAGAAATATATAAAATCCTCCCTTCCAGGTTTAATAAGATTACTAATGTTGATTATTGCTAATTGGGATGATACTGCTTTATGCACATTAAATTGCAGTACAAGTTTGCCTTTGGTATGTTAACTGATTTAGGGGGAAGAGAACTTCAGGAATTTGAAGAAAACCTAATTTTGAGACCTTTGATTGCTGCTCTATATATGTATCATTTGTACTTGCTCACAATCCTCATAGAAGTAAAATCAGTAACACTTTTAAGTCCTAGTTAGCTTTTGTACATTTCCATAGAAAATATTACAGGAATTCTACAATGATAGCAACCTGCCTTTCAGTGTTTATCATGCCTTTTAATACCGTTGGCCAAAAGGTCAATGTTACCTTCAAAATAAAAATTGTCCATTTAACATACTATGCATGTTTAAGCTGTCCACATGTTAAAGCTGGATGGCAGTGAGGCAAAGGTTTGTCTTCACCCCCTGTTTCCTGGCACACCCCCCTGTTCTTCAAGTCTCTGTCCTCATCCTCCGAGGAGGCAGCATCCAGGGCTTCCTTGCTGCCTTTGCCACGGGAGGCAAGCCCCTCAGATGGTCTGTTCCATGAACACTTCCAAATACTTGGCCTCCACTCACTCCAACAATTAAATTCTTGTCTTTTGAAGATAACCCAGGAGACTTTAGCATCTAACCTCCCGGCTTAGATATATTGTCTTGTCTAGGTCTGAGACAGAAAGACTACAATTGGTTAGGAAAATAATTAAGACTAAGCTGTATGATGCGGTGAGCCTCCTGGAGATTGCGTTAGGGAAGAACTCGTCACAGTCTCACTGCAGCCTAAGTCCTGGGCTGCGTGAGGCCATGTTCCCAGACCAGGCTCCTTCTGGGAGCTATTGGCCTTTCTTGGATGACTTCACTTTTCTGGATCAGCAAGAAGGTTGTCAGCGACCTGACATTCTTCCTGAAATACCGCTGACCTCTGGGTTTTACATATGTTTTGAAGTACAGCACCCAAGGGGTTGTTTCATCTTTCCCAGTTTGCTTGAATGTGTAAAGCCTCTAACGTCATGTCATGGAGAGAAGATGCTAATGGATACCTGGGCAGGTATCTATTCAGAGCGGGGGCCAAGGCACTCAGGACGGAAGGACTCTTGGTGCCCGAGGCCCCTCTGGCCACCCCGGGGCTGTCAGTGCCCAGCACTTGGGAAGCTTCCAATTAGGTGTGTGGTGACAGCTTAGTTACACTCTCCTGGTCCAGACTGTCCATCCCCCAGGGTTTGACAGAGCATGGCCCGTTATTTTTATCAGGACAAGGGAATTATAGAGAAGCAGGGACCACATCAGCTGCTTGGGTCTGAGAAGATGAAAACATGGTGAGTACAAGATGATAATAGGGTTGGATGAGTAGGGCCCGGAGCCCAGGGGTTTGGAAATCAGCAACTCTCGTCTTGACTCTTGGAATTGCAGCCAAGCAGGAGGAATCAGAAATGAAGGTGAGGAATCCCAGGAAGTGGACAAAGCACAGTAAGAGAGAATCATTCAGGGGTGTAGGCACATGGAGTCCTGGTGAGCTGGGAAGGCAGACCTGCCTTCCAGAGGTGGGGTTAGGAGGCAGAGGGCTTGTCATGGGAGGGGGCCCGGCAAGAACCAAGTAGGAACGTAGGGCTTCCCCAAGGAGGACCCCTGGGTTCTTGGCATGACAGTAGATAAGACTCTTACTTTTTTAAATTTATTTTTACTTTGTGGCCATGCTGTGCAGCAGGCAGGACCTTAGTTCCCTGACCAGGGATTGAACCCACACCCCCTGCACTGGAAGCTCAGAGTCTTAACCACAGGACTACCTTCTAGACCAGGCTTTTAGAAGCAACTTTTAGAGTGTTAGTCACTCAGTTATGTCTGACTCTTTGTGACCCTATGGGCTATAGCCCACCAGGCTCCTCTGTCCATGGGGATTCTCCAGGCAAGAATACTAGAGTGGATTGTCATGCCCTCCTCCAGGGGATCTTCCCAACCCAGGGATCAAACCCAGGTCTCCCGCATTGAGGGCAGGTTCTTTACCATCTGAGCCACCAGGGAAGCCCAAGAATCCTGGAGTGGCTTGCCATGCCCTCCTCCAGGGGGTCTTCCCACCCCAGGGATTGAACCCCTGTCTCCTACACTTCCTTCTCCTTCATTGGCAGGCACATTCTTTATCACTGAGCCAACAAGGACCAATGCAAATGCCAGGTTCTGTGACGCAGAGCCCACAAGGCTGAGCCCTGAGCTCCGGTATCAGAACTGGGCCCTGCTTCAAGTTCAGACCTTTGGACTTTAGGCTAAACTGTGGGGTTTAGCGACTCACCAAAGGCTTCAGATCAGGATTGGTCCTGAGAATAAGGGCCACTGCACTGACCTGTGAAATCAGGTGCTCCTGTCATGGAAGGAAGGCGACTTCAGAGGCTGAGGACCATCAGGGGCCTGACATCACCTGCAGTGATTCAGCACTGGCCACTCCAGCGCTGGCCCGGCTACAACCAGCAAAGCAGCAGCAGCCAAGGATGCTGCTCCTAAGAGGAGGGCGGGACAGTTTTTAAGGAAAGAATATATACCGATACAGTTTTCTTTTATTTTTCTATTTCTTCTCAGATGAAACAGAAATTATACTTGCTTCTCAATTATACTTACATATTCTGAAAAGCAAAACTAGTATTTTTAATGGCCGTCATTTTTCTGTTTCTATTTATCAAGAGGTCTACTAGATCTCAGATCTGGTCCAAAAGTCTTCTTCCAAAAAAAAATGTTTTATTTATTTGTTTTTGGCTGTGTCAGGCCTTAGTTGCAGCACCACAAGCATCTCTTGTGGCTCTGGGGCTCAGTTGCTCTGTGGCATGTGGATCTTAGTCCCCCCGAGCCCCAGCCCAGGGATCCAACCTGCAACCCCTGTGTTGGAAGGCAGACTCTCAACCACTGGACCACTAAGGACATCCCCCAAAACCTCTTTTAAACTTTGCAGCTGTCTAGAAGTTTTTGTTTGTTTAGCATTTGCCCTCTAGTCACCTGTCTTGCTGATGAACTTGGACCTGACATATTTTATAAATTATTCAGCTGAACTGTATGAAATTCCTGGTATTCAGCTGTGTCTGACTTTTGAAAGCTATGTGGTTTCTGCAGTCTCTTCCTCCTTTCCCTGCAAGCAGCACACATACATTGAATTAAGGAGAGCTGTGGTTCCCAGTCAGGAGAACCCCACCTCCTACGGAGTTCCCGTTCAGTCCAGCCATCCCACCCACGGTTTTCTTGCTTCCTTCACTCTGTCCACAATGAGCTGAAATTTGAACCTGCCACCTCCCTGTCTATCAGAAGCTACCATTTTCCTTTGACCAACAGAGACTTGAGGCATAGAAATTTCAGCTTATATGTCCACAATTTGCTGAAGAGACTATATCGTCAGAACCTTCCCTCCCTCCCCAATATTTGGCTAAATCAGTAGTAAGTTTTAAATGGTTTTCATCACACCTAGGACAACCACTTTAATCAACTTTCTTCTATGTGTATCGTTTTATGAAGAGTCGTGTATATTCTTAAACACACACATATACACACATATCCCCTGGAGGAGGAAGTGGCCACCCACCCTGGTATTCTTGCCTGGAGAATCCTATGGACAGAGGAGCCTGGCAGGCTATCATCCATCCGTAGGGTTGCACAGATGTGGACATGACTGAAGTGACTTAGAACACATACACACACATAAGGGTGTGCATGTGCAGAAAGGCTCATGATGGGGATGCCATCTCTGTAACATAAATATTTCTATGCACTGAATGCAAGTAATCACAGAGCTACAACCCAGAAATGCATTCCCAGCAGAGCCGAGGTTGAAGGGGTGCTGACAACGCCACTGAAAGCCCATCATCTCCGCTCCTTACAAACTTCCATTTCTCTCCCATTGTTACCTTCTTTCAGGTTCTTCACCAGCATCTTCTGCAAAATATGCTCTTGTCATTTAATATATTCTTTTGAACTTCACACTTTATTCTGATCTGTATAATAGGGAGATACTCTATCATATGCCTTGCCTCTCAGAACTGAGAAATACCCCATTCTGCTGATGCTCGAGGCACTGCGTTGGTGCTAATAATTAAGTAATTTGTTTCGGGGTTTCCCAAGAAGATGCCAAGTCACATTGGGAAAGCTGCTTATCTTGTGTGAACCTGTTCTCTTACCAATGAAAAATACATCAATACTATCTTTCGTTTTTGCATGCCTTAGTACCTGTGAGACAAAGAAGAGCTGGAATGGGATTAAGAACTAAGTGAATGATTAAATGACTAAAAGGACTGATTAATGAGTAAAGATTGAGGAAAACAGAATTTCTCTTAACTGAGCAAGAGGGCGAATAATAGCTTCTACAAGCCTGGGCAGATAAGCCTGAGGAAGACGGCATGAGTGCTGTGCAGCACAAGTCACACAGGGGTCATGATATGAAATCAAGAAAATTCATGGCCATAATGATCATTAAACCATCTCGAGTTCGGAGTATGTGTTGATGGATGGTTAGCAAAGCTTCTGAGTGATAGTATTTTAGTGAAAACTCAACTGTGCATGAAATAAACATTTTCCATCTCCCTTAGGTTAGCCTAATGCCGTTCAACTCTCATCTGCAGAAAATTCTTTCCAAAAATCTCCCTTAAATCTCATAAGTTGCAGCCTAAACCAATCGGTCCTGCTGGAAACTGCTTTATCACCACTTCACTCCTCACACAGGACCCAGCACAGACTGATTTATTTTCCCCTAGACATGGTGGGCTGGGTACCACTGCTTTCTCTGGGAATAGTGCCTCTGCCACTCTGCACAAGAATTATGCTCCCTTTCTGACAGTGCCGAAAGCGCCGTCCCACTTTGGCCCACATGGTTGGTGCTAATAATTAAGTGATTGATTTGAGGGATTTCCCAAAAGGTGACAAGTCACATTGGGAAAATTGCTTATCTTGTGTGAGCCTGTTTTCTTACCAATGAAAACTATGTTAAAGATATCTTTGGGTATTTATTGAACCCAGGTCTCCTGCATTGCAGGCAGATTCTTTACCGTCCGAGCCACCAGGGATTCCCTTGGGTGTTTAGTGCTAAATACTAAAGATAATGTATGTAAATTTACATACATAAATGTATGTAAATACTAGAGATAATGTATGTAAAACACCTTGTATTGCAGTGGGGCTATGTAGACACTCAGTAGGGGTAGCTTTTGTTCTCATTTTAAATTGTGTTTTTTGGAACATATCGCAGCTTCTTCACTAGAACTGTATTCTCTCAAGTACCTAGCATGCAGCACATGCTAAGTTAGTGGGTTGTTGGATCAATAACTGGATAAACAAACTAATAGATCAATGCTGATTAATATGAACCACAGAACATATGTGCATGGGACGCTGCTGTCTGGCAAAGTACGGGTTTACCCTGTTACGTCGAGCGAGGCTCGTGTTATCAGAATCACCGCACTCCAAATTCCAGAAGGCCCATTCCAGATCCAGGTTGGTACTGAAGCCTTCTGAGGTTAGACTTCACATAGGGGCTCCCTAGAAAACTCAGTCTATTGTAAACTAGAGGGAAACCTCATTGCTCCTGAAAGAGTCAATTCCTAGGCAGGTTAATAAGAAGTCCGGGGTCCCCAAGGAGGAGAAAGGGGTCTGGGGCTCTTGAGGAGGAGATAGGGGTCTGGAATTCTTAAGGAGGAGAAAAGGACAACCTTTCCATGAGAGCAGCTTCCAGTCCTGGGGTGTGTGTGTGTGTATGTGTGTGTCTATATGTATGTATGTGTCTTATGTATGTCTGTGTATGTCTGTATCTGTGTCTGTCTATGTATGTGTGTGTGTCTATGTTTGTGTATATGTGTGTGTCTATGTGTGTGTATGTCTTTTTTTTTTTTTCTCTGCATTCCTTAGTCTTAGTCACATAAGACGTTTTTTTTTCTTTAAGCCCGGAGCTGATGATTACACAACAAAACAGCTCAGCTTAAACTCTGTACTAAGGATTATATAACAACAATGTATCCTGCTTGAGGACAGTTTCTCCTTCTTGAAAACCTTCTGACCAATCCTGTTATCTTAAAATGTATATTATGGAAGTGGGTCTGGTAAGATCTTTCTATTGTTAGTTCTAATCCTGTCATCTAAAATGTAAATTGTGAGAGTGGGTCTAGTAAGATCTTAACAACCTTGAGACATTCTTTGGATTTATTATAATAACCAATTACAAAAAGTATTTAGCTTGCTTGCTAAGACTAGCGAGGGGGGCACTCTCTGTCCCCCTTCTGATGTCTATGTCAGAAGCTTTCTCTGTCTTTTTTATACTTTAATAAAACTGCTACAGAAAAGCTCTTGAGTGATCCTGGTCCCTGGTCCCAGAGCTAAATCTTCGGAGATCACAAATCTGACATCGTTCACCATTAGCTATCACTCCCTGATTTGATCATGACTTGCAAACTCTCCTGTATCAGAAGGATTTATTGTGCATCGTGTTACCAGCACATTTACAGTAACTAGGAAGTGAACTCCTGGGAAAACAGAGCCCACTGCAAGATACTGACGCATTTGAGTCCACGCTCCCTTGGATGTAAAGGATGGCGTCACTGTCATCATGAGAGCGCCTCCCAGTCCTGGGTGTGTGTGTATGTCTGTGTGTGTCTGTGTGTATGTCTGTGTGTGTCTGTGTGTGTATGTGTATGTCTCTGTGTGTCTGTGTATGTATGTGTGTGTATGTATGTGTGTGTCTGTGTGTATGCATGTGTATGTCTGTGTGTGCATGTGTATGTCTCTGTGTGTCTGTGTGTATGTAGTTTTCGTGTATATGTGTCTGTGTGAGTATACATGTGTGTGCCTGTATGTCTGTGTGTGTATTTGTGTGTGTTGTGTCTATGTGCATGTATGTGTGTTTGTGTGTCTATGTGTTTATGTGTATCTGTGTCTGTGTATGTATGTGTATTTGTGTGTGTTGTGTGTGTGCCTGTATGTGTGTGTCTCTATGTGTGTCTATTTATATATCTGTGTGTATATTTGTGTGTGTATGTGTATGTCTGTCTGTGAATGTCTGTGTGTCTGTGTGAGTATACATGTGTGTGCCTGTATGTCTGTGTGTGTATTTGTGTGTGTTGTGTGTCTATGTGTATGTAAGTGTATTTGTGTGTCTGTGTGTGTGTTTGTGTGTCTATGTGTTTATGTGTATCTGTGTCTGTGTATGTGTGTGTATTTGTGTGTGTTGTGTGTGTGCCTGTATGTGTGTGTTTCTGTGTGTGTGTGTCTATGTGTGTGTCTATTTGTATATCTGTGTGTGTATGTTTCTGCGTGTGTCTGTGTGTGTGAGATTCCTCATGGTCACAACATCCCAGAGGAGCTGGATCTGATTTTCCCATTTCCCTGGGGGAACTGGAGCTTGGGCGTGGACCAGGTCCCTGAGGGGGGCCATCACACCTGGTCATCCTCCGATGGCGCCTCCCTTGTTCAGAAACAGGTTGGAGCCTCTGCAGGCAGAACCGTGGATGCAGAGCCCTGGAGACAGCAGTCACCCGTGGAAGGGACTGGACCATTGGTCCCGGCAGAGCTTTGACCTGAACCTGCCATTGGGCTCCAGCCACATCTGGAATTCAGGATCCAGCTGCAACCCGGTCTCTCCTCTTTCACTCACAATCAGCCCTTCATGTTCAAACACAAAACTTCCTAGCCAGGCTCAGGAGGATGAAGCAGACAACCAGATACAGAATTTCTGGATAAACAAATGATAAAAAAAAAAAAAAAAAAAAGCTTAATATTCTCTTGCTGGTAAATGTTTAATTACCCCATAGTATTTTGTGATGCAGGTAGTCCCCTCAGGGCATGAATTTTCAAGGACACAGAGTCAGCTGTTTATATGGCATTTTCCCTGCACGTGCATCTTTATGACAGTCTTCTGTTGTTAAGTTTCTTAAACTGTGAAAACTGTCTTGCTGATGACTGAGCCTGTGATGTCTGCTGACCAGTGTCTGAGGCCTGCATAGAGGGCAACATGGGAAGAAACTTAACACAGTGTGTTCCGTGGAAAGAAAGCGTCTCTATTAAACGTTTCGGTTTTGGATGTGTGTCTGTTCCCGTGACAGCTCAGCCCTGATGCGTCACCCTAAACTTACACCTGTGCTCTCATTTTTATACAAACCAGCGCTTTCGGCTGTCTGTGTTCGGACAGGAACTTGAAAAAGGAGGCAACGCTTCAGAATCGTCTGAGAGAACAAACACAGGCAAAAAAGTGAAATCAGGCTCTGCACATTCCATATCGAAAAATCGCTATAGCTTGAACTTCAGTGGAAGACTCCAGAAGGTGAACAACCAGTTCAGGTAAGGAAGCCTTAAAAATGTGAAACAAAGAGTAAAGCATGTAGAAGAGAAAAGGACAAACTTGTTGCTGATAATAATTCCTAAGTTTCTTCAAAATCTTTTTTTTTTTTAATTTCTGGATAATATTATGTTCACTAGCTCGTAGAATTCATCTAAGCCTTGACACTTCATTTTTAAGATATTTTTACTTACTTCATCCTCAGTAATGTGAGTTGACCTCTAAGTGGAGGGATTATATGGAAGTCACAGAAAGCAAATCTCACATGTAAAATTCTATAAGACTCCCTGCATCTTTGGAGATGTCTCACAGGTGGCATCTATCTGGGCACATGGCCCAGTATCCACATCCTCTCATCCTACCAGCACCCTCTCGCTCACCTGGTACTTGTCATCTTTAATCCAAACATCCCTCAGACATGATTTCCTTACTCTGAGTAGTTTCCATTTTCATTTATCAATGGCACATCATCCTTTTGTTCCTAAATGTAAACTTATGACTATCGGTCCTCAGTTTTTATTTGTTGTTGTTGTTGTTCAGTCATGTTTGACTCTTTGCGACCCAAAGGACTGCAGCCTGCCAGGCTTCCCTGTCCTTCATGATCTCCTGGAGCTTGCTCAAACTCATGTCCAGTGATGCCATCCAACCATCTCATCCTCTGTCGCCCTCTTCTCCTGCCTTCAATCTATCCCAGCATCAGGGTCTTTTCCAGTGAGTTGGCTCTTTGCATCAGGTGGCCAAAGTATTGGAGCTTCAGCTTCAGCATCTATCCTTCCAATGAATATTCAGTACTGATTTCCTTTGGAGTGACTGGTTTGATCCCCTTTCTATCCAAGGTATTCTCAAGAGTCTTCTCCAACACCAGAGTTTGAAAGCATCAATTCTTCGATGCTCAGCCTTCTTTGTGGTTCACCTCTCACATCTGTCCATGACTACTGGATTATTTACATATAATTTTCTAAGAAGCTGCAGATGCAACTGTATTTGCACTTTTTTTTTTAAACCTAAACAAGTAAATAATCTAAATGACATTTAAGAATAAAAGCTTCATTCCCAATGCTGGGGATTATAAACACAGGAAGATCTAATACAAAGTGAATGACTGACAACCAGAGATGGAGCCATGAAAGGCTTGAGAGAGGTGAGAAGTGGGTGTCTTCAGACCCTGCTGTGGGCAGAAGGCACTGGCATTCAGGGTTGAAGGACAGTAGACCCCACCCAAGGTGAGCTTTGGGGGAGCTGCTAGGGGAGGGGCTGCTGGTTCTCCCGACCCTCCACCCCCAGCCCTGTTCTTCCTACTCAGCATGTGGGACCAGAATGTGTGCATGCCTCTATACAGAGGCTAACTTAGCAGGGATACTCATGTACTCACGAGACTTGATCCATCATTGGGAGAGTTTGGCTCGTGCTGTGCTGTGCTTAGTTGCTCAGTCCTGTCCAACTCTTTGCGATTCCAGGGACTGCAGCCTGCCAGGCTCCTCTGTCCATGGGATTCTCCAGGCAAGAATACTGGAGTGGGTTGTCATGCCCTCCTCCAGGGGATCTTCCCAAAGTTCAGCTCATAGGACATGCTTTTCAGGTGGATTTTACATCTCAGACTGCGCATTTTGTTCCTTTTATAGAGCATTCGGGTGATGTTGCATTTTCGTTCACTTAGCTGATTTAAAGCGCGGTGGCTCTGCACGCCCCTGTGCACCCTCCCTCTGCGGCGTGCCATCCGCTGCCTCTGGGTACCAAGGCGCTCCTCTGTCGCATCTGTATCCTGCATCTCATCCTTTGTTCTACACCCACTCCTCTTGCCGAAACTGCACAGGGTCTGGGTTTTCTTCACTGCTTTTCACACCCACGCCATTTACAACTTCAATTGGCTGAGAGCTTCAACAGCCTTTCCGTTTCCTAGTGGAGGGAGAAGTTTTTCTCTTTTTCTAAAAACTGTTTTTCCCAGGAACCCTGTTTGTTTATTCCAGAGGCCAGTACATCCCTTTGCTCTTACTCTTTTTGTTCTGTTCTGTTATCTTTTTTCCCAAACAAAAATGCTCTTGTAAACATTTTAGACATTCATTCTCAATGTCAAAAGCCAGAGAGAATAAACAGCTCTTTGAACTGCTTTAAAAAGTGATGACACCATGGCGTTCTCTCAGAGGTTAGCCAAGGCTTTCTCTTCAGCACAGATGTACAGCTTCCCTAACTCCGCTTATGGTACACTGTTGACCGCCTTACGATTTTGAAGGGGGTTTTCACTGAAATGGATCAGTAAGCATAATTACTACTGATAGAAAAAGCAGAGAACGTTAGTTGATGTGTGTATGCATGCCCATCACTTCAGTCATGTCTGACTCTTTTTGACCCCACAGACTGTAGCCCACCAGGCTCCTCTGTCCATGGGATTCTCTAGGCAAGTATACTGGAATGGGTTGCCATGCCCTCCTCCAGGGGATCTTCCTGACCCTGGGATCAAACCAGAGATTCCGGTGTCTTCTGCTTTGCAGGTGGATTCTTTACCCACTGAGCCAACTGGGAAGCCCTGTTAATTGGTTACCAAGCCAAAAAGAAAAAAAAAAAAATCACACATGATGCTATTCTGTGAAATTGTCTTTTGTAAGCTCAGGGAACTGTGTTAGCAGCTGGGTGGGGGAGGGGAGACCCATGGTGAAGGTCTAGGATTCTTAAGCCATACTTTTTCTTTCACATCCTGAGACCAAAGTCATGCTCGTGCCCCAATCCTCGTCCTCTTTTTCTACACCGATCATCATAACATTGTTTGGATCAATGGTCTTGGCAGTAATGTCTGCTTGGACCTGCTCCCCACCGCCCTACCCTCCCAATCTCCCTGACCTCTTGTTCATGGTCCAGAATTCCAGCTGGAGGAAAAATGAGAACAAGGAAATCAACAAAGAGTATGTCTGCTAATGATGAGCAGATACGATTTATTTTAACTCTTTTCACAGTTTACTTGTGATAATCTCCTGAGGCTGCCTGTACTCTAACCCAGATCTTTGCTCTTAAAATAATAAGATACCACGTAGAGGTGGAGGAGAATGTTCAAATCCCATCTGGCCTCCTCTACATGCTGAGGGAAAATAATTTTTACTTGGCCCATGTCCAAGGATAGGCACGGGCATTAAATTAGCAAGTGAAAGTGTCTTAGTCGCTCAGTCATGTCAGACTGTTTGTGACTGTAGCCCGCCAGTCTCTTCTGTCCGTGGGATTCTCCAGGCAAGAATGCTGGAGTTGGTTGCCATTTTCTCCTCCAGGGGATCTTCCCAACCCAGAGATCAAACCTGCGTCTTCTGCGTTGCAGGTGGATTCTTTGCTGTCTGAGCCACCAGGGAAGGCATGGGGTTAAATTAGCAAAGATCAGAGTTTTAATTTCCCCTGGCTTCCAGGGCATCCACCATCACTGAGCTCCGGACAGGCCCGCTCTGACTTCTTATACTGGCAATGCTGTGACCTTAGAATCTCCAGACTGCTTACAGTTCCAGGGCAAAATATAAAATTAACTCTTGACTTTCTTCCAAAATCAATTAGATGCTGCCCAGCAACTGAGGAAGTTTTTCTTTTCCTTAATGGCACTCCAGTTCTGTGTTTATTTTTAAAAAGCATGCTTGTTCTGATGTTAATCTTTGGAGAGGGAACTATAATTAGTAAATTCTAAGTCTCCATGATTTAGTAGTGGAAACAGTCTATTTATGTTCACATTTTCTTAGTGGAGGGTCATGTTATGGATTCGAGTGTATTCAGTTCAATTCAGTTCAGTTGCTCAGTCGTGTCCGACTCTTCGCGACCCCATGAATCACAGCATGCCAGGCCTCCCTGTCCATCACCAACTCCCGGAGTTCACCCATACCCACGTCCATCGAGTCAGTGATGCCATCCAGCCATCTCATCCTCTGTCGTCCCCTTCTCCTCCTGCCACCAATCCCTCCCAGCATCAGAGTCTTTTTCAATGAGTCAACTCTTCCCATGAGGTGGCCAAAGTACTGGAGTTTCAGCTTCAGCATCATTCCCTCCAAAGAAATCCCAGGGCTGATCTCCTTCAGAATGGACTGGTTGGATCTCCTTGCAGTCCAAGGGAGTCTCAAGAGTCTTCTCCAACACCACAGTTCAAAAGCATCAATTCTTTAGCACTCAGCCTTCTTCATAGTCCAACTGTCACATTCATACATGACCACAGGAAAAACCATAGCCTTGACTAGATGAACCTTTGTTGGCAAAGTAATGTCTCTGCTTTGGAATATGCTATCTAGGTTGGACATAACTTTCCTTCCAAGGAGTAAGCGTCTTTTAATTTCATGGCTGCAGTCAGCATCTGCAGTGATTTTGGAGCCCAGAAAAATAAAGTCTGACACTGTTTCCACTGTTTCCCCATCTATTTCCCATGAAGTGATGGGACCAGATTCCATGATCTTTATTTTCTGAATGTTGAGCTTTAAGCCAACTTTTTTACTCTCCACTTTCACTTTCATCAAGAGGCTTTTTAGTTCCTCTTCACTTTCTGCCATAAGGGTGGTGTCATCTGCATATCTGAGGTTATTGATATTTCTCCTGCCAATCTTTATTCCAGCTTGTGTTTCTTTCAGTCCAGCGTTTCTCATGATGTACTCTGCATAGAAGTTAAATAAGCAGGGTGATAATATACAGCCTTGACATACTCCTTTTCCTATTTGGAACCAGTCTGTTGTTCCATGTCCAGTTCTAACTGTTGCTTCCTGACCTGCATACAGATTTCTCAAGAGGCAGGTCAGGTGGTCTGGTATTCCCATCTCTTGAAGAATTTTCCACAGTTTATTGTGATCCACACAGTCAAAGGCTTTGGCATAGTCAATAAAGCAGAAATAGATGTTTTTCTGGAACTCTCTTGCTTTTTCGATGATCCAGCGGATGTTGGCAATTTGATCTCTGGTTCCTCTGCCCTTTCTAAAACCAGCTTGAACATCAGGAAGTTCACAGTTCACGTATTGCTGAAGCCTGGCCTGGAGAATTTTGAGCATTACTTTACTACCGTGTGAGATGAGTGCAATTGTGTGGTAGTTTGAGCATTCTTTGGCATTGCCTTTCTTTGGGATTGGAATGAAAACTGACCTTTTCCAGTCCTGTGGCCACTGCTGAGTTTTCCAAATTTGCTGGCATATTGAGTGCAGCACTTTCACAGCATCATCTTTCAGGATTTGAAATAGCTCAACTGGAATTCCATCACCTCCACTAGCTTTGTTCGTAGTGATGCTTTCTAAGGCTCACTTGACTTCACATTCCAGTATGTCTGGCTCTAGGTCATTGATCACATTATCGTGATTATCTGGGTCATGAAGATCTTTTTTGTATAGTTCTTCTGTGTATTCTTGCCACCTCTTCTTAATATCTTCTGCTTCTGTTAGGTCGATACCATTTCTGTCCTTTATCAAGCCCATCTTTGCATGAAATGTCCCCTTGGTATCTCTAATCTTCTTGAAGAGATCTCTAGTCTTTCCCATTCTGTTGTTTTCCTCTATTTCTTTGCATTGATCACTGAGGAAGGCTTTCTTATCTCTTCTTGCTATTCTTTGGAACTCTGCATTCAGATGCTTATATCTTTCCTTTTCTCCTTTGCTTTTTGCTTCTCTTCTTTTCACAGCTATTTGTAAGGCCTCCCTAGACAGCCATTTTGCTTTTTTGCATTTCTTTTCCATGGGGATTGTTTTGATCCCTGTCTCCTGTACAATGTCACGAACCTCATTCCATAGTTCATCAGGCACTCTATCTATCAGATCTAGGCCCTTAAATCTATTTCTCACTTCCACTATATAATCATAAGGGATTTGATTTAGGTCATACCTGAATGGTCTAGTGGTTTTCCCTACTTTCTTCAATTTCAATCTGAATTTGGTAGTAAGGAGTTCATGATCTGAGCCACAATCAGCTCCTGGTCTTGTTTTTGTTGACTGTATAGAGCTTCTCCATCTTTGGCTGCAAAGAATATAATCAATCTGATTTCGGTGTTGACCATCTGGTGATGTCCATGTGCAGAGTCTTCTCTTGTGTTGTTGGAAAAGGGTGTTTGCTATGACCAGTGCATTTTCTTGGCAAAACTCTATTAGTCTTTGCCCTGCTTCATTCCATATTCCAAGGCCAAATTTGCCTGTTACTCCAGGGGTTCCTGACTTCCTACTTTTGTATTCCAGTCCCCTATAATGAAAAGGACATCTTTTTTGGGTGTTAGTTCTAAAAGGTCTTGTAGGTCTTCATAGAACCGTTCAACTTTGAGTGTATTACATACTACTTAATGTTTATAAGATCCATCTTCAGAGTCTAAGTTTGCATGTTAATACAACCTTGAAGAGTCGGATTCACAATAAGATGCCACTACTGAAAAACTATATACTATTAGATATAGTCTCTTTTTTGGTGCTAATAGAATCAGTAGTGGGCTTCCCTGGTGGCTCAATAATAAAGAATCTGCCTGCAATGCAGGAGACGAGGATTCAGTCCCTGGATTGGAAAGATCCCCTGGAGAAAGAAATGGCTACCCACTCTGGTATTCTTGTCTGGGAAATCCCATGGACAGAGGAGCCTGACAGGCTATAGTTCATGGGGTTTCGAGAGAGGGACACGACTTGAGTAACTAAACCATCACCACCAGAGTGAGTAGTGGTATATTCGCGGTGTGTTAAATGCAGGCAAATGACCTTACCCTTGAGTATCCTGCATCCAGGAATGAACTCTAGGGTGAAAAATGACTTTAATATATTACCTTTAAAGTTTCCCATAATCTTGTCATTTAGGCATAATGGATGTTATTGTCATTAGAGTGTTGTCACTTAACTGGTGAGGAAGTCAAGGGTCTTCCTAGTAGCTAATCCAAGACCTGGGTCTTCTGGTTAAGTCCAGCATGTTCTTAGTTCTGTAACCTCAGAGCACCAGATTTATCGACAATAATGCTAATTGCACACACTCAGCTCCTGCTGCAAAGCCCTGTGAAAGACAATTCATATACATGGTCTAGTGAATTTTATTTCATCCTCACAGCAACTCTATGCATGGTAAATATTCTGACTGATTTTATGATGTCGGCACCTGAAGGTTCAGAGTGGTTAGGCAAAGTCTGCAGGACCACGCTGTGGCAGAAGAGGTGGGATCTGAATCCAGAACACCTGACCCTGAATTCTGTGTGCATTTCAAAGCATCAGGCTGGTACCAACACAGCAGCTGGAGGCTCTGAACCTGCCTGGCTGAGTTCAGATTTAGACATTCTCCTGCTGTTCAGCATTCTCAGGGTCATCTTGAGAGGAATTTATTTACTTGATGGAAATAGAACTACTGAGGGGGAAGGATCTTAACTGTGTCCTCCCCAAACTGTTTATTCTTATTTATACTGTAGAACGTAAAACTTGCACCTTGAACATGTTTCTTTGTAATTGGTACTAAAGGCTTCGATCTGCAACGAGGGAATAAGATTATACTCACTAAACAGTTTCCTCATAAAGGAAATTGCTAGAAACGCAGCTCCCCTCCCCCACCTTATACAATCTGTTCGCTGGCATCCCCAGGCCAGCACAGGACTTTTTTCCAGGCCCCTCCCGTCCACCTCAGTATTCTCTAATAGCATCTTCTGCCTCCCAGAGCAGTGTTTAACATACTCGAATTCACGCACTCGGCAGAACCATTAGTTATAATAGCTGTCATATTCAATCACTGCTATTAAGAGAACCTAACAAAACGCCTTATAAAGCTCACTTTGTTTTTCCTAATGCCTGCCATATTATAAATTTTGCACACTTCCCAAAGGCCTATATTGACGATGAAAGTGGCTGGGAAAAAATTATGGTAATCAGACAAGAACGGCAGGCAGTAAGGCGGTTCCTTAATGATCCTAATAATAAATTCCTCTGCTCTGAGGTAACTAGCTGGTATTCAGGACTCAAATTACCTTCTACAAGGTCCATTCTCAGAATTAAAGCAGTGTTAGCTGGTTTCCGGTATGAACCTTCCAAGACTTTCCATAGGTTTTCTTTAAGTGCTCCTTCCCACATGACTTTTGTGCTTCAGAAGGTGAAGTCTCCCAGGTGCCCCACATTTCCTGTCTCTGGCCATGGAGATTCTTATTTCTGTGCTGGTTCCTTTGTTCCATCCGTCCTGCCTTCTTCGCTCCTGTCACATCTTCTCCCTTCATCAAGGCTCATTTTGGTCTTGAAACTTTCCACAGCAGTTCAGCCCATATGAGCTTCCAGACCTTAGAGATGGTGTTTTACACATCATGTGTGTTTCTAATGTCTAGCTCAGTGCCTGACACTAGCATTCCAGGTTCCCATGCTATATTGTTCTTTACGGCATCGGACTTTACTTTCACCCCGAGACACATCCACAACTGAGTGTCATTTCTGCTTTGGCCCAGCTGCTTCATTCTTTCTGGAGCTATTTGTAATTGCCTTCTGCTCTTCTCCAGTAGCATACAGGACACCTTCTGACCAGGGGGCTCATCTTCCAGTGTCATATATTTTTGCCTTTTCATACTGTTTATGAGGTTCTTTGCCAACAAAGGTCCGTCTAGTCAAGGCTATGGTTTTTCCAGTGGTCATGTATGAATGTGAGAGTTGGACTGTGAAGAAAGCTGAGTGCCGAAGAATTGATGCTTTTGAACTGTGGTGTTGGAGAAGACTCTTGAGAGTCCCTTGGACTGCAAGGAGATCCAACCAGTCCATCCTAAAGGAGATTTGTCCTGGGTGTTCTTTGGAAGGACTGATGCTGAAGCTGAAACTCCAATACTTTGGCCACCTCATGCGAAGAAGTGACTCATTGGAAAAGACCCTGATGCTGGGAGGGATTGGTGGCAGGAGGATAAGGGGACAACAGAGGATGAGATGGTTGGATGGTATCACTGACTCGATGGATGTGAGTTTGAGTAAACTCCAGGAGTTGGTGATGGACAGGGAGGCCTAGTGTGCTATGATTAATGGGGTCGGAAAGAGTTGGACACGACTGAGCGACTGAACTGAACTGAACTGAACTGATGGGGTTCTCCAGGCAAGAATACTGGAGTGGGTTGCCATTCTCTCCTCCAGTGGACCACGTTTTGTCAGAACTCTACTCTATGACCTGTCTGTCTTCGGTGGCCCTGCACAGCATGACTCATATCTTCATTGAGTTACGCAGGCCCCTTCACCACGACAAGGCTGTGATCTACGAAGGGGCTTATTTGTGTGTGTGTCTTATTTTCTCAAGTAGACTAGAGGCTGCTAAAGAGTGAGAACTCGTTTTCATTATGCTTTTATTTTTTCTCCATTACTGTTCACATTATAGGTTTTTAGTGAATCTTAGTTGATTGATTCAGATGCATACATTTGTTTTCCCCTGAGAGTCTCAGTGTCTTCAACTGTAAAATGAATACAAATATTCGAGCCTTTGATTTTTGAATGGAGGTGTATGGATGTAGGTGCTTCCCTGGTAGCTCAGATGGTAAACAGTCTGCCTGCAATGTGCAATGCAGAAGACCTGAGTTCAACCCCTGGGTCCAGAAGATCCCCTGGAGAAGAGAATGGCTACCCATTCCATAAATATAGATGTATGACTGGGCCTGGAAGGAACATAGTAGAAACTATGGAAATAATATTTATCTTCCATTTTTGTAAAAATAGTTGATTTTAAAATCTACAATTGAACCCATTCTAGCTGTGTATGTGCCACACATCTTTGCATGAAACATAGAGATTTGGCCCTTTGTTTATTTAGTCTGAATTAAAGTAAACCCCTTAAGCTAGTGAGCAGTGATCAAAACACCAAGAGACCCCTGTCCTCAGCCTGTGGAGACTGTAGTTGGACAGGAAGCCCCCGGCCATCCAGACGACCCCACCCCCCACCCCCCGCCTCCACTGCAACTCCCCACTTCTAGTTGGACTCTAAGGGGCCTTGTCATCCAGCCAAATATGACGGTCCTGGAGCTTTACAGTGAGAAAGGACTCAGAAGGTTATCTCAGCCAACTTCTGCACAGAGAAATAAGGACATCAGAGCCAGGAATTTAGTCCGTCATTGACACTGTCACTGGTGGCAACCCCAAGCCCTCTGACCCCCAGGCATCACTCTGTCACCATCCCATCCCCCATCGTCCCCTGGAATTAGGATGAGGTCAGAACAGAGTTGGTTTCTGGCATATGAATACCGGAATGACACTAACCTTGCTATATTCAGCATCCACATGGTAGCCATTCATTTGCTCCTCACTTATCCATTGAACAAACCCTTAGAAAGGCACTGCTCCAAACTCCAGTGATACAGCAGTGGACAAAACAGACTAAACTCCTTGTCCCTGTTAAACTTTCACCTGAGGGTAAGAAAACTGCCCAGATTGCTGAGTGGTGGGATGGCGATCCGAGCTCAGGCAGGACAGCATTGGTCTCCCAGCCTGGGCGCTGAGGTGCTGCCCCCAGGGCACCAACATCAGTTCACCCAGGGAGCTGGGTGAGCTCCTGGGTGTGGAGCATCTGCTGGGGCTGAAGGTGAAGACGAGGGGCCAGGGATGAGAAGGGGAACAAGACTGCCACCCTTCAGGGAGAATATTTTCAGGAGCGAAGATGGAGGAAGGAAAGCAAAGTTAAACATAATGGAAGAGAGACTCCTGGGTTGTGATGAGTGACAGGGAATGAGAGGGGGGCCTCTGGTTTCAGCAGTGACCACCTTAGGTTCCTGGAGACGGTGAGCAGATCAAGGCGATCAAGAAGAACTGAACAGTTCTGTTGAATATTTTGCAAGCTGAAACTGAGCTGAGTCTGTCAAGATCAGCCCAGGGGTGTGGACAGAAGCCGACACGATGAAAGGACCCAGATACTGAATTCCACTCACCTCAGCTCCCCTGGCACCTTCCTTACAGTCTCGTGTGTTTCCTAAACAAATTTACAGTCTTGCTAAAATGTGATAATATAACCAGTGCATACCTTCAAAAGATCTTTAAAAATATTTTTCTGTGCTTATTTTCATGAAGCATTTTATGATCTATTGTGGATCTCTGGATTTCTGGAATCCTGCCTTGGCTCAGGCCCTTAGCAATTAAATGCTGAGAACAATCTGTGCCCAAGTGTCCATGGTTTATTCCATCAAGGAAATGTTGGTGTTCTTGCACCCCAGAAAAACAAAACTTTTTTGCCTAAGCACCAGCAGGCATTTTTTTCTCATCTACATACTTCATTTGGCTTTAAAATAATTGTTGTTCAGTCACCCAGTTGAGTCTGACTCTTTGTGACCCCATGGACTGCAGCACGCCAGGCTTCCCTGTCCTTCACTATTTCCCAGCTCAAACTCATGTCCATTGAGTTGGTGATGCCATCCAACCATCTCATCCTTGTCACCCCCTTCTCCTCCTGTCCTAAATCTTTCCCAGTATCAGGGTCTTTTCCAGTGAGTCAGCTCTTCGAATCAGGTGGCCAAAGTATTGAAGCTTCTGCATCAGTCCTTCCAATGAATATTCAGGGTTGATTTCCTTTGAGATTGACTGGTTTAGTCTCCTTGCTGTCCAAGGAACTCTCAAGAGTCTTCTCCAACACCACAGTTTGAAAGCATCAATTCTTCGGCACTCAGTCTTCTTTAAGGTCCAACTCTTGAAATAGTAATTGTTGGCACATGACTGGCCTGACGTTACTGCTGACCACATGCAGTAGATGCCCCCAAGGCCAGTGCCATGGTGGCTACTTCCACTGTTGTTGTTGTTCACTCACCCAGTCATGTCCAACTCTTTTCAACCCCCTGGACTGCAGCATGCCGGGCCTCCTTGTCCCTCACCATCTCCCGGAGTTTGCCCAAGTTCACATTCATTGCTTCATTGAGGCCGTCCAGCCATCTCATCCTCTGACATCCCCTTCTCCTTCTGCCCTCGATCTTTCCCAGCATCAGGAACTTTTCCAATGAGTCCTCTGTTCTCATCAGGTGACCAGAATACTGGAGCTTCAGCTTCAGTCCTTCCAGTGAATATTCAAGGTTGATCTCCCTTAAGATTGACCGGTTTGATCTCCTTGCTGTCCAAGAGTCTTTCAGGACTCTTGTCCAGCACCACAGTTCAAAGGCATCAATTCTTTGGCGTTCTGCGTTCTTTACAGTCTGGCTCTCACAACCATATGTGACCACTGGGAAGAGTCACCATAGCCTTGACTACATGGACCTTTGTTGGCAGAGTAATGTCTCTGCTTTTCAACACACTATTTGTCATCGCTTTCCTGCCAAGAAGCAATCATCTTCTGATTTCATGGCTGCAGTCACTGTCTGCAGTGATTTTAGAGCCCACGAAGGGGAAATCTGTCACTACTTCCACTTTTTTCCCTTCCATTTGCCATGAAGTAATGGGGCCATGGCTACTTCCATTGCCATCACGATAAAGGCTGCATACTCAGAGCAGTGTGCCAGGCTCCCCCAGCTCAGCTCCAGCCGCAGCCTCACCTCTGGTCCTGCCTTTCCTCACACAGGCAGATGCTTCACCCAGATCAGTTGACCTGCTTATTCATGTCCCCAAATGCTCTCTCCTGCATTTCACTTGTGCTCAGCCTATACTTTCCTCCTGCTCTCATTCCCTAGATCTCTGTGGTTCCATCCATCACTCACCTCCCCCTTCTTTCAGAACAGACCCAGCTGCATCCTCTGCCTCCTCCCAACCACACAGATCCGAGCCCTCCCTCCGGTCTTCGCGAGCACTACTATACACCCAGGTCTCTCCTCCCCCTGTGCTATCTCCAGCTCCAGGTCATCTGTAGATGCTCACAGACCCTCTCACCCTCCGTTGCTGGGAGGCGATGTGTAGGGGAGAAGAAAGCTGGCTTTGGAGTTTGTTGACTTTGCCTCCAGACTCATTCACCCTCCATCATCGACTCACTGGGCCCTTAAGATGGGCAAGTAGTTTAACATCTCTGAGCCTCAGTTACTTGACTCATAACAAGCATGCTTGTAGAGTTTTTGTGGGAATGAAATGCAGTTAAGTGAAATGAAGAGTCTGGGAGTCCTTAGGCGGCACCTGCCTCACTCAGGAGATGTAACTGAATCTCAGCAGTTTACAGAGTTTGACTTGGTGTATCTCCCTGATGATGTAATAATTTTGAAAGAAACAATTATTCCTAAATAGATCTGTGATTAATTGCACTGCTTTGTATTTTTTGAAAAGCCACTTAGTAAACTTATTTGATTTGTTTTTAAATTGCCTTTTAAAATCCTCATCAAAGTTATATATGGCATACTGGCTTCTATTTTTTTTTTTTTTTAATTTTGTAGAATAGAACCTTGATCTTCATGGTATTGTAGAGGGAAGCTTTCAGATAGTTTGAAAATCAACTCACCTTTATAAAACTTGTAAAGTTTGAGGGAAAATACCCAACTATTTGCCAAAAAGATGTAAGCAGAGCTAAAAATAGTTCTTTTTTTTCCATCTTATTCTTTGCAAAATGACTCTACTCTGCACAAGTGTTTCTGGCATCCTGTGTGGACCAAATTTCTCTTCTAGAGGCTCCCTACTTAGGGCCAAGTCCTCTTCTACAATTCATGTTCTTGCTTATAAGAATGTAGATAAATCCTGATATATATATATATATAAATTATATATATATATATAATTAATAAAAATATTCCTCATAGTTTTCTGCATGACCAAAGATGCATAAGAGTTTATAGACAGTTATAATATGTTGTTTCACTGATTGTTCTGAACGAACCTGTAAGGCAAGTACTGTCTGGGTTTGGCAGGTCAGGAAGCTGAGGCCTCTAGACTTTTAACTATTCACTCTGGGCCTCCTACCCAGGGAACAGGGTGAAGACATGGGCCCAGGCTTCGGGTGGACCGATACTGGTCTGCATCACAGCAGAGTAACTACCTGGGGTGAGTATGTACCACGGTGGCTGTGTGCAGGCCCTTTTTTTAAGACCCAAAGATGGGATTTCAAGAGCAGTTCTTTCTCAGTTACTTGCTTTTTTGATAAAAAAAAAAAAAAAGTCTTCATGGTTAAAAAGTATCTGATTAATGGAATGCATTTTTACATGACATACATGTTTTTGCAGGGCTTTCCTGGTGGCCCAGATGGCAAAGAATCTGCCTGCAATGCAGGAGACCCAGGTTGGATCCCTGGGTTGGGAAGAATCCCCTGGAGAAGGAAATGACAACCCATCCAGTATTCTTGCCTAGAGAATTCCATGGACAGAGGAACCTTGTGGACTACAGTCAAAGGGGTCTCAAAGAGTCAGATACAACTGAGGGACTAACACAAACACACACACACACACACACACATGTTTTTAGAACATGTAGATAAGATTGCCTCAAATTATGTGCCAGTTGGTCTTCCCTGATGGCTCAGCAGCAAAGAATTTGGAGATGTGGGTTTGATCCCTGGGACAGGAAGATCCCCTGGGCAAGGAAATGTCAACCCACTCTGGTATTCTTGCCTGGGAAATCCCATGGACAGAGGAGCCTGGTGGGCTACAGTCCATGGGGTCTCAAAAGAGTCAGACATGACTAAGTGACTAAGTGATAATTATGTACCAGTCACTTAGGTTTATGTGTAAGATTTAGTAACTGAATCCATTTCCCCATCCAAAACAGAAACTGAAATAATACTAGAATGTCCACATGAAAGACTTTTCAGTGAGAATAAAACGAGAGCAAGGTTATCCAAGTGCAACCAGAAAATATACCTGCGAAGCAAGGTATTCTACTTTTCATTAAAATCTTAAATATTGCAAATCAGTTAATCCATCCTCTCAAGTTCTGACCACCTACAATTAATTACTAAGTAATTAGTAACACTGGCAAAGTTTCATTTTAGAAACTTCCACATTCATTACAAACTATGAGCCTCAAGTTTTAATGAAGTTCCATGATGAAAGAGTTGCAGAATTAATCTTCACTGTATCCTGGAGCATCTTAAAAGTTAATTAATTCTCTGACATTCAACAGTGTAACTAAATTACTTTGTACAGTTGTTTGAGCACAATGTCTATAATCTTCTGATTAAAATAAGCACAGAAATCATCAGGAACAATTATTATTTACCACCTACCACACCATCACTTACGATCATTCCGATCATTGGTAGCTCTTCCTCAGAATCTAAAGATTATTCTCCAGAGACTTTTAGAAACTTTTGGCTACAATAGAACCAGAGGCTGGGGGCTTTGGAGTTTCAAGTTTCAAAGTTAAGAGTTTCTGAACAAAGTTTTTAAATCTTAAACTGGAGAAGACTTCTAACAAGGCTCCATGTAAACTGGAGAAGACTTCTAACAAGCCTCCATGCTTCAGAATACCTGCTATTTCACCACTGTTTACCTGTGATTTCTATTTAAATTTGTACTGCTGTCATGATTTATTCCTGCCTCACAGGATAATGAATCCAGATTTTATTTTTATGTTCGTTCTTTGCCCAGACTTGTACGGCAAACAAAGTGCTTGAAAATCCAAGGAAAAGAAGATATTGAGTTGGTTATACTCCCCAGAGGTAAAAACAAAAGCAACAGCAAAAACACAGATGCTGATTTTTGTTGGGAAGGATGCCTTGTTTGTGTGTTCGGTTGGTGGTATTGTTCCAGAAAGGAGTGTTGGGTAAAGAAGCTTCCAGAGGCCAAGAGACTTGTGCTTTCGTCTTATGCGCTTATCCTAACCCTGCTTCACTACTCTGACCTTCATCTTCTCATTTTTAAAGCAAAAGACCCTGTCATCTGCCTCTGTGGTCCTCTTTGATGACAGGACAAATCTAAACCTATAGGAACCCCCGTCTCAGTGGTGGGGTCTCTCTCTGCCATCCCCACAGGGCGTGGGGGGAACCAGAAATGTCTCCTTGTATTCTTATAAATTGGGGGATTGGGAAATGTACTTCGTTAGCAAGATAGGCAAGAAGGTTGTACAAACTTAAGTGTTAAAAGCTGAGAGATTACTGAAAGTGAAAATGTTAGTCATTCAGTTGTGTCCAACTCTTTGTTGCCCCAGGGACTATAGCCTGGCAGGCTCCTCTGTCCATGGGATTTCTCAGGTAAGAATACTGGAGGGGGTTGCCATGCCTTCCTCTAGGGGATCTTCCCAACCCAGGAATCAAACCTGCATCTTCTACACTGCAGGCATATTCTTTACCTCTGAGCCAAGAGGAATTATTAGAGTGTAAGAAAAAAGAATTGCATATTTTTACTGATTGGGTTTCTTTGCAATTAAGGCTCAGTAGAGACAGATGCCCTCTGTTATTTTGAGGTTATATAGTAACAAGCTAAGGAATAAATTTCCCCTTGGGTGTGTTAATTGGTGTAATAATCCCTATTTGGTTGGATGAAAATGTTGATCATTTGTAATTAGTATGTCTTCAGCCACAGTAGTTCTATGTTTGTATCTTCCAGAATGTGATAGGAGATATGTTTATCTTCTAGAGGAAAAGAAAATTAGTGCGTTTTCTCCTCATTTAACTAAAAGTTCAACAAATTAGCATAGTTTGGTTGCACTGTACTTCTCCTCCAATACAATTACCCATTTGACTTTTCTTAAAAGAAAAATAGGTGCTTTGCAGTCATTGATCAACAGGGCTGTGACTTCTATGGGCTGATTTCAGGCAGAGCCCAAGCTCTGCTTGTAGCTGGGAGAACTCTGGATTTCATCGCGTCCACAAAGTGGGGAGGAATCTTTTCCTCAGAAAATGGAGGGAGTTAAGTTGCTCTGTTTTGTTTGTGCATCTATATGTGTCTCCCTTGCCTGAAGAATTTCCATGTAATATAACTAGATAGGGATATTACTTTATTTATTTTTTGGGGGGGGATATTACTTTAAATAAAATATCTCCTACCTCATTTCCAATGAATATGGAGGGTTGATTTCCTTTAGGATTGACTGGTTTGATCTCCTTGCAGTCCGAGGGATTCTCAAGAGTCTTCTCCAGCACCACAATTTGAAAGCATCAGTTCTTTGACTCTCAGCCGAAGTGTGGTAATCACAGTCAACTCGAGCAGGATGTTCTAAGTAAAAGGAAACTGGTGACCTAGTAAGAGGACATAATGAATATTCTCAATGTTAGTCCAGAACAATTTCAGCAGCCGTCTTGCATCAACAGTGCTGTAAGACAACACGAACGGAATCCTGGTTCTTATGATAAGCAGGTCCTCTAACTGTCAAACCCTCCTGCTGGCTCTCTGCTGCTTTCTGCAGGTGTCAGTCAAAATGTTAATGATAAGAACTTAAAAGATGGAATGAAATGGAACTCACGTTTCTCATTAAAAAGGAGAGTTATTAGCTTTATGTGTGCATGCTAAGTCACTTCAGTCATGTCCGACACTGCGACCCTATGGTCTATGGCCTGCCAGGCTCCTCTGATCATAAAATTTCCCAGGCAAGAATACTGGAGTGGGTTGCCATGCCCTTCTCCAGAGGATCTTCCAGATCCAGGGATCAAACCTATGTCTATTATGTCTCCTACACTGGCATGCGGGTTCTTCACCACTGGTGCCTTACTTTGCTTAAAATGACAAATAGCAGCCCTGTATCTTGGAGTCAGAGAGGGGCTGAAATTCAGAGGGTTGAGCTGGAGATTTGGAGGTGCTGAGATTCCAGTAATGAGTTCCTTTTCCTGCCAGATGCTCCGAGACACCTACACTCACAGGCCCGCCAGAAGCCGTCTTGGTGGGGCCAGTAAGGCTCAGAGCAGGAGGAAAATTCTTGGATCTGAGCATGGGGTCTGGATGCCTCTAGCCTCCTTCCAAGGATATTGTGAGCTTTTTTCTTTTCTCTTAGTTTGGTTTTTAGTATATTCTATCTTATCATTCATAAACTTCCCTTCATCCTTCTTTTCAGAGCAAACTCTTTTCCTGTGGAGTTCCAGAAACACATGAAAATGAGAAGTCAATTTTCTTGCTGAAATCAAGTCATAGTTTATAGTTTATGGATTTTAAAGAATTATAAACCTATGGACAAAATATTTTGAATATTCAAATGTGGAGAAAGTTATAGTGCACTGGTGGAAAAGTCTAGTAAAAATAAATCTGCTTTAATAAGGAGATACTTATTTTTAGTTTTGAGGCTTGAGGGGCTGACAGTTCTGGAAACTCAATTCCACAGCACCACGTCTGGTGTGGTGTGGGCAGCCATGCCGTGAGCTTCCTCAGAGAACTCCAGAAATAACCCTCTGGGACTGGAATCTGCCGCTGACACCTCCTCTGCCACGTCTGGTTATGCTAGGATGCAGCTTCACCTGTCCAAGTCACCCAGCCTGGGGGCTTCCCAGGTGGCGCAGTGGTAAACAATCCACCTGCCAATGCAGGAGATGCAGGAGACGCAGGAGTTGCAAGAGGCACAGGTTTGATCCCTGGGTTGGGAAGATTCCCTGGAGAAGGGAATGGCTACCCACTCCAGTATTCATGCCTGGAGAATCCCATGGACAGAGGAGCCTGGTGAGCTACATTCCATGGGGTCGCAAGGAGCTGGGCACGACTGATCGACTGAGCACATCACCTGTCCAAGTCGCTCAGCCTGCAGGCATGGTGTCCCGGGATGCAGTCAGACACAAGTCGCGAAACTGAGGGCCCACTACATGCTCACTGTCCAGGGTTTGGGCGGAGTGGGTAACCCAGAGAGCCACGGAGAAGAGGATCTCTATTCTGGATCAGAATTACAGCTTCATGTTCCAGCCTGGAACAGGTCTCCTCCTCCTGGGCTAACACGCAAGTCCTAGATTCTTAGATCCTCCACCCGTCCTCCCAGGCCAGATGATTTTGTTATTTAGTCTTTCCCAGCATTAGGGTCTTTTCCAATGAGTCAGCTCTTTGCATCAGGTGGCCAAAGTATTGGAGCCTCAGCTTCAGCATCAGTCCTTCCAATGAATATTCCATGTTGATTTCCTTTAGGATTGACTGGTTTGATCTCATTATTATACACAGTAGTGTATATATGTCAGTCCCAATCTCCCAATTCATCCCACCCATCCCCTTTTCCCCTTGGTATCCACACATTTGTTTTCTATGTCTATAGTGCTTTATTTTTAACACCCTTTTATGTAAATTCTCTCTTTTGATCCACCCAACTACTACTTTGAGTAGGGTGATCCTCTCCACCTGACAGGCCAGGAAGCAAAGGCTCACAATCTCAATGGCTTAGCCCTTCAGGTAGCATGTGTGTCTGGATTTGAAATCAGGTCCCACCACCCTTCTGCCAGGACCCTCTCCTATGCCACAGTCAGGAGGACAGCCCGCTGCAGGGCAAGAGCTTTGGAGTGTCCAGGACGAGCTGAGCTCTCTCTCTCTGTCCTTTAGCAGCAAGTGACCTTGGACAGGTTGCCCAGCCTACTGTCTATCACCTTAATGGAAAATGGTGACCACAGTTCCTGAGACGGAAAGCAAACATGAATCTGCTTTATGCTTTGGGAAGTACTGGGCGAATATGTTATTATCACCGTCACTGTGATAGCCTGCATATTAAGGAAACTGCTATTATTTCATGCTACTGCTAAGAAATGTTTTTTAAGTGTCTTTCCAGAGTTACAGACTAAAAAACTAGGCAAAGTATGTTAATAAAAATCCACTACCACTGGGGGAAAATTTTTTTAAAGCCGTATCTTTCTAAAGGCAAATAAAGGAAAAAAAAAGTCATCAGAGTAGCCACATGTAAAATAACTCAGAAATCTTATCTTTTTTTTAGTTTAGTTTCTCATTTCCTTAACTATGTATTATTTTATTATTTACTTTATCATTATTTTATAATCTGATTTTTTACACATCAAAACCATTAAAGGTTTGCAGCCAAAATTTGAAAGAAATGGCATCATCTAAAATTAATAAAGGAAAACAAGAAAACAGTGAATGATGGAGAGCCATGTAAATAATGGAAAAACTGTTGTCTTTGCTAATAAATATCGTCTATGACATAAATGATATGCGATGTACCCCGACAAGGCAACAGTAACCATGGCAACAACAAGAGATGCAATGCACTCAGATTGACTCCACCAAATACCTAATTGGCACACAAAACGCATTTCAGGTATATTTTCATACAGTGCTGAAGTATTTTTTATCCTTACTTATGTAAGATAATAGCCCCCTTTAATTCACAAAGAGATTAAGTTTTCTTGTATCTCCCAACTTATGTAATAGATCAAAACAGAACAGCCCAAGTGTACCGGGGTTGTCAGCAACACTCATTCTCTACTTGGCAGTGGGGATTTCTAGGTCTGAAGAATTTCAGTTCAGAAATCATCTAACACAGTGACTATCCAGTGATCTAGCTAAGAATCACTTATATGCATTCAAGATGTCAAATTTTGATTCTCTCTCTATTTAGTCATGAGGTGCTTGGCATTCCTATTTGAAGTCTGCTGTCTGCAATAATGGAATGTCAGAATAGCAGTGATGTCTGGATAGAGAAACTCAGAACCAGGTTTGGCTAAAGGTCTTTTAAGAAAAGAAATTACACTGCCTCATTCTCTCAGTTGCTCCAGGATCTTGTACCTTCTCTCCTGTCTTACCCTTCTGCTCTAACCTTTAGGACAAACTCTTCTTGTCCTAGGACTGAGCTAAGGACTCAGAGCTCAAAGCCCGAGCTAAGGACTTAAAAGCTTAAGGACTGAGCTCTTCTTCACTGACTCTCATTATGAGGTATAAACACCAAGTTTAGTAAACTTGTTCTCATAAAACGGGCACTTTCTCTCCAAGCAGATTGTGTATTAGGGCAGTTTCTTTCCAAGCCCTCAGTACTTATCATGGAGGAAAAACAGGTCTCACACCCTCCACCTGATGGAGAGGCATGGGCTGTCTCTCTTTGATCCTGGAATATTTGAGAGGTGAAGGTTCTTCTCTGTGGCCTGGAGATATTTCTCATTAGCACTGGAATTAGAGATGAGGAAAACAGGCCTGGCAACACCCTGGGCCAAGCGATGAATAAAGGAGACAAATGCTTTGCTTTGGGGGTGTCCACTCCCCAGAGACACCCACACAGTTCTAATGTGTTCATAGCTTCTGAGAAGGGAGATGTCCACACTGGGAGGAAGATGAAGTTATTAGAATTCCCTATCATGTATGGATGTGAGAGCTGGACCGTAAAAAAGGCTGAGTGCCAAAGAATTGATGCTTTTGAATTGTGGTGCTGGAAAAGACTCGTAAGAGTCCCTTGGATAGCAAGGACATCAAGCTAGTCAATCCTAAAGGAAATCATCCCTGACTATTAATTGGAAGGACTGATACAGAAGCTAAAGTTCCAATACTTTGGCCACCTGATGCAAAGACTCATTGGAAAAGACCCTGATGCTAGGAAAGATTGAAGGCAAGAGGAGAATGGGGCGGCAGAGGATGAGATGGTTGGATAGCATTACCAACTCACTGGACGTGAGTTTGAGCAAACTCTGGGAGATAGCAAAGGACAAGGAAGCCTGGCACGCTGCAATCTTCGGGGTGGCAAAGAGTTAGAGACACGACTTAGAGACAGAACAACAGCAATGAGAACCTACTGTGCAGCACAGGAACTCTACTCAGTGCTCTGTGGTGACCTAAATGGGAAGGAAGTCCAAAAGGGAGGGAATAGGTGTATATGTATGGCTGGTTCATTTTGTTGTACAGCAGAAACTAACACAGCATTATAAAGCAACTACACTCCAATAAAAATTAATTTAAAGAAATAAAGCACTGTATTGTTAAAGGTATGCTGCTGCTGCTGCTGCTAAGTTGCTTCAGTCGTGTCCGACTCTGTGCAACCCCATAGACGGCAGCCCACCGGGCTCCTCCATCCATGGGATTCTCCAGGCAAGAACACTGGAATGGGTTGCCATTGCCTTCTTCTGTTGAAGGTATGACCAGTACTCAAACACGTCTCTGTAAGTTTATCAGAGCGGATTCATAACACCTTAGATTTAACCTCCTGACCCACCTCCCATTGGTGGGCATGTCCTAGATGCCCTGTGACTTTTGCTGCTTCTCTGACCATTTGCTCAGGTCCCCTTTCAACATAAAAGTAAACTTCTTCTGCAGAAACTTTGGGGACTTTACTTTGTGTTGGACAGATTGACATTGAAGTCTGAAGTGAAAAGCCATTTCAGCGTCTCTTGACATTCTTATTCTGTTCACTGACAGTCTTTCCTTTCTTGTGAAGACTGTTTTCTGCTTGGCCAGAAATTTCTCCTTGGAGATGACAGAATTGCTGTCTTAACCATTAATGAATGTTACAGCCCAAATCCTTTTCATTTGAAAGAAATATGGACGTGTCTGCCCGAAGCCTCGCTTTATGACAAACCAGAGGGAAGCACTGCTGTCCCGAGACCCTCAGCCCTGCTGGTGATTGCACCTTCAGACACTGCCTCCTGCCCACTTGGGGAAGCAGTCCCATTCACAGGTGATATTTGCATATTTAAGAAAGAAGCTGCTGCATGTGGAGAGGAGAATAGTCCAGTCATCTGTGTTTCACACAAGTGCCCTGAAGTTTTGTGGGAAACCCTTCCCTGAGGGACTGAGAATCTGGGTTGAGTCACGCTTTCTGTGGCATCAGGCATCTGTCACATGCTGGGCTGCATTTGCCTAAACTGTGGAGGTAGCTGCTGTTTATTTCTTCGTGATGTTTACATCAGAATTTTTTTTTTTCACTTCTGTGAACATCGTTGTTTTTTTTGTTTAGTCACTAAGTCGTGTCTGACCTTTGGCGACCCCCTGAACTGTAGCCCAATCAGGATCCTCCGTCCATGGGATTTCAGAGGCAAGAATACTGGAGTGGGTTGCCATTTCCTTCCTCCAGGGGATCTTCCTGACCCAGGGATGCAACCTGAGTCTCCTGCATTGCAGGTGGATTCTTTACCGCTGAGCCACCTGGGAAACCCTCCCTGAATACAGGGGTTGAGTAATAAGAAGTTTCAAAGGAATCCTTGTTTGAGTGTTGTTTCACTGTTTAGCCTTAAAATGAAGAACATTTCCTGAAAAATCTTTGTAAGGCAGATCTCCCCAAATCCTGCAGAACACACACACACAAAACAAGTAGAAGGAAAAATGAAGCTATAACAGGAAATAAGATGAAACAGGAGGGAGCAGAAAGGTAGAGCAGAGCTTGTAGAGCACAGAACGAGGGACACAGAAGATTAAACACACACACACACTATGAAAGAAACTTTACTGTCAAGTATACCTGCTTTCCAAGCGTGGTCTTGGTGGCCATGCACCTGTACCCAGCACTCAGCTCCTTGTAAGCCCAGAGACTCAAAGGCATCCAGTGTGGATGAAATGAACATAATACCAGATGTCAATAATCAAGAGAAGTTAGTTTTGGAATGAATGCCAAAGTGTTAGAAGTTTTCTCTGAGGGCTCCATGCTACCAAAGGTAGACCCTCTTCTCTGAACACATCTAGAGAATTCCTTGGGGAAGCACAGGAGATGAGAAGGTCCCCGTCGTGTGTTGTGGGCAGTGAATGCAGGCCAGGTGTGCTTTGTCCATACAAGTGCTTCTGCAGTAACAAGCAGCGGGGAAGTACACGGTCATAGTGTCTCTCGAACTCTGAGGCAAAAGGTGTACGTCCTAGGAAAGAGCTTCAAAAGCAATCAGTTTTTAGACTGTATTTTACTGCCTTCCAGGGGCGTTGGGGTAACCCAGAAGTAAACAGATGAAGGCCAAGCTGTGGGAGGGGAGGGGAGCCAAGCCCCCCTGCCCGGTGCCACATCCCTAACCCTGCAGGACCCTCTTGGCCCTTCCTCAGAACCATTTTTTCCTGGATCCAGTCGTTCCTTTGTTCCTGTGGCCTTTAAACACACTCTTTCTACTCATTATTATTCCAGTGTTATTCCAGGCCTGGGGAGGGTGAGGTGCATGAGGACAGAGCTGGGCTTAGTGAGAGCCACTGACAGCAGCCAGGGGAGATGGTGCTGGGAGGTCCAGGAGGGTGTCTCTGAGGAAATAAATGACAGGGCCCCTGCATCTGAAGGGGGAGCAGAGGTGAGTTGGGCCTCAGGCAGGGCAGCAGGGAGGGCAAGGGGAGAAGAGAAGGATATGTGTGGGTGTTTCCATGAGCTGATGGTGTGGGTACCGTGTGTGTTACGTTGTGTGCTGGGGTGATCCATGTCAGAGACTTCTTCCTATGTTGAGGGTACCCTGCCCTACAGGTACCCTCGGTCCCTCAGCTAAAGATGATGGAGCAGGGGTTTGGACCCATCTCACTGCCGAGCCCCCACCCTGGGCCATCTCCCTACTCTGCCTCTTAATGTGAGTTGAGCAGGCTTGTGGGGGCTGCAGACAGCGATGTGTGAAGCCATCTGCTTACCAAGATCAGAGAGAGTCAGAGGTCTGAGCCCTTGACTTCCCACACCGAGATGTGTGAGGCTGTAAAGATGGGGTTTCAAGAGTCCTTAGTGGGAAAGATGCTGAAACTCAGGATGGAGCAGATCCCCCAGGGCCCTGGGCGTCTCTGTCTCTGAGGCAGGGGACCAGTGGAAATGAGTCACGCATTCACCAGCCCCCTCCCCCCATCAGAGCATCAGCAAGAGACCTGCGTGTGGAGGGCAGAGCTTGCTGACCTGGCCAGGCAGACTTTGCCGCAGCATCTGCATGACCTGGCGCTTCCCAGGGGGCGGTAGTGGTAAAGAACCCACCTGCCAATGCAGGAGACATAAGAGATGCAGGTTCAATCCTTGAGTTGGGAAGATCCCCTGGAAGAGGGCAAGGCAACCCACTCCAGTATTCTTGCCTGGAGTATCCCATGGACAGGAGTCTGGTGGGCTACAGTCCATGGGGTTGCAAAGAGTTGGACACGACTGAAACAACTTAGCACACACGCACTGCATGACCTGAGTCCTCTTGCAGTCGCTTCTTGAATAATGCTGAGTGCATCTTCCTGACTGTTTGTGTGTCCATGAGACCGTGAACTCATGGCACTGGACTCTGCTTGTTTTTGCATCCTCTTCACCTGGCCTTGTGCCAGTCCTGCAGGGAACACTCCGTGCTGGATGCATTTTGTTGCATTTCTGGAACTAAGTCTCTTGCCCCTTTCTCTGTAAAAGATTTTGTTGCCTTATCAAATTTATATGTCAGCTATGCAAGCAGTTGTTTTACTAATACACATAATTAGATTACACATTGTCTTAACTCTCCCAGCCTGGTATATTTTAAAGAGCTAACACTTGCTGGAAATAGATTAAAAAAATCTCCTTACACCATTTGAAAATAGGAGGACATCATTAGTCAGTCTTAAAGGAAATCAACCCTGACTATTCATTGGAAGGATGGATGCTAAAGCTGAAGTTCCAATATTTTTGCCACCTGATACGAAGAACTGACTCATTGGAAAAGACCCTGATGCTGGGAAAGATTGAGGGCAAGAGGAGAAAGAGGCGACAGAGAATGAGATGGTTGGATGGCATCACTGATTCAGTGGATGTGAGTTTGAGCAAGCTCCAGGAGATGGTGAAGGACAGGGAAGCCTGGCATGCAGCAGTCCACTGGGTTGCAAAGAGTCGGACACGACTGAATGACTGAACAACAACATTAATAAGGACAGAATGATGTTCGAGTCTTCAGACACTGGACTTGTTCTTCCAGATACTGAACTTATTGTGGGGATTATAAATGGACAGAACTTTCTAGTAAGATTCCCTGAGCTGTAGATGGTTTTTGCTAGTCATCCAGATGTGCTGTAGGATTGGATTGTGGCGTTCAATTGGCATTGTCCAATTTCCTACCTCGCTGTACATTTTCCAGTATGTTGATTTGTTCTTCGTCTAAAAACTAAAAGTGTCAGAACCCTTTATGCCCATTAACCTACTTACTCACTGGATCTTGAAAGAGAAAATTCTTCACTATTGGTAAAGTACCAAAGAGTCAACTATTTGCAAAACTTAAAAATGGAGATTCTCTCTCTTGCCTCAGAAGGTTAGATGGGGAAAAAAAACACATGTAAGTTTTGGAACTCACTGTCCTTTCAGCTGCAAAGGTCAAACAAGGATATTTGATCTTTTCCTTGTCATTTGCTTAAATGTCTGGAAACTGATGCTTATTATTCCACAAGAGGCTGAGAAGGTACAGGAAGTCCTGCTTGTTCGTCATGACCAGCATCTGGCAGGGACTAGGCACTGATCACAGTTATTGTAATCCAACATATTGATTAATTGAGACTTAGGTGTGTGTCAGCTGTCTGCCATACTCTGAAAATTATAATGAATTTGATGCTGAATATATGCTTTATTGCTTTATGATTCAGACAGCCCTCCAGAGACTTTGTAAAGTTCTCAGTCATTGTTTTACCATCACTTTAAATTGTATTGTGATATGATAGCCCCCTTTAATAGGAATTCCTGGTCAATAGCATACTCTTAGTATCAACCTATATCCATAATTTCTAAACTGAAACATCAAAGAGAAAGTATTTATGAAGCTGACTTCAAGGCAGCTTTTTAGTATACTTTTGGAACTACCTCCAATTGCTTTTCAGAGAACTCTGAGATACACGTTTTATAATTGAACAGTGGGGTTGGTACAGAGAAGCCTTGAAGGAGGTCCGTCGTGATCATGCAGACAGCCAGCGGCCATCGGTATAGAACGGGACCGAGAAGCTCGCTGGTGGGAAACGTCACAGGACTCGTCCAGTGCCTCTGCAGTCCCTGCCCCTGCAGCCACAGCTGCCCCTCTCAACCATCCCGATGATGAACTGGTATCCTGTATAGCCAGGCATTTGTCATATCACATAATGCAAGCCACTGGGGCTTCCCAGGTGGCACTAGCGGTAAGGAACCTGCCTGCCAATACAGGAGATGTAACAGATGAGGGTTCAATCCCTGGGTCAGGAAGATCCCTGGAGGAGGAAATAGCAGCCCACTCCAGTATTCTTGCCTGGGAAATCCCATGGACAGGGGAGCCTGGCTAATGACAGTGAAAGCCATTGCTGAAGTCAGACACTTAAGATGCCGACGTCCTTCATACCATGTGGTACCCTAGGGGCATCTTTCATCAGCACAAGTCCCCTGTCCTGCAGAGTTTTAGCAAAATACAGACTGGTGGGCTGTATTTCTCCACCAGACATTGACCCTTTGATGGTCAATGTCTCCATCAAAGTCACAGGCTGGGTTCAGTCCACAACAGAAATTTTCTAGAAATGGCTGAATTCATCCACTGAGTCTGCCTGACCACAGGAATGCGCCAGGATTTCCACCTAGTTCTCCAGTGAAGACATGAATGCAGACTCTGATGGCCTCCATGGAGTCTCGTTGCCCCAAGGCCTGCAGGCTTCATCAGAATCCTCACACACTGGCAGCCTAGCCAGTTAGACCTGCGTGGCATGGCCTATCGACTTGTGTATGTTGAAGTTGCAGCGGGGTGAAGACCACAGGGAGCATCCCATTCCCAAAGGATGCCTCTGCCACATCCAGGCTGAGTGTCCCATACCAACATCCAGGGCCCTCATGACCAGATTGAGATTCTGGAAGCAACGGCCACCATGGCCTTTGACGTCCTCTTCCCTGCCAAGACCCGAGGCAGGAGGAAAACAAGCATCGCATCCCGGAAGGAGACTGAGGAACTTACCAGCTGTGTTGATATCACATGTCTGCAATTCCTTAATAGGCAGCATGTTGAGAAAACTTTTAACAATTTAAGAGAAAAATCAGTATGAGTTCTGCAACAGAATTTGCTATGAAAAATCCCTCCCTGTTATGAGCAGATCACTTACTGGGAGGGAAAAAAAAAAATCCTTCCCTCTATTGTCTCTGCCTCTCTCCAGAACTCATTTCAGACCCATGTTATTGCCCTAAGAGGAAAAAAAAGAAACCTCCATTAAAAACCAGAAGTTGTACCCTGCACAGCAGCAGCCCAGAGCCTCAGGGGGACAACATGATTCTTATTCAAACAGCGAATCTGAGCGCTGCCATGCTCCCTAGAGTCAGATCTTATTTGCATTTTAGAAACTGTTCGGTATTGATTTTATTGAGTTATTTAAAATTAGATACTTTAGAAATTAATGTGCACAGGTATTGGTCATGGAGAATATCACCACTTATAAAAACTGAGAAAGTTTGCTCTTAAATTGCAAGAATGGCACATTGACAGTACTAAGGTTGTTGTTCAGTCGCTCAGTTGTGTCCAACTCTTTGTGACTCCATGGACTGCAGCACACCAGGCTTCCCTGTCCTTCACCACCTTCTGGAGCTTGCTCAAACTCATGTCCATCGAGCTGGTGATCCCATCCAACCATCTCATCTTCTGTTGTCTTCTTCTCCTGCCTTCAATCTTTCTCAGCATCAGAATCTTTTCCAGTGAGTTGACTCTTCACATCAGGGGTCCAGAGAATTGGAGCTTCAGCTTCAGCATCAGTCCTTCCAATGAATATTCAGGGTTGATTTCCTTTAGGATGAACTGGTTTGGTCTCCCTGCTGTCCATGGGACTCCAATGAGTCTTCCCCAGCACCATGGTGTTAATATCTTCATCATTTTGGAGACTACAAGGTTAATTGCCTTTCAGACTGCTGAGAATAACTAGTTTTCATTCAATTTCTACTTAACAGAAGAGGCTAGGACTAGGATAGGCAGATGTTATGTGGTCCTGGAGAATTTCCCTGACACACTTTGGGGAAATGTTGAGGAAAACAAGATTTGGTGAGAAGTCAGATTATGCACAATTCTTCATCTTGAGGAAGAGCATACAGAGAATTAACAGGCATACAGAATTCACAGGCATACAGTCCATCTTTTGACCTCCAAATACTTTGTCACTTTTTGTAGTATTTATTGAATAAAGTCCTATCTTTTTTAGTGATTTTTTTTAAGTTTGGTCCCTTAATAATTATTGTACCTAGTTGAATAGCATGAGTGTTGTGGAAAATGGTTTTTAGTACTCAAAGTATTCCATTTACTGTCTTCCCAGACTCATACCTGTGTTTTTCAACTGAGTTTTGCTAGTTCCCTTCGTACAGAACACTACGGTAGAATTGCATGGGTGTAATTACATATTAAGGGCGTCCCACGTGGCACTAGTGGTGCCAATGCAGGAGTTGCAAGGGATGTGGGTTCGATCCCTGGGTCAGGAAGATCCCCTGGAGTAGGAAATGGCAACCCACTCTAGTATTCTTGCCTCGGAAATCCCATGGACGGAGGAGTCCAGCAGTCTACAGTCCATGGGGCCACAGAGAGTCAGGCGCAACTGAGCACAATGACAAATTGGGCTTATTGTGCAAAATTACTTTTCTGAAACTGCTTTAATAACACCAGTCAAAAAGTTCCCATTGTTGTTTTTGTTCTCTCCTTCTCCAAGTAATAATCAGAGATCATGCAGAGGAAGGACCAGGGCTGGCCAAGCTGCAGGCAAGGCCACTCTCACACTGTAAGAAGAGCTCTTAAATTAACCAGAGAGCTGCTGGGGGCCCCAGGGTGTTCTGGGGGCTTATCAAGACCATTATCAGGTCTTCTGGGGAGATGTAAGCTCAACTCACAGGCAAAACTATTGTCAAGACTTAAACTGGAAAAAAAATATTAGGTAACTGGAAGCAAAGCCACTTCTGTGATTTTGGGGACAATAGTGACTTGTCTGATGAGCCACTTAAGGATGGGAAGAAGCCTGGGCGAAAGCGAGGATGCTCATCCTATGGGGTGCCAGCACCTGCCTCTCCCACTCTTCACCATAGCCAGGTGACATTGTGTTTTCTTTCTTTTGAACTATGGAGAAACTGCAGGGCACAGAGTATGCATAACCTCCCAGGGCACACAGCCAGTACATGGCTGGCTGGCACCAGCACCACTAGTTTGTCTTCCCCAGGAAGGCAGTAGGGGGCAGGGTGTGATGCCCTGATAAGTAGTTTGGCAGCAGAGGCTAGGGGCTCCAACCTGTGTTAAATCTGCCTGAGAAACCCCTTCCTGATTCCACTTAGAGACAAAATGAGAGTGGATTGTCCAGCTTTCCACAGTCATCTGGGGTCATAGCATGAACTCAGTCGAAGAATGTGTGTATTTTCATCAAAGGGTAATTAATCAGCAGAGTGTTCTAACTCTGCTTCAGATAACAGGTGCTGTATGTCAATATCCACTTCCTTTCACTGCTTTCTTACAGGGATTTTTCTTAAAGCTGTCACCTGAGCGCCTACATTCCAAACACAAATCAAAACCTTGCCTCCTCCAAGTGTCACCTGAAAACAAAATCAGTTGTCCCTTATGAGTGCTCTTGAGAAAACATCCATATTTAACTCTGAGTCAATGAAAGCAAGTTAGAAAATGTTGAACTTACTAAAGGATCCTTTTGCTCTAAGATCAGCCATTCAACAAATATTTTACAGGGCAATCATTGTGTGTCCAGCGCTGTAAACTTCAAAGAGTCAATCCAATCATAGCTGGATCAGAGGAAAGAAATACAGAGCACAAAGTTTTTTAGTTGAGAAGCTCTGGAAAATTCTGGTCATGGGAAGTGAGATAAAAGAGTTCATTGTTCTGTCATTTAATCCAAAAGCTTTGATCTCTATTTGTACTATGGTTAAAAGCACAAGTCCTGGATCATTCATTCGTTGACTGATTCTGTTTTACAAGCACTGGGTTGGACGTGGGGGTATGTTACTTCCCAAACCAGAGACAGTTCTTCGTGCTCAGTTGTTCAGTCATGTCCAACTCTTTGCAACCCCATGGACTGTAGCCCTCCAAGCTCCTCTGTCCATGGGATTTCCCGGGCAAGAGTACAGGAGTGGGTTGCCATTTTCTTCTCCAGGAGATCTTACCCTTCCCGACCCAGAGATCAACCTGACATCTCCTGCACTGGGAGGCAGATTCTTTTCCAACTGCACCACCTGGGAAGCCCCCATCTCCAAATATCATCAACCAGGGGCTTAGGGCCTCAACATATGAACTTTGCTGCTGTTGCTGCTAAGTCGCTTCAGTCGTGTCCGACTCTGTATGAACTTTGGGAGGACACAAATACTCAGTCCATAACACCAACTTGATGAGAACATGCAAAAACGATGATAGAATTGCTTATTATTTATGAGGCATGACTGATCAAAAGCTCTGTTTTGTGTATTACCCTTCTTTGGTGAGATGTCATTTTTGTTGCTGCTGTTGATTTCTTTCTGTTAGATGCCCCCTCGACACTGATGTGCCCTTGCTCCTATTTTTATGTAAGTATGCCCACTCCCCCTTACATGTTGCTATCTCTTAGTAGATGACCAAGTCAAGTTAATAGTCAAAAACTGACCTGAGACACTGATTTCTAATATCCTCTAGGATTCTAGTATCTCTGTTAAAAAGATGTTTAAGTAACCTACTTGTATCTATATTGATATTGGTTAAGTCTCACTGGGGGCACAAATATTCGATGCAGCAGAATTCCATTACAATGAAAGCTGTTTGCTCATCTCTTGATTCCATTGTAATGAGATCAGAAAAAGAGCATATTAATTCTGAAGAATTTGCATAGTGTTTGTATGTTATAGAGCTTTGTATAATACCATATGCCTTTGCAACGTCCATTCATTTACCAAGACAAAAGTAGAAAGCAGTAGAAACACAAATTACCAAAACACTGCTGGAGAGGAGAGAGAAAGCAAGTGTGACTATAGCGAGTAGAGGAAATAATTCTATAGCCAGTATTGAGGAATGGGGAGGAGGTGACGACGAAACCAAAAAAAAAGAGAGAGATATTTTGAATCATTTCAAAAATATACTTCCCATTCTGGAAAATCTGACTTTTCCTTGGTATGCAGATGAGTCTCTCCCCCTGGAGAAACCACCTGTGGCTATAACACTCATTGCATTTTCCTTATATAGAACTGTTTTTCACAGAGAGCTGAGCAGCAGGAATTTCTTGGTCGGTCCTCTAGTCTCAATTTCCTCAAATCTGACATGATACTTGGAGTCAGTCTGGGCTGAGCCTGGGGTCCGCTTCCCCAGGCATGGAGCCCATCTCCAGCCTCTCCCAGACTGAACAGGGTCATAACCTACCGCCGCTTTGACCCCAGTAAGAGCTGATGCTGAATTAGCTGCAAAGTACAGTGCTTTTGTTTATTGATTTATTTTTGACTGTGCTGGGTCTTTGTTGCTGCACTCGAGTGGCTTTCTCTAGTGTCAGCGAGCTGGGGCTAGTCTCTGTTGCAGTGCATGGGCTTCTCATTGCTTCTCTTGTTGCTGTTGCGGAGCACAGGCTCTAGGCACTCGGGCTTCAGGAGTTGTGGCACACAGGCTTAGTTGCTCTCAGGCATGTGGGATCTTCCCAGACCAGGGATCGAACCAGTGTCCCTTGCATTGGTAGATGGATTCTTAACCACTGGACCACCAGGGAAGTCCTGACTTACACTATATATATATATATATATATATATATATATATACACACTATATATATATATATATAGTGTAAATATGGTAAATCCTGAATATTCATTGGAAGGACTGATGCTGAAGCTGAAGCTCCAATACTTTGTCCATCTGATGCAAAGAGCCAACTCATTGGAAAAGACTGATGCTAGGAAAGATTGAGGGCAAGAGGAGAAGGGGGTGACAGAGGATGAGATGGTTGGATGGCATCACTGGATTCAATGGACATGAGTTTGACCAAACTCTGGGAGATAGTGAAAGAGAGTGGAGCCTAGCATGCTGCAGACCAGGGACTCGCAAAGATCGGACACGATCAATCGACTGAGCACAGCCTTCTTTGTAGCTGCATGAGGCTGGAGTTACAGATCTGTGTTCCACCAGTTATGAATTCTCACTTTGCAAGCAAGATAACTTAGCCTATTATGACATACCTGGAATTTGTAGAAATCAAGTTTCCAGTCTTGCATCACATCTTCAGGCGAGGCGCCCTGCACAGATCTCTATGTGAAGCACAGTAACTCTATCCCAGGCAATTTCTCCACCACCCCAAGAATGAGATGTTCCTGATCTATGTGAATTTCTCAAGAGGCAAAGAATGGTTCCCTCCCAGCAAGTTGTAAATCACTCAGGAGTTAGAGAAGCAGGGAGAAGTAGCATTTCCTGTGTACACCCTGCCTCTCTGAAATGGGCTGATGTGAGGAATCTGTCTTCTCAAGAACACAGTGTGCTTCCTGGCAGCAGGTGGACCAGCTTCCAAAGGCCCCTTTGAAGTAGAAACTAAAATAATGCTTAATGGTCATTCTGCTCCCATGGAGGGGCAGCAGTGGGTGGGGGGCATAAATCAGAAACACAGTCGGGCTTGGAACTTGGATCACATGAGGCTTTTCTCAATGGTCACAAACTCTAGCCTCCTAACAAATAGCAGTTGGATTATTAAGTACTTTTATGGGTCAGTCAGTGAAAGAGCAGCTGTAAAACTGAAACACATGGAACCAGCTAGGTAACAAAAAAAGACAAAAAAGGTGGTGGAAATAATTGGGTTTCTTAGCACTTTGAGTATTTCACAGCAATGCAGTTACCGTATTTATAAAGGATAAAACACCATTGGGTTTAATGGAGCTGCCTGGGTGTTTATGGTTTACATAATGCACTTACAGTATGTTCTTTGTTCATATGCTTGTTTTTAAAGTGTATGACCTGTTTATTATAAGAAGTTTTAAATGCAGTGAATTTCTTAGAAAATTCATAAAGTAGAAATTGAGATGGCAGTACATAAAAGAAATTTTGAAATAGTGTTCTTAATTTGAAAAAGTTGAAGTCAAGGGTAAAAGCAGATGCTTTGGGGCTGCTCAGCTAGGACTACTGACTAAGTTTCATCACCCTTGACAGTTTAGAATCAAAAAGGTAATTTTTCTTTTCTCCATTTTCTCTCTCTTCTCGCCAATGAATTTGCAATACTTCTGACTGACGTTAAAAGAACCACAGGCAAGTCTGAGAAGGGTGGCCCCTTGAAAAGTAAATTTGTGTTACTTTTTCCCCATGAAGCCCTCTTCCTTATGGAAACAAGCTCAATACTTCACTCATTTAGTTAAAATAGTGAAAACCGCTGCTGCTGCTGCTGCTAAGTCGCTTCGGTCGTGTCCGACTCTGTGCGACCCCATAGACGGCAGCCCACCAGGCTCCCCCGTCCCTGGGATTCTCCAGGCAAGAACCCTGGAGTGGGTTGCCATTTCCTCCTCCAATGCATGAAAGTGAAAAGTGAAAGTGAAGTTGCTCAGTCGAGTCCGACTCTAGCGACCCCATGGACTGCAGCCTAACTAATGCTTGGTAAATGGTGAGAAAAGGTACAGATGTATGCGTTCTTGCTTTCTTTCCCTTAACAAGCTCATTCTCCCAGACTTAGCCTTTTTCCAGCTACAAGTCAATAACCCAGAATTCTGAGAAGGCAAAAAGAAACATTATTGATTTTTAGTAGATGGTAGATGTGCTTAGTACAAAATTCAAAAGGTCTGAAGAATTCACAGTCAAAATGTGTCCCCCTCCTCATCCGCTCCTGGAGCTCCAGCTTGTACCCAGGCCAGGGCTGTTCTCTCCTTACTTAGGGATGCCTGTGTGTGTGTGTGTGTGTGTGTGTGTGTGTGTGTACATGGTTACACATGTCCCTGTGTTCACTTTGCACAATAAAGTTTGGGAAACGGTTCACATCAGTGCGTGTGAAGGATCCTTGCCCTTGTTCACCACATGGATGGACTCTGACTTTGTCGATGGCCATCCAGGTGGTTTTCCACATTTTTATGTAAAGAATGCTGAAAAGTGGTCCACATTCATCATTTTACACTGTGAGAGTCTACTGGGCAGATACCAGAAGTGAAATCACAGGTCCGTGGGGACACGCATTTTAGATAATGCCAGATTTTTCTCCATAAAACCTGTACAGTATACCCCCACCAGCAATGTATGAGAGGACTCCCCCTTCCTGCCCCTGCTGCTTTCCACCTATTGTATTAGGAAATTTTTTCATCTAAACCAAAAAAGATAGGTTAAAAAAATAGACTTAAGTCTGAGAGTGAGCATCTTTGCATATTTCAAGAGCCACTTGTATTCATTTTTCTGTGAACAATCGTCTACATTCTGTTCCCATTTTTCTATTTAGTTACGGCTCTGTGGGGCTTTCCAGATGGCACTAGTTGTAAAGAACCCACCTGTCAATGCAGAAGACATAAGAGACACGGGGAAGATCCCCTAGAGGAGGAAATGACAACCCACTCCAGTATTCTTGCCTGGAGAATCCCGTGGACAGAGGAGCCTAGTGGGCTACAGTCCCTGGAATCGTAAAGGGTCGGACATGACCTAGCGCCCATGCACATGCGACTCCGTGTGTGTATATACAGGGAAATTAACCCCTTTAATGTATTGCAAGTTGGAACTACTTTTTCTGTTTTCGTTTGTCTTTGAAATTGCTAATGGTACTTTTTATGTTTTTTTAAATACAGTTTTTGGATACGAATATACCAGTCTTTTCCTTTGTGGCTTCTAGTTTTGTATCACAGTTGGGCTTTTCTTTCCTTAAAAAAGAAGTCTACCATTTCTTTATTTTATTGCTTCATGGTCTTCAGTTTGAAAGCATTTCTCCCTTTAACCTCTGTATTTGTGGACGGTGAGAGGTGGATAAGCAACTTTTACCCTTGTCCTGGCTGTTGATCTAAGTGTCCACAATGTGTTAACTGAATGTTCCATCTGGTCCCCCACTGACTTCACCTTCATCTCATACTAAATCCCTCTATGTAGTTTATTTATTCGTATGGATCTTCTTGTCTGTTCCTGTGTTAGTACTACATTGTTTGAAGTGCTGCAGCTTTATAGTAAGTTTTAAAATCTAAATAGCAGTCAGGCTCTTCTTTGTAAAAAGTATTTATTTAGGCTGCCCAGGTCTTACTTGCGGCCTGCGGGTTCTCTAGTTGGGCGCAGGGGCTCAGTAGTTGTGATGGTGGATTTAGTTGCCCTGAGGCATGTGGGCTCTTAGTTCCCTGCCAAGGATTGAACCTGAGTCCCCTACATCCCAAGGGGGATTCTTAATCAGTGGACCACCAGGGAAGTCTTGAGGCTCCTCTTAACATTCTTCCGGCTACTCTTTCTTGTTTGTTTTTCCCAAATGAACTTCAGAATCCGTTTTTCTAGTATGAAACCAAAATCCTGTTGTTAATCTCACTGTGCTGTGTGCTTAGCCGCTCAGTCATGTACGACTCTTTGCAACCCTGTGGACTGTAGCTCGCCAGGCTCCTTGGGGATCTTCCTGAGCCAGGGATCCGAACTGCGTCTCCTACGACGCCTGTATTTGCAGGTGGATTCTTTACCCACTGAGCCTAAATTTATGGTTTAACTCTGAATGTGCTCCTTTATGAAGTTAAACACAACAAGCCTTTCCCACACTCAAATCATTCCTGTCCCTTGATAGCATTTCTGGTTTCCTTCATGTAGAAACTGTACCCTTCTTATGAAGTTTATTCCTAAGCATTTCATCATTTTTGTTGCTACAACAAGAGGATTCATTTCTTTCTTGATACCTTGGAGCTAATGTTGATTGTGTGTAAACGCTGTCAATTTCAATAGAGCAATTTTGACTTTGTGATCAAGTCAAATTCTCATCTGTATGTAATTTTTTCATGTAATTGCTTTCCAGGTAAATAAATGGGTCATCTACAAATAATTATCATTTTACCTATTAAAAGCTGTTTGTTTTGTTTTTTCTGATTTTCTCCGAATTGACCAGCTTAGCAACTTTTGGACAGTAGAGTAAGCCTTCTCCCTGGCAAGTAGGAAGGGGGTCTCTCTGAGACCACAGACCCCCCATCTCCTGGGGGACCAACACAGACCTCTGCTTCTATCTTAATTTTGTTTGGCTAGTCTCTTGCTGAGCTTCCCAGGTGGTAAAGGACCTGCCTGCCAATGCAGGAGGCTTAAAAGATGTGGATTTGATCCCTGGATCAGGAAGATCCCCTGGAGAAGCACATGGCAACCCCCTCCAGTATTCTTTCCTGGAGAATCCCACAGACAGAGGAAGCTGGTGGGCTACAGTCCATAGGGTCACAAAGAGTCGGTCAGGACTGAGGCCACTTAGCAGCAGCAGTGGCCTTTCTTCTTACTCTAAGAAATTAGAGTAATTCATTTCTCATGTTTATTGAACAGTGGGATGGGAGCTGGTCACAGCTTTTGTGGTTTATTTAAGCATTTACTTTATTGGTTTCCTTATAAATCCCATTTAACATGCAGTAGCTTTAAGTTACCTGGGTTAGAATATTCAGAGGATGGCTATTACACGGAGCAGTCTTATTATCTGGAAATTAGTAACCTTGGGAGGAGTCAGGGTCCTTCCCCCTCGTGCCTTCTCCAGGCAGCTCCAGCATCTGGGTCTCCCCAGTCTCACCAGTGGGAACCTCAGCCGTGCGCTGCAGGGCATACAGGGCAGTTAAGATCCCGGCCTGAGAGACTATTGATAAGCTTAGCTGGATGGCAGTTGAATTTATCAGAAGGTGAGGAAAATTAACGCGAGAAGTTGTGGATGTCATCTTGCTTGGAACTCACGATTTGCCAGTTGTGCAACCCTGGCAAATCGTGTAACCTCTCTGCTGTGATATTTTCAGTCTGAGGATGTGACTATTATTAAATATTCAGTTAATTAATATAATATCAGTTACTAATCTTAATTAAAAGTATTCATTCATAGTAGATACTCAGTCCTGTACTTACATTTGTCATCGCACTCTACTGTCTTTATTAGGAGACCTCACTTAACAGCCCTGCGTGTTGCTGTTATTACTCACTGTGGTTACCGCGATCCCATGTGGCATTTTAGATAAGGAAGTGGGTTGGTCTTTGGGGCTTCTCCCTTGCTGCTTCAGCAGATTGAAGGAGCAGCTGGGCTAAGAACCGGCAGCCGTAGGTTTTTAATCAGCTGCCGCCTCGAGCTCAGCATTACTCCATCGGGTGGCCTCCCTGCATGGTCCTGTCTACCATCTTCTCAGAAAGTGGATAAGGATGGACTCTCACCTCTTGCCAAAGTCTCTGCAAGTTGGAGATGTTAAATCACATAAATCAAAGTAGACCTCCTAGGGATAAGACATTGGCATTAAAAAGCATTTTGAAGGTGTATGAAATATTTTAATGAAAGAAAGTAAGCCCTACTTGAAACCATATTAATAGTCAAAGGGAACAGTCAGCAAGATTTCCTTTAAATTGTAGATGACAAGTCATTTCCTTTCCTCTAATCAAGTACACTAGTGTTGGGGTCTTGTTCCAGCTGTACTTTTATCACAGTGGCCGATCTTTACATCCCTGGGTAAGACTAGAAAAGGGTCAATAGAAGGAAAAGCCACATTTAAGAAGTCAGTAACACCGTGTGGAGTCTGAGAACTCACTGGGTTCTTCTTTATCTGTGACTGACATCGTTTAAGTGATGCGATGTAACCAGCAGTCGTTATCCTACCAGACATCAGACACAGGAGAGGCAAAAGTATCCACCAACGCTTTTATTTTTTTCTTTTATTAATTTATTTTGGCTGCTTTATGGCACACAGACTTCTCTAGTTGTGGTATGAGGGCTTGCTTGCCCCTCGGCATGTGGGATCTTGGCTTCCCAGGTGGTGCTAGTGGTAAAGAACCATCCTGTCAATGCAGGAGGCATAAGAGACCTGGGTTCAATCCCTGGGTCAGGAAGATCCCCTGGAGGAGGGCATGGCAACCCATTCTAGTATTTTTTCTTAGAGAATCCCATGAACAGAGAAGCCTGGTGGGCTACGTTCCATGGGGGTCTCAAGGAATCGGACGTGACTTAGTGATTAAACAACAAGAGTACGATAGAATTTTCTTTTTCTTCTCATAAACATTTTTTTTATCTGTTTATCTGTCTGGAAGGTAAGTTCCCTAAAGGCAGGAATCTTTGATTCTATTCCTATATGTGTCCCAAGCATTATGTCAGGTCCCAGAAAATAGTAGGTATTGATGGCTGGATGGCATCACTGACTCGATGGACGTGAGTCTCAGTGAACTCCGGGAGTTGGTGATGGACAGGGAGGCCTGGCATGCTGCGATTCATGGGGTCGCAAAGAGTCGGACACGACTGAGCGACTGATCTGATCTGATCTGACATAGACAACTGTTGGATGAATGAACGGACAAATTAATGAAGTCATTGTATGCAGCCAGTATTGACTTCTTTAAAGCTCAGCAGAACTTCCTATTTCATGAAGAAAGTGGTTGGGGGCATATTAAATATAGGGTTGAGCTATGTTTTTTTTTTTAATTATATATGGATGGAGGAGCCTGGTGGGCTGAGGTCCATAGGGTCACAAAGAGTCGGACATGACTAAAGTGACTAAGCATGCATGCACATGTGGGATCTTAGTTCCCCAAACAGGAATCGAACCTCAGTCCCCTGCATTGGAAGGTGGATTGTTAACCACCGGGCCATCAGGGAGGTCCCTCCATCAACACTTTAAAATATGGAAACTGATGAGTGTATGAAACTATGCATACTGAAGGTTTAGAAAAGCAAAAGAGTGAACATTTTTTGACGTGGAAGAAACTGGAGTATGTGCTCACACAAATGGTTTAATAAGACGTCAATCGTATGAAAAGATTCAGGCTTGTCTTGAGGTTACAATTCATTTCGGAAAGACCAGGTGAAGCTTGGGTTTCGAGAGAGGGTGAGGGCTGCAGAATGCAGTCAGGGTCAGTGGAGGACACAGCCGTGCCTGTGTTCAGAGACCCTCCCAGGAGAGGCAGAAATGTGTTTTCTCTTCACCAGGGAGCATCCTTT